>NC_140594.1:285531104-286945057 GCF_964204655.1 Triturus cristatus | reverse complement strand
GGATCTTTGTGATCCGGCAGGCAGGTGCAGAATTAATGCCACAAGCGGCAGCGATCTTGTGATGATGGGAAAAGGGGTAGCGGGACAGTCTTTCAATCAGTGTCTCTGCGAGGTATCCGGCGCACAGCTCTCAATCCTCGAGCTGAGGGGATGTTGCTTCTCTCGGCAATCTCTGCCGATTCTCTTGGAGGAGCGGGCCGCGAGTCACTCAGCAGGCACCGGAGGGTTGTAGTTCAGGGAGCCGCGACGTCGTCAGCAGGGCTCAGATGGATCAGCGTTCGGGGAGCCGCGACGGCGTCAGCAGGGCTCAGGTGGTTCAGAATTCGAGGAGCCGCGACGTCGTCAGCAGGGCTCAGATGGATCAGCGTTCGGGGAGCCGCGACGGCGTCAGCAGGGCTCAGATGGTTCAGAGTTTGAGGAGCCGCGACGGCGTCTCTCTCTCTCCCCCGCTCTCTCTCTCTCCCCCGCTCTCTCTCTCTCCCCCCGCTCTCTCTCTCTCCCCCCGCTCTCTCCTCCCCGTTCCCTCTCCTCCCCCCGCTTCTCTCTCCGCTCCTCTCTCCCCCCGCTCTCTCTCTCTCCCCCCGCTCTCTCTCTCTCCCCCGCTCTCTCTCTCTCCCCCGCTCTCTCTCTCTCCCCCCGCTCTCTCTCTCTCCCCCCGCTCTCTCTCTCTCCCCCGCTCTCTCTCTCTCCCCCCGCTCTCTCTCTCTCCCCCCGCTCTCTCTCTCTCCCCCCGCTCTCTCTCTCTCCCCCCGCTCTCTCTCTCTCCCCCCGCTCTCTCTCTCTCCCCCCGCTCTCTCTCTCTCCCCCCGCTCTCTCTCTCTCCCCCCGCTCTCTCTCTCCCCCCGCTCTCTCTCTCTCCCCCCGCTCTCTCTCTCTCCCCCCGCTCTCTCTCTCTCCCCCCCCTCCTCTCTCCCCCGCTCTCTCTCTCTCCCCCCGCTCTCTCTCTCTCCCCCCGCTCTCTCTCTCTCCCCCCGCTCTCTCTCTCCCCCCGCTCTCTCTCTCCCCCCGCTCTCTCTCTCTCCCCCCGCTCTCTCTCTCTCCCCCCGCTCTCTCTCTCTCCCCCCGCCCTCTCTCTCTCCCCCGCCCTCTCTCTCTCCCCCCGCTCTCTCTCTCTCCCCCCGCCCTCTCTCTCTCCCCCGCCCTCTCTCTCCCCCCGCCTCTCTCTCTCCCCCCGCCTCTCTCTCTCTCCCCCCGCCCTCTCTCTCCCCCCGCCTCTCTCTCTCCCCCCGCCTCTCTCTCTCCCCCCGCCCTCTCTCTCCCCCCGCCCTCTCTCTCCCCCCGCCCTCTCCCTCTCCCCCCGCCCTCTCTCTCCCCCCGCCCTCTCTCTCCCCCCGCCCTCTCTCTCCCCCCGCCCTCTCTCTCTCCCCCCGCCCTCTCTCTCTCCCCCCGCCCTCTCTCCCCTCTCCCCCCGCCCTCTCCTCCCTCTCTCCCCCGCCCTCTCTCTCCCCCCGCCCCTCTCCCCCCGCCCTCTCTCTCTCCCCCCGCCCTCTCTCTCTCCCCCCGCCCTCTCTCTCTCCCCCCGCCCCCTTCCCCTCTCTCCCCCCGCCCTCTCTCTCTCCCCCCGCCCTCTCTCTCCCCCCGCCCTCTCTCTCCCCCCGCCCTCTCTCTCCCCCCGCCCTCTCTCTCTCCCCCCGCCCTCTCTCTCTCCCCCCGCCCCCCCGCCCTCTCTCTCTCCCCCCGCCCTCTCTCTCTCCCCCCCGCCCTCTCTCTCTCCCCCCGCCCTCTCTCTCTCCCCCCCGCCCTCTCTACTCTCCCCCCGCCCTCTCTCTCTCCCCCCGCCCTCTCTCTCTCCCCCCGCCCTCTCTCTCTCCCCCGCCCTCTCTCTCTCCCCCCGCCCTCTCTCTCTCCCCCGCCCTCTCTCTCTCCCCCCGCCCTCTCTCTCTCCCCCGCCCTCTCTCTCTCCCCCGCCCTCTCTCTCTCCCCCCCTCTCTCTCTCCCCCCCCCTCTCTCTCTCCCCCCGCTCTCTCTCTCCCCCCGCTCTCTCTCTCCCCCCGCTCTCTCTCTCCCCCCGCTCTCTCTCTCCCCCCGCTCTCTCTCTCCCCCCGCTCTCTCTCTCCCCCGCTCTCTCTCTCCCCCCGCTCTCTCTCTCTCCCCGCTCTCTCTCTCCCCCCGCTCTCTCTCTCCCCCCGCTCTCTCTCTCCCCCGCTCTCTCTCTCTCCCCCCCGCTCTCTCTCTCTCCCCCCCGCTCTCTCTCTCCCCCCCGCTCTCTCTCTCCCCCCGCTCTCTCTCTCTCCCCCCGCTCTCTCTCTCTCCCCCCGCTCTCTCTCTCTCCCCCCCGCTCTCTCTCTCTCCCCCCCCGCTCTCTCCCCTACACTCTACACTTCACTCTCTACTACTTTTTACTACTCTCTACTAACTCTCTTCTACTCACTCTACTACTTTCTACTACTTACTCTACTCACTCTCTACTACTCACTCTCTACTCTACTGCTCTCTACTACTTGCACTCTACTACTCACTCGACTGCTCTCTACTACTCACTATACCACTCTCTACTACACTTTCTACTACTCGCTCTCTACTGCTCTTTACTACTCACTCTACCACTCTGTACTACTCTCTCTACTACTCACTCTCTACGCGCACACATATGCACATATATGTGTATATATATGCATTTATATATATGTGGATATATATATATACATATATACATCTGCATATCTATTTAAATATAAATGCATGCATACATATACGCATGTTATGTACATGAAATTTTGAAAAACACTAATATAAGCAAAGCTTAAAAAGCCACCTAATTACAATCCGAATTGCTTTAACTTAAACGAGGTCAAGACCTATTACATTTTCAATGCTTCTTTTTCCTGTGCTTTCACAACTATTCATATATTTTTTTCCCAACAGACCATTTGGTTACTCGCTCATGGGAGCTTACTGACCTACTGTGACAGCCAGCATTTTTAGCTTTTTGCCATGACCGTTCCTCCTCCTCCTCACCACCACTGACCCCTGCCCCAAAAAAGGTGCCGTAACTTTGCAAATACTTTTTGAAAAGCTACACTTTTTAAAAGAGAGTAGGCTTCGCTTCCTCTGCAAGGATACCAAAGATTATTCCAGTCATACTACTGATTTCAGTTTGAACGACACAAGCCAACCAATCATCCCCTCCCTCACACTCCTATCACTGTTGTTTTCTTTTGGTTTGATGAAAAAGATTTATGCAATGGACTATTACGTTGGCACTACAATGTTCCTCTATTTCTTGTTTTACACATAAAGGAACACTAATGCATTCCGCTTGCATTATGTCCTTTCAAAGCATCCCACGGTCGTGGTTGACTAGCAAGCGTTGGCAAAGTCAATAGCTCTTGCCTATGAGACCTATTGGTTTTGGCAGTTCGTTTTAGATGTTGTACAGCAGTACAGCATGACTGAAAATGTTTAAAAAGGCTATGATGCGATTTGCATAATTTTGTACGCATTCGCCTGCAAAATGTGTTTAGATTCTTATTTACCAGTCTAGGATGGATTTGTAAATAAAGAGTGGTATAAAAAAATTACACTTTACTCAATGCAACATAAATACACTCCACATACTACTCAGTGTGACATAGGTACACGCCACATAATTACTCTACTCAATGCAACATAAATACACTCCACATAATACCAGTCAGTGCCACATTACTTGCCACATAATTACACTCTACTCAATGCAACATATGCTCCACGTACCACTCAGTGCCACATAATTACACTCTACTCAATGCAACATAAATACACTCCACATAATACCACTGTGCCACATAATTACACACCACATAATTACTCTACTCAATGCAACATAAATACACTCCACAAAATACCACTCAGAGTGACATAGTTACACGCCACATAATTACACTCTACTTAATGCAACATGAATACACCCCATATAATACCACTCAGTGCCAAATTACAAGCCACATAATTACACTCTACTCAATGCAACATACGCTCCACATACCACTCAGTACCACATAATTACATCCTATTCAATGCAACATAAATACACTCCACATACCACACAGTACCTCATAATTACATGCCACATAATTACACTACTCAATGCAACATAAATACACTCCACATAATACCACTGTGCCACATAATTACACGCCACATAATTACTCTACTCAATGCAACATAAATACACTCCACAAAATACCACTCAGTGTGACAGTTACACGCCACATAATTACTCAATGCAACATAAATACACCCCACATACCATTCAGTACCACATAATTACACTCTACTCAGTGCAACAGAAATACACTCCACATAATACCACTCAGTGCCACATTTCACGCCACATAATTACACTCTATTCAATGCAACATACGCTCCACATACCACTCAGTACCACATAATTACACTCTACTCAATGCAACATAAATACACTCCACATAATACCACTCAATGCCACATTACACGCCACCTAATTACTCTACTCAATGCAGCATACGCTCCACATACCATTCAGTACCACATAATTACACTCTACTCAATGTAACATAAATACACTCCACATAATACCACATACTTGCACGCCACATAATTGCACTCTACTCAATGCAACATAAATACACTCCATATAAATGCACTCTATACCACATACTACCAATGAACATAAATGCACTCCATGACACAATTTCACTGAGCATAATTTCACTCAACACCACAATTCCAGGCCACAAAATTCAACTCCACACATTTCCAATACATGCCACATAATTACACACCAAACAACATATTTCAAACCACAAAATACCTCCAATCCACACCATATAGTGGCACCACCTGAGCACCAAACATCATTCACCACCACCATTTTGCATCAGTGCACCACCTAAACATTACCTAATCATCACTTCAGTCTGCCCTCGGAATCTGGCATCTGTTGATTCTCCCCCTAGTGTCCGTCCGCTACTCGTGTTCTAATTAAATTACTGTTTTCCAACCTCCACTCCCCCGTTATTTATGTCCCGCTCCCCCACAACAACAAAAATGATAACAAACCAGCATGAGAACAGGCAGGAAGAAGTTGCCTGCAGTGCAAGTACAAAAAACTAGAAGACATTTTTTATGTTAAAATCTTTTTTTAATCAGGTTGTTCAGTTGTATATATTGTCATCTTGGTTTGTATAAAGGTAACAAAAATGCTTAACACTTTTTATTATAACTTTTCAACATGATGCACAGCAGCCACAATGCTCTACAACATAGCCAAAAGTTCTGGCTAAACACATAAGGTCCCAAAGGCCAATGTTTGTTATAAACATAAGGGAGTTGGTTGGTGATGGAGAGCAGGCAGGAGAGAAGGATGTGGGTGGGGGTGGGGGAAAGAATGATAAGCAAGAGACAACAATGGGAACGGACAACAAAGGGCAGCCTGAGGAAGCATATGGATAAGAGGATGGGAGAAAGCAAGAACGGTAGTGGAAGGTGGGAAGGTATCAAGAACGGCAACTGAGAGAGGGTGAAGGGAGAAACAATGAAAAAAGAGGAATGTAAATAACACTGGGGAGAAGGCTCAAAATGCAACTAAGAGCAGGATGGGAAATATAGTCAGTAGCAAATTGTTTTCGGAACTTTTGATGCTCGTAGCTTCCTGTGTCTACTATTGTAACGCGTATCACGCCAACAAACAGTGCAACACTTGTTCTAATCAACTTTTTTGGGGGGGGGTTCAAAGTTTGTGTCAGGTGAGCGCATAACACACTAAAACGACGTTTAGAAATTGCTGTATTTCCTGGAGGAAAAATACAACAAAGTAAAACATAATGAATGCCCCAACACAAACTTAGAATATGGTTTTATTTTTTGGCTGGGATTTCAACTACATGATCATGTTGTCGATGCGTATTTTGGTCTGATTTTGCTTTCTGAATTTCAAGGTAAAGTTTAATTCATTTTTCAAAACACGTAGGATAGGCACTTTTAACATGCTGAAAGCGCTAATATAGGAGAACCAGGGGCAATTTTTCAAATGCTCAAGGAACGGACAACAAAGGGCAGCCTGAGGAAGCATATGGATAAGAGGATGGAGAAAGCAAGAACGGTAGTGGAAGGTGGGAAGGTATCAAGAACGGCAACTGAGAGAGGGTGAAGGGAGAAACAATGAAAAAAGAGGAATGTAAATAACACTGGGGAGAAGGCTCAAAATGCAACTAAGAGCAGGATGGGAAATATAGTCAGTAGCAAATTGTTTTCGGAACTTTTGATGCTCGTAGCTTCCTGTGTCTGCTATTGTAACGTGTATCACGCCAACAAACAGTGCAACACTTGTTATAATCAACATTTTTGGGGGGGGTTTCAAAGTTTGTGTCAGGTGAGCGCATAACACACTAAAACGACGTTTAGAAATTGCTGTATTTCCTGGGGGAAAAAATACAACAAAGTAAAACATAATGAATTCCCCAACACAAACTTAGAAAAGGTTTTTATTTTTTGGCTGGGATTTCAACTACATGATCATGTTGTCGATGCGTATTTTGGTCTGATTTTGCTTTCTGAATTTCAAGGTAAAGTTTAATTCATTTTTCAAAACACGTAGGATAGGCGCTTTTAACATGCTGAAAGCGCTAATATAGGAGAACCAGGGGCAATTTTTCAAATGCTCAAAACCTGAATGCTAAAAAAAAAAGTTTACATCAACACAATGAAGGAGAAAAACTTCCAACAAGACAGGTAGAAAGCAACCAAAAACTAATAGTGTACAGACACGGACATACAGCAAAGTGAAAGAATACAAGTGATAGGCCCCTGCTATGTGGGAGGGAACACAACACCAAAAGGAGGGACCAAAAAGAGACAGCTGCAGAGAACGTGATGTAACAAATGAAAAGCGATGGGCGGGCTAAAAGCCTACAGAGTAGATACAGCAGCTCTCTAAGAGACCGCGCATGCGCTGCCTAGATAAGACCTAAAAAGTAGCTCCAGAAAATGGTGTTGTGGAAGGACACAAGTCCATGCTACTGCTGCGGGGCAAACACCATAAGACAAAGCCTTCGGAAGCTGAAAATTAAGAAGCAAGCAAATGAGTGATAATAGAGCCCACCAGTGGTAAGTAACGGGTGGGCAGTAAGTTATCAATATGTCTCGCAACAGACCTTGCATCCACTGTCTTAGCCAAGACCATAAAAATGTAGTTATTACACAGTAGTAACATGGGGGCAGATTTATGTTCCCTGGCGCATCCCTGCAGATCAGCATGGATGCGCCAGGGAAGATGCGTCGACGCGTCACGCAAGTTTACCCTTGCGCCACAATAGATGCGCCGCATTTACAATGCAGCGCATCGTGGCGCAAGGATAAACAGATGCGTGACGCATCTGATGGCGGAAGGGTGGCGCATTGCTGGAGTTGCGTCGCAAGCGCGACGCAGCTCCAGCAAGGCTCGGGGGTGCCCTATCTCTAACATGCAGCCTCAATCCTTACGCCTGCTTCAAGCAGGCGCAGGGATTTGACACAGAATGGCCGGAAAAGTGACTGAGTGAAATCTTGTAGATTTCACTCAGCCACTTTTCGGAGGCGTTCCTGCACCGGAACGCCCCCCCCCCCCTGTGAAGGTACGCCCACATGTGGCGCAAGCTTTACAACGTGACGCATCTCCCTAGATGCGTCACGTTGTAAATCTGCCGCAGAATGGCGCAGGCTTTGCGCCGCCGCTGCGTCACAAAAGTGACGCAACGGCGGCGCAAAAGTGACGCACAGGGCTTATAAATCTGCCCCATGGTATTTTTGTTTTGACTACTTGTGCAGTTCCTAAAATTCCATCCGCTGAAAATTGTGGAGTAAGTGGGATTAATATGAATTTCTAAAATGTGGGTATTTCAGTGAATTCAGGCAGAAATCACTCCCTTTCTTCAGGGCTTCATTAAACCCAGAGATGCATGACAATTTAGTATTTCAATTCAGGGTTTTAGAAGACCAATCTTGGGAGGGAAAGTAAATGAGTGGTGTAGGAAAGTAGGATCTGGTTTCATGGTCACCCCCATTTTCTGCTGGTGTCATTATGTTTTTCTGACTGGGATCCTTCTAATCAGGACCCCAGTCTCTGTGCTTCCTCCCTAAATTGGACATGGTGAGTACTTGGGTACACCCCTGATTGGCTACTGATGTACCCTTGTTAGTCCCCAGTATATGGTACTAAGGTACCCAGGGCATAGGTACACTAGGGGTCCCCCATGGGCTGAAGCATGCATTGTGCCACCCATGGGAGACCACTCAAATTGTGACTACAGGCCTGCATTGCAGCCTGTGTAAGCTGATGCTAGCAGTACGTTTGACAGATATGTTTCCTTATATCTAAGGTCAGGCCTTTAAATCCTGAAGGCAGGGTGCTCGGTTATCAGTGTGAGGGTGCCCCTGCATGAGCAGGACACCCCTACAACCCAGGGACTCTATTATCCCGGGTTGTAAGTGCATCAGCCATTACGTTAAATAGAGTGGCTATGCTTCAATACGTGATGGCAAACTCTAAACTGACTGTAACTAACCCTGTCGTGTTTGGTATAAAACATGTTGGAATCGGTCAGATTCCATGCACTGTAAAGCTTCTACAGTAGGCCTTTAGTGCTCCCGGTACTATTTTTCCTAGACCTGGACAGCAAACTATAGCTGCTGCCGACAAGAGACATGATTCTGCCCTCCTGCTGCTGAGTCAAGCTTGAGAAGGGGAAGGCAGGACACGAGATTTCCTGTCACAGGCAGGTGTGACCACCTCCCAGACAGGACTTAGTATTGGGATAGGTTGGGGGCGCTTACCAGCGCCACTAGACTGCTTTGAAGGGCACATTTAGTGCCCTCCTAGCATACTCCAGTTGGAACCAGTTGCTCTGGCACCAAACTGGACAAAGGACATTGGAGTATCCTCCCCACTGTCCAGCCCCTCCAGTGGGAGGTACCCCTGAATCGTCCCTTTCCTCAAGCTACTTAAGGGCTTACCTGTGGGTGGTTCCTTAGATTCGTCGTGGGACAAGATTCAGATCTGAAACCACTTCATCTTCAACCGTCAGGGCACTTTGGACTTCGCTTTTTGAACAGAGACTGCTACTGGGAAGACTCCTGCTCCTGGTCTCTTCGTCCTGCCAGTCTTCTGCATCTTCTGTGCCTGTTCTCCATACAGGTTCTTCTACAGGCCTGTGGACATCCAAGACACCCGAAGGAATATCCCTTGAAGTGAAGGAGTCACTGCCCTGCATCCGCAGGCATCGCAACAAAGCTGACCCCTCTGCTGTTCTTGAGCTCCCACAGACTCCGAAAGGTTCAGCGACACAGGTGGTGGTTCTGCAACTCCCTCGAGGCCTGCATTGTCTTCATAGCAAGTTTGAAGCCAGTATCCTTCGGAATCGCTGGATCAGTACCCCTGTGCACCTGGTCGATCTGACGTTGCAACGGCTTGTTGACTCTCTTCACCAGAGATCTTAGGGCTCCAGCTTCAAGCATCTCCTGCAACCAAGATCTTTGTCCTGCTCAAAGCCCTCTTGCGACTCCTGTGCCTTCGACCCATGGGTCCTCTTTGGGGTTTTCTTTGGCCCCAGTGGGCTCCCCTGGTTGCTCGGGGCCTGCTCTGACTTACCTGCTATTGGTGAGACACTTGGACCTTGCTGGTCCCGACACTGCACCTTTTTTTACTACTCCGTTTGTTGCTGTTGCCAAGGCTTGTTGGTACTCCTGACAGAACTGATCCCCTTGCTCTTGACAACCGGTGTAGGACAGCTCCTGGTCCTCCACAGCATCGCCTGGTCCATACAGCTGCAACTGCAAGGGCACAGTCAACTCTCCTGCATCTCCGACATCGTAGGGCATTTGTCTTCCGTGCCTCCTGGTCACTCCTGAGTGGCATAGGCTCTGTCCCCTCTGCTTGCAGGTACCACTCATCTTGAATCCACCTTTGGGTTCTACTGAACTCTTTCGCCAGCGGCATCTTCACTGAAGTCCTCCATTGTGGTCTACGGCGGTTTCCGACATCACTTCGCACCTATGCACCCAGCTTCCAAGGTGTTGATATCCTGGTTCCTGAGGTATCCACGGGTGGGGTGACTCTCCAACCTTCCTTCTTCCACGGGTTTCTTCAGGGTCCTCTGGGAAGGGTCCTTCTTAAAAACTGCAACCGCGACTTACCCATTGACTTGTATTGAGCATGCGGCCATGTTTCCACTCTGCACACAGCCTTTGTGGGGTTCCTGGGTACTTACCTTGGGTGGTTCCTTGGGTCCCCGGCTCCTCTACGTCTTCTTTGTCCAGTCTCAACTTTTGTCGTGGTTCGCATCCCACTATTTTAGGATATGTTTGGTCTCCCCCTGGAGACCACTGTGTATTTGTGCTACTTACGTGTTCTATTATCAAATTATTGTTATATCTCCGGCTAGGAGATATTGCAATGTGTTAGGGAGTGTTTATAATAAATACCTATTTTTATAACTACACTGCGTGGTTCTATTTCACTTAACATACACTGTAAGATAAAGTACTGGTAAAACAAGCTGCTTTACACTCGTTCTGGACTAAGCCTAAAGGCTGCTCTCCACATCTACCATTTATAGAGCTTTCCAAGGTTGTCTAAGACCAAAAATCACCATAAGTGTTCTATGTATTAGTGCAGGGTGCTACACTTACATACGTGAGCACCATATACTAAGCCAGCCTCTTACATTGGTGTGCAGCAGTTGGCATTCAAGCCTGTATTGTTTTACCAGCTAATCTAAGTGTTGATTAATTGAAAAATCATTGCTAACATTAGGCACATATAATATTTAATGGACAAAGTACATTTTACTGAACTTTTAGATTGGTTGTTAAGGGTCTAGAACAACCCTTTCTTCAGTCTTAGGAAGTTTTGTTCCCACTAGGGTAGGTAGGTGCAACATCACACTACACCTAGTCACCATGTCTTTAATTGGGGATCTCAGTGTACCCCGTCTGCTAAATACAGTGGTCTGAAGTTTCTAGGAACTAAGAACCCTGTGTAGCCTTAGAAGGATAAAGGCAGGTAACAACCCCACTACATAGTACCTCTTAGAGCTACTTCACCAGGATGACCAGAATCCTGGTGGGACAGGGGAGAAGGAAAATGTGTGTGATGAGGCTCCAGAAGAGAGAGCTGGAGGGGTTCCCTCTACTGACCTTCATTCAGAGTATGGCCAAGGGTAGTCGGGGGACTCCATACTGGCAAACTCTGATCCCCCAGGGAGTAGTGCAGATGGGACAGAGGGTGTCCCCTTTATTCCTCTTGGGAGGGTTCAGAGTAGGCAGAGGAGGTCTAGGTCCCCCTCTGCCAAGTACGATGCTTCAGATCATTTCATTGGGACCTCCATCTATAGCTAGAGGGAGGGCTCTATGGAAAGGGAGTACCACTGGATCAAACTTGAGAGAGTTAGACTCAGGCAAGATGAGTTGGCCCTTGACAAGGAGACCCTGAAAGTACAGAAAGCTAGGAAGAAATTGGGACTAGAGTCACATGATGGCAGCAATAGTGTACCTATAATCAGGGAAATATCCTTTGGCACTAGGAACCTGAGCAGAATAGTCAACCTTACCAGGAGGGGCATGATATCCATAAATGGATCACTGCCTTGGAGAGTGCCTGTAAAGTTCAGAAGGTCCCTCCAGGGCAATAGGCAGCTATTCTGTGGCTCTCCTTTGCTAACAAAGGTAGAGACAAGCTCATCACTGTTGAAGAAGAGGATGCTGACAATTATTCAGTACTGAAGAGTGCACTCATAGATGAGTTTGGCTTGACCATGAGCAATACAGGATTAAGTTCAGAGACACCCAGAAGGCACACACCCAAGACTGGGTAGATTTTATTGACCATGCGATTAAGGCTCAGGAAGGTTGGCTTCATGGAAGTAAGGTACTATGAGGGATTGTACAATTTGTTGATGAGGGAGCACATCCTTAATAACTGTCAGAACCAACTACTGCACCAGTACCTGGTGGACTCTGATCTGACCTTGCCCCAAGAATTGGGAAAGAAGGCAGATAATGGGTCAGCACCAGGACCAAGTAGAAAAACCATGGTGGGTGAGGTGACCAGAAGAATCAAGATTCTTCTAAACCGCAGGAGAAGAAGGGCCAAAACAAAAAGGAGTCTTCTCAAAGGCCCAAAAACCTGCATCTGGGGGTGAGTCTCAAAACTCCAAGAAGGGTAAAAAGAAACCTTGGTGTTATTTAATGTAAGGTGAAGACCCATTGGACAAGAGATGCTGATTGTCCAAAGGCCAAGGAACCTACTACCACTGCCCCTAAGGCAACTGCTCCCTCTAGCAACAGTACAAGTGGTAGTACAGCAGCCAAGGGATTAGTAGGGTTAACCGTGGGTCCTGACATGGGCTCTGACTTAGTCAGAACTCCAACTCAGGCTGTTCTTGTCTGTGATGATGGCATAGATCTTGCCACCTTACTGGTAAGTCCCACTAACTTGGGCAAGTACAGACAACAGCCTTTTATCAGCGGAAAGGAAGCTATGGCTTACAGTGACACAGGGGCCAGTGTCACAATGGTGACAGAGAAACTTGTGTCCCCGGAACAGATCATACTTGGACACAAGTACCAAGTAACCAACTCTAGCAATGTCAGTACTGATCATTCCTTAGCAGTTGTGAATCTCAGCTTGGGAGGGGTAACTGGCCCTAAAAGAGTTGTGGTACCTCTAAATCTACATGTCTGTTAGGCAATGATCTAGGGACTTCAGCCTGTTCTGAAGTAGAGTCCAGGACTCATGCAGAGATGATGGGCATCTCTGCCAGTGCATTTGCTGTCACCAGGGCTCAGGCCAAAAAGCTCATCACTGAGGGAGCACTGGATCCTGAAAGAAGGGACCAGATTGCTCCTAAAAGAAGGAGCAGGAAGTGTAAGGAATTATCCTCCTCCCAAACTTCCAGTGAGGATCAGACTCCTGAGGGAAATGATCTCAGTCCCTGTGAAGGAATTGTCCCAGAGGAATTTAGGCCTGACCAGGCAGAGTTCTTGGGGACAGGGGGCCCTTCCAGGGCAGACTTGAGTTTGGAGCAGCATTCCTGCCCCTCTCTTGAACAGCTCAGACAGCAAGCTGCTGCTGAGCAGGAAGGGAATGTCAGTGGGTCCTATAGGACCTATTGGGAAGATGGGCTCCTGTTTTCTGAAGGTAGAGACTCCAAGCTTGGTGCTACCAGGAGGTTAGTAATACCCCAGAAGTTCAGAGGTTTTCTTCTCTCCCTGGCACATGACATTCCCCTTTCAGGACATCTTGGGAAAAGCAAGACTTGGGTCAGGATTGTCCCTCATTTTCACTAGCCCCATATGTCTGAAGACATCAAGGAGTTTTGTCGCTCATGTGTCACTAGCCAAGCCAGTGGTAAGTCAGGTGGCACTACAAGGGCCTCCATAATTCTACTCCCAGTGGTTGGGGTTCTCTTTGATAGGGTAGGGATTGGCATTGTTGGTTTCTTGAACCCTCCAATTGCATCTGGACACAGTTACATCCTAGTGATGGTGGACCATGCCACTAGGTATCCAGAGGCTATTCCCCTTAGAACCACCACAACTCCTGTAGTTGCCAGCGCCCTCCTGGGAATCATTTCCCATGCTACCAGCACATGCCAACAGAAGCGTCCCCATACACTTAACGTCCTGCCCGCAAGATCGTCCCGCACAGACGGTTATCAAAATGTCTACTAGGGCCCACGACACTGGTCGACTTAGCCCCACCACTAGGCTACCAGCGCAGTCCGTCGGAGTCGCTCCCATCCCATTGGCCCCCTGCCCACAAGATCTTCCCTCTTATACTGATATTGATCGACTTAGCCCCACCACTAGGCTACCAGCACATTCCATCAGAATCACTCGCATGCAACCGACTCCCTGCCCGCAAGAACTTCCCTCTGATAGAGATATTGATACTCTCCACCACAGAGATACCAAACTAACCCTGAGCATCCACAATTCCCTTCTGGATCTAAAGAACCTCCTGCACCTCACCGAACTCACCTTCTCGAATCTCTGGCTCTCGCAGAACGCTACCCCCCTACACTAAGCCCCTCCTTCACCCACTACTGCAATCGCTGAGACACTTGCGCCCTTCCAAGCAACCTTGCCACCTCTCGGAGTAGGAAGTTCTTGCCCTCCTCCACACTTACAAACCTACACCTGGCACGCCTAGCCCTTTAGACCTCTCGGAGGAGGAAGTGGCAGACCTCCTCATTAGCTACAAATCTGCCTTGACAACCCCATGCCCCTCAGACCTGAGGGACGAACACCCTATCTGCACGGTTGCAACCAACCCTAACAGATCAGCTACCCTCCGCGTCAGAAGAGTGTTCAATAGCAACCTAGCGAGTGTACCCATCTCTTCTCCTACCCATGAGACCCACTACGACAACTCTTTAGAAGACTTCCTAATTAACTGCCACTCAGCAGTAAAGCACACCGCTGATGTCGCCGATCTCATCCTGAGCCAAAAATCGGACCTAGCGATCTTGACTGAATCTTGGCTCAAGGAATCTTCATCGCCCTACCTAGACCTCTTAGTCCCGCCCAATTACAACATCGTTAGACTGGACAGGCATTCAAAGAAAAAAGGGGGAGGCATTGCCTGCATCTACCGCTCTAACCTCCTTGTTACTGAACTTCTGGCGGACCCAATGTGAATACCTCACACTCTCCATTTGCAATAACACCTCCCAACTGTGCAGACTACACATCTTTTACCACCCCCAGGCAAGAATAACACCTTCACTGACCACCTCTTGGAAACCATCACAGCCAAGGTTTCCCCTAACTCTAAAGACATCTTCCTGTGCGATTTCAACTTGCATTGGAATGATCCTGAGGACCCTCAGGTCAATGCCATCAAAGACTTCCTGGCCAACCAAGCCCTTATCCAAGCTTGCTCTCTCCCCACTCACGCAAAAGGCTCCATCCTAGACTGGATCATCGATAAGGAGTCAGCAGTCAAACTTATCTCTATTGACCCATGTGATTGGTCTGACCACCATGCTATCACCTTCCTCCTGCCAAGCACTCACAAGACGTGGACACCACAACCTGTGATTCCCAAACGATGGATTAGAGACACCAAGAACCTTGATCTCTGGAAACTGGCTGCGCGCTGTGAGACCGACTGACCTCCTCCCCCCACCCCCGCCCCCTCAGTGCACTTCGGTTAACAACCTCGCGGATCATTATTCCTCAACAATATCCGACATTCTCGATGACCTTGCTCCGCTAAAATTAAAAATAACCTGGATCAAAGACAGGAATCCCTGGTTCAACGAATCCCTCAACAAGGAGAGGAGATCCCTTCGACAGACTGAACAAAACTGGAAACAGCACCCGTCAGCAACCCATCTAAAACTTCTCCGCCAGGCCAGAAATGCCTACAATAGGAAAATCCTCAAAGCTAAAAAAGAATTCTTCAGAACAGAACTAGAGAACACCAAGAATAGTTATTTGATTTGGTCAAACACCAATCCAACAAACTAGCAAAAACCTCCAAAGAAACTCCTGAACCCCTATTAGCATGTGAGGAATTTTCATCCTTCTTCTGCAACAAAATCTCTGCCCTAGGAATCAAACTTATGTCCGCAACTCACCACCAAAATACGTCGGCTCTATCTCTTCTCTCCGCGCTGCCCTCCCAAACTGCACCTAAAAACCAAGCGCACTGGTCCTACTTCAAAGTCTATGACGAACACTCTATCTAAAAAATTCGAGCCGCCTTAAACCCGAACAATCACTTCAATGATCCTCTCCCCTCTAACTGCCTAGCTGCCGCCTCTCAGGCTATCATCCCTTCCTGGACTGCAATAATCAATGCCTCTCTCCTACAGGGCTCGATACCTGACTCTCTTAAAGCCGGCCAAGTCGTACCTATCTTAAAAAAACCTACACTGGATCCTGCCTTCGCCAACAACTATAGACCCATATCAAACATCCCACTACTAGCCAAAGTTCTGGACAAATGTGAGCAACAGCAGCTGAGCCTACACATCACCAACTTCCACCTTCTAGATGACTTCCAATCCGGGTTTAGACCTGGACACAGCACTGAAACCACGCTCCTCCACATCGTGGATGATGGTCTCCAAGCCCTCGACCAAGGCCAAACCTGTCTCCTAATCCTCCTAGACCTATCCTCGGCATTCGATAGGGTTAACCACAAAACACTCCTTGAACACCTAAAACTCAGGATGGGTTTGGATGGCACCGTCCTTGAATGGTTTAGATCCTTCCTCCAAAATTGCTCACAGAGAGTCCTCATCAACGGTAACCTATCCCCTCTCTCTCCGATCATGGTTGGAGTCCCCCAAGGATCAACCCTTTCCCCCACCCTCTTCAATCTTTACCCTGAACCGCTCACAGAGGTGCTACGCACCGCCAATATCTCCTACCTCATGTACACTGACGACACACAGATCTACATTAAAATCTCTTTCCTGAAGACTTTCTGTCCCTGAATGAGGCCTTGAAGCTGACTGTTCACTGACTCACCACCAACCAGCTCAAACTTAACGCAAATAAAACTGAGTTTCTTCTAATCTTCCCACCCAAAACAAATCCAAACATCCAGGAATGGATCAAGGCTATCACAGCGCTAAACTGCCCTCCTACCATTGTGGACTCTGCAAAATCCCTTGGAATAACCCTTGACGGCTCCTTGAACATGCGGGGCCACATCAACTCGATAGACAAAACTGCCAGATTTCACCTGAGTTACCTAAGAAACCTCCAACCCTTCCTCGAAACTTCTGACTTAAAAACAGCAATCCAGGCCCTAGTCATTTCCAGACTAGAATATGGATGCTCCACTCTCGTAGGGCTACCCGAGAACTCTCTGGCCCCTTTGAAAGCCTGCCTCAACACCGCCGCCAGACTCCTAAGTGGCTCAAAGAAATTTGACCACATCTCTCCCCGCCTTAAAGCTCTGAACTGGCTTTCCCTTGAGGCCAGAATCCAACTTAAACTGGCCTGCATCACTCACAAGGCTCTTTGCTCCAATTTCCCTGTATTTCTCGCCCAGAATTTCTGCCCTCTCCGAAAGGAACAAAACCCACAAGGAACCACAAAATCTGCCACACCAACTTTTGCACTAGAGGAATGGTTGGAGTATTATTTGCCTGGCTAAATTAAACCTAGTTACCAAGAAACTCCCCTCCTATTATAGCTTGGCTAGGGTACAATGCTTCTCTCAAAAGCGTGTAAGAATCCCTGATAATGTTGGAATAGTTTAATCAATGAAGAGTAAACAACGAACAGCGGATGCACACTTAAAAGTACATGGCAAAAGACTTAGCACAGGTGCTTTGTTGTACGGATGGACGAGTGGGTGATTGAAAGAAACAAAAAGATGGGCAAAGTAGCTCAAAGCGATTAGAATCTTCCACTGTCTAGTCGAACAGTCCTGCTAAACCTAGTTTGGGATACCGTGTGCAGTAAAAACTATGAAAAGTACAGTTTCGCCTATGATGATTATCAATAAATAATTGGAATGATGATGCAGTAAAAACACAGTATAAAATACCATGAGTGTATTCTGACTAAAAACGAACCATGTTCTGCTTCAGTTAATTTCAGTTAATAAGTTTATTGTAAAGTTAATGAAAAATCTTGTATCATGCACAATCTAAACTGAGCTCCATCATATATTTAACATACAGCATGTACACCTTAAACATACAATTCAGGCTGTAATAAAACGAAAAACTGAAAATTAACCAAGTATCCACAAGTGCACTGACCCGTAAAAATATAATCCAGCATTAGTCACTAGGGGTGCATAAATGGTTATGAGTCAACTCCAACATTCCTTTGGCCTAGAAAAACAGAATCAGTTTGTCCTATCTCAAAAGTATTCCTTACTCCAACGACAAACCTGATACCACCTTTGGAAATACTCCCAGGCACTCTTCTAACAGTTTGTTTAAGCACATATCGCTTGACCTTACTTAATATACTGTCCCCACCCAAAGCCTCCCGCTGATCATGTTCTCATACACACAGTGTGTGCCAAAATTCGCACCTTCAACCAAATAATGTATGCCTTCCTCCATGACGAGTTGCTGTGCGGTAACATTTCTTTAAAAGTAAACTAGAAAGACAATTGGCTTTTTTGTTCTTTGCACCTGGAATGTATTCTGCCATGAATGTATACTCTGAGAGCTTGGTTCCCAAGATTGCTAACCTGGCACTGTAGCTTGTAGAATTCACAAGTGATCCTACAGGGATGTAATCAAATGCTTGTGATCTCTACTTAGAACAACTGTTGATCCCCTGGTGTAAGACTTAAATATCTCCACCCCCTTTTGATAATAGAATCTTGTTGGTGAAGTGTGTGGGAAGCAAATGAAATGCTTCTTTCAGCTCCTGGTCCACCCGTGGTAAAAACACCGACACAGACCACACTCTCCCATTTCAACTGTGAAGCACACCCCCCTTCCTGGCATAAAAGCTTGTCATGAGGTCAAGGGATGAAACTCTTTAGTAGAGCTGATTAAACCTGGTCTAGATTTCATGCTTTTGGGCATGATAAAGTGCCCCAACTACTTCATATTTTCTTAAAATACATATATCTTGCCTGATTTTCAAACCACTGGCTTTTAGTTTAGTCAGCTGGGCCTTGAATTGCTGTCCCAAGAATCAGGCCACTCTTGATGGCAGCTGCTCGTGCAGGGAGGCAGGCGTTGCTTTTTTCCTCAGATTTGGCAGCAATGACACTCTCCAGGCTTTCCTGGGCTTAGGCCCAGTCGAGCGGAAGAATGGTGACTAAGCAGTTCTGGTCTCTGGTCCTCCTTCCTTACATGGGTATGTAAGCCTTCTCGCTTTCTGATTGATAGGATAAACCAATCACTGCCTGAGGGAGGGTCGTGCTTAGACTCTTCTAGTGGCTAAGTTGGCTTCCAGACCCAACTAAAGGATATACTAAATGTGATAGTTGAAAGGCTCCTCCAGTACTGGAGGCGTATCTTCATGCTGTTGCTGGCTAGATCTCCCAGGCATCCCTTCCACTTTCTGCACTGAGACTTGTTTGGTCTAGCTGAAGTATTCTGTGTATGGCTTCTGTGGAGTGCCCTCGCCAGGGAGCTGGTCATAACACTGACAAAGGAGGAGGGAGTGTTTAGTTCAAGAAGAGGAAAGGTACCTGAAAGGTAAAAGGACCGGCCTGGAGACACCCCCACATACAGGTGTCGGGGAGGGAGACGGGCTGCATATGTGCAGGCTATGATCTATGCAATGAAATTCAGCAGCCAAGCATGAAGGAGACCACCATTTCCTGCAGCATACATCTTTTCCACTGCAGTCTACTCGGAGGGATACAGATAAAAAAGGGCTGTGTCCACAACTAGGATAACACTGCTACGATGATCAGTCATCAAATAGCCAGAGGGGATTTTTCAGAACAGCTCTTATATTGACCAAAAATGAAATGTAAAGCACAGGCAGCACCACCAGTAGGCTTGCACAATCGTCAAGCTCAATAAGGAGGCAAACATACCACTGCCCAGAAAAAGTACAAGGGCAGGTGGGCACAGCTTCAACTTCCATGCGACAATCCTAACCATTACAGTAAAAAAAAATGCAGTGCTGTTGTATGACAAGGAATGCTTCTCTTGTGAATGGTCTCTGATATTCCCTGTTCACCCTTTTAGGGAGGGGTTAAGGCAGCACTAGGGAATAATTTGCCACTCTTACACCACCTGATACTGTATATCATGTAATGAAAAAGTGCAGTGGCTCATCGTGTGACATGATCAACATGCTGATGAACAATATACAATGCTACAGATGTAAGGCCCAAAATGAACCCTTCATACTTAAATGCATTCTGTAACAATATGCTGCCACTGTTCCAGATTGTGCAAATTCATCTAGAAGACAAGCAAGAGTGACACTCCCCCTCTGTAGAAGAGTGGAAATGTTAAAAGAATAAAGGTAGTTATAGTGGAAGGATGGAGTTTTTCATACTATTTACAGAGTTTAAAAGCAATGTTTGAGAAAGTGGTCAACGATTATAACCTTACAGCCTGCTGCCGAAAGATATATTGGTTGATAAAGGCCCTGAACCAGAGTTATAGGCCAGAAACACGTGGCATGGGCCTTTAATAATTGGTATAGCCTGAGGCAGAAAGGCTATTAGAACATTCCACTCAAATTTAAAAGGGAGAAATTGAAAGACGAACATTGGAATGTTGGAGCAGAAGGCTTACACCAGCGATTATAAGCACTAGGCCTCTTTATTGTGTTCAATGGAGCTTCCAACATTTCAGTGTTCAACTATAGCCTTATAGTCATCTCCCGAGGGCTATACCGGTTTTTAAGGACCCTGAAATGGAGTTATAGGCCAGAGCAACAGGTGAGGGCTTATAACAAGGGAGAGGGCTGTCTTTAACAACCAGCATAGCCAGAGGCAGAAGAGATATACGGCTATTACAACATTACATTCACTACGAGTAAAATGTTCTAAATTAAAAAGAGAGAAGGATGAAGACCAATATTGGAATTTTTGAGCTCCGGGCTTATACCAATCTTTATAAGCCCGGATTTATTCCATTGTCTTCAATGGAGCTCTCAACATTCCAATATTCTAATGTAGCCTTACAACCCACTGCAGAGGTCTATACCAGTTGTTAAAGACCCTGAACCCAAGTTATAGGCCAGAGCCACAGACAAGAGCCTATAACGAAGGAAAGAGCCTTTAACTGTCATGTAGTTCCTACTAATCCGTAGGACCTGTGCATCGTTTGGACAACATAAACTAAGGGCTTGGTGTCAAGACTGTTTCCGGACACCCCCACATGATATGTTGACCTATAGACCAGCTAGTTCACAGTGCCACTGTAAGCCCCCCTAATCTACCAGGGAGCGAAGGGTTTCTGGCAACCACTTAACATTATTTCAGTGTTTTATAGAGCGTGAACTTGACCCGTGAGGGTATCAGAGCGCTTTACAAGGTTTACAGGAGTGAACAAAAAATGCTTAGAAATACAGAAGTATACAAATGATTGGAGAGGGGTGGGGGTCCTGGACGCATAGGGGAATAGAGGGACAGGTGTAAAAGGCTACAATTACAGTTAAACAGTATAAGACCCCACAGTTTCCTGGTGGAGTGAGTAGGTGATCCGAGGAAAAGGTGATAGTTGTAGATTAGTCAGGCTCTCTGTGGTGGTTGGAGGCAGAGATTAGGTGAGGAATTTAACCATGAGGAAAGTTTTTGCCTCCTTTTTGAAGCGTGCCAGAGAGGGGATTCTTCTGATGACGGGTGGGAGAGAGTTCCAAATTCTTGGTGCGGCCCCGGAGATAGTCCGATTGTAGGTTTTTTTTCTTCTGAAAACGGGCAGGTTGGAGCAAGAGGTCTCTGGTGGACCGGGAGTTCCTGCTTCCTCCAGATACCACTAGTTTCTGTGCAAGATAAACAGGGGAGTTTGCGTATAGAGCCCTGTGTGTAATGCATGCCAGTTTCAGCTGTAGTCTGGCCTCGAGGGGAAGCCAGTTCAAAGCTTTCAGATGTGGAGAGATGTTGTCGAATTTCCTTGTGCCGGTAAGTAGTCTGGCTGCCGCATTGAGGCAGGCTTTTAAAGGTGCCAGGGAGATCTTGGGTAAATCCGAGAGGGTGGAACAGCCATATTCCAGCCTAGAGATGACTAGTGCTTGGACTGCCATTTTTAGGTCGGGAGCATAGATGAAGGGTTTCAGCTTCCTTAGGTAGCTCAGGTGGAACCTGGCTGATTTAGCCATCGAGTTAATGTGGTCCCGCATGTTCAGGTTGCAGTTGAGGATTATTCCCAGAGATTTGGCCGAGTCCACGATGGTCTGTGGGCAGTTTAAGGCTGTGATGGCCTTGATCCACATCTGAATCTCTGGGTTGGCTTTTGTTGGGGAGATTAGGAGAAAATCGGTTTTCTTTGTGTTGAGTTTGAGTTGGTTAGAGGTGAGCCATTGGACGGTCAGTTTCAGGGCCTCGTTCAGGGAGAGGATCTCCTCAAGCGATGACATCTTAATGTATTTTTGGGGGTCAGTCGCGTACATATGGTAAGAGATGTTAGCGGTGCGAAGTACTTCGGTAAGCGGCTCTAAATAGAGATTAAAGAGGGCGGGGGACTGGGTTGATCCTTGAGGTTGCCGTTAATTAGGAATCTCTGTGATCGGTTGTGGAGGAAGGACCTGAACCATTCTAAAACAGAGCCAGCCAAACCCATCCTGAATTTGAGGCGTTCGAGTAGTTTTTCATGGTTGACCGTGTCGAAGTCCGAGGATAGATCTAGGAGGATTAGAAGGCAGGTTTTGCCTTGGTCTAGGGCTTAGAGAGCGTCATCCACAATGTGGAGCATGGTAGTTTCAGTGGTGTGCCCCATTCTGAATCCAGATTGGAAGTCATCGAGTAGGTGGAAGTTGTTGATGTGTTGACTTAGTTGCTGTTGAACACACTTCTCTAACACTTTGGCTAACAGAGGGATGTTGGAGATAGGTCTGAAGTTGTCAGGGGAGGCTGGATCCAGCGATAGTTTTTTTTTAAATGAGAGAGTCAGGAATTGATCCCTGTGGGAGAGAGGTGTTAATTATTGCGGTCCAGCTAGGAACAATGGATTGGGTGGCAGCAGCGAGGCAGTTGGATGGTAGGGGGTCATTAAAGTGATTATGCGGGTTTAAGGTAGAGAGGATTTTAGAGATGGAGTCTTCGTCATAGTACTTGAAGTCGGTCCAGCGTGCTTGATTTTTAGGTGGGGACAGTGTGGGTAGCACGTACAGAGGGGGTAGGTCAGGAAGGGGTTGAGAATATGTAGCGACCCTGGGTTCATTTCCTAAGGCTGTGATTTTGTCAGCGAAGAAAGAGGAGAACGCCTCAGATGATATTAGAGACTTAGGAGTTTCTTTCGTTGTTTTAGCCAGTTTATTTGATTGGTGTTTGACCATTTCAAAGAGCTGGAGGGGTCTATTCTATTCTTGCCATTCCCCAGTTCCGATCTGAACAACCCTGATTAATCAGGAATCGTGGAAACAGTACAGAACCTTTCGCTTAGCCACTCGTGCTCACTTGTTCTCAGAGAAATATACAGAGGATACACAGAGGGACGTTTTCAAAAATATTTATTGAACCAATGTTATTCTTGCATAAAATATAATGCAATGATTAGGAGACAGAAGAAAATAAAAGAGATTACCAGCACCAAAAGATTAAACAGTAGATTCATTTCTACCATGGTTCTGAAGCAAGAATATATGCAGGCATATATGCAAAATGTACTCCTACGATGCAGACTCTACCTGTACTTAGAGTGTGTGTAGGTGTAGAGCCAAGAATCCATGCTAGGGACGATCCAACCCCATTACCTGATGGGAGAGTGTGAAGGACCCCGTCTTGTTCTCGAGCTGGACACCCCTCACGGAATGTCAGACCGGTGTGTGGTGATTTCTCAGCATGCAAGAACCTTCGGTGTCAGCAGAAGTGCCTCCTCTTCCAATCTATCGGGATACCTATGATATATAATAAAAAGCTGCCTTCATGATGTGCGCGTTACATTTGTGAGGTTATGGAAATGTGGATAGCGCTGTCGCCTCGTGTATGAAGATAGAACGACTTTTGCACCTAGTGCGTAGAGAGGCCTAGTACATGATGTTCAAGGCATCGTGATAATGTTGTGCAAAGCTGGATCTGAAAATTAAGTAGTTTCAGAGAAACTAATCCAACATTGTAGTACATGCAAATGTGTGCTAAAGGTCACAGCTGAAATGTTATTTTCTAGGACAATGTAAGGAATAAGCTGCCTCACTACATGGACCTTACTCGGGAATATAACATAACAACCGGTATAGCCCGAAGCAGTAGGGCTTTAAGACTATTAGAACATTCCGCCCACTAAGGATAGAATGTGCTAAATTAAAAAGGAAGAAACAAAAAGACAAACATTGGAATGTTGGAGCTTCAGGATTATACCAGCCGTTATAAGCCCGGAGCTACTCCATTGTCTTCAAGGAGCTCTGAAGATTTCAATGTTCTAATAAAATGTAAGAGTTCATCTGCTGAGTCTGGTTCAGACAAACAAGGAGGTATAATAAGGGAGTGCAATCTCCTTTTTATGTGCACATGGACTCCAGGGGTAACCCATTGTAGGAAAGTAGGATCTGCTTTTACAGTTAACCTCACTTTTTGCCTGGTGCTATGCTGTTTCTGAATAGTCTGACTGGTATCTTGCTAATCAGGACTCCAGCTTCTGTGGTTTCTCCCCTAAATTGGTTATGGTAAGTACTTGGGTACATCCTAGATTGGATACTTGTGTACACTTATAAGTGCCTAGTATATGGTACTGAGGTACCCAGGGCATAGATACACCCGGGGTCCCCCATGAGCTGAAGCATGCATCTTGCCACCCATGGGGGAGCACTCAAACTGCAACTACAGGCCTGCCATTGCAGCCTTCTCTATGTCTAAGATCACTGCACTTAAAACCTATAAGTCACCGCTAAAGCAGGCCTTTCAATCCTGAAGGCAGGGTGCTCGGTTCTAAGTGTGAGGGTGCCCCTGCATAAGCAGGACACCCCTACAATCTTTGGATTCCATTCTCCCGGGTTGTGCACCAGCCATTACGATAGATAGAGTGGCCATGCGTCATTACGCGCTGACCATCTCTAAACTGGCTGTAACAAACCCTGTTGTGTTTCGTATCAAACATGTTGGAATCATACCTCCACACCGTAGACGGTTTGGGAGGTATGATTCCTTGCACTATAAAGCTCCTCTGGGAGGCCCTCAGTGCACCCGGTACCAGTCTTCTAGACCCGGACAGCACAACATGGTTGCTGCCGACCAGAGACACCATTCTGCCCTCCTGCCGCTGAGCCAGGCTCGAGCAGGGGATGCAGGACATTAGGTATCCTGTCACAGGGAGGTGTGACCACCACCCAAACAGGGTTTAGTGTATTGGGGCAGGGTGGGGGCGCTTGCCAGCGCCACTAAGTCTGCTTGAAGGGCATGTTTGGTGCCCTCCTTGGTGCCCTCCTTGCATAGTCCAGTTCAAACCAGCTCAGGGAGTCGTTGGCTCCCATTCTGGTGCGACTCTGGACAAAGGACATGGGAGTATCCTCCCCACTGTGTGACCCCTCCCCTGGGAGGTAACCCTGAATCATCCCATCCCTTTCCTTAGGGTACTTAAAGGATTACCTGTGGGTGGGTCCCTAGATTGATTGTGGGACAAGATTCAATTCAAGACACCACTTCTTCTTCGACCTCTGGGCACTCTGGACTTCACTGGACTTCGCTCTGTGTGTCGGGACTGCAACTGGAAAGACTCCTGCTCCTCCTGGTCTCGATGCCCCAGTCGTCTGCTGCAACGTCCATGCCTGTGCTCCTTACAGGAACCTTTCAAAGCCTGTGGAAATCCAAGACACCTGAAGGAATCTCCCTTGAAGTGAAAGAGTCACTTCCCCGCATAAGCATGTACCACAATGAAGCTGACTGGTCTGTTGATCCTGGGCTCCCACGGACTCCGAAAGGCTCAGCAACACAGGTAGTAGTTCCCCACATCCCTTGAGGCCTGCCCTGTCCTCTCACCAAGTTTGAGGCCAGTTTCACTTTGTCGGAGCCGCAGGAACCGAACCCCTGTGCATCATGTCGAATTGCCATTGCAAAGACTTGATGGTTTCCTTCCACTAAGATCTTCGGGCTCTAAGTAGCCCCAACCTCAAGCATCTCCAGTGACTAAGATCTTCATCCTCACCGCATCACCTACACCATGGGCCTGCATCTTTGGTGTGCTGCTCGAGGTCCTCTAGCGACTCCAGTGCCTCCGGCCTAAGGATCCTTTTGAGGGTCTTCCTTGATTTCAGTGAGCTCTCCTGATTGTTCGGGGCCTGCTCTGACTCCCCTGCTTGTGGCGAGTCACCTGGCCCTTGCTGGTCCGGACACTGCACCTTTTTCGCTTTCCATGTTGATTGCAGTTGCCAAGGCTTGTTGGTGCTCCAAACGGACACCAACCCCGCAACTCTCGACATCCAACGTGGGATAGCTCATGAACGGCTCCTGGTCTTCCACAGCGTTGCCTGGTCCGCACAGCTACAGCTCCAAGGTCACCTTCAGCTCTTGTGCAACACCTGACATCGGTGGACATTCGTCTTCCGTGCCTCCTGGTCACTCCTGAGTGGCATATACTCTGTCCCCTCTGCTTGCAGGTACTTCTCTTCCTGAATCCACATGTGAGTTCCATCAGACACTTTCACCTTCTCCAGGAGTGGGATCTTCCTGAAGTCCTTCATTGGGTAAGACGGCGGTTTCTGACACCACTCCACACCTATGTACCCGGCTTCCCTGGTGTAGGTATCCAGGTTCCTAGGGTATTCACGGGTGGGGTGGCTCTCCAACCTTCTGTCTTCCACGGGTTTCTTCAGGGTCCACTGGGAAGGGTCATTCTTCTTTAAAATTGCAACCGCGACTTACCCATTGACTTGTATTTAGCCCGCAGTCGTGTTCCCGCTCTGCACACGGCCTCCGTGGGGTTCCTAGCTACTTACCTCGGGTGGTTCCTTGGGTCCCCGGCACTTCTACATCTTCTGGGTATAGTCTTGACATGAGTTGTGGTTCGCATACCACTATTTTAGTATATGGTTTGGTCTCCCCCTGGCAACCACTGTGTTTTTCGTGCTACTTACCTGTTTTCTCTGCAAAGTATTATATGCATTGTGAATATCTTCGGGTAGGAGATATTTGTAAGTGTTAGTGAGTGTCTTATAATAAATACATATTTTTATAACTACACTGTGAGGTTCTTTTTCGCTTAATGTATACTTATAAGATTACGTTCTGGTAAAACATGCTGCTTTACACTCCTTCTGGACTAAGCCAGAAGGCTGCTCTCCACAACTGAAAACAACTAGAAAAAGGTACTCAGTCCGACAACATAGAACAAAATGCCACTTAGAAGCTATAAACAAAATGGGGACCTCGTAGAATAGTTAATACAACACTGTGTCAAAAGTAAAGAGTCCATCAGCCCACCCTCATTGGCGGAGCTTCGTCATCTGAGACTCTAAGGGGTTATGGTTTGGGCCCATGCTATCGAACCAGCCGGCTCTGTCGAGTGCCCAACCTGTTCATCCCCGCATAAAGAGACTCCTGACACAGTGTGTAATCCAACTTATTCAGACTCAAAATTAAAGCTGAAATGTGTGTGCAGTGCTACGGGTGAAGGTGTATTAAAAATGACTACGTGGGCAAAAAGTATGTTTATTAAGGATTGACCAGGTGTCATGTCTAAAAAAAACAAATAGTCTTGAAAGGATAGACTATCTCCTGATTGGTTTCATAAGGTCAACATGTTTCAGCCGAAGCGGTCAACTGACCCGGCTTTCTTCAGGACCTACGTGGATGGAGAATAGGGCTACTGCAGAAATAACAAATCTAGTGAAAAATTTAAGTGACAAATGAAAAAAATTTGTAAAATCTTATGTGGCAACAGCCACCCTACCAGGCAAGCAACCTTTTTGCTTGGTTATAAGAACTTGATCTTCTTTCCTAAAGGATAGGAAAAATCCAACCATAAGAGAGGTATAACATCAAATCGCGTACAACCTTAGTGACCATTGTTCTACAGTGACTTATAGGCACTGTGTTATTCATCAGAAAAAAACCAAAACGTGGTAACCATTAAAGAGAAAACATGTATAATTATAAATTCAACTCACCCAGCTTTCTGTGGGAGGACAGCCTCACCTCACCCGGCTGACTGCTCGGAGAAGGAGGCACCGCTCTGTTAACAAGTAAGGAAAACAAGGACAAGTTGCGCATGGATACTTGTCTCTCTATACCCCTTCCTCTACATTTAACAACACCACACCAAATAAAACCATGACTCTAAGAATAACCGCTCTAAAAGCGAAACTAGCCGCATACACGGGAGAATCACTGTGTTCTAAATCTGGATCAACCAGACGATCTCATCCCGGTCTGCCAATGAACAAAGGAAATGCATCATTGTGAAGACTATAAAGCGGTGTGCAGTCAGACATAGGATCATCCTTTATCAGGTTTCAAAATCACAACCTTTCTCTGCATGCTTGTTGTTATCAATGCAACAGAGGGTTACTACACCTCTGTGAGTTCTTTAACATCAGATGATTCCGTTGTACTCACTGCTACCCCTGATACATACATCGAAATACAGACACGCACCCAATACCTATTTCTACTCTGTACACAGTTTCAGATTACTCCGCCCTTACCTGTCCGTCGATACCTCGATCTGGACTCCGCGCAGTCTGGGAGGTGACGGCAGGAGGGGGAGAGTTCTTTAAATACCTGCTCTGATTGGAGCGATCATTAGCTCAAGACGCAGGTGCGGGTAATCGTAATCTAAGTGGGGCCACCTATCTGGAACGTACATGCGCCGGTCTCGAGGCACCGCTCTCCAGCGCATGCGCAGTCCCAGATATAGCGCAAGACAGAACACAGCGTCTCTCTGCTGCCCATCATTCAACACATCTCTAGCGCATGCGCACTCCTCTCTCCAGCGCGAGAATGTACACCGGTATATCTGCTGCTCATAGCTATGCACCTAGATAGGGGAACCAGCAGTTGCTGAACAGAAAAGCCAGCCGACGTCAGGACACCAGTCCTTCTTGGAAACTACAAAACGATCAAACACAATACACACACACCGACTCAGATCTGCAAACACAAACACATGAATTGCTCAATTCATGTTAGAGCCCACTGTGAATGGCGTCACGATGTCAGGTCAGAGCCACATCATGGTCCAAACCCTGTTCCATCGATGGACAGGGTTGCGTAAGTGCCCCATTGAAAAAAATCACATACACAACTCGTGAATATGCCACAACACTCAAAAGTCCTTACCAATGGTGTAACTCGCTCTATCAAAGAAGCACCCATGGAATTGGTGGACAAAGGGCATATATATATATAAGGGAAGGGCACCGGGGACCACTATCCCTGTCTATTCCCTAACCAGAGAGCGAACACCATAAGGGTCTTCAGTCTGAATAGGTGTTGAACTTGAGGTGCTTGTATTATCTTATCCATATCTCGAGAGAGAGAGACAAATGTAGCATGTTCCTACCATTGAATCTTTTTTAGAGATATAACTACATAGGGATAAATAATAGTTAACAAAGCAAAAAACCTTAAGCTATCGAAGACCTTGAGGAGTAGCACATGACTGAGTCCTTAACCGCTATATGAATAACAGGGAGTATCACTGAGTGGTTAAAGATGCTAAGGACCAACAAATTAGAAGGAAGTCCACGGAATGTTGTCGTTAAGACCATGCATGTCTGTTTTCATTTTGAAAATCCAACGTTGCTCTCGCAGAAACAGAAAACGAGTAATGTCTGTTACATGTTGAGGAATCAAAGGTCGTTCCAAAACGACCCACCTCAAATCATCGGCTCTATGTTGTTTAGCCAGAAAGTGGTCTGTGAGGCAAGTGGACTGTTTCCTGCATCGAATCGTGCTCTTATGCTCACTGATACGGAGCTTGACTTTGCGTGTAGTATGCCCGATATAGTGTAAGGAGCACGGGCATGTGATCATATAAATCACACACTCGGAATTGCAGTTTGTGTGGCTGTTAAGTATCCAAGGACGACTGGTGCCTATGTCGACCGAAGTAACCTTAGTTGTCTGAGGACAAGCACTGCACGAGCTGCAAGGGTAGTGACCTCGTACCGGGGGTAGTGACCACAGAGTATTGTCAGTGCGTACAGGTCGTGTGCGTGGTCGTGTGTGTACCAGGCTATTGCGCAGGCTGGGACCCTTTTTAAACGCAAACAAAGGAGAGAGGAGTGCGCATGCGCTAGAGATGTGTTGAACGATGGGCAGCAGAGAGACGCTGTGTTCTGTCTTGCGCTATATCTGGGACTGCGCATGCCCTGGAGAGCGGTGCCTCGAGACCGGCGCATGTACGTTCCAGATAGGCGGCCCCACTTAGATTACGATTACCCGCACCTGCGTCTTGAGCTAATGATCGCTCCAATCAGA
This sequence comes from Triturus cristatus, assembly GCF_964204655.1. Taxonomy (NCBI): domain Eukaryota; kingdom Metazoa; phylum Chordata; class Amphibia; order Caudata; family Salamandridae; genus Triturus; species Triturus cristatus. The sequence goes on along the minus strand of NC_140594.1, from coordinate 286,915,086 downwards.
GCAGGTATTTAAAGAGCCCCCCCCCCCTGCCGTCACCTCCCAGACTGCGCGGAGTCCAGATCGAGGTATCGACGGACAGGTAAGGGCGGAGTAATCTGAAACTGTGTACAGAGTAGAAATAGGTATTGGGTGCGTGTCTGTATTTCGATGTATGTATCAGGGGTAGCAGTGAGTACAACGGAATCATCTGATGTTAAAGAACTCACAGAGGTGTAGTAACCCTCTGTTGCATTGATAACAACAAGCATGCAGAGAAAGGTTGTGATTTTGAAACCTGATAAAGGATGATCCTATGTTTGACTGCACACCGCTTTATAGTCTTCACAATGATGCATTTCCTTTGTTCATTGGCATACCGGGATGAGATCGTCTGGTTGATCCAGATTTAGAACACAGTGATTCTCCCGTGTATGCGGCTAGTTTCGCTTTTAGAGCGGTTATTCTTAGAGTCATGGTTTTATTTGGTGTGGTGTTGTTAAATGTAGAGTAAGGGGTATAGAGAGACAAGTATCCATGCGCAACTTGTCCTTGTTTTCCTTACTTGTTAACAGAGCGGTGCCTCCTTCTCCAAGCAGTCAGCCGGGTGAGGTGAGGCTGTCCTCCCACAGAAAGCTGGGTGAGTTGAATTTATAATTATACATGTTTTCTCTTTAATGGTTACCACGTTTTGGGTTTTTTCTGATGAATAACGCAGTGCCTATAAGTCACTGTACAACAATGGTCACTAAGGTTGTACGTGATTTGATGTTATACCTCTCTTATGGTTGGATTTTTCCTATCCTTTAGGAAAGAAGATCAAGTTCTTATAACCAAGCAAAAAGGTTGCTTGCCTGGTAGGGTGGCTGTTGCCACATAAGATTTTACACATTTTTTTCATTTGTCACTTAAATTTTTCACTAGATTTGTTATTTCTGCAGTAGCCCTATTCTCCATCCACGTAGGTCCTGAAGAAAGCCGGGTCAGTTGACCGCTTCGGCTGAAACATGTCGACCTTATGAAACCAATCAGGAGATAGTCTATCCTTTCAAGACTATTTGTTTTTTTTAGACATGACACCTGGTCAATCCTTAATAAACATACTTTTTGCCCACGTAGTCATTTTTAATACACCTTCACCCTTAGCACTGCACACACATTTCAGCTTTAATTTTGAGTCTGAATAAGTTGGATTACACACTGTGTCAGGAGTCTCTTTATGCGGGGATGAACAGGTTGGGCACTCGACAGAGCCGGCTGGTTCGATAGCATGGGCCCAAACCATAACCCCTTAGACTAGAGTCTCAGATGACGAAGCTCCGCCAATGAGGGTGGGCTGATGGACTCTTTACTTTTGACACAGTGTTGTATTAACTATTCGACGAGGTCCCCATTTTGTTTATAGCTTCAAAGTGGCATTTTGTTCTATGTTGTCGGACTGAGTACCTTTTTCTAGTTGTTTTCAGTGTTGCCTGGGGAACAAAGGTATTTTAGTCGTTAAACTAGTCCCCTTTTGGACCCTTGTATATTGCGTTTTCTTGCTCTCCACAACTACCACTTAAAGAGCTTTCTAAGGTTGTCTAAGACCACGAAAGTCACCATGAGTGTTGTCTGGATTGGTGCAGGGTGCCCACTTACATAAGTGTGCACCATACGCCAAGCCAGCTTCTCACACCCATCAATTACGGGGGGGAATCAGAATGTTTAAAATTGGTTGCAACCCAAACATAGAAATTATAGTGTTTGGTTGCATTGTCTGTCCAACAATTCTTTCTATGATCGAACATGTTTGTCTTCTGGTGACATAGCATCAAACTGAAAGGGCAGAACTGTTGCTGTAGTGCCAGCCTCTCCTGCTGTATAAGTTCATTCTTTAATGAACTTAGCTCAGTTATAGACATCCTACCCCCCTCTTGGTGCTCAGTGAATTCACGCTCAACAATTAGAACCACCAGAAAAATGTCCTCATAGCCCAGCTCCACACCAAACATGCTATCACCCACACCCTCTCCCTTCAAGTCTTCTTCCATGAGAAGCCACTTGACCTCTTCTACAGTACTCACCACTGACCACCTATTTTCCTTGCTCCAGGGGCCACACCATAATCGGCATGTTCATCCTCCCACAATGCACATGACACCCACCACTGCTCCTCTAATGAGAAGCAGATACATCCATGACTTGCTCCTTGTCGGGACAGGACGGTCCTCCGCGTGGTTTTATCAATGATTACTTCTGCTCTGGATAACCCATCTGGTTACACTGATTTTTGTGTGCCTTTCACACACAATCATAAACATGTGCTGGGGAAAAAGCTATTTGAAAGGTTGTGAGATCCAGTGTGTGGCTAAGTGTATTGCTGAAATTACTGAGCTGTAGGTTTAGTAGCAGACAGTAAGGCATGGTATAATTACAACGGAGCTGCTTTAGTTTCGTAGCAGTGACGTTTTTAGGAGAGGCTTTCTCGTTGCTTCTTTCTGAGCACTGGCGTTTGACCTGATTAAGAGTGTGAGTAGTTGAGGTAGTGGTCTGCTTAATTGTGCGGAGGATATCATCCAGACAGGGCCTGCCCCGTATCTCACGCATAGATGCTCCTCCCGAAATGTTGATGGCTGCCACATGCAAGGTATTCACAGACAATTAGGATCATGTTTTAGATGTTCCCATAGGGACACCCCTCATCATTACCTGATGTGGAAACCATCATCTGAAACAAAGACTGTGTGTGCTCTGCAGAGGAGGGATATTTAAGAGAAGGAACCACTTTGCACAATTCCATCAACATACCCAGTCTACAAGAAGACAATAACTGTGATATTAAAAACTCCTCAGGTGGTTCCAGATTTCTCATTGACCAATGAGTTGGTACTCCGCAGTGTACAAGAGGAATTCCTCAAATCCAGAGCTGACGTCACTAACAGCCAGTCTTTCCGAACAAAGGGGACATCACCTGGAACATCTGCAAGTTCCTGCAGGAGAAGGTATGAAACTGCGTCACTACCGGAGCCTGCTTGTCTGCTGAGAGAGGGTAACCGATGTTACACCCACAGAAGCTGGCTGCCCAGAGAAGCCCAGCTGGAGCAGAATGGACAGCCCAGAAGTGCAGACTAGTGCTGAAGGGACGTAGGAGCGGACCTGCGTGCTGAAGTCAGCCTCTCTTCCCCCTTGATTGCTGTTAAATAGCCATCAGCACACTGCGCCCAATACAAGCCAAAGGAGCAATGCAGGAGCCACGCACTGTGCCGGATTTGGTCTCCCTGCCACCAGAGCACTATTTAAATCATAGCTGGCATGCTACGCCAACTAAAGAGAGATTGACAGAAAATGACCCTATCCACAGCCTCCAAAGACAGAGAATGACCACGTCCACAGCAGTCTCAGATGCATAAACTGGTTCTCCCCAGGCATTGGAACTTGTTCAGCTTTAAGCAAAGCTATAATGAGTGTTGCCAGTGATTGGGACACAGAAGAACTGGCCTACGGACCACTGACACAAAGGTCTGCTGAAACTAATAACAATGAGCCTGCACCTGTGAGATTATTTTAGGCTTGACATGTTTTGCCTATTTTCCCAGAATCTCTTAGGCTTATACCTTTTTGTGGTATTTTGTTTTGGTATAATGAAGTTCTTCTCTTTTATAGAATTAAGTATTGGCGGGACAATCGTTGCTTGCTGTTTGGTAAGTGTTGAGCTCTGATTTCTGTGACCTACACTACCTCCCTGAGCAGTCTTGGACTGCTTGCCTCACTACTCTGAGGGTCAAGCGCTGAAAGGGTGTACTTAGTGTTCAGTTTGCAGTGCCATAGTAGGTCCAGCCCCAGGTCAGAAGTGATAATAGGCCTCAGTCACCACGGTTGTGGCCCAGTAATCCTGCTTGTTCCATGGTCCCGAAGGGTTTCTGACACTCCCCTTTACCTAGCCTGGATCCACCAGCCCTGCAACCACAACCCGTCTTTGTCTCACAATCTTTCAAGAAGCTGCTTCAAATAGAATCTGCTCTGTTCTACAAAGTCTGCACTTTAACCCCACCTGCCCACTGTCTAGAACTCCGTTTTACTTTCACACCCTAAAAATCCACATCTACCCCCACCTTTACAGAAACCGTAAAACCACTCTACTGCAACAAAGAACAAGCTACAATCAACACACATTGTTCTTATTGTAGCAAAGTATGTTTTCCAAGACTTCACCACATTTTAAGATGACACATACCTTGCACCTTTCCAAAGCCTTTAATTAGTCCTCTCCTCATGTCAGATAACACTCAGTCCAATTCGTCCCCACTGCTATCAACTTTACTTCCTATTTCTTGACATACAGCGCACTCATCGGTGCTAAAATGAGCACTCTCACTTCTTGTTCTTTCCCGCCCACCTCCCAACTCAATTGTCTCTTTCTTCAGTACCCTAGACTCCAACCTCACCACATGACTCTACATATTAGACAACATCTTCTCCTGCACACCTCTAAGCATTTAGCCATGCAAATCTTAAAACCTCAAATGCACTCTTGTTTCACCCCGCTCTTCATTCAATCAGTCACGCCTCACCTGCTCCTACCCTCACTGCTTCAGTTAGTTGCAGAGAACCCCATACTTACCAAGCACTGAGTTGAGCCTGCCACTTCTCCAACTACTTCTTGGCACCCTTTTTACTATTGTCAAAAAACCTGGAATGGATAGAGTTCAATTGACTCACCCTCTTCATCTCTAGTTACACTCATGACAGAATTCCGGCAACTTCTCTCGACAGAGACCACTCTCACTTAAGTCGTCAACTTCCTCGCCACAGCACAACACTTATTCCACCATCCTTATTCTCCTTGGTCTCTCAAAGGCATTTGCCACAATTGATAAGTCCACACCGCTGCCCAGCCTACCTCGTGTGCATCACTGACATAGACCTGACCTGAACTGGTTCGCAACATATCTCAGAGTGTTCCCTCTCCTCCAATTCCAGGACGTGCAGAGAGGTTCTGTGAGTAACTGCATCAAGGCTATTGTCTTATAACAAATGTGGTTATAAAGACACAATGCAGCATAGCCTTGGAGATAGGATGAGGCTTGGAAAATAAATGAATTTCAAGTATGTATTTGGAATGAGCTCAAATCTGAACCATCATAGAACGGCAGACTTTTGATGCTAATATGGTTACAAGGTAGGGTTAAACATGTAGGGATTCCCAAAATGTTCTATGTTCAAAAGTTAAACAGATCCTGTTTGAACACAAGGACGCACTATACACATGCCCATTAAGGTGCTATATAATTAACAGTAGTTTTTCAAAGTGTTTGCTAAATGATAATACAACATACAGTCTTTGGTTATCACGATGCTTAACAGTATCTTCTGTGATAAAACAGTCTCCTCAAGAAATAATTTGTGACCCAAATTCTCTTAGGATAAAATTAAAGAAACAGTGAATAATCAAAAAACAAAATGGAACAAAATGATAACAGTGTGGCACACTGTCTTCTTCTTTATTTTCGTGTTCAAATGTTCATGTCTTTGATGATCAAAGCAATTTCCCAATGCATTTCGGTGCGGACACCTTCATCAGGGGAACACTGCAAAAATATATATATCTACAATCCCTATGTTTAGAACGTACATACACATTAGCAATGTCAACTCAATAAAGTTTTGAATCAAGTACAAAAAGTGTCAGGCCAAATCACCATGCCTCTAAACAGAAAAAACTATTAGTCCATTTTCAAGCAAGGTGTTTCAAGTGTAGAGCCCCAATTCTTTAAAATCACGCAGAATAGACCAATTGAAGTGAAAACACCTTATGTGCACGCATAAAACAACAAAAGTCACAAGTGAATGTGAAGATATAAGAGCCACCCAAGCACTAAAAACCGTTGCGAACACATGCTCAATTATATCCCCTGCCGACCGCAGGAGAACTCACCTACATGGATGCCATGACCAGGACTGAACAACTACTGCGTTGTGCAGACAAACACGCTGTTGAATGTAATACAAAAAGCAAATGAGAGTGTAGTCCGGGTACTGTAAGTGAAAACGGTAAAAAGCCCATAGACAAGCACACCTACTTCAAACTTCTGTTCGCAACGGTTTTTAGTGCTTGGGTGGCTCTTATATCTTCACATTCACTTGTGACTTTTGTTGTTTTATGCGTGCACATAAGGTGTTTTCACTTCAGTTGGTCTATTCTGCGTGATTTTAAAGAATTGGGGCTCTACACTTGAAACACATTGCTTGAAAATGGACTAATAGTTTTTTCTGTTTAGAGGCATGGTGATTTGGCCTGATACTTTTTGTACTTGATTCAAAACTTTATTGACTTGACATTGCTAATGTGTATGTATGTTCGAAACATATGGATTGTATATATATATTTTTGCAGTGTTCCCCTGATGAAGGTGTCCGCACCGAAATGCATTGGGAAATTGCTTTGATCATCAAAGACATGAAAATTTGAATACGAAAATAAAGAAGAAGACAGTGTGCCACACTGTTATCATTTTGTTCCATTTTGTTTTTTGATTATTCACTGTTTCTTGAATTTTATCCTAAGAGAATTTGGGTCACGAATTATTGCTTGATGAGACTGTTTTATCACAGAAGATACTGTTAAGCATCGTGATAACCAAAGACTGTATGTTGTATTATCATTTAGCAAACACTTTGAAAAACTACTGTTAATTATATAGCACCTTAATGGGCATGTGTATAGTGCGTCCTTGTGTTCAAACAGGATCTGTTTAACTTTTGGATATTTTATTACCTGTTGGGGGCCAGTCAGGTTTTGACACAGGCAGCACCACTTTAAAAAAATGTTTGGTTTACTTGCGTAAAAAGCTGATCACATTTGTTTATAACATAAGGAAATTCAGGTGTGCAGGTTATCTACACTGTTTCTGATCTATGTACTATGTTGCCAGCTTTCATAATCTGCCCATTCATGTTCGTAACTATGATTTTGATAGCAGCACTAATCGTATTACATTTAATCTGCACTAAAATCAGCTTTAAGTAAAGCCTTGAAAATAACAGTGGGGGTTTCTTGTCTGTGTACCCATTGGGCCATATAGTGCCAGTAACTCACAATAAATCCAAATGCCTGACAGTCTCTGCAGGATTTGTTGCTTGTCTAATATGCATTCTCCCCAGGTATGTTGAAAGAGAAGTGTGAGCCATAACTTGTACATTCTCCCTACTTATAACCCTATAGTTCCATTAAAGAGGTTCTCAGCATCGTTTTCACTTTATAGAAACGTACTTGGTGATGACATATGTTTGTTCAGTTTGTTGTTTCATTTACTTGCAGAAAACACCTACATTATCGTCTACTTCCACCTCATTCACTCCCTATCCTAAAACTGACCTCCGAACTTGTCTTCTCGAGTCCCCTTTTTAGGTCTCACCTAGGCAGCGTGCATGCGCTGCCCTAGGAGATGACCTTTAGAAATCGGTCTGCTCCTTTTCAAGCACACGCGTGCTTGTGCTGGCATCCACCTTGCGGGAGCGAGCAGCTGCGCGAGTGCTCATTGAAAACATATGGCTCTCGCGCCACCGCTGCTCACTCCCGCAAGTCGAAGGCCAGCGCAAGCATGAGTGCTTCAAAACAGCTGCTGCTTGTTTGTGTTCCAGCATACCTCCCCCACTTGGGATCAGGTTACTGCGGCCATGTCATTAAACACTTTAGGCATTTTAGGCAGCTCTTTGTATATGGTGCGTTTTTCCATTTATTGTGAGAAAATCTAAATAGTGGGCAGTCCTAATTGACAATTTGCATACCCACATCTTCCTACTGCTTGATTAGGGGGATGTGCGCGGCTTGTTAAAGTCTTACCGAGAAGCTGTATAGATGTAAAAATCATAAGGAGAACATCATGGTCTCTTAATTTATATAACTATTTCCTTGAGGGAGTTTGAAAACAATAGGTTGCCACTTTGGTGTGTTGGTTTGCGTTAATAAAGCAATTTCAAAGTCTTTACACGAGGAGGGGTTTCACCCCTGTGCTTTGATTACTATATAGCACAGTGACGATGCATCTTGAGGTCTAATGCAGTTTCCTACCTGGAAAGTGTGCGCCGTCCCGGAGATGTGTGCGCCACAGTCCCGAGGGTATGTGTTGTAGACGTTGTTGTTATTGTAAACATTAGTTGTGCTATCCAACTTTTTATGTTCCTGAGATTGTTCGTGTGCCAAATGGGTGACAGCTTGACTATCGTGCTTTCAACCCATGGTAAGTGTTACCACTGAGGATGTAGCTTAATGGCTAGAGCGGCCGACTTTCGAAGCTGGGGAGCCAAGTTTGAGTCTGGCGGGAGGCTTAAACATCCTGTGATTCTTGGCAAATCACATCATCTTCCCGTGTCCGTCTGTAATGCAACTGGTGCTCACGTAAAGCACTGTGAAACCTTCGGGTTGAGTTCATGCTATATAATACTGCAAAAAAAAAAAAAAACCTCCATGGCACAGAGGTCATCTGGTTCCAGTCCTGGGCAAACTAATTAAAATCAATTCTAAACTATTGCTCAGTGTATTTAGTTCAACTCCAGTTCATGAAAGATAGAACTCCCAGAGTGTATTTAGTTGTTAAATGAAAGCGCAGGGTCTGGAGTAAGAGGTCCTCTAAGTAATACTTTTAAACTTTTGGTTAGATGGTTTCAAGTTAAATATGACTGCTATTGGTCAAAAGCACAGATTTCAAGTTGGCCCAGGTGGGGTGTAACTCGTTTGCTCAGTCATGGGATTTTCCTTGTGCTTTTGCTATTAGCGGTCCTAAATTCATAACTGTAGCACTCCAAGAAATAGAGTGATGAGAAAAACCTGAGGCTTGTAGAATACTTAGCTAACCTGACTGGTTGGACAGTGGTCGTGATAAATGAGTTTATGGCCGGAGTTCAAAAGGGTAGCACTAATGCACACATGATGATCTTATCAAAGAGGCCAACGGTTAAATGGGCATGGGCACTCACTTCACCTCTACCGAGCCAGAGAGGCCCTTTGCACATAATAATTTTTTTTACAATAGCAATGAGGCCTCCAGCTTCCCCTTGTTAGGTGTGAGTTACTCATAAATTTATGGGTATTTTTAACATTGGGTTTCTGTAATTGTCATAATACGAAAGCAAAACTGCAAATCCCAGAATGCTGTGTGGAGTAGGTAAATCAAAGGCTCAGAGAGCATCTAACGGGTCACTAGATAACAGAGAGGTCATCTCACCAAAGCCGTTCTTTTTTTAGAAATGTTATAATAGTTTGTTTGGGGTTTGCATAAGTTAAAACCTTGTGTATGCCTTTACAGGCATTCCAGAATGTACTTTTGTTTCATGAGGTCTGCTTTGCTTTGTGACCAGTTGTGACATCATAACATAGATGGCCCGTTGAAACACTTTTTGATATATTTACATTGGAAATGTGTGAATCTTTTACATTGGAACATATGGGCAGTGCTCGGAGTGCTACACCCGAGTCGCCCACATTCACCCTTCGACAAGTCATCATCAATCAGCCCATGGCTTCTAGGGTGATCCTGTGTTAACTGCAATGGGTCGAAGCATCTGTAAAGGCTTCATGTATCACTTTAGAAGACCATTATCAGCTCATTAATATTCATAATAGGCATGCTTTATTTCAATGGACACAGAGTCTTCCCCGTGTGTTATTTTATTTTAAAGTTTTCGAAAGCGCCAAGCAAGTCTATGAGCATCTTAGCACTAGGCACTAAAATAAGCACATCAAGGGTAACCACGGCCTAAACAAAGAGTCGAATGAGTCGAATTTCCATTATTCCATATGTATTTCCATTATTGTCAGGTGAAACGAGTTACGGTCGCTAAGGCCATATTGGAGAGGAAGAGGATTTCTTTTTTATGGTCTCTATAGTGGAATACCAAAACATACATAAGAAATGTAGGTCTTAAATCTTTGGTGCGGGGATTTCATTCTTTGTCATAGATACTCCACACACAACCCACACTACATGGTGTGAGAATTTATCACTTGCTTCCAGTGTAAAATAAAAATAAATGTAAAACTTTCACCTTGGTGCATAAGTCAAATTTTGGTTCAACACCGAGTAATTAACTTAATTTAAGCATTGGCAAAGCCAATAAGTTTGCTTTGGCCGCTAGCCGTTTGACTTTATTAATGCATGTTTTGTCAGGATTTTTGCAAAAGCTTATTTTTGGGAAAGGTGCTGGGGCATCGTCAATCCAAAAAGGAAAACAAGTTGGCTTAAAAAAATGTTTGGTCTCAAAAAGCACAGAATGCTACAGTAATTCCTGGCACAGAAAATAACTACTTGTGTGTACATGCACTCTTGTGAAAGGAGATAATGCTGTCTCTCACCGAGACGTTAGCTAGTGGATGACACATTGCCCTGTGCTGTAGTGGACGAAGGAGAAATGTGAATAACATAATAATAGACCAAAGGCTAAGGAGGCCTGGCCGAAGGCTCCTGTCAGTATATTTTAAATATAATTTTAGTAAAGTTAAAACTTCTTGAACAATACCAGACCTAACCAGCATTGGCATAGCCAATAGGTCTCGCCTTTGGGACCTTATAAGTGTTTAGTTATCCAGCACAATATCCCTGGTGCAACAACATATGGCTAAACACTTATAAGGTCCCAAAGGCGTGACCTATTGGCTATGCCACTTCTTGTTGCACTAGGTGTGGATTTTAAACTAAATCAATTCATTGTATTGCCACAGAAATGAATCTCTTTGTTCTGATGAAGGATACTAAAAATACGTAACAGTGTCAAACATCAACATAATCAGGGCCGGCTTTAGGGCGGTGCGACCGGTGCCACCGCACCGGGTGCTGGCTTCCTGGGGGCGCTGTGTTTGAAAGTTTATAAAGCTTTTGAAGCACCTGCTGCAGCGTTTCTTTCCCCCGGTAATTACCAGGCCTCACATAAATGTCAAGATAACTCGTGTGATTAATTATCTTCCTGGAGAGAGATGAGCATTTTGTATAGTTGAGGTTTTGACTTCAGTGAAGTTAGTGCAGAGGGTTAATATGCCTGCTGCAAAGAACGTGTACCAAGTAGATTACAGAGTAAGTATGATGTAAACAGATCAGCAGGTTACTGCTTTCAAAAGAGACATCCTTTTGTTACTTGCAATTTATAACTTAAAGTCCTAATATAGAATAGTGAGCTATTAACTTTCATCCCAGAACTACATACACACCGCAAAATATACATTATTAGAACATTGATTAATGTTGCAACAAGGGATAATTTGGCTAGAAATCGATTCTTATTATTAAAGAAAACTCCCAACTATGCTGTTTATTTTCGACTCTGCGTTTGTGCTTCTCCACACCAAGCACTCAAACTATACTGCCTACCAGTATGGATGACATGCGACTCCTACACTTTCAGTCCTTTGGCTTATGTATCATTTCCTATACACGGATTTACACACGTATGATTGATTGTCTCTGTGTAATGTGTGTGTGATGCAAAGTGCTCGGACACCCTACACTGGTATGAGTGGCGCTATATAACTGATTCAATGCATCTGAGAGACTGTGGTTATGGAGACTTGGTCACTGTTAAAGGGTGCTAGTGAGAGAATCCGTGGTGGAGGTGGTCATTGGGGGGGCGCCAACAAACATTGTCGCACAGGGCGCCACCAGCACTAAAGCCGGCCCTGAACATAATAATCTGGAATGCCCGATTAAGAATATTAAGGAGTTAGAAATTAGTACTATGAATTTTAGGAACCTTGAGAGTGTAGATTGTACGATCAATATATAATCTAAGGACCATCTTGGTGTCCAATCTATACAGCCTATCCTCCTCCTTAAATGGATGTGGCAGAGAGAAGATAGCTGGAAACATGAAAGGAGCCCCCATGGAAAGGGGACACCTGTTTTGGCATAAATTATGCCAGAGTCGGAAGCACCTGCTTGTCTGGAAAGAAGGTTGTATATTGTGGTTGCACTTACAGCACCTGCAGGTCCCTGAAACAGCATGCAGAAGAAATTGCACTGCTGAAGACAGTTGTAAAGGTCAGTAACCTCAAGGAACAGCTGTGCATAGGCACGAAAGGTGTGCACATTAAGAAGGCAAAAACCAAATTAAGGCCCCATTGAAAAAAATGCATAACAACTGTTGACTCTTAACCTTGAACAGTGCCCATTTCAAGGCCTAACCAGCCCAAAGAAAGGACAAATTAAAGAACATTAGAGGGATTCACCTAAAATGTATCGACCTGATGGTCCTCGCACAAGGTGACAAACTATGCCCAGCAGCCAGAATAAATGGATTTCATGGACGAGCGAGTGGCACAAATCACGTCCACCCCCTCCACAGGCAGATCAAGTCCACTAAACTGATTCTGCTAAATATCCATGTGTGGAGGTATAGGCTGTGGAGGTTCGAGTGAAGAACCCTGTCTTATTGTTGGGAGATCAGGTCCTCACGAAGAGGTAGACAATGCACAGGACAGATGCTCACACTCCATAGGTCAGACCGTCAGAGCCCAGGTCGGGGATACCGGGATGAGCTCGGATCAGTCCTGCTTTATCTTCTTCATACCCTTGGGTAATAAAAGCAGAGATGGCTCAACTGGACCGGAAAAGACCCGAGTCCCACAAAACGCAGAACCTAAACTTTGAGCCTAAAATTCTTGAGTGCAAAAAGCTTGCCACTGAGCATTCTTGGAGGCAGAAAAAAAATCTACCCAAGGCATACCCCTTGAATTAACTCCAAGTGCAGCTGCCATTCATGGTCAGCTAGTTTGTGCTTGCTGACATGGGTGGGCCTGTAAGGAATCTGCAGCTAGATAGTCTTTACCAGATAATGCTTTACTGAACGTAAGTTACTTGTTCATCTGATAGAGACTTCTAGCTGCAGATTCCTTACCTTTGAATTAGATACCCAAGTCATACTCTCCTGGCAGTGGGTTTTGGACCAATACCTCACACTAGGAAGTCCTGCAGGACCAAATGAGCAAAATGTAGTGCTTGGCAAACATGTCCAAAGATGCCCACGTTGCCTCCTGATAGATGTCCAGAACTGGGACACCCCGAGCCAAGGCCGTAGTTGCAGCTTTTACCCTGGTGGAATGGGCCCTTAATACCACAGGGGGCTTGCTTTTTAGCCATTGCATAGAAGATCGTAATGGAGAGAATGACCCAGCAAGAGATGGTCCTTTTCTGCACTGCACTGCCCGCCCCTCTTTAGCTACCACTCAAAGAGTTGGTCGTCCACCTGGAACTCATTTGTGCGGTCAAGATAGAACGACAATACTCTTTTTGGGTCCAGGCAGTGGACACTCTCCTCTTCCTTAGAGGGTTGCAAGGGAGCAAAGAAGGGGAGCAGCGTGATAGGCGGACCCAGATGAAATGGGGTCACCACCTTCGGCAAGAATGAAGCACAGATGCGAACCACCACTTTATCTGGAAAAGACATCATGTAGGGAGGCGTACAAGATAGCGCCTGCAACTCATTCACCCTCCGGGCAGATGTTATAGCCACTAGAAAGGCTATCTTGATGGTAAGCAGCCGGAGGGGACAGTTGTGTAAAGGCATGAAGGGAGCACACATAAGAAAAGTGAGAACCAAATGAAGGTCCCACTGCGGCATAACAAAGGGCGTTGGTGGAAACAAGTGAGCTAGCCCCTTCAAAAACCTATCTAAAATTGGAGACCTCAAGAGAGAGGGCTGGTCTGGCAGCCGCAACAAAGCGGATAGAACAGAAAGATAACCTTTAAGAGTACTCAAAGCAGAGGTCTGGGGGGCAAGGGTAAGACTGAATAGAAGAACTGCGGAAAGAGAAGCACAAAGAGGGTCAATAGACATTTCTGTACAGTGTAATAGAAACTTCTGCCAATGGCAGGCAAATACCGCTTAGTAGAGAGCCGCCTGGCCGCCAAAATAAAGTTGCATACTTCAGGAGGAAGGTCAAAAGCCATCAACTGCTGCCGCTCAATCTCGACATATGGAAGCAAAGAGTTGACAGGTTCGGGTGGAGAACCCTCCCCTGCTGCTGCGACAGAAGATCCTCCCAAAGGGGCAGCCTGATTGGAGGATTGATACTCATTTTCAGAAGATCTGGATACTTGGGCATGGTCATTCCTGGTCTTCTTCAGTATCCCGGGTAGGAGTGGTACAGGCGGAAAGACGTACAGCAGGCCAGAGCTCCACTCACTACGAAAGGCGTCACTGAGCAATAGCCACCTTGGAAACTCCAGTGCGCTGTATTGCTGACACTGCTTGTTCTCTTTGGAGATGAACAAATCTAACCAAGGATCTCCTCAGTGCTGAAAGAGACCTTGCGCCACCTCCGACTGGAGATGCCATTCATGATCCGCTAGGCATTAACAGCTGAGTTAGTCCACCCTGGTGTTCAGAGAACCTGTCAGGTGTTGAACCACCAGGGTTATGCCCTGCTGTTTCAGCCATGTCCAGAGACTCAGGGCCTCTCCACAAAGGGTCCACAACCCCACCCCGCCCTGCTTATTGCAGTACCACATGAAAGTGGTGTTGTCCGTGAACACCTGCACTAACTTCCCCTTGACAGAGGAGAGAAATGCTTTCAATGCCAACCGAATCTCATGAAGCTCCAACAAATTGATGTGGAGCCTCGACGCCACTGGAGACCGGTGTCCCCTGATCTCCACCTCTCCCAGATGGCCACCCCATCCCAGAAGTGACGTATCGGTCACGACTGTGAGATCTGGTTGGGGTAGGGAGAGGGGTCTACCTTTGACCCAATCGGGGTTCGTCAATCACCACTGCAGATCTCTTGCAGTTCCTTTGGAGATCTGGACAATGTTGGTGAGATTTCCCCAATGCTGCGCCTACTGAAACTTCAGGGCCCACTGCAGAGCCCGCATACGCCACCTGACATGCTTTACCAACAGGATGCAGGAGACCATGAGGACCAACAGTCTCAGAGCCAGTCTCACTGAAATCCAGGATAGAGGCTGAATTATCGGAATCATAACCTGAATATCCTGGACTCGCTACTCGGGAGGATAGGCCTGAAACTGCACTGTCTCCAGAACAGCCCTGAAGAAAGGGAGCATCTGAGAAGGAGTCAAGTGTGACTTCGGCATGTTTATAGAGAACCCCAGCGAATGCAGGAGGTTCTCCGTAGTCTGAAGGTGGGAGACGATAGAATGGGGCGAGGATGCCTTCAATAGCCAGTCATCAAGGTAAGGGAAGACTGACAACCCTATCCTGCACAGAGGAGCTGCTGCAACCACCGCAATCACCCTGGTGAACACCCGAGGGGCACTGGTATGGCTGAAGGGGAGCAGTGAACTCTAAGTGCTTATGGCCTACCTGAAACTGCAGGTTACGCCTGCAGCCTGGCAAGGATGGGGATCCTGCACTCCAACGCTACCATCTAGTCTTCTTTGTCTTGGGCAGGCAAGACCTGAGCTAAGGTAAGCAACTTAAACGTCTCCTTTTTGAGGAAGAGATTGACGGTTTGAAGATTTAAAATGGGCCGCAACCCTTTATTCTTTTTTGGAATCAGAAAGAAGCTGGAATAAAAGCCACTGCCTACTTTTGAATACAGGACCCTCTCTATAGTTCCCTTGGCCAGGAGAGCTGTAACTTCCTCTTGGAGCAATTTTAAATAATCCTCCACCAGCCGTTCTTGATTTGGCAGTATGGGTGGAGGAAAAGAAAGGAAAAGCAGAGAATAGCCCTCTTGAATGATCTACAAAACCCAGTTTTCTGATGTTATGGACCTCCAGTGGGGAAGATGATGATGGATTCTCCCACCAACTGCAGTGGTGTGGTCTTGCAGAGTCAGACTAGGAGTGCTTGGAGGATATGATTGTCGAGGGCAGGGCAGTGCTTAATTTGTGCTGGTACTTTCCGGTGCTTAGCACCGGCACTTAATTATCAGGGCCGGGTCTACTCATCTGCTGCGCACGTCACACATTTATGTTTTTAAAAATTTACAGTGTCTGTACTCGGTGCGTGCAGCGCAGCCGCAGCGTGTTCACTGTGAGTCACGGCGGTTAACAGTGACTAGTTGCGGCTGTGTGAGACTCTTTAATAACTTAGCCTGCCCTGAGGCTGAGCCCAAGTCCAAGAGAAGATTAATAAATTAATAAATATATGTTCATCATGGCAGCCGCGGGCCATGGCCCTTAGTTCACAGTGCAGTGTTGACTGTTGCAGACAGTGTTGCCACTTGCCGGTGGGCATGCCGCGGGACACAAACACTGATTTATTCGGGCGGGCTGGATGTTGGTTCTGATGGGGGGTAGGGGCTGTGCACGCAGCGTGCGCAGATTTTTTCACAAGGCCACGCCCCACCATAACAACCGCAGCTCACCACGTCCGTCCATGAGTCATCATCGTCGTTGAAGTCAGATGCTGCCCGACTCCACCGACGACGACATTGAGCCTGGGCACTGTGGGCAGGGCAGCCTGTGCAGTCATCGATCAGCCATAGTACAGTACAGGCCAGTACTGTCTGGTAACAAGCAGCACCAGGCCGCCTAATCGGACAATCAGTTAGCAGTGCAGCCAGTGGGTGTCCCTGCCGACCGGCCCGCCAGTAACGGTAAGACGTTAAACAGTAAACTAGCTAAGCCGAGTGAACTAACTACTAGCCATGCCATTCCAATACCGTGCCAAAACCAACACTGTGTTTTTTTTGGGTGGGCGGTGGCGTGATGGACTGTCCGGTTGTAAGATCACCTGCGTGGTGGGAGGCAGCTCGCCTCCGGTGGCTACGTAAGATACGATTATTAGGATGCATCCATGTGATTCATTAGTATTAGCCCGCCGCCACGCCCGCCGGCCGTAGCGGTACACAGTGTACACTTTTGATATCTGGATAGGGCCTGCCGGCGCCGCAGTAATTGCCTGCGGGCTTAAGTAAGTTAAAGAAAAAAGGCCAAGGCCCTGCCCACCCAGCCCCTGGCTCGCTGACTCCTGTGCGCTAAATTGACAAATGCATGAAGAGAATAAAAACAAAATATATGAAGTCAAATATGTAGTGTGGATTATGCCAGGCGAAAAGCCTGCTTCTTTGAAGTATAATTTCCCACAACAAACAATCCTTCTGAATGCCCAGGTGAGACAAATCAATAGCACGAGATATGAGTTAACTAGGTGTTGTTTTGGCAGCCTTTGCTGAACGCGGACAGAAGAAAAATTTCCATTTGTTTATCTAGCCGGGCTTATAAAATTATGGAAATACCTCAGAAAGCTTGTTCAATAGTGAAACGCATTGTGGTTGAAAATTGCCTATTCGTCTTTCAGACTTCTGTGTAAACAGCTTTAACTCCAAACATGCCGGCTGGCGCGCAGCCGCGCACTATTTAGTTTCCAGATGACGAAACACAGTTTGGTTTCACTTTCCCAGGCCTTCCCTATAAGATAGGCATAATCAGGCAGCAGCATTCCTTCCCTCTTCCTTCTGTCACAGGTTCTCAACTAATTAAGGAACAAACTACTGGTGTGTTCGCAGTGTGCTCCAGAGTGTGAGGTATGTTAAGTAAAAGTGTTGCTGTTTGACTAAAATTTACCTAAGGGGCAAGGGCACTTGGAGAGAGCAGAAAGTACCCGGGGGGTCGTGGGTCACTGCCAAAGTGCCGGCCAAGGAGACCAGAGTCCGTGGCATTAGCCACAAAGGTGAGAAAAAAATGTCTGTGTCGTGTGTCACGTCACCATAGGCATTGGCGTGTTAGCAAGGTTGTTCTTCCGGACTGTTATTTAGGAAGAGACGGCCGGCTAAAGCAGCTGTCAATAAGAACAAGTCTACTTTTTTTTTCTTCACTGTTGTCTTAGAACAGAGCCGAACTTCATCACCTCTGCGCCAGAGTAGGTGTTTGACAACATGCACAACGACGAAGAAAAAAGGTGTACAGTAAGTTAGAAATTTCACGAGCTGTTATCAACAAACCGAAAATGCTCTTTGAATAAAACCAAAATATGTTTCCACCTCCTAGCTTTTTTCGCGCGTGTTTCTTTCTGAGACTAAAACTGATTCAGCTCACCAAACAGTAGGGCGGGTAGTGGGTACGTACGAGGCAAGGATGGGCGTCCTACATTGGGTGCTGAAGCTGTATCCTTTTCATGCCCTTTGCCCACATAGCAGACCCGTGTCAAGCACCAGAGAGCCCTGTATACGGAGGTGGCTTTGCCAAAATGCCCGGGGTAGTGGAGGCCGCATCGCCCTCAAGTCTGGTTAGGCTCATCGAGTTTAACCTGTGCGCTCACATGCAGACTGGCCCTGAATTAGTTACCCCAAGAATCTTCTTTTCAACTCCAATACGGTCTGTTGTGGCTTCCATCACTGTTATTGAGGTTAAAATGACTTGTGCAAATACTTCATTGGGAATTTTTAACTGAAGTTTCTCATGATGTACAGTTAATTATAATTTTTTTAGCCCAATGCACTTAGTGCATTTTACACCACCTGGTTGCTGCTTCAGGACTCAGGAGTATTTCTGTGGTATGTGTCCCTTTTAGTGAGTTTCTTGTGGCTGTAACATCCCATTCGGAGCACTGTATTATCCGAACGTCGTGCTTATCTAACCTGCCCGCAGCTAGGCAATAATGTTTTAAGCCAGACTGCATGTGTGATTTGAGGCCGATAAAATATTGAGCGCCAGGTGTCCGGCACTAGCCTGGATGTACCTAGAACACCTTTGGAATGCTGGGCTGGTTAGACCGTCAAAATATTTAGACAACCAGGAAACCCCGATTGGATGGTTTCCTGCCCCACCACATTATAAAATCACCCAACATTACTGATCCTTCTAGCACCACAGGTTCTTCCCCTAGATGCTTACCACTTTTTCTCTTAAATTCAGCAGATAGATACGGTTATTTGCCATGAAAGACAAATGCACACCATCCAAACGATACAAGAGAATTCCTCTACTATAATGTTGCTGTGTGCAAGACAGTACTCTGAGACCATGCTGTCCCCAAAAGACCATCTCCTCTCTGTTTAAGTTATTTCTCGCTGTGCCTGAGGCGCATACTTACTGGTCCCTTTCCACACTCTTCTCATGACTGACCACGTGTTTCATTTATTTCAAATTACCTTCATCAATTTTAGCAGCGCCAGTTGAAGATGTGGGTGGAGCTAATAGGGTAAGTGGGTGGGGCCAGTGGAGGGAGTGGGTGGAGCCAGAGAAATGTAGGTGTGGCCTCCGACAAACATTTTAGCACCTGCACTTCATATTTCACAAATTAAGCATTGGGGCTGGGTAGTCAACAACTTCTGGCTTCCATTCCTTGGACGGAATGAACCGCATCCAGGTTCCCGAACAAATTGGGAAGTCTGCGCAGGACTGTGGCTGCGATAAGGCTGACTCGCCCAGAACCCCCTTCCTTTGCCACAAAAGGGGCGAAAGCTAGACTGGCCGCGAGGTGTAGAAGAGAGGCCCAAGTATCTGGCCTTAGCTTGAGAGTCCTTGAACCACACTAGGGCAGAGTCTGCCTTTTACCCAAAAAGGCAGGATCCATCCAACTGCATGTCCATCAAGTTTGCCTGGACATCACCTCGAGAAGCCAGTAATTGTAAGCCAGGCGTAGCTCAACAAGGCCACTGTCGATGAAATCGCTCTGCCCAGCAAATCAGGCGTGTCAGGGCCGCACCTTAAGGTGAATTTTGCTGCATCTCTCCTGTCGTTAACTGCTGGTGAGAGCACAGCCCGGGCCTCCTCCGGGACTTGTGGCAGCACTTGAGCAACCGTCTTCCAAAGGGCGTGGGAGAAACGGTTCGGTTCAATAAGCATGTAGTATTCACCAACTGCAATGCCAGGCTGGAGGAAGAAAACATCTTCTTCCCCAGTGATTCCAGCCTCTTGGATTCCCTAACCGGAGGGGCGGAAGGGAACGCGCCCTGGGAGGTAGAACACTGCACCACCAAGCTTTCAGGGGTGGGGTGTTGACTGAGGAACTTTGGGTCACCTGGAGCCGGGCAATGGCGGCGTGCATTGCCCTATTCACAGGAGACCCTTTGCTAGGCTTGGACATCAGTAAGTGCCTCATTGAAGGGCAAAAAGGGTTCAGAGGTGGAAGCCCCGGGTTGAAGCACTTCGATCAGGAGATTAGTCCTGACCTGCATAGAGGGCAACTCCAGTACGAGGACCTCGGCTGCTCTCTTGACCACCATAGCATAAGATGCCCCCTCCTTAATAGCCACAGTTGGCGAAGAGAGAATGCCAGTATCTGGGGAAGTGTCCAGGCCACTGTACTCCCCAAGTTCCCCTTACCAGTCCATCTGTTCTGCAGAAAAATCCTGGTATCTAAAGAGTCCATAAACCCCTCCCAATCCTCTTGCGTGTCTAAAACATCATAGAAATGTTCGGGCGACAATATTAGAACCCCTGGGTTCTATCGGCGTTGAACAACGCAGTTCCAAGTTCTGTGTTGTCGGGGATAAGGATGGGGCTGGAACCACCAGTGGACACTGCCAGTCCCAAAGGCACGACCTTTGCTGTCCCGGATCGGATCCCTGAGGACCCACCGATGCCGTGGCCGGAGCCAACAGCATCAAATCCGATGGGCCCCTTCTGACCCCGTGGGGCCCAAGGGTTTTCTTTTTGATAAGCAATTTTTTTATTTCTTTATAGAAAACAAAATCAAGGATGACATACAACAGTTCATTGAACTTGGCATCAATAAAACCAATCATGGAAGCATTGACAAGCAATTGCAAGACCCACACCTCCTCCCCAGCCCCCCGCCCCCGCCCCACACTCCCCACCCCTTAAAACAGGCCCCCAAGCCATTTCCCCCATACTTTACGGAATTTTTTGGGGCAGCCCCGGGCAGCGTACAACGACCGCTCCTGAGCGGCACACCAGTCCACACCTCTTCTCCAGGTAGCACCCCTGGGCGGGTCCGGCTGTTTCCACACGGCCGCGATATCCCTTTTGGCCACCATTAGAGCAGTAGTTAGAAAGTACTTGTCATTACGGGATCCGTATAGCCCATCCGTTATGCCCAGCAGAGCCATTCTAGGGTCATGGGGGACCTCCCATCCCAGGACTTCAGTTAACTCAGTTTCAATCGTGGTCCAATAACTCTCCAGGCGGGGACAAGACCATACCATGTGGAAGAAGTCTGCCGGGTCTACCCCACAGCGGGCACATGAGGTGTCCAGGCGGAGGCCTGCACGATATAAGCGGTCCGGAGTCAGATAAGCGGCGTGGAGGTAGTAAAGTTGGATGAGCCGCAGCCTAGCGGAAGTGGTAAGCGATCTGGGTGCCATAAGGGCGTCCCTCCAGTCAGCATCATCCAGGGAACCCACCCAGGTCTGCCATCGCTGTTTTAGTCCGCTCCAATCTACCGGGGTATTGTTGATCAGGGATTTATAGATGCGGGATATTCCCCCCTTCCCCAGACACCCCAACATCACCTGAGCCTCGGGCGGGCTATGGGCAGGCAATCTGGAATCCAGAGGGACATGGGCCTGGACCGCATGACGCAGCTGAAGATACTTATAAAATTGCGAAGACTGTAGAGAAAAGCGGGTCTGAAGCTCCTGGAAGGAACACATGTGGCTCCCCCGCCAGACATCACCCAAGCTGGAGATCCCTAGAAGATCCCACTGTTGAAATCCTTCGAGTCCCGCCACCTCCCGCAGCCAGGTCCCATGCCAAAGTGGTGTGAGCAATGTCTTTGTTCCCGACCAGCGGGTATGCTGCAAGGCGGTGCGCCACGCCAGAAAGGGGCCCGCACAACATCTGGGAGCGACCGGGAAACCGTCGCCCCATAGAGCATGTTCTGGATAGAGGAGAACCCGGTAAGTTGCACCTCGAGTCTATAGGCCGGAACCAGTCATGAATCACCAGCAGCTGGGTGGACAAATAATACAGATAAAGATTGGTCATGCTCAGGCCTCCGTCATACGAGGGGACCCGGCAGCGATCTAAGGCCAACCGGTGCCTGCCGCCGCCCCAAAGAAATTTAGTCGCCATCTTATCCAGTTCCCAGAACCACGGGCGTGGGAAGGGGCACGGAGTATTTTGTAACATGTATAGGAACTTGGGGAGGATCATCATCTTATAGAGGGCGGCCCTCCCCAACGGGTTCAACGGGAGCGACTGCCATCTAATCATATCTGATCTGGTCTTGTTGACCACAGGGGCCACGTTGAGGGCCCAACAGAGTTCCGGAAGGAGGGTGACCCAGATCCCCAGGTATTTAAATGAGAGCCTCCGGAGGGGAATGTCAGATTGCCAGTCGAAACACTCCCTCGACGGGTGCAGCGGGACCAGCACGGATTTCTTAGGGTTCAGATGAAGACCCGACGCTTGGCCAAACCGGCGGAGAATCCGGCGGACCCGGGGTCCCGAGATCGCCAGGTCAGAAAGATAGAGAAGGACGTCATCCGCGTATAGGGCAATTTTGTCAGGGATCATACCTGGCCAATCCCACCCGCGGAGAGTGGGATCCGACCGGATCAGCACAGCCAGGGGCTCCATGGCCAGAGCGAACAGGAGGGGCGAGAGCGGACAGCCCTGTCGCGTCCCCCGACCTATGGGAAACGGGCGGGATAGAGCCCCATTGACCAACACAGGGGCACGTGGGCTCGCATACAGGACACCGACCATAGCGCGGAACCGGGGACCGAAGCCCATTCGCTCCAAGATATCACCCAAGTAGGCCCACCCCACTGAATCGAAGGCTTTTTCAAAGTCGACCAGCAGAAGGGCCAGATCGGGGGAAAGGTGCCCTTGGTCTGCCAGGGCGAGGTGCAAGCGCCGCAGGCAGTGTCTGGTCCCCCGATCCGGCATAAATCCACATTGGTCCGGGTGGACCAGGGAGTTAAGAGACAGGCGTAACCGCTGCGCGAGAACCGTGGCATAGATCTTTAGCTCGGTATTAATAAGGGATATCGGCCGGTAGTCGGAGCAGGACTGTGATGGGGGTTGCGTCTTGGGAAGGACAACTATGGTAGCTGTGTCTGTATCAGGCAGGAACGAGCCCCTCTCCACCACTTCTGCAAACAGGTCCCAAAGCCTCAGGGCCAGGGTCTCACGATAGTGAGCATAGTATTCCTGTGGGAACCCATCTGGTCCCGGGGTCTTCCCAGGCGCCAGGCGGCTAATCGCCTCCTCAATTTCCTGCAGCGTAATGGGCAAGTCAAGGGTCTCACATACCTCCTGTCCCAGCTGCCCGAGCACCGCCCCATTCGCCCCCAGCAACTCCGCGAGGGAGATCTCGGACGTCCGGGTTCGGTATAACTGGGAATAATAATCAGCAAAAGTTTGGGCCATTGCCACCGTGACCGTATGGGTCCCGCCTGCGGAATCTTTGACGGCAGGAATGATCCTGCCCGCTCGTGGGTAAGTGGCCAGCCGGTGGAGGAGTGTACCATTCTTATCTCCCCATCCGTAGACCCGGGCCACCGAGGAGCGCCACAGAGTCTTCACCGCCTCCAGAGAGTGTAGGCGGATCTCTTCCCGTAGAAAGGCCAGGCGGCGCGCCCGCGTGGCGTCTCCCAACGCCCCCTGGTTTCGCTCTAGCTCCAAAGCTTGAGCTTCGCAAGCCGTGAGGTGCTGGGTTTGTCTACGTCTCTGCTGTTGCACATGCCCCTTTGCAGCCCCACTAATAGTCGCCTTGCCGGCCTCCCTAAAGGATGGCAGAGGAGGAGACAGAGCCCGCATTGTGAGAATAATAATCAGCTATCTTGCCACCGACCACTTTCCGAAAAGCTTTGTCGTGAAGGAACCAAGCGTTCAGACGCCACATCGGGCGGGCAGAAAGGGGAGGTGGGCCAAGAGCAAGGAGCACCGGCGAGTGGTCCGAGAGGCCTCTCGGGAGGATGCGTGCATCCTGCACCCCGCGCATTCGGTAGATGGAACGAAGATGAGATCGATCCGGGCGTGGGAGTGGTGCGTCGCCGACGTGTGGGTGTACTGGCGAGCCTGTGGGTGCCAAATCTTCCAGACATCACACAGGCCTTAAGATTCAGCCCAGTGCGACAGCTGCTTCGCGCGAGCGGCTCGGGCAAGGGAGATCGGTCCCGTCGCGTCCAGATGGGGCGCGTAAACAGCATTAAAGTCTCCTCCTAGAATGAGTGAGCCTGCCGGAAGTGTCGGGAGGAGGCCCGCGGTGTAAGAAAGGGCCGACGGTAAGAGGGATGGTGCCGCATAAAGGGACAGCAAGGTGAGGGGTCGCCCCTCAAGAGTACCACAAACCGCCACCACCATACCCTGGGGGTCCAAGTGCACCTGGGCCAAGACGAACGGAAAGGACCTGCGGAGCAAGATAGCCACCCCCCGGGATCTCCTCGCAAAACCTGAGTGCCACACCCTATCATAGCCGTAACGGGTGAGAAAGGGACATTTATTGCCAAGAAGATGGGTCTCCTGGAGGAGGAGCACATCAATCTCCGCACGTTGTGCATATTTAAGGACCGCCATGCGTTTAAAGCGATCTAAAAGACCATTAACATTCCAGGACAATACGCGCATGGCGGCCTTAGGAATGGGCAGGTCAGCCATGGTCGTGAACAGAAGAAGGGATCAATGGAGGCGCGGCTGCGCGAGCTCCCAGAGAGGAGGGACAGCGGGACATCGAGCAGGAGAGCAGGTCAAAGGTTACATGATGCTTTGGAACAACAAAGAGGGAGTCATCCCCCACCAACAAAACCCTCCCTAGGAGGAAGAAACAACCCCAAACCATCCCCAATCCCCCACCCCCCACCCTATACTTCGAAAACAGAAGCATCTGTCGCCCTAACGAAATGGAACAACCACCAAGCTAAAACGCTCGGGCTTGAGCACTAGTGGACCCCTGATACAGCAGTAAACAAGCCTGATTCACCTGCCCTGGCCGAGAGCAACAAACACAGCAGAGCACTCCAGCCCAGTCCCGAGCACCAGCAACCTGGCGGGGAGACCCCCCCCCCCCCCCCCGACTAAACACAGACAGCAGAAGAATGTCAAATGGTAGGGCTGCGAGAAAAGTCCGAGGTGTCCATAGGCACGGCAGGCCGGGCCGCGGAATCCGCCAGCCGGGATGACACGGCCCGCCGCCCGACAGCCGCGGGACTGGCGGGTGCAGCCGAGGAGGCAGAAGAGGCCCGCGACCCCCGGCGCGGCTGCCCCCTGGAGCGTGTGATGACCGCCTCTCCCGCTGTGCGCTCCCGGGGCAGCGTGCGGCGCCGCCGGCAGGGCCTCGATGACCGGGGCATCCCCCGCCCCTCCCCCCCGGCCGCCCACAGGTGATCCGTGTCCAGAGCGGTGCAGGGAGTGCTCTTCCGTTAACCAGGACCAGGCCGCTCGTGGCGTGTCAAAAAATAGTGTCTTGTGCTGGAAGATGACCCGAAGGCGGGCCGGGAACTGAAGCTGGTATTGAAGGCCCAGGGAGCGCATCTTCTGTTTCACCTCAGTATAGGATCGTCGCAGTTCCTGGACTTCTCGAGTGTAGTCCGGGAAGACCATGATCGTGTGATTTTGGTATTGGTGGGTTTCCGTGCGCAGGGCCTCGCGAAGAATGGCATCCCTGTCCCAGAAATTAAGGATCTTGAGGATGAAGGGCCGGGGGGGCGCTCCGGGGGGCCTGGGGGCCAGGGAGCGATGGGCCCTCTCCACCACAAACGAGGCAGACAGGCTGTCCGCCGGCATCCAGGATTTGAACCAGCGCTCCATAAAGTCGTCTGCACGGCCCGATTCGACCCCCTCCGGGAATCCCACCAGGCGCAGGTTACTGCGCCGGGCGCGGTTTTCTGCATCTTCGACCCGGCTTAGGTCGGCGAGGCCGGACAACGGGCGGGGGATGCACCTCTAGGAGGTCCATGGATGCCGACGAGGCGAAGTGTAGGCAGAAGGAGGCACCGTCCGGGCACCCCACGTAGGGAGAAGGCCAGGCACCGCCAAACCCACAGTTCGATCCCCGGCGAGCCTCCCAGCAGGACAGCCGGTCACCTCCCGGAACTCGTCGCCACAGCAGCGCCCGCAACCTTCCACGGGCAAGGCGAGGCTCCGCAACTCAGTTCAGGGCCCCGGGCCGATACAACGCCCACCGACTCCCTCGCAGGCGACAGGCCTCCAAGGCACCGACGAATGCGCGTCCGCGTGCAAATGACCCCTCTCAGGGAGCCTCTCACCAGTACGGTCGTCGTCCAACTCCAAAGGGGGGCGTCGACACAGTTCGGACCTCTCGCCCAGGGGTCCCGAGCACTGCGCCCCCAGCAAGGCCAACCTCGGAGCAGTGGGATGGAGGGGGGGGAGGCCACACACCCCCTGAACGCTGGTTCGCGGCCCGAACCCAGAAGGGGACCCCACGTTGCCCGTATCACCCCAGGTAGCCTCAGCAAGACGGGTCCAGCACCAGCACCGCAGACAGGAGGAGGATGGGCCCCCGGCCGCCGACCCCCAGCCCGATGGGGGGGGTCTCCCCACCGCACCCAGCCCCCACAGCAGCTCCGGCAGGCTCCGGCGATGTCTCCGCCGCAGCCACACTCACCGCCTGCTCCACCGCATCATCCTGCCTCCGGGGGTCAGCCTCACGTCTCCTGGGCCCCCACGGGCTGCCACCAGGCCGGAGCCCTGCTTCTCCGTCTGTGTCGGGGCCCGCGGCAGCCGCGCGTCCGTCTTCTCCCTGCCGCCAGCAGGATCGGGCCTACACCCCTCGTGGGCGCCGCGGGTTCAGGTTGTAGCTTGCCCGTGCCGCAGCTCCAAGGCCGCTGCCGTCCACCGCCAGTCCGGTTCCGAGGCTTCTCGACAGGCCCCGCGGGGACAACGGCACTCCAGGTCTGGGCCCGGGACAGCGGGACAGCTCCGTACGTCGCAGCGCCCGGAGCGGGCCGGCCAGGGCAGTCCAGAGCGGAGCCAGAAGGACTCGTGGGGTCCAGCGCCGGGAGCCTCACTGAAAGGCGGCCATGCCGGTCAGGCGCCACCTAGCGCTCCGGGGCCCAAGGGTTTACCAGAGGAGTCGGCCCACTGATACACACAGCGCATGGCTTTGTAAAAATCTTTAATTTGAGCAGGGGTCGCTTTGGCTCCCGGAAAGGGAGGGAGGCGCACAGTAGACCCTGGCTCTGGCTCCGCAGAACCATGCCTAGAGCATCCGTACTCCTTACCTCGTTCATCAACAGACGATAGTCTAGGCAAAGACGAAGTCTGCTTGGATTTTTTTTCTTATGCCTCTTTCCAGAGTGCCCGATCACCTTGAGTGGGACGAAGAGGACTTGGGGCTCCGGAAGTGGTCTTGCAACCTCCTCGTCGAACGAGATTGAGACCTCTGCAGTGTCTCGCTGGATGGTGGAGCTTCATAGGCTACTTCTGCAAGGCCTTCAGTGCCATAGCCCGACGGTCCGAGCACAACTTCGAGTCATTGTTGCGCTCGAGTCATCAACGACAGACTAGATGGGGGTTGGTTACAGACATCATGTTATGTTATGTTATGTTAGGCAAACTTATATAGCGCGCAGCTACCCTAGGGTGTCCCGGCGCTTGCTGTAGAGCTCCCAACACTTAGCAAACAGAAGAATCAAAACAACCAAGTCTTGAGCGCTTTCCTAAAGGAAAGATCGTTTGAATTCCTCAAAGCAAAGGGCAGTTCATTCCAGGCCCTAGCTGCACCCGCCACAAATCTTCTCCCACCCCATTTGGCTTTCCGTATACTCGGTAGATTGATGAGTTTAGCTCCAGGGAGCGCAGAGTTCTAGCCGGAACATACCAGCGAAATTGTTGTCTCATATAAAGAGAGCCTGTGTTCTGCAAGGCGCGAAAAACAAAACATAAGGCCTTGAAAAGGATTCGCTTTTTTACAGGCAGCCAATGAAACTTTCTTATTGCGCCAGAAATTGGGGTAGATCTCGATGTGCCCGTAAGCAACCTGGCTGCTGAGTTTTGAAGCATCTGGAGTTCACAAAGATTACCCTCCTGCATGTTCAAATAAAGACCATTGCAGTAGTCCAGACGAGACATAATCAGCGCTGTGACCACTGTAAATTTACAATCCGCAGGCAGGAGCGGGAGCACTTTCCTCAAGCTCTTAAGAACGTACGAGGTGGTCAAGACAACCGCATTCACCTGAGCTTGCATGGAGAGGCAATCATCCAACACTACTCCCAGATTTTTTACTTTCTGGGAGGGGACTGGGAGAGTACCCATGGCCTATGGCCACCAACTAGGAGTCCACATATTTGCATTATTGCCGATTAACATCACCTCAGTTTTACTAGCATTAAGTTTAAGGCAGTTTTGAGACATCCAGTCTCCTACTGCCCCCATGCAATCATGTAGACTCTCCCCTGACACCCTCTCCTGACCTGGTAACATAGATATTACAATCTGAGTATCGTCGGCATAAGATGTAAGACAGAAGCCAAACGATTCAATCAGCGGGGCCAGAGGGGCAACATACACGTTAAAAAGCGTGGGGCTGAGGGAAGAGCCTTGTGGGACCCCACAGGGAAGAGAGAATGGCGTTGAGACAAAGTCACCCAAAGCCACTGACTGTCGTCTGTCAGAGAGGAAGGACTTTAGAAGAGACCAGGCTTTATTCCGTATGCCACAGGCCGATAACCGGTCCATTAGAACACCATGATGGACCGTGTCGAAGGCCGCGGAAAGGTCCAGCAGGATCAACACTGCCTTACCACCTTGGTCCAGCCCTCTCCTAATCTCATCCGTAGATTTGAGAAGAGCGGCCTCGGTGCTGTGTCCTTCTCTAAAACCAAACTGGGTGGGATCCAGGGCATTGGTATCACGCAAGAAGATACTTAACTTAGTGTTCAAATATCTTTCCACCAGTTTTGCAGGTAGGGGAAGGCGCGAAATAGGACGAAAGTTATTAGGGTCGTTCATGTCCAGGTTAGGTTTTTTCAGTAGAGGAAGTACCGAAGCTACCTTCCAACATTTTGGGAACTGCCCAAGAGAGAACATAGCATTATAAAGTACCGTCAGAGTTGAAGCTATGGGTTCGGGTGCCAACTTTGCTACTGCCACAGGGCATGGATCAGCGGGTGATCCAGATTTTGCCGTTAGCAAAAAATTGAGAGTCTCTGGATATGTTATGGGAGGAAAAATATCAAGAGAGGGTTTTAAAACCAAACAGTCGGTAGGGCCTAAGTTAACACTAACAGGATTTTTAAAAGTATTGAAGATTGCTGCCACTTTAGACTGAAAAAAGATAGCAATTTCTTCGCAAAAATCCCTGGTAGGTGTAAGGGGAGTAGGCAATGGGTGCGCTAGCCTTGTTATTGTTTTATAGAGTTCCTTTGTTGAGTTAATTGCAAGTTTAATCTGACTTGCAAAAAACTCTCTCTTAGTTCCCGTCAGTAAGTGTTTGTAACACAAAATACTTTGTTTATAAATATCCTTGGCTGAAGGGGAGTAGCTCTTCCTCCATGCCCGTTCCAATTGTTTGCATTTTAGTTTCTGAGTTTTCAACTCTAGTGAATATCATGGTGCTGAGGGTTGTAGCCTCTTGGGGACTATCATTTTATGTCATGTGGTGACAGGCACTGCACGGTGTAAACCCTGCCTTCCTCAAAGACATCCTTGCACACAAAGAAATAAGATGATGAAGTCGACAAAAGTCGAAAAAGGCCTGTCATAAAGCGACAAAGAGGTAACTCTTCTCTGGATCGGCGCTTAACTGGCGCAGAAAGAAAAGAACTGACGTCCACGCGCCTGGGTGGCACCAATATAGGTGACCGCGACATCATAACAGACACTAACGACGCCGACGATGTCACACGGAGCCGAATGGAGATACCCGATGGCATGCGCAAGGGGTATTGCTCGAGTAAACGTTTCTGGATCCAGCCTGATGCCTGGGAAATTCAAAGGTAAGGAATCTGCAGCTAGAAGTATCTATCCAATAAATAAAAAGGAAATAAATTAACTTAACCATTTTATTTTTCAGCTCTGGCCTGGGGCTTTTCCTTCTGGGGCGACGCTCCTCTGCTCAAATAGAGGAGCAGCCCCTGCTGATCAGACCCAACAGGGAGGTCAGCCAAGTGAGGTTTTCCATGTCATCGGAGTACCAGAACCATGGGCAGTACTGAATGTAGCTACTAAAAGAACCTGCAAGGCTAGCCCCTTCTGCCACAAGGACACCTTAATGGGTTTGACCATCATTCACTCTCCCCATCCACAGTCATCCCTGCATCAAACTGCTGCTGTACTGCCCCTCCCTCCTAATGTCCAGAACATGTGTGGCAGCAGGACTTCCCTGGTGCGCACTAGCTCTTTTCCCAGCTCCAGTTTAGATAAGTTTGGTGCCCAGTCCATGCCTTACTCACATTCTGTAGGAAAGTAGGATCTGCTTTCATGTTCACCCCTACTTTTTGCTGGTATCATGTTTTCGTAACTAGTCTGACTGGGATCCTGCTAACCAAGATCCAAGTCTGTGTGCTTCCTCCCTAAATTGGACACGGTGTGTACTTAGGTAAACTCCAAATTGGCTACTGGTGTACCCTTGTAAGTCCCTAGTGTATGGTACTAAAGTACCCAGGGCATAGGTACACCAGGGGTCTCCCATGGGCTGCAGTATGTATTATGCCACCCATGAGAGACCACTAAAATGTTGACTACAGGCCTTCCATTGCAGCCTGTGTGAGCTGGTGCTAGCACCACTTACATTAGATATAGGTTTCCCTATATATGCGGTCACTACACTTAAAACCTATAAGTCACCTTTAAGGCAGGTCTTTCAATTCTGAAGGCAGCATGCTGGGTCCTAAGTGTGAGGGTGCCCCTACAACCTTTGAAGTCCATTCTCCAGGGTTGTAAGTGCAACATTCATTACGACATATAGAGTGTCCATGCGTCATTATGCGATGACCATCTCTAAACTGGCTGTAACGAACCCTGTCATATTTGGTATCAAACATGTTGGAATCATACCCCCACACAGTAGAAGGTGTGGGGGGTATGATGCCATGCACTGAAAAGCTCCTCCGGGAGGCCCTCAGTGCTCCTGGTACCAAGTCTTCCAGAACAGGACAGCAAGCTAGGGCAGCTGCCGGCCAGACACACATTTCTGCCCTCCTGCTACAGAGGCAAGCTCAAGCAGGAGTTAGGAAGAACAATAGGTATCCTGTCGGAAAACATAATTTACCCTAAATGCGAAACAACGTATGCCATTACAACGCGGTCACTACAACAACCACGTTGTTACATCGTATGCCATTATAACGCAAGCTGTTACAATGACTTGCTGTAGGGGGCAGAAGGGGTTGGATTTTAAATCCAACACCTGCCCAACTGTTGCACCGACTGGAGTTGGAATAGTAAATTATACTAGTCCAACATCCAGCACCCCCTACAGCAAGTAGTTGCAATGACTTGCGTTGTAATGCTATGCGATGTAACAATGCATGCGCTATAACGCGGCCTAGTCGTATCCTGTCACAGGGAGGTGTGACCATCTCCCAGACAGGGTTTAGTGCATTGGGGCAGGGTGGGGGCGCTTGTCAGCAACACTGAGACTGCTTGAAGGGCACATTTGGTACCTTCCTTGCATACTACAGTTCAAACCAGTTCAGGGAGCCGTTGGCTCCCGCTCTGGTGCAAAACTGGACAAAGGATATGGGAGCATTCTCCCCACTGTCCAGCCCCTCCTCTGGGAGGGACCCCTGAATTATCACAAGCCTTTCCTAAAGGTACTTAAGGGGTCACCAGAGGGTGGATCCTTCGATTCGTCATGGGATTCAATTCCATTTCAACTCCGTGTCATCTTCAATCGTCTGGACACTCTGACCGAGTATGACTGACCACATCGAACTTCGTTTTGGGAACCGAGACCGCAACCATGAAGACTCCAACTGCTCCCGGTCTCATTGTCCAGCAAGTCCGCTGCACCGTCAGTGTCCATGCTCCATACAGGCTTCTCACAGAGCCTGTGGACATCAAAGACACCCGAGGGAATATTCCTTGGAGTGAAGGAGTCACTCCCCTGCATCTGCGGGTACCGCAACATAACTGACCGTTTTGCTGATCCTGGGCTCCTGCAAACTTCGACAGGCTCAGTAACACAGGTGGCAGCTCTACAATGCCCTCGAGCTCTGCACTGTCTTCAGACTGAGTCTGTGGACAGTATCCCTTGTCGGCACCGCTGGAACCTAGCCCCTGTGCACAGCATCGGCTGGCCTTTGCTAAGGCTGGGCGACTCTTGTCTCCAGAGATCTTAGGGTCCTTTCAAGGGACTTCTTTGATTCCAGTGGGCTCCCTTGCTTAATCTGGGCCTGCTCTGACTTACCCTGTTGTGGTGAGTTACTTGGACCTTGCTGGTCCTGACACTGCACCTTCTTTGATTTCTATGCCTGTTGCCAAGGTGTGTTGGTGCCTCTACAGGACACTAACCCCCTGGCTCTTGACATCTGACATGGGACAACTTGTGAACGGCTCCTAGTCTTCCACAGCATCGCCTGGTCCGCACAGCTTTAACTTCAAGGGCACTGTCAACCATCCTGCATCTACCGACATTGGTGGGCATTCGTCTTCCGTGCCTCCTGTTCACTCCAGAGTGGCATATTCTCTGTCCCCTCGTCTTGCAGGTTCTTTTCTTCCTGAATCCACCTTTTAGTTCCACCAGACTCCTGCATCTTCTTCTCCAGTGGCATCTTTCCTGAAGTCCTCCATTGTGGTCTACAGCGGTTTAGACATCACTTGACACCCATACACCCGGCTTCCCTGGTGTAGGTATCCCGGTTGATGGGGTATCCATGGGTGGGGTGATTCTCCAACCTTCCATCTTCTACGGGGTTTCTTCAGGGTCCCCTGGGAAGGGTCCTTTTCCTTTAAAATTGCAACTTGACGTACCCATTGACTTGTGTTGATCATGCAGTTGTGTTCACACTCTGCACACAGCCTGAATGGGGTTCATGGGTACTTACCTTGGGTGGTTCCTTGGATCCCCAACACTTCTACGTCTTCTGGGTCCAGTCTCGACTTGAGTCGTGGTCCGCATACCACTATCTTAGTATATGGTTTGGTCTCCCCCCCTTACTGGTTCGATTTCCTAAGTGTTGTGTGTATTGTGTTTCTATCACCGTGTAAGTTGTGTTAGTGAGTGTTTGTAATAAAATATCTATTTTTATAACTATACTGTAAGATTCTTTTTCACTTAACCTGTACCATAAGATTATGTACTG
The DNA here is from genome assembly GCF_964204655.1 of Triturus cristatus. Classification (NCBI taxonomy): domain Eukaryota; kingdom Metazoa; phylum Chordata; class Amphibia; order Caudata; family Salamandridae; genus Triturus; species Triturus cristatus. The sequence continues at coordinate 286,882,058 of NC_140594.1, read as the reverse complement.
GTAAAACAAGCTATTTTACACTCCTTCTGGACTAAGCCTGAAGGGTGTTCGCCAGAGCTAGCACTTAGAGAGCTTTTTAAGGTTGTCTAAGACTACTAAAATCACCATAAGGGTTGTCTGAATGAGTGCAAGGTGCCCACTTACATAAGTTTGCATCATATACTAAACAAACCTCTCACACATTCCATAAGCGAAAGCCAGTTGGGGCACAGCCAGGACAGTGTTTACACACCACAGAGGCACATGTAGACTCCACAGCCAACCAGCACATTGAAATTCGCCGCAGCATGCTAAGATCCCCTGGGGTTCTGCCAATGTACCAATACTAGGCCACTTTACACCTGTTTATGTTTTGTTTTTTTGTAGACTGCAAGGCTGCCCAAGGGCTTCCCCGCGCTGGAAAGTGCAGGACTGAGAGCTGAGCCCACTAGTGTATTAGAGGGGAAACAGCCATGTCTTGAGTTTTTTCCTAAAGGATAGTTCATTTTGCAGTGATCTGAGGCCAAGTGGGAGATCATTCCACAACTTCGGTACAAAGTGTACGAATGATCATCCTCCCCATCTTGTCCTTTTGACTCTGGTCATATTGAGGCGATGTTGTTGAGAGGATCTTAAAAGTCTGGTTGGCGCATATGCAGATACCAGATTTACGAGTTTTACTGGACCTTTGGTATTTATGGCCTTGTGTGCGATTCAGAGGGATTTAAACTTAATTCTTGCGTCAATTGGCAGCCAATGGAGCTGTTTAAAGGATTCTCTTATGGAAGCGTATCTTGGAACCTTTAGCAGGAGCCTTGCTGCTGCATTTTGCACCACCTGAAGTCTCTTTATTACATATGTAGGCAAGCCCATATAAAGAAAATTGCCATAGTCCAGGCACGAGACTATGAGGGACTGAATAACGCTTTTCCTTAAATGATCTGGTATCAGTACTAGAATCTTCCTGATCATTCTAAGTAGCCCAAAACAGATTCTGGACAATTTATTTACTTGGCGATGCATTGCTAGGGAACAGTTCAGCCATACTCAGATTTATTATAGAGGCTTTGCGATCAGGAGAATTGCCCATCCCATTTGGCCAGCTATTCAGTGGTCTAGGTATGGCCAAGTTTCCTAGTAACATTAATTCTGTCTTATCTCCGTTTAGTTTTAAGCGAGAGGCAGATATCCATTGAGCCACTTTATCCAAGCAGGGGATCAATTGTTGATTTCCTACATTGGGACCATTTGACAGAGAGACAACCAGCTGGGTGTCATCTGCATAAGAGACAACCGAAATGCCAAACTCCTGCACTATGGTGGCAAGCTGTCGAACGTATATGTTAAACATCGTAGGACTGAGTGACGAACCCAGTGGCACACTACATATAGTTGGCAAGCTGTGTGAGAAGCAGCCTTTTTCCATGACTTGATAAGATCTGTTGTCCAGAAAGGAAATCAGCCAATCCAGTGCTTTATCCTGAAGTCGTGCTTCCCTTAATCTGTCTTTTAAGATGGCATGATCAACGTTGTCAAATGCCGCGCTTGGATCGAGCAGTAGGACAGCGGCCGAACCTCCATTGTCTAATAGAGCTTTGAGCTCCTCAGTGCCCACCAGAAGTGCTGCTTCTGTGCTATGATATGCATGAAAGCCCATCTGGGTAGGGTGGAGAATATTGTGGTCTTCCAAAAAATTGGCTAATATCCTATCGACATGTTTCTCCAGAAGTCTGCTGATAAAAGGAAGTAATGAGATGGGTCGCAGATTGCCAGGTATTGCTGGATCTTAGATTTTCTTTTTAGTAAAGGTCTAATTACTGCATGCTTCCAATGTTTTAGAACCACACCTGCATTTAGTGAGTGATTGAGAAGCTCCATTGGAGAAGGAACAATAAAATCTGTCACTATGTGGAGGTGCGGGATCTAGTGGTGACCCTGATTTGGTTACCTTTATGAGGTTGAGGATAGTTTCTTCATTGAGCCTAGGGAAGTGTGCTAGACTTGGGGTTAAGGAGGATTCTTTAATCTTGATTTCCTCCTGAGGAGCATGTTCGATATTGCCCTGTAACTGGTTATAAATGTCTGACACTTTTTTGTGTGAAAGAAAGATGCTATTTCGTTGCATCTTTCTTTTGTGGCTTGAAAAAGAATATTGCTTTTATCAGAGGCAGCTCCTCCATTAGGGCAGAGGAGCGCCGCCCCACTGCTTTCTTGCAGTTCGAGAAGCAGAAAATAAAATGATATTTTAGATACCATTTTATTTTCTGCTTCTTGCGCTGCGAGAAAGCAGAACGCCGGCGTATGCCTGATTGGGGGCGGGAGGGACGATATGCCTGGTTGGGGGCGGGCGGGTGGCATGTCGGGGAGGAGTGGCTTGCACACCTTTGAGTACCCTAACTATTTGGTCGCTCATGCACACTCTACATTTTCTCTCTGTAGGCTGCAGGTGCCTGGCTGGGCACAGTCCGGGACTCCGCACCAATCACAACGCTGCCATTGCAGCGTTGTGATTGGTTTACAGGAGGGGAGGGAGCATGCCTGTTCCTGTTCAGGAGCAGGAAAACGTGAACCCGGCCCAGGAGCAGAGGCGGCACGGGATCGGTCAGGTAAGTTTTATTTTTATTTTAAACCCCCCCACCATCCATTCTGGGTAAATCCCGCACCAGCCCCCAGCCCCGCCCCGATCGCGAGAATTGCGAGCCGTGACTGAATTTCATGGGGGGTGGTTAGGGCTACAACCCCTCTAAATAGTTTCTTCGGGGAGTTTGCTGCCTGATTGATATTTCCTCATAAAATTAAGCCTGCTTTTTTCTTTATTTCGTTATGATAGGACCAGATTAAGGCTTTATTTTTTATTTCAAGGGCAGGGTCGAACTCCTTTCTCCAGTTCCTTTCCAATTTCTTATATTGTTTTTTCAGTAGAATGAGATGGTCACTGTACCACGGGTATTCTTTGTATGCAATTTTAGATTAGAAACTATTTTAGGGCTGCATGCATCCAGTGACTGAACAATCCAATTCTCCCATTGCTGGTAATCCTCCTCTAAATTACCTACAAAATTGGAGATTGTGTCCTTCAGGGCTGTTGACCAGATTCCGGGATTGAGCTTCGACCAACTGCTAGTGGCAGTGGTCTGGGCCCTAATCTTGATCTGCTGGGCGGGTTTGGGTAGCCTAAAAATAATAAGGCAATGGTCTGACCAGGGACCTGGGATTACTTTGGATACTGTAACCAGAGGGTCGTTGGAAAATATGAGATCAAATATATGCCCTTTCTCATGTGTAGGAGTTGACACAAGTTGAGCTAATTGTAGTGCCTCAAGGTCGTCCTGTAGCCTTTTGATGGTTGGGGTTTCATGTACGTCAAAGTAATAAGTAACTCCCACTCCGAAACGGTTGTATGTGATTTCATTGAAAAACAATTTCATGGAATACCATTACCATTACTGGGTAACCATTTCATCTTACCTATTTAATGGAAAAATTCAGAATGAATGGCATTTACCTCTTTGTTGAAACCAATTGATAGAATGTCTTTTTGGTCGAAATTGGCTTTTGAATCCTGCAGGGCAACCCCTATAGTGGTGAGATAGCCCTCCCTGATGTAGAGGCCTACTACTGGGTGGCACATCTAATCCTGATCAATGACTTGAAACATACACCGCAGGATCACCCTACATACAGACTAGAAGAACAAGTTACTTACCTTCGGTAACGATGTATCTGTTAGAAACATTAGTTAGTTAGATTCCTCACCTTAGAATATCCCCAGGCGTCAGACTGGATCCGGAAGATTTTTCGTCAGCAATACCCCTTGCGCGTCGCTAGGCGTCGTCTGCGGCTCCGCGTCCGTCGTCGGCATCGTGCGCCGGGATGACGTCATCGGAGTACTTAGACGCCGCCCTCGCGCGCTGACGTCCGTTCTCGTACATAGCTTTCCGCGCCAGGAACGCAGAGCCATGCAAGAGACCGACACCGGTGCCAAAAATAAAATCTAGGGGCCTGAAAAGGATAACCTTAACCCTAGATGTCAGTTCGCAGAACGGGGAGGATGGGTGAGTCGGTGAGGAATCTAACTAACTAATGTTTCTTACAGATACATCGTTACCGAAGGTAAGTAACTTGTTCATCTGAAAGAAACACGTTAGTTAGATTCCTCACCTTAGAATAGATACCCAAGCAATACCAACCCCGGTGGTGGGTCTGCGAACCAAGATCACACCAGAAAGTCCTGGAGGACAGAACGCCCAAAGAAGCCATCCCTCCGGACTTGGCTGTCAAGGCAATAATGCCTGGCAAACGTGTGGAGCGAAGCCTACGTAGCCGCCTGACAGATGTCCTGCAAAGGGAAACCCCGTCCCAAAGCAGTAGTAGCCGCTGTGGCCCGTGTAGAATGGGCGCGCAGCCCAACAGGAGGGTCCTTTTTTGCCAAGGAATAACAAATTTTGATGCACAAAACGACCCACCGAGAGATGGTCCGTTTGTGCACAGCTTTCCCCTTCTTAGCACCCACGTATCCAATGAAAAGTTGGTCGTCCACCCGGAACTGCTTTGTGCGGTCCAGATAAAAGGAGAGCGCACGTTTTGGGTCCAGACGGTGGAGCCTCTCTTCCTCTTTGGAAGGATGCGGAGGCGGAAAGAAGGTGGGCAAGGTGACAGATTGCCCAAGATGAAAGGGGGTCACCACTTTCGGAAGAAAGGAGGGACGAGGCCGAAGGACAACCTTGTGCGGATGAACAGATAGAAAAGGAGGCTTTGATGATAAAGCCTGGAGCTCACTCACCCGTCTAGCCGAGGTGATGGCTACCAGAAAAGCAGTCTTAAGCGTCAGCAGACGAAGAGGACAATTATGAAGAGGCTCAAAGGGAGCGCACATTAGGAATGTGAGAACAAGATTCAAGTCCCACTGAGGCATTACAAAAGGGACAGGAGGGAACGTGTGATTAATGCCTTTTAGAAAGCGTGTAACTACCGGGGACTTGAAAAGAGAAGGCTGATCAGGAAGCCTTAAGAAGGCAGAGATGGCAGCAAGATAACCCTTCAAGGTGCTCAAGGCAGAGCCCTGCTGGGCCAAGGAAAGAAGAAAGAGGAGAACCTCAGAAAGAGGGGCGGAATTGGGATCCACAGCCTTTGCTGTGCACCATGCCACAAATTTGTGCCACCGGCAGGCGTATACCGTCTTTGTGGAGGGACGCCTGGCTGCCAGAATGATATCACAGACTTCAGGAGGCAAGTCAAATGGCATCAACTGCCGCCGCTCAATCTCTACGCATGGAGGTGGAGGCTGGACAGGTTCGGGGGGAGGACCGTCCCCTGCTGCTGCGACAGAAGATGCTCCCGAAGGGGCAGACGTATCGGAGGATCGGTCAACATACTGAGTAGCTCGGGATACCAGTACCTTCGTGCCTAGTCCGGGGCCACCAAGATGACTTGGGCCCGGTCGCGCCTGATCTTCTTCAGCACTCTGGGCAGAAGTGGTATAGGTGGAAAGGCGTACAACAGACCGCAACTCCACTCGTGACGAAAAGCGTCGCCGAGCGAGTGCCGCCTTGGAAATTCCAACGCGCAGAACTGCTGACATTGCGCGTTCTCTTCGGTGGCGAATAGATCTAACCAAGGCTCTCCCCACTGCTGAACGAGACCTTGTGCCACTTCGGAGTTCAGACGCCATTCGTGATCCATCATGCACCGGCGGCTGAGTTCGTCTGCTCTGGCGTTCAGAGAGCCCGCCAGATGCTGAACCACTAGGGTGACGCCCTGGTGTTCCAGCCATGTCCAGAGGCGCAGAGCCTCCTGACAAAGGGTCCACAACCCCACCCAGCCCTGTTTGTTGCAATACCACATGGCGGTGGTGTTGTCCGTGAACACCTGCACGACATTTTTATTCGGCAAAAGCAGATTACAATATTATTGCATAGATAATAAAGCCTTTTACAATACATAAAACAAAACTTTAGCAGATTCTTGCAAATTCATATCTATTTAGATTTAAATACAGATACCAATCATAGCCATCCCGTCAATGGCGCCCAAAGTTGCTCACCAAACAGCCTTCTTCTATAGCCTTTCAATTTATATAGAGCCATTTCCATGTGATACATAGCAAGAATCCTCGCCCTCCACTCAGAAAATAAAGGTGGATCCTGGCTCAACCACTGCGAAGTAATACAGAGACGCAGCACCGACATGCAGAGAAATAAAAAACCCTTTTGCGATGCTGTCCGCTTATTACCTATTGTATCAAATTCAATACCAAACAGTATCAATACCACATTTAAGTCCACCTGTATTGCCAAAGAAGAATTTAAAAAATGTTGTAAATCGCGGAAAAACAGTGCTAAAGACGGACATTCAAAAAACATATGTGCTGCGTCAGCTGCGTATACACCACAACGGGGGCAGCTATCTCCCCTTCCAGTTTTCCACTTAGCTATCTTAGCAGGGGTGTAATATAGATCAAAAGTCACCATGAAATACTGACTCCTGAAACTCCCAGTCAGCAAAATGGAATTGGCCATTTCTAGCGCTCCCTGTAAATCTAAATTCAGAATCCCAAGCCTAGTTTTCCATTTTTGTTCCTGTACTACAAGATCATCCTGCTGCCCCGACTGACTTCTGAATACATTAATGCCAGCTTATCCCTACGGATTATTGCTTTGAGAATGGGAGTATCCTCAAACGAGCAGGTGCCCTTTATAATAGCCTTATCTAGAAAGCTCCGCAGCTGTAAATATTTTAAAAAGTCACCTTTATCAAGGTCAAATTCCTCCCTCAGAGATACATACGTCCTAATTTGATTGTTTTTGACAAGATCCCCAATAACCCGAATGCCGGCAGTACGCCACCTACGCGCAACTGAGTCCTGAAAAACTACAGGTAAAGTCCCTAGTAAACCAATCAGAGTATAGCGATTGAAATCTGCTATTTTAAACAAAGAACGTGCCTTTTTCCATACAGAAAACGCAGCCGATAGAATTTTAAAACGCGTTTTTTTGTAGTAACTAGGTTCGATAACCCTCACAAATAAATATCGGGCTTCTGAGCCCAAGATTAGTTCGTAAATGGAAGGAAAGGTGGCCGGATCCCAGGAAGCCCTTTCTCCAGAGATCATAACCCCCATGTGCTGTAGCAGTGTTATATAATAATAGAAACGGAGATTAGGGACTGACCACCCCCCACGACTACTTGGTAGATAGAGCCATCTCAGAGCCCTTCGCGCTCTTTTGTAACTCCACATAAACCGGAAGCACATCCTTTCTAATCTCAAAAATATAGAGTTGGGAAACCATAGCGAAATAGCGCGGAACAGATATAAGAATTTTGGGAAGATAAGCATTTTAATAACATTACTTCTTCCATAGAGTGAGAGTTGCAGGTGATCAAATTTTTCCAAAGTTTTATTAGAGGCTGTAGCAATGGGATCGATATTTAAAGCGGGGATGTTTTCTACTTTTGAGGAGAGTTTAATACCCAAATATACTGCCTCTTCAACTATTTTAACATCGGATGGACATCCCTTAGCCGAATGTAGTATCTGTGTTTTAGCTAGGTTCAGTTTGTAGCCAGAGAAAGCTGCAAATTCCGTTGTCACAATCTCAATTCTGTTTAGAGCGCTGACCACATTGCTTGTAAGAACTGCTAAATCGTCTGCATAGGCTAAAACTTTAACCTCATGCTGGTGAGGTTTAACTGGAACAATTAGTGCATCCTGTTCAAGCTTAAAAATTAACGGCTTTATGTACAAAGCAAAGAGAAAGGGTGAGCAAGGGCAGCCCTGTCTGGTCCCCCTGAGCACTCTGAACTCCTCGGACTCCTCCCCTGAAACCCGAACTTTAGCTGCTGGATTCCAATATATAGCCTGTATAGCCCTCAGAAAATCAGGGGGGAACCCCTTCCATGCAAGAACTGACCATAAAAAATCCCAGGAGACCCTGTCAAAAGCCTTCTCGGCGTCCAACAGGGCCACCCCCATCTGGGATTCCGTCGCCTGCGCCCAATCTAATAAGGATATAACACGCCTTACATGGTCAGTAGTGCCCCGGCCGGCTATAAAGCCGTGCTGGCACACTGAAACTATTGAGCTAATTACTCTGGCAATTCTCCCAGCCAATAATTTGGAATAAATTTTGCTATCCGAGTTTATCAGAGAAATAGGTCGATATGACCCCAACTGAAGCTCATCCTTCCCCTTCTTCTTAAACACAACAATCATGGTTTTGGACCATGACTCCGGAGGGCTGCCTACAGAGGCCTGGATAAAGGTATTCAGCAGCTCTTCTCTCAGCTCCGTCCTAAACACAGTATAAAACTCAAGTGGGATTTTGTCGGGGCCCATTGCTTTGCCACGTGGAAGCGAAAGAAGAGCCGACTCTACTTCTTCCCATAAAATTGGTTCTGACAGAGCATCTTTCTGCGCTTCTGTTAATGACGAAGAGAGAATCATAGCTAAATAGTTATCTGCCTTTTCTGTTTGCTCATCAAGGTATAAGCCCTCATAATATGCCTGAAAGGCTTTACGGACCCCTTGAGGGGATTCCTGAATTAACCCCTGCATATCTTTAATTTTAGTGATATTATTTTGTGCCTCCCTTTGACGAAGTCGGTTAGCAAGGACCCTACCAGTCTGCTCCCCATATTCATAACATTCCCTTTTATAGAGCAGAAATTTAGCGGCAGCCTCATCTGCAAATTGCTTGTAGACTACAGATTTTTTAATAGCTAATTTATTCAATACAGAATTAAGATCGGTTCCTTCCTTCAATTTCTGGTCCAACTCACGTTCCACATTACTCAAATCTAAAATATGCCTTTTCATGATTTCCTTCAGCTTTTTGCGCTTTTGAGCGGCGAAACTCAGAGTCTCACCTCTAAGTCCCGCCTTAAACGCATCCCAGACCACCCCAACAGCAGCGGAATTCCTATTTATCTGAAAAAAACAAGGAATCCAATCCCTAACATGTTTGCAATACTCCGAGTCTAACAGCAATTTACGATCAAAAGTCCACACAGAATTACGTAGAGTTATAGTATCAAACCTAATCTCCAAAATTAAAGGATTGTGATCAGAAATAAACCTTGGCAAAGTATAAATGGATACCTTGTCCAACATGGAGTGGGAAACAAGAAAGTAATCTAGTCGGACCAACTTTTTGTGAGGAGCTGAAAAGAATGTGTGGCCTGACTGTCCTGGATTAAGCCTACACCAGACTTCACATAGACCATGATCCAAAATCAGTCTGCGCACGCTTTTGTAAACTCGGGGTTTCCTGCCATAGTAAGCCTGCCTGCCAATGACATCAAAATCCCCATCAAGATGTAAATTCAGATCCCCGCAAATTATAAGTGGTTGCGGATAAGCAGACAGTTCCAAATTGAGCTTATCAAAAAATTGGGATTCATCCAAATTAGGACCATATATAGTACATATTGTAAAAATCTTATTATTAAGCATTACTTCTGATATTGCCCACCGTCCCCACTTATCCTCTTTAGATTTGCGGGATATTGCTACCCCTCTCTTACATAAAATAGCCACACCCCTTGAATTAATTGACTGACGTGAACATGCAATCAAATCCATGCCCAATATTTTAAGCCAGCCCCTGTTTGCCCATGAAATATGTGTCTCCTGCAAACAAAGAAGATCCCAGGATTGTGCCTGAATTACCTTAGCCAATGCTCTCCGCTTATTAGGATTATTCAACCCACATATATTAAGAGTACAAACTACCAGTTTACTCATTTATATAAATAAATTTATCAATTCACACAGTCCTGCACCCCTTCACCACTTCTCTGAGAGCACCCCCCTTTTTCAAACAAGAAATAATAAAAATGCAAGAATTTAACTTTACAATAAAGGCATAGATAAAAGCATAGTGTACCACGGAAATCGTCCCGTAGCTGCAAAGATAGATCTCCTGCAATGCCGATTTTTTAACCCCATCACCCCCCTTAACCTCCCTACCCAGTGCACCCAACTCTCACCCAAACCCCAAATGACCCCCTCATCCCCACCCCCACCCAATCCCACCCTACCTACCCCATAAGGCAACGGGACCATAGCCCCCTTATGATGCAGAGTCGGGAACCCATCCCCACCATTCTCTGTCTTCAAAAATATCAAGTATACTAATAATCCTGCTTAGCATTTCATGAATAAAACAGAAATCAAACGGATATATATACAAAAAGAGATAATCATAGCTCATAATTCTACATTTCTTAGCAATCCGTAACAATTTTACTGTTTATATGTTTGCAAAAACTCTTTGGCAGATATATCGTCAAAGAACATTTGTGACCGTCCTTTGGCAATTATCTTTAGCTTGGCCGGATTCTGGAGGAAGACCTGCATTCCCTTCGCCTGAAACAGAGGAATCAGCTGACGGAGCCTCCAGCGAAGGTCTACAGTGGATTGGCAAAAGTCAGGTCTTACAAAAAAGTCGCAATCCTTCGCATGGGCTTTCTTATTGGGTCGTGCCAGGTCATATAAAGCCTCCCGGGACAGAAAGTTATTTAAAGAAATAAGTATGGCCCGGTGAAGAGAAGTAGTCTGGTCTACCTTCTTCCTCTGTATAGCAGGGAAGCGATGAGCCCTCTGCACCTCTGTCTGCCAGTTCCAGTGAGAGAGCCCAGGAAAGGCCTCACCCAGCAGCTCGACTACAAATTGACGTGAGTCCGCACCCTCCTTGCCTTCAGGAACCCCGAGAATTCTGAGGTTGTTACGCCGAGAGCGATTTTCTAGGTCGGACAATTTCCACTGCAGGTTGTCACGATGAGCTTTTAAAGCAGCTACACTTTGTTTCTGTTCAGTGAGATCGTCCTCCAGAGCAGATATCCGATTCTCAGCCTCGTTGATTCTATTTGCCATATCCGCACACGTCTTAGCGACCCTCCGGATAGAATTCTGTAGCTTCTTAGAGGCGTTCTGCGTGCGAATACTCTCGGCCTTGGTTTCTGGTCTATGCGCAACAATGAGATTGTAGATTGTGGCTAACGTAATCTCTCCATTATCGCTTCTAACGTCACCAGTGTCACCAGCAGATAAAATTGGTGGAGAGACTGAGGGGGCCAGTGTATTAGGGGAGCTCTGATAATCCCACGAGAGTGAAATATCTGACCCAGCTGGACTTGCTCCTTCTATACCTCCCTCAAAATTCGACCCCTCTGGCCAATCTTTCTCGACACTGCCGACTGAAGAGTGGTTAGACAGGGAGAAAAAATCATCAGCGTTAGAGAGTTTATCCTGTAGTACTTCAGGCTCTAAATGATCTTTCCCAACTGGCACGTAAGCAGAAGAGACACATTCCTTCTCTCCCCCAGATATGGCTGTTACGACAGAGCCATGAGTAGAGCTAGTACCAAACAATCCGTTTATAGTCTCACAAATGACTTCAGCTCCCAAAATGCACTTGGCCTGAGGCAGAAATGCAGGTACAGATTCGGCGGATTCCACAGTCACCAATACCTCAGCATTTGACATAGCCCCATTCTTTCCAGCTGCTTCTTCAGCCCCTACATTCCCTGCATTCTCTAAAGTAGTTATAGAGTCCGTACACACCTGTACTTCCAAAGCGCTGCTCTGGGTTATCCGAGCAACAGACTCCTCCGGGCATTTCTTCTTTTTAGCTTTCTGTTTAAACATCGCCGGGATAGCCTGAGCCTGGGCCGTCTCATACAGTCCCTCGGTTCCCGCACCCAGAGCACGAACCTGCGCCTCCGACCCTGAAACCGGGGGAAGGTGAACACCCCTCTGGCCTCCTTCAGCGCTATGCGGTGACTTACTGCTCAAACCAGCAGCATTGGTGGCCAAGCGCGTCTTCACCGGCGTCCCGACCTGATGCGCGGCCACCCTTGGCCTCACTGAACGCGGTGCCGCTTTAGACGCCATGCCGCGTACTCCTATCGTCCAGATGCAGCAGCTGGGAAGACGATAATAGCGAGGAGACCGCTGATACGAGGAGTCGAGCAGAGAAAATATCCGCCACAGCATCGGAACTTCAAAAATTAAGTTTTAAATTTCTAGCGTTCATTTTGTTTCGCTTCCGAAAGAACGGGGAGAAGAGAATTCTGTGCGAAATGCAGGATACAGAGATGCATGGAGAGGGAGAGAGGGAGCAACCCGCTCACCCGGCCAACCTCGCGGCCGCCATCTTGCCTCTCCGTTGCTAATGTGCAGTGCTCTCCGAGATCAAGACATGGTCGGACAGGTTTCCGTGATGCTGGGCCCACTGAAACTTCAGGTCCCACTGCAGAGCCCGCATGCGCCGCCTGGCGTGATGCACTAGTAGGATGCAGGAGGCCATCAGCCCCAGAAGCCGCAACACTAGCCTGACCGAAAGCCAGGATAGAGGACGAAAGATAGGAATCAGGGCCTGAATATCCCGGACCCGCTGTTCCGGCGGATAGACCCGGAACTGCGCTGAATCGAGAACCGCTCCGATGAAGAGGAGCTTCTGAGAGGGACTCAGGTGTGACTTCGGCACGTTGATGGAAAACCCCAGCAAATGCAGGAGATCCGCCGTAGTCTGGAGGTGGGAGACGACTGCCTGGGGGGAGCCCGCCTTCAACAACCAGTCGTCGAGATAGGGGAAGACTGGAACCCCTGATCGGCGCAGATGAGCTGCGACCACCGCCATCACTTTCGTGAACACCCGAGGGGCACTGGTGAGGCCGAAGGGGAGAACGGTGAACTGAAAGTGCTCCTGGCCCACCGTGAACCGCAGGTAACTCCGGTGGGCCGGCAGGACAGGGATGTGGAAATAAGCGTCCTGCAAGTCCAACGCTACCATCCAGTCTCCAGGGTCTAGGGCAGCTAGAACCTGAGCCAAAGTTAACATTTTGAACCGTTCCTTCCGGAGGAAGGCATTGACGTTCCGGAGGTCCAAGATAGGGCGTAGGCCCCCCTTGCCCTACTTGGGAACCAGAAAGTAGTGGGAATAACAACCACGACCTACTTCTGGACTCGGAACGCGCTCGACGGCCTCTTTGGCCAAGAGGGCCGAAACTTCCTCCCGCAGAAGATTCAAATGATCCTCCGAGATACGGTGGTGCTGCGGTGGCATGGCCTGAGGGGTCGTCTCGAACGGGAGGGAGTAGCCCCTTCGGACGAGCACCCACCTGTCCGAAGTGATGGTACGCCAGTGGAGCAGGTGATGGCGAACTCTGCCGCCCACTGGCGAGGAATGGGCCGGAAAGCTCGGACTAGGAAGGCTTGGAGGCGGATGCTGCCGGGGTGGATGTGGGCTGACCACGTCGGCCTCCAGAACCGCCTCGGCGGAAACCACTTCCGCGACCGTGCGCAGGTTGGGTCTGCGGCGGGTGGCTAGGCGGACGTGAGGAGACGCCCCTTCCTTGGCCACGAAAGGGGCGAAAAGCGGAAGGTTGCGATCGCGGGCCGAGAGGCCCAAGGACTTGGCCGTAGCCCGGGAGTCCTTAAAGCGATTCAGCGCACTGTCCGCTTTCTCACCAAAAAGGCGAGTGCCATCAAAGGGCATGTCCATGAGAGTGCTCTGGACATCCCCCGAAAAAGACGTGGACCGCAGCCAGGTGTGACGTCTAAGCGCCACCGTGGTAGAAATCGCCCTACCCAGCGAGTCCGTCGTGTCAAGCCCACATCGGATTGCATGTCGTGCTGCATCCCTCCCATCGGCCAGAGCCTGGGTAAGTCGTGTTTGGGCCTCCTCCGAGAACAGGGGCAGCACCTCCTCCACCGTATCCCACCGAGAGTGGGAATAACGGTCCAAAAGACAGGCGGTGTTTAAAGACCGCAGACCCAAACTAAGGGAGGAGAACAGCTTTTTGCTGAACTGTTCCAGTCTCTTGGAATCCCGGTCCGGCGGGGCGGTCGGGAAGGAGGATTGGGAGGTAGAAGCCTGGATAACCAGGCTCTCGGGGGTGGGGTGTTGGGACAGAAAACTGGGGTCGCCCGGAGCAGGGCGGTGGCGCCTGGCAACGTTCCTGTCCACAGGAGAAACTGTGGAGGGCTTGGACCAGGTGCCCTGCAGAACGTCAATGAGGGCCTCATTTTTTTTTTTTTTTTTTTAGAATTATCTTCATATTTTGGGATTTTTTTTTTTTTTTTTTTTTGAAACCGTTTATTGCAATCTCAAATATATACAGGTATGGGCCTACAACCTTCCGGCCGGCCGCTAAAGTGACGATAACAAATGACATACATACAATGAGGCACTTAGCTTTACATAGACACTAAGGCAGGAGGTATCCACAACGCGGGCCATATGGCTCTGAGCCCACAATACGGTTTCATTTTATACAACACAACAACATAAATAAACACACACCCGCAAGGCAACCCACGATCGAAAGTGGCAGCACGTGCTCCTCAAATGGGGGACCCCAAACCATCCACTGAAAACCCCCGAGAGGGGAAGGGAAACAGGTCCGGGACTGGAAGAATACAATGAGGGCCTCATTGAATTGCAGCAGAGGCTCAGTGGAGCTTGCTGCAGACTGAAGCACCTCGGTGAGGACATTAGTCCTCACAGCCATGGCAGGCAGCTCGAGCCCAAGGGCTGCGGCCGCCTTGCACAGCACCACAGAGAAAGCAGCACCCTCCTCCGAAGCCACAGTCGGAGGAGAGATGAATCCAGTGTCTGGTGAGGTATCCAGACCACTGGCCTCCCCCAGTTCATCTGTCCAGTCCTGTGACAGCTGAGCCTGAACGGCCATAGGATCCTCGGACCCCTCCCATTCGCCTCCGTCATCCGATTCCTGGTAAACAGGAGGAAGGATCGGAGCCGGACGGTAGACATAATGTGTCTCTAACGGCGCCGTACGCGGCGTCCATCGACGCCGCAACGGCGCCGGATCCGGAGCGGGGCTGAACTGGGGAACGACGCCGAGCGGAGCCGGCGTCGGAGGTGGAACCGGTGTCGACGCCGGTGGAGGAGGCGTGACGAGGTCGAACGGCGTCGACGGGGACCCGGGGGCGAGTCCCTCGGGGAACTGCGGCGTCGGGGCCGGCGACGGCGCCGGGGCCGGAGCCGCCGGCATGCAAGGTTGCCCAGTCGGGTCTGCGGGGCCCGAAGGCGCGCCAGCGGGCGTCGACGGCGGAGCCAGGCTCCTCATGGCCGAGAGGAAGGCACTGACTTCCGCCGGCGTCGCGTCAGTCCCAGGGACCGGCGGGTATGGGGACTTGCGCGGCGCCTGCGGCTCCGCTGGAGCCGCGGGGGTGGAACCACCCTGACCCTCGGCCGAGTCGCGCGACCGGCGAGGGGAGTCCGTAGAGCGGTGTCGCCTCTTGGCCTTCTTGGAGTGCTTCGACTTACCCGAAGACTTGGAGCCAGACGAGCGATGATGACGTCGGCTGCGTGGCGAATCTCGAGGAGCTTACGGGACCGCTCCCGTCTAGCCTTCGAGGTCAGGGCCTTGCAGTCCGAACACGACTCCGCGTCGTGGTCGAGGCCCAAACAGTAAAGGCACCGGCGGTGATGATCCGTAACCGACATCAAGCGGTTACAGTCAGTACAGGCTTTGAAAGCAGGCATCCTACCGGCACCGGAGTCGAGACAAGATCAAAAAGGATCAAAAAACTTAGTCAAAAAAGACTAAAAGGGGTAGCTCTCCCGGATCTGCGCTTACTGGCGTGGAAAAAAGAAGAACTGACGTCAGCGCGCGAGGGCGGCGTCTAAGTACTCCGACAACGTCATCCCGGCGCACGACGCCGACGACGGACGCGGAGCCGCAGACGACGCCTAGCGACGCGCAAGGGGTATTGCTGACGAAAAATCTTCCGGATCCAGTCTGACGCCTGCGGATATTCTAAGGTGAGGAATCTAACTAACGTGTTTCTTTCAGATAGGGATACCGTGGCACATCGCAACTACCTAAATTATCTCTATGGGGAAAGAGTCGCACAAGGTTTGCTCCCAGCCACCCAGTTGACCTTTGAGGTGTGAGACAGGGCAACAAGGACGATTGGTTGGGCCCAGAAAATCATGAGGACAACATCACTTTGGAAGGGCACTTGGTTAGGCGAGATTGGCAAATTACGAGGCTTTGGGCGTGGGATTTATTTGGAATCTCCACTATTGGGCATATCCTGGAAAATGGAGAACTTAAATCACTGGCAACTTTGTGTGCCGAATATAACTTGTATAGGTTTCAGATTTTTAAATATGCACAATTGTGACATGCCTGGATCGCTCCGTGTCCTAGCAGGTAGCCTAGGTATCTGACTTTATGAAAAGCAATTCTGGATTTCTTAGAGTTGATGTGTAACCCTGCCTGCTCGAGAGCCCGAAGGATGGTCTGGAGGTGTTTTACGTGGGCTTCCCTTGTATTACTGAAGACCACAATGTCGTCCAGGTAGGCCGAACAAAACGACTGGTGGTCTTGTAACACGATATTCATTAGTCGTTGAAAGGTGGCCGGTGCTCCATGAAGCCCAAAAGGGAGCACATTAAATTCATATAGGCCGTCTGGGGTGGAAAAGGCTGTTTTGTGACGGTCTTCCTCCCTTAGGGGTACCTGCCAATAACCCTTGGTCAGGTCTATGATGGTTATATACTTAGCATCCCCCAACTTCTCGATCAATTCATCGACCCTAGGGATGGGGTAAGCGTCAAAAGTGGAGATACCGTTTAAGGCACGGAAATCCATTCAGAAACGTGTAGACCCGTCAGGTTCCGGTACCATCACTATTGGGGAGGACCAGTTGCTTTTAGAAGGTCGTATGACGCCCAACCGCAACATATCCTGTACCTCTTTCCGTATCATGGCCCTCTTGGCTGCAGGTATTCGGTATGGGCGTTGCTTGACGATCTTCCCTGAGGTCGTCTCTATACAATGTTCGGCCAGAGTTGTCTTCCCTCGGATGTCTGAAAACAGGGGAGCAAAAGGCTTTAGAGCTGTGAACAGTTCGGCTTGTTCCTTCCCTGTTAGTTCCTCATTGATGACCAGTTGCCCCTCGTGTCCCCTAGAAGTTCGAGGTTTGGCAAGGTCAGGTGTGCCGTTTTGGGTATTGGACCCAACCATTATTTAAATAAATTTGTGATAGGTCTGTTTCTTGGTAAGAGTTATCGGTAATTGGTATGTTATTTTTCCTATAACCCTTACGACCTTGTATGGACCCAACCATTCGGATTGAAACTTCCTGGTAGAAGAGGGTAGGAGGACTAGGGCCCAATCGTCTAGGGTAAGCTTTCTCAATTTTTTCCCTTGTTGTAGAAGGCCTTCTGCTGTTTCTTGCGGTGTTCCAGGTGAGAGTACGCTATCTCACGGAGTTTTCCTATTTTATTTTTAAATTTTTGGGTGTATTCCAACACAGTTCGGGTCTCTGCAGTTTCTTCTTGTTCCCAAGCGTCTTTCGTCATCTCCATTAACGACCGTGGCTTTCTTCCATAAAGGAGCTCGAATGACGAGCACCCCAGGCTGCTCTGGACTTGGGCTCTAATTACGTACAAGGCCAGAGGTAGCAGGCGATCCCATTCTCTGCCTTCTACGGAGAGCATCTTCTTCAATGTGGTCTTCAATGTCCTGTTGTAACGTTCCACAAGTCCGTCAGTTTGGGGGAGGTAGACGGATGTTCGAATATGCCGGAGATCAAAGGGGTGACAGACTTCCTTCATCAGGCGGGACACAAAGGGGGTGCCCTGGTCCGCGAGGATCTCTTTCGGGAAACCCACCCTAGAGAAGAATTCTACCAGCCTGTCGGCGATGTTCCGTGTAGTAGGTGCTCTTAGCGGGAAGGCCTCCAGGAAACGGGTCGCATAATCCACTATGACGAGGGCGTACTGGTTCCCTTTTTGGGTTTTAGGTAGGGGTCCAATGAGATCCATTCCAACCCTCTCGAATGGGGTTCCTACTATTGGCAAAGGTTGTAAGGGAACAGCTGGGGGTCTTTGTCAGTTCTTTTTTTTGGCAGACCCCACATTCCTGGCAATGGGTTTGGATGTCCTTGTAGATGCCTGGCCAAAATAAGTTTCTCAATAGGTTTTGCGTTGTCTTTTCGGTTCATGTATGCCCTGCTGTGAGGTATGAATGAGCGAAAAAAAGTATCTGATCCCTAAAGGGTTTGGGGACCAACAGTTGGGGTGGGTCATTGGGCTTACCCTTGAGGTATAACAGTCCTTTCTGTATGAGAAACTGGAGATATGACGGAGAGGGGTTATCCTTGTTTTGATGGGCGTTCTCCCAGGCATTGAGCAAAGTAGCATCATTGGCCTGGGTGAACTTAAAACTTCGGTCCATCAGCCACGGCTCCAGGGTAAGGAGGGCGGTTTGGGGTTCAGATGAGCTTGTCTGGTGTATGTGGACAAGGTGCGTCGAAACAGGGTCAGGAACTCAGGGTTGTCTGTGCCTATAATAAGATCTTCAGGCAAGCCTCCTAGAACCCCTACTTTTACTCTACAGGGGGGGTGTGTTTGGGATACAGGACCACTGAGGCTAGGGGATATTATCTAACGTCCCCATGTACGCACTTAATGTGCACCAGAGTGTTGGGGATAAACAGAGTAGGATATATGAGAGCCTGCTGTATGACGGATTGCTTACACCCAGAATCTAGGAGTGCTATTACCTCCCTCCCATTCACCTGTACACTTACATGGAATGTGCCACCCATCTCAGCAGTATATAGGATGGTCTTCGGGATATAACCCACTTCCATGAGCTCCTCAGTTTGTTTACATCGGGGACAGAGGCGGGCGATGTGGCCCCAATCCCCACAGTCGAAACAATGTGGGCCCCGGAATGTGGGGATATCAGGTTTAGCGGGTCTGGGTTTAACAGGTTTGGTCAAGGGACGTATTTGTTTTCAGTCTTCAAGGGGAAAGGGCGATGGTGGTTCTCTGCTTCCCACACCGGGGTACGAGTCTGGGCTCTCGTATATGTTGTAGCCATCTCAATCGCTTGCTCAGGGGTAAGATGGGAATGCTGCTTTAGCCATCTTTGTGTATTATACGGGAGGGTTTCGAGGAATTGTTCTAAATATATAAGATTCATAATCTCCTCCTTAGTGCTAGTAGAGGGATGCAGCCATTTATCCGTAGACATCTTGAGGCGTAAGTACAATGTTTGGGGTTTTCCCCAGCCAGTCCTTTTTCCTTCCCGAAGCGTACTCGGTACGACTCTGCAGCAAGTCCAAGGTGGTCCAAGATAACGTCTTTAGTTTCCGCATATGGGGTATCTCCTGTTGCGTTCGCCACCTGATTTGCGGCCTGTGCATCTCCGGTTAGTAATGGGGCAAGGAAGAAGGTCCACTTGTCCTCAGGCCAGCTGCTGTTACACCTTAGATCCTGCACCCGTTTCTGAGCCCGGGTACGTCAGCACACTACAAGACCCAGAAGGCTGTGGGAAGGGGGAGGAGGTTGTGTGCACTTGTAGATGTCACCTGATGAGTGAGGCGTATATCTAGCGCTCCTCTGCCTGCTATCGGTGCTTGACAATCCCTCCTTCGGATGGACCACGCCTCCCTGCAGCTGCTTCGGCAAACTCCCTAAATTGAATGTTCATCGTGTAGCGCGTTGCTACTTGAATCGTGCCTGTCCCGTGTTTGGGAAGTTTCCTGACTGCATTACGTATCCTCGGTACTCTGGTGCCTATCTCCAGCGGCACCAGCGTATGCTTTACTTCCTTTCCCCGTGTTCTTGGACGAGTCAGACGCCCGACGGTGGATTGCCTTTCCCGCCTCCTCTCGACATAGTTCAGTCCTCTGTTTGCCTACACCCTCGTCTTCTCCAAAGACGTCCGTTTCTGCTCTCTGAACTATCCTACGTGTGAAGAAGGTTCTCAGTGGATGCCTGGCTAATTTCTTCACTCTCTTGTCACGTTTCAATCCCGCTGTCGTTACGGAGCCAGTTTTACTTTCGTGGGATACAGTTCACCTATCGCCAAGGTCTTGTGCCCGGTGCTTCATGGGGCGTGAGAGGCTCGTGTGAAGTACTTCTCGTTCGTCCGGGAAGACATCGTACAAAGACACTGACGCCGACGCCATTCCCGTTCTGTTTGGACTCCGTGGCCCGCAACTTCAGGCCGTTAGTCTCTCAGTGCTTCTGGACTGCTACATGCACCTCTGCCCGCCCTACCTCCACGGTGAGTCTACAAGAGCACACATCCTGGGAAAGGGTTTTTGCTAGTACAGGGGCGAGTAAGGTACTAGGGGGAGGGGGAAAGTATACACTTGTGCCACACACGTACACCCTCATTTACTTACTGTTCCTCTCTCTTTTTCTGTAGGAACTCTTCACTCCTGAAACCCTACTTCATATTCGCACCCCGCTTTTATTTGATGGTCCACACTGGCTCTTCTATCCCAGTGGGGTAGTTTATCTGGTTTGGTTGCAAATACGAACTAGGTGGTGCCCTAGGGGGGGAGTAGAGACCTATCTTCGCTCCCGAGGTTGGAACCTCTGCCTGAAACCTTGAGTCCTGACAGCTGCATGCCTGAGCGGCGCGCTTAAAATTCAAGAGAAAGGCGTCGGGGTCCTCCGCGTGTATGTACTTCTGTAGTGACACTCCGGATGGTCCATGGGGTGTACCCCGATAGTCTCTAGACATGGGGGCCGGTGTTTCCGTTACCATTTTCTGCAGTCCCTCCATCTGCGCGGAAATCATATTCTTGAAGACGGCGCGATCGGCCAGTGCCGACGTCATCTGTCTTTCGACTGCCCATTCTAACTTCTTTTGCCCCTTTACTAGGTGCTGTAACAGGGCGTCCATCATAGGGTTACTGATGGGTGATGTGAGAGTGCCTGCATTCTCCACCACTTGTTGCGGGACGAAATAAGGAACACACAGTCCGACTCGAGGCAGTGAAGGTTTTATTTTTCCTAATACACGCCTTCTATTGGAAGCCAGAGTTACAGAATGACACTCGGTTCAAAGTCCGTCTTTCCTTCCTTGGGAGGGGGGGGGTGCGTTTCCGTCTGTTCCTGGGTCTTCCTCTCTTCCCGAGGTCGTATGCAGGGGAATAGCTCCGCGGCCGTGTCAGGAAAAGAAGGAAAGAGGGGATGTAAGTGCTGGATAACAACCTATCACGTTAAGGGTAAAGGAGAGAGGGAGGCACGCGTGATACACTTCTATTAAATCAGTGAGGGTGCACACGACTTTGGGAGTGGGTGAGAGTGCAAGGGGAAGGGTACACACTGGTTGGGTTTAAAAAGGGATCCCGTGCTATTTTGCGGGGTTTTCCCTCCTCCCGACCCAGCCCGCGTAGCGCTCCCGTACCTGGGTGAGCCATGCTCCTCCTGGAGCGTGGCTGGGCGAAGCTCGGTGCTGTTGGCCTCCAGGCTCTCCCGGGGCGTCCGATATCCTGACAGCACGGCTCCAATCTTCTCTCCTCGCACGATCCTTCTCCTCGTTCCTGGCGTCTTCTCCAACTTCCGCTCTCTCCTCGCTGGTGTAGCCACACACCATTGGTGGGGAACTCCAGTCTTTTATTGGTCCAGGCAGGACGACGTCACTGGGAGGGAGAGGGACCTCCTCCTCAGGGCATTCCCAGTTAAAAGGGCTGCTGTATCCTCCCGCTAGCTGTTCCTTTGATTGGTAGGATGATGATGTCCAGTCCTCCGGCTGCAGGGAAACAAGAGGGGAAGATAGGGCTGTTGCGGTCCACCAGTCCACCATAGTCCCCTCTCCGTCCCGTTCTGACCCCCCCCTCGTCACAGTGTCCTCATTGGTTGGGTATTTGAGGGTTCTGATTGGTTTCTGGTCTGTGACTCAATCAATGAAGGGTTGGGACTAGGGCTAGGGTTAGGATTTCTATTGGAAGTAGGGACTAGGGCTTCTAGTGTGATTGGTTACTGGACTAGGTGTGGGACTAACAGTAGGGTTAGGCTTTCTATTGGAAATAGGGATTCCTGTGTCATTGGTTGCTGGGATTAGGGTTGGGACTACTGCTAGGGACCCTATTAGACATTGAGATTAGGGTTTTTGAACCTGATTGGGTGCTTGGACTAGGGCTCAGATTGGCTGTAAATTCCTGGTCTCCTATAGGTTCTGGATATTAGGGCTGGTGTTGTGATTGGATAGTGTTAGGGCTTGGGCTCCCATTGACTGAAGGGGTCACCTGATTAATAGCGCTATGAAAGGCCAAGGCTTAGGGCATCTCAGCCTGGGGTCGAGGCTAAGGACGGAGAGGACAAGGGCAGTTGCCTGTTTGAGCCTGGTCAGGACTAGGGCCAGAAATGCTGCCCATTTTCCCATTCAGTAATACTCACCCCACACCATCCACATCCACAAACATAGTAACACAAAATGTACACCTTACACAATCCTATGCACAAATCAATGTACCAGCATACAGTACAAAACTAACCAATCCACATCTATACACCCTTCTATCCCAACTACCACACATTTACACCATCACCTGCAAACAGTACACAACTCTATCCTATACCACTAACCAATCAACTCATCACTAACACAACGCCATTCGACACCATACATAACTACATCCCATCTAGACACACACTCCCTGCTCTAATTACTCCTAACAGACCACTTTTTATCACTAACAAACATATAATCAGCCTTCCATCATTTGTCCAAACAACACCCTCCTCTTCCTTCTACCATAATAACACTAACGCACAACACATGCACTGCACAGCACCATACTTTTAGACTCTTGCAACAAACCAGTCTAAAACAAACACTTACCTATACTTCATTCCCTCCTACACACAGCATACACTCTACTCATAAACACTTCACCACCCCTTCTACCTTACAACATTCTCTCACAAACAATACTATACAAACAAATCCATCACATGAAACAAATACACCAGCACCCCTTTTCACTACTCCTCAAAACAAAACATATCACACACACCAGCACAACAAGATCTTCAAAGCGCAACACCTCATAATACTTATCATCACAAAATACAAACATACACCCATCTTTCAAACCACACAAAGGAGCAAACGCCGATACCAAGCTTCCTCTCTTCCACCACACCTAACACGAATACCACAACATAGCAACTCTCTTCCAAACGCCTCTCATCCATTGGACAATTTAGAACTTACTACATGACCCACATGCTGCACCACCACCCCTGACTCATACACCTTCCGCCCTAAACACACACAAACAATAGAAGCAACGTGCCACACCTCACAACTTCACTTCCCCGTGTCTACTGCACAACAGTGTTACACCACGAAAACAACACAGCACACCAATTCATTCTCAAACACCATCTCCACCACAAACACACGCAGACCCATCTAAACGTCTTCTTAGCATTATGGATGAGGAACATGATACAGAACAGCTACACGATTGCTATCCTAGTACAGCTAATAACAGCACTAAAAACACACCTGATATAAACCCACACAATACTGATTACTCTTTTACAAAACAAAGTCTCACTATCACCAAAACCCATACTCTAAACTGTCTACTAATAAATGCTTTATCCCTCTCTAAAAACAAACATCACTTCTACGACCTTCTCATCGATGCAAAACCAGATATACTATTCATAACTGAATCATGGTTGGGAGATGATATGGTTCCAGTCCTGCATGAACCCGTTCCTCTAGACTATCAAACGATCACCCAAAATCGTATAGGCAAAAAGGAGGTGGTCTAGCTGTTGTTTTCAGGCAAACATTACATATCACTAAATTTGACGAAATCACCATAAAGAATTGTGAGGCTCTTCTCACCAGATGCAATCCTACACTGTCTTCCTCCTGTAATTTCCTGCTCCTTTACAGATCTCCACCTAGCAAGGCCACATTCCCAGACGCACTTCTAGACACAGTTTCAAATCTGATAACAATACACTCCAACCTATGCGTTCTGGGTGACCTCAACATTTGGTTTGACAAACCCAATATGACCCATCCAAAAACAATCACTGACCTAGACGCACTGAACCTGCATCAGTTTGTCCACAAACCCACACACATCGCTGGACATATCCTAGATGTCATTTTTGCTAATACCAAACTAGTTACCTTTCAAACTGCAACTCCGGTCACATGGTCAGACCACCACTTGCTTGCTTTACAACATTAAACAACACTAAGCGACTCACCTAAAACTACCTTACATCCATCCACCTATTGGCGTGGAACAAACTGTTTGTCAATTTGGAGCACTTAGAAACACAACTAACATTCAGTACAAATCTGCAAACAATAAATTCTGTTAAAAAACTACATGAGTGGCTACAGGAAGCTTTTGACATCCCGGTCCCACTCAAAACCACACAACAGAACAGAAGAAAAAAAGCGCCTTGGAGAAACAGAAATAAAAGACATAAAACAAAAAATTAGAAAGCTGCAACGTACCTGGCTCAAAACAAACTTCAGCTATAGAAAATTAACAGATTATACAAGTCAGCTATCAAAAAAGCTAAGAAAAGGTACTATTCAGAGAGAATTCAAAATGCTAAATGTGCAAACAAAGAAATCTATAAAATACTCAATGAATTTCGCAAACCAAATTGCGTAGAAGGAATTCATCCTGTTACTCAAGATTTCACAGACAAACTGGCAAATCATTACACGGACAAAGCAGACACATTGGACTCATTCTTAAAACAGAAACAAAGCACCAGCACTAACCCTTGTACAAAACAACAATCCAAGAATACTCTAACCCAGCTTCTCCGTTCCTTCCAACATATCTCACACAATGAATTTATGGACCTGGTCAAAGCAAGCAGGCCTGCCGGCAGCCCTTCTGACCCGTGTCCACCACAAACTCTCAAGACAATTCTTTTAACAACCTCTGCTGCCACTCCAGTAAGAAGAATCATAAACAATTCCTTCCAGCACATCTCACACAATGAATTTATGGCCCTGGTCAAAGCAAGCAGGCCTGCCGGAAGCCCTTCAGACCCATGTCCACCACAAACTTTCAAGACAATTCTTTTAACAACCTCTGCTGCCATTCCAGTAAGAAGAATCATCAACGATTCCTTAACTACCGGAATTTTTCCAGAAGAACTCAAAAAGTCACACATGCGTCCTTTACAGAAGAAAACAAACTTGGACCCACTGAACCCTGACAACTACAGACCCATTACAAATGGACCTTTCCTGGGCAAACTGATAGAAAGAGCAGCATTCGCCCAGATGTCACGATTCATTGAAGAGAATGACATACTTTCGGATTCCCAAACAAGATTCCGTCCGGGAAGAGGCACTGAATCTGCCCTCCTTGCCATCTGGGATGACCTGAAGAATACAGTAGACCGCAGCGGGGTTGCTGCGCTACTCCTCTTGGACCTCTCCCCTGCCTTTGACACGGTTAACCATGACACTCTGAAACAAAGGCTCTATGAAACCGGCATAGAGGGAACTGCTCTAGACTGGATCGCGTCCTACCTTTGAAACAGAACTAATGTCATCCATACCCTACCTTTCTTGTCCAAACCATACTCCACAAAAGTAGGGGTCCCTCAAGGCTCTATCATCTCGCCCATGCTTTTCAACATCTTCATGAAGTCATTACCGGTACTGATCAATCAATTTCACCTCACGTGCTATAACTATGCAGATGACACACAAATACTCCTTCAACTGGAATGCCCCATAGACAGGGGAAAATCCCCAATTTTCAGTTAATGTAGTGAAAGAGCCACACTTGTAGTCTGTCACCCAATGATGACCTCCGACCACCACCATTTTAACTGACTTTAGTGTGTTATTTTACCCTAGCCTTAATGTAGGATGGTCCTGCATATACTTGCTTCTCTTCCATCCTGTAATCTTGCTGTCAGGTCATCATGCCTTCTGACTTTACCTTGCTTCAAACTTTTCTGTGTGCACAGTGGTGCTTGTAAGTTGTGTGGATGAGAATTATAGGTGCTGACTATTGCCTTTGGCAGGGCCTCATGTCGGACTTTGCCTTGCTGATGCGTGCACAGCAGTGCTTGCAAGTTGTTTGGGTTATTCACATTCAAGGTCTTGGTGTTTTCCAGAGCGATTGTTTTTGTTTAGTGTACTGTGGAAGGCCTTGTGAGAGCTTCGTCAAGACAGAGGCTGGAAGAAGTGCGAATGGAGAAAGAGACTTGAGAGCTCCTTACTGCCATGGAGATGCTTGCTTGGAACTTGGTCAGTTCTGGTAAAATTCCTCTGGCGGTGGGAGGAGGTCTTTCACAAATCTTCTAGTGTGTTTAAAGCTGAGGGTTGCAGGCTGAGAAACTGGGAGTTTGGATTCCGAGCGAGGGCAGACGTGTCTATCTCGGACTATGAACCCTGGTGCTGAGCTCTGAACCCCGGCTGTGATTCCCCCGGTCAGAAGTGGGCAGTGTATGCACCAGGTGATGGATTAAGTTTTGTGGTTATTGCCATTGTGATGTGTGGCCAGTGGCTTTGATAATTTGAGGTGTTTTCTTTGTGGTGTGGGAGGTGCACATCCAGAGTGATCCTCTACTGTGTGTGTATATATATATATATATATATATATATATATATATATATCGAATCCTCCTTTCGAAGTACCAGCCGGTACTGCCAAGAAGACACGGACACTCTGATGCTGGTTCAAATTCTTATGCTCGGTTTATTTTATCAACAAAATTCTGGTTCAGACGCGTTTCGACCGACACAGCGGTCTTGGTCACATGATTAGCGTCTACTGAAAGTGGCTTTTTAAAGGAGCCTTGCCACCAACTACGTGTAGACATAGACAAAATACTTTCAATTAGGCTGTATATATTGGTTATACAAACATGCGAGGAACAAGTTCCACAATAAAGGGAAAAATGCATAGAAATATAACAAATTCAAAAATAATGCATAAATTAGTTTGATAATTAATTCCAGTCCAAGAATAAATAAGCATAGATATATTTTCCTCATTGATATTTTTCATAATTGCCATTCATATTGCACATCGCTGCTATCCGGATAAGAAATGCCTGCACTGCATTAAATTACAGCCCTTACACTGGGCGGAAATGAATTAAGAGCGAACTCTCCTCACCCATTGTGTGCAAATAACGCATATCATGTGCAAGTATGGTATAAAATCAGTTTGTCTGTACAAATACAAAAATATATTTATGTGCAAGATCCGCAAATTTATGTGCAAATTCCGCAATCTTAAATATATGTGCAAACACAGCAAAATGTGCAAATCTACAAAGTAATGTGCAAAACTTGCAAAACATTAAAATGAGACCGATTTGACATCTTAAAATAACGGACCGGAAATTCCATTAAATCATTTCCAAGTGCATGTAAATAGTATATATACAGCCAATCAATGTCTAAAATGTCTTAAAAACGGCGGTGGGAGGAGGTCTTTCACAAATCTTCTAGTGTGTTTAAAGCTGAGGGTTGCAGGCTGAGAAACTGGGAGTTTGGATTCCGAGCGAGGGCAGACGTGTCTATCTCGGACTATGAACCCTGGTGCTGAGCTCTGAACCCCGGCTGTGATTCCCCCGGTCAGAAGTGGGCAGTGTATGCACCAGGTGATGGATTAAGTTTTGTGGTTATTGCCATTGTGATGTGTGGCCAGTGGCTTTGATAATTTGAGGTGTTTTCTTTGTGGTGTGGGAGGTGCACATCCAGAGTGATCCTCTACTGTGTGTATATATATATATATATATATCTTTCTGATCTCTTGCAGGACGTCCAGTGTATCTTATCTTATATCAGTTATTGCTTGTTTATTAATCAGTATTATAGTTTGCTCAGTTATTGATTTGTGCCTTTAGATTATAAGTTTGCTACATATATTTGAATCTTATGCATTTGGTATCTGAGATAGCCTTTGTTTAGAGAGTATTATGCAATAAACCCCAAGCCTTATTCTAAAAGTGATAGAGTCTTTGCATTTTGTTAAATAAAACCCCTTTTCAAAAGGTGCTGTTTGTTTAGTGTTGAAGTCTTGCTGTGCCTGGAGTGATAAGACATGCTCAAAAGTGTATATTATTCAAAGGTGCAGTAGTATATTTGCCTCCCAGGTGGGAGTGCAGGGATTGGGTGTGGCTTATTGGTGAGAAGCCACATTCAAAACAGTTGTCTCAGAGCCGTGGATCAGTGTATGGCTTGGAGCCATCTCAAATTGAATGCTTCCAAAACGGAAATACTCATGTGTGGCGATTGGAAACATTATGACCCGCTTGCCGCCTGGCCTGATGAACTGGGATCACAGCCTAAAGTATAGAAGGAAGTAAGAAACCTCGGAATGACCATGGACTCCAAGCTATCGATGAATGGCCAAGTGGACAAACTAGCAAGATCAAGCTTTGTCGCTATAAAAACGCTGCAACTAATTTTCCCTCATTTGGGATTTCCACACAAGGTCCAGGCTACCATCTCCTTGTTCTGTCCGAACTCGATTACGCCAATAGCCTCTACCACGGATCACCTTTAACAACCATGAAAAGACTACAACAGATTCAGAACTCGACTGCCAGACTACTCTTGCATATCAATCCGCAAAACCACATCTCACCTGCCTTGAAAGCCCTGCATAGGTTACCGGTTGCCAGAAGATCCAGGTTCAAGCTGCTTTGTATCACCCACAAAGCAATATAGGGAATGGGTCCGCTCTTCATCAGGAATCAAATCACCAAAAACATTCAACAAAGGAACCTCTGCTCTAAAGGGGCACCTCGCCTCAAAATCCCAAGATACAAGAAAAAAAACATGGGTGGCATATCCTTCTCTGTTCAAGCAGCCAAACTATGGAACTCTTTACCCCCAACATAAGATAAACCGACAGCCACCTTATGTTCAGAAAACTACTCAAGAATTGGCTCTTCCCCATATAAGCACCATACACAAACAGAAATTTACAGCATATCCCTCTGTATATAAGCATTTATGTTCACTATAGATATGTACCTATTTTTGTGTATTGCTTTGTATAAACATGTAGAATAATTATGTTAAAAATATATATATTAAAGTACAATAACACTTGAAAACCAGAGTTTATCTGGTGCATCTTTGGTCTACATGTACTTGCTTTCATTGTGCATTTATGTACCTTCCATATACTTAGATCTGTTTGTTTGTTACTTTTGTCCTGAAAAAGCATATCCAATGCACTACCCTATTTCTCATCCTGTACCTCTATCAATATCTTTAATCTACATATACTTACCTCCTTTATGCATCTATATACTTTCAATGTACTTATGGATCTATATATTTATCACTTTCTTCTAATTTAACATTTCCAATGCACTACCTCATTTCTCAGCCTATACTTCTCTCAACATATATTCTAGCCCAACTTTCTGACTCATCTCAAACTTCTTTCTACTACTCTTTTCAATGCCCTACCCAATTCCTCACCCTATACATCTATCAATATATCTTCTACATCCACTTTCTCATTTATCCCAACCCCCATACCACTACTATGACCCCCAAAATAACCCTTTCTAGACTCTCACCTACTCTACCCCTCCTTGTGTCATCTGACACCTCTTTTACTATACTGATCCCCCAAAACAAACCTTTCTAAACTCTTCCCTCTGACTCTTCCCCTCCAAAACCCCTTTTACTCATCCAAAAGCCGCCTGTTACTGCTATGACCTCCCAAAAAAAAATGCAAATCCTTCACTCTTCAATCCCTCCACTATCCTTCTCAATCAAAATAACAAACTAACATGTTCACTTCTCAAATTCCATATTCCACTATACTAATTCACCATTAATCCTTTATGGGTTCCAGAGTGGCGTGCTACTCGCCAATAAAGCATTTCAACACCACATCAGGGTTACAAGCGCTATATAAATGCAAACCTTTTTCCCTTTTCTAACTCTCTCCAACCCTTCTCAATCCAAATAACTGACCAACATATCCACCACTCAAATTACTTTCACGTTTCACCATACTAATTCAACACTAATCCTTATGGGTTCCAGAGTAGCGTGCTACCTGCCAAAAAAGTGCTTCAAAACCCCATCAGGGGTAACAAGCGCTATATAAATATAAACCTCTTTCCCTCTTCTATCCAGCCACCTGCCCTTCTCTATCCAAATAGCTGAATAACATATCCACCACTCAAATTACTTCTTATTTCACTATACTAATTTTCAACACTAATCCTTTATGGGTTTCGGAGTAGCGTGCTACTCGCCAGAAAAGCACTTCAACACCCATCAGGGGTAACAGGTGCTATATGGATGCAAACCTTTCTTCCCCTTCTATCTCTCCGCTATCCTTCTCACTCCAAATAACTAATATCCACCACTAAAATAACTTTAATATTTCACCATATTAATTCACCATTAATCCTCTATGGGTCCCGGAGTAGAGTTCTACTCGCCGAAAAAGCGTTTTGACCCCTCGTCAGGGGTAGAAAGCGCTATATAAATGCAATTACAATACAACACACACAGTAAACCAATAATAATCCGTTTATTACTGTACTCAAACTTTCAAAAAACAAAATTCTCCTCTTGCGCCCTCTATATACGGCTGCCATTTGTTCAACTCTGTCTGCACTGATACCAATGAACTTCTCATTGTCTCCCAGACTCTAAGGATCTGAATCAAGCATTTTATTAGCAAAAAATGTCTTTGTTCATTCATTGTGAACTGCGAACCCCTATGGGACGTCCTTGGTACTCGCCTGAAACGAAAAGTACAAGGAGCTGAACTTGAAAGACACAAACGTGGGGTTTGTTGAACAGAGGCAAATGCTTCGAGTCCTTTATCTGTAGGGCAGCTGCAGCCTATCACACGCTCCATGGAGGATGTACTGCGGTTTGCAGACACACGAGCCAGACTATTTATTTCTGATCAAATTAAATGAAGAATCAATCACGGGGATTCATTCTGGATAACCCGAGGTAGTGAGGACATCCTGCATTGCCTCTCACTGAAGAAACAAATATGGAGGGGATGGAAGTACAGGCGGCTTTCAGGAAGGGCTGGTAATGTGCGAGCTGTACATACATGCAGAGAGTATCAGCAGGAGAGAGGCTCCTGGGTTACAGCTGAACAGAAAAGCATGGAAGGGGTTGCTGGGCGAAGGTGGTGAGTAACAAACGACAGTGTCTCAAACAAGGGTATTATTTAGCGTACAGGTACATGTGGCACAATTAATTGCAATGGATTAAATCCGAAGGAGGAGAAAGCCAGGGAGACATTTTTCTTATGAAGGTAACTTGTATTTCAATCAAAGAACATGTTGGACATATTAATTTTCATATGTACAAGCACACGAGGCGATAGCAATGCATTACATTAAATGACATGTAACCATAAAGATACTGTGCACAAGTGCTCGCGAAGTTTGAGTGACGGCGCAAGTGACACGTGATGAGGTATATACAGCGATTGCGGTGAGCGCAACAGGGTAGGTGAAGTTAAAACAGTTTCTTTACATTTGGAATACCCGAACAGTAAATGTTATAAAGTTATGCTGATTAGATAGGGTATTCGTATGGTGGAGGCGCCAAGAGTTCCGCTGTGGAAGTCGACGGCGTTTCAGCCTGTAGATGTATTAGGCCATCATCAGGACCAGGTTACGTGATATTTGATATGCAGTGTAAACAGTTGTGGTTGGGCTCAATTCGGTGGACCCATGGATCTTGCCCGGTGTACACTTCGGCCGGCCCCCTAACGGCAGCATTGGTGCAACGAGAGTCCTTTGGCCCCGTTTTGGCCCTGATTTACTTTGAGCACAAATATCATCAGTAATCTAACCAAGTATGGTTTGAGGCAGAGACAAAATGGCGGATTGAGAGAGATGACTTTAGGGAAATATTTAAAAGCCAACAAGGACTCTGTTTGCCCTTTTAGACACCCGATTCAAGAGGATTTGACCAAACACACCTTACATTGAGGTATTTTTACCGATACAGCTAAGTTTGTCACTTTGCGGTGTTTGTTTCGTGTTGATGCCTGACCCTAAAATGGCGGTTATGAATCCAATGCGAGAATTGGAGTTCCGACTTCGGATGTGATATAAGGGACAGCTGTGCGTGTTTTACTCATTGTAGTTGCAGCGCGAGTGCCTCATGTGAAGCTCTTCATGGAGGGACCGAGTCCAGCTTAGCGATTTCTATGTGGATAATGTCTGATCCTAATATGGCGGCCTAATGAAGAAGAGGAGTGCATTATTTTTCCCGGTGGTGCCCAGCGATGCAGTTGTGGCGTTCCTGGGCATCGCTACAAGTAAGGTGTGTGTACTGCCTGGTGGGGAGTGTGCAGATGCCGAGACTGACCAGCGTTCCTGACTCAAGTAATCCAGTGAGTGAGACGCGCCCGATCTTTCTTTACTAACAGCCCGGATTAGCTGATGGCCGGGGGCGCGTCTCTAATGAGGTGTTATCCTCGCGGGCAGTAGCGGAGTTGATCTCCTTCCTGTGGGAGCTTAGATCTCTTGTTTAAAATCATTGGGACTGCCTGACCCCAAGATGGCTGCCACAGTGTTCCCCACTACGTCGTGCTACTCTTCTAAGAAAAAAACGGACTTCGGCCAGACCTCAAACACATCCCCCATCCGGCCTACCCTTCAGGATACCCAATCTGTGAACCTGCCTCTGACCGTGGAGACCTCTGGCTGATGCCCACAGGAGCTACTTGATAGCTATAGAGGAGATGGGCTGTGGACTACCCCCTTAAGCCGTCACCTATCCAGCCGGACATTGGGCAGACCTTACTTCGTCTCTCCGTCGTACTCTCCCTCATACCTCTTTACTCCACCCAATTTCTCCTTTATGCTCCATTTTTCCCTCCTCTTTGCTCTCTAATTGTTTTCTCATTGAGACCTAGCCGCTTGACTGATGCCCGGTGGTGCTACCGGATAGCTATAGAGGAGATGGACTGTGGGCTTCCCCCTTGGCCATCACCTACACAGCCGGACTTTGGACGGACTCTCCTTCATCTCTCCATCCATCCTATCTCCATCCTTTCTCCCTCCTACACCTTACCTCACCCCCTTACCCTTCTAAGCTCCATATATTTCATCTTCCGACTCTCTTGAAATGTTTTCTTGTAACTGATTTAACTTGTAACTGTTGTAATTTTGTGGAACCTTATGTAAAGCACTCTGATACCTCCGGGTCTAGCCAGCGCTATATAAAACTCAAATAAATAAATAAAATAAGAAAGGCGCTCCCGATGCCGTAGTATGCACACACGCGGTGCCCTGACCTCACATTGGAGGTCTGAGAAGAATTATTTAAAGGGAAATGCAGCGGCAGGCACCAGTAGTCCGGAGCCAGTTTGAAATAAGTGAACCCCTCTTCCTATTACGTGGTCAGATCATTATCTGATCAAATTTCTTATCCCATGTAATAACGCTCCAGCCAAGCCCAGGAAAGGGCCTTGCAGACCACGTCGCCTATGGAAGATGGTTAACCCCGCTTCTTTCTTGGACACCTTTAGGACTATTACAACGACATCTCAATAGAATGTTAATACTGCTCTAGCTGCTTATCACAATTCTCATACAACTGCATTTGATCAAATTACTCCTTTAAAAAATCCCCATCTACCTCTCTTAGAAGCCAAGCACCCTGGTACACTGACAGCTTGCGTCTGGAAAAATCGAAATGCAAACGACTTGAACGTAGATAGTGCTCTACTAAATCCCATTAGGATAAATCAGCATTTAGGGTATTGCTAAACAGATATATGTTCAAGGCGGCATGGACATTTTACACAAATTGAGCAATTTCTCAAGCGGGCAACTCCAGAAAGGAATTGTACAAAGCTTTACACAGCTTTGTGAAATCACGTGCCTGCACTCCTACCACTCCGGCCTCCCAAAATCTTTGTGAACTTTTAGCTGATTTCTTTGAAGAAAAAAATCAACAACAACCAAAAAGAACTTTCCAACCAGCTTAGAACTAACGAAGATGGAACTCTATTTTAGTCAGTCTCACCCAAATGCCACTGCTGGCTGGGGGGGAATTCAAACTATGCTTCTTGGAGCAGGTGCAGAAGAAGCTAACTCTAGCCAAATCAGGCCCTCTCCAAGATGTATGCCCCCCCTCCCCAAGACTAGCAGCTATTCTAGTTAATATTACTGCACCATTAGTAATGATGCTTTTTAATCTCTCACTAGCCTCGGCTAAAATTTCAACTGAATGGAGGTGTGCCCAAGTATCCCTGATTTTCAAAAAAGCTCTCTGCAAATCCCAAGTTTCTTTCAAACTACAGACCTATCTCGCTGCTACCTCTACTTGGAAAAACACTAGAAATCTACATCATTAAACAACTAATAACCTTCCTAGAAGAACATAAGACCTTAGACCCTTCACAATCAGGTGTCAGAGCACTACACAGCACCAAGACCGCATTGGTGGCAGTCACTGATAACATCAGACTCTCACTAGATGCAGGAACACCGGTCATGCTGGTATTACTGGATCTACCCGCAGCCTTTGGCACAGTCTCTCACTCCATCCAAATCCACAGACTACATGACGTAGGACTTTATGGCAGAGCGCTACATTGGTTCAGGGACTTCCTTGACAACTGTACCCAAAATGTTTGTCTTGGTATCTTTAAATCGAGAAAGATGTGTACCAACAAAGAGGTCCCTCAGGGTTCGTGCCTGAGCCCAACACTATTTAATAAAGATGTAAAGCCTCTGGCACAAATTGTGCGATCATGTGTTGTGGTGAGCGTGTCGTATGCAGATGATACCCAACTTCTCATTTCCTCCAGACCTGATCCAGATAAAGTTAAAGCTAAGTTTGGGAGCTGAATGAGGGAAATCGGTGTTTGGATGATCAACTGTCTCCAACTAAACCGCAAGAAAACTGATATTGTACTATTTGGCAAAGCACATAAGCTCTGATCAGTTTAATGGTGGCCCACTGAGCTTGTCTCAGCCCCTTCTAAACAAGTGAAGAAAAATCTTGGAGTAAAAACTGACCAAGTGCTATCTATGAAACATCAAGTCAATGCAAACTGTGGCACCTATTTTGTCACAATAAGGCTCCTAAAAAGGCTTTTCCCTGGCTCACTTCCACCTCCATAAAAAAACCTGTGCCCAGGCACTTATAACTAGCCACTCGGACTATGGGAAGGCACTGTTGGAAGCAGAAAACAACGCCTTGCTGGCCCAACTGCAAGTTGTGCAATAATACAGCTGCACAGCTAATTTGTAACCTTCCTGCATGGTCTTCTTCTGCCCCTATACTAAAAAAACTGCACTGGATGCCTATCAGGAGACAGGCAGTTTTCAAGCTATGCTGCCTGACGCATATGGCATTAAATAAGGCCCTTTCTCTCTATCTTCATTCAAGACTCCGACACTATCAGCCCTCCAGACTCTCAAGGTCCACAAATAAAGCTCTCTTGCAGATCCCATGCATACGCACCTCTAGATTTGGTAGCAAAATGTTCTCGTATTTGACCCCTTTTCACTGAAACAGACTCCCTTTTCATATCAGCACTTGCCCTGATTTTACAAATTTTAAGATGTTAAAAATGTGGATATTCTCAAGTACACTAGTTTTGAACAGCTAAACATTGAACTACTGTCTCTGGAGTGAGTCGTGTGCTATACCAAAAATATATAACATAAGCCACCTGCTGGCTCATCGCCAAGCATATGCCAGCGCTGGGAGGCCCGAACATCCCCCCCCACTACAGTGGTGATGAAGGGGAATGTTCCCAGCATCGCTCTGCTGCTATCACCTGCCATCCACGTGCCCAACCAGGGCCGCCGCTTACGAGGACAGCACCCCCAAGGCTCTGTGGCTTCCAGCCACCTGCAAGAGATGCAAGGCCTTCTCCTGTGCCCATTTTCACCAGCTGGGCCCGTGTCTGCCCCCACAACGACCCGACACCTCTGCAGGCTCGGCTTTCGCTCTTTTGCCCCCATTCAGGCGTGGGGTATTGATTGACAGAAGCATTCACCCAGTGGAGCCCCTACTTTCCAGTCACCGCCCAAGCGGCTGTGTGCTGCCCGCAATGCCATGCCCTTCACTTAAGAGCCTGTTTCTTACCTAGCTACCCTCTCCTGCCTAGTGTGCACCCATCGTTCCTGACCTGACCACCTGGAAATGCGCCACGATCATGCTTTCCTGCCTGGTGAGGACACATCTTCAACACATCAATGCTCCCAGCCTCCCTCATCACATCACACCGCCCCAATCTGTGCTTGCCAACCAGTATGCAGACGCACAGGCTGCACCGCCACCTCAAGGTCCTCCCTCGACCCAATCACAGCACCTCATGCCTGCTTATGTTGTTGGCGGGAGCATCCAATTCGTTGCCTCCCTTTGGTGAACTTGGTGATCCTGCAACACCCGTCCAAGCTGGCACACGAGGGTGGATCACATGAACAACTATTTAAAGGCTACCAAAGAGACTGATGGTGAAATCAAACACTCCTGGTTTCTGCACTACGCAGGGGAGCACATTTTCAGTTCCACAACCTTCCTGGGACAGGTGCGGATGACAATTACGATTGTGCCATTGCAACCCTCAGCGCATACTTTGACCCCCAGATGAACGCTTGGAAGCTGTTGCTACGCAATAGAGGCAAATGCAGAACAATAACGAAGCCAGCCACACCCGTAAAGCCAAAGAATCTGACATCAAAGTTAGAGACTGAGTCTTTGTCCAGAACCGATGCCAGTGGGGGGGGGGGGGTTCGACTGCCCTTTGAGCCATGACCCTCCAAGTCATTGCCAGAAAAGGCACCATGGTCACAGCGCAGAATGACTGACTATCAAAGGAATGTTTCCACCTTCACCAAGTGGCACTCCACATGCCCAACCAGACTGAGCGAGCAAAACACTCAGACACCCCAACGAGAAAGATGGAGATGGCATCTTGCCCAGATCGAAGGAACTCACAAGCCGCAGCCTGAACTCTTTGTTGAACTACAGTTTCTAATGGTGTCTGGTATTTACTTTGTTGAAAGTTTTGGAGGAAAGCACCCATGGGCTCCAGTGTTATTCATCGCCAAGTCACGCGAGCGTTGGGAGGCCCGACCATCCCCGCACTAGTCATGACTTTCTTTAATATTTAGCTGCTCAGTGCTTTGACTGTGGTGTTGTAACTGGTCAGGCTTGCTAATGTGATCTAGTCACAGTCAATGCACATGCCAAGTATCTATATTTTTAGATGGCAACACAGTAATTTGTGCATCTATTTCAGAGACTTCCCGGGGGAAACCCTATCATCTTGACCATTATTTATAAGCGGCATGCCTATCATCGCATTGCAGCTCAACGATCCTTTTTTCTAACAGTTTAATGCCTAACTTTCTTCTTCAGCCAGTGAATTACAGTGCTCCTCCAACCTGCTAGAAAGTAAGGTCTGGAGGCCTTATACTGAACAGCGATAGTCCTCTTGGCTACTAATAAGGCCAGGTCTGCAAATCTCTCCCCACTTTGCCCCATTTAGGCAAGGGAAAAATCCCAGTGTATACCACTCTACAGAATAAACATCTAAGCGGCTGGTTATCTTAGGTATGTCGCACCCTTCCACAACTCTTTAAACTCTGGGTTGAAAGTGTTTAAATCCAGCTTGTTTGCTGCGGCAGACAGGGCAATTCGAAGCTGTCCTTGGCTGCAATTTACCCATCCTATAGGTGTTAGGTAAACCCAGTATAAAATATTGTATGTACCTAAAACGAGCGTTACAGGAACCCTTATGTGGAGGACTCAGGATCGTTTCCCATTCCTTGTCATTGAGCGTACTTCAAAGTCATTCTCCGACTCTTCTTTCAGTGCGTTTATGGATGTTCCAGAGTGGACTATCTGTGCTTCATACAACTAACTGACCAATTTTCTTCCATTTCCCATGGTATGGAGCTAGTGGGTCATTCAAGCCGATATTCATTTTTCTTTTTAACTGCATGGACTATTCTCTTCTGCAACAAAAATTGACCTGTGTAGGCAGTTTTCCTTGTCTAAGAGTTTAGAGCTCCACTAATGCTCCTTGTCTAAGCAGGTGTCCCAAAATTGTGATCACTGCTTCCTCCCAATGTTTGAGGTCACTAGATGTGATTGGTCCTACTTATGTGTGGGGGGGTATCTTTAAGTGGTATTTCTGGCGCATATGGAGCAACTTTGTTTGTCAGAGATATACATATCTTCAAACAACACAATGTAGGTCATACCAGATGGGGGGAATCCTTAGGTGGCCGGAACCCAGGCAAGGGTGTTGTATGAAATTGGCCTTCCTGTAATTGTAACGGCATAATACCCGTTTCAGGGCTATGCTGTCCAATCAGCAGAAAACTCATCTGCAATTTAGCGGCTAGATAATAGTACTCAAAATCAGGAGCTCCTCTGTTCATTGGCAGCATTGACTTAGCTAGTGCACCCTTCTCTTTCACAGGCCCATACCAAGTCTCCCAATGGAGAATTCAATTCCCTAGAGGATTCCCTTAGTATCAGTAGGGGAAGATTGACAAAGTAGAAGAGCAGTAGGGGTAGCATAAATATTTTAACCAAAGTAACTCGGCCAATTGTTGATAACGCAAGTGTAGACCAGAATGCAATTTGTAACATTAGAGATGCTTTACTGCATACAAGCTGCCCTCTAGATTAGAATATCATTCTCTTCAGGATAAATGCTGATAACTAGGTATCAGAAAGTATCTTTCTCCCATTGTAACTCACCCCTACCTAGGTATAGTCTCAGCTGTGGCACTGTAGGATATGTGAGTAAAAACACAAGACTTACTCTAGTTGACCCCCTGAAGGCTGCAGTTTTATAAAGCAATAAAACAATCTTCTTTCTTTTATTCATTCTTTCAATTTTCTTGGCAAGGCATGACCTCTAGGTCATTCTAGGCTTAACTTTCTACAGCTGTATCTCATCTTGGGTGCTGCTGTGACCTCCAGACATAGCCCCTCCACCAAACGGTAGCCCCGAGTCCCTCGTTTGGACACATACCTAAGTGAAGGTATGTGCCACAGTATCATAAACAACTTTTCAATTTTCCCTCTGTGATAGAAAAATATGCAGGGACAGATTGTCTGTCAGGTCATAGAGTGAAACAGCTAAAACGTCCGACATCCAAAGGCACCCCTGCACCTGAAGCCACTGGGCATTGCTGAGCTGAATCGACGGTGCCCCAACGACCCCCTACATCCCAGCTTACCTCTGCTGTCACTGGTCTTCCTCTTGTAACCCCGGTGCCAAGCCTGCAGCCTCTTTACCATCAGGAAAATCCTCATTAAGAAGCATTGGGCACACAATGATGAATTTGAACCATGCACCTGGCCGTCCCTGTGCCGCTGGTGGTGTATGTTTGGTGCTGCTTTGTGTACACCCAAAGCTTGGCCCCAGCAACCAATCTACTTATCTGCAGTGTGGCTCCAGGCACCCCCATTAGAAAGCAGTGGGTCAAACTCCGTAGGATAACATTGGACAGTGTGAAAAAGTTTTCAAGTGTCGATTTTTGAAAGTGAAAAAACGTACTTATCTTATTACGAAGGCCTGGGTCTTAAAATAAAGTACAAAGTATAATTTTACAAAATTGGTCTCAAACTGCTTCTTGAGTCGTGTGTCTAATAAATGTCTTACACGCCTTTGTGTTAGGCCTAATGCTGCTTGTCCACACTGCCTCGAATGATGCACTTTGGGTTTTGCATTGAGCCCTGTACACTCTGGGAGAACCCCTTGATTCTGTGCATGGTATTACCACCTAGTGGCAATATCATATACAGAGCCAGCTTCCTACACACCCTGTTTACTTTAGCGTTTGCTTTAACCACACTTATCTGCCTCCATATCTTGTCTTTTATTTTCCTTCAGTTTCCACAGCTGACTTCCTCCTGTCTAGCTGTCTTCACCAACCTTTTTGGGTTGCAGTCTACCAGACAGCAGAGCTGTCTGCATATGCTAAAGACATCTTGGGGACTTTCTGAATGTTGTCCTAGGAATACATTCCACCCATTGCTTTGTATTGGCTTTGTTGTTTGTAACTCATGTTTTCTTGCTTTCCATTTGCTGGCTTTATTTGCTTTAGGCTGTCCAGGTTCAATTTAATCCTCCCCTTGCCAAAACCGTATTTACAGTATTCTTAAACAAACTTGTTTTCTATAAACAGGACTTCAAATCTTGTTTTTATCTCGTCACGTTTGCTGGGCATTCAAAGATAAGAGGTCAAATGTCAGGCGCTGTATTCCGAGGGCGCTTGTTTTCTTTTCTTTCTCGGACTTCAAAGTGAGAGGATTTACGTGACAATCTTGCTGGATACTGGGGCAGGTAAGAAAGAGTTTTTTTCTAGCATATGACAAAATTTAAATGATGAACTGTGTAAGTATTTCAGAATATATCAAAAGTAGCACAGTTGTTATTTCTGAAGTGTGTTGGAAACAAATAGATTGATCAGAACAAATCATTACACTGAGGTGATGCAATTTCCAAACATTTTCATCTGTGCACTGTATAGTTTTATTAGTAAAAGCATACGTTTGTGCAAATGTAATGGTCATTTCAACTGAAAATGTGTTGTCTGTAATGGCAGTGTACTACCACACCATGCATACTCCACTCGACGCCACTCCACTCTACTCTCCATCACTTCACTTTACACCACTCCACACCACTGCACTCTGCACCACACCACTCAATGCCACGCCTCTCTACTCTACCCTGTACCACTCTACTCTATGCCAATGCACTCTTCGACACTGCAATCTACATCACTTCAGTCGAGGCCACACCAATCTACTGTGCAGAATTCCATTCGACACCACTCTGCAACACTCCGCTCTATGCCATTACACTCTATGCCACTCACCCTGTCCAACTCTACTCTGCGCCACTTCACTCTACTCTGAAACAATCTACACTACACCACTGCATTCTACACCACTCTGCACCATTCCACTCTATGCCACTGGACTGTTGCTGTACTCTACACCCCTCTACTCTGCAACACTGCACTCTCTTGCACTGAACTCTATGCCTCTCCACTCTGCACTACTGCACTCTACAGCACTATACTCTACACCACTCTGTGCTACTCTACTGTGCACCACTCTACATCACTGCACTCTAAGCCACTCCACTATGCACCTCTCATCTACACCGCTGAATTCAGTGCCACTGCACTCTACACCAGTATTCTCTGCAACACTCTATGCCAATGCACTCTACACCACTCTACGCGTCTGCACTCTGCCACTCCATTACAGTCCATGCTTTGCCATTCCACTCTATGACACACCACGCTTCTCTCTGTAACCAGCATGATGTGTATTGCCTATGATATCGGATACATATGTACTGTACTATACCATGAAATGCAAATAAAAACGAGAAAAAATATATATATGACACGCCACGCTCCTCTATGCCACTAACTTTTAGCCATGCTGAACATGCTGGTGTACATGTCTAAAACACATTGGCGGAGCCAATAGCTCTTGCATAGGCGAGACCTACTTGTTTTGCTAATGCTTGTTTAGTAACTGTTCCCCTCACTCCTCTTCACATATATTGTGTTATGTTAACAAAACATTGTTGGTAACCTAAACATCAACACAGGCCTAAGTATTCACAAAATGTAGATTGACAGAAGGCTTTATTAAGCAGTCAATACAAAAACAGAGATGGTCATCATGGACCCCAACAGGATGCTATACATGGTTCCACAATGTCATGACTGCAGCATGGCAGGATGCCAACACCACAAGTCCTTTCCATTCTCTTTCACCCCTTCATTGTTTTTCTGATCCTTACGTAGTCATGTACCTCCATTATGAGAAGAAAATATTATAACATTGAATGGTTGACTACTTGGTTTTTAAAATGTCAACTGAACCTTTCAAAGTGATATCTTGGATAGAAGATAGATAACCTAACATTAGTTAGGCATTGGTTTTGGGACTTTGTTTTAAAACTCATCAGCAGCACTACCATGCAAGGTAGCTTCCGTATCAAACCAAACAGTAACAAGTTGTGATTGATCAACACCATAGGGGATGAACATTGCATATCAAATCAATGATCCCAGTGTACACCTTGAGTGCCAGATCTCTTTCATGTATAGCGTTTACTCTGCTCCGGCTTGCAAACCAGCTATGGCTTGTTGCTGAAGGAAGTGCCGCAATGGCTCCCAAATGTCTTTGGGCTTAGATGACGTTGGGATTTCCTCCACATATAATTCCAAATTTTCTTTGCAGTATACCAAGTCTTTAAGCCAGTGTGCAACTTTCGGCGACTGTGCTCCTTCCCATGTTATAGCAACTCTACGTTTGGCCATTACCAAGGCAATGCGTATAAATTTACCCAGGACCCCTTTCACATGAGGAACATAACATAGAAGACATACCAGCGGTGTACATTGTAATTCTGACCCAGACATTTCCTGTATATTTTGCCCCACCTTCCTCCAGTAGCATGCCACCCACCCACAATCCCAAGCGAGGTGCATAAAATCAGCTTCCAATTGGCCACACCGCCTACATCTGCTAGAATCCCGCAAGCCATAGCCGTGTAATCGAAGGGGCGTGTGATATGTCTGATGTAGATATATAAAATGTATGATGCAGAGGTTTCCATTAGGGCTAAGCTTACTTGTGAGGCTGCAGCTGCAGACATGTTCCCATTCTGCCAGTGTCATATGGGGGGGGGGGGGCTCCTATCTAGCCTACTGGTTTTCTCAGCTCGTATTTCCCTGTATAGCTTAGTGATTAACTTTTTTCTTTTTGGGAGTAGTCAATAATAGCTGTAGGGATTGGAGAACCGGAGGCTCGGTTGGATATGTATCATAATGCGATTTAATAGCGTGCCTCAATCTGTGAACAGTGAACTGAAATAGCAGTGTAGGGTTAGTAATATACTGTAGAGCTTCAGGGGTGAGGAAAGTGCCACCCGGATAAAGGTCCTGCATGGTACTCATTCCTGCCTCCCTAAGCAGTCGCATTGGGCCAGCCTCCTGTGTCACCGATAAGGCCGCATGATGTGCCAGGGGCATCGCTGAGGCATATATAGGTAGTTTGTTGGCGAGCTGCCCTATAGATTGCCATGCTGCTATTGTAGTATCTATTGTGTATATTTCCATTTTTGGGGTACCTCGTCGCGTGTGAGTTATGAGACTATGTAGGGGGGTCGGAGAGGCATTGCCATCTTCAACTGCTACATGAGGGGTGTAGACGTGTGGATTAAACCAGAAATATGCATATTGTGCTTGAGCACTTAAATAATAGATCTATGGGTCCGGTGCACTGAAGCCCCCTCTGGCATAGTCAAGCATAAGGATAGTCCAACCCACCGAGCCTGTTTACCTCCCCAGATTAATCGAAGCAATGATGTTCACAAAGTATTAAAAAACCCTTGTGTCAGTTTTATTGGAATGTTGGAAAAGAGACATAGAAAACGCAGCAATACTACAATTTTTTAGGTCTCGCCTGAGCCAGCGCGCATGCGCTGTCTGTGAGGCATTTAGTAAGGGCTTTTAAACCCTTTTTTAATCACCCACAATTGGCCTTTGCGTGCATCTTTCTAAGACAGCACGCAATTGGTCCCAGGCGGGTGCATGTCCCGCCTTCTCTGTCCCCTGGCCTAGGGTTCTAGGGAACGAGCAGCAGCGCCATCGGTTTCCAATGATATAATTGGAAAGAGATGGCGGTCAGCGCTGGTCACGTTGGTTATCTTGTTTTTTTGGGTTACTTGAAGGT
Organism: Triturus cristatus; assembly: GCF_964204655.1. Classification (NCBI taxonomy): domain Eukaryota; kingdom Metazoa; phylum Chordata; class Amphibia; order Caudata; family Salamandridae; genus Triturus; species Triturus cristatus. Next base: position 286,838,552 of record NC_140594.1, on the reverse strand, counting down.
ATGGCAGGCATTCAACCTCTTCTCTGCGGTGCCGTCTGTTGCTGCGCACATTTTCTGCACAAATTGATTTATCACTCTGTCACTTTCTTACTGCCAAAGCCTTTCTAATCGGTATGTGGCAGGAGGCCCCCATACAATACCACTCAGTGCCACATAATTATATGCCACATAATTACTCTGCACTCAATGCAACATACACTCCAAATATTACCACTCAGTGCCACATAATTACACGCCACATAATTACACTCTACTGAATACAACATACACTCCCCATAATACCACTCAGTACCACATAATTACACGCCACATAATTACACTCTACTCAATCCAACATAAATACACTCAACATAATACCACTCAGTGCCACATAATTACATGCCACATAATTACACTCTACTGAATACAAGATACACTCCCTATACCACTCAGTGCCACATAATTACACTCTACTAAATGCAACATACACCACAAAATACCACTCAGTGCCACATAATAATGTGATACATAATTACACTGCACTCAATGCAACATAAACTCCAAATAACACCACTCAGTGCCACATAATTACACGTCACATAATTACACTCCACACAATACCACTCAGTGCCACATAATCATATGCTACATAATTACACTGTACTCAATGCAACATACACTCCAAATACCACTCAGTATCACATAATTACACGCCACATAACAACACTACTCAATGCAACATACACTCCACAGAATGCCACTCAGTGCCACATAATTATATGCTACATAATTGCACTGCACTCAATGCAACATACACTCCAAATAATACCACTCAGTGCCACATAATTACACTCTACTGAATGCAACATACACTCCACACAATACCACTCAGTGCCACATAATTATATGCTACATAATTACACTGCACTCAATGCAACATACACTCCAAATACCACTCAGTGCCACATAATTACCCGTCACATAATTACACTCTACTGAATGCAACATACACTCCACACAATACCACTCAGTGCCACATAACTATTTGCTACATAATTACACTGCACTCAGTGCAACATACACTCCACATAATACCACTCAGTGCCACATAATTACACTCTACTGAATACAAGATACACTCCCTATACCACTCAGTGCCACATAATTACACACCACATAATTACACTCTACTGAACACAACATACACTCCTCATAATATCACTCAGTACCACATAATTACACGCCACATAATTACACTCTACTCAACCCAACATAAATACACTCCACATAATACCACTCAGTGCCATATAATTACACACCACATACTTACACTCTACTCAATGCAACATAAATACACTCCACATAATACCACAGTGCCACCTAATTATATGCTACATAATTACACTGCACTCAATGCAACATACACTCCAAATACCACTCCGTGCCACATAATTACACACCACATAATTACACTTTATTCAATGCAACATAAATACACTCCATATAATACCACTCAGTGCCACATAATTACATGCCACATATTGACACTCTACTCAATGCAACATAGACTCGACATAATACCACTCAGTACCACATAATTACACTCTATTCAATGCAACATAAATACACTCCACATAATACCACTGAGGCACATAATTAGACGCCAAATGCTAACACTTTTTACTATAACTTTTCAACATAATGCACAGCAGCCACAATGCTCTACTACATAGCCAAAAGTTCTGGCTAAACACATAAGGTCCCAAAGGCGACACCTATTGCTATTCCAATGCTTGTTATAATTGCAATGCGGTCCGTTGGGGACAGCGGTAATGCTATCCATTTATCAATTTGTTGGTCCAATGAAACACATGTTCGCCCATAGTTTTCCCTTATAACAACGTCGGGGTCCCGATGAATCCAGACCCGTAGGTATTTGACCGGATCTGCGGTCCAAACTATCGGATATTCCATAGGTGGAGGAGGGGTGGCTGCCGTCAAAGGGATGATAATTGACTTATCCCAGTTAATATTGAGGCCAGAGAGCAGTCCAAATCTGATGTATTCTCTTAACACCTGCGCCAAATATCGAGCGGGTTCTCCAATACAAAGTATCATGTCATCTGCATAAAGAGATATACCAACTGGACAGTGATTAAAATTTAGAGCCGTTTCTCTGTGTCTTTGAAGTATCACACACGCTAGGGGCTCAATTGCATTTGCGAACAGCAGCGGCGATAGAGGGCAACCCTGACGGGTACCACGCTTGATAGAGAATGGCTCGGATGTCAGACCTCCCACTCGGACCCTCGCCGACGGGTCAGCATAAAGTATTTTCAGCCATTCCAAAAAAATGAGTGGAAATCCCATACGCTGTAGAATTCGGAACATGTAATTCCACTCTATGGAATCGAACGCTTTAGCCGCGTCTAGCATAACGGCTGCAGCGTGCAGTTTAGGGTCAAGAACATGCATCATTGCGAAGATGGTCCTTAAATTGTGAGGTATGGACCGCTCCGGGATAAAGCCCGATTGGTCTGGTAGGACCAAGCACGGCATCAATGGCTGGAGTTTAGTGGCTAGGATTTTGGCGAGTATTTTAGCGTCAATGTTAATCAAAGATAAAGGCCGGTATGAGTCACATGCGTCAGAGGGTTTCTCCTTTTTTAGGAGGGTGATAATTAGAGCATGACGGAGGGATGGAGGCAGAACACCAGCTTCATGCGCTTCAGCATACATCTCCAAAAGGTATGGCGGGAGGAGATCTGTATATGCTTTATAAAATTCTATGGTGATACCATCTGGCCCTGATGCTTTTGATCATGACCGGGGAAAGCACCTAACCAAACAGTTCACGCAACAGGTTGTCAATGAAGGGCTCCATCTTCGAGATGGCTGTCGATTCCGGAAGGCCAAGTATTCTAAGGTTGTTCCTTCGGGAACGCGCTTCCAAAACTTCCGTTTTCGCCCCTTATTACCTCCAGCACCTTCTCCATACTAAGGACCTGCGTCCTAGATTCAGCCTGAGAATCCTGGGTATCAGACAGCCTGTTCTCCAGCACATCAAGTCGGGTTTCATGGATGTCCACCTTTTTCTTTACTGCATCCAGGCTGGATGTAAGGGCATCAATCTTACTATCATTAGTTTTAAGACCGGACCTCTAGTAATATAGACCTCATGTCATCCTCAGGGTTGTCCGCAGAGTCGACTGGGCTTTGAGCAGCACTCAGCTCTGTCGATGAGTCCATGGTGCGTGTTTGGCGCTTGCTCTCGAATGGAATTTTGGGTTGTTTGGAGTCTGCTTTGCCCATGATCTGGAAATATTAGCGGCGCAGACGGCGTGCCCTTCTGTGCACTATGTCTCGTTGTTCGAAACTACGTCGTCGTGTACAAGCCCAACCCTATCTCTGGTCGGTAGACTCTTGAATGCAAGGCAAGCGCGATTACACCTTGGGTGAGATAAAGCACCCACTCCTCTCTTCACAGAAGCAAGTAGCGCAGCAGCTGGAGCAACACCAGTGTGAATATCCCCAACACACTCCACTATGGTCCATTATGAGAACAGGATGGTGAGTCTGTGATATAACAAGAGGGAACAGCGGCGGCGCTGGACTGCACCCCAAGTTTCACTCAACAAGTATCCACCGTCAGTGGTAGATGGCATGTGGCATCTGGCTTGCACCTGCAGTTTCCACTATGTAGGTCTGATTATAGCTCTACCATGAAAGTGTCCAGCTTTGAAGAGCACCACCCAGCCCCAGAGCAGCCTCCAACTGCCCAGGACGATGACACAGAGGATCCAATCCGGTCGGCAGAGCCAGGGAGGGTGATCCGGCAGGCCCGCACACTGCCAAAGCAACCCCCCGCTTCGTTGCAAAGGGAAAGCCAGGCGCTGCCCGCAGCCCACCTTTAGGCGCCCCCCCTTGTACTGGATGGCACAGCAAGGATCACCCTGGATGGAGGGGCCAGCCAGCTCACACCGCTAGTCCTGGGCTGTGCAAGGCAGAGATGCCAGGTGAGGCCTAGGCAGCGCAACGCAGGTCAGCCAAGCCCCAGCTCCAAGATCAGGCCCCGCCACACTCACCTCGTCTCTGTTCCGCTGTGGGGGCCATCCGCCGCATCAGCAAGCGCCGCCGCCCTGTCTTCACATCTGCATTTCTCTCCGCAGCAATCCACAGGGCACTGAGGCGCCACAAGACTCCAGCGATGTGTCTCAGATACCACCCACTGTCCGCCGGTGTCAGACTGGGCGATCCAGCGTTCTGCCACCAGGATACGTATGGGCACACCGCCTGCCCCCGCAGTCCTCCCCAGCTTAGCGTGGCACCGCACGTTCATCCAGCGGCGTAGCGGTAGCCACCATCTCTCGCAGCAGGCACAGATCACACAGCGCATATTCTGGCGGCCATTTTCTCCCAGTCAACCCCGCGCTTTGCCATCTCCCATTATATCGGGTTTCCACAGGGGTCGTGTCACCAAATCGCAGCTGAGTGCTCCAAACCGAACTGGCAGATGGTACGTTTGGTTTCAGCGAGCACGGGTAGGTTTTCACAATGGTATTTGCAGGATTACAGAGCCTGGCCTGCGGAGCTCCTTCAACAGGCAGCCATCTCGCAACGCGCCGTAACCACGCCCCGTTATTGGGACTTGTGCAAAATAATGTGTGGGTTACATGTATCTAAAGTTGTGTGTTACATTTATGTCAAGAAGTACTCCACACTCCTGAGTAGGAGGGTAGGGACCCTCCTGTAGAGTAGGATGTCGTCATCGTTGAAACGAGTGGAAGTCACTTGCCTTTCTTAATGACAACTACAGCATTTCTTAAGGCATTTCTTTCACTGCTCAGTTAGCAACCCTTTTATAAATTACCCAGCCTCCTAGGTTTCTGTCTCATCCCCTCTACCACTGAATTGGTAGAAGAATGCGGAAACCTATCACTTTCCGCATTCTTTCTATCCCGGCCAGCCCAAAAAATACAATCCTATCTCACCATGTGCCAGTTTCTGCCCAAGTGATTACTTTACTTTTCATGGTTTCTATTACTTTTCCATCTTCTATCTTCCATTAGCCATGCAACTAAGACCACTAGTACATGATGACACCAAACCAGTCAATAGGCAAAGCTTTACTTAGCCCGAGGGCCAATGTTTTATTATAACTTATCTTACCCTACCCTACACGTAGCTCATTACCAGAGAAGAAAGCATTTGTAGAACCTTATTTGGGGCGGAGAGTGTTGTGAGGCACTCAGTAGGGAGTACAATAAGAGCAGGACCATTTATGATGTCATGCAATTAGCTGTCCCAAAAAACACACATGCTGCCCCACCAGGATGGCTCAATTATGTTGCACATTATATAGTCAAGTTAATTGTGCAGCACAGATTTAATGTGCCATATTCATTAAAGGCAGTATATATTTATATAAAGCAGCTAATTCATTTATTACAACACATTACATGTATGTTGCAAGTGTCACCACATGAAACAAATGTATTTTTGATTATGATGGTGGTCATGGATTAATTTATAACATGCACTGCTACTGTATTATGCGAGTATGTATGAGCACTTCAGAAACACTTACAATGGCTCTAGGGGACTAGTAATGGTGTGCTATTGTACAACTATAGTAAAAAATATTTGCGTTGAGCAGTACAATTCATAACATTTAATTATTTCTTTGGATCATCTAGCTAGTTTTGCTAGAGGACCTGCCCTGCAGGCCCACTCTCAGAGGAAGACAGCTGTTTGGTTGCGTCTCCAGAAAATGGAGGCAGCTGCAGTGGAGTACTGCTGGCTGATGGTCCCCGGGGAATAGGAGGCGGCAGCAGTCGCTGCCTCAGGCCACCAGCTGGAGGGGCCACAATAACGTCATCACTGACACTGCAGGCAGCCGAGGCACACGGCCTCTCAAGCCACCCTCTCGGAAACAACATACAAATCTTCCACTCCTCCAACAAACAGCAATACATCCAGAGAAAATAACGGGCCAGCAGGTACGTATGAGGGTGGTTTCTGTGGAGGTCCAGTTTTAAATGGGGTGGGAGTGGGGGTGGGGAGCAAAACTGTTGTTGTGGGAGCCAAGGGTTTAAACAGTTGGGGACAGGGTTGTTTACTTTTTTTATTTTTAAACTTTCCAGAATTTTAGGGTGAGTGGTGGGCTTGTGGTGGAAGGAGAGGGTGGGAAGCACAACTGGGGTCAGTGTTGAATTGGTTTCAGATGTTTTGTATGGTTTTTATGGTGAGGGGGTGGGCCTTTGGGGGGGCAGAGCGGTAGTTTATTTTTGTTTGTTAATAAATGAGTTGGTTTTCCCCCTAAATATCAGTCTTTGCATTACTATTTAGTATAGCATCACCATTAATTAAATAGGAAACTCTAACAACGTAGTGACCAAAAGGGACTCCTCCCCCACCTGTCTCATCACAAAGCAATTGTTACACAGTTCACATCCCCCTTGTCCTCTTTAGTCTTTCCAAACCTGATCCTGACCTCCCTTGCTATATATTCTTAAGTGGGTAACGTTTGTACCGTACCTCCCCCCGCAGGTAAATACACCCCCTGCAACCGAAGTGGGAAAACTGATTAGGGCCATATACAAACCTTCTACCTTTTCATTGTTTGATTAGAATGCACAACACCACTGTTTCCATCAGTAATAGGTGTATACTACTTACTGGCCTTGCTCGACCCTTTGTAACTAGTGACCACTATTGAGGTATGTCAACAAACAAAAAACTCTACAATCCTTGCTTTCACAGAACTTATTTTCTTAACTGACTAGATTAGGCAATATCTGCTACATTTCCCAATTAGCCCATACTTTACTGCCCTGAATGGGTCATTTACTTTCTGTATTGCGGGATCCCAAGAGATTTTGCAGGGTCAGTGTCTTTTTTTCTGGTTTTGTAAAGTAACAGTCAAATGGCTTAAAAAAAGATGCAGTCCTGTACTACAAAGCCCATCCTGGCATCTTGGGGCTGCATCACCCACCATATGCCTCAAGCCTGTGGTGGATATATCCACTGTCACACAACTCACTGCTTCTGCTCTGTAATCCTCTTCCTACATGGCTTTGGTTTTTGCTTTATATCCTCCAGTACAAGGTCCAGGTGTGGTGCTGTGTTCAACCACATTTGCCTATTGTATCACCCCAGGATGGCAGGCACATTAGCAACTTTGAGGGAAATCACAGCAAACTATGGACAGTCCCATGCTAAAGCTGTACATTATTTGGCCTTCTGGACCTCAAGACCACCATGCAGGACGAGGTATGGTTCAGTGAATGACGTTGTGTCACCTGCATAAACCTACAGTCTGCACATGGATGCTTATGAGACATGCAGGTACCCTATATTTGTTTTCCAAACAGGGCACCATGCCAGAGATAGATGATGCCTGTCATGCATTATTTTTACTCCTTACTCAAAAAATTCAATCAATGATGGGAATCACTTCCAAATGTTTCCGAGGTGCAACCTTGAAATCCTATAAAAAGCAGTCCGCCTTTCTGACTGTGACTGGCAATTGAAACATCATGGAGGTTCTACCCACTACAGAATAAAAACTAGCAATGTCATCTGGAAGGAGGGAGTGTAAACGGGAAGATTCTTGACTTTAAGCAGTGACTTTCGTAGCTTTCATACTCTGGATCCACTAGAGCATGCAAGCCTCATGATTGTTAATGCTTTTCGTATAAAAAAAAACTATGGAATATTTTCCATTCTTCAGTCATGTCTGGGGTAAAGACAATAGATGCAATCATAAGACTCGTTAGCATGAAGTCTCTTCTTTACGCATGAAGCACAGTGCATAAAGCAAGGTTTCTTGGATTCTGCCATCATGACAAAAAACATAAATATCACCTAGGACCCCCACCTCTGCAAAAGGAAATGCTCTAGGTCAAAGAAGTAACCAGTAGTGGCTGGAAACTGCGCTAAGGAAAATGATACTTACTCAGTAAGCATCTGTTCGTAGCATGTAATGCTGTAGCTTCACATGTAGTGGATAATCTTCCCATCTAGTGTTGGGCTCGGAAGTGAGCAAGTTGGTTTCTTCGAGTCACGAGGTATTGGGACACTTCCTCTTGCTGTCAATGCGCATGGTCATTGACTCCATTGTTAGATTGTTCACCTGCAAGGGCGGGTGAGAATGAAATGTGAAGCGAGACATAGTATAGAGAGATGTCCATGCAAAAAGGAAAGTAAAAAATATTAAACTGACCGCAACTAACACATGGATTCGAGGAGGAGTGGGGGCATGTGAATCTACAGCACTACATGCCCCAAACAGATAAGTACTGGGTAAGTAACAGTTTCTGTTCGAGGCATGTGTAGCTGTAGGTACACATGCTGTGCATAGACTCTAAAGCAGTCTTCCCAAAATAGCGGTGGCTCAGTTGTGGGAGTTGCAGTGGTTTGAAAAAGTGTATGTAGAACTGCCTGACCAAATCTGGCTTGTTGGCGAGTAAGTACATTCACACAACATTTTTTAAAAGTGTGTGGTGCACACCATGTAGCTGCTTAACAAATATCAGCAATAGGAATATTTCCAAGAAAGGCCATAGATGCTCAGTTTTTCCTAATAGAATGGGCGTTAGGAAGGATGGATAAGTTACTTACCTGTAATCCTAGTTCTCTTCCAGGGGTATCCTCATCAAAGTCATAAGCACTGAATATTCCCGCCCTTGTGCGGGGACCCCGGAAATAATACAAATTATATATGAAAAACATATATATACAGCTCTTTATATATATATACATATATATATTTTTTCTCATATCAATGCAGCTCCCATCTAGGAGGCTAAACAATGTAATTACACACATGAAGACTGTATTTGCCAATATATATAAAAACACAAGAGGGCAAGTAGCACTTGAACTCTGTTTTTTAATGAGCAAAGTACTCATAAATAGCAAACTGCAAATAAAGAAGACATTGTTAGCCTACAGGCTGCATTGTGAACCAATACCATAGAAAATGAAAGCATTTTCAACAAAAACTGGCACCGTGCCTTTACGGCAGCCATGACCCCTAGCTTCCCATCATGCCTCAGGGGCGACAGTTAGGTCAGTTTTTCTTTGCATAACCCTGAAGGTCAGGGCACAAAGATATCCTTTAACACTTCAGAAAAGAATCTCGTTTGCCTGGGGAGGCGGGTGGGTTGCTTATGACTTTGATGAGGATACCCCTGGAAGAGAACTAGGATTACAGGTAAGTAACTTATCCTTCTCTTCCAGGTGATCCTCATCAATAGTCATAAGCACTGAATAGAATAGCAAGCCGATCAACCACCTGCAGGCAAATGAGAGAAAAATGACCCAACATATAATAACAGCCGAAATCAACTGTTGAACAGATTCCTCAAGGAGGCCGGGCCTACTTGGGTGTCTGTTCTGGTGTCTAAATCCAGACAGTAGTGCCTCGTAAATGTATGGTCGGACCTCCAAATTGCCGCCTTACAAATTTCAGACATGGGGACCTTATGAAGAAAAGCAGTAGTAGCCGCTTTTCCTCTGGTAGTGTGTGCTTTGGGAGTAAACCCAAGGGGCTTCTGCGCGAATTGATAAGCAAGTTTAATACATGAAACTATCCATCTGGAGATGGACCGCTTTGAAGCTGCAAAACCAGTTCTGATCGACCCATAGTTAACAAATAGTTGATCAGATTTTCTCATAGATTTGGACCTGTCCAGATAGAATTTTAAAACCCTTTTCAGGTCCAGAGAGTGTAAGGCCCTCTCAGCTGGAGTGGAGGGATTGGGGAAAAAGGTGGGTAGAGATATGGTCTGATTCACATGAAAATCTGACACCACCTTAGGAAGGAATGAATATGCTACTTACCAGTATGCATCTGTTCTTGGCATGTAGGGCTGCTGACATTCATATCTGTGCGTAGATCGCCGCCTAGTGTTGGGTCCGGATGTTTGCATGTTGTTGTCCTGGAAGAGTCTTCGAAGTATCCTGAGATAGGTGACTCCTCCCCTGGACCACAGTGCGCATGGGCATCCTCTCCATCCTTAGATTGTTTTTCGCCATTGTGGCAGTGATGGAGTAGATACAGAAAGTGATGACCATGCTATACAGTAATTCTGAGAGCTGCAGCTGCTACAGGCGCCGGGGAGGAGGGTGGGCGATATGAATGTCAGCAGCCCTACATGCCAAGAACAGATGCATACTGGTAAGTAGCATATTCAGTTCGAGGCATGTGGGCTTCTGAATTCATATCTGTGCATAGAATACATAGCAGTACCTCCTATTAGCGGCGGCTACCAGTGCCAGCTGCAGCAGTCTGAAAAAGAGTTTTGAGAACAGCCTGTCCTACAGCTGCCTGCTGTTTTGAGTGTACATCTACGCAGTAGTGTTTGGTAAATGTATGTATAGTGGACCATGTGGCTGCTCTACATATTTCCTGTAAAGGAATGTTTCCCAGGAAAGCCATGGACGCCCCTAACTTACGTGTTGAGTGGGCTCGTGGGGGAATCGTTAATGTGCGTTTAGCCTTTTGATAGCAAATTTGAATACATTTAACGATCCATCTGGCTATACCTGCTTTGGAGATGGCGTTGCCTTTGTGTTGTGGAGAAAAGGCAACGAAAAGTTGTTTTGTCTTCCTAAAGTCTTTAGTTCTGTCTATATAGTACATGAGGGCCCTTTTTACATCTAGTGTATGGAGCATTCTTTCAGTGACATTTTGTGGATTCTGAAAGAAAACAGGCAGTTCAATAGTTTGATTCATGTGGAACTGTGATATTACTTTAGGCATGAATTTGGGGTTGGTACGCAGTACGACCCTGTTTGCGTGAACCTGTATGAATGGCTCTTGAATGGTTAGTGCCTGGAGTTCACTAACTCTTCTTAACGAAGTGATTGCTACTAGGAAAGCTACTTTCCAGGTGAGGAATTGAATCTCACATGAGTGGAGAGGTTCGAAGGGTGGACCCATTAGTCTGGTGAGGGCCAAGTTGAGGTTCCACACTGGTGCTGGTGTGTGTCTTGGGGGAATTACTCGTTTAAGTCCCTCCAGGAAAGCTTTGATGGCAGGCACTCTGAATAAAGAGAGGTGCTGCCTGTTCTGGAGAGAGGCTGCTATTGCGGTCAAATGGATGCGTATTGAGGTGTATGCCAGATTGCATCGGTATAGGTGTAAGATGTAACAGATTATGTTTTGAATGGATGCGTCTAGCGGGTTGATGTCATTGTGGGTGCAGTAAATGACAAACCTCTTCCATTTAGCTGCATAGCAAGCTCGGGTAGTGGGTCTCCTGGCCTCCTTGATGATCTCCATACAGTCAGGTGGCAGGTTTAGGTAGCCAAACTCTAAGACTTCAGGAGCCAGATTGCCAGGTTCAGCTGTTGCGGATCTGGGTGCTGAATTTCGCCATGGCTCTGCGTTAGGAGTGCAGGTTTTATCCGCAGCCTTTGATGCGGCACCACGGAAAGTTCCAGAAAGGTGGTGTACCATGGCTGGCGCGCCCACGTTGGAGCAACTAGGATGAGTGTCAGTGAGTGCTGTCGCAGTTTGCTTGCCACCAGCGGTATTAATGGCGCTGGGGGAAAAGCGTACGCAAATCTGCCGGACCAGTTCATCCATATCGCATTGCCCTGCGATTGTGGATGTGGGAACCTGGCGGCAAAGCTTTGGCATTTTGCGTTTTCGTTTGTGGCGAATAGGTCTATCTCTGGCTGACCCCACTGTTGGAAGTACGGTTGGAGTACTGATGGGTGTAGCTCCCACCCGTGCATCTGGTGGCTGTGTCTACTGAGCAGATCCGCCATCTGGTTGTCCTTGCCGGGGAGGTGTTCCGCCATGAGGAATATGTTCCTCTGAATGGCCCACTTCCACATGCTCTGAGCCAGGTGAGACAACTGTGGAGAGTGTGTTCCTCCCTGCTTTTGTATGTAGTACATGGCAGTCATGTTGCCCGTCAGGATCAACAGGACTTTGTTGCACAAGTGTACTTTGAATGCCTTCATTGCCAGGAAGATTGCCATCAGTTCCAGAAGGTTGATGTGCATCTTCTTTTGTTGTGTTGTCCATAGTCCCTGCACTGTGTAACTGAGTACATGAGCTCCCCATCCCTGGAGAGAGGCGTCCGCTGTCAGTATTATTTGTGGAATAGGCTCTTGGAATGGTCGGCCCTTGCAAAGGTTTTGTGGATTCCACCAATGCAGAGAGTTGTATGCCCGACCGCTCACCAACACTAGGTCTTTTAATTGCCCGTGAGCCTGATTCCATTGACGTGCTAAGCACTCCTGAAGCGGGCGCATATGTAGTCTCGCGTGCGGGACTATGAAAATGCAGGAGGCCATCATGCCTGTCAACTGCATGAACACTCTCGCAGGAAGGGAGTGTTGTGGTTTGAACTTTGAGATCAGCAGTTACATGCTGTTGATCCTCACTAAATTTGGCTGAGCTGTGGCTGCCAGAGTGTCTATGGTCCCGCCCAGGTACTGTTGTACGTGTGCGGGTTGTAGATGTGATTTTGGGTAATTTAGTGAGAATCCCAGACTGTGAAGAAGGTGAATGGTGAGGGACATGTGGCTGGCACATTGCTGGGCTGACTTTGCCTGAACAAGCCAGTCGTCCAGGTAAGGGTAGATGTGAATGTGCCGTCGCCCTAGATGTGCAGCCACCGTAGCTAGGCACTTGATAAAAACCCTGGGTGCTGTTGTCACGCCGAAGGGGAGGACTTTGAATTAATAGTGCTGTCCCTGAATAGTGAACCTGAGATATTTCCTGTGTGACGGGTGGATGGGTATGTGGAAGTACGCATCTTTGAGGTCTAGTGTGGCTAGGAAGTCTCCCTGGCTGAGCAGCGGGAGAACCTGCTGTAGGGTGAGCATATGAAAATGCTCCGACAGAATGTAGTGGTTGAGGGGTCTCAGGTCTAGTATAGGTCTGAGCGACCCGTCCTTTTTTGGGATTAGGAAGTACAGGGAGTACACCCCTGTCCCCTGCTGGTTGATGGGCACGACCTCTATTGCACCTTTTTGCAGCATACTTAGCACTTCCTGCTGCAATAATGCTAAGTGCTCTGCGGACATAGGACGGTGCTTTGGCGGTATTGTGGGTGGAGTGGAGGTTAATTCGAGACAGTAACCGTGCTGGATAATATCCCTGACCCACCTGTCCGTGGTGATGGTTTTCCACGTGGACAGGAACCGCTGGAGTCTCCCCCCGACAGGTGTTATGTGGTCGGGGGGAAGGGAGAGGGCGTCACTGTTTGTTCTTGGGTGAGGACCTGGTGTTGCCGTAACTGCGTCCTATGCCCTTGGTGCTGGAGCCACGATATCCACCTCTGTTGTTTTTATCGTAGGTAGTCTGTGTGCCCCCTTTAGTGTATTGCTGCTGTGACCCCTGTCCTCTAGCTGCTCTCCTATTCCCGGGGCGACGAAAGGAGCCACTACGAAATGTCTGCGTTTGCAGAGCCCCCATTGACTTTGCAGTGTCAGTGTCCTTTTTTATTTTCTCTAAGGTGGTGTCAACTTCTGGTCCGAATAAGTAGTCGGGGTTGACTGGCTGATTTAGGATGTTGTTTTGAATCTCTGGTTTGAATCCGGAGATTCTTAACCAAGCGTGTCGTCGTAACATGACGCTGGTGTTTATTGCCCTCGCAGCTGTGTCGGCAACATCTAGTGCGCACTTAATGGATGCGTTGGTAAGAAGTTGTCCCTCTCTGATGAGGAGCTCCGCTGCCTCTTTGTATTCGTCTGGCAGATGCTGGAGTAGTGACTCTAGCGTGTCGTAGTGTGAACGATCATAGCGAGCCAGGAGGGCCTGTGTATTGGCAATGCGCCAGATGTTTGCTGCTTGAGCTGCAATTCTCTTGCCTGAGGTCTCCAGCACTTTGGACTCCTTGTCTGGGGGAGGAGCATCACCTGTTTGCGAGTGGGCTCGTTTGCGAGCGTTAGCAACCACCATGGAGTCCAGAGGTAACTGACCTCTAATGTACATAGGGTCCCCGGGCGCAGGTTTGTATTTTTTTTCAATCCTGGGGTGTAGCACCCATGCCCTGGTTGTTTCCTTGAAAATGTCCTTTGCTGGCTTGAGAACACCTTTCAACATGGGCAAAGTCTTGACAGTTCTCTCGGAGGAGGCGAAAGTGTCCACCAGGAAGTCGTCCTCAACTGTGTCAGAGTGGAGTTGCACTCCATGATTGGCTGCAGCACGTTCTATGAGGGCATTGAAGGCAGCAGTGTCCTCTGTGGGAGATGTTTTTGCGCCGTAAAGCTGCGTGTCCTGGGTATCTGTTGCGGCACCCAGGTCTGCAGGGTCATCCCAAGCTTGATCTGGGTCCTGCTGCTCCTCAGGATCTATATCCCTAGGGTAGGTGGTATCATCACCTATGTAATCCTCCATTGCGTCCGTGTCGGAGGGCGTCGGAGAAAAGGACTGGGGATCCGGATAGGACGTGTGCAGGCGTTCATATAGAACCGGTTCTGACTCTGCTGGCAGTTTCTGCTTCAGAGGGATTCTGTAAGAGTCCAAGGCCTGCTCTGGTGTGACCTTCCGTTTTCGGAGCATGAGTCTGCCAGTGTCGGCGTCGATGAATTGTGACAGTGAAGGCTCAGTAGGAGAGTGTCCAGTAGATGGGGACCTTGTCTGGCGGACACGTGTTCGGATCTCGAACATCTTCGGCGCCGTGGATGGCGGCAAACCAAAAGTGATGTTGGTTGGTGCCGAGGGTGCCTTTGGAGCCTTTTTCGGGTCGGGGCCAGACGTGGACCGGAGGGCTGCCCGTTCCCTGATGCGTTGCAATGACGCCGCAACTTGCCGCACCGAGAACGCCGAAGGTTCTTTGGTGCCGAGTGGTTCCGTAGAGGTAGGCGTCGACTGCTTCGGAGCCACAGGGTCCTCGATTCGAGGATAGGTATTAGCGGTCGACGGAGTCGATGACTTGACGCGTGTCGCTGCCTTCGAAGTGGACTCCGATGGAGCGGCCATCTTGACTTTGGTGGTCGGGGCCGACTGCTTCGGTGCCGGGGGCCGAGGCACTTTTGTGGGACCGATGGCCTTCCTTTTCGGCTCGGTACCGACATCCGCTGCAGCGAGTTCGGCGCCGAAATCCCTTTTAGTACGTTCGGAGCCGATGGTCTGTGCTGGCGTCGAAGGAGTGGAGGGCTTCGAGCCGACCACTGCTAGTTTCACTTTCGGTTTCTGTGGAACTGGTGCGACGATTGGTTTCGGTTTCGTTGAAGGGAAACCAGTCTTTTTTGGTAATAATGGCTCGCGCTGGATGTTCGAGGCCGGGCCTGAAGGCGGGGCCGAAGAACTTTGGGATTGATCTCGGGTAAGGCCCGGAGGCGATCCCTTGACCGGAGCCGTAGAATGACGCACTTTGATAGCCTCCGTTTCGACGGGTAGGCCCGGCTCTTCACCAGAGCTATCTTCTTCGGCCCCAAAGGCCTCATCGTAGACTCCTACCTCATCGGCGGCTTCTTCCCTGTGAAAAAGCGCTTCATCGGCGTCTTCCGATCGGGAATCGTGTTCGGAAGCGGGGCTGGAGTTTACTTCTTCCACGCTTTCAACATCTTCGTCCTCGGTGCTGAAGATGTTGGCCGGGGCCGGTGCCGATTGCTGTGCTTCTAATCTCGCTGCCCGTCGATTCCGGAGAGTCTTCTTGGATCGGAATCGGGCACAGGCCATACATTTCGATTCGTCGTGATCCGGCGAGAGGCATTTGTTGCACACCGGGTGGACGTCGATGTGTGGATATTTGGCGTGGCATACAGGACACCGCTTGAATGGGGTCCTCGATTCCATCGTCGATGTAAGGTCGATGGTCGGATTAAACGGATCCGAAAAACTGGAAGAAGTTTCTAAACTAAGCAAGAAAGCAGTCGATACCGAGCGGGAACAGTACCGACGAAAACTAAAGGCCTTTTGGCCTTAAACTAAATTTTCCTAACTTGAGCTAAGATAAGCACATCCGAACCCAATGGCGGAAAAAAACAATCTAAGGATGGAGAGGATGCCCATGCGCACTGTGGTCCAGGGGAGGAGTCACCTATCTCAGGATACTTCGAAGACTCTTCCAGGACAACGTGCAAACATCCGGACCCAACACTAGGCGGCGATCTATGCACAGATATGAATTCAGCAGCCCACATGTCTCGAACAGAGGAGTGCGTTCTCAACACGACCCTATTAAGATGGAAAACTGTATAAGGCTCTTTAGAGCAGAGAGCCTGTATTTCGCTCACTCTGCGAGCTGACGTGATCGCTACCAAGAAAGCCGTCTTCCAAGAAAGATGTTGCAATGTTGCTTTGTGTATGGGTTCGAAAGGCGGACCCATCAATTTTGATAGCACCAGGTTTAGCTCCCAGGCTGGTGAAGGAGGCTGGACCTTCTTTAGATCCTGTAAGAAACCCTTAACAGCCTGTAACTGAAATAAAGAAGGTTGAGAAGGTGAGCACCTATATGCAGTTATCGCTGCTAAGTGTACTTCAATGGAAGAAAACTTCAACCCTGCTTTCGCCAGATAAAGTACGTAAGGAAGGATGACCTCTTCCTGACCCTTGGTTGGATTACAATTGTTTTGCACACACCACATATAAAACCACTTCCACTTGCATGCATACGAATGCCTCGTGGACGATCGTCTTGCTTCCTTCAAAATGGACATGCAGTCCTGCGGTAGTCCTAGGTGGCCATACTGGAGGACCTCAGGAGCCATGCTGCCAAGTTCAGTGAGGGAAGGTTGGGGTGATGAATCCTCCCGTTCATCTTGCAAAGCAGGTCTGGTCTGCACGGCAGCTTCCTGTGAGGGCATTCTGATAGGTGCAGAAGGTCCGGGTACCACTATTGTCTCTGCCAGTCCGGGGCAATCAGTATCATCCTCGTGCACAAATGAGACAGCTTGGTCGCCACCTTCGGGATTAACGGAAGAGGTGGAAAGGCGTACACAAATGCCCCTGACCAGTCTATCAAAAAGGCATTCCGTTTCGATCCTGGTCGGTAGAACCTTGAGGCGAAGTCTTGGCATTTCGAATTTGTCGTCCGCGAAGAGGTCGATGGTGGAATGACCCCATGACAGGAAGATGTTTTCGACGACCTCGTCGTTGAGAACCCAGTCTTCTCTGTCTTCGAAATGACGACTGAGAGCATCCGCTCTCACGTTCTGTTTTCCCAGCAGGTGGACTGCTGTGACTGACAGATTCCGTGCCAGGAGCCAATGCCAGAGTGTTTGAGACTCCGGTGAAAGTATGCGTGAGCGAGTTGCCCCCTGTTTGTTCAGGTAGTACATTGTGGTTGTATTGTCCATCTGTACTAGTACTGAGCTTGCCTGAATCGAGGGAAGGAAAGCTTTGAGGGCTAAGTGAACTGCTCTCAGCTCTAGCATGTTGATGTGGTAGAATCGCTCTTTTGGAGACCATAGTCCTTGAGTCTGGAGACGACCCATGTGGGCCCCCCAACCCTGCAGTGAGGCGTCCGTGATCAGCGTCTGAGCAGACGGAGGTTGATGACAAGGAATTCCGACTTGCATATTTCCTTTTCTCATCCACCAAGGTATGGAAGCTCGTACCGAGTTCGATAGACTTATCTTTTCGTCCCAGCGAGCTGTCTGTTGGTCCCACTTGCCCTCCAGATCCTGCTGAAGAGGACGCATTCGTAATCTGGCAATGGGAACCAGGAAGATGCAGGATGCCATCGACTCTAGCAGGGAGGCAATCCGACGTACAGGCAACTTTCTGTTGTGTGGAACCAGCTTGCATTTCTGTATGAGGGAACACTGTCTCTCCTCCGAAGGAAACACTTTTCCTACCTCGGAGTCTAGAAGAGCTCCTAAGAAATGTATTTTCTGTGTTGGCTGTGAAGTTGACTTGGCTAAATTCACATGGAGGCCCAGCCGGTGACACAGCTCCAGACAGTCCAAGAACTGACTCCTCACGCTGTCTGGAGAAGGACCTTTGAACAGCCAGTCGTCCAAGTACGGGTACACGAAAATGCCCCTGCGACGCAGTGCGCCTGCCACTACCGCCATGCACTTCGTGAACACTCTGGGGCTGACTTCAACCCGAAGGCAGAACTTTGAACTGGTAATGGGAGAATCCCACCATGAATCGTAGGTATTGTCTGTGATGTTGATTGATCGGGACGTGAAAGTATGCATCTTGCGGATCCAGCGAACACATCCACTCCCCCTGCCTGAGATGTGGATATATTTGATGGAGAGCCAACATGCAAAACTTCTCCTTTTTGATTGATTGGTTGAGTGTCCGCAAGTCCAGAATGGGTCTGTATTCTGCCTTTTGTCCCTTTTTCTTTACCAAGAAGTATCTTGAGTAAACCCCCTTCCCTCTTTGAGATACTGGCACCCTCTCGATGGCTGACTTTCTGAGAAGGGTAGCAACTTCTCTCTGCAAGAGCTTCAACTAGTGATAGTGGAACTGGAGGGATTGAGGGGGGACGGTGTCGAACACGTAGAGAGTACCCATTCTGCAGCATAGCTAACACCCACTTATCCTTTGTGATAGCTCGCCACTCTTCGAGATGATTTACGATACTTCTCCCCACCGGAGTGAGTACCGAAGTGAGTACTCATTGCTTTGTGTGTTGGCGGAGTTATTGCCGTGACGCTGATTTCCTCCTCCTCTGGAGGCACGTATGCCCCGATTCTGCGATCTTTGCTGGCCTTGCTGATCCTGATTTTTCTGTCAATGAGGGGTTTGAACCCTCTGCAGGGAGGACCGCCGATTGTAAGGTCGGAATCTCCTGCGGAATTCCTTCTTCTTTTCATGGCCCACTGCCTTCAACGTGTCCAGCTCTGTTTTCATCCGGGCCATCTCTTCATCCGTGTGAGTCCCAACAGAGAGGAACCTGAGAAAGGAAGATTGAGGATGCGTGACTGCGCTTCTGGCTTGAGCGCTGTAAGTCAGAGCCAAGACGTTCTTCTTGCGCATACCCCATGAGCATAAGCATGAGGCGAAAGGGTAGCTCCATCTGCCGCAGCACTGATGACCTGGTTAAACACCAGATTGCCTTCCGTTAGGATTTCCTCAAAATCTTTGCAATCTTCCTGTGGCAACTTTTCAGTGAATCTCTGTAGTGAGTTAGAAGACAATGAAAGGTACAGAGTTCCTCGGTGGCAAGTTGACCACCTGGTGTATACTCAAGGTAGTGAGGAGGTGGGGGATGCTCGACGGGCACCCATTAGGGGGCTCTTTTTCAGTTGACCATCTGGGGGTAGAGCAAATATCTGTCACATTAAAACAAAATAGACACCCCCTCTCTTCCCTTCAGGTTGGGACCTTTCCAGAATAAAAATAATCACAAAGGATTCCCTTACCTGTTTTAATCCACACACCACATCTACACGCCTCTAGGCCCCTCACACCCACGGCACCTATACAACAAGGAACTAAAGATCTCCGAAAAAGAGCCCCTTTATGGGTGCCCGTCGAGCAATGCAGCGCCGGCTCGACGAGGAGCAGACCCATATGATGAAGCATTAGACCTAGCTTGCTGGGTGTGTGAAGTCCTAGTTCCAACAGGAGGTATCCCCCACCTCCTCACTACCTTGAGTACACACCAGGTGGCCAACTTGCCACTGAAGAACTCTGTACCTTTCATTGTCTTCTAGCTTAACTCAGGGCAAGTACGTTGGACCTCTATTAAGCCCTAGCTGTCCCTCTCTTTGTTGATTCTCGGTAGTGAGTCCCACAGAGATCGGTCGTAGCGACGATGCGTTGGAGACCTTCAACATGGAGGCCGAAGTGCCACAAACCTTCCTTCCCCAGGAATCTTGTTTCACTCTCCTTATCTGGTGGAACAGCAGAGGAGGATGCTACCGCATGGGTCTTCTTTGCCGCAGCAATTATGACTGAATCCGGGGGAGGATCGGCTCTAAGGAAGAGCGGGTCGTCCTCTGGTGAACGGTACTTTAAGATTCTCGCTGGATCAGTCTTAACACTCGCCGGTGTGAGAAATATGTCCATCACGATCTGCGCCTCTCTCTCCCCTCAGGTGACTGTGCAGGAGGGGGAGAGTTCACCTCTTCATGTTCAGACCTGTTTGGTGAATCTTGGTGTCCCCCTGAAACTGGGCTGCTGGAAGTCGAAATAACCACCTCCGGGGATCTTGACGTTGACCCTCGCTGAGAACTGCGGGAGCCTGAAGGTGACAATGATAGGCTCACTGGAGGTGAGGCGTCTCTGGAAGTGCACCTTGACATTGATCTAGAGCGTCTGTGCGCCGACTGTAGTCTCAACGGAGACGTATGCCTCGCCGCTGACTTTTGTTCTCTTAGAAGGTGGACTTGATCTTGCAGTAGAACATCCTCTCGACGTCTAACGTCTCCCTGACGCCGATGGAGTGCCATGTTTCGACACGCTCTGCCACCTCTCAGAAGACTGCTGCCTCGACGTCGACCTTGGTTGGGCTGCCGGCGACGGAGACTTCTGCTTAGACGCCATAGATCCTTGGACGCCATAGATCCTTGAACTGATCTCGGCGGCGTGTTCTGTTTCGACGTCGATGATGTAGTAGGCCGGTTCGAAGTGCTTTGACCTGAATCGGTGGGGACTTCTGCTTTGACACCGAAGGATATTGTCCTATGTCTCGATGTCGGAGATTGTAGAAACTGATCTCGACGGAGACCTCTGCCTCGACGTCGATGATGAGGCGACGACGGAGTGATGTGCCTCGACGTCGATTGCTGATGACAAGGCGACGATGGAGTGATGTGTCTCGACGTCGATAGCCGATGATGAGGCGACAACGGAGCGATGTGCCTCGACGTCGATCGCCGAGTCGACCTGTCTCTCGACGTCGAGCGTCGCTTGGTTGACATCGACGGAGGACCTGTTATCTTCGTCGACGATGATTTCGTTGTCGATTGATGATGCGCCGGCATCATCGAAGTCTTCGACGCTGAGTTCTTCGCTGTCGGCAGCTTCGACGTCGATCTAGAACAGGTCTGGACTTTTCCTCTCGACGTCGACCGAGTTCTCTTCTTCTGCTGCCTCACAGGAGACCTACCTCTTTCAGAGAGGCCATAAAGTCGAATTCTCTCCCTGTCCTTGATGGTCCTTCTCGACAACTTCTTACAATGATGGCAGTTGTTAGAAGAGTGAGACTCAGGGAGGCAGAGAATACACA
This sequence comes from Triturus cristatus, assembly GCF_964204655.1. Classification (NCBI taxonomy): domain Eukaryota; kingdom Metazoa; phylum Chordata; class Amphibia; order Caudata; family Salamandridae; genus Triturus; species Triturus cristatus. The sequence continues at coordinate 286,817,466 of NC_140594.1, read as the reverse complement.
CAGGGTGCGTATCTGTTCTGGCCTTCTTCTTGATACAGGAAGAAGGCATTTTTAAAGAAAAGAAACCTTTTCTGGGACACAAAAAAGGTACCACTCTCCCTCTAAGACAAAAAGACGTCGAGTGAAAGCACAAAAAGTAGAAAATTATCAGATATTTTTTGACAGAAAGTCAAAAAAGGAAGAGCTGAAAATCCAGGGTCCTGACTGAAGGAGCCAGAAAGAACAACTAACTTAACTGTCACTCCTGAGGCATGATGGGAAGCTAGGGATCATGGTTGCCTTAAAGGCACAGTGCCAGTTTTTGTTGAAAATGCTTTCATTTTCTATGCCATTGGTTTACAATGCAGCCTGTAGGCTAACCATGTCTACTTTATTTGCAGTCCGCTATTTATGAGTACTTTGCTCATTAAAAAACAGAAAGTGCTACTTGCCCTCTTGCGTTTTTATATATATTGGCATATACAGTCTTTATGTGTGTAATTACATTGTTTAGCCTCCTAGATGGGAGCTGCATTGATATGAGAATAAATATATATATATATATATATGTATATATATATATATATGTATATATAGAGCTGTATATATAGGTTTTTCATATATAATTTTATTATTTCCGGGGTCCCCGCACATGGGCGGGAATATTCAGTGCTTATGACTATTGATGGAGATCCCCTGGAAGAGAAAGTTAAAGTCCTTTTAGGTTTACCATAGCATATCTGGATGCATTTACTCCTTCATCTAGCAATACCTGATTAAGAATTGGCTTTCCCTGTATGAGGTTTAGAGGAAGCAACAAAAAGCTGTTTTGTTTTGCAAACCAAATGTAGTTCTTTGCTCGTTTAACATCTGATGTATGGAGAGCCCCTTATGCATCTGAGAAAGGTTGAGGGAAAAATACAGGAAGTTCAAAAGATTGACTGAGGTGAAACTGTGAAACCACCTTTGGGAGAAACTTAGGGTTGGTGTGGAGTCCACCCCTATAACTTTGTATTTGGAAGAAGGGTCCTTCCAAAGTTAGTGCCTGAAGCTCGCTGACATGTCTAAGGAAAGTGATGGCGACCAAAAAAAAAATACCTTCCAGAATAGAAACTAGAGGGGCCAGATGTGGAGGGGTTGGAATAGAAGCCCCATTCATCTTTTCAATCAAGCGTTAAGATTCCATGTCGGAGCTGGTGGGACCAGAGCAGAAATTACTATTTTAAGACCTTCCATGAAGGCTTTAATAATAGGAGTTTGGAATAGGGAAATGTATTCACATGCCCTGTTCTGAAGGTAAGCGGCTTCAGACGCTAGGTGTAGTCTTATGGATGTGAAAGCTAAACCAGAGGTTTTTAAGTGAAATAGGTAACAGACAATGTCTTGTACTTTGGCTGCTAAAGGATCAATATGTTTGGAATAACAATGATGAACAAATCTCTCATTTAACCACCTAACAGGCACGAGGAGTAGGCCTGGCGCATCTCTGAGAATGTCCATGCATTCTGGTGGGAGATTAAGGTATCCAAATTCTATGACCTCAGGTGCCAGACTGCAAGGTTGAAAGACCTGGGGTCCGGGTGCCTGAATTCTTCATGGTTCTTCGTGAGAAGGTCCTGCCTGTTAGGAGTGTCTTATGTGGTACCACAGAGAGTTTGGGGATGGTGGTGAACCATGGCTGTAATGCCTATGTGGCAGCTACCAGGATGAGGGTGAGAGATGTCTGTCAAAGTTTCTGAACCACAAAAGGAAGTAGAGGGAGAGCAGGAAAGGCATAAGCAAATATCCCTGACCAACTCATCTATAGTATGTTGCCCTTGGACTGTGGGTGTTGAAACCTGGAGGTGAAGTTAAGGCATTTGGGGCCAGATGTAGGTAACTTCAATTTAGCGAGTCCTTAATAGCGATTTTTACCGAATTGCTATTAAGGACTCGCTAAATGGAATGTAGGTAGCAATCGCTAAAATATTAGCGATTCCTTAACATTCCTTAATAACAAATCGGTAATTGAGATTCGATATTAAGGAATACCTACCCATTCATTCCTATGGGCTAGGAGGCCCATAGGAATGAATGGGAAGAAATTCACTATTAGCGAATCGGTATTACCGAACCGCTAATAGCGGGAGCTATTTCAAGGGTGCCAGGGTGTCCAAAGGACACCCTGTTGCACTCCTGAAATGTGCATGTGTGCACAAGTGGCGCACATACATGCCCTAAGGGCATGGATGTGTGCCACATGGCACATTTAAAAAAGCGCTTTTGCAAAGGAAATCACTACTTACCACCAACTTGAAGTTGGTGGTAAATAGCGATTCCTTAAGGCTGAAGTGCACTATTTTTAGTGCTACATACATTGCATTTAAGGAATCTGTATTTTGCGATTCTTTATTTTGCAAGGAGGTTTCAACTCACCTACATTGCACTCAGCCAAATACCGGTCGGTAACACAGAAATTCTGCGAATTTCTGCGTTACCGCTCGGTATTTGGCCACCTACATCTGGCCCTTGGCGCTTACTGCTGTGGTGAAAGGGTTTATCTGTGGTAGTCCCCAACGCTGGAAGTAGTGGTTGACGCCTTGTGGCTGGAGTTCCCATTCATGGACTTGTTGCCGCATCCTGCTGAGGTCAGCAAAGTCATTGTCCCCTATTGGCAAGTATTCTGTTACCAAGTGCATTGTGTGAGGGACAGCCAATTTTCAAATGTTTTGTGCTAAGTGAGAGAGCTAAGGGGATCTAGTGCCGCCTTATTTCTGAAGGTAATATGTGGCTGTCATATTGTCTGTCTTGATGAGGACTACCTTGCCTATTAGGTGAGGAAGGAAAGTTTTCAGTGCAAGATGAAAAGTATTATGTGGAGTAGTTGAATTGGCATTACACTGACCTTGGACAGTTGAATTCTGTGAATGTGCTCCTTATCCCATAAAGAAGGCACCCAATGTTATGGTCTTCTGCAGAACTGGGTCCAGGAATGGCTGTCCTTTTAATAATTAGTTGGTGTCCCACCACTGAAGAGAGTGGCAAGTTTGATGGACGACCAACACTAGATCTTCCCATTGACCCTCCGCTTGAGACCATTAGTTCACCAAGCACTCCTGTAATGAACACGTGTAACCTAGCATAAGGTACTTTAGCAATGCATGAGGCCATCATGCCAAAGAAGTGCATAACTGTCATGACTGTAACTTGTTGATCTGATTGAAATAGAGGAATGAGTGCCTGAAAGGATTGTATTCTGGCAGCATTTGGGTATGCCATTTCCATCTCTAAAATGAGGATTGCCACTAGATAATGTTGGATCTGAAAGGGTTGGAGATGGCATTTTAAAGCTTCGATGGTAAAGCCTAGTTCGTGAAGTAGGCTGATGGTGACCTGAGTGTGCTGGGGACACTTTAGATGAGTGGCACTTTTGATGAGCCAATTGTCTAAATAGTGAAAGACGTGGATGCCTTGACTGCGTGGATGAGGGGCCACCACTCCGAGGTACTTGGTGAAGACCCTGGGTGCGGGAGTGACTCCGAAAGGGAGTAATTGAAATTGGTAATGCTGTTAGCTTACTACAAATCTGAGGTACCAGCAATGTGCCGGATGAATTGGAATGTGGAAATGGGCGTTCTTGAGGTAGGTCAAGTACAGCCATGAACTCGCCTTGTTGTTGTAGTGGGATGATATCCTAAAGAGTGACTGATTGAAAGTAATCTGAAAGAATATATTTGTTTAGGGGCCTGAGATCTAAAATGGGTGTGAGGACCCGTCCTTTTTGGGGATAAGGAAGTATAGCGAGTAAACTCCCATACCATGTTGATGGTGAGGGACGAGTTCAATGGCTTCTTTTTGGAGAAGTATCTGAACCTCTTCCCTGAGTCACCTTTGGTGTTGTGAGGAGAGTGTGTTTGCGAGGGGGAATGTTGGGAGGTGTGAAAGTTAGCACCATACAATAACAATGCTGGATAATATCCAACACTCACTGGTCGAAGGTGACGTTCCGCCAAGCTGGAAAAGAATCCTTGGAGATGACCCCCAACTGGTGTTATGAGATCGGGGGGAAAGGGAGATAAGGCAGGGTTTACTGGTGGCGGCGGAACCTTTGGGGGATCTGCCTTTACCTCTGCATCTTGAATTGTTACCTCTGTAGAAGCTTCGAAAATAGTCCCTGCAAGAGGTGTTTTGGGTTATGTCAGTTGGTATGATATGGAGGTCTCCAGGGAAGTGGTTTTGGAACCTCCATGGTAGGACCCGCTATGGGAAGGGGTATGAAGGGCACCCATGGTTTTGCGGTTTCATTGCTCCACGGTAGGATGAGTGGCATAGGGACCCGCTATGGGAAAGGTTTTGAAGGGCACCCATTGTTTCGCTGTTTCATTGTCCTTTTTTTTAATTTGTTCTGGAGAAAAAAAAGTATCTACCAGCGGGTCAAAAAGATGTGTCCCATCGCAAGGCAGATTAAGTAGGTTTTCCTGGACTTTCGGTTTGAAACCAGAGACACTGAGCCATTTATGCTCATGTAGGAAGACACTAGAATTAACCCCCTTAGCAGCAGTATCCGCACCATCTATCCCACCTCCCACCGCGTATGGTGGTCGTTGAGATCGGCATCCCTCTCATATCCTCTTTTTGTGATCATCTGGGAGATATTGGAGGAGTTCCTCCATTTCGTCCCAAGGAGCCCGATCATATCGCGTAAGTAGCCCAGTTGAATTGGCAATCTGCCAGTGGTTGACCGATACTGCAGTTACCCTCTTGCCTGCAGCATCTATTCTCTTGCTCTCTTTATCTTTAGGAGGGGCATCATCAGTGCTCTGAGAGTTGGCCCTTTTTTCGTGCAGTAGCTACCACTGTCTCGGCTGTAGAGCGGGTCAGTTGGGGAAGCCTTGTATTTTTTATCCACCCTTGGTGTAATGACCCTAGCTTGAACTGGGTCATGGAAGATGTCTGGAGTGTGATGAAGCATGCCTTTAAGCATGGAGAGGTATTGAGTTGTGCTCTGCTAGAGGAAAGGGTCTCAAAAAGGAAATCATCCTCTAATATCTCAGTATGCGGATCTACTTTATGGAAGGTGGCAGCCCTACTAATGAGGTCGTGGTAGGAAGTGGCATCAACGGGAGGGGAGGGCTTTGTAGGGTATAGGTCAAGATCTGTATCTGCTGTTGTATCAGTACTGTAGGAATCCAAGCAGTTATCATGCGAAGGGATGTCAACGGTATCCCAATGGCACGGATCCCCTATATCTGAATGAGGTGACCCTTGAGGTGTGTATGATATATGGTCGGCAGGAGTGGAGGGCAAGTGTTGTGGAGCAGGAAGGGGTGGAGAAAAAGTGAAATGCAAAAGGCTTGTAGCCTAGTCCATTCACTTCCGCTGCTTTGGAGGAGGTGGCATGTCCAAGGCTTCTTCAAAGAGCAGTTGCTGTTTAGATGGTTGGGCCGCAGATATAGAGGGGTGGGTGATTATCCGGCTTGCATGTGGCTGGATCATTAGGTTTTTCTTGTGGGTGTCGATCTCTTTGTGTAGTTTTTGAAGAATCGATTTGACATTTCCCGATCCTTGGCCGAACTTGCTGCTAGGCACTGATCGTCTCAGCTCCAATGCTGATGATTTAGGCTTGATCTTTGGCGGGGCTGGGCGTAGCATTCGAAATTGTCGGTTGGTGCTGATCATGGCCCGAAGGCAGTGGTGGCCAGTCAGTCTGTATCTGGTGCTCCAGAGTAACTATTCAATCCTTTGAGAAGGGTTGCTGTGCATGAGGTCAGTGGAGAAGTGGGAGGTACAGGGTATAGTACTCATGGCTGGGTACGCTGGTGGAAGAACTTGGATTTCCAGTTCAGAGTCAGAGTTGTCGTTGGGGGAGAAGGTCCCTTCACCCGCAGCAGACGCTTGCTCATCGTGTCCCCCTTCGATGTTCTCGGTGCTGAAAAGGTCCGGTGTGTCGCATCAGCTCCTTGTGACATTTCGAGTCGTCGAGCCAAGTGGTCGTGAACAGTTTTGTTTGAACGGAAGGAGCGGCAAGCATCACAATCAACAGCGTTGTGCTTAGGGGAGAGATGCCAATTGCAGACCTGATGGGAGATTAGTCCGAAAGTATTTTGCATGACATGATGGGGGAGATACGCCTAAGTACCAAAGAAGGCCCCCAAGCGTCAAGGCCCAAGTGGACCTAAAGGCCATGGAAAAACCCCCGGTCTATTCAGAAGCCGTTGAACCGAATGGAAGGAAAATAGGAACATGATCGATAACAATAACAACAGAGTAACGAACCATGTACACCGAGAAGAGCACACCACGACGGTGTTGATTACCATGTGCATTGCCATCAAGAGGAGGAACCCCAATACCTCATGACTCGAATGATTTTCCCCCCAAAAAAAGCACACATCCGAGCCTAACACTAGATGGCACGATTATGCACAGCATGTGTATCTACAGCTTCACGTGCCTCAAACATTATGATTGTGGGGGCATGGCTAGCAGCCAACCGTAATGGCCGCTGCCTAGAGAGGCTCCAAGATCCGACCGACATCCCCAACAATCCGATTTCTAATCCACCCAGGAAAAGCAACGTGACGCCGCGATCCAGGTGTCGGAACTACCGGGGCACCCTTTGATCATTCTCTAAGCTCCGGGAGGTGAGGCGTGGGGGCCCTGTGTCGTGCCTACGAGACGCGGCCTGGGCCATAGCACAAGACCGGGACCTGGAGTGGCACCGGGATCTGCCTAAGGAGGAAAGTAAAACTGCGACATCCGCCAGGGAGCAGTGAAACACCGGAACGCTCGGCGCAACACTGCGGAGCGGGACTGGCCTACTTGATGCCTCCGGACACGGCACGGCTGTGCGTGGCCCTCCGGAAGCCGTGAGGGGCGCAGAGGACTGGCCGGAAGGTAGGGCGCTGAGCCCGCGAAGTGCCTGGTCCTGCCCCAGCGGTGTGACCGGCATCTACACTGTGAGACTCCTGATCCGCGACGGCGGCGGAGAGGGACAGGATTTCATCGGGAGCGTGCCTGGCTCTGTACCAAAGCTGGGTCACACTGATGGTGTTTGGGGGCACTGGAGCGACGTGGCTATATATATTGGCTGCCACTGGTGTAGAACTGCTGAGGGCTATCAGTGCCAGAGGTAGGAGACGCTGCGCAACGGATGCACCGACAGCTTGTGGCTGGTATCTGCACTCCTTGAACTTTGGGGGCCCGTGGGGGGTCTGCGGCGTGGTGGAAGTGCTTAGGAGCTAATAGCCGGCCTCATCGTCTGCCCCAATTTGGGACCGCCCATTGAGAAGACACCACCCCGCACTGCACCTGGTGGCACGTGGCTGGAAACCCGAAAGGCCGCGAGTGACCTATAGTCATTACGGCAGGCAGCGGCGACTACAGCCATGTGCAAGACCAGAGTTGAGTTCACAAACCAACCAGACGTGCAATAACTCTACATTCCACTACTTCATCCTATATCCTCAAACATCGGGGGAGTGCGAGCACGGCCGCCAGCAATAGTCTCCCTCAGGGTAAGCACAGGCACCGGCGCAGCGGCCGGCTTCCCTCGAGACGCCCCCGTGAACCGGCCCCGATGGGGGGTCGGGGACAACGCACTGCGCAACAATTAAAGCTGGACAAGTATGCATATGCTAAAGACCAGCTGGACCAGGCAGAATGGAATGCTGCGCTGGAAAAGACTTGAACACCCGAGGTCCAGGTGGAGGTCACGCTACATCAATCAATGAATCAATCAAGAAATTTGTATTGCGCACTACTCACCCGGAAGTGTCTCAAGGCGCATGAGGGAGGGGGTCTGCTACTGCTCGAACAGCCAGGTCTTGAGCTGTCTCCTGAAGGCGAGGTGGTCCGGGGTCAGTCGCAGGGAGTTCCATGTCTTTTTTTTTTTTTTTTTGTTGTAAGACATTTATTATGAACAAATGAAACAGATGGTGTACACTGCGTCACGCCAACAACCCGGAGGCAGGCCGCTATCAAGTAGGTTATACAAAGATTACATATAAATATCTCTAAGGCCATCATCCGGCCGGTGGTTCATTCAGAGGTAAACTTCAGATACAATAAAATCTTCAGCGTGTACTGTGCATCTCTAGCGAGTAAGCGGTCTTACTTTTATTCCCAGTGCTGCTGACAATTGAAGGATGGCGAAAATCAGTGGAGCCGCCCCCGAATAAGCAGCAGTCAACCACCCGCTGCAGCAGCCTATAAAAAGGATGCGTCGGTCAGCACCAAGTTTCTCCCAACAGGACCCCCCAACAAGCTAAACCAAAAACGTCAAACATAGGTGCAAGTATTCAAACACAGCATTTATACCACATTCCAGTTCACAAAGGGGTCGCGCGGGCCCACCACAGGTGTTCCAGATAGAGGGCCAGCCCTGTTCAGGGCGGGCTCGGAAAGGTATCTTGGCTATGTACGAATTAGCGAAGGACGGGTGGGGTGGGGGGGAGGGGCAGTGAAGTATCCACAGTTGGACCAGTAGGGCGGGAGGGGGGGGGGGGGGGGGGCAGGGGACGCAATCCGGGTCAGTGGAGGCAGTAAACGCAAAACTTACGTCTGGGCAGTTCCTGGCAGTGTAAGCGCGGGGCATCGGGACCTCTATCATTAACCTACGCAGCGCACACCTTTAGCCCATGTCGTCTGAAATACTAGTAGCACGTGTGGTACCGGCGGAGTCAGGGGCCGTGCGTTCTGTAGTCCACTGTACAAACGGGCCCCAAATGTCAGTGGGTCTGGAAGCGGTGGGCATGGTCTCCCAATAGTGCGTCAGTTGAGTGTGGCCGTAAGTCACATCTCTGATCCAGCTCTCAAGCGTGGGGAGGGCCGGCCTGCCCCAGTGTATAGCGACCTGTCGTTTGGCGTATAACAGGAGTAATGCATGTAGTTTCCTGTCGCAAGGCTCAGTGTGCTTAACATACCCCAGCAATCCCAGCAGCGGAGACGGTGAGTCACTTCTTTGTGTGATTTGATTGATGGCATTGAAGATCCCTGACCAGTATGCCCCCAGCTTGGGGCAGCTCCAAGCCACATGAAGAAAGGTGGCATCGTCACCCCCACATTTCCAGCAAGAGGCATCCTCCCGTATACCCATGCGGCGTAGTAGTGTCGGAGTGCGGTAGTATCTGTGTAGGAATTTGAAGTGGATAAGTCGCAGTCGGTAACTCGGTGATAGAGCTGTGAGTTGAGCGCAGCAATACTCCCATGCATCATCTGGCAGCTGGTCCCCCAGGTCCTCAGCCCAAGCGGCCTCGGCCGCGGCTACTGTCACCGGGGCTTGTTCCTGCATGCAGTTATATAATCTGGACACCAGCTTTTTAGGGGAGGGTCGTGAGAGCAAGTTTTGCAGGGCGGCTAGTGCCCAAGGCTCTTCCGGGAAGCACGGTCCTATCTTCTTGCAAGATTCCCTAAGGGAATGATATAGTAATTTGTCAGCAAACGTGCAGGGCTGGTCATCCCCATCCGCAGGCATCTCGAAAAATGAGCCATCTGGATATAAGTCAGCGAAGGTGAGAAGTCGATTCCCACGGATAGTGAGGACGTCACCTCTTGCCGTCAAACAAGGCAACATCGGGTTGCCCCGCAGAGGAACCGCCGGCGCATAAAGCAGGGAGAGACCAGCACGTTTCCGAAGTTCACGCCAGGACCAGCGGACCATTTCCACTGTGTCCACATCACGCGACGGGCACGTAACCTCTCCATATAGTGCCACTCGTAATGGCAAGGGGGCGACTACTGCCAGTTCCACCGCCACATGCGGCTGGTAGGGGGTTGGGTAGGCCCAGAAATGCAGGAACTGAGCTTGTGCACAGAGTGAATAGAGCTTCAAGTCCGGGGCCCCCAGGCCTCCCTGTCGGAGCGGAAGCGTGAGTAAGTCCCAGGAGACTCTGGCCTGGCCACCAGCCCACACCAGTTTCAGCAGTAGTGAGCGGACCCGGGTGTGGAAGTGCGTTGTCATAGGTAGCGGTACGTTAACGAACAAGTACAAGAATTTGGGAAGGACCACCATTTTGGCCAGTGCAATTCTAGCGACCAGGGACAGCGGTAGCTTATTCCAGACTTCGACCTTACCTTCCAACCAGTCCACCGCCCTACCAAAATTCAGCGACCACAACTCCTGTACATCTCGGCTGATCCAGATGCCCAAATACTTGACAGCTTCCGTCTCCCACCTGAGGGGGTAGTCAGGGGCAGGTCTAACAGTACTCTCCGTCAGGGGGAAGGCCACTGACTTCGACCAATTAATGGATATCCCTGCCAACCCCTCAAACCTCACAAATTCACGAAGTAGCGGGCTCAGGTTGTCTTTAGGGTTCAGAACGTACAAGGTGACATCGTCCGCGTACAGCGATATCAGTAAGCTTCTAGCACTGAATCCGATGCCCCTGGCAGTATGGTGCTGCCGAACTCGAGCCGCTAGTGGCTCCATCGCAATCGCAAAAAGGAGCGGGGATAGAGGGCAGCCCTGCCTAGTACCCCTCGAGACATCGAATGGCTTGGAGACAAGACCATTAACGCTCACTCGGGCTCTGGGTTTCGTGTAGAGGAGCTTAATAAGGGTCAGGAAGTTTTGGCTGAATCCCATCCGCCTCAGCACTCCAAAGAGGTAGGGCCATTCTAGGGAGTCAAAGGCTTTGGTGGCGTCCAAAAACACCACCGCTGCCTGTACTGACGGGTGTAAATAGTGAAGGACCGAAAAGATCTTTCTGAGATTATGTGATGTTGCACGGCCAGGGATGAATCCAGATTGATCTGGGAGCGCTATCATCGGCAACATCGGTTGCAATCTATCGGCAATTACTTTAGCGTATATTTTGGCATCTACGTTTATAAGGGACAGGGGCCTGTAAGAGTCCAGCTGTTGGTCATCCTTGTCTGGCTTGAGGAGCGTGACAATGAGAGCCTCACGCATGGAGTCTGGGAGGGAATTTGACTCGAGAGCCTCGACAAACACAGAGTGCAGTCTCGGCGCTAGTTCAGCCACGTAGGTTTTATAAAAGGAGGTGGTCAGGCCATCTGGGCCAGGAGCTTTATTGGCCGGCATGCTTTTAATCACCTGGGCGATATCTTGCACTGTAACGGTGAGGTCCATGTATTGTCTGTGATTATTGTTGAACCACACGAGTGCTATGGAGTCAAGGAAGTCCCGTAGTGACGCCGGTGTCGTGGGCTGTCTCGAGGTGTACAGAGCAGCATAGAAGTCTGCGAAGGCGCCTAACACCGCCTCTTGTCCTACCACTAGACGTCCAGTGTTGTCATAGATAGTGTGTATGTAGTTCGACTGTGTGCGAGGAGCAATCAGTCTGGCAAGAGTCCTGCTTGGCCTATCTCCCTCCCCATACCTACGCGCCTCTGCCTGCCGCCCTAGAAACCGCACCTCTCGCTCCGCCTCCTCATTAAATGCCAGCAGTTTAGTTTTCAGAGCGCCAGCAGTCGCCAACGCTGGGTCAGAGCTAAAAGCAACATCTAGGTCCTTCAGTTCCCCCTCGAGCTTAGCTAACGTATCTCTGATGGTGCGTAGGACCCCTGTTTTACGTGCAATACATTGACCCCTTATAACAGCTTTAAATGCATCCCACACAATGGCTTCAGAAGTGGCTGACCCAGCATTCTCAGTAAAATAATTAGTGATATCCTCTCTTATCTCCTCTACAAACACAGGGTCCGTGAGCGCGTGTGGGGGAAGACGCCATTGGAACGCCCTATGTACCGCGTCGGGGGGATGCAATACCAACATACACGGAGCATGGTCTGATAGTGATCTAGCCATAATATCAACATTTGACACCCATGTCGCAACCTCAGGAGACACCAACCAGAAATCCAGTCGCGACCAAGCAGCTTTATGAGAGGTGTAGCAGGTCCCTACTTTTGCACCCGGATTTCTAACTCGCCACACATCTGAAAGTAGACCCTCCCTCATGATATCAAAAATCGCTTGGCGCGCTCTAGTGTGCTGCGGTCTGCTCGCACCTATGCGATCCACGTCATCATTTAACACAACGTTGAAATCCCCCCCCAACACGATCGCCTGACAATCCAGCAACACAATTTTCGCCCAAACATTTCTAAAAAAGTCAGGATCGTCCACATTTGGGCCATAGATTGCAGCTAGGACAATGGGACGCCCCTGTAAAGCCCCATGGAGCAGGACATATCTACCGTCCGCATCCCTCACATGAGAGTACTCCCGCCAATCCAACCCTCTGCGAATGAGTATAGCTACGCCCCTCGCATAATTTGAGTAAATGGAAGAGTAAACGTGCGCCCATCTCGAATTCTTCAATCTAGCTGAGGGGGTGACATTCAGATGTGTTTCTTGTAGGAAGCAAATATCCACATTGTGTCTTGACAACATGCCATGCAGCAAACGGGCTTTTTTGAAGTCCCCAAGGCCTCTAATGTTCCAAGTCCAGATTTTGATTTCTCCCATTAAAGCATTTGACAGTCCCGAACCCCCAACACCCAACCCCGCCCCCGGAAGCCGTCCTGGCACCTAGACCCCGCATCCGTAGACCCAGCGCACTGAAATATAGGCATGTGTAGTAGTACAATGCACCCAATACGAACCAAAACTCGCAACATAATAGAACCCCCCCCTCCACCCCCTGCCCTCAGCAACCCCCCAATCAGGTCGTGACATATCCCAGTAACATGTACGCAATGCGTTGAAATACCCCAACATCAACAACAAAGGGAGGCACCCCATGAGGCGTGGTGCGCTCGGCTAACACCCCCGTATACGCGGGGTGGCTACTATCAAACTTTAGCGGTCCTGGGTTCTGGCAGTGCCCCCACCTCGCACTCCTCAAGGTCCGCAGCCAACCTGTGTCTCAGTGGGAACGCGGAGACGGCAGCACAAGCCGGTGTACAATGGCGCCTCAGCAACCCACCCCCAATTAGTCAGTGCGGGAGGAGCAAACTTGTGCGAGAGTTCAATCCGGCTTTCAACTGTATCGCAAAGAGTAAATTTGCAACCTTGCAGGGTGAGCATGTCAGAGACCTCAGTCATTGTCACTCAGGTGTTCCGAAGCTTCCTCGAGTCTTGGCGATTTTCTCCTGACCCCAGCACAAATGTGTTTAGCGAATTTGAGGGCTGATTTGGCGTCAGTGAAGAAGTGTGAAGTGTTTTCGTGGAGGACCTTCAGCTTTGCCGGGTATAGGAGAGAGTAGGGCACGCCGGCTTGTAAGAGAACTTTCTTTGCTGGTAAAAATTCCTTCCGGGCCGCTTGCACCAGAGGGGTGAAATCTGGGTAGAAGGATATGTGATTACCCTGATGTGTGATCTTGCCCTTCTCTCTCGCCAATCGTAGAATGACGTCCCTATCTTGGTAGTTAAGTAGTTTAGCCAGGATCGGACGCGGTGGGGCCCCCACCGGGGGCTTCTTCCCCAGTGATCTGTGTGCCCTCTCCACCGTGAACACCGGGGACAAGTCCGGGTCGAACAGTTCATGCAGGAGGTTCGACACAAACGATTCCATCCTTCCCGTGTTTGTAGTCTCTGGAACGCCCGTAATGCGGATGTTGGACCTTCTGGAGCGCGCTTCCAAATCGTCCGACTTGGCGCGCAAATTGTCGAGTTCGCGCTCCAGCGTCGTGATGTGCCGCTTAGCCTGTTGCTGGAATTCGCAACACTCAGTTTGGCTATTTTCGAGACAGTCCAGTCTCTTCTCGTGGGTGTCCACCTTGGCCGTCACGGTTTCGAGTTGCGCCGTCATGGTATCAAGTTTTGCATCTATGCTCTTCAGGCTGGTCCTCACCTCCATGATGAGGGCCCCAAAGTCTATGTCTGGGGCAGCACCCTGCGACGTCGATGTGCCAGCATCCGGCTCCATTGTCGCGTTCTTCGGAGGCTTTTTACCGTCAAATGTCAGCTTAGGTTGTTTGGCGTCAGTTTTCCCCATCGCAGCAGTCAAGAGATATCCACCGGCCAAGCGATGAGGCAGCACCCCTCTGTGCCACCGCTAGTAAATGCCCCGTATGTGCGTGACTGTCCAGGCGGCGCCAGTGCGCGTCAGGCGTGACTCTTAACGCGCGGCAAGTAGGGCCAGCTGCTTTAGTGAACTCAGTAGGTGCCCAGTGAGCTCAGCATGCTTCAGCGTGTAACTAGGGCCTTCTCCGGATTCAAAGTGGCGGGCTCCCGCAGTGTAACGAGGTGTCCGCTCACTCCACTAGCAGAGCGCCGCACCGGGGCTCAGGGGGCTCAGGGCTGCAAGGCTCCTCTCCGGGTGTTCAATTGTGTGACCTGCCGATCTGAAGATCAGTGGGAAGTCCCGGCGCGTCTGCGAAGCGGCAGGGTCAACTGTGCCCCTCGTCCCTCCAAGGCACCCTCTCACCTCCTCTTCGGTCGTCGCCGTGTTGTAGCTGGCGCAGGCTAACTTCTACGATCTCCACCGGGCTCGACACCAGCCAGTGCTGCCCTCGGCGGCTGCAGGATCCCCGCACCACGGCCCGGCTGTTCCGCCAAGACGCACCGGTCTCCTCTATCTCTCCGCAGCCTTCCGCCAGGGGAACCCTCCGTCGGCAGCAATGGGGGTTTAGCTGCGAGGCGACCACAGCAAGTGCCGCTCAATCTGCTGGGGCCTCTGCAGCCGCGGCCCACCGTGACTCGCGGCTCCCGGCGAGAGGCACTTCCGGCGCGGGTCAGGACCAGCCCGCCAGCCGGCAAAAAAGTCGTCCGTCTCCGCTGCGAGGGGGAGCCGTCCCCGCGCTCCCGGCTCGGGTCGGAGGATCACCAGAGTGTAGGCAGCAGAACCCGGGAGGTGTGGGGTTCCACAGTCGCCAGGAACAGGATCATGAAAGGATTAATCGGAGTAGCCGGCGGAGCTCACACAAAGAGCGGCCATCTCGCTGCTCGGCTAGCCAGGCCCCCGGGAGTTCCATGTCTTAGCCGCCAGGTAGGAGAAGGATCTTCCTCCGGCGGTGGTTCTCTGGATGCGAGGGACGTCGGCAAGGGCGAGGTTTGCGGATCGTAGCTGGCGGGTGGGCGTGTAGAAGGTCAGGAGGTCGTTGAGGTATCTTGGGCCAAGGTCGTGGAGGGATTTGTGTGCGTGGGTGAGGAGTCTGAACGTGATCCTCTTGTTGACGGGGAGCCAGTGCAGGTCTCTCAGATGGCTCGAGATGTGGCTGCGTCGGGGGACGTCCAGGATGAGTCGGGCGGAGGCGTTCTGGATACGTTGAAGTCTTTTCTGAAGCTTGGCTGTTGTACCGGCGTAGAGGGTGTTTCCGTAGTCTAGTCTGCTGGTGACGAGGGCCTGGGTGACCGTCTTCCTGGTCTCGGTCGGGATCCAGCGGAAGATCTTACGGAGCATGCGAAGGTTGTGGAAGCAGGCTGAGGATACGGCGTGGACTTGTCTGGTCATAGATAGGGAGGAGTCCAGGATGACGCCCAAGTTGCGTGCGTGGTCCGTAGGCTTGGGTGCGGTGCCTAGGGCCGGGGCCCACCAGGAGTCGTCCCATGCGGAGGGCGATGGTCCCAGGATGAGGACTTCTGTCTTGTCCGTGTTCAATTTCAGGCGGCTGATGTCCATCCATTTGGCGACGTCTTTCATCCTTTCGTGTAGGCTGGTTTTGGCGGTGTCGGGGTCTCTGGTGAGGGAGAGAATCAGCTGGGTGTTATCGGCGTAGTTGATGATGTTGAGGTTGTGTTGGCGTGCGATGGCAGCGAGGGGTTTCATGTAGATGTTGAAGAGAGTGGGGCTGAGCGATGATCGTTGCGGGACGCCGCAGATGACTCCGGTGGCCTCAGAGAGGAAAGGAGGGAGGCGTACTCTCTGTGTTCTGCCGGAGAGGTATGAGATGATCCATTCCAGGGCCGTCCCTTGGATGCCGGTGTCGTTGAGGCGTTGGACTAGGGTGCGGTGGCAGACAGTGTCAAATGCTGCGGAGAGGTCTAGGAGGATGAGTGCCGCTGTTTCACCGTTGTCAAGCAGGGCTCGGATGTCGTCGGTGGCTGCGATGAGGGCGGTCTCGGTGCTGTGGTTGGCTCTGAATCCGGACTGTGATGGGTCGAGGGATCCGTTCGACTCGAGGAAGGCGGCCAGTTGCTTGTTGACGACCTTCTCGATGACTTTGGCGGGGAAGGGAAGGAGCGAGATGGGGCGGAAGTTCTTGAGGTCGGTCGGGTCCGTTGTTGGTTTCTTCAGCAGAGCGCTGAGCTCGGCGTGCTTCCAGCTTTCCGGGAAGGTGGCTGTGTCGAAGGAGGTGTTGATGATGTCTCGGAGGTGGGGTGCGATGGTAGAGGCGGCCTTGTTGAAGACATGGTGGGGGCACGGGTCTGTCGGCGATCCGGAGTGGATGGTGTTCATCATGCGTGTTGTGTCTTCGGGGGTCACCTTGGTCCATGTCTGGAGGATGGCGGCGGGGTGCGTAGGTTCGACCGATGGGTGCGGGGGTGAAACGCCGAAGCTGTTGTGGATGTTGGTGATCTTGCAGTGGAAGTACGAGGCGAGGGAGTCGCAGAGCTCCTGTGAGGGAGTGATGTCGTTGTTGCCGGTGCTGGGGTTAGAGAACTTGACGATGTTGAAGAGCTCCTTGCTGTCATGGGCGTTCTTGTCCAGTCGTTCCTTCAGAGATTTCTTCTTGGTGGTGCGGATGAGCTGGTGGTGTCTGCGGGTAGCGAGTTTGAGGGCGGTCATGTTGTCGGCGGTCTTGTCGAGGAGCCAGGCCTTCTCGAGGGTGCGGCAGGCCTTCTTGGAGTTCTTGAGTTCGTCGGTGAACCAGGGGGCCTTCTTGCTTCTGTGCCTGGTGAGTGGGTTCTTCAGTGGGGCGAGGTCGTCGGCACAGGAGGTCAGCCACTGAGTGAGGTTGAGGGCTGCTGTGTTAGGGTCCGTTGTCCTGACAGGTGGGTTCTGGCTGAGGGAGGTGGCGAGCTGGTTGACGGTGATCTTGCTCCAGTTCCTGTGGGGAACCTGCTTCGGGTGGTGGTGGACCGTGTTCTTTTTGAAGCTGAAGTGGACGCAGCTGTGGTCAGTCCAGTGAAGTCCGGTGGAGTGGCTGAAGGTGACGTGCTTGCTGGATGAGAATACATGACATAATGACCGCCCTCACCAAGGTTCAGGACACTGTAGGGTCGATCTCTACGGATGTCTCGCTCTTGAGAGCCGACTTACAAAAAATGTCCGCAAGAGTGACCGAAGTTGAGAATACCACAACAACCCTTTCTGCAAACACTGCAGCCCTACAGCGACAAGTGCGCCAACTTGAAACAGAAAACAAATTGATAATGGCTAGGCTGGATGATCAGGAAGGCCGCTCCAGACGCAATAATGTTCTAATTATTATTGGCGTGCCGGAAAGTAAAGAGGGCCCTGCAACGGATCTATTTGTCGAAGATCTTATTAAAACCCATCTTCAACCTCGAGGACTCTCCAGCTTCTTCTCGGTGGAAAGGGCCCATCGGGTGCCGGGTGGCAGGCACAAACCGGGGCGCCCCCCCCAGGCTCATTCTAGCCCGCATCTTTAACTTCTGTGACCGCGATGCCATACTGCAAACGACACGTGTGGCCCCCCCCGCTGCGCCTAGAGAACTCAGTTATTTCATTCTTCCCGGACTACACGGCAGCAGTCATCAAACAACGAAGAAGCTTCCTGGAGGTGAAGAAGAAACTCTGGCACCGAGAACTCGCCTACTCCATGCTCTTCCCGGCAAAGTTGCGAGTAGTAGCGGATGGAGAAACTTGGCTCTTTGAAACACCTGAGGAGGCCCAAGAATGGCTGGAGGGATGGAGACAGGCCCCGGGGCGGCGACAAACAAGCAAGAAATAACATCACCGTCTGCAGGAGGCGGCACCACAGGGCTCGAGAGACACAAGCTCCACGATCGACTCTACTCTGCCAAACACCGACAAATGAGGACACCTTTGAAATTCGTGCTCCTGGTTTGCAGCAACGTTGGGGGCAGCCGAGAAGAAAGTACTGAGACACAACCCCATCGGGGTGCATCCTTTGAACGACCATCCTTGATTTGGTGCGCCCTGAATCGTTGCCCCACCGGACGCCTGGATTCTGATGTATTCTTTTCTAAGCCTGGATGGAACCAAACACGCAGCTAAGGTTTTGTCTGAGGGGATGGCTCGGGGTGATCACCGGAGTACTCTCTCCCCGCACGCAAGTACAAGTTAATGGGGACAAAGCACTCTGCGAAGTTGGGGTGGCGGGTAGTTCTACGTCCATCTTGCAGGGAGGCAGGGAGGGGGGTGTGGGGTGGGGACCAGTTATTGTTAATGTTTATATTCACTTTTCTCATACAGGTACGCCAAATGCTGATTATGTCAATATACAGTGTATGCTCGTTAACCATACCGCACCGCTCTCCATGTTATAGTGCCACAAATACAACCACTGACGGGAGGGGATAACTTGACCGACTTTATGCAAGCACAACCCGAGACCCTTAGTACGCTAGGCCCCCCTTTTTCAATCATATCCTGGAATGTCAACGGACTCTGTGACAAGATAAAGAGGGGGCTGGTACTGCAATACCTTAAACATCAAGCCACTGCAATGGCCCTCATCCAGGAGTCGCATTTAATGGGTTCAGCCTGTAAGGCATTGGACAGGTGGGGATTTAAAATGGCGGCGCACTCTGCATTCACCTCGGGATCGAGGGGGGTGGGGATCCTTGTTCGCAAAAACTTCCCACTCGTTATCAGTGGATCCTGGACAGACGATCAGGGGCGCTTCGCAGTTATCTCATGTCAATGGGAGGGGAGGGCATCCAATGTAGTCTCTGTCTATATCCCGCTGGCTCTACATAATCTCGCCCTCCCCGCCCTGGGTAAATTCCAGCTCAAACTCCCACAGGGTGAACTGGCCATAGGGGGCGACTTCAATGCCACGCTCAACGCCACACTTGACAGACCTCCCTGTAGGGCACACTGCGGGGCTCAGC
This sequence comes from Triturus cristatus, assembly GCF_964204655.1. Taxonomy (NCBI): domain Eukaryota; kingdom Metazoa; phylum Chordata; class Amphibia; order Caudata; family Salamandridae; genus Triturus; species Triturus cristatus. The sequence goes on along the minus strand of NC_140594.1, from coordinate 286,798,613 downwards.
TTCGTCTGGCTGAATTATTTGACACCTTCGGTCTGATAGACGTTTGGCGCCTACATTTCCCCCAGGACCGACAGTACACCTTCCACTCAGGCGCCCACAATAGCTAGTCCAGGATAGACTATATCCTTACACTCTCGTCGGCCATGGAGGGAGTGTCAGAGGTTTTACACCTCCCCAGAGGCATCTCCAATCACTCCCCTGTTATGATAAAATACACATCTCACTTTCTGTGGAGGCGCCGTATCTATCCCATACATCCTAGTTTCTTGAATGACACCGCTATTTGGAAAGGCCTGCACAGCACCATAAGACAATACTTCCAGGAAAACGAGCACTCAGTAGCTTCCCCGACGACCCTGTGGGAGGCCTACAAGGCCGTCCTGCGTGGACAAGCAATATCTTTAATTTCTTCTCACAAACGTGACACAGTGCGCCAGGTACAGGCCCTTGAGCAGGCGGTGAGCCAAGCCGAAACCAAACACTCCTCAGTTCCCAATGCTATTACAACTCATAAACTCGGTCTAGCAAAACAGGAGTACAGACACTACCTGTGCGAGGAGGCTAAGTCCAAAATCAGCAAAACACAGCACACTATTTACGAAATGGGCGATAAAGCCGGCAACCTCCTAGCTTGGCTGGACAGGAGGGAGTGAGCGGGTCGCTATGTGCCACAATTAAAATCTAACACCGAGGGGGTAATCACGGGCCCGCAGGAAATAGTAAATGCGTTTGCAGCTCATTATGAGACAGTCTACATCCCGAAGGCCACGGCCACACTGGAGGAGAATCTCGCAATCCTGCACGACATCCGGATGCCCAAACTCACGTTACCTGAAGCCCAGGCCCTGGAGGCCGATTTAACACCCGATGAACGGACACTGGCCATAAGTGGGCTCAATCAGGAAAAGCGCTAGGTCCAAACGGCATCCCCGTCGAACTCTACAAAAAAGCCGCAAGTACACTTGCGCCCCACTTACTCAAAATGTACGAAGCTAGCTTTGAGGCGGGAACCCTGCCTAGAGATCAGCGCATTGCGACAATCGCAACAATCCTAAAACCCGGCAAGCCTCCTCAGGACTGCTCATCTCATCGACCAATTTCGCTGCTGAATGCAGAAGCCAAAATATTAGCAAAGGCGCTGGCTGCTAGGCTCCAACCTCACCTTAAAACCCTAGTGCATCCAGACAAATCAGGTTTTATGCCAGGCCACAATACAGCGCTAAAACTAAAAAGACTTCACAGTGTAATGGCCCGCGCGCCCAGTATCCAGGAAGTGGCAGTAATACTCTCCTTGGATGCACGTATGGCTTTCGACCTAGTTGAATGACCCTTTCTCTTTGCAGTACTACAACACTTTGACTTTGGGCCCAAATTCTGTGCCTAGATCCGCCTTCTTTGCACGCAACCTCTGGCTCATGTGGTGGTAAATGGGCAAGTCTCTTCCGACTTTCCTCTGGGTCACGGGACAAGGCAGGGCTTTCCGTTATCTCCCCTTCTATTTGCACTAGTCTTAGAACCATTGGCGGACAGGAATAGGAGAGATCCTGTAATACGCAGGCTTAAATGAGTCTCTGAAGTTAGCATCTCCTCTGGGAGGGGAAACCCGCCCGCATAGCCCAGCTCAAATTGGTACGGGGCTGGTAAGACGGCGGAATCGCCCTACCCAATATCAAAACATACTATAGGGCCTCGCAGCTCATCGTGGTATATCAGTGGCTTCATGCCCTACAGGACGAACCTGTGTTCCGCTTGGACAGACACACTCTTGGGACCGAGGGGATTTTGCGCTCACTAAAACTATTCCACCAGGCACCTATCTCCCAGAGTCCTCGCCACTCAAGGACAGACTACTGACCAAAAAGGCCATATCCTTGACGTATCGGAAAATATTCAACAACTGGCGGGACCCTACGGTCGCCCTCCGTGAGAAATGGCAGGTTGAGCTGGGGGAACTGGATGAAATGGACTGGCAGGAGGCCCTTGCATCCCCACGGGAAGTAGCTATACCCTTCAAACTACAACTAGTACAACTTAAGATACTACATCGCACATATTACACATGACTAACACTATACATGGTTGGAAGAGCTGATAGTCTAGAGAGGTTGTGGGTCATCGGGTACTTTTTACCATACACTGTAGGAATGCCCCAAAACTATGCAATACTGGGAGACCATCATGGACACCATCACACTGGTTTGTGGGCCTACATTTCCCCCAAAGTCCAAGCAATGTCTTCTCAACATTTGGGAGCCAACTGACCTCAATCATGCGGCTCAGGACTGCGCGACCTTGGGCATGATGCTGGCTAAACATAATATCGCTCAGCAATGGGGGGGCGCAGACAGTCCCCACACACAGGCAATGGTGTAGAGACATGGATAGTGCAATGGTGGCAGAGAAGGTAGTCTTTATTCACAGAAAATGCCCCCAGAAATGGACGCGGGTGTGGGACAAGTGGAATGCCTACATAGGAAACATCTGTACCTCGCCACTCGAAGATTCGGACCCGGACCTGAGCGACTATTGGATATTATCTCTAATGGTGTACCCAATGACAGCACTGTATTTATTGTGTACGAAGATAGGGGAGAGGGCGAGCATAGCATATTTCTGTTGTTGTTACCAGTGTGTCGACACAGCTGTGCTCACTGTGTATATGTATGACTTTTGGATTTCTGTAATCAGCACCAATTAATGCGCAAAAATAATTAAAATGTTAAAAAAAACAAAAAACATTATGTTTGTGACCAGAGCTCTACACAGGGACTTCCCTCAACACTATGTGGTTGAAAACCTGTTATGTCACTGGTTGAACTTTGGGTCATTTCTAATGATGTAAATGGGCTAGTAAAATAAATGTTTTTCAGTTTATTCTAAAGAAATTTGATGTTGTTTTTGTAATGTCACCAAGAAACTCTCAGCATGACCACAGACAATGATGCAATCCTGTGAATCTTTGAAAGATCCAATACTAGTTAATAGCGGTTACTAGACAGCTCAAGAGATCTTTTACACTAGCGATCATAACTTTACTCTCGGATTGTTAGGGAAGAGGGGACTCATGCTGCTATCAATTTGATGTATAAAGTTTATGAAGTATATATAAGTAATGTTGCAATCACTTTTTGTGCCCTGAAGAAGTCTCCCTGTTTTTGGGACAAAACGCATTGGCTGCGTCCATGTCCTTTTTGTGTCTGACAAGATGAAAATAATCTTGATCAACAAACTGTATATGATCAACAAATTGGACTCTTGCACAAGATTCATTAATGTGCTTTTCATATACTTTGCTATGGTTATAAAATCCTTGGATTGACATGTACAAAGTGCTTCTTCCTTATTTTTTGTTATGTTTGCTCAAGAGAACTTGCTTGTAGACAAACAAACAAGAAAGATTTGCTTGGTGACTTTCTTACAGTAAGGTTCAGAGACGAGGATATAATAATGGTATTGGATGCTACTGAACGTATAGTTAACAAGAACCAAACTCTAAAATGTCTACAGGTATTTAACTAACACATGCTATTATTACACAATTAAATGGTACTTTTAATATTCCTCATAAACATTTGAAGCAGAGTTAACCCACTGCAGATTCACACCATTAACCGGTAGGTTCGACATACATATTAACAATGAATATGTCCATGCTACAGTCTATAAAGAACCACTGGGCATGTATCTCATCTAAACTGTCTTGACAAATAGATAGGCCACCCTGAGCTCCACTGAGCCTTTAGAAGAAGCTAAGAAGTGGCATTCCCTAACTGATGCAAAAGGTGTCTGGGAATGCACCACCTAATCCACGAGAAAAAAGGGCTCTGGCTTTGAGGCAATAACAATGACTACATGGCGGTACACCATGGAGATGCAATCTGTTCAAGTGAGAAATAAAGGAGCCGAGTGGAGTCAGGCACAGGTTTAAGATCTGTGCAAGTATGAATGAAGAAACCAGTAGGGAAGACCGGGACATGGGAAAAAAGGAGACCACAGGGAAGCATGGAGGAGGTCACAAGGGAGCCGGGGGGGCGGGGGGGGAGGTGGGGGTGTTAGTGGGCGAAAGGAGATGAGATGTGTGAACAAATATGACTAGTTTTGAGACTGAGATTTGCAGCTAGTTTGTACACAATGAACTAAGGAAATTGACAAGAAAAGGGACTCGAGACAGAGAATAGAAATATTTCTGCAGAAAGTAAAGGAGTGGGAGGAGAAAAGCAAAATAGAAAGCAAAAACATCACTGAGTGTATTAATTATAGTGGGGCCAATACAAAGGGGTTTTCAAGAAAAGTAGAGAGATATGGCAGATTTTGCCAAGTGGGTGGAGAATGAGGAGGGTCACTTAATGGAAAAAAGAGGAAAATTAATTACTGCTGGGTTGTACAGATCTGTTTTAAGGTTCCAAGCAGGTGGATGTGATCTTATGCAAATAGTATGCATTCTTCGGAAATTGGAAGAGGAAATTCATGTGGAAGACAGGACATTTGACCAAAAAGTTTTATAATGCAAGTGTAATCTTCAGACTGCTAGGTTGGGATCATCCCTTTGTTCCTCTTCCTGTCTGCCATTGATCTTCTGTTGTGATTGGCTCGAGCGCTCTTGTTGGCTTCCTTTTTCCGACGTTCCTGTACAGTGTCCCGGCCCTGCCCCTGCCCTCTGCTGGTACCCACAACTGCAGAAGGGTTATCATGTCGGATCCTGCAAGGGAAACATAGAACTGTTATGACAGAAGAAGTAGCATTGCAAAGTGACATCTCGCACTAAACAAGCCATGGTAAAATCCCCTGCTTCCCATCAGACCTTTCCAACCTAGGCATGTTCTATTTTCCACAGGCAGAAATAACACGGCAGGTAAAGGCAAACGGTTGACAGGGTCAAAGATGCACAACATGTTGAAGTCATGACAGGAAATTAGGCAGAAATCAAGTGGCAAGTTTAACAAAATTAAAATCACAGGGAAAATAAACATGGGGGCCAAGGCTAGATAAACATTGCAGGAACAGTCTTGCATGGAACATGAGAGATGTCAAACAAGGAGCAGGACTAGAATGAAAACAAACATCAAGCAGTCAATTGGCTAGAGGCAGCCTGACAGGGAACACCATAAACAAATGTTAAACAGTGACCAAAGTGGTCCCTATAAAGTGAAGAGCTGGAAATGCAATGTCGGGAAATAGCGCAGTGAAGTGAAAAGCTAGCACAAGTATGGCAGGTGTTGATAGGTAGTAAGTAAAGCTCAACCCTTTCAAGACTGAATTCCTACTCTTCACCGACAACAAGAAAAGCAAGTCCAATCCTACGAAAACGACATGAATGTGGATGGATGTGAACCCCAACTTTAATCCAATGTAGTGTCACTCTGGACACCGACCTCACTCTCAAGAAACTCAGCACCAATAAACCAAGACTATCTGCTACTAGTTCCCTCAGCTAAAGAACGTGAAACCATTCTACTCAGAGCGAGACTTCAGAATTGCTATTCAAGTCCTTGTACTCTCAAATCTGAAAGTTGACAATACCAGACTACCCAACATTCCAGACTCCACATAGGCACCCCCTTACGGGAATCTCACATGCCACTGCGATGGGTCTGAAGAAATAAGACCAAATTACTGCCACATTGATGGAAATGCAGTGGCCCCTGCTTTCAGCTCACAGCATCTTCAATACCATCTGCATCTTCCTCAAAGCCATCACAATCAGTACACCGCCTATCTGGCTGACACCACCTCCACTGGCTCTTGGCACATCCACAGCCAGGACACAATCAGACTGGAGACAAAGAAGTGCAGAAAAGAAAATCACAAAACAAGCAGTCTTCATGTATTAATGCAGGACAGCAGGTTGGGGACAGTATCTAACCGTGTGCCACTTCAGGAAAGAGCTGAAGACGACCCAACTCGCCCTTCAAAAAATACTCCAAAATGACGAAGTAATAGTCCACCACCACGCTCAGGATCCAACAACCCCTTCCATCATTAAATGATTGCATCTTTGCCTTTCACCCTCCAGCGCACTCCACTTTGTTTTGGCTCGGTTTGCCATAAACCAAATTCATCTGTCATATACATACCTAGACTAACTCCACAAGGAAATGTCAGAAAGTGAGCAAGGCCGGGGTGCATCAGCCTCATTATGGCACTGTGACTGAGGATTAAGCAATATCAGACAGCAGTCACACAAGAGGCAAATGGCTGGAATACAAGACGATCATCACTAAAAAATATATGTGAGGTAATGAAAGGTTAGAGGGACCTGAGAAGTAGGTGACCAAGCTAGCAAAGCTCGAGTAGAAGCATGTACATTACATGGACTGTTAGGAGTGACTGCACAAAATTGTGATGCAGTGAGTTGGAGAGAGGTTTGATTGAGATAGGGAAGAGAAGGTTCTGCATGGTAATCAACTGAGTAATACTGCAGGAGATGTATGCATTTAAGGCCATCAGAGGTTGAAGCTATACAGCGATATTACTGCATGAAGCAAAGACATCTGGGAGAACTGGATAAACAGAAGGGAGCAAAGATGCTGTAAGAGTTCGAAAGAACAGCATGCTCTGACAATTTTAAGTCAGACAAGTGTGGAATACACAACAGTAGTTCTAGGGGATAGCACAGGAAAGCATACAGATGGGATGCTGAGAACAGCTAGAGAAAAAGAATGAATATTTCACAGTATGACAAGGCAAATACATAACGAAAGAGACAGATGGAGTATGGGGCTAAAAACACAAAGCTAGAAGAAGAATATAGCAAACACAAGGAGATGATGGACGGAGTGCTGAAACTTTTCAAACACTCACCCCCAGTCACAGATCTGGGTTAAATCCATCATTCTTTAGCTCACTTTGCCACCCCAGTTCAGACACAGCTATATGCAAATCAGTCATGACCCTGTGCCTCATGGGACCGACCAGCCCGAACTGCCAAGCCATGTCTTCCCTGGACCGGAAACAAGCATCCTGGGACCAGTTTCGGGCTAACAGCCCTCGTCAGCCAGCCTAACTTGAATCCAATGGCAAAGTGAGCAAGGGACCCACGTCTGGGCATACCCTGCCAACTTAGGGCGAACAAAGAAAAAAGAAGGAGATGATGGACGGAGTGCTGAAACGTTTCAAACACTCACCCCCAGTCACAGATCTGTTTGTCACCCCGAGTGGGACGGGTATGGCCAGATGTGGGCCCCGTGCTCTCCATGCCACTGGGGTCAAGCTATCCTGGCTGATGAGGGCGAAAGCCTGAAACCGGTCCTAGGATGCTTGTTTCCAGTCCAGGGTAGACCTGGCTTGGCGGTTCAAGCTGGACTGTTTCCATTGGGTGCAGGGTTAAGGCTCTGTATCCCTGGATATGCAAAAATAAATGGTTACCTACATGTAGTACAGGTTATGCCCCATAGGCATCTTCACTGAAGTAAAACATAAAAAAAGAATTCCTCACTGCGTGTGGGGACCCTGAGCACTTTAAGAATTAGGACTACAAGTAACCACTTCTTCTGCATTGTAAGATTTTCATTAGTAAGTCATAAAGAATAAGTTACTTACCTTCGGTAATGCCTTACCTGGTAGAGACAGGATCTAGCCTCAGATTCCTTACATTTGGATTATCCACAGGCGCCAAACTAGATATGGAAACTTTTCTACAGCGGTACCAGTGCATCGGTAGAGGGCGTCGAGCAACTTCGTAACGACGTCTTCCACCGGATGGGACATCGACAAAGTCCATATAAGTCCTCCCCTGAAGTCAATTTCTTCCTTGACTATTTTCCGCGCAAAAACGCAGAGCCACTTATAGAAACTGCTTATGGAAACAGTGTGCCCAAATAGAATCACCTTTTTGTAAAAAATTTTTTTTATTTAATAAAAAAAAAAACTAATGAAAGGTACGAGAGAGATCAGAAAGGGATATGGAAGACGAAAGTATAAACCAGTTCTCAGAGCAAGGAGGATGGGTGGGACAGTAAGGAATCTGCAGCTAGAGCCCATCTCTACCAGATAAGACGTTACCGAAGATAAGTAACTTATTCTTCTGATAGAGACACCTAGCCACTGATTCCTTACCTTTGAACTAGATACCCAAGCAATACCATCCCTGGAGGAGGGTCTACGAATTGATCCCACTAAAGATCCTTGACTAGGACTAGCCGGTCTATTATAAGAGAGAGAGAGTGACCTGCTGCCAGGAAGGAAGTTGAGGAAGGAAAACATCTCACAAGAAATATAGTGGAAACCTCATATGAAACTTAAGCCCTTAACTATGGAAAAGCATGGGAGACACCAATGGCAGAAGAATAAAGAGGTGCTGCAAAAAACACTTCATATACTCATAATACTACATAGCTCCTCCAATGGTAGCCATAACATTAGTAGACGGGAGCTGAAGGCCAAGGACAATAGCTAATACCACTGAGCCAAAGCTCCTTGCCATAGAAACAAGCGATGTAGAGAGCACCAATCAATGCTTTAAGAAAAGCAGTAGAAACAATAAAAATTATGGGCATAGACCACTCGTGGTCAAAGTAAACACTTTGAGAGAGAAGTGAGCCCTCTGGGACTATTCAACATAGAACCTACAGAGGAGGAAGGGTTAGCAAACACAAAGCAATGAACAAGTGATGGTTGCTCTAGGATACGAGGAAAAGCACAGCAACAGAAGCAAAAATCCACTCCATTCTAAGAAAGGCAGCATAACATGACTGTTTATAGAAATACCTATATAAAAGGATGTATAAAAAAAAATATAAAGGTATGAATATATACATACACAAACAAATGTGTGTGTGTAAATATATATATATATATATATATATATATATATATATATATATATATATATATATATTTCGAGTGCTTTTCAATTTCAACGACCAACCAAGCATGAGCTTTGATTTATTGGCGGCGGTCGTGCCGTCGAAGAGCACCACCCCGAGAACCTGGGGGCCCCAGGGGCTGACATCTGCCGGCCTCTATTTGGGGACTTACATCAAGGAATTGAAGGATTACGTCGACCTGCCGGGGCTCATTTGGGGGCTCCGTTCAGCAGAAAACTACACTCTTATTCAAAGCCGACACTACATTACCCAGAAGACTTTGCTTATCGCACAGGTGACAACTTATCAGGTGGTGGTCACATGGTGCCTTTAAGCAGGGAGTGATCGGAGGTGTACTTTTCCACTACCAGCCCTGAAGAGAGGATTGCCTCGAAACGCGTCGGCGTACGTGGTGGGAACTGTAAAGCAGCAGAGAAGACGTTTTCCTTTCCGCTTCAATAAAGGTGTTATGCTTGGAACACCTTGGTGTATTTCGAGTGCTTTTCAATTTCAACGACCAACCAAGCATGAGCTTTGATTTATTGGCGGCGGTCGTGCCGTCGAAGAGCACCACCCCGAGAACCTGGGGGCCCCAGGGGCTGACATCTGGCGGCCTCTATTTGGGGACTTACATCAAGGAATTGAAGGATTACGTCGACCTGCCGGGGCTCATTTGGGGGCTCCGTTCAGCAGAAAACTACACTCTTATTCAAAGCCGACACTACATTACCCAGAAGACTTTGCTTATCGCACAGGTGACAACTTATCAGGTGGTGGTCACATGGTGCCTTTAAGCAGGGAGTGATCGGAGGTGTACTTTTCCACTACCAGCCCTGAAGAGAGGATTGCCTCGAAACGCGTCGGCGTACGTGGTGGGAACTGTAAAGCAGCAGAGAAGACGTTTTCCTTTCCGCTTCAATAAAGGTGTTATGCTTGGAACACCTTGGTGTTTTTCGAGTGCTTTTCAATTTCAACGACCAACCAAGCATGAGCTTTGATTTATTGGCGGCGGTCGTGCCGTCGAAGAGCACCACCCCGAGAACCTGGGGGCCCCAGGGGCTGACATCTGCCGGCCTCTATTTGGGGACTTACATCAAGGAATTGAAGGATTACGTCGACCTGCCGGGGCTCATTTGGGGGCTCCGTTCAGCAGAAAACTACACTCTTATTCAAAGCCGACACTACATTACCCAGAAGACTTTGCTTATCGCACAGGTGACAACTTATCAGGTGGTGGTCACATGGTGCCTTTAAGCAGGGAGTGATCGGAGGTGTACTTTTCCACTACCAGCCCTGAAGAGAGGATTGCCTCGAAACGCGTCGGCGTACGTGGTGGGAACTGTAAAGCAGCAGAGAAGACGTTTTCCTTTCCGCTTCAATAAAGGTGTTATGCTTGGAACACCTTGGTGTTTTTCGAGTGCTTTTCAATTTCAACGACCAACCAAGCATGAGCTTTGATATAGATTTATATATATATATATATATATATATATATATATATATATATATATAAGTACCTAGCGCATTCTTCCACTTTCTGGCAGGCGAGGAGGAAAGCACACGGACACCAGTCGTGCTTCACGAAGATTTATTCAGAAGTCAGCATTGGCATGACAAGTCATTACGCGTTTCGGCCACCAGGTGGCCTTGATCACATAAGGTAACAACCATACTGAACATCCTTAAATACACAGCACTTTGTGATAGGGGTGGGCGTAATTTGCGAAATTAACTTTCGCAAATTATCGCGAAAATGTTTAAAATTATCGCAAACAAGCGGAAATATCGCGAAGATGCGGAAGTTTTTTTCCGGCATGTTCGCGAGATTTTCTGCATGGTTGCGGGTCGCCAACTTACCCATGTGGTTGCTTGCGGGCGCGGCCATCTTGTTTTGAGTTGTCTTGCGGTGCATGATCGCGAGAAGAAAGACGTGAGCGCGCGACGCATGACGTCACTGCGGGCGCGAACTGTCGCGAGATAGCGCAAATGGCTAAAAACAATACAACATCTCATGGAGAACGCGACCGGATCAAGAAAACTTGTCGGCGAACGCAGGGATTCAGGTAAGGCGATCGCGCGCGCGCGCGAGAATGTATTATTTTACAGCGCGAGCAAGCAACAAATTATCGCCAAGCTGCGGAAACCGGAATTTTTGACATTTTCGCGCTCTCCGCGGAACGCGAAAATGTCAAATTATCGCAATTTCCGCGAACGGAACGAAATTTTCGCCCAGGCCTACTTTGTGATCACGTGATAATCAGTAATGAACGACATAGAAGAAATATAGACGATCATTGCCAATCTATAACAAAAACTTCTGCTTTAGGTTGAAATATTTCTTTTTGCTTGTTATAATGCATTATTGTGAAGGCGTGCAAATACATGAACATTAATCTTTGTAAAGTGCAATTACTTGTGCAAAATACGCAAGTTAAAGTGCAAATTGCAATAGTTTTGTTTGTACAAAATACGCAATAAGGTGCAAAATACAAATATTCGCACAGAGTATATACACAAGGTAACCTTGTATAAGTGCAAAATGCATTCGATAAAACCATGATATGGTTGCCTAAAAGGCACTTAACGATGTAAAATACCGAAGTATTCTTGTGCAAAATACGCAATAATAATACCAAAACTGATCTGCACTGCAATGATGTTGACCTAGTTCATAAATGTTCATGAATAAAAATACAAAACATCCTTCTAATGATTAACAAGAAAAATACAGAATTGATAACAAAATATGTCGATCATGAAAATATGTTTTTTCCAAAGAATGTGGACAGAGTGCGAAATGTGAAAAAATAAAAGGATGGTAAAACAAGAGAGAGCGATAGAAAAATAATAAATTTGAATGTGGAAAATGTTAGAATACATTGAAATAAACATCATATAAATCCAAATTCAGAGGCTGGTTCAATATATATATTATATACACATACACACACACTGTATAATGAAATATTCCCAAGAAAGGTACATAAAAACGTTTACAACATCTGTTGTGGACCGAAGATGTGAAAACGGCGAGCTGGCAGACAGCCACATGGAACTGTACAATAGAATAGAGGATGTGGAAGATATCATACACCCCAGAAAAATAAAAGCAACCGTACATAAAGAACAAGTTACTTACCTTCGGTAACGATGTATCTGTAAGAAACATTAGTTAGTTAGATTCCTCACCTTAGAATATCCCCAGGCGTCAGACTGGATCCGGAAGATTTTTCGTCAGCAATACCCCTTGCGCGTCGCTAGGCGGCGTCTGCGGCTCCGCATCCGTCGTCGGCGTCGTGCGCCGGAATGACGTCGGAGTACTTAGACGCCGCCCTTGCGCGCTGACGTCAGTTCTTGTACATAGCCTTCCGCGCCAGGAACGCAGAGCCATGCAAGATACCGACACTGGTGCCAAAAAATTCTAGGGCCCTGAAAGGGATAGCCTTAACCTTAGATGTCAGTTCGCAGAACGGGGAGGATGGGTGGGTCGGTGAGGAATCTAACTAACTAATGTTTCTTACAGATACATCGTTACCGAAGGTAAGTAACTTGTTCATCTGAAAGAAACACGTTAGTTAGATTCCTCACCTTAGAATAGATACCCAAGCAATACCATCCCCGGTGGTGGGTCTGCGAACCAAGATCACACCAGAAAGTCCTGGAGGACAGAACGGCCAAAGAAGCCATCCCTCCGGACTTGGCTGTCGAGGCAATAATGCCTGGCAAACGTGTGTAGCGAAGCCCACGTTGCCGCCTGACAGATGTCCTGCAAAGGGACACCCCGTCCCAAAGCAGTAGTAGCCGCTGTGGCCCGAGTAGAATGGGCGCGCAGCCCAACAGGAGGGTCCTTTTTTGCCAAGGAATAACAAATGTTGATGCACAAAACGACCCACCGAGAGATGGTCCGTTTGTGCACAGCTTTCCCCTTCTTAGCACCCACGTATCCAACGAAAAGTTGGTCGTCCACCCGGAACTGCTTTGTGCGGTCCAGATAAAAGGAGAGCGCACGTTTTGGGTCCAGACGGTGGAGCCTCTCTTCCTCTTTGGAAGGATGCGGAGGCGGGAAGAAGGTGGGCAAGGTGACAGACTGCCCCAGATGAAAGGGGGTCACCACTTTCGGAAGAAAGGAGGGACGAGGCCGAAGGAGAACCTTGTCCGGATGAACAGAGAGAAAAGGAGGCTTTGATGATAAAGCCTGGAGCTCACTCACCCATCTAGCCGAGGTGATGGCTACCAGAAAAGCAGTCTTAAGCGTCAGCAGACGAAGAGGACAATTATGAAGAGGCTCAAAGGGAGCGCACATTAGAAATGTGAGAACAAGATTCAAGTCCCACTGAGGCATTACAAAAGGGACAGGAGGGAACGTGTGAGTAATACCTTTTAGAAAGCGTGTAACTACAGGGGACTTGAAAAGAGAAGGCTGATCAGGAAGCCGTAAGAAGGCAGAGATGGCAGCAAGATAACCTTTCAAGGTGCCCAAGGCAGAGCCCTGCTGGGCCAAAGAAAGAAGAAAGAGGAGAACCTCAGAAAGAGGGGCGGAAAGGGGATCCACAGCCTTTGCTGTGCACCATGCCACAAATTTGTTCCACCGGCAGGCGTATACCGTCTTTGTGGAGGGACGCCTGGCTGCCAGAATGATATCACAGACTTCAGGAGGCAAGTCAAATGGCATCAACTGCCGCCGCTCAATCTCCACGCATGGAGGTGGAGGCTGGACAGGTTCGGGTGGAGGACCATCCCCTGCTGCTGCGACAGAAGATCCTCCCGAAGGGGCAGACGTATCGGAGGATCGGTCAACATACTGAGTAGCTCGGGATACCAGTACCTTCGAGCCCAGTCCGGAGCCACCAAGATGACTTGGGCCCATGTCTCGCCTGATCTTCTTCAGCACTCTGGGCAGAAGTGGTATAGGCGGAAAGGCGTACAACAGACCGTAACTCCACTCGTGACGAAAAGCGTTGCTTAGATCTAACCAAGGCTCTCCCCACTGCTGAAAGAGACCTTGCGCCACTTCGGAGTTCAGACGCCATTCGTGATCCATCATGCACCGGCGGCTGAGTTCGTCTGCTCTGGCGTTCACAGAGCCCGCCAGATGTTGAACCACTAGGGTGACGCCCTGGTGTTCCAGCCATGTCCAGAGGCGCAGAGCCTCCTGATAAAGGGTCCACGACCCCACCCCGCCCTGTTTGTTGCAATACCACATGGCGGTGGTGTTGTCCGTGAACACCTGCACGACACTTCCCCTGACAGAGGGAAGGAAGGCTTTCAGTGCAAGTCGGATCGCTCTCAACTCCAACAGGTTGATGTGGAGACGAGACTCCGCCGGAGACCAGAGGCCTCTGATCTCCGCCTCTCCCATATGGCCACCCCATCCCAGGAGGGACGCATCCGTCACTACGACATGCTCCGGTTGGGGAAGGGAGAGGCTCTTGCCCGTGACCCAATCGCGGTCCGTGAGCCACCACTGCAACTGCTTCGCAGTGCCCTCCGAGATCAAGACATGGTCGGACAGGTTGCCATGATGCTGGGCCCACTGAAACTTCAGGTCCCACTGCAGAGCCCGCATGCGCCGCCTGGCGTGATGCACTAGTAGGATGCAGGAGGCCATCAGCCCCAGAAGCCGCAACACTAGCCTGACCGAAACCCAGGATAGAGGCCGAAAGATGGGAATCAGGGCCTGAATATCCCGGACCCGCTGTTCCGGTGGATAGACCCAGAACTGCGCCGAATCGAGAACCGCTCCGATGAAGAGGAGCTTCTGAGAGGGGCTCAGGTGTGACTTCGGCACGTTGACGGAAAACCCCAGCAAATGCAGGAGATCCGCCGTAGTCTGGAGGTGGGAGACGACTGCCTGGGGCGAGCCCGCCTTCAACAACCAGTCGTCGAGATAGGGGAAGACTGGAACCCCTGATCTGCGCAGATGAGCTGCGACCACCGCCATCACTTTCGTGAACACCCGAGGGGCACTGGTGAGGCCGAAGGGGAGAAGGTGAACTGAAAGTGCTCCTGGCCCACCGTGAACCGCAGGTAACGCCGGTGGGCCGGCAGGACGGGGATGTGGAAATAAGCGTCCTGCAAGTCCAACGCTACCATCCAGTCTCCAGGGTCTAGGGCAGCTAGAACCTGGGCCAAAGTCAACATTTTGAACCGTTCCTTCCGAAGGAAGGCATTGACGTTCCGGAGGTCCAAGATAGGGCGTAGGCCCCCCTTGGGAACCAGAAAGTAGCGGGAATAACAACCACGACCTACTTCTGGGCTCGGAACGCGCTCGACGGCCTCTTTGGCCAAGAGGGCCGAAACTTCCTCTCGCAGAAGATTCAAATGATCCTCCGAGATACGGTGGTGCTGCGGTGGCATGGCTGGAGGGGTCGTCTCGAAGGGGAGGGAGTAGCCCCTTCGGACGATTTGCAGCACCCACCTGTCCGAAGTGATGGTACGCCAGTGGAGCAGGTGATGGCGAACTCTGCCGCCCACTGGCGAGGAATGGGCCGGAAAGCTCGGACTAGGAAGGCTTGGAGGCGGATGCTGCCGGGGTGGATATGGGCTGACCGCGTCGTCCTCCAGAACCGCCTCGGCGGAAACCACGTCCGCGCGCAGGTTGGTTCTGCGGCTGGTGGCTAGGCGGACGTGAGGAGGCACCCCTTCCTTGGCCACGAAAGGGGCGAAAGGCAGAAGTTTGCGACCGCGGGGCCGAGAGGCCCAAGGACTTGGCCGTAGCCCGGGAGTCCTTAAAGCGATTCAGCGCACTGTCCGCTTTCTCACCAAAAAGGCGAGTGCCATCAAAGGGCATGTCCATGAGAGTGCTCTGGACATCCCCCGAAAAGGACGTGGACCGCAGCCAGGCGTGACGTCTAAGCGCCACCGTGGTAGAAATCGCCCTACCCAGCGAGTCCGTAGTGTCAAGCCCACATCGGATTGCATGTCGTGCTGCATCCCTCCCATCGGCCAGAGCCTGGGTAAGTCGTGTCTGGGCCTCCTCCGGGCACAGGGGCAGCACGTCCTCCACCGTATCCCACAGAGAGTGGGAATAACGGTCCAAAAGACAGGCGGTGTTCAAGGACCGCAGACCCAAACTAAGGGAGGAGAACAGCTTTTTGCCAAACTGTTACAGTCTCTTGGAATCCCGGTCCGGCGGAGCGGTCGGGAAGGAGGATTGGGAGGTAGAAGCCTGGATAACCAGGCTCTCGGGGGTGGGGTGTTGGGACAGAAAACTGGGGTCGCCCGGAGCAGGGCGGTGGCGCCTGGCGACGTTCCTGTCCACAGAAGGAACTGTGGAGGGCTTGGACCAGGTGCCCTGCAGAACGTCAATGAGGGCCTCATTGAATTGCAGCAGAGGCTCAGTGGAGCTTGCTGCAGACTGAAGCACCTCAGTGAGGACGTTAATCCTCACAGCCACGGCAGGCAGCTCGAGCCCAAGGGCTGCGGCCGCCTTGCGCAGCACCACAGAGAAAGCAGCACCCTCCTCCGAAGCCACAGTCGGAGGAGAGATGAATCCAGTGTCTGGTGAGGTATCCAGACCACTGGCCTACCCCAGTTCATCTGCCCAGTCCTGTGACAGCTGGGCCTGAACGGCCATAGGGTCATCGGACCCCTCCCAGTCGCCCCCGTCATCCGATTCCTGGTAAACAGGAGGAAGGAGCGGAGCCGGATGGTAGACATAATGTGTCTCTAACGGCGCCGAACGCGGCGTCCATCGACGCCGCACCGGCGCCGGATCCGGAGCGGGGCTAAACTGGGGATCGACGCCGAGCGGAGCCGGCGTTGGAGGTGGAACCGGTGAAACCTTTATTATACCATCACCATGGAGGAGAAAGAACCCTACCTCTTCAAAAAGAAGAGAAGTGAGAGAGAGAAAGAAAAGTCCCCAAGCAAAAATAAATCTCCAGTCAACAATTCCTGTGACATCGCGAGTGAGGATCCTTCCGTCACCCAAGGTTGTCATTTTTAATACTCATTAGTTCAAGGGATGACGAACCCACAAGGGGTTGGAACTTTATCCGCACTCGAGAGAAGTGAAGGAAACTCTCTGGAAAAGAATCCGAAAGGATCACCAAACCTCCTTATGAACCAAACTCAAGAGAAGGTGGTCAAGGAACACATGTTCGAAAAGAGACATAAGATGAAAAACAGCCATAAACCCCTAATAGGGGTAGAAGGCTACATCTGAAGAACAAATTCAGTAACTAAATGTTGGAGTTGGTATCGGAAGTGTCCTGGAGACGTTTCCAACAAAGTACAAAAACATATCCCAAAAGTGAAAAGCAACAACAGCTTAGTGCATGGCAAAAGCAGATTAAAAACAGTCCATGGAGTAGCAAAGAAGAGAAAAAGTCAGCAGAGTAATCCACCCATGCTAAGATACAGACAAGGTACGTCCACAGGGAACCATGAGAGTAGTAGAAATGGTATGAGCCCTTCTTGCCCGTGCATAGCGAGAGCTAGCACAAGGGGTGATAATGGCTGAAGGAACCTAAGGGAGGAATACCGCCTAGGCCAAGATCAGACAATCTACCCTAAGCTAAGAACCAAACCCTCTTCCCTTGCATGTGCTAGGGAAAAAACAGCACCTGATAGAGCGTAAGGAAACAAACTCTGGCTAGTGAGGAGAATACACTCAACAAAACAGGAGTGAAGGAACAAGGAGAAATCTCTTGCACCATCTTACCAAAGAACAGAATTTAAAGACCCCTATAAGGGTACTAAAGTGCCATAAACATATGTAGGAATGCCTGTAAGGCATACAGAAGAATTACCCGCTTGGTCAGGAAACAAGGAAGCAATGCAGCCGAACAATACAAGCAAAATACTCCAATCCGAACCTGGGTAGAAAAGCAAAAGAACACCTTGCATTAACAGGTCGTTGAAGCCCAACAGGGTCATAAAACAATATGCGTCCCACATAACGAGGACCATAACCTGTCGACAGATTGAGAAGTAATTAACAATACCTGCAGGAGCACCTCACCGATTGCCACCCGTAGGTAAAGTTTGAAAGAAAAAAACCAATGAGCAATGCCCTGGAATTGCTCACATGTGAAAGAAATCTAGTAGACCATGCCCGTACAAACTCAGTATGGGCAGAAGAAGAGAAGAAGACAGTATAACAAAATAGGGTTTAAGATTCTGCTCCACCCATACTGCCCCGAAAACAGTGTGAAGCGGAATCGGCATGGGCACGGAACAGATGCTGACCATCGAAAGGCATGTTCACCAGAGGTGCGTAGCCATGCACGACGGTGACGTGCCACTGAAAGAGCCGTGGCTCACCCGACAGAATCTGTGGTATCCATGCCACATTGAATCAGCAATTTAGCTACTTGTCGGCCATCATGGAGTAACTGAGTAAGATCGTTCGGGGTCTCATCCGGGAGCGAGTGGAGTAGGCGAGAGACCGAATCCCACAACACGTGAGAAAACCGGCTCAGAGCACGAGCTGTATTTAGTGACCGCAAAGAGGGACAGGTGGCAGAAAAAATATGCTGACCAAAAGTATTGAGACTTCTAGACTTCCTGTCTGGAGGGACGTTAGGGAGGGAGCTGATGTCAAGGAAGGCTACAGCAGCCCGTACCACAAAGCTGCGTGGAGTAGGCTGCCGGAGAAAGCAGGCCGGGTCTCAAAGGGCAGGACAGCGTCTATGAACTATAGCCCAATCCACTGGGGGCCCTGAAACAGGTTTAGCCCAAGAGCACAATTAAATATCAAATAGGAATTCACTGAAGGGGAGCACAGGCTCAAATCCCGTTTGGCCCTGATTAAGCACCCCAATTAGGGGCCAATGGCCACCTCCACAGAAGGAAGCTGCAGCTCCAGAACCACAGCTACCCTCCTCAGAAGCTCAGCAAAAGCAGAGCTAACCTCAGTAGCATGGCTGGAAGGAGAAAACAAGCCAGAGAAAGAGCAGGACTCAAGGACACTTGCTTCACCCAGCTCAGATATCCAATTAACCTCCAGAGGAAGCTGAGCAGTGTCAGTTATGAGTTGAATAAACCCCAATTCTGCTCCATCTCCACCAAAAACCAGTTCTCCTGAAGGAAGAACAGTAGGGGCGCTCCTCCAAAGAGGGAAAGTAGACTGAGGTGAACTGCTCCACCGACATTGCCCCGATGCCGTCTGGCGTCTATCTGGTGACGCCTCAAGATGTCAGTGTCGATCGGAACAGTTGAAGTCAGAGCCGGCTGATCTGACACTGGCATCGCAGGTGGGAACCCTGAAGAACTGTGCACCAGAGCAGACATGGATCTGACTACGGATCCAGAGGGCCTCACTGATGCCAAGGGAGACTCTGCCAGCGTAGATTCAGTCAAGGCTCCTCCTCATCCTTGGGGCTGAGATGCACACCAGAGGGAGGCGGATATCCAAAGTTGGCATGAAGGGAGTAGGAAAATGCTACTTACCAGAATGCATCTGTTCTTGGCATGTAGAGTTGCAGATCCACACACTGTGCATAGATCGCCATCAGGTGTTGGGCCCGGATGTTTGCACTTTGTTAATGTCTTGGAAGAAGTCTTTGGAAGTCACGAGATAGGTGACTCCTCCTTTGGACAATAGTGCGCATGGGCATCGACTCCATCGTCAGATTGTTTTTTCGCCAAGAAGGGAAATGATGGGGTTTTGTGAGAAACAGAAATAGATGTCCATGTATGTTGTATCTAACAGATAAAGGTAGCCGGGAGGTGGGTGGGCGTGTGTGGATCTACAGCTCTACATGCCAAGAACAGATGCATACAGGTAAGTAGCATTTTCCGTTTGAGGCATATGAGCTGCAGATCACACACTGTGTATAGATTGCATAGCATACTCCTCCTTAGCGGCGACCACCAGTACCTGTTGCAGTAGTTTGAAATAGTGTTTTGAAAACAGCTTGGCACACTAGCTTGTTGTTTTGCCTGCACATCTACACAAGAGTGCTTTGTGAATGTGTGCGGTGTAGACCATGTAGCTGCTTTGCAGATGTCATCTAAGGGAATGTTCCCTAAAAATGCCATTGAAGCCGCTACTTTTCGGGTAGAGTGGGCTTTAGGGGAAATAGACAGTGTACGTTTTGCTTTGTGATAGCAAATTTGTATACATTTGACAATCTACCTTGCAATCCCAGACTTTGATATGGGATTGCCTTTATATGGTGGTGAGAAGGATACAAAAAGTTGCTTTGTTTTACGAAAAGGTTTTCTTCTGTCAGTATAGTAAAGGAGTGCTCTTTTTACCTCTAGAGTATGAAGAGCTCTTTCTGCTTCTGTTTGTGGTTGCGAGAACACCACTGGCAACTCAACAGATTGGTTAAGATGGAAGGGAGAGATAACTGTTGGAAGGAATTTGGGATTTGTCCTGAGAACCACTTTGTTATGATGGAGTTGTAAAAATGGTTCTTGAGTAGTTAGTGCCTGTAGCTCACTGACTCTTCTAAGAGATGTATTGGCCACAAGGAAAGCGACTTTCCATGTAAGAAATTGTAGCTCGCATTTATGCAGAGGTTCGAATGGAGGACCCATTAATCTTGTGAGGACGATGTTTAGATTCCACACTGCGGAGGGTGGTACCCTGGGAGAAATTATTCTTTTGAGGCCTTCCATAAATGCTTGAATAGCAGGCACCTTGAACAATGACAGGTGTTGTCTATTTTGTAGTTAAGCTGCTCTGGCAGCGAGATGTAATCTAATTGATGTGTATGCTAGATTTCAT
The DNA here is from genome assembly GCF_964204655.1 of Triturus cristatus. NCBI lineage: Eukaryota > Metazoa > Chordata > Amphibia > Caudata > Salamandridae > Triturus > Triturus cristatus. The sequence continues at coordinate 286,778,129 of NC_140594.1, read as the reverse complement.
CTTTGAAGATGTAGGGGGTAACATATGATGTGCTGAGTGGAGGCATCTAGAGGATTGATGTTGTTGTTACAGAATATAACAAATCTTTTCCACTTGGCTGCATAGCAGGCTCTAGTGGTGGGGCGCCTAGCTTCTTTGATAACGTTCATACAATCAGGTGGAAGATTGAGATAACCAAACTCTAGGACTTCAGGAGCCAGATCGCCAGGTTGAGCTGTGCTGGATCTCTCCATGGTTCTGTGATAAGAGCTGTGGGGAGAGGTGTAGTTTTTGGTGCAGGACTACTGATAGTTTCAGCAATGTTGTGTACCACGGTTGTCTGGCCCATGTTGGAGCAAGTAGGATCAGTGTTAGTGACTGTTGTTGCAGCTTGCGCACCACTAATGAAATGAGTGGGAGAGGTGGAAAAGCGTACGCAAATCGGCCTGACCAATTCATCCATATCGCATTGCCTTTGGACAATGGGTGAGGATATCTGGCGGCAAAGCTTGGGCATTTTGTGTTGTAATGTGTGGCGAAGAGATCTATCTCTGGCTGCCCCCACATTTGGAAAAACAGTTGAAGAACTTGTGGATGAAGTTCCCACTCGTGAATCTGTTGTGTCTGCCGCCTTAACAGATCTGCCATGCGATTTTGAATTCCTGGGAGATGTTGGGCTAAAAGGAATATGTTTTGAGGAGTAGCCCACCTCCATATGCTCTGTGCCAGTTGAGAGAGCTGCAGAGAGTGCGTCCCCCCCTGTTTTTGTAAATAGTACATTGCTGTCATATTGTCTGTGCGGACTAAGACAGTTTTGTCTGATATCGGTTTCTGGACTGATTTTAATGCCAGAAAGATTGCTAGTAACTCCAAATGGTTGATGTGGAGTAGCCTTTGCTGAGGTGTCCATGTGCCCTGTATGGTGTGATGAAGTAGATGAGCTCCCCAGCCGGTGAGCGATGGGTCTGCTGTTAGCACAATCTGTGGAACCGGCTCTAGGAACGGTCGCCCTTTGGAAAGGTTTTGGGTGTTCCACCACTGCAGAGAGCGATGTGTGCAGCCGTCCACCAACACCAGATCTGTTAGCTGACCTTGAGCTTAGTTCCACTGACGTGCTAAGCATTCCTGTAAGGGGCGCATCTGGAGTCTTGCAGGAGGTACTATGAATATGCAAGAAGCCATCATCTCTATGAGTTGCATGAACACTTGAGCTGGAAGTGAGTGTTGCGGATGGAATCTTGTTATAAGGGCTTGCATGCTTGCTATCCTGGCTGGACTGGGATATGTAAGGCTTGTTGAGGTGTTTATTGTGGCACCCAGATGATGTGGGATGGTTGGAGGTGAGACTTTGTGAGGTTTAAGGTAAACCCCAAGTCGTGAAGTAGTTGGATTGTGGTGTGTGTGTGATTTACACACTGGGTATGTGACTTGGCTTTTATGAGCCAGTCATCCAAATATGGGAAGACGTGAATTTGTTGTCTTCTTAAGTGGGCTGCTACCACTGCCAGAAATTTTGTGAAGACTCTGGGTGCTGTGGTGACTCCGAATGGGAGAACCTTGAACTGATAATGCTAACCGTCCACCACAAACCAAAGATATTTCCTGTGAGCAGGGTGAATGGGAATGTGGAAGTAGGCGTCCTTGAGATCTAATGTGGCAAGGAAGTCGCTGTGTTTGAGTGGAGGGAGGACCTGTTGAAGAGTGATCATATGGATATGGTCTGATTGTACGTAGAGGTTTAATGGTCTGAAGTCCAAGATGGGTCTCAGGGTTCCGTCCTTCTTTGGAATGAGGAAGTACAGGGAGTAAACCCCTGTGTTTTGGTGATGAAGGGGAACTGGTTCTATTGCATGTTTTTCTAGGAGGGAAAGCACCTCTTGTTTTAGAAGCGTTAAATGCTCTGCTGACATTGGACGCTGTTTGGGTGGTATGTTTGGGGGAGTTGAAGTGAGCTCTAGGCAATAACCTGATTGGATGATTTGTCTCACCCACCTGTCCGTGGTAATGTTGTTCCAGACAGGTAGGAACTGTAGCAATCTTCCCCCGACCGGAGTAGAGTGGTCGGGGGGTGGGGGGAGAGGGGTAATTGGGGGAGGGGGGGGAGTGGAGGGAAGTCATTGTTTAGGGGTGGAGGTGGTGCGAGTATTGGTAGTTTTGCCTCTACCCTTAATGTTACTGCCCCTGTAGCCTCGTCTGTAATAGCCTCTGTTAGATGAGGTCTGGGTGAGACTCTTGTAGGAAGTGGAGGGGTTATCAGTGGTAAAACCTCTAGAGGCGCCCCTATAAGAGGAGCGACGAAAGGAACTTCTGGGAGCTTGCGATTGCAAAGCTCCCATTGATTTGGCAGTGTCAGTATCCTTCTTCATCTTCTCTAAAGATGAATCTACAGTGGGCCCAAATAAGTGTTCCTGGTCAAACGGTTAATTTAATATGGTAGTCTGAACCTCGGGTTTAAATCCCGAAATGCGTAGCCACGCATGTCTGCGTAAAAGGACTCTGGTATTAATAGCTTGGGATGCTGTGTCTGCAGCATCCAGAGCACAACGAATGGAGGTATTAGTTATGAGCTTGCCTTCCTGGGTGAGATCATTGGCTCGTGTTTTCTATTGGTTTGGAAGGTGTTATAGTAGGGTCTCTAGCCCGTCGTAGTGTGCCCTATCATACCTGGCCAGCAAAGCCTGTGTGTTGGCAATTCTCCATATGTTGGCTGCTTGGGACACTGTTCTTTTACCAGATGCGTCCAACAGTTTTGACTCCATATCAGGAGGTGGAGCATCTCCTGTGGTTTGGGAGTTAGCCCTTTTCCTGGCATTAGAGACCACTAAGGAATTCAAGGGTACCTGCCCTTCAATATAAACAGGGTCAGCTGGGGCAGACTTTTACTTCTTTTCTACTCTGGTGTTAATGACTCTGGCCCTTACAGGATCCTTAAACACTTCAGAAGCGTGTTTGATTACCCCTTTTAACAATGGGAGAATGGAAATGGACCTTTGAGATGGTGCCAAAGTGTCCATGAGGAAATCTTCCTCTACAGGGTCTGTGTGTAAGTTCTTGGTATTCTTCTGCTCTGTGTATGAGCTGAGTGAACCCTATAGTATCCTCTGGAGGGGATGTTCTATTTGGGTAGATGTCATCCTGTGGTGTGTCGGGGACATCTGGTGTGTCATAATCGTCCCATGGGTCGTTTGGGGTACCAGGAAGACTAGGTTTCCCTAAGGGTTGATCATCCCCTTCGTCCTCAGCGGTGTCGTCATCATCCTGAGGTGGAGGAGATGGGATAGGAGAGTGGTGGGGAGGAGGAGGTGGAGAAGCAATCCTTAAAGGAGAAGTTGCAATGTCTCTTTTTAAAAGGAGGTGGAGCTGGTACAGGCTTGTCCATTTTCGTTTTCTTGGAAGGACTAAGTATAAGTTGACCTGTCCTGGGGTCTTTTTGAAGAGTTTTTTGGGTTGCATCAGAAAAAGCTAGTCCTCTGGAGTGTGTTGTTTCGGTGCCGATTTTTTCGGGTCCGATTGTTTGTGTGGCACAAGTTTTGGAGTCGTTTTATGCTCCTTAGGTCTGGAATCGGGAGTTTTACTGGGTTCCGGTGGGGTCTTCGGCACCGGTTGTTTCTTCGGTCCCGATGATTTATTTGGATCTGTAGTTTGAGCGCCAGTTTTCTTCGGAACCGGTTGTTTGCTCGGTTCGAGGGTTTTTTGGGCAACGAAGGCTGAGCACTCGAGGTCTTTGGAACCGAGTGTTTACTTGGTTCCGACGATTTTTTTGGAGCCTGGATGTCCGTACCAGTGGATTTCGGTGTCGAAGGCGCTGATGTGGAACCAGGCGTTGGTGCGGAGAAGGGCAATGGTTTCTTCTTTGGAGCAGGGGATGGAGTTTCGGCACCGACGACAGGCTGGCTCGATCCCGAGTGGCCTGAAGGCTTATGTATCGACTTCTTTTCCGAGCCCGAAGGCAGGGCGTGAGAAGTTTCTTCCCGGTGTGCACCTAGGCCCGAAGGTGAAGGTGTGACCGAAGCCTTTTTGGGAATGGGGGGGGGGGGGGGGGGGGGGGGAGGGGTCGACGTCAGTACTTACGACCCGCTGCCCCGGAGTGATATCTTCGACGCCGGAGTCGTCGGCGCTGACGTTGCCCTCTTGGATCTGCTTCTGCTCCAGTACGTTGATGCCTTCCTGCAAGATGTCGTCCGGAATCGATGTCGATGATCGAGCCATGATTCTTTGAGCTCGACGATCCCGAATTGTCTTCTTGGAGCGGAAAGAGGCACAAGCTAGACAGTCTTTGGCCTCGTGCTCAGGTGAAAGGCAGAGGTTACACACCTTGTGAAGATCGGCATGTGGAAACTTGGATCCACATTTAGGACACTTTTTGAAGGGAGTCCTTTCCATGAGCCAAAGGCCTTATGGCGCAGGTAGGCCCGAAGGCCTGCGTCGACGACCGGAATCAAAGAATTCTAGTTTGAAGAGATGCGCGTCGAATGGAACGCGATCGAAACAATACCGGTTAATGGGTGAAGGATTTTGCGTCGAAAAGTAGATCGGTAACTCACACCGAACTGGAGTTCGATTAACACATCCGAGCCCGATGGCGGAAAAAAAACAATCTGATGATGGAGTCGATGCACATGCGCACTATTGTCCAAAGGAGGAGTCACCTATCTCGTGACTTCCAAAGACTTCTTCCAAGACAATAACAAAGTGCAAACATCCGGGCCCAACACCAGCTGGCGATCTATGCACAGTGTGTGATCTGCAGCTCATATGCCTCGAACATAATATTCCCATATCCGGTAAAGAATCACCCCAGGGAATACCGGAAAGTGCAGGGTATATTCTTGCCTGACTCCTCAACCAGAGGACGAGGAGGGGCATCAGACACGATTCACGTATGCGGCGAAGTCTTGGAGTCTGGCAACTTCGATCGCTTACATTGCAACTTAACTTTAGACATTGAGGTTGTAGAACGCCTGGGGGAAGGACTACTGGAGCGGGCTCTCAAGTGTTCCTTGGAACGAGAAGGTGACCATGAACGACAGGGGGACTGCGATAACCGCACCAATAGCTTCATGCGGCATTCCCGCAATGCCTTTGGCCGAAGTTCGCAACAGGAGTCGCACTCTTCAGAGTCATGGTGTTCACCAAGACACCAGATATAAATATTACGAGGGTCTGTAGATGACATCTGCTGTTAAAGTTTACCGGACCCACAGGGTTTGTACCCTCAGGACATCCAGAAAAAAAACACACTTTTTCGTCAACAAAAAATGTTGAGATAGGCCACAAACCAGCCGCAGGAACCACTCTCCGGATTTGTGTTGGAAGCACGGAAATGAAGATACGGACGTCTGAGAAGGGCTTAAATAGACTCTATCGACATTACATTCGGTGGAAGACATTGCTACGGAGTTGCTAGACGCACTCTACTGACGAGCAGAGGTACTTCTATAGAAAATTTTCATGATGTAGTCTGGCACCTGGGGATAATTCAAAGGTAAAGAATCTGCAGCTAGATGTCTATCAGATTGTTAAAACAGAGGAGCAAACAAAAAAGGTATCACTTCCCTTGTGTCTTCTCTTTGACATAAGGTATTAAAAAAATATGTATATCTTACCAGGAGTGATTGGAGTAACCCTAATTAAAGTTAATGATAATATTGCAGAGTTGTTTGACCAACACCAGAGTCGCTTTTGTATCTGAATCAAGACAATAATGTCTCGTAAAAAGTGTGAACTCAATTCCAAGTGGTCACCTTACATATGTCTGATAGAGAAATGTTTTACATCCAGGCCGTGGTTGCAGCTATTGGAATGGCCTCTGTGTTTTTTCCGGATAGTGATTTACTAGTCAATTGTTAACAGAGCTCTGCAAGACTCAATACAAAGAGAAACATGTTGTTTTGAAAGGGCTAGTCTCTGGCCAATGGAATTGTGGGTGTTAAGAACAAGTTACCTATCTTCAGCAATGATCTATCTAGTGGATACTCTGTAGGAAGCCGGCTCTGTATATACTATACTATAGTAAGGTATAGTGTGCACAAAGTCCAGGGGATCCCCAAGAGGTATAGCAGAGGCTAAATTAGATAATTACTACCAGCTCTCTTTGTGGTAGTGTGAGCGAGTAGTTAGGCTTATCAGGAATACTTATGATTTATATCTAGAACCAAGCAGGGCTTGGTATTGGTAAGTGAAATATACTTCCAAATGCAAGACTTTACAAGGAAATGCAGTTGTGGTTGAAACTGCAATCGTTACCGTTTTATACTGGTTTTTAAAACGGTTGAAAATACATAGAATTTACTTTAAAGTACTTTTGGATTACATTGACTACTCGGGGTGATATGCCTAGATCTCACACCATGGATCCTAAAATACAAAGGTAAGACAGACACTTTTTGGTTTGAAAACACAGTTACTTTTCTTCCATACAAATACAGTTCAACAGACATTTTTAGGAACAAATATTTGTAACATTGGTTCCTATGAGAAAGAGTGTTAACGGCTTACAAGTAAGTTTTCGACCTGCAAGTTTGGCTTTTAGGGTTTAGGACCAAGGATCCCTAAAGTCCAGTAAGGCATTCAAATCGCCTCACCAGCGGCACTAGGGCGGCTGAGTGCAGATGCCCAATGTTAGTTAATGGGCTTAGGGGGAACTTTGGTTGTCAGCTGCTCACGGGCAGGCCACTCAGTCTTGGTAGCCAAGTTCCTAGGGTTAAGGTCAGGGTGCTTAGGAGTGGCCGGGAGCCCAATCCAATCAGATAGAGATTGACGGTTTTGGATTTTGCTGCAGGCTCAGTCCAGTATGTCTTCCGGGAGGAACCAACAGATGGGCAGGTAAGTTGGAGGGTTCGGGATGTAGGTACACCTTAGGTCCTCTTCTCCAGGGCGCCGGGCGGATGGATGTAGGGGTGCCATTTGAGGACAGGGGGTCTGTGCAGAGGCTGCAGGCGGCGTCGGGGAGTCCTAGAGGAGTTGACCCACAGTGGACTTGGACTCTGGAGTGCTGGGGGACCTCGCTGGAACCGGTGGGCCACTTGAACTCGGGACATAGGCTACGGGTGTAGTGGTGCAGGTGAGCACACCTCTCCTCTTTAGTTGGTTTTCCCGCAGATTCTCCCACCCAAAGTAGAGGTCAGGACTGGTGGGAGCTAGTTGCTGGGGGCAGCAAAAGACAGGGACAGCTTACAAAGGTTACCTCTGCCCAGCAATGAAGCTCTCTCCAACCCAGCAATGCAGCTGGGATTGGAGAGAGCTTCATTGCGCATGTGGATTTGATCTCAGACCGGCCAAACCCACATGCGCAGTGAAGGCAGTGCACCTACCACTCCCCCCCTTAGAGCCTGTCATCACACTGGCCTCACCCGCAAGACTCGGCACAAGAAAGATAAAATGATAATAAAAGGGTTTTAAACCAGATTTATTTTTCAAATTTTTGAGGGTGCCGGCAGTGACGCTTCTCCGCCATAGCAGAAGAGCTTGTGTTCCATTCCATCAGGAATGAAACTCCTGATGAGTGGTATTTCGGAAACTCCGACACGCAATATTTTTAACACTGTGTGTTCTTGACGGTGCCAAAAAGATGTAGCCAGGGTTCTCCCACTGCTGGAAGACTTCCTGCACCACTTCAGGGTGTAAACTGCAGTCATGATCTCAGATGCCATCTGCTCAGTTCATCCACTCTGACATTTAGAGAAGCTCTCAGGTGGTTCATGAACAGGAATAAGCCTTGGTGCTCCACGTACTTCCAGAGATGCAAAGCTTCCTAGCAGAGGACTCAGGACCCCACTCCATCCTGCATGTTAGTAGTGCTGGTGAAACTCTGCAGCAGCCTCCGTTTTAAGGATGGAGTGAAGGCCTTCAAAGCCAGAGGACATTCTGAAGCTCCAGCAGACTGATGTGGAAGTGGCTCTCTGTGGGATACCAGATTCCTCTGCTCTCCACCTGCCTCAGCTTGAACTACCTAGACAAGCAGCAATGCATCCCTGACCACCCTCCGCTCTGGGTGGGGAAGAAAGCCTTCCTGCTGAACCAATTCGGCTACAGCATCCCCCATTGCAAATCAAATTGAGCCATCTCCAATGATACTTGGACGGCATTTACAACATTATTTTGTTACTCGGCCCGTTGGCACTCCACATTACATTGCAGAACACAAAGGTGTAACCTGATTTGGCTGAAGAGGAGGATGCAGAAGGCTAAGATGTCAAGAAATCTCAGATCCGCTCTCACTGTGATGCAGAATCATCGAGATAATAGCCCAAATGTCCTGAATATGTTGAAGCAGAGGGAGAGCCCTGAACTATACTGTATCCAGGATCATCCTAATGAGTGGAAGCCTCTGTGAAGGAATGAAGTTGGACTTAAGCTTTTGCATAGTGAACCTCAACGATGTCAAGAAGTCCGGTGTCATTAGGAGGTGGCCACGACAAGCCTGCCCTTTTCACAAGTCAGTTGTCGAGGAATGAAAATATGTTTATCCCCTACTTCCGTAGATGGCCTGCGACCACTGCCATCACTTTTGTGAACACCTGAGGGGTGCAGGCAAGGCCGAAGGGTAGCACACTAAACTGAAAATGCACCTGGTCTACCTTGAACTGCAGATAACACCTGTAGGACTGTTCGACAGGTGTAATAAAATAAGCATCCTGCAGGTCGAAGGACAGCTTTCAGTAGACTAGGTCCAGGGCAGACAGGATCTGAGCCAGCATGGGCTTCTGCAAGAAGGCATGTAGCGGACGAAAAAAGGCCTGTGCCTCTCATCCCTTTTTGTGATATGGAAATAGCAAGTGCAATACCTCCCTTCTCTTTCAGAATACGGCCCCTCTCAATGAAACATTTGGAGAGCAACAAGAGCACTCCCTGTAACAGGATACACAGGTGCTCATCTGAAATTTGTTCTTTTGTGGGAGAAATAGTAGGCAGGATAAGAGAAAAGGTAGGGAGAAGAGAAAAGTCAGGGCATGGCCATTTTGAACAATCTGTATGACCCATCTGTCAGAAGCAATGGTTTGACAGTCTAAGATGAAATACTAACTCCTGCCACCCACTGGTTGGGCTTTGTGCCACTAAGGGTAAACAAATGTGGCTTTTAGGTCTTTGTAGCAGGGGAGGATGAATTGGACGACTGATGCCCCAACTGACCTGCACGCTACTTGACAGATACATATCTGTAGTCTCCAAAGGACTAGGGTATCTGCTGCATCACTGGCTGGGAAGGCTGTCTCTGTCTGTACCCAGCCATATGGAACAGCCACTAAACCTTCAGAACCGAGGCAGAAACTGAGTCAACTGCCTCAAGGAGCATGCTATAACTCTGTTGTCTTTAAAGTGGTGCTTCAACGCAAAGTCAGTCTTCTCTCCAAAAAGTGGACCCACCAAAGGGCATATCCATTAGGGAGGTCTGTAAATATTTGGGGAGCCCTATGGATTGCAATACGTGTATCAAGTACACACTGGTACAGACCTCTCAATGCAGTCAGTCTGTAGTATCCAGGCCTGCATGGATAATATATTTTGCTGCGTCCTGTTCATAAAGTATTGTCTGTGCCTAAGAGGTCCTAAGATCTTATGGGACTGGCAAGATCTCACTAGCCATGTCCCAAAGGATACATGTATAGAGGTGCAGCAGACAAACGGCATTTACTGACTGCAGTGCTGGACTGGCAGATGAAAACATGCACTTGTGAAAAGCATCAATCCTCTTGGGTTACCTATCCAGATGAGTGGTTTGCAATGAGTTTGCATTCACCTTAGTGGTCAAGGCCTGTATAATAAGGCTCTCTGGAGTATGGTGCTTAGGGACAAAAGCTGGATGATAGTGCACTGGTCTGTGACATCTGGCGACCTGACTAGTCACATGTGGGCAAGAACAATGCTTCGACCAAATGGCTTTCACATTATCTATTATTGCATTATTGTAAGGAAGTAATGAATTAAGGACTCAGAAGTGGCTGATCCAGGCTGAAGAATGTCTGTCAGAACATTTGTTTTTGTCTCAATCGAGGGTAGATGTAATTCTAATGCTTCAAGCACTCTCTTCCATTGGTGGCCCAAGTGTCAGGTCAAGCTCGGTCTCAGGAAAGGTATCAATCACACTATTTTGTAAATCAACTTATTTTATCAGTACAATGGGGGGAAGCAACCCCTCACCATTATTAACATCTTGGGGTATCCCCATCTCTAGCCTATCAGTCAGAATCAAAAAGATAATGGACCCTTAGCTGGTAGTCGCAACTGGGCAGAGGCACTGGGTTAGAGTGAAGCTGCTTTTCAGGTCTCGCTGAGTCAGCGCATGAGCTGCTCTGCGAGACATTTAGTAGGTGAGTTTTCAAAGTGCTACTGACTGGCCTAGCGCTTGCGTTCACGCGCGCAGCCGGCCGCCATCTGTCTTTCACGGGTCATTAGAATCACTCGGCCGCACGTCTTGTGGCTCCTGCCAGGTCTGCTTTTGACCCTCGCGATCGCTTTCACTTTCGCAAAAGTAAATAAATAGAAAAGAACATCTATTTCTTTCTTTTGCTATAATCGCGGCACCCGCGCTTTACTTTTAACATTAAAAGTAAAGCGCGGGTGCCGCGATTATAGCAAAAGTAAAGAAACAGAAAAAAACATTATTTCTTTACTTTTACTATAATCGCGGCACCTGCGCTTTACTTTTAATGTTAAAAGTAAAGCACCGGTGCCGCGATGCTTGCTAAGCTGTGGTTGTCTGTCGTTAATTTGGCCTGTTTGACATGGAGAAGTATTAATCCAGTAATATCCGAATTAAACAATACTTTTATCCCTCAAGGACATCCATGGTCACTTCTTTGGGGTGCCTTATTAGCACACTCGAAGCAAGCAGCGCCCTAAGGCATAATAAGAGTTAACAAGACACCTCAGGAGTCCCTCACACCTTTCTGTGCTCAAGCCCTTAAAAAGGCAGTATTCTCAGTGGGAGGGCGTTGCGTTTGCAGGTGGCCCGCGGTAGCACGGCTTCTTTTACTTTCCTTCCATGTCCATGGAATGCGCCTCTCATGGAATGCACCGGAGGAGTTGCAGGAGCTCCATAGAAAGTTCAAATATTGGCGCAGGATATACCGCCTGAAGGTGTGTGCGCTTAACTGTAGCTTAGGTTGTAGCACTTCACAACAACGTCAAAGCAAACACTTCTGTGTGCCCAGCGCGAGCCTCATAACGTCTCGATCTTGGCTGGAGCTCGATGTAGTCTAATTTAAAGTGACGTGGAAAGGATGCGCCACACCGCATGAAATGCGCTCAGTGACTAGGTCTTTGCATTTCTTGCACCAACACACGAGCCTGTATCATGAGAAAGGTTAGTGCCTGTGAACGGTTTTGATTGCAAGGACATAGTGGTATGTACTCGAAAATATGTATGCAAAAGTATGGTCCCAGAACTTTTAATGTTCTTTTCAGAACGCGTGCAGAGAAGGAGGGCGCTGAATATACTTCCCGTGACCTCTTAAGAATGGGCGTGCATACTGGATTCCCCTGGAGGCCTACAGGATGACCACTAGCATTAACATTGTTCACATTGTCACCCAAAATGCTCTTTCTGAATCTAGTTTTGACATCTCACTACTGCATGGAACACACTGCTGTGATCTACCTCTGTCTTTCACTTTCTATTTGTGACTGTGTCACTTTCTATCTGCTCCTCACGCCCTCAGCTTTCTATTGCACGCATCGTACCTATGAGCAGTTATGTGAATGTCTACATGGACACTATTGAAAGTACTGAAGTGCTAAGCGATGTATGAGGAGTTGTAGTGTTCGCTCAGACATGTTTAATTCATTGTGACTTCGTAGAGGTAGACAGAATGGTGTGCTGTGCCGTCCAGGTATGGCACCCTGGTTACTGGATGGTACGGTAGGTTGTATTGTTCCATTATACTGTATTATTGTGTCATAATGCTGTTATGTTTTAAACATTTACATAAGAATAAAAAAGTGAAACATGAAAAGAATGGGCATGCAGGGAATGCTGCTACTTGTGTGTACTTGCACTTGGATGGTTACAGATGTATGTGTGTTGTGTGTATGCACGTCAGAATGTGTGTGCATAGTGCTCACTGTATTGGCATTTGTGCATACTTTGGAATATATGTACACCGATGCTGCTCACTATATTGGTGTATGGGCATTCTTCGTAATGTGTGACACAGGTGGTGCTCAATGTATTAGAGTGTCCGTGCACACTTTGAAATGTGTGTGCACAGCGGGTAATCACTGTAATGGCATATAAGCATACTTAAGAATGTGTGCACAGTGGGTGTTTAAAGTACTTGGATATATGTATACTTCGGAATGTGTATGCACAGATGGTGCTTACCATATTGGCATATATGCATACTTTAGTATGCGTGCGCGCGGGCATTGTACTGGTGTATAACTATAAGCATATTTCAGAATGTGTCCGCGCAGGTGACGTTCACAGTACTATGAGTGCACAGCTGGCGCTCACTGTTCGGTGTACACACACTTCCTAATGTATCTGGAAACATGAGTGATGGTAGTGTGTATGTGCACAGATGCCATTTCAAACTGTGTGTATACTGAAGTATGTCAGTATTCCGAATACCATTACTTCAGATACTGTCTCTTCTCCATATCGTCCACCTACCTAGACCTCAAGTCTCCGTACTTTACATTATAATAATTTAAATAACATTTGTTTTACTTCTATTACTTGTATTTATTTTATAGAAATTCGTAAAGTAAACAAACATTGGCAAAACCAATAGGTCTCATCTATGCGAAATCTATTGACTTTGTCAAGGTGTGTTCTTTAGCCATGCTGTACAGCAGCACAGAAGGTAAAAAGAACAAGCATTGGCATAGCCAATAGGTCTCGCATTTGGGACCTTATAAGTGTTTAGCCATGCAACAGTTAGTGTTGTTGCACCAAGGATATTCTGCTGCATAACTAAATACTTATAGGGTCCAAAAAGCGAGACCTATTGGCTATGCCAATGCTTGCTGTGATTCTGGTCAGGCTAGAGCAGAAGATGGTTCGGGGTACACCACTGCCGTTGGCAACAGATCATTGCCTGGAGTTGATGGGGTTGGCACCTGCATTGCAGGAACAAGTGTGGATCTCAGGACCGGGTAGAATCTTTACTGGCATTAGTATGGGCCCTGAAACTGGCAAGAAGGGGACAGACGACACTGGAGAGGGACACCGGCAGTTACCGCCCCTACAGTTCCTTGGGGCCCAAATGCATACCAGAAGGAGCCAGGCGCATGCTGAAGGCTTTCAGCATGATCTCTTCAAAAGCCTCAATCTGCTATAGGGTCGACGACTGCCCAGGAAACGGGTGTGTCGGAATCAACTGTGGAATCAGTTTTGTGGCCGCAGATCTAAAAAAAAAAGTGAGATGGACATTGTGAAGTCCTAGCGACTTCTCTTGCCTTCTTATGTTTACGTTTGTAATTACTGGAGACGTGGAGTGTGAAGTTAAACACAGGAGCAGCCTCAGAACCAGAAATAAGTCAGAGCCTACAACTTGGAGCGTGAGTAGAACCTACGTGAAGGCAACACATTTTCTTGTGTTCAGCAGCATACAACTTCGTCTCTCAGATTGCCTTCAAGTGCACCATCACATTAATCAGAATTATGTCCTGAGCCCAGCCATCAAAAGCACGACTCGGGCACGTCTGTGACCGACAGCTGCTTTCTGCAGTCACAGCATGGCTTGAAACCGGTTATTTTTGGTGGGGATATTGTTCCCTAGCATACTGTGAGATTGTTTAGTACTCATCAGAAAAATGTGTAGGCGTGACTGTTATATGCTGCTCCACTATGTCCCGTAGGCAGAATGGAGCCACCATGGAGTTGCTCGACTACACCTAATGGTGTGGGAGAACCTCAGCCATGAAACATTTCCAGATACAGTTGGGCGCCTGGAGATATTCTAAAGTGAGTAATCTGGTCTTAGAAGCATCCATCAGAAAGAGCTGATTAGGCAGGAGTAAACACTTTGTCTTGTCTAGATAGAACCCGACGAGATGAAGTCATAGCCACTAGATAAGCAAGCTTTCAAGACAGCTGCTACAGTGAAGTGTCATCTGGAACCATTCATTTTGACCAAAGAGGTGGAGTAGTGCATATGGGGGAAATACATTGTTAATCCTTCTAAAAATACATTTTATGAGAGGAATTCTGAAAAAATGATGACTGATTAGGACCTCTACTGAAAAATATTATAGCTGCAATGGAGTAACCAAAGAAGATGGGATTCTTACATTGTTGGTAACAGTATAAGCAAACTCTTTTCCATATGAACGAGTAGAAAGCTTTTGTTGATGCCCTTTTAGCCTCTCTCAGAATGTCCATGTAAGACTGAGGTACATTTTGAATACCATATTGTCTCATGTCAGGAGACTCAATGATATCAGGTTCAGGTGGAACTTTCTGACCCTCTAATCTGGTGAGGGAGTTTCGGTTTGCACTGCAACCTCATATGGTTTCATTGACATTTGCAGCAGGTCCTGGTACCACTATTGTCTGTAGCCACTCTGAAACAATGGGGATCATTTTCATCTGACAATTCCAGAGTTTCAAGATGATTGTTGGTACTAATTAACTGGAGGAAAAGCTTAATCTCTTTGAACACTTGATTAAAAGAGTACTACCCACAATACCTGGCTCTGAGTCTGGATGCAAAGTCTTGACAATTTTTTGTTCTCAGATGTAGCAAAGAGATCTATGTTTGGATAACCTCATTCTGCAAAGATTCCTTGAAGGACATGTCATCTAGAATGCATTCATGGTTTTCTTCAGACTCTCTTTAGGAAACCAAATTAGCAGTGCAATTGTTTATTCTGCGGAGCTGGCAGCATCAGGTTCCCGCCTTGGTCCCACCCTGCACCGTTCTTCCTGATTGCTCCTAACTGCACTTTAGCCTGATGCACAGGAAAACTGGTCAGGGTGAAGAATGATATGGAGACCCTAAAAGCAGTGAAAAAAAAGACTTCAGAATTTTTGGCCCCTGATAATAGTTAGGAGAATCTTGAAAATCTCAGTCTTAAAAGACTCCTGGCTTTACTGCCAAATTCCAGGTTACAGACCTTAAGATTAGAACTTAGCTTGTCATCTTGGAATTTGCTGACACAGTGTAGGAAGCTGGCTATGTATATAGTATAGCAAAATGAGGTATAGTGTGCACAGTCCAGTGGAACCCCAAAGGTAGGCAGAGGTAAAAGTAGATAGCACCTTACTCTCTATTTGTGGTAGTGTGGGCAAGCAGTAATGTGTTAAGCATTTGATGCAGAAGCTCAGGCAGCAAATTATGTCACACACTCAAAGACTGAACTCAGACCAATTTGTTTGTATCAAAAATATTACTTAGTTATTTTATTTCTAGAACCAGGCCTGGTTCAGGTAAGTGAAACAATACTTTGCAAACTCTTATGCAGTAATTTACAGTTGAAAGCAGGTTCAAATGCAGTTGGTTGAATTACAGGTAAGTCAACAGTGTGAAATTACTTTTTAGTTACTTTACAGATTACTGTGCACGTTACTTTTTAGATTACTTTTTGAGTTAATTTTGCTAATCAGTGCGATATGCCTAGATATCACACTGAGACATTTGTTAGCCAAAAGGTAAGTAAATCACTTTTGTACAGTTGAAGTTTTTCAATGTTTCATACAAACCAACTCCACACTTACAACAATTTCCAAGAAAAGTAGTCAATGCAATGCTATGGGAGGAAATTACTTATCTGTGGGAATTGGTATTCTGGGGTTGGAATCAGGGTTCCCCCTGGGTCAAGGAGGCTCTCTTTAAACACCCTCAGCTGCACTGGGGCAGCTGGGCTCAGAGTGCGGAGGCTCAATGTTATCCAAATGGGGGATAGGGGGCCTCCAGTTGGTGACTGCTTATGAGCATGCCACAAGGTTGTGGGAGAAAAGCTACTGGTGTTAGGCTCAGGACAAAGGGGATCAGAGTTAGCACACAAGGTGCACCCACAGCGGCTCAAGGGCGGCTGGGTGTAGGGTGCTGTTTTGGAGCCGGGTGCCCTCTTGTTTTCAATGGGAGTTGCCAGTTTTGGATTTTGGCTGCAGGCTTGGTCCAGGCAAGCTTCTGGGAGGAACTAACAGCTGATCAGGTAAGTTGGAGGGCTCGGAACGTAGGTGCACCTCAGGTTCTCTTCTCCAAGGCGCAGGGCGGCTGGATGCAGGGGTGTCTTGTCGGATTTCACCTTACCGGGCCACTTGCGATTGGGGGGGTCTCCGTGCAGAGGCTGCAGGCAATGTCGGGGAGTCCTGGAGGGGTCAACCCACAGTGGACTCAGACTCTGGAGCGCTGGGGGACAACGCTGGAACCGGTGGGCCACTGGGATTCGGGCCGTAGGCATCTGGTGCAGTGGTGGTTCCAAGCGTCGGGCTTCTTTGTCCTCAGAACGCTCAGAGTCTGCCTTGGGAGTTTCCTTTAAACAGATCTACTGTTCACAGGAGGTCTGGTCTTCGTTGAAGGCAGTCATTCCTCCCAGGGGTTCTGGAGGTTGCTGGCTGCAGGACAAGATGACTTTTGGCGCAGGATCTCTGGAAACTGCAAACGGGACGTTAGGGCTGGGGCCAAGTCAGTTCTTCTCTACAGTTTCCTCTGCTGGGTGTCTTCTTTCATCCTTCTCTTTCGTAGGTTGCGGGAATATGTCTTCTTGGTTCAGGGCTGCCCCCTAATTATTGTATTTAGGGGGCGTTTTAGGGGTCTCGAGGTCAGTAGCCAATGGGCTACTGACCTTAGGGTGAGTACAACCTTTGTGTGCGCATACCGCGTTGGGGAGTGGGCACAACCCCTAATCCTGATTGGCGAGTGCCTGCCATCTGCAATTGGAGGGCTCTGAAGAGTGGGCTTATCCTTGCTTCACCCACCTGAGGGGTGAAGTTGGCAGAGGTGGGCACACCTTCAAGGCTGTGCTAATTTTTCCCACCTGTCTTCCTGCCAAACAGGAGGGGAGACAAGAAGGGGGCCTGCTCCTGATAGCAGGAGAGGCTGGGGGTTGCGTTACAAAGGCTGCAAGGCCTTTGAAGCTCCCCTGCCACAGATAGCTCTTTCTGGCCTGGGGGAGTTGTGACCACCTTACTTTAGACCCACTTGATCCTGACAGCTATCGACCTATCTCCCGGCTTCCGCTGCCCGCTAAAATTATTGAGAAAGCCATGAACATTCAACTTAGCTCTTATTGTAATAACAACAATGTTTTGGACAAGACTCAATATGGTTTTAGGGCAAATCACAGTACGGAACTTGCTCTAATTAAATCATGTGAAGACATAAGGGAGGCTCTGGATTGTGGTGGGAAGGCGGTTTTGATAATGTTGGATTTGTCGGCAGCCTTCAACACGGTCCATCATAGGGTGTTGATGGATCGGTTGTCTGGAATTGGGGTTTGTGAGGTTGCCTGGAGACTCCTTCAATCCTTCCTAGCCGATAGAACTCAAACTGTCGACCTTGATATGCACAAATCAAGGCCGTTTAGCCTCCTGTGCGGGGTACCGCAAGAGTCCTCGCTCAGCCCCACCCTTTTTAATATTTATGTGATACCGTTAGCTGCACTGATCAGATCGCTTGGTCTACAGTTAACCACATATGCAGACGATACACAGATCGTCCTATCTATGAAAGACGGGCATGAAAAGGAGGCTGGAGCTCGCTTCCATGATTGTATGCAAGCTATAGCAGGCT
The DNA here is from genome assembly GCF_964204655.1 of Triturus cristatus. Classification (NCBI taxonomy): domain Eukaryota; kingdom Metazoa; phylum Chordata; class Amphibia; order Caudata; family Salamandridae; genus Triturus; species Triturus cristatus. The sequence goes on along the minus strand of NC_140594.1, from coordinate 286,760,469 downwards.
GGATGGCTTTAAATTGTTTAAAGCTGAATTCAAATAAGACTGAGGTGATTGTATTTGGTAATAACCCTCATATCTGGACCCGGGATTGGTGGCCCTCAGAGTTGGGAAATCAGCCCATTCCAGCTCAGAAAGTAAACAACTTGTGGGGTCATTGTGGACAATAGACTGACGTTCAATGATCACATTAGCTCAGTAGTTTCCTCATGCTTTTTGATCTTGCGAATCTTGAGGAAGATTAAACCCTTTCTTTCCCAAACGGATTTTAGGACAGTAGTCACAGTTCTTGTTATGTCACACCTAGATTACTGCAACGGCATTTATCTGAATGCCCAAAATCAACATCTCAATAGGCTTCAGATAGCTCAGAATGCTGCTGCAAGGCTTTTGACAGGCATACCGAAATTTGTTTCGGTAAAAAAAGAGTTAACCCGACTACACTGGCTCTCGGTGAAGAAAAGGGTTCGTTTTAAGGCCTTATGCATTGCATTTAAGGCTCTCAACGGTACCGGCCCTGACCATTTGAGGCAAAAATTTAAATGGTATGCCCCGACCAGGACCCTTAGGTCTAAAGGAGCAAAAAATGCTCAGATCCCCATGGTCAGGAAATCCAGCTGGGGTGGCAGGAGCTTTATTACCTGCGTGTCTAAAGCTTGGAATGAGCTTCCGTTTTTTCTGAAAAAAGCCGGAGACCTTCTTTCTTTTAGGAAAGGTCTGAAAACCTGGCTCTTTACTCATTGAATCCCCTCTGACCTTCGCTTAAACTAAACTCAGTGCCAGGACACCCTAGGGTAATCGTAACCACCTCTGCCCAGGAAAGGCTTCGTTTCTGGGCTCAGGGAGCAAAGACTTCCACCCCAGGAGTCCAGAAACATGTCTTGTGGTGGCAGGCTGGTGTGTACCAGTTAGGGAACCCACCAAAGGCTGGCCTTCTTTCAGGGGGCATCTCTAAGATGCCCTCTGAGTGCATTTTTCATTAAATCCCACACTGGCTTCAGTGTGGGTTTAATGTGCTGAGAAGTTTGATACCAAACTTCACAGTTTTTAGAAAAGCCATTATGGTGCTGTGGAGTTTTTAATGACAAACCCCCAGCACCATATACTTTTAATGGCATTTCTAAACTTACAATGTCTAAGAATTGGTCTGGACACTGTAGGGGTTCAGGGCTCATGCACAAGTACCCTCACCACTGGTGTATTGTACCCAGCAAGAGGGGTGGCTGACCTATACCAGGGCAGTGGTTTGTAGGCATGGCACACAGGGATGTGTGCCACGTAGACTCTTCACTTTGTTCTGCACCAAAACACGCAGCCTGCAATGGCAGTGTGTGTGTGTAAAGGTGCAGGGGCCTCTAAGGGTGGCACAATAAGTGCTGCAGCCCTTCGAGGCCTTCCCTGTCCCCAGTGCCCTTGGTACACATGGTACTTTTTACAAGGGACAGACATGTGGCCACAGAGGTGCCAATTGGGGGTACAAGGTATCGTTTTGGGAAAGAACACAGGCCCTGGGAACCTGATTAAAAGGGACCCAGGGCAAGTCAAAGTGCATCAGAAGTCTGGCAAAAAGTGGGGTGGGTTACTGCAACAGAAAGCCAGCTTCCTACACACAGTCACATGTGTTGAGGTTTCTCTACTCACTGATGAGGAGCGATGACAGAGTAGTATGCTGGAGGGAAAAATTAACATGGGAAGATGTCTTGTCACATGAATTTATAAATCTATCAACTACCCCAGCTTTAGAGGTTAATATTCTCTCACTTGAAAGCTCACTCTCATTGGTTAAAATAAAAAGAGCCTTGAATGAAAGGGCTGTTAAAAGAACTCAAGCTATTGCCAGAGCTCATTTTATCCTTACAAAGTCTGTCGCATTTCTTTTACGAATTAGGAGACAAAGGGCCATATGTATCAAAAAAGAGTTTTGCAATTCTCAAATTGCGATTTTTAGCGAATCGCAATTAGAGAATCGCAAAATGCAATATATGTAGGATTTGCGCAAAATTTTGCGAATCCTACAAATTCCTTATTTGCGAATCGCAAATTGAGATATTCAAATAAGGAATACCTTCCCATTCATTCCCATGGGCTAGGTGGCCCATAGGAATGAATGGAAAGACAGTCTCAATTTGCAAATACCTTTTAGAGAATCGCAAATTGAGAATGCAATTTCAAGGTTGCAAAGGTGCTAAAAGGACACCCTGTTGCACCCCTGAAATATGCATGTGTGCACATTTTGCGCACATACATGCTTTAAGGGCATGTATGTGCGCCAAATGGCACTTTGAAAAAAGCAAAAAAGTGTTTTTTTCTAGAAGATTGCAAATTACCACCAACTTGAAGTTGGTGGTAATTTTTGATTCCTTAAGGCCAAATAGCAAATTTCTGGTGCTTCCAGAATTGCATTTAAGGAATTGCAATTTGCAATTCCTTAATTGCATTCGCAAAATAGAGAATCGCTAATTTTGCGATTCTCTATTTTGCGATGGCCTTTTGGGATGATACATCCCAAAAGGCTTTCTCCCATTCGCAAACGGGCAGATTCTGAGAATCAGCCCATTTGCGAACTGGAAAAAGGCTGGATACATATTGCCCAAAGGGATTTTTCCTTAATTGCCTCTAATTAATGACAAAACGTATTAAAACATAAGTACTACAAATTAGAACTGGGAACACCCAGTCTTGAAGAAGAAAGGTTTTTGAGGAAGAATTGGTTAGAATAATGGGCATTGTGTCTGTGGTGTGATTTGAATGTCAAATACATCATAAACCATCTGAGAAGGTTAGACGTCAGGGTTGCTTTGGCCAGTTATATTATATAGGGCCAGAAAAGAGTTTTTAAAATAAAATGTCTGAGTATCATATGTTTTGTTAAATTGCCAATGCATTTTGGAAGAGAGGAGGGAATCGCCTTCCTATGGTTAGGACAGTCTCAGGATTAAACTGATTCAAAGCTCAAGTAACTATCTAAAATGAAACATGTAGTCACTGAAAAAGCACCTAAGGAACAAACTAGCCTGATTAGAAATGATTATATATTGTTTAATCTTGGTGTTTATAAAGATGTATGGGTTGTCGAAGTAACAAGTATTGCATGTGTATAAATTATCTATACTCAAGTTAAAGAGAATCCAGAGTGACCACATCAAGTGTAAAGACCACATCAAGTGTCCAAGGCGCGAAAAGAGGAAGGTCGGGGGGGGGGGGGCGCGGAGGCCTATATAGCCCCCCCCTCGTTCCTCGCGCCCCGGAAGTGATGCGCCCGGCACGTCGCAGCCACTGGCTGATAGGAGTGGGGGGGACTCCTCCTCGAGGTGTCCCCTTGCAGAAAGTGGCTGGGCTGGTGCCTAGCTGGCACTAGAGGCCCGCCAGGGCAGCCGCAAACTATTTGCACCACTGTGCAGAGTGACAACATTGTGATTAGACATTTATTTATACAATTTGTATTATTCATTGTTTTACCTTTCTATATAATTACATACTTGAAATGATGAATTTTTCAATATTCAAGGTTTATTGATAAAAATATGTTTTGTGAAAAGTGGTATGGATTATACTTGGATATTTGTTAAGACTTCAAATATATTTAAGTTTCTGTCTTTTGAAATATTATGTTTCTTTTTGCTTCGGAAAAGCAATATAAACAACAGAAGCCATCTCGATCTACATTTATGAAATCTACTTAAGTAACCCCAAATTTTGCAGTGTTACACATTTGGTGGCTCTCTGATGTTGATGTAATGCAGATAAATATAGGATGTTGGTTTTGCAATCGAGAAATGACACAACAAAAAAAGTAGGAAGACCAGCTGCAGAGAGGCAGAATCAATATATGATAAAACAAAGTTAGAGAGTAGAATTTATTTTTTTTGAAGTAAAGAAAAAAAAATTGTATTGTTTTTCCAAACAGTAAAACCAAAACAAAACTCAACTGCAGTCGCACAGTCCCATACAGTATTACCTCTATGGGGAACAATATATCATGATTTCCCTCACTGTATCCTTTGTTGCTTAACCAGACATAATTAAAAAACAGTTTGAACAATACAATACTATACGATTCCCCCTTCCCTCCATCGCCACATTTCAGACTGATAGGATGGAGTGAGTGGTTGGAGCAACTGCATAGCGATATGATGCAGTTTTTACATGGTAGAGTAAGCATCAGTAAAGTGGTGGTTTTGCACACAGCAAGTGATTAAAAGTGAAAGAATGTGGAGTGCAGGAAAAGAGTGAATGGAGCATGGAAGTCTAATCTCACCCTTTCCTAGCGTTAAAGGCCATCCTCCGAGCTTCAGCTTTTTCCCGCAACATTGCTGGGTCCTGCACAAAGTTGTCAGGCTGTAGAAGAGAAATTATAACTTGTATTTATTTAAATCTGAAGAGATGTAACACCAATCTGAAAGGAAGCAACATTTATTTATACAAGGATTTTTGTACTCATGAACAAATGCTCTCAGGACACGAGACTGCCTCCATTGGGTATAGCTGCAAAAAGCCATTTTGTTTCATTTTGTTCTAATTTTCTATTTATTTGTAATCCTCCTTACTCACTTCGTCTATCTCAAGCCACAACTTTACATCCTATCACCTTCAATAATAGTTCTAGCAACTACTCTCTCTCCAAATAAGTCAAATTTCAGTCTCCAAAAGGCCAGATGTAAGGAAAACCAGATAACTTAATCAACACTACCCCTCAAAATACCCATAAATCACAGAGGACTTGCTAGGTGGAAGTGAAATGTGTCAGAGACAGGCCAATGTTTCTCCCTTTAGTATCATTAACAAGGAGAGATAGAACATGGATAATTTTCCACCCACATTTTGATTATATTTAGTATGCATACAGATTCTTAAAAGGGACAGAAAGGGTTGTAGTTCTTTAGCTACCGATTACTGCCAAAAGACTGTGTTGGTTAACACATGGATGGTACTATTATGTGTATTTAACTCTTTGTTGCAATATCTTCCTGGTGTACAGGCCTCTTTGTGTTGATGTATTCATGTTTGTTACTACTTCCTGTTGTTTACTGCTGTGGATGTAACTCTCGCCTGATGTCTATTTTCTGAATACACAGTTCTGTGTAACCAGGCACAAAGGTATGCATACCTTTGCCATCTCCTCTTCAGGTTCGTCATCTTCCTCATCATCATCACCTTGTCTACCATCCCGCTCCAGCTGCCCTCGAGTCCTCAGTACTTGTGGGATGGTGAAGGGCCTGTGGTACAGATATTGATATTATTTAGAACACACTGGTGGGAGTTGATCTTTACTGAACAATAGAGTACAGGAATAAAGAGTCTCTTGGAGTTTAAAGAAACGTGAGAGAAGAATGAAAATGTCTGATGGCAGATACAAGCACAAAGATGTGTAAAAAAGGGATGATCGAGGGATCATTACACAGAGGAGAGCTAAAGGTTGTATAAACATATAGAGAGACATTTACTGTAAAGAACATGACCTGAAATCAAAAAATACCAAATTCTGAATAACAAGGTTTCATCATGTCAATAGTATAATTCTCCTAGGATGATCTCTACAAATTGTTTGCCTCACTCAGGTTGTATAGCTCAGTTAAAAGGTTTATGTTACTTACCCAGTAAGCATCTGTTCTTGGCATGTAGAGCTGTAGATACAAATGCTTTGCATACTCCTGCCAATTAGTGTTGGGTCCGGATGTTTGCAAGCTGTTTCTCTTCGAAGAAGTCTTTGCTAGTCCCGAGGTAAGGTGACTCCTCCTTTCAGTGATAGTGCGCAAGGGCATCAACTCTATTGTTAGATGGTTTTCCCGCAAGAGGGTGAGAATGGAGTAAGTAAGTGTAGTATAGAGATGTCCATGCGTATGAATATATATAGAAAGAACTGCAACAACTACATGTCCCTGGGGAGGCGGGTGGGCGCATGTGAATTCACAGCTCTACATGCCAAGAACAGATGCTTACTGGGTAAGTAACATAATCTGTTCGAGGCACGCGTGCTGTAGATACACATGCTTTGCATAGACTACAAAGCAGTATACTCCCAAAGCGGTGGCTAACCTGTACATGTTGCAGTTATTTGAAACAGTGTTTTAAGTACTGCTTGGCCTACATTAGCTTGTTGGCATCAACGCAATAGTGTTTGGTAAATGTGTGTGTTGTAGGACATGTAGCTGCCTTACATATGTCAGCTAGAGGAATGTTACCTAAAGAGGCCATAGTAGCCCCTATCTTGCGAGTAGAATGCTCTCTAGGGGGTAAGGCTATAAAGCTATTTTTGCTTTTGCATAGCATGTTTGAAGGCATTTAACAATCCATCCTGAAATGCCGGATGTAGAGATGGTATTGCCTTTGTGAGGTAGAGCAAATGCAACAAACAGTTGTTTTGCGAAAATCTTTGGTTCTTTCTATGTAGTATAATAAAGCTCTTTTGACATCAAGCGTGTGAAGCGCGCATTCTGCTACAGAATCAGGTTGAGGAAAAAACACAGGTAACTCAACCAACTGGTTTATATGAAAAGCAGAAACCACTTTGGGAAGGAATTTAGGGTTGATGCGAAGAACTACCCTGTCTTTGTGGAGCTGAAAGAAGGGTTCTTCCAAGGTTAATGCCTATAGCTCACTACCTCTCCTTAATGAAGTGATTGCAATGAGGAAAGCAACTTTCCATGAAAGAAACTGCAAAGGACAATTGTGTAATCGTTCAAAAGGTGGACCCATAAGCCTTGTAAGGACAATGTTAAGATTCCATACTGGCACTGGGGGAATTCTTGGTGGTATTACCCTTTTTAAGCCTTCCATAAAGGCTTTAATCACTGGAATTTTAAATAGTGATAAACGCTGCCTGTTCTGCAAATACGCAGCTACTGCTGCAAGGTGCAAACGAATAGATGTATAAGCCAGTTCAGTTTGCTGTAAGTGTAACTGGTAACAGATAATATTTTGTATAGAAGCATCTAGAGGATTGATTTTGTTGTTACTACAGTAGACAACAAATCTTTTCCACTTAGCTGCATAACAAGCTCCGGTAGCAGGCTTTCTTGCCTCTTTTAGAAAAGTCCTACAGTCTGGTGGCAGATTTAAATAACCAAACTCTATGACTTCAGGATCTAGATCGCTAAGTTTAGTTCTTTGGGATTTGGATGTCTGATTTCTCCATGGTTCTGCACGAGGAGCCTGGAAGTAAGATGCAGCTTTTTATGTGGAACTACTGAGAGCTCCAACAGGGTGGTGTTCCATGGTTGACGGGCCCATGCGGGAGCTACTAGAATTAGTGTGAGGAATATTTGCCTGAGCTTCCGAACTAGACACGGAATGAGTAGGAGAGGCAGAAAAGCATAGGCAAATATCCCTGACCAGTTTATCCATAGGGCATTGCCTTTTGAGAACAGGTGTGGGAACCTGGAGTCGAAGTTTGGGCATTTTGCGTTGTCGACTGTGCGAAGAAGTCTATTTGTGGGAATCCCTATTTTTGGAAGTAGGGAAGGAGAACTTGGGGATGAAGTTCTCACTAATTAATTTGCTACCTCTTTCTGATGTGGAGGTCGGCAATCTGATTGTTTACCCCTGGAAGGTGTTCTGCCAGAAAATAAATGCTGTGATGGATTGCCCAATTCCAAATGGCTTGAGAGAGGCGTGACAATTGGAGAGTGTCCCCCCCTCCCTGTTTTTGTACATAGTACATTGCTGTCATGTTGTCTGTCCTGACTAGGACAGCCCTGCCTATCAGGTGAGTTTAAAAAGCTTTGAGTGCTACAAAGACTGCTAGAAGCTCTAGGTAGTTGATAGGAAGGTTTTTGTGCTCATTGCTCCATAGACCTTGTATTGTGTTATCTTGGAGATGGGCACCCCAACCTGTCAGAGATGCGTCTGCTGTGACCACGATCTGTGGAATAGGGTTGATGAAAGGCTGTCCTTTTGATACATTTTGTGGGTTCCACCACTGCAGAGAGCGATGGGTGCAGCTGTCTACCAACACTAGATTGGTTAATTAATCCTGCGACTGATTCCACTGACGTGCTAAGCACTCTTGTAGGGGAGGCATGTGGAACCTTGCAAGGGGTAAAATTGCGATGCAAGACGTCATCATTCCCAGCAGTTGCTTGAACACTCTGGCTGGTAATGTTTGGTTGGACTGAAACTGTAGTATCATAGACTGAATGTTATGAATTCTGGCTACATTGGGGGAGGCTAAGAGCTTTGATAGTGTCTAGAGTGGCCCCTTGGTAAGATTGCATCTGTGAGTGATGCAGGTGAGATTTCTGTGCATTTATCATGAAGCCAAGGTGATGAAGTAGGTCTATTGTGGTCTAAGTGTATCGTAGACAGTTTAGGTAAGTGCTGGCTTTGATTAGCCAGTGGTTTAGGTAGGGGAAGACATTAATATGTTGTCTTCTGAGATGAGCTGCAACTTTTGCCAGGCATTTGATAAATACTCTGGGAGCAGTAGTCACTCCAAACGGGAGTACTTTGAATTGGTAATGTTTGCCTGCTATCACAAATATGAGGTATTTGCGATGAGCTGGATGAATTGGAACATGAAAATATGAGTCCTTTAAATCGAGAGTAGACATAAAATCTCCCTTGTGTAAAAGTGGAAGTACTTGTTGAAGGGTTACCATGTGAAAGTGTTCTGATAGTATGTATTGGTTTAACTCCCTGGGATACAGAATAGATCTTAAGGAGCTGTCCTTTTTGGGAATTAGAAAATAGAGAGTAAACCCCTGAACCTTGGTATTCTAATGGATCTGGTTCTATGGCTCCTTTTAATAAGAGAGATTACACTTCCTGTTTGAGCAACTGCAAGTGGTCTGGAGACAATTTGTGAGAGCGAGGCGGAATGTTTGGACGATTGGTGGTAAGCTCCAGGCAATAATCATGATGGGTAATTCCAATCACCCATTTGTTGGTTGGTATAGATTGCCAAATGGGGAGAGACAGTTGAAGTCTTCCTCCGAAAGGTGTGGTATGGTCGGTGGGAAGCATGGGGAAGTCACTGCTTAATAGGGGAAGGGGAATTACAGGGTGCGGTGCCCTCACCCCTGCCTTTAGAGTTGCTTCCTCTATATCCTCCTCGAAAGAAGCCTCTTGAGAAAGAGGACTGGTTATTACCTTTGTAAGAGGAGGTGTTCTGGTCTGAGGGTGTGGTTTTGGACCCCGCTTGGTAAGATGAGCGACGAAAGGAGCCTCTGTTTGAAGGAGACTGGAGCGCTCCCATGGACTTAGCGACTTCAGTGTCCTTTTTCATTTTTTCAAGCGCCTGATCGACGTCAGGACCAAAGAGATGCTTTTTATCAAATGGTGTATTTAAAATAAATTGTTGGACTTCGGGCTTAAACCCGGAAATCCTTAACCAAGCATTTCTTTTGAGTAAGATGCTAGTGTTGACCTCTCTAGATCCGAAATTAGCAGCATCTAGAGCACATCTTATTGAAAAATTGGAAATTAGCTTTCCCTCATTTACCAAATTTTACGCTTTTGCCTTATGCTCATCTGGGAGCTAATGGAGCAATTGTTCCATTTCATCCCATTGTGCCCAGTCATATCTGGCCAAAAAGCCCTGCATGTTTGCAATGCGCCAGTGATTGGCAGCTTGAGCAGCTATGCGTTTGCCAGAAGTGTCTATCAGCTTGGATTCTTTGTCTGGGGGAGGAGCGTCCCCTGAGGTTTGGGAATTAGCTCATTTGCTAACATTGGACACTACCAGTGAGTCTAGTGGCAACTGGCCCTCAATAAATATTGGATCTGTTGGGGAGGCTTTATATTTTTTGTCAACTCTAGGAGTCAAAATGCATGCACGCACAGGATCTTTAAAAATGTTGTCCGCGTGTCTAATCACACCCTTAAGCATAGGGAGTGTTTGTGTTGACCTGTGAATGGATCCTAATGTTTCAAACAAAAAATCTTCTTCTACGGATTCTTTGTGTAGTACCACACCATGATATTCTGCAGCCCTGGCAATGAGTTCCTGATAAGATACATTATAATCAGGTGGCGATGGCTTGGCAGGGTAAAGGTCTGGGTCATTGTCTAATAGATGGTCAATTGTGTAATCCTTCCATGGATATACTGGTAAATGATTGTCCCTCTCATCAATATTGTCTCCGTCATGGTGTTATTGTGGAGAATCCTGAGGTTTGATGTGCAAAGGATTTAAAGTCGGAGAAGAGGGCAGTGGAGGGGATGCTAGGGGTGGGTGAAAAGGGCTAGTACCAACAGACTTCTTTTCGAAAGGGATCTTGTAATAAGTGTCTTCATCAGGAAGCTTGTGTTTACGCGGTAGTTTGGTATGAATATGACCAGTTTCCGGGTTAGTATACAGTTTCTTCTGTTTGGGATCCATTTTTGGTGTAAGGGACATCTTTTGGTGCTGATGTTTTCGCTGTCAATACGGCCTGGCCTGCGGGTGCTGAAGATTTCGGCTCCAAAGGCGGTTTATTATTCAGCATGGAGGATTTCGGCTCCGAGACGGATTTTAACTTGGAACCTGAGGGTTTCGGCTCCGAAGAGGGTTTGTGTCGACTTGGTCCAGAGCCAGAAGGCTTGACTGTAGGCCTGGGCCAAAATTCCGTTCCGCTCGTGGAAATTGCGATAATTTGTAATTTTCGCGTTCTGCGGAAAGCGCAAAAATGTCAAAATTTCCGCAATCCGCATCTTACCGGTAATTTTTTTCTTGCTCGCGCTGTAAAAAAATACAGTCTCGCGTGCGCGCAATCGCCTTACCTGAATCCCCGCGGGCGCCGACAAGTTTTCCCGATCCGGTCGCATTCTCCACGAGATGTTGGATTGTTGGTAGCCATTTGCGCTGTCTCGCGACAGTTCGCGCCCGCATTAATGTCATTTGTCGCGGGATCACGTAATTTGTCGCGCGATCATGTCTTTCTTCTCGCGATCATGCACCGCGAGAAATGAGAAGATTGAGATCTTGAACACGTCATTCTCCACCGCGAGCGAGAGCGTGAGGACGCGGGCACGTCTTATCGAACGCGAGAGGGCGGGACAAGTGAAAACAAGATGGCCGCGCCCGTGAGCAACCGCATGAGTAAGTTGGCGAGCCGTGATCACGCAAAAAATACAGCGAACAAGCGGGAAAAAAACGTCCGCGTCTTCGCGATATATCCGGCGTGTTTGCAGAGATTTTCAACATTTTCGTGATAGTTTGCGAAAGTGAATTTCGCAAATTCCGCCCACCCCTACTTGACTGTATGTTTCAGAACCGATCTGGAAGGCGGGGCATCGGAAACTTCATCTCGGTACCGACCTTGGCCAGAAGGAAGAGATGGTGCCGAAGCCTTAGGTTTTTTGTGAGTGAGTTGATGGGGCAAAGGGTCTTCTGTACCCACATCAACTTGTCTCTGCGGAAGTTCTTCGACGTCGAAGTCTAGCTGGAGCTCCGAATCCAACTCCAACACGAGGAAGGCCTCTTCCTCCTCCGCTGGTTATACACCAATATCTTCTTGCTCGGACTCTTCACTGAAAATATCCAGCGTGTCTTCAATGCTATGACGCTGCATCTCTCAACGTTGAGCCCGATGATGGCGAAGAGTTTTCTTCAACCAAAACGAACTGCAAGAGTTGCAGTCGTCTTCTTTGTGCTCGAGACAAGCACAAGTTACACACCTGGTGTGAGTCAGTGTGCCAATACTTTGAGTGGCACGGAGGACAGAATTTGAATGGTGTCCGTTCCATCCACGGAGAGCTGGACCGACGCGGTAAGGTAAGGCCCAAAGGCCGTCCACAAAGCTTTTCAATTGAAAAGTAGATTTTGTTGACCGAAACGATACACAGAGAAGTGGGAAACCCATATGAATCAATACAGTCGAGAGTATTGCGCACCGAGGGGAACCCGAAGAGCGGTTTCGAACTGAAGCGCAGCAATACACGTCCAAACCCGATGGCGGAAAAAAACTATCTAACAATGAAGTCGATGCCCATGCTCAGTATCACAGAAAGGAGGAGTCACCTTACCTCGTTACGAGGAAAAACCTCTTCGAAGAAAAACAACTTGCAAACATCCAGACCCAACACCAGATGGCAGGAGTATGCAAAGCATGTGCATCTACAGCACACATGCCTCGAACCATAAATTCCCTCTGTCTAAAATAAAAAAGAAAATTGAGTATTCAGAAAGAAAGATGTTGTCAAGTATTTCCTTGGCCTGTCCAGCCCCTCTCAGTAAATTTAACAGCAAATTCTCCCTTCTGACTCAGCTTCCTTTCTTTTCTGCAGTCTAGCTACAGCTGGCTTCAGCAGTTTGTCACAGACAGCACTGGATACACCGCTGCATAGAGTTGGTTTGGGTCAGTCTCTTACTCATGATTGGTTTGCTTTATTGTTCTCTTTATTCTTTTGTATGTCCCGCATAATAGAGCACTTCCTCTTTACCCTTGCTATTCACTGGATGACTTGTATAGTTCCACTCCTGACATCAAGGAATTATTTTTCATTGCTTTTTGCTCATTTAATTTCTCATTTGTTACTGGAGTGTATGTACACTTCTTGCACCTTCCTCTGCGCGTAGACTGTACTTGTGCCATTTCCCTCATGGCTCATCTTTCTCCTCCCACCCTCTCCATGAATATCAGAGACCAAGTACTTCTGAAGCTCAGCATCACTCTCGCTTTCTGCCCACATTTGCCTCGCTTTTCCACTCCCTCACCCATTTCCCTCTTCCATCCCAGAAGGAACAAGGAAGATCCCTGTAAGTCTCTTCCCTCCTTGAGTCATTTTTAGATGTACTCTCTCCCTTTTCTGCCACTATGCTGATCCAGCATGGACGTCGCTAATATCAGAGACCAAGTACTTCTGAAGCTCAGCATCACTCTCGCTTTCTGCCCACATTCGCCTCGCTTTTCCACTCCCTCACCCATTTCCCTCTTCCATCCCAGAAGGAACAAGGAAGATCCCTGTAAGTCTCTTCCCTCCTTGAGTCTTTTTTAGATGTACTCTCTCCCTTTTCTGCCACTATGCTGATCCAGCATGGACGTCGCTATTGGCTTTAATAATGTTGGAGGTTTTTATAACGCGCCAGCTTTAGCAAAGTCACAAGCACCTACCAACCCTCCTGAAAGTTATACTTCAAGCGGCCACCACGTTGCATGACACAATGTGGCAGCCATCTTTAAATCCATATGATCACGTTATCTTGTATTCTTTCAAGAAGTTGGCCACTTTGAGTTACTCTAAGTTTCGTCATGCATCTTGAAAGTATAACAAATGGACATTCAAAATTGCTGTTTCCATTATTAGCTTTGCCAGTACCAGCACATTTTAAAAGTATCTGGCACTGGAAAAGCAAATAGCAGCAACTAAAAAACACAGTGGCAAAGCTACGCAGATTGACTTTGCAAATTCCTGCTGCTACTAAGGTCAGAAGGCTACACGTGATTAATGCACTAGAACCAAAGATCATCCAGCTATTCAGTACAACGCAACAGTTTTGTTCAATTATGTAAATGTATCAACTTATTGTCCCTACCCCAAAACCCAATTAGGACTGATATCAGAGCTAATTAATTCAAAACAATGGGGTAGCCCAATATTCATAAATACAAGTACTTAAACCAGTGTGCACAATTCACAAAAGACAGTGGTCAAATAATGTTCTCACTTTCTTCTATTTGAGTTATTTTTGCATCAATAATTTATACATTTCAACGTATCACATTTAGTAATCATCCATATTTGTTAACATATGGTTAATAACATATACATATAATGTTTCTTCACATTACTGCTTTTAACATATTTATATGCTTGCTTTCAACATGCATATATTCTTTTTCTTCAAGCCCAATGCATTTCGGGACCTGTGTCCCTTCATCAGGGGTAAATCTGTAACAATACAAAGTAGCAACATACAGGGGAAGGTTACCATCCTCTATTGTGTTAATGCAATAAAGTTATGGTGTGTTTTAGTGATTGCTATCAAACTCTTTTAAGTGGACAGACGTTCTCCGATGTAAACAGATTGTGCTCCAACTCTCAAAAAACCATCATGAGACGTTCACCGCGTGTTCATTTTCTAGTTTAAAAATATGAACGTAGTTCTATCGTCATGCGATTTACGGTGCTGGAAGCTTATTACCCGTAATCTGAATACTACCATGAACTCACACATTGATTCAAACCATGAACTCACACATTGATTCAAACGGTGGATAAGATTCTTGAGAAAGCATTCGAAATGGGCTGGATCACTACTACAACTAAATCGTTTTTGACAGTTCCTAATCCATGAAGACCATGCCTTTACATGCTGCCTAAAATTCATAAAGACATCCAAGATCCTCCTTTCGTCCTATCGTTTCGGGATGTGGTACATTATTTGAACCACTCAGTAAATATCTTGACTTTTTCTTACAACCCTTCGTCCAACTTACTCTTTATCAAAACTACAGCAGTTGACAGATCCTCGAAAATAAATTATGTACTTTGTACTATTGATGTAAAATCGTTATATACATCTATCCGACTTTTATCTCAATTCAAAATGAAAGTAACATGTTGCAGTGAGCAGCTTTAGCAAAGCTGCCACATTGTTGCATTTAAACCTCCTGGGCCTTCCCAAGCACACTTGGAGACTGTTACACACGGCAGCATTCTGCGCTTCTGCAGAGACGTGCCAACGACTTTCAGGATTGGGAACAACGAGGGACTGCAGGCCAGGGAGGTATTACCTGCAGGAAGCCACTTAGGTGTTAGCCTCAAAAGGCATGCTTCAAAGGGAAAGCCGCCTTTGAAGGGCAGATGTATCACACTAGGGAGGAGTGCTGCGCCATTGTTTAGGCAGACAGGCTGGAACAGGGAGCAAAGAGGGGAAACCAGTTACCAAACTGGTTTCCACAGGGGCAGGTAGCTCTAATTAGCTACACTCAGGGGTGGGCTAGTAAGGTCTGAGCACTAAGAGAGGGCTGTCGCCATCTTGGAAGTGGGCAGAATGGTGCATCCTGGGATAGCCAGATGCCACACTCCACAGGAAGGGGTCACCAAGGTGGAAGGGAATCTGGTAGCCCATTAGCTACCAACCCCATTCTGCCTTGAGGGCATTTTCTAAACATAAGAGGGGCACCCCTGGCACCAAGACCTCAGATCTCAAGCAATGTGGAAGAAGGACGTAAGAACCAAGGGACCAGCAGAGAGGCTGCACCATTGAAGACTGCACCTGATGACTAGTAAAGAGAGGGACTGTGGCTGACGTGTCCTGCACAGGGACTGTGTTCAGAGCCCAGTTAAGCAACAAGAAGTTTAAAGGTCAGCTGACTGGCTTCCTGTTTGCAGCACAGGGACACAGCATCTGAAGAAGCCTGTTGGGGCAAGTTGGTAGCCCAAAGTCTTCAAGTCGCTACCACCGCTGCCGTGCAGCACAGAGCTGAACTCGTGTTTGATGAATGTGAGAGTGCTGTCTGAGAGTTGTTAGGACCATTAGAAGGCAAGTTATCAACCCAGATAGGATTGGCCTGTTACCGCGACAAAAGCGATTGGTAGTCCAGAGGCGACTGAACTTCAGCCTGACCATAGAGGACTAAGTGAGATGCTGGCCCTGCAACTAAGTCACCTTCACCATCTCTGTGGACCGAAGAATCCCTACAGGAAGACCACTGTCAACTGCATCGCATACACAGCATCCTTCACCCCTTGCATCAGGCCCACTTCACAGGATTCCACTGCAACCCGGATAAAGTGCCAGGAACTGCCAAAGGATTGCTTCTTCTGTGGAGTTAACTGTTCTTGAGGACTTGCTAGTCTCCCTGACTAGCTCCCCGATGGAGTTGGTAGCTCCAAGTACTTCTAACCAACCGCATTGAGACTTGCCTAAGTTTTTTTTAAACATTCCTAGGTGTTCAATTCGTTGACTTTGCCAAGGCGTGTTTGTGGTAGGGTGAAATTGCTACGATTTATTATTGCTTGTATAAACCTATATCTGTCAAACACTCCAGTGGATCTTTTTCATTCTAATGTCTAAGGGCCTCATGTAGGAAGCCTAATACCGGTCGGTAACGGCCGATTTTCGGTAAATATACCGTTACCGACCGGTATTTAGGCTTTTGAGATGTAGGGGGATCATTTCATGATTCGGTATTTACCGAATCGGTAAAATTACCGAATCGGTAATTTTACCGATTCGGTAAATACCGAATCATGAAATGAGATGTAGGGGGAGTGTGTGGTGGGTGTGGGGATTCGTTATTTACCACCAACTAAAGGTTGGTGGTAAATGACGAATAGGTGTAAAAAAGCATTTTTGTGCACGTTTAAGTGTGCAATGTGGCAGACATACATGCCCTTAGGGCATGTATGTGCGCCACATGTGCACACATGGCCGAATCAGGGGTGCAACAGGGTGTCAATGTGACACCCTGCCACCCTTGCATGTGCTCCCCCCATTACCGAATCGGTATTTACCGAATCGGTAATGAGGCATACCTTCCCATCAATGGGAAGGTATGCCTCATTACCGAATCGGTAAATACCGATTCGGTAATTACCGAATTTCTACGAATCGGTAATTTTTACCGATTGAATACCTACATAGCATTTACCACTTCATAAATACCGAATCGGTATGATTCGGTATTTATGAAGTGGTAAATGCCAGGCCACCTACATGAGGCCCTAAATCCTTATAAAATGACTGTCTATTTTTATAAATTGATGTAGGATATCCTGAGTGTTGTGTCGATTTCCTTTTCAATTGTGTGGGTGTTGTTTAAATGCTTTACACTTGGTCTACTGTGTAAGCCTTGCAGCTCAGTGCCACAGCTACCCAGGGTTGAGCTAAGGAATTGAAAATGAAACCTAAGGATCCTAAAGGGATTGGAAAGTGTATTACACTGTAAGGTTGCACAACCACACCATATAATACACCCCATTTTCTCACTTCAGATAAACAAATAATCCTGTAACAAAGAAGTTCCGTAAATGACTAAAGAATAAGGTATTTGCATTGCTAACAAAGAAACTGGGTCGAGAACTTGTAATATAGCAATATTTCAAATGCGCCCAAGACTCCTCCCCCTCTCCCCCCAGCTTTGCCTCCTTAATGTGCGGGAGGCCACTGATCTTTCGCAGACTGAGCAAACATGGGCCTCAATGGGATGGGCCATCGCAAAAAGCAACATTGCGCAGAAATGGGGGTGGGGACGGCCCCATGTTTACGAGACTGGACTATAGACATGGATAGGGCAATGATTGCCGAGAAGGATGTGTTCAAACAGAGGGTGCCCCAAGAAGTGGGACCATAATGGGGAAAATTTAACAAATACAGAGGTGAAATATGTGTATCCCCTACCATAGAACTACAACGTGAAAGAGACTTATTGCTGGATCAGCCAGTAAGTGATGCAGATCCCAGGGCCTGTTCCAATTGTATGAATTCACCTGCTTTGCATGCTGTTGGTATACTTCTGTCTCCTAGCTCTTGATGTTTATCGAACAGACGAGACGCTGTCACCCTGGTTCATCTCTGGGAAATGCATGGTGTTTACTGATTCATCTCTGTACTGTAATATGTGTCATTTTATTGTGGACCTGTCTATTGATTTATCATTGCCTTGTACTTTTTCTTTCTTTTGTTTAATAAAAATTGTTTAACCCCTTCTGTGCCCATGACGAGCTGGACTCGTCATGGAGCAGAGTCGCGCTGTGCCCCTGACGAGTCCAGCTCGTCATGAGGCATTCCCTGGGGAATCCCTCTGGTGGCCTTTCACTAAAAATAGCCTCGGGAGCTGGGGAAGAGCTTCCCCAGCTCCCGAGGCACCCCCCCCCCTGCTTTGAGTGTAATGACGATCGGCACGCACGGCGCGCCGACGTCATTACACTGAAAGTGAAACTGAAATGAGCCAAGAGGCTCATTTCTGTTTCTCTTTCTACGTGCTCAGGGGGCTATCTCAGCCCCCTGAGCACGTAGAAAGACGGGAGAGGTATCGTTGGAAAGGAGAGAATCTCCCCTTTCCAATGGTACCCCTCCCCAGTGGATCCCTGCTTGGGGATCGCCAAAGGAGGGCGATCCCCAAGCAGGGATCCACCCACTAGACACCAGGGAGGGGGGAGCGGCCCCTTGGGCAAGGGCCTTTCCTCCCCCTGATTATTTTGGCACAATGTAGTCTTTTTGCCCCCCCCCGGGGGGCAGATGGGGGCAGTAGTCCCCAATCTGCCCCCCCCCCCTCGGGGGGCAAAAGACCACTAGACACCAGGGAATTGTAAAAAAAATAAAAATAGGGGTGGGGGCTGCCCAAAACGGGCAGTCCCATGCCCCCACCCAAACACCCAATTATCACAGTCTTTCTGCCCCCCCCCCCTGGGGGGCAGATGGGGCATTGGCCCCTAATCTGCCCCTTCGGAGGGGCAGAAAGCTCACTATACACCAGGGATTTGTTTTCAGTTTTTTTTTTAGGGTGGGGGCTGCCCGAAACTGGCACGTCAATACCCCCACCCACCCGCCACCATTACAGCCTTTCTGCCCCCCCTGGGGGGCAGATGGGACATTGGGCCCCAATCTGCCCCCCCGGGGGGGCAAAAAGACCACTAGACACCAGGGAATTAAAAAAAAAATATAGGGGTGGGGGCTGCCCAAAACGGGCAGTCCCATGCCCCCACCCCACCCCCCAATTATCACAGTCTTTCTGCCCCCCCGGGGGCAGATGGGGCATTGGCCTCTAATCTGCCCCTTCGGGGGGGCAGATAGCCCACTATACACCAGGGATTTGTTTTCAGTTTTTTTTAGGGTGGGGGCTGCCCGAAACGGGCATGCCAATGCCAGATCATTACAGCCTTTCTGCCCCCCGGGCGGGGCAAAAAGACCACTAGACACCAGGGAATTAAAATTTAAAAAAAATAGGGGTGGGGGCTGCCCAAAATGGGCAGGCCTATGCCCCCACCCCACCCCCAGGGGGGCAGATGGGGCATTGGCCCCTAATCTGCACCTTCGGGGGAGGCAGAAAGCCCACTATACACCAGGGATTTGTTTTCAGGTTTTTTTAGGGTGGAGGCTGCCCGAAACGGGCACGCCAATGCCCCCACCCACCCAGCACAATAACATGGGGGGCAGATGGGGCATTGGCCCCCAATCTGCCCCTTCGGGGGGGGGGGCAGAAAGCCCACTATACACCAGGGATTTCTTTTCATTTTTTTTTTAGGGTGGGGGTTGCCCGAAACGGGCAGTCCCATGCCCCCACCCCACCCCTCAATTATCACAGTCTTTCTGCCCCCCCCCCGGCATTGGCCCTTAATCTGCCCCTTCGGGGGGCAGAAAGCCCACAATACACCAGGGATTTGTTTTGCGCAATTGTTTTTAGAGGGTGTGGGCCACCCGAAACGGGCACGTCAATGCCCCCACCCTCCCCCCCACAAAAATGACAGTCTTTCTGCCCCCCAGGAGGCAGATGGGAGCTGTAGCCCCCAATCTGGCCCCCCCTGGGGGCGCAGAATGCCCACTAGAAACCATGGATGTTTTTGTTTTATTAGTGTAGGGGTTCCCCAAAATGGGCATGACAATACCCCACCCCACCCCAGAGAAATTCCAGTCTTTCTGCCCCCCCCAACCCCCCGGGAGGGCAGATGGTGGCAGTGGCCCCTGATCTGGCAGAAAGCCCACTAGGCGCAAGCGAGTACGCAGGCTTTTTTTATGCGTGGGGGCTGCCCAAAATGGTCATACCAATGCCCCCACCCCCACAAAAAATAGCCACAGTCTTTCTGCCCCTATCGAGATGAAACCCCCTTCCCCGATTCCCCCCCAGGGCGGCAGAAAGCCCACTGGGCTCCGAATTGTTTTTAGCAATGTGCATACCTGTGGATTTTGGGCCCTAGCGCAGTTGGCACGTAGGCAAACCTAGCAAACCTGTACATTTTTTAAAACTAGACACCAAGGGGAATCCTGGATGGAGTGACTTCACTGGCTCTCACCAGGTTCTGTTACCCAGAATCCATTGCAAACCTAAAAATGTGTCCAAAATAACACATTTTCCTCACATTTCTGTGGTGGAAAGTTCTGGAATCTGCGTGGGTCAAAAAATTCCACCCACCCAGCGTTCCCCCGGGTCTCCCGATAAAAACGGTGCCTCACTTGTGTGGAAGGCCCAAGTACCCGCGACAGGCAAGGGCCCAAAACGTATTGAGGCGACATGAAAATTGCCTACCTCAAAACGACCTGGTTTTGCAAGGGGGGTCACCTGGGTTTTTGGCCCGGTGCTCGGTGGCCACCTAGGGGAAGCTACCAAACCCACACATTTCTGAAAACTAGACACCCAGGGGATTCCAGGGAGGTATGGCTTGCGTGGATCCCCCAACGTTTCCTTACCCAGAATGCCCTGCAAACCTCAAATTTAGCTGAAAAAAATCACCTTTTTCACACATTTTTGTGTGGGAAAGTTGTGGCATCACCGGGCTGACACAAATTTCCTACCACCCAGCGTTCCCCCGGGTCTCCCGATAAAAACAGTGCCTCACTCGTGTGGAACCGTTTTCTTGGGTTCGATCTGTCTTTTTAGGCTCGGTGACCTTTTTGGAGTCGTTAGTCTTTCGGGTCGATTAACTTTTTCGGGTCGATATTTTTCTTGGGATCGACCGTTTTCGACTCGAGATGCTTCGGCTCGACGTTTTTGGGAACGGTCGAGTCTTTCGGTGCCGGAGCCGGAGTTGGTGCCGTATGTGTTTTTCTCAGCGCCGAAGGCATTTTGGGTGTAGGGAGATACGATTTGCTCGGTCCCGAGCTACCGGAAGGCTTTTCTATTATCTTCGGAGCCGGGCCCGAGGGTGGGGCTTCCGAAGGGATGTTTCCATCGTGACGAAGGCCTTGTGGCGATGTCTTGACCGGAGCCTTATGTGGGGGGACAGGGGCATCGGTACTCACGTGCTGCCCCGCTGGGATTGGGTCATCTGAGTCCGATTCTTTGACTGTGACGAGCTCTAGATCGTCCGAGTCCTCGGCATCCGAGGGGTCGTCGAAGATATCGTCCGGTGCCGGTGCTGCTGCTTGTCGATGCATCGCTTGTCGATGGGCCCTTCGGTTCCTGATTGTCTTTTTGAAACGGAAGAGTGCGCAGGCTGAGCAGTCTTCTTCTTTATGCTCCGGAGATAGGCATCTGTTGCACACCGGGTGATGATCCGTGTGTGGGTATTTAGCATCACACTGGCGGCATTTTTTGAAGGGGGTCCTTTCCATGGGCCCGAGGCCCGAGTGGCGTCGATAGGCCCGGAGGCCTGCGTCGATGGAAATATGAGAAATAAAGTCTTGTAAAGTTGTATGGTATCGACCGGAGAGCAATCCCGTCGAGATACTTTGATTTGCTGTGAAGAAAGTTGAAAACTTCGGAGTCGAAGTTGGCGTCGCAGAAGTACATCCGAACCCAAGGCGGAAAAAAACAATCTGACGATGGAGGAGCTGTCCATGCGCACTGTAGTCCAGGGGAGGAGTCACCTATCTCGTGAGATCTCGAAGACTCTTCCAAGACAACAACGTACAACATCCGGACCCAACACTAGGCGGCGATCTAATGCAATAATGCAATAATGTGACTGCAGCAGCTCATATGCCTCGAACATGAGTTTTATTGGCAATTTTTTAGGTTTGCAAGGGATTCTGGGTAACAGAACCTGGTGGGAGGCAGTCAAGTCACCCCATCCTGGATTCCCCTGTGTGTCTAGTTTTCAAAAATGTATAGGTTTGCTAGGTTTCCCTAGGTGCCGGCAGAGCTAGGGTTAAAAAAAAAACTACAGCTAGGCACTTTGCTAAAAAAGGGTAATTTTGCATTGTGAAAATGTGGTGTGTTCACGTTGGGTTTTGAGCCATTCCCTGTCGTGGGCACTATGCCTACCCCTACAAGTGAGGTACCATTTTTATCGGGAGACTTAGGGTAATTCAGATTGTAAAGGAACAGTTATTACCTATTGACTTTCGATGCATTTCTGCCTTCCAAATGAAAGACATTGTGTAAAAAAGAAGTCATTCTAAAAAATGACTGATAATTCTCATGCTAGTATGAGTATCCCAATTTCGGAAATGTGCAAATATCTACGGTTTCTAAACTCTATATTTTGTTCCCATTTCAGAAATACATAGGTGTCTTTCATACCGATTTTTCCATGTACACATTTTTACAGAATAATTACTATATACCCGGTACATAATAAAAAACCATTGCAAGTTGCTGCTCAGTTTTTGGCTCTGGGTTCGTCGGGTTCTTGGTGAACCTACAAGTCCTATATATCCCCACAACCAGGAAGGTCCAGCGGATGTAACGGTATATTGCTTTCAAAGAGCTGTCAACATTAGAAGAAGTTACAGGTGAAAACGTTGACACAAAAGGCGCTTTTTTTCAACAAATTTTCAATTTATCCTATATTTAACTGTTAGTTTCTATGAAGAAACCTTGATGGATCTACACAAATTACCCCTTGCTGAATTCAGAATTTTGTCTACTTCTCTAAAATGTATAGCTTTCCAGGATCCATTATTGCTTTTGTACCCATTTCTACCATTAACTGGAAGGAGGTTGAAAGCACAAAAAAGAGCAAAAATAGGCTATGTCCCAGAAAAGTGCCAAAACTGTGTAAAAAATGTTGGGTTTCTGACAAAAGTCTGGTATCCCCTAAAAGCTGGGAAAATGGTAATTTCAGCCCCACAAACCCTTTTTTGATAACATTTGCAGGGAAAAACCCAGATGCTTTCATTTGCAGCCCGTTTTTCCCATTTTCCCCCCAAAAAACGAAATTTTGCTGTATTTTGGCTCATTTCTGTGACCCCTCCAGGGGTATCCACAAACCCTGAGTACCTTCAGAATCCCCATGATGTTGGAAGAAAAGGACGTAAATTTGGCGTGGATACCTTATGTGGTCAAAAAGTTACAGGGGCCTCAGCGCGCACTACCCCAAATAGCCAAAAAAGGGCGTGGCACAGGAGGGGGAAAAGGCCTGGCAGCGAAGGGGTTAAAAAAAAAAAGTCGTCTCCACCTCTAGAACTGTATACATCCAGATAGGAAAAATGAGACCCTAGCTCAAATGGTATGGGGTGACAGATGTCAAAGGAGAAAAAAATCGAAAATTAAGCGATGCAAGTGGCCCAATCCCTAAATCTTAACCTAGTTGAACAAAAGGTGAATAATTATGACCAACAAAAATAAACTACAACACCAAAGACCGTTCTACAAAAGGGGGCACCTGATCACAAATCTTACCCCGCTCTCAGGTAGAACTGCAGACAACCAAGAGAGCGGTCACTTGGATAAAAATCAAATAACATCAGGCCAAAGAAAAACGTTTTTACATTTTCTTCATCTCCAAGAGTAAGCAAGCCATAAGAACATGAGAAAAGCAACTCTGCTGTAAGAGTCACCAAGATTAAATGGAAATCATTAATTGGCGAAACGAAAATCTCAAAGGTGAGTGACATAGGAATCAAAGCTTGAAGACCACACTATTTGAACCTCTTTTTAATGGTCACCCATAGAATTTTCTCAGCCATCAAACAAATGTCAGTTCTCTTACTTAAAAAACAAGCCTAAAAATCTGTTTAGGATTATCTGCCTTTTCTTTCACTGAGCAAATTTAAAAATTATAGTTTTAGGTTTCAATAGCTATTAATAAAAATTTTCAAAAAGAGAACGAAAGATCACTTTTCGGCATAAACAAGACTTCTTTAGCCCGCCAGGTTTTTTGTATCATCCCCCTGCCCTCTTATCATCCAACTAGGTCTACTTGTCCACATTCCACAATGGTCTAGTATTAGTGTAACAAACAGTTTTGTCTGTCATTCCTTACAAGTATCTCTCAGATTTTCCCTTTGCCGCACTACCAACTGAGTTCCAAGAGTTAATAGGAATTGTTTTTGTCTTGGATGTTTATTACGGTAGTCTTATTGGCCAGGACAGTCCTCTGAAATCTTTGTAACATTTCCATAAATCTCAAGTTTACTATCTTTAGATGCATGGGTCCACATTTTCACTCTTCCAGAATGGAATGAAGTGAGATGGGTTCTGAATTGGTGGTTTTACTTCCACAGTGACAAACTACATTTTGGAAAGAGTAAGACCACCAGATCCCAAATTGTTCACCTCTGAGGAGTAACCCCTAAGGATCTATTCCAGCACTCTTTCTTTATAATGAGTACATGAGGTCTCTTCTGGACATTGGTGAATAATGCGATATATGGATGACACGGTTATACCAGAGAGTGCTGTGCTATGACTATTTAAGAACTGAAACCATGTTTGGACATCCTTGTACAGCGATTCTTAACCTGTGGTCAGTAGATGTTAATAAAATTAAATATTAGCGGATGGACAGAGTACATATACATAAAAAAGATAAATTGATAATATTAAAATGCAATTTAAAGGTGAAGTAGATTAAAATGGAAAGTGCAAATGCAGCAAACTGAATCTGATAAGAACGATTGGTTGCCTGACTTGAAGCAGCAATGGCATGTGCAGACAAAAAGAAAGCATTCACTAGGAGTAAGACAAAGTGATAGGCTAGAATCTAGCTAAAACTAACTCTTGAAAAGCTCTACATTGCTAATAAAATGACATTACAATTTTCGTTTTTGATTATTTTTTATTTCTGAATTAAATAAAATACTTGATTTTTTAAAATTTGTTTTTGTATTTCTTGTTTTTTATTATTTAAGAAAAGAATCTTTTTATTGAACCAGAAAACAAGCTTCAGATACAAGCGAATCCCAGTATACATATATAAGTTATGTTGAGTACACAGTCATCATCATACATTGCAATGTAGTGCGCAGGTATATTTAACGTACTTCTGGACACAGACCGATTGGGTTTGTCACTCACTGTTCACAGGATAGCCCACATGGCGACCCCTTCGAGCCCCATCAAAGGCCTCTCTATACACTGTCCAGGCCCCCCATATTTTCTCCCATTTGCGAGGAACCACAACTTTGATAGACCACCTGCTCTGCATTATGACACCAGTCCATATCACACAGTCATGCTGCGACTGTCAGAGGCTTCGCCGTCCACATGCACGCGCAATGTTCCTTTTTGCGACCCCCCCCCCAGCTAAGGCCAGCCACAGCCGGGCCCACTGTGGCCATGTGATCTCTCCTGTAACCCCGAGGATATGCCATCTGGACTCCATTGGGACCAGCTCGCCCACTACAGCCTCCATTATGCAAATTACGCCCCTCCAGTACTTCTGAATCCTGGGGCACGCCCATAGTATATGAAAGAATGACCCCTTCTCGCCACAACCCCTGGCACATAACTCGCAACCACTCCCATTAATCCGGACCTGCATCACCCTCGAGGCTTAAGACCTGTGAAGGATGCTGAGTTGAACAAGCCTAAAGCGTGCTCTGATAGCTCTTTCTCTGGGGCTCTGAAGGGCCTTTGCCCAATCATTATTCTCCAACAGTCCCACGTCCGATTCGCAGGCCTCACGCAAGGAGCCCAGACAGTCCAGAGAGTTTTTTACCAGCTTTTTGTAAGTGAGTGACACGGCTTTCTCGATCATGGGGGGAATATTCTGAAATCTTAGTCCCTTCTTTCAAATGGCAATGTAGTGCCGAGCGCAACTGTCGATATCTGAGGAATTTACCGTCGCCTATTTGAAAGCCCTCT
Organism: Triturus cristatus; assembly: GCF_964204655.1. Classification (NCBI taxonomy): domain Eukaryota; kingdom Metazoa; phylum Chordata; class Amphibia; order Caudata; family Salamandridae; genus Triturus; species Triturus cristatus. Next base: position 286,734,922 of record NC_140594.1, on the reverse strand, counting down.
CGTAAGGTATCGAAAGTCACCATTTTGCTAACCTTCCAGACATCCCCAAGCACGTCAATACAGATCAGGCTCCACTTACGGAAACCCTGTAACCGCCGCACCTCCGTCAGAAAATCTCCCTCCCACAGTGGAATCTGTTCCGTGAGTCTCAATTTCCACCCCGTCATTTTAGTTGCCCTCTGCCAGATGTCAATAACCGTCTTTGTGTGTGGTGGCAGATGTACAGAGCCCCTACACCGGTGGTACAGTTCACCCAGATGGCTATGGGCACCCAGTGCCAGTCTGTCCACCCTGTAAGCTGGTTCCTCGAGCGGGGAAAAAACCCATCCATTAGCATTGATGAGGTGAGGGGCCCAATAGTATTTCCGAATATCTGGGACTGCCAGCCCCCCTTTATACACCCCCTTCTGTAGCTTCTGAAGCGCAATTCTGGGACTGCCCTCCTGCCCCCCTGAGCAACTTTGTTTTTGTATTTTTGTGTATTATTTTGAGGTTCAGATCGCAGAAATTGTTTAGACTGGTGTCCCCGGCTTCCTGTAGTGAATCAGTGAGGAACCACAGAAGTCAAATGGTTAAGAACCGCTGCCCTAGACGCCAGGGTTGCACATTAGACCATCAAATTAAAATCTCTTAAGACTGAGTTCCCACTCCTGTTATCTTGATCTCCTGTCATACATGCACAAGCTTTGCTTGAGTACATTATGGGTCTAGAATCCCACAAAGAAACAGTTTCCTCTGTCCAGCCATTTATTTTCTTACTGGTCTTATCACACACCATACTACTCACGTTGCAAACATTTTTAAGTATGTTTTTTAATAGCTCACTAGCCAGTGGATGGTGCAGAGGTTTAAGACAGGGACCATAGGCTAGTTTGACGAACTCTAGGCTGTTACTGTTCAATAATGCCCACACAACTAGAGTTTTGTGAAGGCAAGCAGAATTGACCATGTAGCAGCTTTACAGAGGTCCGCTATAGGTAGGTGCCCAAGAAAAGCCGCATTGGTACCCTATTTGGAGGTGGAGAGAGGTCTGAGCATGGCAAGTAAGGTCCTTCTGTCTTTAAGGTAGGAGGTTTGGATGCATGTGATGATCCACCTGACTATTCCTGCTCTTGATATGAAATTACCTTTATAAGGTTACGCAAAGGCAACAACAAGCTGTTGTGTTTTACGGAGGACTTAGTCCTATCTATGTAACACATAGGAGCACGCTTGATATCAAGTGTGTGTAGTGGTTGCTCTTCTACAGAGTCAGGTTGGGGAAATAAGAGCAGGAGCTCAATTGTCTGGTTTACAGGGGAAAAGGGAGACGCTCCCCTGATAGGTAGGTTTGTTCCAAGAGCAACCTTGTCGTTGTGTATCTGGAACAAAGGGTCTTGCAGTTTGGGGGACTGTAGCTCACTAATACGGGACGTTATTGATACTAGAAATGCAACCTTGCAGGAGAGGAAATGTAAAAGGCAAGAGTATAGTGGTTCGAAGGGGAGGCCAATAAGTGTGGTCAGAACAAAGTTCAGGTTCAAGGCTGGGGCAGGTGGCAACTTGGGTGGGATGACCCGTTTAAGGGCATCCATTAAAGCATTAATGACAGGAATTTTGAATAGTGAGGAGGGCTCCCCGTTCTGCATGTTTGCGGCGATAAAAACTAGGTGTAGCCAAATCAAGGTGTAAGCTAGCCCTGACTTTTTTAAATGTTAGGAGGTAACAAATGATGTCTTGTACCATAGGTGTAAGAAAGTTTAGGCGTCTCAAGGTACAGTAGTTAATGGATCTCTTTCACTAATGTGTATAGCACGTACGTGTGCTGCTAAGCAACATGTACATGATATGCCGTTAAGTGGATCCGCACCTTGTCTGCTGCCTCTGAAAGGAGCCCCTGGCTAAAGGGACTTGAAGGGATCCCATGGCGTTAGCAATATCGATGTCCTTTAACTTTTCCAAAATGTCATCAACCTGTGGACTGACAGTTGAAAAGGCAGGTTACAAGATATTATTGGATCTCTGGCTTGAAGGCAGAAACATGCATTAACAAGTGGTGTCGGATCATCACAGAGGTGTTCACCCCTCTAGAAGCTGTATGAGTAGAGTCTATCTCACACACACCGAATGGTGGAGCTGTATATGGCTTACCACTTATCTCCTTTTTATTCTGTTCTCCCTTTTTTAAAGAATTGGTCAGGAAGATATTGTAGCAAGGCCTCCACCTCTTCTCATTGAGCCATCGTAGCGATACAGGATTCCCACATAACTGGTGATGCGTCAGTGTGTGGCAGTACCAACAGTTACCCTTTTGCCAGCTGCATCAACAAAAATTCTTTCCATATCAGGAGGGAAAGGGACGCCTGTAGCTTGGGCTGCTGCTCTCTTCTGAGCAGTGGAAACTACCATGGATTCTGGGGAAACATGACCCCTGATAGAAAGGATCAGATGGTTCACGTTTAAACTTTCTCAATCCTGGTTGTCATCACTTGGGACTTCACAAACTCTCTGAAATCTCTGGGGCAGATTTTACCATACCCTTTATCATAGAGAGAAATTGGAGGGATTACTCTGTTCTGGAGTGCGTCTCTACCAGGAAGTTGTCATTCTCCATGGTGACATGCATGTCCACCTTGTGATAGGAAGCTGAACACTTGATCACACCATGGTACTGTCCGTGGGGAAGCCCTGACAGGGACGTGGTCAAGTTCAGGGCCCCCTGGAAGCTCCATGTCGTAGTCCTCCCATGGATCCTCCGTAGGGTGTGGGTTGTCAGGTGCTCCAAAGTTCTCCACTGGACAGTAAGAACTAGGCCTACTTGAATCGGAATAGGACTCTGGTGAGCTCTGAGGTGAAGTGGTAGAAGGTAAAGAAGGAAGAGGTAGTGGAGGAGGAGGAAGACTACCAGCCTTGTCCTTTGTCCTCTTGGCAGGAGCTGGCTGTAGAGGAGTGCCAGGTTGTGGATTGTCCTCGAAGGAGAGTTATGGGGCTTTAGGCAAATTCTTTCCTGTCACAGATATTTTGCCCATACTGGGCTGGAGGATGATGTGTTACTGCCCTTCATCGAGCTCTTGTTGGAGCTTTAAGAATGGGCCTCTCCTCTAAGTCATCTGTAGAGGGCCTCGGAGGCGATGCTGGTTCCTGCGTGTGTTCTAGGACTCGAAGGACGGTAGGGGTCGAGGCACTTTAATGGATCCTGTGTCGGCACAGAGGCCTTACCTCAGTACCGACCAGAGCCAGAGTGTGGCAGTGGACCTGGACGCAGCAGCGATTTACGCATGCGGCTCAACACTCGAAAGCACGTGTATCTATGACACATGCTATGAACATTAATATACAAGCTTTAAAGGGAAGATAATTTACCAAAGGAAACTCTGACAGACAGGTGAAAGGATATTTAGAAGAATGTGCATATAAATATATATTTTTTAAAAGATAACATAAAATCCTGCTTCACATGGTATTTTCACTCTACAAACTTAGTTTTGCTATAACCAAAAAGGAAAAGTTACCTACCTGTAGACATAGTTCTGCGGCATAGGATTCTTCATTGCAGTCATAAACTTTTAATAATTCCGTGCTGCCTGTGCAGACACCGGAACATCTTCTTCGACATACATTTGGAATCCGGGAAAATATCTTCTTAGTGTTCATCACTGGAAGTCATTTTCCATATCATTTTCTGTATAGACTGTAAGAGGTATTTTGCTGGAGATTGCTGTTGAAGAGTAGCAGGACACATATCTACTAGTAGGAAGTTACTTTTAATAGTTGCAACACATTGCCATAGAAAAAAGCTGCCCTTGAGAGAAACAGCACAATAGGAAAAAACTGCTAGATAAGGTAACACTGAAAGCCTAAAAAAATATGACTTGTACTTCTAAGGACCAACGAGAGACCAGATCCCACAATGCACTGTAGTGGCAGTTGGCCTGTGAGAGTCAATTCTTTTTAACACGAAAAACACAGGATATAAATATAACCTCACAGCTGGGGAGGAGGGAGGGGGTTTATGACTTCAATGAAGATTCCTACAATGCAGAACTAGGTCTATAGATAAGTAACTTTTCCTTCTGCATCATAGAATCTTTATTGAAGTCATAAACCTGGAATAGAGTAGCAAGCTAAAGAGAAAAACTCCCTACAGCGGCTGTCAGAGAAATATAAACATACCCTGTGAGACCGTAAATCGTTTGGCTAGAGTCAAATCAAATATAACTAGAGGAATAGACTCATGAGGCCAAATTAACTATTTGAATACATTTCATAATGTTTCTTGTCCAAATATAGACTCAGCCGGAGTATATGTGGCTAGACAGTAATGTATCGTAAATGTATGTAGGGACCTCCAAACGGCTGCCTTGCATATGTCTGGGATAGAGACTTGTCTCACCCAAGCTGTGGTTGCAGCTATAGCCCTTGTTGAGTGAGCTTTGGTTTGAACTGGCAGTGGTTTGTTTGCTATCTGGTAACATAGAGAAATGTAAGAGACTATCCATCTAGCTATGGATTGTTCCAAAGTCGTTAGACCTTGTCTCATAGGTTCATAGTGTATGAAGAGATGGATGGATTTTTTAATGGACTTTGCCTAGTCTAAATAAAAGCGCAGCACTCTCTTAAGCTCTAGTGAATGTAGTGTCCTCTCGGCTGCAGATGTAGGATTTGGAAAAAAGGTAGGCAGAGTGATAGATTGGTTGATATGGAACTCAGAGACTACTGTAGATAAAAACGAAGGGTATGTGCGAATGACAAGCATATTGTGATGGAAGATTGTAAAGGGTTCAACAGACGAAAGTGCCTGCAATTCATTAACTATATGAGCCAAGGTGAATCAAACTAAAAAGGCAGTTTTTCATGACAAGTGTTGCTAAGTAGCCTTATGAATAGGTTCAAAAGTTGGACCCATTAGCTTTGATAATACAAGATTCAGCTACCATGGAATTGACCAACCTATGAAAAGGGCATTGCTTAGAAATTGTGGTTCTAGAACCCTGGACGCGTAGTCTCTGCATTTTCTTATTTTGGGTGGTGGTAAATAAATCTAGTGTTGGTGTGCCCCAATCTCTGAAGATGGATACCACTATCTCGTCATTGCAGACCTATTTGTGATTCTCTTTGTGGCAACAACTGAGGAAACCCACCTCTACATTTTGAACGCCTGGGAAATGAAAGGCTGTGATAGAAAATCCTCTTGCCAATGCCACATTGTTTGAGCTTGAAGAGAAAGCATTCTTGACCTTGTTCCACCTTGCTGGTTTATATACAACATTGTAGTGGTGTTGTCTGTCTGAATCATGATGACTTTTGATTCAAGAGATGGAAGAAAAGCTTTGAGAGCTAGGTGACTGTTCTTTTCGGGATGAAAGACCTTGAATGGCAAGATATTTCATATGCGCGCCCCAACCTGTCAATGAGGCGTCTGTGATGATAGTTTGAGCTGGAGTTGGTTTCTGAAAGGGGACTCCTGACAGAAAATTGTGATGGTTGGTCCACCATGAGAGAGAGATTGAAGTGCACTGACAGAGGAGAATGTGTTCCTCCCCAAGACCTGTCTTCTGTGAGCTATGATCTTCCAGGCACATCTGGAGAGGTCTCATGTAAAGGCGTGCGTTTGGCACTATGGAGATGCAGGATGTCATTGATCCCAGAAAAGACACTACCTGACAAACTGTTGGTCAGGTCTGTTTCATAAGATGCACACACTTGGCTTGAATTGATAATACTCTCTCCTCCGAAGGATACATTCTTTCTTGTTCTGTGTTTAAAGTTGCTCCCACAAACGTGAGACACTATGCTGGAGTGGATACTGACTTTTCTGCATTGACCTGCAGGCCTAGTTATGCCAGTAGAGATGTCGTCAGGGCATAGTCTTGTTTGGGTTTGTGTAAAGAATCTGCTCCTATTAGCCAGTCATACCAGTATGGATATAAAACAAGTTACCTACCTGTACACTGTGGTTCTCCAGTATTGAGATCTTTCATAAATTCACATGCTTGAATCTTCCCCGTCGTCATGGTGGTTTCACAGTATCTTAGAAGTACATTTGAAAGCATTGAGAAAGATAGTCAATTTATAAGCCAATCCACATTTTTAGAATAGACCCAAACCTCAACCAATTGTAGACAAGCCCCAGATCCCATCTCCCCTGCAGAGTCACCATACCTCAGATTTCGAGCACAAGTGTGCCTAAGTGAATAGTCATATGAGGCATTATGTGGCAAGCCAAAAACGGGCAGGAGGGCGAGTCGCTAGTGAATCTATGAAAGACCTCATTACTGGGCAACCACAGTGTACAGGAAAGTAACTTGATTTTTCTCCAGTACTGAATATTTCATAGATCAGAGTAGTTTGCAGTAATAATGTCCAAATTAAAGTGATTAGGAGAAGACACTTTTTAACAAAACACAAATTTCAAAGGAAAAGACATGTAAACAAATTTTTTATAATATAGCATCAATTTTGAGAAAGAAAAAAAAATATATATATATATTGTGTGAGCAAGGCAGAGAAGCCGAAGCGTAACAGCAAGAAAATTAACGTGAGAAATTATAATCGTGCCTTGGTGTCGGTGTCTGGTTCCTACAGGGGAATTGGAGCTGATATCTATCTGTCTATCTGTCTATCTGTCTATCTGTCTATCTATCTATCTATCTATCTATCTATCTATCTATCTATCTATCTATCTATCTATCTATCTATCTAGCTATCTAGCTATCCAACTATCTAGCCATCTATCTAACTCTATATATCACAATATCTCTGAACTACTTATCATAGCCATAGAGAAAAGATAAGAAAGAAGCTGTACCTTAAAGAAATAGATCTCTGAGGACCGCCTGTCCTACTGCTGCATCATTCTTCCATGCCAAGTCCAAGCAATAGTGCTTGGTGAGTGTATGCACATTCGACCATGTTGCTTATCTGCAGATATCAGGAAGAAAAACCCCAGCAAACAGGGCTGTAGAAGGTGCCATCTTCTTGTGGAGTGCTCTGCAACTTTTTTGGAAAGCGGTCTTCCTGCTTTTTCATGGCAATAAGCAATCGCTGACGATATCCATCAAGCAATGCTGCTCCTTGAGAGAGCACAGTCTTTTCTTGGGGGTACAAAAGAGATAAGCTATTCAATCTTACTGAATTCTTTGTTCAATGAATGAAGAACTTTAAGCAAGGTTTTACATACAAAGAGTGCAGAGTCCTTTCAGCAGGGGACAAAGGTTTTTTGAAGTATGTTGCCAAGATGATAGGTTCATTTAGGTGGAATGAAGTTGGAACTTTAGGTATAAAGTGTGGGTTTGTTCTTAACACCACCTGGTCATCCTAAGTATGTAGAAATGGTTCTGAAACTGTGAAAGCGTGAATTTTACAGAATCTCCTGGCCGATATGAGGGCCAACAAGAGCAGTTTTCCATTAGATATATTTAATTTCTGCTTTATGGATCAGCTTAAAGGGTGGCTTTATGAGTTGAGCGAGGACAGTATAACTGCTAAGCTGCTATAGGCCTTTTTATAGGTGGAAAAGCCCTGAAAAGGCCTCACATGAATTCTTTTTCTATCCTTGTAGACCAAAGACAAAGTTTTCCTGACTTCCTACGAAACCTGCAAATAGCTACCAGGTGAACGTTGAAGGATGCGTGTGCCAATCCGGACTTCACAAAAAGAAGGAGACATGGCAACAATTATTCCGGTAGAGAATAGAAAGGATGCAGGTCCTTCTTAATGCACCAGTGGCAGAATCTCTTCCATTTTGCTACATAAGCTTTATTTGTGAAAAAAAGCTCTTGAATGCTGCAGTATTGATTTACATTCTGCTGGAATATCTAAAGCACCAAACTCATAGTCGTGAAGTGCCATGCCCATAAACTCAGACACTTTATTTGTGGGTGACCGTTGTTCATCGAGAGTAGATTGTTCAACGTCCAAAATTGAATGTGTGGAGACTGACAGTATTAGGAGCTCTGAATATCGAAACTGCCTCGGCCATGCCGGGGCAACGAGTATGAGATGGCATGGCTCCTTCATTCTGCGTATTACTCTTGGAATGAGATGAAACGGTGGAAACGCATAAGCAAACATTCCTGTCATCTGCAGGTGGAGAGCGTTCCCCCAAGATTCTTTTAGCGGAAATCTGCTGGTAAACGATACACACTTTTTGTTGGTCAGAGTTACAAAAAGATCCAACTTTGGAGTGCCTCATACCTTGAATACTTGTTCCAGCTACACCTGTTTCAGTTCCCATTTGTGGTACTGGCTGCCTGTTCTGCTCAGAGAATCTGCCCATTCACTGTCTATGCCCGGGACATGCTCTACTCGCAGAGTTATTTTGTGCTTTAGCAACCATTTTCAGATTTCTTGTGCCTGAACCAATACAGTTTGTGATCTGGTACCCCCTTGCTTGGCGAGGTAGAACGTAGTTGTGGTGTTGTCCATTCCTACCAGAACAGGACAGCCTCGAATTCTGGGGAGGAATACTTGCAGCCATAGAAACACTGCCTTGAACTCTAGGAGATATATATGTATCTGTGCTTCTTGGACAGACCATTTTCCATGAATCTCCAAGTCTTGGAGATGTGTTCCCCAACCGTCCAGAGAGGCATCCATTGTCGTAATGTAGCTGGGGCATGTTGCCTTGAAGGATAGGCCTGGAGAACTATTGAGCTCTTTTCCCCACCATGACAGAGCGTTTTCATTGCCTGTGTGATGAGAATGACATCGAAAGAGCTGTGAACCTGAATCCAATCCACTGGACGTTAAGCTCTTCCAGAAGCGGCCTCATATGCAAGCGAGAATTTGAATCAATGGGATGCATAAGGAGAGCATTCCCAGCATAGACTTGTACATTCTTACTGAAGCGGACTTTTTTCCCTGACGTTGATCTGTAATAATATCTTGCGCATTTGTTCTGGCATAGGATATGCCTTTGCTACCTTGGTGTCCAAGACTGCTCCAAGGAATATCCGTATTTGACTTGGGACGAGAAATTGCTTTTCTACATTGAGCTGCAGACCCAGAGATTTAAAGAGCCGCTGACAAGCTAAAGTAGATTCTCTTGCAGAGTGGAACGTGGGTCCTTTTACGAGCCAGTCGTCCAAGTAGAGAAAAACCTGGTGGCCCTGCCTTCTCAGGAAAAACTGCTACTGAGCCATGCACTTTGTGAATACGCTTGGGGCTGATGGAAGGCCACAAGGGAAGACCTTGAATTGATAATGAAACACTGCCACCTCGAACTTCAGGAATGGAGGATGTTTGACGTGAATTGGAATGTGAAAATATTCGTCTAAGAGATTGGAAGACGCCATAAGGTTCCCTTTGTTTATCAACAAGAGAATCTCTTGCAATGATAGCAGTCTGAAAGGCTGTTTCTTGATATATTTGTTTAGTCGTCTGAGATCCATAATTTGTTTCCAATTTCCACATTTCTTTTTTATGATGAAGAAATTTGAGTAGAAACCTTTTCTGCGTTGCTGGAAAGGAACTTCCTCTATTGCCCCCTTCAACAGAAGAGTCAAACTCTCTTGTTTTAAGAGAGTAAGATGTTGATGCGCTCCCTTGCAAAGTGGATGACAAGGAGGCTTTTGGAAAAAGTACAGGGTGTGACCTCGATAAAAAATGTCCAACGCCCATTTGTCTATCGTGATGGTGTTCCATTGATGGAAAAAAGCAGACAGATGATGGATTCCCTAAGGCTGGTGATTATATGAGGTGGCTGGTGGATGAAAAACGTCACTGATGTCTGCAGGTATCTTGAGACTTTCCTCGTGCTGAAGAACGGCATTGAGCTGGTAACTGGGTGCATGGCATGTTGGAAGCTTGAAACTGCTGTTGTTGCTGACAGACGCACTGTGGTCTATAGCCCTGTTGAGAATAGGGCTGGTATCGATATGATTGTAAGGAAGGCCTCTGCTGAAATTAAGCTCTCCTCCATTAAAGGACGGTTAACGATGCTGTTGAAGAGTACCTAGGAAACGTGCTGTCTCCATATCCGCTTTAATCCCCCGTTAAGCGTCAGCCACAAGCTTTCTGAACAGATTCTAACCGTAAAAGGGCATGTCCAGGATTTTCTATTGAATCTCAGGGCGGAAAGATGCAGCCTTCAACCAGCCCTCCCTACGGAGAACAGCGGCACCTGCCTTGTGTCTGAAAGAAAAGGAAGACAAGTCCAAAGCCAGATCTGTCACCTCAGAAGATGCTCAGGCTCCTTCTTGCAAAATAAATTTTGCCTCCTTCTCCTTTCCTTAGGGAGATGATCCAGAAGAGATGCTAGATCTGACCACATCTGGCGGTCGTAGCACCCCAGAATAGCTAAGGCGTTGGAGGTCTTAATGGATGTAGCCGCCACTGCAGCAAAGTTCTTGCCAATATTATCGAGCCTTTTTCCTTCCCTATCAGGGGGAGCTGAGCAAGGGGCCGAATGATTCCTCGAGTGCCGTTGTGCTGCATGCATAATCACCTAACCCGGTCGAGGATGTTCAATTAAATACACAGGAGCAGGTTCAGGGGCTTTATATTTCGTTTCCATTCTCGGCAACACAGCCGTGCCAGAAGCTGGGTTTCTCATCAGCTTCAACCCCTCCTCTCAGATGTAACTGACTATGGGGATGGATAGTACAGATTTTCTGGTAGAGTCCTTAAAACTGTAAAGGAAACATTTCATCTGCGTAGTAGGAAGTGGTATATCAAATCTTTTGGATGCTCTTTCTAACAACTCACAACTCACGGAATCCTCCAACATCCCATGGAGGAGAACTTGCTGGAGAAGGAGATGGCGACGACGGAGTAATATAATCATCTCATTCCTGACCAACCATGCCTGGATCTTGAATGAGCTTCCCTTCCTCTGGCTGATCATCAGGATCACTTTCAATGTAATCATCCCTGATGGTAATACTACAAGGGGCTGGCCTTTCTTCCTGTGTTGATAGTGGCGGAGGAGTAACAGGTAGTGGTTATGTAACCTTATTCCAGGACGTCCCAGAGTGAGAGGAACAGGAGCATGAGTGCCCGGGAAACGTCTGAAATAGTTGTTTAGCATATGCTTGAGATCTGGGACCAGAGAATTTGGCACTAAGATGGCATCACCTCTTATATATTGCTGTTCCTCATATGTCTCATAAGGAATCATAATGTTGCGGCAGGTGACGAGCCGTGAAAAAACAGTCCCCTTCCAAGTATTCCGATGTATCCTGGATAGGATCCTCCTCCTGACATTTTTACTTTCAACTGTGATGGGCTGTAGGTTGGTCCAAACAGGCTCTCGTCTCCTGATTCATCTGTATCCAAAAGATAAGATGGAGGAAGAGATGATAATTTACTTAGAGATGTCAGACCTGGAGACTTTTGGGCAACTTCACGCACCCGAATGTCGTTTTTTGTGCTCCGTCGACGAAGAAAGTCGTTTTAGGGCGATCATCGTCAAAACCGGAATCCTCATCAGAGACTTCTACACCGTAGTCGATGGAGTGACCGTCGATGAGGTCGTACAGAAAGTCGCCGAAGTTGTAGACGGTGCTGTCGACACGGTTGCAGTCGATGCTGTTGACGAAGCCATTGACGAGGTGATCGTCGTCAATGTTCTCGTCGACAAGGCCGTCAGAGTGGTCGTTGTCAGCACAGCACTAGAAAACGACCGTCAACAGTGATCTGGATGTTGCTCTCGACGAAGGGTCTGTCGACTGAGTCTTTTTTGGCAATGAAGTCTGCTTCTGAGGAGTTACAGACACAGATGCAGAAGAAGAGGAAGGCTTGGCTGTTTATGAGCTGCCTTCTCTGATATAGAATTGTTTCTCAGCCTTCATCTTTTTCGCCTTTAATGAGGTAGAGCCCTCATTTTTACGCTTTTGCTCAAGTGTGGAGCGACAAGGACCTTCCTCCTTATCAGATCCAGATCTGGTCTTCTTCTTTTGGAGCCATAACAATAATCTGGCTTCTCTAGCCTTTAGAGTTTTGCCAGAGAAGGTTCTGCAATATTTACAATCCCTGGCAGTATGCTTGGGATATAAGCAGCAAAGACAGTCTATGTGAGGATTTTCTGAAAATAGCCTTGCCTTACCACAAGACCTGCAAAGTCTAAAAAGTCTCTTCTTAGATCCCTCTGACATCTTGAAAAGGTAGTGAAGATAAAGATAAAACACAATACCTTAAGCCTAAATCAGTCAAATTGTTCCAGAGAGGAACAGAGCAGGGTAAAAAGTTCACCAACTGAAAGAACTGAGCCGAGCTCAGGGAGACATCCTCACACATGACGTGCGGTTAGAAATCTGATGTATGGTGGCTCTGCAGGGGAGATGGAGTCTGAGGCTGGTCACTGATTGGTTGAAGTTTGGGTCTATTCTAAGGATGTGGATTGGTTTACAAATTTACTATCTTACTCAATGCTTTCTAATGTGCTTCTAATAGTACATCTTATTTAATTAACGTGAGACTCTCACCATGACGATAAGGAAAATTCAAGTATGTGAATCTATGAAAGATTCAATACTGCAGAAAGTAAAATACCTTTCCGCTACCACTGCCATGCACTTGGAGATGATATGAGGAGCCACTTTAGACCAAAAGGGAGGACTGCGTACAAGTAATGGTGTGATCCTACCACAGGAATTTCCTGGAGTGAGGGATGATTGGGATGTGGAAGAACGCATCCTGAAGGTCTACTGCACAAAACCAAACGTTCTTCGTTATGTGTGGGAAGATTTGGTGCAGAGATAGCATTCCGAATTTGTCTTTCTGTATGAATTTGTTGAGGAACGTGAGGTCCAGAATTGGCAGAAACTGGTTTGATTGATTTTTCTTTTGAACAAGAAAGTATCTCGAAGAAACACCTGGGTTTTTCTGATGTCAAAAAACTTTTTCCATTGCTTTCTTTTGTAGTAATATGGATGTTGTGGAGGCACTGGTGGTGGAGTACCCAAAAAGCTAGACCGTAGCTACTTTGAATCATGTTTAGCACCCATTTGTCTAATGTGACCTTTTTCCACTCGTCCGGAAAAAAACTTCACCGCTCTCCCACCCCCGAAGGAGTGGGAAACCGTGGAGGGGTTGTGTACCTCTCATTGTTTGGATTGAGAGTTGTTGCCCCTGGTCTGATAGAGCTTATATGGAGAGGTTCTTCTTCTGTGAAATCTATTCTGGAATGGCCTCAGAGAATGCCTTTGTTGCTGCTGATACTGGTAAGGCCATCTAGGGATTTGAATCCTATGATAGTTGCTTTGTTTGTCTCTAGGTTTAAATTGTTTAAAGACTCTTTTGCTCTTCTAAACCGACTTCTTTTAGTGTCTCAGCTTTGTTTTTCATGCATACCGTCTCCTTTTCTGTGTGTTGTCTGAAGAGAGATGACCCTGAAACTGGCAAATTAGCAATTTTCAGTTGTGCGCCCGGTTTCAAGGACGAAAGCCTTAAACAAGAAGTGTGCCTCAAAAAGATACCATGTGAGACGGCAGTGGCTGACAGTTCTACAGAGTCCTCTATAGCACTGATGGCCTGATTAGAGATGAGAGAGCCCTCTTTAACCATCTCCAGGTAGTCTTGCTGTTGATGGGATGGTAGATCATCCATGAAAGGTTTCATGCCTTCCAAGTTTCCGCGATTATATCTTCCAAACAAAGCCAATGAATTGGCATTGCGCAGATGTGTATAAGCTGTGCCGCACACTTTCTTGCCTATAGCGTCTAATCTTTTGCTTTTGCGGTTCGCCTTCTTCTCACTGCAGTTACAGTGATAGAATCCGGTTTTGGATCGGATCTGAGAAACTCCGGATCTTCTTGTGGAGGCTTATATTTGTTAAGCAGTCTCTCAGTGTTGTTGTCTTAACCGTGGCTGGATTTAGGAATTTTCTTCTATGATCTCAATAAGACCATGAAGCATCAGGAGAAGAGGTTTAGATGGAGTTCTGGATTGTAGAGTCTCTAGTATTACTGACACCGAAAGCTGGGGAGCGGAAACTTGATAGTTAAGTTTAGTGGCTCCCTTCACAAGATCATCTTGGAATGTCAGAATGTCATCAACCGGTGAAATTGTAGATGGTGACTGGAAGTGGGAGCATAGGAAGAGGTAGTATCTGGTAATGTTGACCTTGTGGATGGTATCATGGTTCTAGGTGATACTGGTTTTGGAGAAAGCATTCTTATTGGCGATGGAGACTTCGGTTTGCAAACTGGTGACATAGAGGTCGACCTATTGGACTGCCATACAGAAGAAAGATTTAAGGGCTATAAGTGCACCTGAAGAGGATCTTCTGAGGGTAAAATAGGACGGATTGGTGGAATATTCATGGCCTGATCGGGAGATGGAGGGTCTGAACGCTGTGACAATCCAGAGTAATGGGATGCAGATAATGAAATCTCCATATGAAGAACTCTCGACGTTGAAAATCATGCTATCGGTGTCGTACATGATTTCTTACGCAAGACTGGAGTCTTCGGCGGCATGTGTCTCTTCGACGCCAAGTGTGAATCTGGGTTTGGCGTCGATGTAAATTGCAGCGACTTTGATGTCGAATGATGCGATTTCGAAGTTGAATGTATTGACTGAGACAGAGCGGTGGGATCTCAACATCAAGTGGTGTGACCTCGAAGTTGATCGGGATCTCGACAGTGGTGCCGGCGATCTTGAAGTCGAATAGGGACAATGTTGGAGTCCCATTGACCCCTCCTTTGAAGGTAGGCAAGATGGTGTGGCATACCTTTTGACGGCGATGATGGTGTACTTGCCGTTGAATCATGACGTCGATGAGAATGAAGACAGTGTTGATGTTGTGAAGGAGACCTCTTGGAATCAGATCTCCTTTTGTGGGAGTCTGTACCAGATTATTTCCTCTGTGGAGAGTGTTGGGAGGAAGAACTCTCCAATCTCTTTCTCTTCTTCATCTCCTGGCCCTTCTTCATGTCTTCAATGCATCTCCGCAATCTTATGCCTTCTCCATCTCTGAGAGTTCTTTCTGACATTTCTTTTTACAAATGTCACAGCCCTTAGTGAGGTGTTGAGCAGACAAACACCACACATACTGTGTGGGCGTCAGATGAAGCTTTTTCCTGCCACAGGATGGACACTCATAGAAGACAGCAGGCACTTTGACAAACAAATCTCTCTTCAGCAAGACTAAAAGCTCTGAAAGGATAATGTTACTTACCCAGTAAGCATCTGTTCTTGGCATGCAGAGCTGTAGATTCACATGCTTTGCATACTCCTGCCATCTAGTGTTGGGTCCGGATGTTTGCAAGTTTTTGTTCAAAGAAGTCTTTCGAGTCACGAGGTAAGGTGACTCCTCCTTTCGGTGACAGTGCGCTTGGGCATCGACTCTATTGTTAGATTGTTTTCCCGCAGAGAGTAAGAATGGAGTTAGTAAGTGCAGAACTGAGATGTTCATGAGTATGTATGTAAAGTGAGAACTGAAACAACTACAGGTCTCTGGGGAGGCGGGTGGGCGCATGTGAATCTACAGCTTTATATGCCAAGAACAGATGCTTACTGGGTAAGTTACATTATCAGTTCAAGGCTATGCTTTGCATAGACTATACAGCAGTATACTCCCAAAGCAGTGGCTAACCTGTATTTGTTGCAGTTGTTTGGCCTACTTTAGCTTGTTGCCTCGCTAACATATCTACACAATAGTGCTTGGTGAATGGGTGCGGTGTAGACCATGTTGCTGCCTTACAGATGTTAGCTAGGGGAATATTCCCTAAGAAGGCCTAGTAGCCCCTATCTTGCGAGTGGAATGCGCTCTAGGGGGTATTATCAAAGTTCTTTTCGCTTTCACATAACAAGTCTGGCTACATTTCACAATTCATCTTGCAATGCCTGATTTAGATATGGGATTGCCTTTGGGTGGTGGCGAAAAAGCAACAAAAAGCTGCTTCATTTTATGAAATTCTTTTGTTCTTTCCACATAATATAGTAGAGCTCTTCTAACATGGAGTGTGTGTAGAGCTCGTTCTGCTACAGAATCAGGTTAAGGAAAGAACACAGGCAACTCAACTGATTGATTGATATGAAAAGCAGAAACTACTTTAGGAAGAAATGTAGGATTGGTTTGAAGGACCACTCTGTCTTTGTGAAGCTGAAAGAAAGGCTCTTGTAAAGTTAATGCCTGGAGTTCACTAACTCCCCTTAGTGAAGTGATTATGATGCGAAAAGCAACCTTCCATGAGAGGAATTGTAATTGACACCTCTGCATTGGTTCAAATGGTGGACCCATTAGCTGTGTAAGGACTATGTTTAAGTTCTATACTGGTGCAGACATCCGGATCCAACATTAGATGGCAGGAGTATGCTAAGCATGTGTGATCTACAGCTCACATGCCTCAAACATATAATTACTTACCAAAAAATTGATAATATGTCAAGTAAAACAGTATTTAAACCACTGAAGTGTTTTCTCGCAGAAAAAACGTGGAAAAACAATCACCTGTGGTGTTTTGAGATCCTGCCTGAAGAAGCCGGAAAAAAGAATGGACTCTCACAGGTCAACTGCCACTACAGTGCATTGTGGGATAGGGCCTCCCTAGGGTCCTTAAAGGTACACATGTCATATTTTTTCAGACTTTCAGTGTAAGCTTATAAGGCTGTTTTTTTATCATGCTGTTTCTCTCAAGGGCAGCCTTTTTCTATGGCAATGTGTTGTAAATATGAAAAGGAACTTTTTTCTAGTAGATAGGTGTCCTGCTACTCTTCTACAGCAATCTCCAGGAAAATACATCTCTGACAGTCTACACTGAAAATGATATGAAAAACAACTTCCAGTGATGGACACTATGCAGTTATTTTACTGTATGTTGAAGAAGGTGTTCCGAGGTCCGCGCACGCAGCACAGAATTATTCAAGGTTTATTACAAATCTATTTGGAGGTAACCATTTCATGTATGGTGGGCACACTGAAAATCCAGGTCAGTAAAGCTATTTTAGCACGTATTACATTTATTTTAGGTCTATCCATACCAACAGATCCCTATTATTTATTGTTGCTGGGTGAGAAGAGAGAACAAGAAAACTTTGAGGTTCAATATTGGAAACATATTCTGCCTATCTTATCTGTAGCCAGATTTGGAAAAGGATACAAGGCGAATATTTGCAACCTGGAGAAAATAAATATGGTGAAAAATACAGGCACTATAATTCTTAGAGTATTTGGCTACCTCTTAAAGATTCTGTTTAATAAGATGAAGGACTTCCATTAGAAGTGGTTTTCCTAGGCTGGTCCCTTAAAGCATGAAAGGTTTGTCCCTCTCAGTAGAAGACAATGCACTACTGTACTACTGTTCATAAATTTGAAAGTAAATGAACTATGTACTGGGTGCAGGTCATTATAAGTGCTCTACATGAGGTACATACTTACGTAGTGTATCCTTTGTAATATATATACCTGGCCGGGGTGTTGTTACTGAGTTACTCTTTATAATTATTGTCAGACTAATGTATTTCGTATATTTATCTGACTGTCTGTGCTTAAAACAATAAACAAATTGATGGATACAAAAATAAGGTAGGGTCATCAGTGTTACAAGAGGGAAAGAGACCCAGCAGCTGTATATCTTTCAACAATACAGTCATAATTGCCAACTCTACAAAAGCTGGGAGTAGGATATTCCTACCAATTTAATGTTGTTAAACCACTGCTTTGTAGCAGGAGAAGGAATACTCTTTCACTTAACCTTGTGGATAACTGTTGTACTCCTCAAGCATTCATACAATCAGCAAACACACAAGGGCAATAAATCGCAACTGTGTTCAATTTTTAACTGTAAAATGTATTATCTGGCCAACTGGAAATAAGAACCAGTTTTACTAAATCAGCTCTAGATAAAGTGATGATAACATTATGTACTCCACAGCACAGACCCTCAGTCTGACACACTGAGACTGATTGCTGTGCAGCATTGGTGATCTAGCTGTTCACCATCAGTAAGAACTCTGCAAGATGATTTATTGCAGAGTTGATCCTAAAGGAAACATAAGCTTCCTTTGCCCAAAAGCCTAACACTCAGTGCCTCATTATTAGGTTTAAAAGACTTCCCTGGTAACTAACTACAGACACCTTTGGAGTGCGTCATATAGCTTTTTGTGCTATAGATTCACATGCTCATGCCTTCTAGTGTTGGGTGTTGATGTTCTTCAAAGAAGTTTTGAAAGTGACACCACCCTTCGCGCACAATGCACCAGATCAAAATCTCCACCTCAAATAGCTTTCTCTGGTGCATGAGTGATGCAGGTGGAGTGCAGTGACATAAGACAGAAACCAAATACAGCGATCTATGCACGGTGAGAAGTTAGGAACATCTGAGATCATTGTTTGCTCCTGGTGAAGAGAGTGGGCATATGGGACTGAATAACACTACAAACTAGGAACAGATAGTTACAGGGTAAGTAACATTTTCAGTTTGTAGCATGTATAGTAGATGCACAAATAATGCATACACTGTAAAGTATTTCCTCCTGAAAGGGGTAGCTAGATAGCAGATGATGCAGATGTTTACAACAAAGCCTTTAATACAGTTTGACCAACTAAGACCTGAATAGCCACACAGCTGTGTTTAGTGAACATGTGTTGTGTTGACCAAGTAACAGCTTTACAAATGTCTGCTAAAAGAACGTTACCCCAAAAAGGCTTTTCTGGCTGCCTTTTTACAAATAAAATGTGTTCTAGGCAGGTTGCGTAATGTGCGTTTAGACTTACCATGACATGTCTGTACACACTTAACTATCCCTCTAGCAATACGTGCCTTGGAAATCTGATTTCCTATTGAGGTTTAGTAAAAGCGACAAATAGCTGTTTTGTCTTGTAAATGTACTTCATTCTATCAATATAAAATATAAGGGTCCTCATTACATCTAGGGTGTGTAGTGTCCTTTCTGTCAAAGTGCCTGGATGCGTGAAGATGATGGGCAACTCAATAGTCTGGTCGAAGTAAAAAGAGGAAACCACCTTGTGTTGGAATTTTGGGTTGGTCCTTAAAACCACCCTCTCTCTGTGAAATTGACTTGGTTCCACTATAGTTAAGAGTTTCAATTCACTAATTCTCCTAAAAGATTAAATAGCAACCAGAAAAGATGCCTTAACGGTTTGAAGAGAGGACCTATTAACAAAGTTATACCTACATAGAGATTCCAAATTTGCTGAGGCCTTCTTGGAGAATCACCTTTTTAAATTCCTTCATTAAGGCCTTGATGACAGGTATCTTAAAAAGAAACATTTGTTGCCACTGCAGCAAAGTGTAGACAGATGGACGTGTATGTCAAACCCACTTTCCATAAATGCAGTAAATTTCAAATTATATCCTGCAAGCTGCCTTGTAGTCCCCCACATGGAGCAGCTGGATGACATCTTGCAGGGTGATCTTGTTAAGGTGCTCCAACAGGATGTACTGGTTCAGCACCCCGAGATCTGGGATGGCTGCAGAGTTCCATCCTTTCTGAGGAGCAGGAACCACAGGGACTTGACTTCTTGACCACTCTGGAGAGGCAGCACTGGCTCAATGGCTGCTCTCTTGAGAGGGGCGTGTGCTTCTTCTTGTAGCAGTGGTAGATATTCGTGACTGAGTAAATGAGTGCGAGGTGGCACGTTCAGTCGTTGAAACTCCAAGCAATTCCCATGCTGAACCACCAAGAGCACCCATGTCAGAGGTTATTTCCTCCCATTCTGAAAGGAAGAACCTCAATCTCCCCAGACAGGTGTGTTATCATGGGGAACGCTAGGAGAGTCCCTGTTAGAGGCAGAGGCGACCTTGTTGGGGGTACCTCTACCCTGCCTCGAGATACGCCACAGTATCCATCCCTGCCAAAGGACTTAAGTCCTGTGTGTCTTGAAAGAACTGCTGTTAGTGATATCCTTGCCTCTGAGTGGGAGTAGAGGACTTGGCGTCTCCTTTTGCCTATGGTTTATGAAAGGCAGACCTTTGTGTTCAGGTCTGCAGTGCTCCCATGGCCTTGACAGTCCCAGTGTTTTTTTAATCTTCTTCACCATTGTGACGACTTGCAGGTCAAACAAATAATCCCTATCCAACAAGACGCTGATCAGATTTTGTTGCACCTCAGGTCTAAAATGAGAGATTATGAGCCAGGCAAAGTGCCTTAATAGAATGATGGTTTTAATCTCTCTTGATGAGAAATCAGCAGAATCCTTAATGTTTTCGTTCAAAACAACCTTTCCTTCCACAACCAGTTCTTGCACCCTCTTGCGGTAGGCTTCAGGGAAGTTTTTAAAGAGCTCCTCCAGATCCTCCCTCTGATGGCTATCATGCCTGAAAAGAAGTCCAAAGGACCTGGCAAGCCATCACTGTTCAGCATTTGTTGTACACACGCAAATGAATTCACACACTCAAAGACTGAACTCCAGACCAATTGTTTTTGTATAAAAATATTCTTTTAGTTATTTTATTTTCTAGAACCAAGCAAGCCTGGCACAGGTAAGCAATACATACTTTACAGTAGTAATGCAGTTTGTAAACAGTTTGAATTGTAATTGCATATGCACATTGTTTTGACTTACAGTACGGTTGCAGAGAAATGCAATACTTTGTAAATACAGTACAAAGACATGGGCTTGTCAGTAAAATACCACCTAAATTACTTTTTAGATTACTTTTCTTACTCAGAGTCGTATACCTGGATACTACTCTCGGACATTTCCTGTAAACAGGTAAGTAAAATCGTTATGGTTAAATAGTTCAATTTTAAAGAATTTCTTTAGATTTTCAAACTTTACACTTGGAAACTTCTTCAAGAAAAACAGTCAATGTTATCCTATAGAGGAAAGGAATATGCTACTTACCAGTATGCATCTGTTCTTGGCATGTAGAGCTGCAGTGCCACACACTTAGGATAAGATCGCCATCTGGTGTTGGGATCGGATGATTGCAGGTTGTTGTTGTATTCGGAAGAAGCCTTTTGGTCACGAGATAGGTGACTCCTCCTCTGGACAACAGTGCGCATGGGCATCCACTCCATCCTCAGATTGTTTTTCGCCATGATGGGAAATGATGGAGTGTATAAGAATAAAGAGAAAGGATGTCCATGTGTAATGTCTAATTAAGACAATGCTGGAACAGATACAGGTCCCGGGGAGGTGGGTGGGCGTGTGTGGCTCTGCAGCTCTACATGCCAAGAACAGATGCATACTGGTAAGTAGCATATTCCGTTCGAGGCATATGAGCTGCAGATCACACACTTAGGATAGACTATATAGCAGTGTCTCCCCTAGCGGTGGTCACCTGTATCCGTTGCAGCAGTTTGGAATAGAGTTTTTAGGACAGCTTGGCCTACGGAAGCTTGTTGTTTGGATTGCACATCAACACAGTAATGTTTAGTGAAGGTGTGTGTGGTAGACCATGTGGCTGCTTTGCAAATATCTTCTAAGGGAATGTTCCCTAAGAATGCCATGGAAGCCCCTATTTTACGTGTGGAGTGCGCTCTAGGGGGAACTGTAAGAGTGCGTTTAGCTTTTTGGTAACATATTTGGATACATTTAACTATCCACCTGGCTATATCCGATTTTGAAATGGGGTTGCCTTTATGTGGTGGAGAGAAAGCAACAAACAGTTGTTTGGTTTTGCGAAAAGGTTTGGTTCTGTCGATGTAATAAAGCAAGGCTCTTTTAACATCTAAGGTATGAAGGGCTCTCTCAGCTACTGAGACTGGATTAGGGAAGAAGACTGGCAGCTCGACTGATTGGTTAAGATGGAAAGGGAAAATGACTTTTGGTAGGAATTTTGGGTTTGTCCTAAGAACCACTTTGTTACGATGTAGTTGTAGGAATGGTTCTTCAATAGTTAAGGCCTGTATCTCACTTACCCTTCGCAGGGATGTGATTGCGATAAGGAAAGCCACTTTCCATGTAAGGAATTGCAGTTCGCATTTATGCATAGGTTCAAATGGAGGGCCCATGAGCCTTGTTAGAACAATATTTAGATTCCACACTGGGGAAGGTGGTAATCTTGGAGGAATAATTCTTTTGAGACCTTCCATGAAGGCTTTGATGGCTGGTACCTTAAATAGTGACAAGTGTTGTAAATAGCAAATAATGTTTTGGATGGAAGCATCCAGTGGGCGTATATTATTGTTAGTGCAGTAAATGGCAAATCTTTTCCATTTTGCTGCATAACATGCCCTAGTAGTAGGTCTTCTAGCTTCTTTTATGATATTCATACAGTCTGGTTGGAGATTGAGGTAACCAAACTCTAAGACTTTAGGAACCAGATCGCCAAGTTCAGTTGCTGTGGATCTGGGTGTCTGATTTCTCCATGGTTCTGGGTTAATAAGGCCGGGGAAAGGCGCAGTTTTTGATGTGGAACTAGCGATAGTTCCAGAAGTGTCGTGAACCAGGGTTGACGTGCCCAAGTGGGAGCTACTAGAATCAGTTTTAGAGACTGTTGTTTGAGCTTGCGTACCACAAATGGAATGAGTGGGAGGCGGAAAAGCGTACGCAAATCTGCCTGACCAGTACATCCATATTGCATTGCCCTTCGACTGTGGGTGTGGAAACCTGGCGGCGAAGGTTGGGCATTTTACGTTTTCGTGTGTGGCGAACAGGTCTATGTCTGGTTGGCCCCATTTTTGGAAGAATGGGAGTAGGAGTTTGGGTTTAATTCCCATTTGTGGATTTGCTGTGTCTGTCGACTTAGGAGATTGGCAACCTGGTTGTGAACCCCTGGAAGTTGTTCCGCTAGCAGGTAGATGTTTTGGGAAATTGCCCATCTCCAGATGTTCTGTGCGAGTTGGGACAGTTGGAGAGAATGTGTCCCCCCTGTTTTTGTATGTAATACATGGTCGTCATGTTGTCTGTGCGGATGAGGACAGTTTTGTTCCTTAGATGTACTTGAAAAGATTTCAGTGCTAGGAACACCGCTAGAAGTTCTAGGCGATTGATATGGAGCAATTTTTGTTGAGTGGTCCATTTGCCCTGAGTGGTGTGTTAAAGGAGATGGGCTCCCCACCCTGTGAGAGATGCGTCGGTTGTCAGCACTACTTGTGGAAGAGGCTCTAAGAACGGTCGCCCTTTGGACAGGTTGATGGTGTTCCACCATTTCAGTGAGCGAAGTGAGCGACTGTCCACCAACACCAGATCGGTAAGTTGTCCAAGAGCCTGGTTCCACTGTTGTGCTAGACATTCTTGCAAGGGACGCATTTGAAGTCGTGAGTGAGGCACAATGGAGATGCATGACGCCATCATGCCTAACAGTTGCATAAACACTCTTGCTGGAAGAGAGTGTTGAGTTTGAAATTTTAAGATGAGGTTTTGTATGTTGGCTATCCTGGCTGTGCTGGGATAATCTATGGCCTTGGAAGTATTTATGGTGGCGCCCAGATATTGATGTATGTGGGAGGGTCGCAGTTGATATTTGGGATAGTTTATGGTAAATCCCAAGTTGTGTAAGGTTTGAATAGTGCGGTGAGTGTGGAGAACGCATTTGTCGAAAGTATTGGCTTTTATGAGCAAATCGTCGAGATACGGGAAGACATGGATTTGTTGTCTCCTGAGATGCGCTGCCACAACTGCTAAGCATTTGGTGAATACCCTGGGTGCAGTTGTTACTCCGAATGGGAGGACCATAAACTGATAGTGCTGTCCGTCTACCACAAATCTTAGGTACTTCCTGTGAGCAGGATGCATGGGGATGTGAAAGTATGCGTCCTTGAGGTCCAATGTGGCAAGGAAGTCGTCTTGTTGAAGTTGTGGGAGGACTTGTTGGAGAGTGATCATATGGAAGTGATCTGAGTGTATGTACTGATTTAGTAATCTGAGGTCGAGTATGGGTTTTAAGGTCTCGTCCTTTTTGGGAATTAGGAAGTATAGAGAATATACTCCTGTACCCTGATGTTGGAGTGGAACTGGTTCTATTGCGTGTTTTTGAAGCAAGGACCGAATTTCCTGTTTGAGGAGTGTAAGATGGTGTGGTGACATTGGACGGTGTTTGGGTGGTATGTGTGAGCAGGGGTGTTTGTGAGTTTGAGGCAGTAACCAAACTGGATAATTGGTCTTACCCACTTGTCTGTTGTAATGGAATTCCAGACAGGTAGGAACTGTTGGAGTCTTCCCCCGACCGGAGTGGAATGGTCTGGGGGGAGCGGAGGCAAGTCACTGTTTAGTGGCTGGAGAGGTGCGGGTGTTGGTATTGCCCCGACCTCGGCCCTTAGTGTTGTTTCCCCTATATCCTCCTCTAAAATATCCTCTGTTAGGGGATGTTTGTGCGGAGGTTTTGAAAGTGGAAGAGGTGTCTGTCCCAACATTTTTGGAGGCTCCCCTATAGAAGGAGCGTCGAAAGCAGCCTCACGGTTGTGGAGACTGTAATGCTCCCATTGATTTAGCAGTCTCGTTATCTTTTTTCATCTTCTCAAGTGCAGTATCTACTGCGGGCTCAAATAGTTGCTCTTGGTTGAATGGTTAACCAAGTATTATTGTTTGTACTTCCGGCTTAAAGCCTGAAAAACGTAGCCATGCATGGCGTCTAAGTAGTATGCTTGTGTTGACCGCCCTAGAAACAGTGTCCGCGGCGTCTAGTGCACATTTGATTGATGCGTTAGATACGAGTTTCCCCTCATGGATGAGGTCATTGGCCTGAGATTTGTACTGATCTGGCAGGTGTTGTAAAAGATTTTCTAACTGATCATAATGAGCCCTATCATATCGGGCTAATAGGGCTTGTGTGTTGGCAATACGCCAATGGTTAGCAGCTTGTGCTGCAACTCTTTTGCCAGAGGCCTCGAATAGCTTGGACTCTTGTCTGGGGGCGGTGTGTCTCCTGTTGTTTGGGAGTTAGCCCGCTTTCTTGCGTTTGAAACTACTAAAGAGTCTAGAGGGAGCTGTGCTTTAATGTACGCGGGATCTTGTGGGGCAGGTCTATATTTTTTTTCAATTCGGGGGTTAAGAACCCTAGCTCTGACAGGGTCTTTAAAAACCTCTGTGGCGTGTTTTATAACTCCCTTAATCATGGGCAAGATCTGAACTGATTTTTGAGACTGTTCGAATGTGTCTAGAAGAAAGTCTTCTTCGGGTGTATCTGAGTGCATGGTGACGCCATGGAAAAGTGCCGCCCTGTTTATCAGCTGCCCAAACCCTAGGTGGTCATCTGGAGGGGAGGGTTTGGAGGGGTATGTAGTGGGATCAGGAATATCAGGTAAAGGGTAAGCCCAGTCATCTAAGGGTGCCGTATCCGGGAGTGTGAAAGGATCATTAGGATCATTAAGGTCATCCGGATCACGCCCCCCCCCCCCTAAGTCATCATCATCATCCTGTGGAGGTGGTGTATGTGAAGGAGATGGTAGAGGAGAAGGAGGTGGGGGCAGGGGCGGTGGGGTGAGAGGTGATATAGGAGAGGAAGGACGAATGGGTGAGGTGGCGAAGTCCTTCTTCTTTATGGGAGCTGGAGGAGGTGTTGTGTCCAGCTTCCTTTTCTTGTATGGCACAGCGGTGACATGTCCGGTTTTTGGATTGATATAAATCCTTTTTTGCGTGGGATCAGGGCGAAAAAGTTCCTCATTGTCCGAAAGTGGCTTTGGTGCCGACTTTTTCGGTTCCGATCTATGTTTTGGATGATCGGTAGAGTCTTTTTGGACTTTAGACAGTTTTTTCGGTACCGATGATGGTTTCGGTGCCGATGATGCTTTCGGTGCCGAAGAACTTTTCGGTGCCGGCGGGGATTTCGGTGCTGAAGAACGTTTCGGTGGAGATTAAGGTCTCGATGGTTTCGGAGCCTGCTTCAGTGCCGAGAGGTGTTGAGTCTTCGGTGCCGAAGGTATTGTGGGTACAATAACATGTGGTTTGCTCGAGCCCAAGCCACCTGTAAGCTTATATTTCTTCGGAGCCGAGCCTGAGGGCGGGGCTTCTGAAGACGATTTTCGGTCGCGACTGGGGCCAGCTGGCGGAGTCTTGACCAATGACTTTTTTGGGAGGGTTGGGGTAGGGGCACTGGTACTCACTCGTTGCCCCGGAGTGAAGAGGTCATCGGAATCGTCCGCTTCGGATACGATTTGGAGGTCTTCGAAATCTTCTTCCGGGACATTCTGGGCAAAGATGTCCTCTGGTTCTGGAGCTGGTCTGGCCATGATATGGCATCGAGCTCTTCGGTCCCGGATGGTTTTCTTGGATCGGAATGCGGCGCAGGCTGGACAGCTTGATTCGTTATGTTCCGGCGAGAGGCACAGGTTGCAGACCTCGTGGTGGTCACTGTGGGGGAACTTTGCTCCACATTGGGGGCATTTTTTAAAAGGTGTCCTTTCCATGAGCCGTATCCGGAACCGGTCCGATTGGATTTCGACGTAGAGTTGTAAAGGTTTTTCGCTTCGAAAGCTGGATTTTCAGAAGTTTTCAGCCGGAGTGGAAGAGTTCATCCGAACCTAATGGCGGAAAAAAACAATCTGAGGATGGAGTGGATGCCCATGCACACTGTTGTCCAGAGGAGGAGTCACCTATCTCGTGACCAAAAGGCTTCTTCCGAAGACAACAACAACCTGCAATCATCCGAGCCCAACACCAGATAGCGATCTTATCCTAAGTGTGTGATCTGCAGCTCATATGCCTCGAACATAGTGTTATCGGTTTTGAGGTAAGTATTTGGTAGTGGGAGTTGAGGTTCTGGGGATAGACTCAGGAGTCCCCCAGGGTCAAGGATGCACTCTAGCTACACCCTCAGCGGCACAAGGGCGACCGGGTGCAGGGTGCTGTTTCGACGTCGGACACCCTGTTTGCAATGGGGCACCTCGGGTTTGCAAAGGCACTGCAGGCTTGGGGATGAAGGTCCTCTGGGTGCGATCACCACTTCGAGAGATGAGTTGGGAAGTTAGGGGTTGGTTAGGCACAATCAGTTTGGCCACCCAAGGCCGTGGGGTGTTAGGTGCAGGGGTGCCTTTTGGGGTCGGATCTGCTTACCCAGCTCATGGTCGCGGTTGGGGGGGGGGGGGGAACATTCCGGATTTAGGCTGCAGGCGTCGGCTGGAGGCAGGCCAGGGGTCACCAGATCTCGGGTTAGGATCACCGGGGGGACCTCCTCGTTGTGCTTGCCCACTTGAGCTCGGGCCGAGAACGGTGGGTGCAGAGTGGGGCGGATCAACGGTGTCTGGACGGAATCAGAGGTTGCAGATGAACACATCCGGTGTTGACGGGAGACACAGTCTTTGAGGTTGAAAGTAGGCAGGTCCTCCGTGATTTTCGAGGTTCCTGGCTGCAGGACACACCGGGATTTCGCAGGAGCAGGGTTGAGGTGGAGACAGGCCGGTAGGGCTGGGGCCAAGTCAGTGGGTGTCTTCATCTTGTTAGCTTCTAACTTCTTCTCTTGTAGTTTCTTCTTGTCGGAGGAAGCAAGGTTCAGGGGTGCCCCTAAATACAAGATTTAGGGATGTTAGAGGTAGGTAAAAGGTAAAAGGACCAATGGATCCCTTCCCTGAGGTGGGTGAGTGCCACCAGTAGGAGGGGGGCATGAGCCTGCAAGATGGCGGGGACTGAGAGTTGTGCTTTACCACGCCTCCCCCACCTGAGGGGTGAAGGTGGCAGAAGTGGGCACAACTCTCTTCCTCACTTGTTTTTCCCTTTGGTTCTCCCGCCCACAGTGGGGGTCAGAACCAGTGGGGACCAGTTGCTGAAAGCAGCAAGTGACCTGGGGAAGCTCACAAAGGCGGCAAGCCTTTGAAGCTTTCCCTTCGTGAACCTTGCCCATCCTGGGGGGAGGAGGCTTGGCACCTCGTCCCAGGATGTGCATTGTTTCAGACCCCAGAGAGCAGCAGGCTCTCGACCCAGGGCTCCAGAAATATGTCTGGTGGTGGCAGCTGAAAGCAGCCACTCAGCCTGGAAACTAGTGGTAGGTTAGTTTTCAGGGGGCATCTTTAAGATGCCCTCTGTGTGCATTTTTCATTAAATCCCACATTTCATTAAATCACACACTGGCATCAGTTTTCAGTATAGCCATTATGGTGCTGTGGAGTTCGCAATGACAAACTCCCAGCACCATATACTCTTAATGGCAGCACTGCAATTACAATGTCTAAGAATGGGCTTAGACATTCTAGGTGTACAGGGCTCATGCAACTGCACCCTCTCCACTGTTATACTGCACCCAGCTAGAGGGGTGACTGACCTATGCCAGGGCAATGGGTTGTAGGCATGAAACACAAGGATGTGTGCCATGTCGACTATTCATTTTGTTCTGCACCAAAGCAGGCAGCCTGCAAACACAGTGTGTGAGTGTGAAGGTACAGGACCTCTAAGGGTGGCACAATAAGTGCTGCAGCCCTTAGAGGCCTTCTCTGGTCACAGTGCCCTCGGTACCTGTGGTACCATTTACTAGGGGCTGACCAGTGGCCAAAGATGCCAATTGGGTTTAGGCTTCAATGCAGTTTTAGGGAAAGAACATAGGCCCTGAGTACCTGATTAGCAGGAGCCCAGGGCACACTCAGTCAAAGCACATCAGCAAATCAGCAAAATGTGGGGGCAACCATGCAGAAAGAGGGCACTTTCTCACAAACGTTTAATGCAATATAGCCAAAACCAGCGATTGTACACCAATCCACATAGTTTTTGGTAGAACTCCAGCCTATCCAAGAACAGCTCTGGAATCCTTCCTCTCCTTCAGTCACCACACCTCAGACTGCAGAGCACAAGAGTACAAACTATATAATACCAGACTTATTTAATCAATTTTGAGCATCTGAAAAGGGAGGGTTGAATGTAAATCTATGAAAGATGTCGGTACTGGAGACCACAGTGTGCAGGTAATTCGTTTTGTCTCCAGTACTGAACCTTTCACAAATTCACTTGCTGGAACCCAAATATTAAGCAGTAACAAACTTGATCAGATATAGATATCAGGCACAGGTGAGAAACATTTATGTGCTGGGATTCCTATAGAATAATAATTGCTATTATTATTTCCACAATGATGCTGATAATAAATATCACAAGTAACAACATTTTTAAAGTAGCTCACCTCATTTAAATAAGTTGTTAAGATCCGCTAGATCCACTGCAGCATTCTGGTTAGTAGTGGCATCTAGACAATAGTGTCACGTGAAGGTGTGCCTGTTGGTCCATATTTCCATATTGCAGCTCTACATATGTCAGAAAGGGATGCTCCAGCAAAAAGAGCTGTAGATGTTGCCACATGTCTTGTTGAATGACAACATACTTTAGCTGAAAGAGGTATTCCTGTTTTATAAAGCCAAATAGTTATGGCTGTTAATACCCATCTTCATATGCTACTTTTTGACAAGGCTTGACCCATTCGCAGATGTGCAAAGGCAACCAGAAGTTTGTCAGATTTCCTAAAGATTGTTTGTTTGTTCAATATGAAATTTCAAGCACCTTTTAACATCCAGAGGATGAAGAGCTCTTTCTGCTGCATTGGATGGATTTTGGAAGTATTCTTTTAGTCTGCAAGATAACCCTGCATTTTTAGTATGTAGACCTATCCTCCGGTATAACCATCTAACCAGATGGCTCCCATGACCAAGTGTGAGCTTAACGGAACATTCTAAGATGATTTTGGAGATGTGTGACTTCATATTGCCGACTAACTTTTTTCTGTTCAGGGATGAATGGTATCATCAAATAAGGGGTATGGCCGTGGGCTCAAGGTTTGCTCCCTCTTACGCCAATCTCTTTATGGGTTGGTTTGAGAAGGAGCATGCCTGGTCCCCCAGGGCTGCTACTTGGACGGACAATGTCATCTTTTGGGGTTGTTTTATTGACGATATCTTGATAATCTGGAGAGGCAATAATGAGAGTCTGAGAAGTTACGTTGAATATCTAAATGACAACACAATGAATGTAAGCCTTACTAACTGTTGTAGTAAAACCCAAATTGATTACCGGGATGTACGGCTGTACATTGCGGATAACAAAATACACAGTAAACTTTAGAGAAAAGAGACTTCTACTAACAGCTTATTAAGGGCAGATAGTGCCCGTCTAAGATCTGTCATCTCAGGCATTCCTTATGGTGAGATGATACGCCTAAGAAATTGTAGCATGGAGCTAGAGTTTGTAGACTCTTTAGAGGACCTGAAACAAAGATTACGAGACCGCGCATACCCTGAGCAACTTTTAGGTATGGCGGAAAAGAGAATTATGAAGGTCAAAAGATCAAACACCTTAAAACCTAAAATCAAGAGAAAAACCAATGACCATATAGCTTTAGTAACTATGTATAATCAACACCATCATCAGATTTACAAAATTCTACAAAGAAACTGGAACTTACTCAGAGGTGTTCAAGGACTGACTAATGTCATCTCTAACAAATCCTTGGTCACATATAAAAGAGGACCCACAATCAGTTTCACTTTCTATGTGTTCAGGTTGCTATCTCAGCCCCCCGGGCACGTAGGAAGCGGGGCGAGGTACCATTGGAAAGGGGGGAATCTCCCCTTTTCAATGGTACCCCTCCCCAGTAGATCCCTGCTTGCGGATCACCCCAGGAGGGCGATCCCCAAGCAGCGTTTAACCCACTAGACACCAAGGATGGGGGAGCGGCCCCTTGGGCAAGGGCCTTTGCTCCCCCAAATAAATTTGGCACAATTTAGTCCTTTTGCCCCCCTGGGGGGAAGATGGGGCAGTAGCCCCCAATCTGCCCACTAGACACCAGGGATTTTTTTTGTGGCGCATATATTATTAGGGTGGGGGCTGACCATAAAGGGCATGTCCATGCCCCCACCCACGGAAAATGTACTGCCTTTCTGCCCCCCCTGGGGGGCAGATGTTGGCATTAGCCCCCCAATCTGCCCCCGGGGGGCATAAAGCCCAGCAGACGCCAGGGATTTTTTGGGCAAATTTTAATTAGGGTGGTGGCATTGGCATGCCCGTTTTGGGCAGCCCCCACCCTAATAAAAATTTTCCCAAAAAACTCCCTGGCGTCTAGTGGACTTAGGGGCATTGGCATAAATTTGAGGTTTGCAGGGGATTCTGGGTAGGAAAACGTTAGGGGACTCACGCAAGCCATACCTCGCTGGACTCCCCCAGGTGTCTAGTTTTCAGAAATGTGTGGGTTTGGTAGGTTTCCCTAGATGGCCGTCGAGCCCGGGGCTAAAAACTCATGGGACCCCCTTGCAAAACCAGGTTGGTTTGTGATAGGTAATTTTGATGTAGCATCAATAGGTTTTGGGCCCTTGCCTGTCATGGGTCCTTGACCCACCCACGCAAGTGAGGTACAATTTTTTTTTTTTTTACAATTCTTTAGGTTTGCAAGGGATTCTGGGTAACAGAACCTGGTGAGAGGCAGTCAAGTCACCCCATCCTAGATTCCCCTGGGTGTCTAGTTTTCAAAAATATATAGGTTTGCTAGGTTCCCCTAGGTGCCGGCAGAGCTAGGGTTAAAAAACTACAGCTAGGCACTTTGCCAAAAAAGGGTCATTTTTCACTGTGAAATTGTGGTGTGTCCACATTGAGTTTTGCGCCTTTTCCTGTCGCGGACACTAGGCCTACCCACACATGTGAGGTACCGTTTTTCTCGGAAGACTTTGGGGAACGCGGGGTGCGTTGAAATTTGTGGATCCACACAGATTCCAGAACTTTCCACCACAGAAATGTGAGGAAAATGTGTTTTTTTGACAATTTGTTAGCTTTGCAAGGGATTCTGGGTAACAGAACCTGGTGAGAGGCAGTCAAGTCACCCCATCCTAGATTCCCCTAGATGTCTAGTTTTAAAAAATGTATAGGTTTGCTAGGTTTCCCTAGGTGCCGGCAGAGTTAGGGTTAAAAAAACTACAGCTAGGTACTTTGCCAAAAAGAGTCATTTTTCGCTGTGAAATTGTGGTGTGTCCACGTTGCGTTTTGCACCGTTTCCTTTCGCGGGCACTAGGTCTACCCAAACAAGTGAGGTACCATTTTTATGGAGAGACTTAGGGTAATTCAGATTTGTAAAGCAACTGTTATTACCTATTGACTTTCGATGCATTTCTGCCTTCCAAACAATAGACAATGTGTAAAAAAGAAGTAATTTTGAAAAATGATCGATAATTCTCATGCTAGTACGAGTATTCCCAATTTCGGAAATGTGCAAATATCTACTGTTTCTAAACTCTATATTTTGGTTCCGTATCAGAAATACATAGGTGTCTTTCATACCGATTTTTCCATGTATACATTTTCCCAGAATAATTGCTATATTCCCGGTACATAATAAAAAAACATTGCAAGTCGCTGCTCAGGTTTTGGCTCTGGGTTCGTTGGGTTCTTGCTGAACCTACAAGTCCTATATATCCCCACAGCCAGTAAAGTCCAGCGGATGTAACGGTATATTGCTTTCAAAGAGCTGTCATAATTAGAAGAAGTTACAGGTGAAAACTTTGACACAAAAGGCGGTTTTTTTCAACAAACTTTCAATTTTTCCTATATTTAACTGTTAGTTTCTATAAAGAAACCTCGAAGGATTTACACAAATGACCCCTTGCTGAATTCAGAATTTTGTCTACTTTCCAAAAATATATTGCTTTCCAGGATCCATTATTGCTTTCATACCCATTTCTACCATTAACTGGAAGGAGGTTGAAAGCACAAAAAATAATAAAAATGAGCCATATCCCAGAAAAATGCCAAAGCTGTGTAAAAAATGTTGGTTTTCTGACAAAATTCTGCTTGTCCCTGAAAGCTGGGAAGATGGTGATTTCAGCACCACAACCTCTTTTTTGATACCATTTGCAGGAAAAATCAGACGCTTTCATCTGTAGCCCTTTTTTCCCCATTGTTCCCCAAAACCCCCAAATTTTGCTGTATTTTGGCTAATTTCTGGGTCCCCTCCAGGGAAACCCACAAACCCTGGAAACCTTTAGAATCCCCATGATGTTGGAAAAAAGGCACGCAAATTTGGTGTGGATACCTTAAGTGGTCAAAAGGTTACAGGGGCGAACTACCCCAAATAGTCACAAAAAGGCTTAGCACGATTGGGGGGGGGGGGGGGGGGGGGGGGCTATTAGCAAAGGGGTTAATACTCCGCACGAGTGCTCATGTTTTCACTCGCTCCATCCTCGGTCTCCTGTTGCCTCTTTCCCCCTCCCATTCACCCCAGCCAGATTGCCCTCACATCAGAATGTGGTGCACTCCATTAATGCATGCGTTGTGCTTCCCATATAGGCAGTGCTTCGAGACCCTTTAGCAGTGCGCCCCTATTAATGCATGTATGCTGTATGAAGCGTTTCCCCATATGGACAGTGCTTGAAGACCCTTCAACGGTGCACCCCATTAATGCACCCATGCTTGCTCCACATCTGCCCTGCCCTCCGCCCTCGACACAGAAAATTCTAAAATATAGACATTTCCTAGCAACAAGCATCCTATCATTCCGAATGGCAACGAAATACAAAAATGTCATACCCAAAAATTATTTTATTAGTAGGTAGATAATGGGGAGGCGGGTGGGTCAGTGAGGAATCCACTGGCAGATACTGTATCCACCAGAAAAAGCGTTACAGAAGGTAAGTAACTTGTTCCACTCCCGGAGCAGGGTATCTGCCTACCTATACCAAAAATCCTGCAGCACAGAACGTACAAAGTGTCCATCCCTCCTCACCTCCGTATCTAAGCAGTAATGCTTCCCAAAAGTGTGGAGGGAGGCCCAAGCTGCCACCTTGCAGAGGTCTACAACAGGGACACCTCTAGCCAAAACTGAAGAAGATGACTTAACTCTAGTGGAATGAGCTCAAATACCTTCGGGAGGCTCCTTCTTGGCCAAGGCGTAGCAGATCTTGATGCAGAAGATGATCCACCTGGACAGCGTTTGCTTGTGGACAGCCATACATTTCATTTTCCAATGTGTCCAACGAAGAGTTGGTCATTCCGCCTGAAGTCTTTAGACCTGTCCAAGTAGAAGCTGACCGCCCTCTTGAGATCCAGGCAGTGAAGACTCTCCTCCTCCTTAGAGAGGTGAGGGAGAGGATAAAAAGTGGGT
Source organism: Triturus cristatus (assembly GCF_964204655.1). NCBI lineage: Eukaryota > Metazoa > Chordata > Amphibia > Caudata > Salamandridae > Triturus > Triturus cristatus. Next base: position 286,701,092 of record NC_140594.1, on the reverse strand, counting down.
AGAGTGATAGATTGCCCTAGTTGGAAAGGACTAACCACCTTAGGCAGGGAAGACGCTCTGGCCCTAATCCTTTCAGTCGCAAATAGAGGTGAAAGGAGGCTTAGAATTTAGAGCCGGTAGCTCACTAACCCTCCTATGTATTTGCGACTAGAATAATTGTCTTGAATGACAGGAACCTCAACGGACAACTATGTAGAGGCTCAAAAGGGGACACTATCAGGAAGGTAAGAACTAAATTTAAATCCCACTGAAGCATAATCAATGGAGTGGGAGAAAACCGGTTAGTGAGACCTTTAATGAATCTCATTACTATAGGAGACTTAAACACAGAGGGCTGGTCTGGTAAGCGAAGAAAGGCAGACAAGTAGACCTTAACAGCTGCTACAGCACAACCCTGTTGAGCCAAGGAAAGAGCAAAACTCAGAATATCACATAAATGGGCCTGCAAGGGATCAATTTATCTCTCTCCACACCATTTAACAAACTTGGACCCCTCACCAGAATAGACAGATTTGGTGGAGTGTCTTCTGGCCGATAAAATAACATCCACCATATCCGGTGGGAGTGAGAAAGAACTACAGTTGCTACGTGAGGAGGTCTGCCGTGAGAGGGAGATGGAGCAGACGGTGCAATGAGAGGTAAAGGAGGTCTGTGTGCCACACCCTTCTTGGCCAATCTGGGGCGATCAATATGACTTGGGCCTAGTCTTGGCGAATCTTCCTCAGAATCTGAGGAATCAAGGGTATGGGAGAGAATCCGTAAAGAAGCTGAGAGCCCCAATCTAACTGAGATGCGTCCCCCAACGCTCCCTGCATCAGATACTTGAGACTGCAGAATGATGGGCAGTGTGAGTTCTCATGAGTGGCATCCAAGTCCATGTGAGGAAATCCCCACATCCTGAAAATGTGATGGACCACCTCTGGATGAAGATGCCACTCGTGATCAGCCGAGAATTGCCGACTGAGACTGTCCGCACAAACATTTAGCACCCGGCCAGATGATTTGCAATTACACAAATCTGATGGTCCAGAGCCCAGGACCAGAGTCGCAGAGCCTCTCTGCAGAGACGATACGACCCTACTCCACTACTGCAATGTGGTACATCAGCAAACAGGGAGTTGTCCGTCAAACCCAGAACAGACTGACTGTAGGAGAGTGGAATCTGACTAATGGTTGCCCCCAACTTTTTGCCTGGTATTTGAGTGGTTTTTAACTAGTCTGGCTGGGATCCTGCTATCCAGGACCCCAGCCTATCTGCTTTCTCCCTAAAACTGATGTAAGTACTTTAGGTACAAACCTAATTGGATGCTGGGCATGCCCTACCAGTCCCTTGTAGATGGTACCCTAGGTACCCAGGGCATGGGTCCCCCAGTAGGCCTACCAGGGCTGCAGCACTTATTGTGCCACCCTGGGACAGCCACCCAAACTGACACCACCAGACCACTACTGTAGTCTGGGTAAGGTGGTGCTAGCACCCCTTACAGGGATGTAGGTACCCTATATCCCATACCATTACAACACATATACTCTCATAGGTCACCCCTATGGCAGGCCCTGGTAATCCAATATGGTAAGAATCCTACAGGGCTGGGTGCTGAGGTATGTGTGAGGGGGGACCCCTACGTGAGTAGGACCACTCTGCAACCTTCGTAAAATCGTTACTGGGTTGTTTGTAGTGTAGCCCTACCATATACTCTTAACCGCATTATAAGTTATCGCGTCATCGCTGTAACTTGGGAATGGCTACACAGAACCATATCGTGTTTGGTGTCAAACATGAAGGAATCATACCCCCAGTCCAGCCATGGGCATGAGGGTACGATTCCCCCTTGCTAGGAGGGTGATATGGGAAAAGCGGTAGAATTTAGACACCAATTTAAAAGTGCACATGTACCACAAAATGGCTACTGTCCGCCACCTACACGACTCTGGCTGGCTGTTGCTGGGGAAAACCCCAGCCTCGCCATCTGGACAATAGGGCTCCTGTGGCAGGGAGGTGCCAGCACCTCCCCAGACAGGATATGTGGATTGGAACAGGGTGGGTGCACCAAATGTCCTTTCAGAGTTGCACGTAGGCAGCTGCAGAGCTCCAATTCTGCATACACTGCCTGGAACCGGTTCAGGGGCATCCTGCCCCTCGCCCAGGCGGGAAACACACAAAGGGGAGTGGGTGTAGCCACCCTTTCCCGCCTCTACTCTGATTGGTAGGCTCTATTTGGGACCATCCCCTAATCTTGGGGATATATGGGAATAACTTTGCCCCAGAGCCTCAGATTCGTCCAGAACTTAACAGAACTGACCTTCGACGAGCTGCTGCCCAGCTGACTGAAGAAATCTCCCTTGGGATAAAGGAGTTATCCCCCTGCTTGGCAGGCACCTAAAAGACTGCAAGATACCCGGTTGGAACTTCGCTGCTCTCACGAACTTCGACGCCTTCCATCAACCTTGAGGTGGGTCTCCAGTGCATCCCAGAGTCCTGTGAGCGTGCCCAGCAAGTCTGAGCACCGTGGACCACGTGGGTGCCGAGATCCCTGCATACCCCGAGACCCCGGCCACCTCTTGCATAGCACCCGACCCCGACCAGTGGGGAAGTTGTGCTTTGGCCCATTTCTGAGCCAACCTTCAAGCAGCATCCGTGCCAAAGCTCAGCTCCCTAGTCCGCTCCGGTGGCCCGTGGGAGCCCTTTTACGCACTCCATTTTGCTGCCTTCCGCGGTCCCTTGTCTCTCGACTTGTGGGCCCTGACGGAGGACAATCTACCTTTCCAAGAGTTCCCCTGGTTGCTCCAGGCCTCGTGGGTCTGCACCAGCAGCTGCCTTGTACATCTTGCGTGGGTTGCGGTTGCCAATGCTTAGTGGATCCAATCGGGACACTAACACCGCAGCGACCCTCATCCGACGTGGGACAGTCGCCCTCCGGAAGCTGACCTTCCTTGAAGCCTCCCGGAGCCCGTGACTGCAGAGCCCAGCTGTACCTTCCACACCTGAAGCACCCGACATCCACGAGCTCCTTCCTGTGAGCTCCCTGGTCACTGTGCCGTGACCCAGACTCTGTCCCCTCTGCTTTCAGGTCCTTCTCTACATTTCCTACATCTTCAATCTTCACGACTTCAGCGACGCTTTCAGCTAGCAGCAGTTTGGACTACTTTTCCATTGAAAATCAGCCCGCGACCCGACACCAGAATCGACCTATGCACCCGGCTTCCCTGGGGCAGGTAACAGTGGTACTTCGGTACTCCCGTGGTGGTGGGCTCTCCAAAGCCTTAAGTCTCAAGCCTTAACTTTGTACTGTTGCTAGAAGTGTCTTTAAACTCTAAATATTCAACCGCGACATTCTCCATAGGCTAACATTGCGATCCCGATAGCAGCTCTTTGCACTGCACGCGTCTCCCGTGGGTCCCATTCCTCTTGACTGTGGGTGGATTCTGAAGGGGCAGGCAATCCTGAATGCCCTAGGCATTGCCTGTAGAACTGTCGTGGTTCTTATACCACTATTTTAGTATATGGTTTGGTCCCCCCCTGGGGCCCATTGATTTCTGTGCTATTTATTGTGTTTATGAATGCTTGTTTGAAGTGTAACTTTGCCACTAGCCACATAAAGTGACTGTGGGATTCTGTCTAGAATAAATACATATATTTTATATATATACCTGTGTGGACTACTCTTTCATTTGGTTATTCAAGAGGTTATTATGGTAAAACAATAAGCTTAACACTCCTTCAAGACTTAGCCTGAAGGCTGCTCTCCACAGCTACCACTAGGATAGCTTTCTTTAAAGGTTGTCTTAAACCTATCATCAATAAGAGTGGAATTGGACTGGTGCAAGGTGTCCTTATAACTAGGAACAACATATGCCAGGCCAACTTCTCACACTGACCACAAAGGGAGAGAAGAAAGGCCCTGAGAGCCAAACGTATCGCCTTTAATTCCAGAAGATTGATGTGAAGCAATCTCTCCTCTGGAGACCAATGCCCCTTGATCTCCAGATGAGCACCCCACCCCAGAGTGGAGGCATCTGTTATCACTGTGACAGAGGTTGTAACGGCTTCTCTTGAGACAGGTTGCCTGAAACACTCCACCATAACAGATCCGCTGCAGTGTCTCTGGAGATTTTGACCACCTCTCTGAGATCCCCGTTGTGTTGAAACCACTGCCTGCGGAGGCACCACTGGAGTGCCATGTGCCAGCATGCATGGTTGACCAACAGTATGCAAGAAGCAAACAGACTGAGCAGGACCACCATCTTGAAACATTGGGATCTTAGCTTAGATGTCTAGAATCCTCTGAGGAGGCGGGTAAGCATGACTCGCATTAGTATTCAGTACTGCTCCTATGAACAACTCGCGCTGAGAGGGCACCATGTGAGATTTGGGTACATTTATCGAAAAACCCAAGTCGAACAACAGTCGAGTTGTTACTTGCAGATGATGAAGCACCATCTCTTGCGACTTTGCCCTGAGAAGGCAGTCGTCCAGATAGGTGAAAACAGGAATCCCTGACCTTCTGAGATGCACTGCCACCACCGCCATCACCTTTGTGAAGACCAGTGGTGCGGATGTAAGACCGGATGGAAGGACCGCAAACTGATAATGTTGAGACCCCACCGTAAAACGGAGATACTTCAGATGCAACTTCAGGATGGCAATGAGAAAATACGCATCCTGTAAATCGATCAACACCATCTAGTCCTTCTGCTGCAGTTCCAGAAGAACCTGAGCTAGAGTCAACATCTTGTACTTCTCCTGCTTGAGATAAAAATTTAAGATCATGAGGTCTAGGCTCGGCCTCAATCGCCCGTCCTCTTTGGGGATCACAAAATACCTGGAGTAGCATCCCTAACCCCTTTCCTGCTCCGGAACAACTTCTATCGAACCTTTCTGTAACAAGGACAGGACCTCTTGTTGCAGAAGCAACAGATAGTCTTCCAAACACCAGCCCTGGCGAGGAGGGAAAGGAGGGGGAAACTCTCAGAAAGGAAGGGTGTACCCATTTTCTACAAGATTTAAAACCCAAAGATCTGACGTAACAGATTTCCAATTTTGTAGAAAATGGAACAACCGACCTCCCATGGCTCCAACATGCTCTAAGATGGGGATCTAGAGTGGCTTCCCTGCGGAGCCAGTTGGAGGGACAGGAGAGGAGGAGACATGTTGGCGAACAGCTCCCTGCAGATGATCTCTACCCTTCCCACTGTATGATCTGTACAGAAGGTTCGTCTGTTGTTGCTGCTAGGCCCAGAAGGTAGCCATCTTTCCAAAGCCCCGAAATCTTTGGTATCCAAAGCCCAAGTATGGGATTGCAAGCCTAAGGATCTAGCTGTAGCTCTGCTATCCTTAATCCGTTGCAGAGCTGAGTGCGCCTTGGTCCCAAAGAGTCTAGCGCCATCAAAGGGAAGATCTAACCGCGTGGCCTGAACATCCGGAGAGAAACCTGATCCTCTCAACCAGGAATGCCTCCTAGTTGCCACCGAAGAGCCCATCACCCTGGCAACGGAGTCAGCCGTATCGAGCCCGGACTAGATTACCTGACAGGTTGCAGCCTGAGTGTCCAACAGCACCACCGAGAAGTGACCCCGGACATTCTCTGGCAGCTAAGGAATCACCTCCTTAGCTGAGTTAATCAATGCAGCATGGATGTAGCGCCCCAAAAGGCATGTGGCATTAGTTGACTTCAAAGCCATGCTGGCCGATGAAAACACCTTTTTAGCCGACTGCTTTACCTTCTTGGAATCTCTTTCCCCTGGAGTGGAGGAAAAGGAACCTGCGGATTGCTTAGAGGAACATGAATCTTTAACCACCAAGCTTTCAGGTGAAGGGTGTGATGATACAAATGCTGGATCCCCAGGTGCAGCCTTGTAACGCCTTGCCACCATTCTGGAAATAGCTGAGGCAGACATTGGCTTCTGCCAAACCTCCAATATTGCTTCGGTCAAGGCTTCGCTGAACGAAAGCAGAGTTTCCACCACTGATGAAGGGGAGTGAAGCACCTCTGTTAAAACGTTAGACTTGACCTCCGCAGTGGGCAACTGCAAATCCACGTCAGATGCCTTCCTTATAACTGAATGGTATGAGGCCACCTCCTAATAAGGAAGAACTTTGGGAGAAGAGAGCTCCCACGCTGGTGATGTGTCCAGACCACTGGCTTCTTGAAACCCTTCAAAAACATACATAGGATCCAGTTTCTCTCCTTCCTCAGCTTGCTCCTGCTGCTCCTGGTATTCCTCGTCTTCCAGAAGCCTCTGAGCCTCCCTCCTTGATCACATCTTCGGAATCGGTGTTGGCGGCGCCGGATGCGGCCCCGGTGACCTCGGAGTCAGTGTCGATGAAGGCCCTTCAGGAGCGTCTGACTGTGCCGGATTGGAGCCCGACGGCGCTGGAGAAAATTCCATCCTTCCCTCCTGGGTCGGGATCCGCATCTAGAACCTCTAAGTCAGGAGAGGCCAAGACGGAATCATTGGCATGAAAGGATTGAAGGGTACCTGAGCATAATGTTGAGGAACGCCCATATTAAAGGAAAGCGGTCCCACGGGGTCACCAGGCGTGCTGGATGGTTTAACCACCCTGGCAAACATGCCATACATTGCATTCAGAAAATGCGAAGGATACGCCCCTGGAGCCGGGAAAGTGGGTACGGATCTGGAACCGCCTGATCTGCAACCGGCTGAGGCCGTAAAGCAGATTCTGGCTGCGCCGCCGTAGATGCGGGGGGCGGAGGCGCAGGACTCGCTTCCCTGGGTGTCAGAGAGTCCCTCAGTGTTGGAGAACGCACTGGAGACACCTGCGGTGAAGGAGAAGGTAAGACGTCATCCTGCCGATGACGCCGTCGGAACGGGGACACTGACTTAGGCGACATGTCCTTTGAAGAGCAACACTTGGACACATGACGCCACTTCTTCTGGGTTTATTTGGATAACCGCAAGGTGTGTGGAGTCGGCGACATCAACCTCGACTATGTCCTCTTCCGAACTCTTCTCCTTCTTTGCCCGGGCTATGAACAACTTTGCTTCCCTCTCTTTGCGGGCCTTGGGATTCATCGGACGACACTAAGAGCATCCCTCGACGTCCTGGTCAAACGACAAACACATAAGGCAATCTTCGTTGGGGTCTGTGACAGCCATATGGCCCCCAGATACCCTACAGGATTTAAAACCAGGCTTCTTCTGAGTAGCCATTGCACAGAAACAGTTTTCAGACAACTGTAACAATGTAGACTACAAAGAAATGGAGAGTCCTAAAAAAAGTTACGCGTCAACGGCGTGGAAAAAAGGGAACCGATGTCAGCACGCCGTCAAGGCCTTCTTATGGCTCCGATGACGTCATGCGGAATCGCGAGCGGAGCCGTAACATTGTGAAGTCCTCGTTGACGTGGAAGTGTTATGAAAGAAAAAAAAAAGGTTTCCATGGAATGCTGTGCAAGGGGGTCATTCAAAAGGTGAGATGTATCCATCAGAAATAGTCAACTATTGGAACGTGTCTCACTACTTTCCTTGCTGTTTCTTTAAAATCATAAAATAAGCAGTCTGTGTGTTGTACAGATACTGGCAGGTCAAACCATTTTGCACCCCTTTCTAGTAGAGCATGGAAACCCCTTATGTCGTCCAGCAGTGAACTTGCTGCTGGGGGCATTGAAGGGGCTGATATTGGTGCTACATAATCGTCCTATTCCCTGCTTGTATTTGTAGTCTGGTCCTGAAGAATTTCTCCCTCTTCTGGCTTATCTTCATCTCCTTGATCTACATAGTTGTTATGAATGGTACTAGGATCCAACTTTCTTGGTTGGGGAACAACCCTTTGCTGTGTGACAGGGATTGTTTGGGTCAATAACCTAGGAGAACATAATCAATATCCAGCAGAGGATAGCAACGTTTGTAGCTGCTGTTGCAGCAGAGTACCCCTTTCTGGGAATCATTTATAGTAATCATTAAGCATTTAGAGGAGGTCTAAGACATGAGCAATAGGACCCTGCATCATTGGTTCTTGGAGTAACTGCTCCTCAAATGCTTCATCATAACGATAATTCTCATGGAACCTCCCACAGGAATTTGCTTTAGCTTGATGTCTGTCTCTAAAGGAGAAAAGCTCTAGTTGAACAGGATGTTTCATCATGCTCATATTCCTCATCTGTCTTCTGGCATTTAACTAGGAGCTGTGATGATCTACTTGCAGCTCCAAAAGATCAGCCATCCTCATCATAGTCAATATCCCCCATTTGCAAAAGACGGGTGACATCTTACTTGGTGAAGTCTGATCCGATCTGATTTTATTATCCAAGATAGTCGCCAATGGGCCTGACCTTGATGTGGCATGCGTAACTTTAATTGTAAGACTCGGTTTAGCCAATGAAGAAATTGTAGACGGATCGTTCATCAACGATGACGCCAAAGGAGCATTAGTTGAGGATGTCGACGATGGAGCAGCCTTGGTCGATTTCGCTGATGGAGCGGTCGTTGACATTCTCATTGTCAACAAAGAAAATGTTAATACTGACCTCACTGACGAAGAGGTTGTAGTCATTCTGGTGGTAGTTGTACACAATGTGTAGCTGTCAACGGTATCATAGGCTTTCTCGTGGATGGTTTTGTCATTGACGCATGAGCTCTATGAGGGGGATCTGAGATAGGTATCTTAATGTGAGCAGAAGCGAAGGCATATTCAAAACAAGTAGAGGGTTTGGACCTTGTTTTCTTTATTTTGAATGAGCTCTGAGGAGAAGTATGCCTTGCCTAGGACTGGTCTGGACTCCTGCTACTCCTCCTTTTTTCTTTTGATATTTTCTTTGGTTGCTCCTCACCCAACTCCTTTACAGATCTCTTCCTCTTAAGAGTTTTCATTGGTGGAATCGGAGATCCCTCTTCTCTAGAGACTGGAGTTTCTGTGGATTTTCTCTTTTGAAGTCTAAAAAGGAGCCTTCGCTTCTTTGTCCTTGAGTATCTTAGCAGAGGAGGTTATACAGTTTTTACAGACCTTAGCATTATGCTCAGACTATAGACACTCCTTATGCGGGTCTTCAGAAAATAGCTTCAGCTTACCTCACGATTCAGCACTAGAGAATTGGACAAATCATTCAGTCATAGAGAGGTTTTAAACTAAAGAAAATTATCCTAATCCTCTAAGATATGGAGTTTCACTGTATGGTGCTGTGCTACTCTATGTATAACTCTGTGGTAGGCAGTAGGACAGTCAGACTTAAAACGATAGAGTGGTTTAAGTCAGGATCGTCTAGAGGGTCAACCCGATAATCCTGCCTAAGGTCTTCCCCCTACCCAAGTGTGACATGGTCCTAATAGAGGTCTAGGGGATCATAGGGAGTGTCTTAGTGAGTGAAGTCGAAGTCAGAGGATGACTGTGGTAACAGAGTAGGTGGAGGGCACATGGTCAAGAAAGTGGTCGCCTATGATACCTAGGGGTAGGAGATTGTGGTGGTGAGTTGGTGGTATTGTCCCAAACCTTCTTGGGGAAAGGAAAGGCCTAAGGATCTTCAAAAGCAGAGCTTCCCCTTCTTTGGGATGTGAGGAGTGCAAGGTTGGTACTAAGGAGGTAGCGTGGTCAAGATGTTTCCTGTGAACTGATGGATGAATATTCTATGTTGCCTGATTCCGGTATGTTAGGGAACTCTAGTGTGATTGAGCCCCGCACTGGAGTCAGAATGCAGAGTCAAAGCATGTTTCGAAGCCTATTTCATGGTACATTTAGGAGTAGGCTTCAAAACGGATTGCAGCTTCGAGGCTGGCTTCTCGGGACCTCAAGCTGAGGTGGCATGGATGGGTGAAGATGCTTGTCCACCTTAAGCAGAGGCTTGCTGGGTATGAAAGGATTTTATGCGGTATCAGCGCATGGAGCCATATCCAGAGGTCGGTGTCTCTTCAGGATGGTCTCAGGGCTCAATGCCAGACTACCTCAGGAGTGCTTTGGAGGTGATACCCCAGGGGGTTGAGCCTAGACAACATGAGATGGAACAGATGCTTGTAGGTATTCTCTCTCCTTGAGCATGTGCTTTGCTTTAGAGTAGTGGGAGTTCCAATTCCTCCACCTCCTATGCATCGGAGGCCAACGCCTTGGGAATTTCTCTTCCTACGTCAGCTATACATCAGAAGGCCCAGGCTCTTCTCCCTCATTGGTGATGATGTCCTCGGTTTGAACAAGTCTGGTGTTTCAGGTGTCCTATCTCTCAGTTTGTAGTGTGCTCATTGGATTGGTGGAATTTTACATTACATTTAGGGCAAAATTGGAGAGGAGTCCTCTCCTTAAATCTACCCATGACAGTCATTCTTTATCCTGTTTCCTTGAAACAACACATGGTCGAAATAGAGTAGCCAAGCTTGCTGACAGGGTAAGTTGTTTTGTTTAAGTACTGAAAGTTGCAAAGGCTTGCAATGAAGGCAGCCTGTGTCTGGTGAAATTCTTCTGCCTTTGGGGTTATAGTCTTGATGGCTGGCACAGACAGTTCTGGCGAAAATTCACATCGGTCCCAGAGTTGGCACTAGAACATTCAGACTTGATGGCAGGAAAGAATCGGAGGTAAAGGCTTTGTCCTGGTGCAATGTGTGCTGTGGTTGGAGCAACAAGAAGCCTTTTAAGTTGAAATTCCGTCAATGAAAAACAACTTGCAAATGTCTTTGCCCAACACTTAATGGCAGGATTATACAGAGCACATGGATATAGAGTCACACATACTAGAAACAATTAATTCCTAATGAAGCACTCTCTGCTTCACTACGTTAGTACGTAGGTAACACACGCAGAAATTTTAGGGCAGGCAATTTAGCGATGAAGCTCAACTGAACCAATGTGTACCGCTGCCTTCCTTGCAGACAGGAGGATATGCAGATCTAGAGGTATCACAGAAAGGAAGTGGCCTAGGACAGTAACTGAGAAAAGAATAAAATACAGACCCTAATGAACAGGTCCTGAAACCGAAATACAATCTGAGGGCGAAACAATCAGCCGGAACAGAGAAAACCGCACCACAGCGATTTAAGTAAGTAAAATACAGAAAAGCACATAGTAGGCCTGATGCACAAACTTGTGCAATCACATAGGCGTAAGAAGTCATGGGGTGCGCACTTCATATAATCAGTTAAAAAATATAAAAGCAGAATAGATGGAATTTAGTGTGAGAACAACTTCTGCACAAATACTAATATGGTGAGGTATATATGTTGATTTCATCAAAAGACATAGTTCATGCTTACTAATCATTATGCAATAAAAACTACTGTTATAATGTTTTTTGAAACATACTAAAAATTGTTCGGAAACTCTGGCCTGTGATTGATGTAAGAGTTTAAAGAAGTCAGAATTATATTTTTGGGGCTTTGATGAATTCCAATGTCTTACCTAAAGGTAAGGCAGAAAAAGAAAATAATGGAGGCATACATTTGAGTAGAGGCATTGAGGTCTGACAGCATATCCTGAGCTCTTACCTTCTACTAATTAGCTCATCATCTGAATCTGCATCATTAGCTCCAACCTGGTTTCCATCATATGTGTCATCATACTCATCCTCGTAATCATCCTTGAACATCTGGCCTGCTCCTTCCTCAATAGGGACCTCCTCTACAATCATGCTATACTCATGGTAGCGGGCACGCTGTTCCTCAATCAGGCTTCGATCATTTAGAAACTGCTTGGTGTTCTCACCCCTCCTGCAATGATGGAGCAAAAATGAGAGCTTAGCAAGAAGGCACAGTACACAAAGGAAGAAAATCACCAGTCCCAGGAACCAAGTAATTCCTATCTCTTTGAAACAAGATTGTGTAATGTGTCCCACAGGAGAAACAACATCCTGACTCCCCTCTAAAACAGCAACTAAAGAGACACTATAAAAGGACACAACTAGGCTGTTATGGGCAGTGATCCTTAAAAGATCTGATGTGCATGACCGTGATACTATAGAGGAAACGAAGGCCTGACACACCTGGCACATTTCTTTTTGAAAGGCCCATATTGATCTATATACTTATTTATACTGACTGACCTAAAGGCTGAGAACTATATCAGGTTTACATAAAACCTCTAATACAGGATATGCAGCTCGAACTGGAGGACCAAACTGTCCCTCCAAGGTCCAAGTTGCCCCTCAATTTCTAAAGGAAAATGCTACTTACCCAGTATGCATTGTGTTCTTGGCATATAGGGCTGTAGAGTCATATGCTTGTGCACAGATCGCCATCTGGTGTTGGGTCCGGATGTTTGCACTTTGTTTTTGTTCGAAGAAGTCTTTCCAGTCACGAGGTAGGTGACTCCTCCTTTCGGTGATAGTGTGCCTGGGCATCGACTCCATCCTTATATTGTTTTGCCGTAAAGGTTGATGATGGAGTTAGTAAGAGTAGTAAAGATAGATTTCCATGTTTATAGTATTTAATTAAGATATTACTGCAACAGGTAAAGGTACCCGGGGAGGCGGGTGGGCGCATAGAACTCTACAGCTCTATATGCCAAGAACAGATGCATACTGGGTAAGTAGCATTTTCCGTTCGAGGCATATGAGCTGTAGATCATATGCTTGTACATAGACTACATAGCAGTTGGACCCCAAGCGGTGGATAACCTGTAGCTGTTGCAGTGGTCTGAAATAGTGTACGTAAAACTGCCTGGCCCACACTAGCTTGTTGTCTTGCTAACACATCTACACAATAGTATTTTGTGAATGTGTGTGGTATAGACCATGTTGCAGCTCTGCAGATGTCATCTATGGGTATATTTCCTAAGAATGCCATAGAAGCCCCCAGTTTGCGCGTAGAATGCGCTCTAGGGGGAATTGTTAATGTGCTTTTAGCTTTGATGTAGCATATTTGAATGCACTTAACTATCCACCGTGCAATACTTGATTTTGATATTGGATTGCCTTTATGTGGTGGAGCAAAAGCAACAAAGTTGCTTGGTTTTCCTGCAAGGTTTTGTCCTTTCTATATAGTAAAGTAATGCTCTTTTTACATCTGAGGAGTGAAGAGCACGTTCTTCAGCCACTGTATCTGGTTGAGGGAAGAACACAGGCAACTCAACAGATTGGTTGATATGAAAGGCAGAAATGACTTTAGGTAAAAATTTGGAGTAGTCCATAGAACCACTTTGTTTTGGTGTATTTGCAAAAATGGCTCTTCTATGGTTAGTGCCTGAAGCTCACCCACTCTCCTCAGAGATGTGATGGCTGTTGGACTTGGCCCTTTTTCCCTGAATTTTTTCGTTTTGTAGTGTTAAGGTGCAGGTGCTCCCTTCACCCAAGATGGCTGCCACAGGCCCCTGCTACTGCAGAGTGGCCTGTTCTAGTAGCACCCTAGCTGCCAGGAGCTGGCTGGAACCCCACAACAATGTTGCGACTCCAGCCCACCTTTTTGTCCCATAGGTAGAGTGGGGAAGCTCCTGGAATGTGCTGGAACCTTCTAGAAGGGAGGTGTGGTTTTTCTTTTGCCGCCTTGGCTAGAGGTCACCTGACCTAGGGCTACTTAAGTGAGGGAGGGAACTTTTTGTGGTGAGTTGGCCAGTGGGGTGAAGCAGAGCTGGAAGAATCCACCAGGAGTGTAGGCGGTAGGGCCTAGCCAGGAACTTATGCCTCCGAGAGTGACAGGATTTAGGTGCTGCCTCTTAAGTGAGTGAGGGACCCTGTGAAACCCACTGATCTTGCCCAGCAGTAGGAGGACCCAGAGAACCTCTGCCCAGCCTGACTAGGAAGGACCTAGTCGCCTTCTCCATCCCTACCCCCTGTAACAGAACCCCTTAAGGGCGCCAGATACATCTGCGCCAACAAGACTTCACCTAACATCTGAGAACAGAAACTTATATGCCAAGCACTGAGACTGCGTGTCCAGATTGAACTCTAAACTTATATGCCAAGCACTGAGACTGCGTGTCCAGATTGAACTCTAAACTTATATGCCAAGCACTGATACTGCGTGTCCAGACTGACCCCTGAAGCCGTATGCAAAGCAGATTGAAGAGCCACCGGGGATCGACCAGGTATTAGCGCTGTGACCCCTGCGCTCCCTGACCTGGCCTGGGACCCCCGGCAGCGTGCTCCGCTGAGCGCGGAACCCCCATCCTTAACTTGAGCACCCCCCTGTGACGTGGAAGCCAGCGCGCTCACCGCCGCGGCCCGGAGGCCGGAAGAAGTGACCTGCAGAGTCGCGAGGCCCGCGGAGAAGCCCGGGGCCCCGCCGCTGCCGCCGCAGCTGCGTGAGAAGGTGCGCGAGGCCGGGGCAGAGTTCCCCCATCGTCGCTGGAGCGGACGCCTTCCGACGCCGAGAACGAGGTAAGCCCGGAGGCTGGGATTGTCCCTGGTGCGCCCCCTACTGGTTGGGAGCCACACCGCACACTCAGCCCGGGTTCCCTCTCCGTGGGAGTCCCCCTTGTCTTCGCGACAGAGAGACCCCGCCGAGGGATCCCTCCCTGGTGCCCCCGTGACTGCACTCAAGCGCGGTGCCCTACGAACTGCACCGGAGCCCGAGAGACTCGTTCCGCAAGTCCCGTGCGCTCCCTGCTGACAGCCCCGTGGGAAGCCTTGACTGTCCATGAGTACGAGTGGCGCTCTGATATCCCTGCTCTGTTCTGAAGTGCTAAATGTCATCGCTTACGAGCAGCGCTATGTTAGTTATGCGCCGTAGTGAAATGCTAAATGTAATTGATTACGAGTAGCGCTCTGTTATTCATGTGCCATATCGAAGTGCTACGTGCTATTGATTACGAGTAGCGCTCTGATATTCATGTGCCATATTGAAGTGCTACGTGCTATTGATTACGAGTAGCGCTCGGTTATTCATGTTCCATATTGAAGTGCTACGTGCTATTGAGTACGAGTAGCTCTCTGTTATTCATGTTCCATAGTGAAGTGCTACGTGCTATTGATTACGAGTAGCGCTCTGTTATTCACGCCCATATTGAAGTGCTACGTGCTATTGATTACGAGTAGTGCTCTGTTATTCATGTTCCATATTGAAGTGCTAAATGTCATCTATTACGAGTAGCTCTCGGTGCTAGATGCCCCGTTCTAAGGTCGTCACCAGTTAGCGCGCACAGTGCTGTAATCACCCCCCTAGGGCGCTACAGGAAAGTGAAGCGCGCGTGGACACCTACGTGAATAGTAGCTGTCCCTCAGGCAGTACTGATATTTCATGAATTGCATTTAGGGTATGACCAACTGTTATAGCTCCTGACTGACATGTATATCGCTAGGAATTGTGTTATCAGCTTATGAAATGTACTGCTACCTCATGAACTGCATCTAACGTGATCTACTTGGATAAACTTGAGTATTTACATAACTCCTACAGTGTGGCGTCACTTATTGTGTGTGTTCCTCGTCCCATGTGAGGTGCGTGTTGTATGGTTGCTTTACACACAGACCTTTGGTGGCCCGACCGCTCGTGTCATGTTACCGCCCCATAGGGCCTGGAGACCCCAGGTCCTACAATGGCTATGAGGAAGGCTACCTTCCACGCGAGAAATTGTAGTTCACATTTATGCAATGGCTCAAAAGGTGTGTGGAAATTTAGCTTGCAAACTGAACATTATCTGCGCCATCTTGTCTCTCCCCAGCGCGACACACAGGAAAGCGCACGGCAGCCATTTTAGGCACCCTGGTCTCTCCCTGCTCATTGCCGATCGCCAGCGCGTCCCCCTGGCGCTGCAAGCATCCCCGCGCGCCGGCCACCCCCGCTCTCTCATACACGGGCCATAAACCCTCTCCTTCTGCGCGACCCTGCCATGGAACCGCATCCCACGCCTGACCGACATCCCATACATGGTCATGCATCTCTTTGATAACCCCCTTCCTCTGCGCCCCATTGTCCGAACCGATCCCAGGCCATCACCTAGCCCTGCGGATGCAGTTTATTGCCCCTACTGTAAGGGAAACACCCCACATCAAAGGGATTACAGTAGATCAAGGCCCCCCACCCCCTGAGACCCGACCGGTCACACACACCCCCGGGAATTGGCGGAATATCCTGCTGTGTGATAGCCATCTCCTACTGCGGGTGGGGTGAGAACTTCTGCTGTAGCTATGCGTGGGATCATATCTGAGCCAGGGATTCTGAGGATGTTCTTTCATGCATCAAAGTGATCAAGAATGTGCCATGTATGATAACCCTGCAATAAAGTCATAAACGTGGCCAGGTCTCAGAGATGCAGTTAGAGCACCTCGTGACGATACCTTGCTGTCTGATCTGATGTGTTCTGCTCCGACGGAATAAAACTTTGTTTCCTGCCTTCCAGTCTCCGGCGCCTGCCTCTTTCATTGGTAAATTATCGAATGGTATGAGAGGCGATTACCGCCGGGCAATACTTGAAAGGTTATCGACTGAAACTGCCGCTACCATTTAACAATTGGCGTCCCAAGCGTGGGGCCCATCAGCGACACGTGGATCCAGTGGGAGAGGTCCCGACGACAGATTGAACGACTGCAACGATCGGGAGAGCTTCTGCCCGATAGACCCTCGTCTGGCAGCCGATCATCCGAACTTCACTGATTCCGAGCAGACCTCTCTCGAGCGATCTACGGTCCTGACTGGGAACCATCAGGAGTGCCGCGGCAATAACGGAGAGTAGAGGACGATCGGGCGCTGGAGGCGGAAGACGAGAAACTGTCCACGCGGTCCGGGTAAGGTCGTGAAACACGACAAATTGCGAAACGATTGATTGATTGATGGAAAAATACTAGTATTGCTTATTGATTGTTCTCTTTGAGATATTCGCTGTCTACAAACGGGGAGGAGTAGAAATACTCTCTCTCTCTCCCTTTGCAGATAGTGAAGGGTAGGTAACGCAGACTTTTGTCCCCGTTGTAACCCGTCGTGCCTATCTTTATCTCCCCACTGATTGATTGTCCGAACATTGATTGTTTTGAAGGATAGTGCTCTTTGAGATATTCTCTGTTTGCAAATAACGTACAATAGAAATATTCTGTCTAGTCTTTGCAAATAGTGAAGGGTAGGTAACGCAGACTTTTGTCCCCATTGTAACCCGTCGTGCCTATCATTATCTCCCCATTGATTGATTGATTGTCCGAACACTAGTTGTTCGATATTGGTTCTTTGGAGGTATTCTCTGCTTACAAATAACGAGGAATAGATATTCTGTCTAGTCTTTGCAAGCAGTGAAAAGATAGGTAGTGCTGACTTTTGTCCCCGTTGTAACCCGTCATGCCTATCTTCTCCCCACTGATTGGTAGTTGGTTCTGCCCGGACCGCTTATTAGAGGTGAACCATCCGGCTCCACTGGAGGGCACCCCTAATAAGGACATGTTCACTAAATATGGACTAGTCGCCGTAGCTTATAGCAAGCTATGGCATAAATATACCAAGAAGGACCCCGAGAGTCAGTGGCCACTGATGGGATCCTTCGACGACCATAAGATAGAAATGCTAGAAATAGCTCTGCGTAGCAATAAGACGACGCCTACTATGCTTGACAGTATCGGCATGTGGCGCAAAGAAGCAACGCAACGGAAAAAGAGGGAAGAAGTAAAAGCAGAAAAGGAATTACGAAAGGCAGCTCACCTTGCCGCTAGAAAGTTAGAAGAAGAAATAAAGGAGAGAAGGGAAACTAAACTAAGACAGGAGCCCGAAACATCAGGCCAGTACCCTGTTAGGACCCCCTCTATGCTCTACCCTGAGTTGTCCTCTAAGCAACGAACGAATGACGAATTACTATTAGGTCCCCCGATCATTTACATGCCCCCTCCATACGCACCCTCCCAATCGGTAGTGCAACACCCACAACCCCCAAACACGAGCGAAAGCAGTACAGGGGCCTCGGTCCTCACGGCCTCTGCGCCGGCCGAGCCTCTTGTACTGAACACAACGTCGGCAATAACGTTGGATGACCCTGAGATGAGAAAGAAAGATTCCACCAGAATGAATCGACTAACAAAGGATGAACGAGCAGGAATCGACAAGATAGTAGGGACACTGGTGGAGCGAAAGGAAAGTGAGGAGTATATAACAGACGTGTATAACTCGTATGCCGACAACCGCAGACGACACTTTGTCGTACGACTTTGTTATCACGCCCTGAATACATATGAGGATAGGTACCACGATAAAGGTCCCGAAGGCTTAGCGGCCCTATATAGGAAGGTAGACATTGGGGAAGAAGGAGAGGGCGATGTGACGAACCTCTTCACTCGTACACTCGAGGTCTATCGACACCTTAAAGAACACAGACAGACAACCAAAGCAGAAACTCCCATAGCGACTAAGCCCCAGGCAGGAAGGACTGATACCATGATGCCCATCAAAGAGGCCGCCCCCTACTGGGTCCCCCCACGAGGTCAGGGAACACATGACGACATCAACCACCAAGATGCGAAGGGAAGGGTTGTATATAATTGGGTCTACCAGCCATGGGACCGACAAGATATTTTGACCTTTAGAAAAACTCTACCCGACTTAAGAAAGAACCCGACTGCCTTCTACACCGAACTAGGTACAGCCTTAGGTTCAACAATAATGACTTTAGCAGATATCGACTTGTTCTTCGGGTTATGTCTGCCGGCTGACGTG
The DNA here is from genome assembly GCF_964204655.1 of Triturus cristatus. Taxonomy (NCBI): domain Eukaryota; kingdom Metazoa; phylum Chordata; class Amphibia; order Caudata; family Salamandridae; genus Triturus; species Triturus cristatus. The sequence goes on along the minus strand of NC_140594.1, from coordinate 286,682,597 downwards.
TGGAAGCAAATCCGGAAAGTTGACCACGCTGAGCCGTTCGGATATACCTGGGTACAACTCGATACCATAGATAAACAGCGAGAACCGGGACAGAAACCCCCGAAAGCCATATTGGAGCTCCCAGACAAGATTGTACAGAAGTTGAAGACTCTAATCCCAGAAAGAAAGGTAGACTGGTCGATAGTGACGGCTTGTCGCCAGAAACCCCAGGAGGATGTGTCTGAATACTTCTCTCGGTTCGAGACTGTGTTTTCCGATTATAGTGGCCAGGACATGACCACCGCAACCTGACATCACCTCTTTGTCCAGAATTATGTGAAGGGTCTGTCACAAGAAGTCTCCCAGAAGCTACAGACCAGCGAGAGTAGTTGGGCAGCCTCCAAACCCACAGCAATCCTCCAGATGGCCCAATACTACGAAAACCAAAAGAATGAGAACGATAGGGCGTCAGAGAGGAAGAAAAAGGAACTGAAGGAGAGGGTAATGATAGCACAGTTGCAAGGGGTGACCATAGGAAGGGAACCCCCAAAAGGGAATTACAAACCAACCGCCCCTAGAAAGCTACCCCCTAGAGACCATACACCTGCACTCTACAACGGACGGAGAGACTTAGATGGGAACCAATGTGCGTTCTGTAGAGGGTTCGGACACTGGAAATCCCAGTGCCCGGTCCTTCTGGAATTGAACAAAAATAGGGACCCCAGAGACACAGCATATGACCCCAGAAATAGAGGACAGGGACGAGGACACACGAACGACGCCATCAACGACAGGCCAGGCAGTCCAAACACCTTTGATCGCCCCCGACAAAACCAGTGTCAGCAGTCCGACTATGAAAGCACCCATGACTTCGCATAGGACCGCCAGGGGCAAGGGAGGGATCCAGTCGAACTCCGTGTTGACCAGCAAGGTCCTTACGTCACTGCTAAGGTCTTGGGCACAAAGTCTCCATTCCTGGTAGATACTGGGGCGACACGTAGTGCGTTATCTAAACGACTGATTCCTAGGGCACCCTTGTCTGGCTCACACGTAACCTCAATAGGCTTCGATGGAACGCCCTCCACTAACCCCTTATCAGCACCAATCTCCTTTGAGTTAGAAGATAACGCCACTGACACGACCTTTCTGCTCTCCTCCAACACCCCCGATGCTATTATGGGACTTGATTTGCTAAAACATTTCCGAGCTACCATCAGATGCTCCCCAGACGGAGTTCGAGTCATCCTGCACGATAACCCAGATCTGTTCAGACCTTGTCACACACGACGTATGCTCTCTATAACTGATGCTGACCTGTCCCTACTCGACACGTTACCCTCACATCTATGGGCTAAAACCGACTCAGATGTAGGGCGCATGGTGATCGACCCAGTACACATAACCGTCCGACCGGACGCAGTGCTCCCAAAGCTTCCACAGTATCGGATATCGCCCGAAGGCAAGAAGGCATTGGTGGAAATCATCCAGTCCCTAGTCGATGCAGGAGTGGTAGATGAAGTAGTCAGTAATATTTGCAACAGCCCTATCCTACCCATTGTAAAAAAAGCAAGGCGAGGGAGATGAGAAAGCATACCGCTTTATTGTTGACTTACGAGAAGTTAACAAAGTAGTCATACCTCAGTACCCCATGGTCTCAGACATCACCACCATCCTCACCCTGATTCCGTCCACTGCCACCACCTTTACTGTTATTGATCTCAAGAATGCATTCTTCTCCATCCCCATCCACCCAGACAGCCGCTACCTGTTCGGCTTCACTTTGAAAGCTCGGTCGTACAGATTCTGTAGGGCACCCCAAGGCTACACTGAGAGTCCCAGCATTTATAGCCAAGCCCTCAAGAGACAACTAGATGCAGTCCAATTGCCCGATGGAGTGGTGTTAATACAGTACGTCGATGACATCCTTTTGGCGGCCGACACCACCCCACTTGCTGTCACGGCCACCCTTCACCTCCTCCACTTGCTCGCGGAGAACGGTCACAAGGTCTCCAGGAAGAAGTTACAGTTCTGCCAACCCCAAGTGACATACCTAGGCCACCTCCTATCCAAGGATGGGAGGAAACTTACCCCTGACCGAATTCAGGCCATCCTAGAAACCCCTGTTCCCAAAACTCAGAAGCAAGTGCGGTCTCTAGTAGGCCTCACCTCCTTTTGTCGACAATGGTTGCCAAACTTCAGTCTTATTGTAAAACCTCTGCTTTCCCTGCTGGCTAAAGATGTCCCCTTCCCCCTCCCCTGGACACCCGAATGCCAATCCTCCTTCAAAGAATTACGAGACGCCCTCTGCTCGGCCCCAGTCCTAAGAACCCCAGACTACACTAAACCTTTCTCCCTCTACACCCACGAAAGGGAGGGATGTGCGTTGTCTGTCCTAACCCAGTCCATAGGCCCTAAACAACGCCCTTGTGCCTACTTCTCTGCCACTCTTGACCCTGTAGCCAGAGCTTTGCCCGCCTGCCTTCGAGCAGTAGCCGCCACTGCTGTCTCTATCCGGCAAAGTGAGGGGATCGTGCTCTCGAACCCCCTCACTGTATTGGTACCCCATGCGGTTGACACCCTCCTGAACCAGACCAAGACTCAACACCTGACTAGCGCACGACTGACTGGTTACGAACTGACTCTGCTTGCACCCCACATCACATTGAAACGATGCACCACTCTGAATCCAGCTACTCTACTACCTCTCCCTGACACTGACCCCAATGCGTCCCCTATACATGACTGCGTGACCCTCACCGACGAACAGACCAAGAGTAGGGTTGACCTCCGAGATACTGCCCTTCCCGGACCCTGACGGAGAACTGTGGGTGGATGGCTCATGCATCAAGCTCCCCGATGGCACCACCTCAGCTGCCTATGCAGTCACCACAGCCCGAACAGTTGTTGAGACAGCCCGCATCACACAGCGATCCGCACAGGCGGCGGAACTAATTGCTCTCACACGAGCATGCATCCTGGCAGCAGGGACAACCGCAAACATTTACACAGACAGTCAGTACGCCTTCGGGGTAGTTCACCACTTTGGGCTCTTATGGAAAGAGAGGGGATTCTTGACTTCCCATGGCACACCCATCCTGCATGGAGATCTAGTCTCTGCCCTGACCGAAGCAGTCCTCCTCCCCACACGGCTGGCTGTGATCAAATGCCAGGCACACAAGAAGGTGACAGACATTATAGGACAGGGAAATGCACTAGCTGACATTACTGCCCGAACCACAGCCGAGAATAGGTCCACGACCCGTATGTACGTGACCAGGTCACAAACTGAGAAATGGAAGGATGCTAGGGAAACGATTAGGGATATCCAACTAGCCAGCACACCACACAAATTAACTGAATGGGCCCGGGTGGGATTGAAGGACGATGACGGTTGCTGGCGAACTAAAGACTCGAACAAATGGTTGCTACCTGACTCATACTTGATCCCCATGCTGACCATGGCACACTCCCCCGCACACATAGGGTCTGCCCCCATGATCGAGCTCATCTCCAAAGTCTGGCACAACGACAAAATCCCAGACTCAGCCAAACGTCTGGTCCAACAATGCCTGGTATGCCTCCAACACAACCCTGGGAAAGGAACTGCTGTACCCCGGGGAGGGTTTGGGGTTCCCAATCACCCCTTTGAAGTCCTACAAATGGACTACGTCCAGTTAGAAAGGTGCCAAGGTTTGAAGTACGTACTTGTCGTTGTGTGTGCCTTCAGCAAGTGGGTGGAAGCCTACCCAACCCACGACAACACCGCTATGACTACCGCAAAAGTACTACTGAAAGAATTCTTCCCCCGATACGGCCTTTGTCGAATTTTGTGGAGCGACAACGGCCCCCACTTTGTAGCCGAGGTTATCCAACTCATCTTAAAGGGGCTGGGTGTAAAACAGAAGTTCCATGCGGTCTTCCATCCCCAATCTGCAGGCTTGGTTGAGCGACATAATGCCACATTGAAGCTTAAGATAGCAAAAATAGTTGCCACCACAGGACTGAAATGGCCAGACGCTCTCCCGCTATCATTACTATCAATGCGTTCCACCCCCACCAAACACCACTTAACCCCCTACGAGGTCGTCTTCGGGCGGCCCATGAACCTTTGGACTGCACCAAAGCCAACATCCATCCACGACGTCCCGGACGTCCTCATGTCTGACTATTTGTATAACCTAACTAAAACGTTGTCTGTTATTCATCAGCAGGTGCTGCAAGCCATTCCCGATGTTTCCAGGGGCCCCGGACACGACATCCAACCCGGTGACTTTGTCTTAGTGCGCAACTTCCAGCGCACCAAGAGTCTGGAGCCCCGGTGGACGGGCCCCCCGCAAGTCCTGATCACCACCCGAACAGCTCTTCGAATGGAGGGGAAGCGCAATTGGATGCATGCACACCACTGCAAGAAGGTATCATCGACCCTGACGACCACGGACAACATCACCGCCCAAGAAGAACTTCTGGACAAAGACCGACCATCCCTGAGCCGCTGCCCAGATACAGAGACACTTGAATTAATGAAATATCCCGATCCCACTGTGCCATCCAAGGAAGGGTATAACCTACGACGAAAGGAGGGAACTTCGGCTAAGCAGACCACAAACTAAGTGGAAATCTCAGAGCGGTAGCCTAGTCACCTCAAAGGCCACCAGGAGAGAAACTAAACAAAGTCTGTGGTTCTGCCCGCTACCGAGTCCCTTGAAGGTGATGGAAGCGCCCGACATGAAGATGATGGAAGCAACCGGACGTCCGAAGATCCACTACAAAAACCCAAAGACTGACAGAATGCACAGCTCAAAGACTATTGTACTTTTCATTACCCTTCTCTTTTGCCTTCTCCTCATGGTCACTTTCTGGATCATGGAGGAGAACACACCCACTCATAAGACATTGCTGACCACCGTTCAACCTATCACCATGAAAGAACACCATCTGATCTCACTTTCACCCCAACTCCGAGAAAGGCGTAAGGAGTTCTGGAATAACTCTTTTGTGCAGTTGCTCCACCAACACAATCTTGCCGCCAACGCCACTAATTGCTGGATCTGTGGATTGCTACCCCATGCCACTGGACACTCTATCCCTTTCATCCCTTCACCTTTTTCTGTCCACGGTTCCTGCCTCGCCTGGCTAATCCTCCTGCAGGAAAGCTACAAAGACAATGCCACTTCCGGCAAAACTGTGTCACACTTCTACCATGGGTTCTGGCTGAACAAAACTGGAAAAACTTCTGCCCCCTTCTGCCCTCTGAGATCAAACACTTCCTTTCACATGGACATCCCTGCCAAAGAACGAGTTGAAATGCAAGTGTTCAACAACCCAACCAGACCCACCTTCTCTTACCTCCGGAAACGAACGGCCGCCACCCTAACAGTGGCCCTATCCGTCATCAACATCACTGGATTTGTGTGCCTCGAAGGCCTGGGGGCGCAGCTGGTGGGCCACAGCTCCTGCCTCATCACCCGAACGTTGGACTCAGTTGATCCACCCTCCTTTGTTGCCTCCCCGAATATGTACTTCGTCTGTGGTACTAAGGCCTACACCTGGCTTCCGAAAGGTTGGGGAGGCACCTGCTACATCGCTTTTGTCCTTCCTCCGACATATGTGGCTCCAGCAAACCATCACCGACAGAAACGTGCCAAAGACCTTGTACAAGCCGACTCCACCGGAGCACAGTTCCTGGATGCAGTAAAGGGACTTGTTCCACTCTGGGGTCCAATGGCAAACAGCCGTGCCATCCGCCACTTAACTCAGGCAGTCGAGACGGCGATGAACATTACGGCTGGCATCCTCGCCAACAACACCGCCGAGCTTCAGGCCGTCCGCCTGGTGGCTCTTCAGAACCGCCTCGTTCTAGATGTGGTTCTGGCTGATCGTGGAGGAGCATGCCGCATCATTGGGTCCAGCTGTTGTACCTACGTACCGGATAACTCACCCTCAGTCTACAAAGCAATTGAACACCTCCACAGACTTTCCGCAGAGGTTCATCAGGAGCAAGAAGGATGGTCACTTGGGAGTTGGTTTTGGGACACTATTAAAAGTTGGGGATGGAGGCTGTTTTCATTTATCCTAATACCGATTGTGATACTATGTGGATGTTGCTTGGGGATTCAGTGTCTGCCACCTTTATGTTCGCTTTTTATGAACTGCATCTGCCCTAAGACTTTGAACTTTGAAGCGGAACGAATGAAAGCTCTGTATGAGGTGGAAGTTCGTAGTATTATGGGGATAGATCCGAACTAAACAAGCTGGCGAGATATGTTAAAAGGGAGGACTGTGGAAATTTAGCTTGCAAACTGAACATTATCTGCGCCATCTTGTCTCTCCCCAGCGCGACACACAGGAAAGCGCACGGCAGCCATTTTAGGCACCCTGGTCTCTCCCTGCTCATTGCCGATCGCCAGCGCGTCCCCCTGGCGCTGCAAGCATCCCCCGCGCGCCGGCCACCCCCGCTCTCTCATACACGGGCCATAAACCCTCTCCTTCTGCGCGACCCTGCCATGGAACCGCATCCCACGCCTGACCGACATCCCATACATGGTCATGCATCTCTTTGATAACCCCCTTCCTCTGCGCCCCATTGTCTGAACCGATCCCAGGCCATCACCTAGCCCTGCGGATGCAGTTTATTGCCCCTACTGTAAGGGAAACACCCCACATCAAAGGGATTACAGTAGATCAAGGCCCCCCACCCCCAGAGACCCGACCGGTCACACACACCCCCGGGAATTGGCGGAATATCCTGCTGTGTGACAGCCATCTCCTACTGCGGGTGGGGTGAGAACTTCTGCTGTAGCTATGCGTGGGATCGGATCTGAGCCAGGGATTCTGAGGATGTTCTTTCATGCATCAAAGTGATCTCAAGAATGTGCCATGTATGATAACCCTGCAATAAAGTCATAAACGTGTGTATAAGAGGCCAGGTCTCAGAGATGCAGTTAGAGCACCTCGTGACGATACCTTGCTGTCTGATCTGATGTGTTCTGCTCCGACGGAATAAAACTTTGTTTCCTGCCTTCCAGTCTCCGGCGCCTGCCTCTTTCATTGGTAAATTATCGAATGGTATGAGAGGCGATTACCGCCGGGCAATACTTGAAAGGTTATCGACTGAAACTGCCGCTACCATTTAACAGGTGGACCCATGAGTCCTGTAAGAACTATGTTGAGATTCCACACTGGAGCAGGTAGAAGTCTGGGTGGAATGACTTCCATAAATGCTTTAAAAGCAGGCACTCTAAAAAGAGACAAATGTCTGTTTTGAAGATATGCAGCTATTGCAGCAAGATGTAAGCGTATAGATGTGTACGCTAAATTGGAAAGCTGTGGAAGTAGTAGGTAGCAAATTATGTTTTGAATTGAAGCATCTAGCGGATTGATTTTATTGTTGTTACAGTAAATGACAAATCTCTTCCACTTTGCTGCATAGCATGCTATTGTGGTAGGACTTCTAGCCTCTTTGATAATATTCATGCAGTCTGGCGGAAGAGTAAGATAACCAAACTCTAGGATTTCAGGTGCCAGATCACAAGGTTGAGATGACTGGGATCCGGATGCCTTATCTCTCCAAGGTTCTGAGTGAGAAGACTGGGAGAAAGGTGTAGCTTTTGGTGAGGAACTACTGATAGCTCCAACAGGGTTGTGAACTAGGGATGACGGGCCCATATGGGAGCAACTAGGATTAGTGTCAGGGACTGCTGTCTGAGCTTCCGAACCACTAATAGAATGAGTGGGAGAGGCAGAAAAGCGTAAGCAAATATCCTTGACCAATTCATCCATAGAGCATTGCCTTTGGACAATGAGTGTGGATACCTGGATGCGAAGTTTGGCCATTTTACGTTTAGGTGGGTGGCTAACAGGTCTATCTCTGGGAAGCCTCACATTTGGAAGAATGGGAGGAGAACTTGAGGGTGGAGTTCCCATTAGTGGATCTGCTGTCGTTGACGAGTGAGCAGATTTGTAATCTGGTTGTTTACTCCTGGGAGTTTTTCTACAAGAAGATATAGTTTTTTGAGGTATGGCCCATCTTCAGATGCGCTGTGCTAGCTGAGAGAGCTGGAGAGAGTGTGCCCCCCCTGTTTTTCTATGTAGTACATTGCTGTCATGTTGTCTGTGCGAATCAGGACATCTTTGCCTACTAGATGCAGTTGAAAGGCTGTCAATGCTAGATTTTTTTTTTAGAAGTTCTAGATGGTTTATGTGGAGTTGTTTCTGTTGCAGAGTCCACATGACCTGAATGGTATGTTTTTAAAGATGAGCTCCCCAACCAGTGAGCGATGCGTCTGCCGTTAGCACTATTTGTTGAACCGGGTCGACGAATGACCGCCCCCTGGAAAGGTTTTATATGTTCCACCACTGCAGAGAGCGATGGGTGCAGCCATCCACCAAAACTAGATCTGATATCTGACCTTGAGCCTGGTTCCACTGATGTGCTAAGCATTCCTGTAGGGGACGCATTTGGAGTCTTGCGTAAGGAACAATTAAAATGCAAGATGCTATCACTCCTAGCAGTTGCATGAACACTCTAGCTGGTAATGAGTGTCGTACTGAAACTTTGATATTAGAGTCCGCATGTTGCAGATCCTGACTGGGTTGGGATACGCTAGAGCTTTCTGAGTGTCTATTATGGCTCCTAGATACACTTGTGTGTTGGATGGTTGGAGAGAGACTTGGTGAGGTTTACAGTGAACCAGAGGTCGTGAAGCAGTTGGACTGTTTTTCAAGTGTGGCGTAGGCAGCTCTGTCGCAAGCTGGCTTTTATTAGCCAGTCGTCTAGGTAGGGGAAGACGTGAATGTGCTGTCTTCTTAGATGAGCCACGACTACTGCTAGACACTTTGTGAAAACCCTGGGTGCTGTAGTTACTCCGAATTGGAGGACTTTGAATTGATAATGTTGGCCTTCGACCATAAACCTGAGGTATTTGCGATGGGTGGGGTGAATGGGAATATGGAAATCGGCATCCTTTAGATCCAGAGTGGACAGAAAGTCACCTTGCTGAAGGAGCGGGAGAACCTGCTGAAGTGTGACCATGTGAAAGTGGTCTGATTGGATGTAGAGATTTAGTTGTCTGAGGTCTAATATAGGTCTTAAAGAGCCATCCTTCTTGGTAAAAACTAACCCTGCCTCCAAACGGGTGACAATGCGCCTCTGAGGTCAAACTAAAGAGGTTTTACAGTGTTATAAAGGGGGGCTGGGCACAAGGTGGTTTATTGCCCATGGGTGCCTGGATGCTGGTGGCAGGATCCCAAACTCCTGCCTCAAAAGGCCCAGGAGGTCAGCTGTTGTTACAGGGTGTAGGATGGCCAATGGTGTAATCCCTTGTGAAGCCTCGAATGGGGCTGTACTGATGGGCTAACTATTGTGCAGGCGGTGCCAGGCCAGAAGCTCACATTCGTCTTACTTTCTGTTCAGCCTTGTCCCCAAATAGAGGAGTGCCATCAAAAGCAGGCCCATTAGGGATTGTTGTACATCACTTGAAAGTGCCTATAAAGCGTATCAAGTTGTGTCACTGAAGCACCACGCAGGCACAGACTGCCCTGCCCAGTCAGTAGTTTCCAGACCTGACATATATATATATATTTTTTTTTAAAAACCTTTATTGACATTTCAACCAATAACAAGTATGGGCCTACAACCCCCGGGGCTGACCGCTAAGCAGTCAGAGTAACAGAAATCAATATTTATCACAGGCAGCACCTCGGGGAGCAGAATCTCAATGCTAGTATACTCTCGGCCACTGAACAGCCCAAGTAGGAGACCAGGATACAAAAGGTTTTCATTTTACAATAAGGGAGGATGGAAGGATCAGGTGCCAAACAGTTTCCCAGCAGCAAGAAATGGCAGGCAGAATAATAAACGGCAACAATAAACAGCAATTTATCTAGTCAATGGTGCTGAAACAGGAAGGTCAGGATGTGGAGGAATATCACGGCCATTTGCGCCTGCAGTCCCCTGCCCTAAAACCCAGAGAACACCACGGAAATTGTGGCACACATGAAAATGCAGCGATTAACAACGAAGGAGTTCTACCATGCTGATCCCAGAAAAAAGACAAAGAAGAATAAGAGAAGAAAAAGGAGGCCATGGAAAAAAAAGGGGTTAAAGACTAAAGGATCCCCTCCCCCAACCCCCCACCCTGCACCTCTGCAGATGAGTACGGCCCCCCCCCCCCAGCAGTGTGCCTGTCGCCCCGGAACCAGACCCGAAATATAGAAGAAACAGAGAAGGAGGAGTAAGAAAAGAAACCCCACCAGACGGGGGGGTAGAGAGAATATTAATAAACTGGAGGAGGGCCTTCAAAACATGCCCCCGGCTTCTCCCTCCCGCACAATATGTTTCCCCCCAAAGCAAGCAATAAGCAACACAGAATCGACCATGTCAAAGAAGAATGGGGAGCATTATGCGCCCATTACACTAACAGTTATGCCGTGAGAGCACGCAACCCCTGAGCCCGCCCGCCTATTAAATGACCACCTCTGAAGGATCAGCCTTATCCTTGGCCACTCTTTGCGAATCTACCCATGCATACCCATCGACCCAGTGCCATGTCCAATGTTACAAAGAAGAGGAGCGTCCAAAAAAGAACAGGAAGCGACACACACAGGTAGGGTGGAAGTCTCTGAATACCAACACAGTCAGCAGTATGGAGAGTCGTCTTTCCCCAGGGCTGCCCCAGGATCTGCACTGCACACAAGATCCAAGAAGGCGATATCAACCAGAGCAGGCGACCGTTGCTTGAATATTGCCTGGGTCGCCGGAGGCCGCGCACGGGACAAGGCCACCACCCCCCACTCAGGTCCAAGACCTCCGGAACAGACCAGACCCACAGCCAGCCGATCAAACGTTAGTATACTGTCCGGAGTTGCCAGCTGGTAACTATCCACAGGGGCGGCCACGACACTGTCCTCCTGTGTGCAGTGTAGGAAGTCCCCGTGTACCTGGGGACAGGCAGGCAGCAACTGTTCCGACGCTGATGCCACCCCATCAAGCTCACTCCCCAATACCCAGGCGCCGTGAACCAAGGTGGAATGAAGGGCACCGAGAGCCTCGAGAAGATCACCATACCCCAGCACAGCTCTCGGCGCTCGCTCCGCTACGCTCCTCATAGTCGCACACTTCCAATCGTGCTGCGACCCAGTGTACAGGATGGTAGACTTCGTCCTGTCAAGATGGCCGCCGGGTAGGTCCAACCCAGATTGGGACCAGGACTCAGGGACAAGCGCCTCAGGTTCCATGTCACTGGAATCAGGGTGTCGGGGGCAGGCAAAAAATATATCCGGTGTGTGGTCACGGGCAACAGTCATCCCCACCACGGACCTGCGCCCGCGAAAATCCGGGAGCAGTCCGCAAGAATCAGGGCGATTTACGGGCGGCGGCCGGGCAGCTCACCGGCGAAGGCTGAGGCAATCACCGGGGAATCTTGGATTAGCCACCTCGGGCATGCACTCGTTCCGCTACGCTTAGTGGTAGGAACGACCACGGCGAAATGTAGGCCGATATTCGCACCGCTCCGGGTAGTCCGACTCCACCCAGTCACCAAAGGCCGCTGTTGTTGAACTGCCGCCCGGCCATGTTATCCACTCGAGGTCCCGGCTCCAGGGTTGCACAGGCCGCAAACTGCAAATGGACATTTCTCCGGCGATACCGCCGCCAGAAACTTCGGAGTCACACGATCGGTTGCCGCTCTCATTCACCAACACGGGCATATAGCGCAGGCTAAGGATCTCATGCAGGATATATGTGCGGGATGCGGAGATTCACGGAGCCGGGAGCCTACGCTGCCGTCCCGGTCGCCATCTTGGCTCCTCCGACATATATTTTTTTTTAAACAGGTTTATTGGCAACTGTAGGGAACTGGGCTTGAGTTGCAGTTACCCCCTTCCCCACACACACACACACTTTTTGCCCCCTTATTAGCTACTAGATGCTGATTTTCGATTCTGACAGCGCACTGAAGCCTGCAAACAAGACCTTAGTGCTACTTCCCTAAAACAAGGTAAAGTCTAATTGTGCTATAATTGGCGAAGGACGTTAGCACTCCTGTAAGTCCCTGGTAAATCGTACTCAAGGTATCTAGGGCAAGGGTATTAAAGAGAGATCCTAAGGGCTGCAGCATATCTTATGCCACCCTAAGGGACCCACATACAAATTCCACATAGACTGCCATTGCAGGTTACGTGGCATGGTGCAATCCATCATTGAAAATACGCAATGAGAGCCCGCTTTCTACAGCAATTACGATAAACAATACACTAGAGTAATGACATATAAGAATGTATGCATCATCACAGAAAGGAATATGCTACTTACCAGTATGCATCTGTTCTTGGCATGTAGAGCTGCAGAGCCACACACTTAGGATAAGATCGCCATCTGGTGTTGGGCTCGGATGATTGCAGGTTGTTGTTGTCTTCGGGAGAAGCCTTTGGTCACGAGATAGGTGACTCCTCCTCTGGACAACAGTGCGCATGGGCATCCACTCCATCCTCAGATTGTTTTTCGCCATGATGGGAAATGATGGAGTGTATAAGAAATAAAGAGAAAGGATGTCCATGTGTAGTGTCTAATTAAGACAATGCTGGAACAGATACAGGTCCCGGGGAGGCGGGTGGGCGTGTGTGGCTCTGCAGCTCTACATGCCAAGAACAGATGCATACTGGTAAGTAGCATATTCCGTTTGAGGCATATGAGCTGTAGATCACACACTTAGGATAGACTATATAGCAGTGTCTCCCCTAGCGGTGGTCACCTGTATCCGTTGCAGCAGTTTGGAATAGAGTTTATAGGACAGCTTGGCCTACTGAAGCTTGTTGTTTGGATTGCACATCAACACAGTAATGTTTAGTGAAGGTGTGTGTGGTAGACCGTGTGGCTGCTTTGAAAATATCTTCTAAGGGAATGTTCCCTAAGAATGCCATGGAAGCCCCTATTTTACGTGTGGAGTGTGCTCTAGGGGGAACTGTAAGAGTGCGTTTAGCTTTTTGGTAACATATTTGGATACATTTAACTATCCACCTGGCTATACCTGATTTGGAAATGGGATTGCCTTTATGTGGTGGAGCGAAAGCAACAAACAGCTGTTTGGTTTTGCGAAAAGGTTTGGTTCTGTCGATGTAATTAAGCAAGGCTCTTTTAACATCTGAGGTATGAAGGGCTCTCTCAGCTACTGAGTCTGGATTAGGGAAGAAGTCTGGTAGCTCGACTGATTGGTTAAGATGGAAAGGGGAAATGACTTTAGGGAGGAATTTTGGGTTTGTCCTAAGAACCACTTTGTTACGATGTAGTTGTAAGAATGGTTCTTCAAGAGTTAAGGCTGGTATCTCACTTACTCTCCGTAGGGATGTGATTGCGATAAGGAAAGCCACTTTCCATGTTAGGAACTGCAGTTCGCATTTATGCATAGGTTCAAATGGAGGACCCATGAGCCTTGTGAGAACAATATTGAGATTCCACACTGGGGAAGGTGGTAATCTTGGAGGAATAATCCTTTTAAGACCCTCCATAAATGCTTTGATGGCTGGTACCTTAAAGAGGGACAGGTGTTGTCTATTTTGCAAGTAGGCTGCTAAGGCCGCTAGGTGTAGACGTATGGAGGAATACGCTAAATTGCATCTTTGCAAGTGTAGTAAATAGCAAATAATGTTTTGGATGGAAGCATCTAGTGGACGTATGTCATTGTTAGCGCAGTAAATGGCAAATCTTTTCCATTTTGCTGCATAACACGGCCTAGTAGTAGGTCTTCTAGCCTCTTTTATGATTTTCATACAGTCCAGTGGGAGATTGAGGTAACCGAACTCTAAGACTTCAGGAGCCAGATTGCCAAGTTCAGTGTCTGAGGATCTGGGTGTCTGATTTCTCCATGGTTCTGGGTTAATAGAGCCGGGGAGAGGCGCAATTTTTGATGTGGAACTAGCGATAGTTCTAGAAGTGTGGTGAACCAGGGTTGACGTGCCCAGCTACTAGGATCAGTTTTAGCGACTGTTGTTTCAGCTTGCGTACCACAAATGGAATGAGTGGGAGAGGCGGAAAAAGCGTACGCAAATCTGCCTGACCAGTTCATCCATATTGCATTGCCCTTCGACTGTGGGTGCGGAAACCTGGCGGCGAAGGTTGGGCATTTTGTGTTTTCGTGAGTGGCGAACAGATCTATGTCTGGTTGGCCCCATTTTTGGAAGAATGGGAATAGGACTTTGGGGTGTAATTCCCATTCGTGGATTTGCTGTGTCTGGCGACTTAGGAGATCGGCAACCTGGTTGTGAACGCCTGGAAGGTGTTGCGCTAGCAGGTAGATGTTTTGGGGAATTGCCCATCTCCAGATTTGCTGTGCAAGTCGGGACAGTTGGAGAGAATGTGTCCCCCCCCTGTTTCTGTATGTAATACATTGTCGTCATATTGTCTGTGCGGATGAGGACAGTTTTGTTCTTTAGATGTACTTGAAAGGATTTCAGTGCTAGGAACACCGCTAGAAGTTCGAGGTGATTGATATGGAGCAGTTTGTGTTGAGTGGTCCATCTGCCCTGAGTGGTGTATTGAAGGAGGTGGGCTCCCCACCCCGTGAGAGATGCGTCGGTGGTCAGCACTACTTTGGAAGAGGCTCTAAGAACGGCCGCCCTTTGGACAGGTTGATGGTGTTCCACCATTTTAGTGAACGAAGTGAGCGACTGTCCACCAACACCAGATCGGTAAGTTGTCTGTGAGCCTGGTTCCACTGTTGTGCTAGACACTCTTGCAAGGGCCGCATTTGAAGTCGTGCGTGGGGTACGATGGAGATGCATGACGCCATCATGCCTAACAGTTGCATAAACACTCTTGCTGGAAGAGAGTGTTGCGTTTGAAATTTTGAGATGAGATTTTGTATGTTGGCTATCCTGGCTGTGCTGGGATAAGCTATGGCCTTGGATGTATTTATGGTGGCTCCCAGATATTGATGTATGTGGGAGGGTTGCAGTTGAGATTTGGGATAGTTGATGGTAAATCCCAAGTCGTGTAGGGTTTGAATAGTGCGGTGAGTGTGGAGAACGCATTTGTCTAGAGTATTGGCTTTTATGAGCCAATCGTCGAGATAGGGGAAGACATGGATTTGTTGTCTCCTGAGATGCGCTGCCACAACTGCTAAGCATTTGGTGAATACCCTGGGTGCGGTTGTTACTCCGAATGGGAGAACTGTGAACTGATAGTGTTGCCAGTCTACCACAAATCGTAGATATTTCCTGTGAGCGGGATGCATAGGGATGTGAAAGTATGCGTCCTTGAGGTCCAATGTGGCAAGGAAGTCGCCCTGTTGAAGTAGTGGGAGGACTTGGAGAGTGATCATATGGAAGTGATCTGATTGTATGTATTGGTTTAGTAGCCTGAGGTCCAGTATGGGTCTTAAGGTCCTGTCCTTTTTGGGAATGAGGAAATATAGAGAATATACTCCTGTACCCTGATGTTGGAGTGGAACTGGTTCAATTGCGTGTTTTTGAAGCAAAGACCGAATTTCCTGTTTGAGAAGCGTGAGATGGTGTGGTGACATTGGACGATGTTTGGGTGGTATGTTTGGGGGGGTGTTTGTGAGTTCGAGGCAGTAGCCAAACTGGATAATTTGTCTTACCCACTTGTCTGTTGTGATGGAATCCCAGACAGGTAGGAACTGTTGAAGTCTTCCCCCGACCGGAGTGGAATGGTCTGGGGGAAGTGGAGGTAAGTCACTGTTTAGTGGCTGGAGAGGTGCAGGTGTTGGTGTTGCCCCGTCCTCGGCCCTTGGTATTGTTTCCCCTATATCCTCCTCTAAAATATCCTCTGTTAGGGGATGTTTGGCCGGAGGTTTTGAAAGTGGAAGAGGTGTCTGTTTCCACATTTTTGGAGGCTCCCCTGTAAAAGGAGCGTCGAAAGGAGCCTCGGGGTTGTGTAGACTAATGCTCCCATTGATTTGGCAGTCTCATCATCTTTCTTCATCTTTTCTAGTGCAGTGTCGACTGCGGGTCCAAATAGTTGCTCCTGATTAAAGGGTTGAGCAAGAATGGTTGATTGTACTTCCGACTTAAAGCCGGAAATACGTAGCCATGCGTGGCGTCTAAGTAACACGCTCGTGTTGACTGCCCTAGAGGCGGTGTCCGCTGCGTCTAGTGCACATTTGATTGAGGCATTTGATATTAGCTTTCCCTCTTGAATGAGGTCATTGGCCTGGGATTTGTACTGATCAGGCAGGTGTTGCAAAAGCTCCTCTAGCTGGTCATAATAAGCCCTATCATATCGAGCCAATAGGGCTTGTGTGTTGGCAATACGCCAGTGGTTAGCAGCTTGTGCGGCAACCCTTTTTCCCCGAGTCCTCTAAGAGCTTAGACTCTTTGTCTGGGGGCGGTATGTCTCCTGTTGTTTGGGAGTTAGCCCGCTTCCTTGCATTTGACACGACTAAAGAGTCTAGAGGGAGCTGCGCTTTGATGTAAGCGGGATCCTGTGGGGCCGGTCTATATTTTTTTTCTATTCGGGGGTTAAGAACCTAACAGGGTCCTTAAAAACCTTAGTGGCGTGCTTTATCACTCCCTTAATCATGGGCAGGATTTGAACAGATTTTTGCGACTGCTCAAATGTGTCGAGGAGAAAGTCCTCTTCAGGTGTATGTGTGTGCATGGTAACGCCATGGAACAGTGCCGCCCTGTTTATGAGTTGTCCAAACCCTAAATGGTCATCAGGAGGGGAGGGTTTGGAAGGGTATGTAGTGGGATCAGGAAGGTCAGGTAAAGGGAAAACCCAGTCGTCTAAGGGTGCCGTGTCCGGGAGTGTAAAGGGATCATGAGGATCAGTAGGATCATCTGGGTCTCCCCCTCCCCCTAAATCATCATCATCATCCTGTGGAGGTGGTGTATGTGAAGGAGATGGTAGAGGGGAAGGAGGTGGGGGCAGGGGGGGTGGAATGAGAGGTAATATAGGAGAGGAAGGACGAATGGGTGAGGTGGCAAAGTCCTTCTTCTTTACGGGAGCTGGAGGAGGTGTTGTGTCCAGCTTCCTTTTCTTGTATGGCACAGCTGTGACATGTCCGGTTTTTGGATTTATATAAATCCTTTTTTGCGTGGGATCCGGGCGAAAAAGTTCCTCATTGTCCGAAAGTGGCTTTAGCGCCTACTTTTTCGGCTCCGATCTGTGTTTTGGGAGATCGGTAGAGTCTTTGTGGACTTTTTTCGGTACCGAGGATGATTTTGGTGCCGAAGAACTTTTCGGTGCCGGCGGAGGTTTAGGCGCCGAGGAACCTTTCTGTGCCGGTGGTGACTTCGGTGCCGAAGAACGTTTTGGTGCCGATGGAGATTTTGGCCTCGGAGCCTGCTTCGGTGCCGACAGGGGAGTCTTCGGTGCTGAAGGTATTGTGGGCACAGTAATATGAGGTGTACTCGAGCCCGAGCCACCTGCAGGCTTATATTTCTTCGGAGCTGGGCCCGAGGGCGGGGCCTCTGAAGATGATTTTCGGTCGCGACTGGGGCCACCTGGCAGAGTCTTGACCAATGTCTTTTTTGGTGGGATTGGGGCACTGGTACTCACACGCTGCCCCGGAGTGATGAG
Source organism: Triturus cristatus (assembly GCF_964204655.1). Classification (NCBI taxonomy): domain Eukaryota; kingdom Metazoa; phylum Chordata; class Amphibia; order Caudata; family Salamandridae; genus Triturus; species Triturus cristatus. The sequence goes on along the minus strand of NC_140594.1, from coordinate 286,665,082 downwards.
GTCATCAGAATCGTCAGCCTCGGACACGATTTGGAGATCTTCGGAGTCGTCGTCAGGGACAACCTGGGCAAAGATGTCGTCTGGTTCTGGAGCCGGCCTGGCCATGATATGGCGTCGAGCTCTTCGGTCCCGGATGGTTTTCTTAGAACGGAATGCGGCGCAGGCTGGACAGCTGGATTCGTTGTGGTCCGGCGAGAGGCACAGGTTACAGACCTCGTGGTGGTCACTGTGGGGGAACTTTGCTCCACATTGGGGGCATTTTTTAAATGGTGTCCTTTCCATGAGCCGCGTCCGGAACCGGTCCGAGTGTATTTCGACGTCGAGTTGTAAAATTTTGGAAGGTTGTTTGATTGTTAGAAGTTTTCAGCTGGAGCGGAAAAAAGTTCATCCGAACCCAATGGCGGAAAAAAACAATCTGAGGATGGAGTGGATGCCCATGCGCATTGTTGTCCAGAGGAGGAGTCACCTATCTCGTGACCAAAAGGCTTCTTCCGAAGACAACAACAACCTGCAATCATCCGAGCCCAACACCAGATGGCGATCTTATCCTAAGTGTGTGATCTGCAGCTCATATGCCTCGAACACATGGCTTATCGAAAAGATCTGGTAAAAACACAAGCAAAGGTCACAGAAATTCAACCAGGGGTGACAACCTGGTATCAGAATGAAGACACAGTTTAACGATCCAGTAGAAATGCAATAATCAAATCATTCCTCCCTCTTCTCCTTATTTGGTACTTCAACCAGTACGTGACCGAGTGTGCAGAATATGCAAGGCCCCAAAAGTGTACCTGTTCTTAACCATGCCTCATTGTCATGGAGAGTAGAACTCAGGAGCGAGTTACCTCATTATAAGGGAGAGTGGCTCTGAAGAGGTCTGTCCTGGCTGGAAAGCCTCTATGAGTACATTGGCCTTTACTCCGCTGGGAAACTGAAGGTGAAGCACTTCTGCTGACCTTATTCACGTTGCGGTCAAAAACGAGGATATTGGGGCGCGGTCCTGGAGAAACAACGTGAGAATCCTCGGCCTGGCGAAATCGACCAACATGGGATGCCCGGAACAGTTTATAGAGACCATCCTCAGTGAACTATTCAGAGCGCAACATTTTCCAAGTACTTGGTGGTGGAAAGAGCACACAGATCACTGAGCCCCTGTCCACCCCCTGACACCCATCCACGTCCTATTGTGGCTCGCCTCTGGAATTACAGGGACCGGGATACCATCCTACGACTGGCCCAGGAGAACACCCCTCTGCAGGACCATGACACAACGCTCTCCTTTTATACTGACTACCCACTGACAGTCCAAGAAGCCAGGCGAAAATACACAGAAGTAAAAGCACAGCTACGGAATCTCGGACTAAAATACGGCATGCTGTACCCTGCCATGCTTCGAGTGACGATGGTTGACAAGCCCAGGTTCTCTGATACTCCTGCAGACGCACTTGCTTTCCGTAAAACAATGAGGGACAGGGACCGCCGCAGCCCTCATCGGGCCGGTCTTCTCCAGACAGGCAGTTAGCAGTCAGTGCGGAACCCTTCCCTGCTGACTGAATTCTCCTCCTCATGGGCGGCGGAGAATGGACTGGGATTGAGCTACGTAGCATGTTCGAGTGCACTGGGATCCTCGCTGTCACGGTTACTACACGGTTACTAGCACCCGAGTTTGCAAAAAGTTGTATAACCGCTACCATCATATATTAGAATTACTAATGTTGAATTGTACAAGTATGGGTGCTTGGTTCTGAGGTGTTGGCCGCCTCCCACGATGATTCCGAAAGATATCTTGTTGGGGTTGTGTTGTTGGGTTCTGGGGCGATGGGAATTCGCCAGGCTTCCTCTGCCTGGTGTGGGCGATAGGTGGGTGCTTTGGGGTCTTATTGGGTATGTTTGAGAGGTTTCCCCTTTTTTAAAGACCTTCCCTAATTTACGCTTCTCCCCACCACAGTGTGCGCCGCACCCAATATGGGATGCAGAGTTGACATTGGGCTACAACACAAGTCACATAGATCAGCGGTTGAGATCCGGCTACTGACCTGGAATGTCCGGGGTCTCAACAATCCACGTAAATTTAAATGAGTCCTTTCTTATCTACATCGACATCAGGTTAAAATAGCATTCCTTCAAGAAACGCATCTCCCCCCACACCTCCCCTCTCCCATTTGCTTCTTCCTGTGGACCTCATAGATACTTCGCTGGATACAGCACATACTCCAGAGGGGTGTGCATACTCATCCATCATAGTATCCCATTCACCCATCGTGCCACTATTACTGATATACAAGGTAGGTACATGCTGGTTATGGGAACACTGCTCGGGAGAGAAGGAATATGCTACTTACCAGTATGCATCTGTTCTTGGCATGTAGAGCTGCAGATCTACACACTGTGCATAGATCGCCATCTGGTGTTGGGCCCGGATGTTGCAGTTGTTTTTCTCTTGGAAAGTCTTTGGAAGTCACGAGGTATGTGACTCCTCCTTTGGATCATATTGCGCATGGGCTTCGGCTCCATCCTTAGATAGTTTTTCGCCAGCGGGGAAATGATGGAGCTTTGTAAGAAACATGAAAGATGCCCATGTGTGCTGTATCTAAATAAGATAAAACTGGAACAGATAAAGGTAGCCGGGGAGGCGGGTGGGCGTGTGTAGATCTTCGGCTCTACATGCCAAGAACAGATGCATACTGTTAAGTAGCATATTCCGTTCGAGGCGTATGAGCTGCAGATTACACACTGTGCATAGATTGTGTAGCAGTACCCTCTCCTAGCGGCGACCACCAGTATGTGTTGCAGTTGTTTGAAACAGTGTTTTGAGGACAGTCTGGCCCACACTAGCCTGTTGCTTAGTTTGCACATCTACACAATAGTGTTTAGAGAAAGTGTGCGGTGTATACCATGTAGCTGCTTTGCAGCTATCATCTAAGGGGATGTTCCCTAACAATGCCATGGAAGCCCCTATCTTACGTGTAGAGTGGGCTTCAGGGGGAACAGATAGTGTTTGTTTTGCTTTGTGGTAGCAAATCTGTATGCATTTAATAATCCACCTAGCTATCCCAGATTTGGAGATGGGGTTGCCTTTGTGTGGTGGTGAGAAAGACACGAATAGTTGTTTGGTCTTGCGAAAAGGTTGTGTTCTCTCGATGTAGTAGAGTAAAGCTCTTTTGACGTCTAGGGTGTGTAGAGCTCTTTCTGCAATGGTTTGTGGCTGCGAGAAGAATACGGGCAGTTCCACAGATTGATTGAGGTGAAAGGGAGAAACGACTTTAAGAAGGAATTTTGGATTAGTACAGAGAACAACCTTATTATGATGCATTTGCAGAAAAGGTTCTTGAATGGTGAGTGCTTGTATCCCACTGACCCTTCTGAGGGAAGTAATGGCTACAAGGAAAGCCGTTTTCCATGTTAAAAATTGAAGCTCACATTTATGTCGAGGTTCAAATGGAGGCCCCATTAGTCTTGTGAGAACGATGTTTAGGTTCCACACCGATGAGGGTGGCACTCTGGGGGGAATTATTCTCTTAAGACCTTCCATGAAGGCTTTTATGGCAGGTACTCTGAAGAGTGATAGATGCTGTCTATTTTGTAGATACGCTGCTATGGCAGCAAGGTGTAGTCTAATAGACGTGTAGGCTAGGTTGCATCTTTGTAGGTGTAGTAAGTAGCCTATGATGTGTTGGATAGACACATCTGAGGGATTGAAATTATTGTTTTGACAATAAATAACGAAACGTGTCCACTTGGCTGCGTAGCAAGCTCTAGTAATAGGTCGTCTAGCTTCTTTAATGACGTTCATACAGTCAGGTGGAAGTAACCAAGTTCTAGGATTTCAGGAGCCAGATTGCAAGGTTGAGCTGAGCTGGGTCCGGGTGTCTGATCTCTCCATGGTTCTGGGTTAAAAGGCGTGGAGAGAGGTGTAACTTTTGGTGCGGAACTACGGAGAGTTCCAGCAATGTGGTGTATCACGGTTGTCTGGCCCAAGTCGGAGCAACTAGGATGAGAGTTAGGGAATGTTGCTGTAGTTTGCGCACCACTAATGGAATGAGTGGGAGAGGCGGAAAAGCTGCCTGACCAGGTCATCCATATTGCATTGCCTTTGGACAATGGGTGTGGATATCTGGCGGCGAAGCTTGGGCATTTGTCGTTTTCGTGGGTGGCGAAGAGGTCTATCTGTGGTTGCCCCCACATTTGAAAGAATGGTTGAAGAACTTGTGGATGAAGTTCCCACTCGTGGATTTGTTGTGTTTGACGGCTCAACAGATCTGCAATGGTGTTTTTGACTCCTGGGACATGTTGGGCTAGGAGAAAAATGTTCTGAGGTATGGCCCACCTCCAAATGGCCTGTGCTAGCTGAGAGAGCTGCAGAGAGTGTGTGCCGCCCTGTTTTTGTATGTAGTACATTGCTGTCATGTTGTCTGTGCGGACTAATACAGCCTTGCCTGAGAGGTGTGTTTGAAAGGCTTTAGTGCTAGAAATAGGGCCGGTAACTCTAGATGGTTGATGTGGAGTAACTTTTGTTGAGGTGTTCACCTGCCCTGCATGGTGTGATGTAGTAGGTGAGCTCCCCAGCCGGAGAGCGATGCGTCCGCAGTTAGAACTATTTGAGGAACCGGCTCTAGGAACGGTCGCCCTTTGGAAAGGTTTTTGGTGGTCCACCACTGCAGAGAGCGATGGACATGACCGTCTACCAACACCAGATCTGATAATTGACCCTGAGCCTGGTTCCATTGGTGTGCTAAGCACTCTTGGAGAGGACGCATCTGGAGTCTTGCATGAGGTACTATGAATATGCAAGAGGCCATCATCCCTATAAGTTGCATAAACACTCGGGCTGGAAGAGAGTGTTGTGGTTGAAATTTGGCGTAAATAGCCTGTATGCTAGCGGTCCTGGCAGGACTGGGGTAGGCTAACGCTCTTGAGGTGTCTATGGTGGCACCAAGGTATTGTTGTATGTGGGACGGATGTAGATGGGACTTGGCGTAGTTTACTGTGAAGCCCAGGCCGTGAAGTAGTTGGATAGTGGCGTGAGTGTGTTGTACACACTGGTTGTATGAGCTGGCTTTTATGAGCCAGTCGTCTAGGTATGGGAAGACATGGATGTGTTGTCTTCTCAGGTGTGCTGCCACTACCGCTAGGCACTTGGTAAACACTCGTGGCGCTGTGGTGACTCCGAAGGGGAGTACTTTGAATTGGTAGTGGTGACCGTCCACTACGAATCTGAGAAACTTCCTGTGAGTGGTGTGAACGGGAATCTGGAAATAGGTGTCCTTGAGGTCTATGGTGGTCAGGAAAGTCGTTCTGGGAGAGCAGAGGAAGCACCTGCTGGAGTGCGACCATGTGAAAGTGGTCTGAGTGTATGTATTGGTTTAGGGGTCTGAGGTCCAGAATGGGTCTTAGAGCCGTCCTTTTTTGGTATGAGAAAATAAAGGGAGTAAACTTCCTTGTTTTGTTGGTGGGTAGGAACTGGTTCTATTGCATTTTTTTGTAGGAGGGAGATCACCTCCTGCTTTAAAAGTGACAAATGTTCCTGTGACATTGGGCGCTGTTTGGGTGGGATGGTTGGGGGGGTAGATGTTAGTTTTAGATAGCATCCTGATTGAATTATCTGTTGCACCCGTCTGTCCGAGGTGATGGTAGCCCAGACAGGAAGGAAATTGTGGAGTCTGCCCCCGACTGGAGTGGAATAGTCTGTGGGGAGTGGAGGGAAGTCACTGGGTGGGGGTGGAGGCAGAGCGGGAGGTGTTAGTTTTGCCTCTGCCTTTGTTGTTGTTACCCCTGTAACTGCCTCTTTGGTAGCCCCTAGTGAAGGTGGATTCAATCAATCAATCAGGAACATTTATAGAGCGCGCTACTCACCTGCGAGGGTCTCAAGGTGCTGGGAGGGGGAGGGGGTGCCGCTACTGCTCGAAAAGCCAGGTCTTGAGGTGCCTCCTGAAGGAGAGATGGTCCTGGGTCAGTCGTAGGTGGGTGGGAAGGGAGTTCCACGTCTTGGCCGCCAGGTAGGAGAAAGATCTTCCTCCGGTCGTGGTTCTGCGAATCCGTGGGACGGTGGCAAGGGTGAGGCTGGCGGAGCGGAGCTGGCGGGTAGGTGTGTAGAACGTGAGGCGGGTTTTGAGGTATTCGGGGCCCATGTCGTGGAGAGCCTTGTGTGCGTGGGTGAGGAGTCTGAAGGTGATCCTCTTGCTGACGGGGAGCCAGTGCAGGTCTCTCAGGTGTGCAGAGATGTGGCTGTGTCTGGGAATGTCCAGGATGAGTCGTGCAGATGCGTTCTGTATGCGCTGGAGTCTTTTCTGTAGTTTGGCGGTGGTTCCAGCGTAGAGGGCGTTCCCGTAGTCCAGTCGGCTGGTGACGAGCGCTTGGGTGACCGTCTTCCTGGTTCCAGTGGCGATCCATCGGAAGATCTTTCGGAGCATGCGGAGGGTGCTGAAGCAGGAAGATGTAACGGCGTTGACTTGCTTGGTCATCGTGGGGGAGGAGTCAAGGATGAACCCCAGGTTGCGTGCGTGGTCCGTGGGCTTGGGGGCGGTGCCCAGAGCAGGGGGCCACCAGGAGTCGTCCCAGGCGGAGGGGGATGGTCCGAGGATGAGGACTTCCGTCTTGTCTGAGTTCAGCTGCAGACGGCTGAGCTTCATCCATTCTGCGACGTCTTTCTTTCCTTCCTGTAAGCTGGCTCTGGCGGTGGCGGGGTCGTTGGTGAGGGAGGGGATCAGTTGGGTGTCGTCGGCGTAGGAGATGATGTTGAAGTTGTGTTTGCGTGCGATGGCTGCGAGGGGGCTCATGTAGACATTGAAGAGGGTAGGGCTGAGCGAGGATCCTAGGGGTACGCCGCAGATGATCTTGGTGGGCGCTGCGCGGAAGGGCGGGAGACGGACTCTCTGAGTTCTGTCAGAGAGGAAGGAGGTGAGCCATTCCAGGGCCTTTCCTTGGATCCCGGCGTGGTGGAGTCGGGTTGTCAGGGTGCGGTGGCAGACGGTGTCGAATGCGGCCGACAGGTCGAGGAGGATGAGGGCGGCCGTTGCACCGTTGTCCAGCATTGGGTAGGGGTCTTATAGGAAGTGGAGATGCTGTCGGAGGAGTAGCCTCTGGTGTTGCTTCTAAAGGAGGAACGGCGAAAGGTGCGCCTGGGAGCTTGCGACTGCAAGGCTCACATAGATTTTGCCGTGTCTGTGTCCTTTTTTCGAGGGCTACATTGACATTAGGGCCAAACAGATGTTTCTCATCAAAGGGGTGGTTGAGGATGGAACTCTGAACCTCCGGTTTGAACCCTGAAATGCGTAGCCAGACATGCCTACGCAGAAGGACGCTAGTATTTATTGCCCTGGAGGCGGTGTCAGCTGCATCGAGGGCACAACGGATGGAGGTATTAGTGATAGTTTTACCCTCCTGAATTAGTTCGTTGGCGCTATGTTTATATTTGTCAGGGAGGTGTTGCATTATTGACTCCAGCTCATCATAATGTGCCCTGTCATATCTGGCTAGGAGCGCTTGGGTGTTAGTAATGCGCCATATGTTGGCCGCTTGGGACGCTGTCCGCTTCCCAGAGGCGTCCAGGAGTTTAGACTCCTTATCTGGCGGTGGAGCCTCAACTGATGCCTGGGAATTGGCACGTTTCCTCGCATTGGAGACTACCAGGGAGTCTAGTGGTGCAGGCCTTTAATGTAGGGTGGATCTGTTGGTGCGGCCATATATTTTCTCAGTACGAGGGTTAATGATCCTGGCCCTGACCGGGTCTTTAAAGACCTCTGGAGCGTGCTTAATAACTCCCTTAAGCATGGGCAGAATTGAGGTGGACCTCTGTGCAGTGTCAAATGTATTTAAGAGGAAATCCTCCTCTACGGGTCTGTGTGGAGATCAACCCCGTGGTAGTGGGCAGCCCTATGGAGTAGCTGGTTAAAGACCATCGTGTCCTCGGGGGGGGGGGGGGGGGAGGGTCTAGAAGGGTAAAGATCGTCCTGCGGGACGTTAGGGACGTCTGGGATGTTGTAGTCGTCCCATAGGTCTGGGGAGCCTGTAGGAGTAGGGTCCCCTGTTGGTTGGTTGTCTGCCCCCGTCCCCTGTGTCGTAGACATCATCATCGTCATCTGGAGATGGTGTGGGAGAATGATGGGGTGGGGGAGGAGGTAGAGGAGGAGGAGGAGGAGGAGGGGGAGGAGGAGGAGGAGGAGGGGGAGGAGGAGGAGAAGGAGGTGAAGGAATCCTCAAAGGGGAGGTGGCAAAGTCTCTCCTTTTTGGTGGTGGAGCTGGTGCAGGCTTGTCCAGTGATCTTTTTTTGGTGCTAAGCGTCAAATGCCCAGTCTTTGGATCCTTTACGAGGGTTTTTTGGTAAGGATCTGGTCAAAACAGTTCCTCTGTAAGGGGCAGATCTTTCGGTGCCGATGGTGTCGGAGCCGTGGGTTTCTTAGGTGTCGATTCGGCACTGATTCTTGGTTTGGAACCGTGGGGTTTAGAAGTGTCCTTTGACTTCCTCGGTTCCGAGGTGGATTTCGGCTTCAAGGTTTGGGAGTCGAGGCTTTTTGGCTTCTTGCTCGGCTCCAAGGATGTTATCGGTGCCGAGGAGCCGGTGTCAGTCTTCGGCGCCGAGTGCTTCGGTGTCAAGCTGGGCACGGACGAGGAAAGGGGCGTTTTCTTTTTCGGTGCCAGTGTCGATGAGATTTTTTCGGCACCAAGGGTAGGCTGGCTCAAGCACGAGCTGCCTGAAGGCTTGATGGGCTTCTTAACCAGGCCCGGAAGCGAGGTATGGGAAGCAGTCTTTTGGTGCATACCTAGGCCCGAAGGCATGACCGAAGCCTTTTTCAATGGCGCGGAGGGGGGTTTAGGGTCGAGGTCGACGTCTGTACTCACGCCCCTCAGTGCCGGAGTGATGTCCTCGATATCGGAGTCATCAGCTTCGGAGGCGCGGACAAGGCCCTGTTCGGTGTGCTGTTGTTCCAGAACATCGACGCCTTCTTTAAAGATGTCATCGGGGATCGGAGTCGACGAGGGAGCTATTGTTCTCCTTGCTCGTCGGTCCCGGATCGTTCTCTTCGATCGGAAGGAGGCGCAAGCTGGACAGTCCCGTGCCTTGTGTTCTTGAGAGAGGCAGAGGTTGCACACCTCATGGAGATCGGTGTGGGGAAACTTCGACCCACATCGAGGACACTTTTTAAATGGCGTCCTTTCCATCAGCCAGGACCGGAGCCCAGGTAGGCCCGAAGGCCTTCGTCTACGAACGTAATCGAAGACTTAGATTGTTGAGAGTCGCGTTGAGTGTGGAGAACGCGATCGAGACAATACCGTCGAAGGTGGGAGGATTGTGCACCGAACAGGAAAACTGGAACGGTTCCGAACTGGAGCGCGAAGAACACATCCGAGCCCGATTGCAGGAAAAAAACAATCTAAGGATGGAGCTGAAGCCCATGCGCAATATGATCCAAAGGAGTCACATACCCCGTGACTTCCAAAGACTTTCCAAGAGAAAAACAACTGCAACATCCGGGCCCAACACCAGATGGCGATCTATGCACAGTGTGTAATCTGCAGCTCCTATCCCTCGAACATGCTGTTCTGATGTATACCCGAATTTGGACGACCCCTCCTTTATTACTAGCCACCCTTCTTGATCAGTACGACTACGACACCCTAGTGATAGGCGGAGACCTAAATCTGCGGCTGGACCCCAGTCAGCATACATCAGGGACAGGCCTCGGCACCAAACCCCAATTTCTCCCAATTGTCCATGACCTCTTGAACTCTCTGGCCCTCCAGGATGCATGGCGTGTACGATACCCAGCCACTCCAGGCTACACATTCCATTCTGCCCCGCATTCGACATGGACGTGCATCGATCATTGGCTGATCTCTGCTGCCACAAGCTAGTGGATACTGGATGTGGAAACCCTACCTCGTACTCGCTCAGATCATGCCCCAGTGCTCCTACATCTCACTGTATCATATAATGTGGTGAGGGAATGCAGGTGGTCATTTCCTACTACGGCACTCCTGGACGAGGTGTTACGCACGGAACTCCATGATGCCATAATTTAATACTTCGCACTTAACACAGGGTCCGTTACACAACACTCTAAACTATGGGACGTCTTTAAGGCATACATCCGAGGCATCTGTATTTCCAAGCAATCAGGGGTGCTGCGTACTTTGTGCGGTGACCTCTCTCGGCTGTAAACTGAACTGGCGCTTATCGACAGCACCGATGACTCGACTCTCAATGAACTAGCTGACAGGGAAGCGAAGCTGTTAAGTATATATAACATGGCGTGCTGAAACGCAGAGGGGGAGAGCCCGGGCAGGACACTCCTATTCTGCACTCTCCCTCACCCCTGGGGAACCGGCCTACCCTCTGTTTGGAGTACAGCACTGCTGTTTCAGACAGTGCTGCAATAGTGCATGAATTTGTCGCATATTACCAATCCTTGTATACTACCAGTCTACCCCCCCAGATCGGCCACCCATTTAGTCTATCACAAGGATGTGGCCATGGTATGTCAGGAGACAGGACAGGCCCAATTTCCCAGTGAACATTTTACAGCCAAAGAACTTACCCAGGCAATTGATTCATTAGATGGCCCCTGGTCTCGATGGCTTGTCTGGCGCTTTTTATAAAGCGCTTAAACAGATACTGGTTCCCCACCTATTGGAAGTTTACTCAAGAGTCCATAGAGAATGGTACACGCCCACCCCCCACGATGCGCGAGGCCACGATTACACTCTTGCTGAAGCCAGGAAAGGATCCCAGTAGGTGCGCGTCCTATATGCCTCTATCTCTCTTAACCTTCGACAATAAGATAATGGCAAATAGGCTGTCATTGCTTTTAGATAAGATCCTTTCACCAACTCCATCAGGTTTTATTCCGCATAGGTCAACAGTGCTCAACCTTAGAAGAAAATTTGCGGTATTAAGTAGAATATTGCCAACAACTCCTGCGGCGGTGGCACTCCTAGATGCCGGGAAGGCATTTGACTCGCTTGAATGGCCATTTCTTATTGCAACGCTCGGTAAACTCTGCATACCCAATAACTTAACGACGTTGGTCTAGCTCCTGTACAAATCGCCCATGGCCCGGCTACAGGTGAGCGTTTCTCTAGTGGATCCCTTCCCCATTTCAAGGGGAACCCACGGTAAGGTTGCCCTCTATCACCACTGTTATTTATTATCGCCATGAATCCCCTGGTATGGCACCATCAAGAAAAACAGCTACACAGAGGCCTGAAATTCCGTTCTAGTTCTCTCTTAGAGTCCATGTGCGCAGATGATATCCTGCTATTTATCAGGCACCCCAGCGAAAACCTGGACCCCCTGGTGGAGGATATAGTACGATTCAGAGATATGTCAGGCCTACGAATAAATTGGGACAAGTCCAAACTTTTTTCTTTGACGGAGTCGACAACCCCCCGCTCAGTGAGTTCCCCCTCCGTTGGGCAGCTGACACCGCTAGATACCTGGTGATAACATTACTTAGATGCAAAGAACAGGTTCTCTGACTTAACTATGACCCTGCCATGGGTAAACTTTCAACACAGGTGGACCGCTGGATCCACTTGCTGCTCTCCATGGCTTAGTGAATAGGGCTCAAGATGAACGAACTCCCCTGCTTTTTATATCTCTTCGTCCCATACACCTGACGAATACATTCTTCTCACAGCTCTGCAGCCTGCTGATATGTTTGGTTTGGGCAGGCCGCACACCGCGCATAGCCTGGAACACTCTCCTACATCCCTGTGAACAAGGCGGATTCCCCATCCCTGACCTCCGGCTTTACTACTTGGCAGCATAAGGAAAATGCTACTTACCCAGAATGCATCTGTTCTTGGCATATAGAACTGTCAAGTCATACGCTTTTGCATAGATCGCCATCTAGGGTTGGGTCCCGATGTCTGCACTACCAGTCACGAGGTAGGTGACTACTCCTTTCGGTGATCGTGCACATGGGCATCGGCTCCATCCTTAGATTGTTTTCCCGCAAAGGATAATAAAGTTAATAAGAGTAGTCAGAAGAAGATGTCCATGAATGCATGTATCTAAGTAAGATGTTACTGCAACAGGTATAGGTACCTGGGAGGCAGGCGGGCGCATATGACTCTACAGCTCTATATGCCAAGAACAGATGCATACTGGGTAAGTAGCATTTTCAGTTCGAGGCATATGAGCTGTAGATCATATGCTTTTGCATAGACTACATTGCAGTTATCTCCCAAAGCGGTGGCTAACCTGTAGCTGTTGCAGTGGTCTAAAATAGTGTACGTAAAACTGCTTGGTCTACTTTAGCTTGCTGTGCTGCCAACACATCCACAGAAAAGTGTTTTGTGAATGTGTGAGGTGTAGACCATGTTGCAGCTTTGCATATGTCATCAATGGGTATATTTCCTAAGAATGCCATAGAAGCCCCCAGTTTGCGTGCAGTGTGTGCTCTAGGGGGAACTGTTAATGTTCTTTTAGCCTTTGCATAGCATATTTGAATGCATTGGACTATTCACCTTGCAATAGCTGATTTTGATATAGAATTGCCTTTGTGTGGTGGAGCAAAAGCGACAAAAAGCTGATTTGTGTTACGGAAAGGTTTTGTCCTTTCAATGTAATAGAGCAATGCTCTTTTCACATCTAATGTGTGTAGTGCACGTTCTGCCACTTAATCTGGTTGAGGGCAGAACACGGATAACTCAACAGATTGATTGATGTGAAAAGCAGAAATGACTTTAGGAAGAAATTTAGGATTAGTCCGAAGAACCACTTAATTTTGGTGCATTTGAAAAAAAGGTTCTTCTATAGTCAATGCCTGAAGTTCACCCACTCTTCTGAGTGATATGATAGCAACCAGGTAAGCAACTTTCCATGTGAGAAATTGCAGTTCACATCTGTGTAATGGTTCAAAGGGTGGACTCATTAGTCTTGTGAGAACAATGTTGAGATTCCACACTGGAGCAGGTGGACGTCTCGGGGGAATAACTCTTTTGAGTCCCTCCATATACGCTTTAATGACAGGTACTCTAAAAAGAGATAGATGTTGTCTATTTTGGAGATATGCAGCTATAGCAGCTAGATGTAAACGTATGGACGTGCATGCTAAATTGGACCATTGTAGATGTAACTAATAGCATAAAATGTTTTGGACAGAAGCATCAAGCGGGTTGATGTGGTTGTTATTACAGTAAATCACAGACCACTTCTCCTTTGCTGCATAGCAGGCTCTTGTGGTAGGATGTCTAGCCTCTTTGATAATATTCATGCAGTCTGGCCGTAGATTAAGATAGCCAAACTCTAGGACTTCAGGTGCCAGATCGAGTTGACTGGGGTCGTATGTCTCCATGGCTCTGTGCGAGTAGATTGGGTGCAAGACGTAGTTTTTGATGAGGAACTACAGAGAGTTCCAATAGGGTTGTGAACCATAGCTGACATGCTCATGTGGGAGCTACTAAGATTAGTGTCAGGGACGCTTGTTTGAGTTTCCGAACCACTATTGGAATGAGTGGGAGAGGCGGAAAAGCGTAAGCAAATATCCCTGACCAGTTCATCCATAGTGCATTGCCGTTGGACAATGGGTGTGGATACATGGACGTGAAGTTTGGGCATTTTGCATTTAGGTGTGTGGCGAACAGGTCTGTGTCTGGGAAGCCCCACATTTGAAAGAATGGGAAGAGAACTTGAGGATGTAGTTCCCATTCTTGGATTAGCTGTGTCTGACGACTTAGCAGATCTGCCATCTGATTGTCTACTCCTGGCAGGTGTTCTGCTAGGAGACAAATTTTGTGATGAATGGCCCATCTTCAGATGCCCTGTGCTAGGCGAGACAGTTGGAGAGTGTCTCCCCCCCTGTTTTTGAATGTAGTACATGGCTGTCATGTTGTCTGTTTGAATTAGTACTGTCTTGCATACTAGCTGAACTTGAAATGCTTTTGAAGCCAGAAAAGCTGATTTTGTTGGGAGCTCCACATGCCTTGAATTGTTTGGGTTTTGAGATGCGCTCCCCAACCTGTCAGTGATGCGTCTGCTGTTAGTACTATCTGTGGAACCGGGTCGCTGAAGGCCCGCCCTTTCAAAAGGATTTGTGTGTTCCACCACCGCAGAGAGCAATGGGTGCGGCCGTCTACCAACACTAGATCTGATAACTGACCTTGAGCCTGGTTCCACTGACGTGCTAAGCATTCCTGTAGGGGATGCATCTGAAGCCTTGCATAGGGGACTATGAAAATACAAGACACCATCATTCACAGTAATTGCATGAACACTCAAGCTGGTAAGGAGTGTTGAGGCTGGAACTGAGACATTAGGTTCTGAATATTTTTGATTCTGGCCAGAGTTGGGTATGCTGGAGCTCTTTGTGTGTCTATAGTAGCTCCTACATAGTCTTGAGACATGGATGGTTGGAGATGGGATTTGGTCTGATTTACTGTAAATCCTAGTTGGTGAAGGAGTTGCACAGTCTTCTGCGTGTGACGCAGACAGCTGTCGTGCAAGCTGGCCTTTAACAGCCAGTCGTCTAAGTATAGGAAGACGTGAACCTGTTAGCTTCTCAGTTGGGCTGTGACTACTGCCAAACATTTTGTGAAAACCCTGGGAGCGGTTGTCACTCCGAAGGGAAGGACTTTCAATTGATAATGTTGGCCTGCTACCACAAACCTGAGGTATTTGCGGTGGGCAAGGTGAATTTGAAAATGAAAGTAAGTGTCCTTTAAATCCAGAGTGGATAGAAAGTCGCCTTGCTGAAGGAGAGGAAGCACTGTTTGGAGTGGTACCATATGAAAATGGTTCGACTGAATGTATAGATTTAGTTCTCTGAGGTCCAATATAGGCTTGAAAGAGCAGTCCTTTTTTGGGAATTAGGAAGTAGAGGGAGTACACTCCTGTTCCTTCGTATTGTAAAGGGGCTGGTTCTATCGCCCCCTTTTGCAACAGAGAAAGAACCTCTTGCTTTAGAAGGGCGAGATGTTCTTGCGACATGAGGTGCGACCTTGGAGGAATATTCGGTGGAGTGCATGTAAGCTCCAGGCAATAACCAGATTGGATAATTTGTAGAACCCATTTGTCTGATGTAATCGTATTCCAAATGGGTAGAAATTGTGAAAGGGGTCCCCCGACAGGAGTGGAATGATCGGGGGTATGGGAAATAAGTCACTGCTTGTTTGCTGGGGAAGTGCGTGTTGAATTACCTCTGCCCCTTCTCTTGCAGTTGTTTCCTCTATATCCTCCTATAAAATAACCTATTGAAGAGGCCGATTGATTGTTGCCCTTGTAAGAGGAGGAGGGATTTTCTGTAGATACAGTTTTGGAGCCGCCCCTATAGAATGAGCGACGAAAGGAACCCCTGTTAGAAGGTGATTGTACGGCTCCCATGGATTTAGCAACTTCAGTATCTTTTTTCATCTTTTCTAGTGATGTAACTACAGCTGGGCCAAAAAGATGCTCTTTATCAAAATGTTGATTAAGAATAGAGGCTTGCACTTCAGGCTTGAACCCTGAAATCCTTAGCCAAGCATGTCTACAAAGTAGTACACTAGTGTTTACTGCCCGAGCTGCTGTATCTGCCTGATCTAACGCGCACCTGATAGAGGTGTTAGTTATTAATTTGCCTTCTTGAATAAGGTCACTGGCTTTAGTCTTATCCTCATCCGGAAGGAATTCAATGAGCTTTTCGAGTTCGTCATAATTAGCTCTATCATACCTTGCCAACAATGCTTGGGCATTGGCAGTGCACCAGTTATTAGCCGCCTATGAGGCTATCCTTTTTCCCGAAGTGTCGAATAATTGGGAATCCTTATCAGGAGGAGGGGCATCCCCTGTTGTTTGAGAGTTAGCTCTCTTACGAGCATTGGAAATGACCAAAAAGTCTAAGGGTAACTGACCTTTGATACACAGGGTCATTAGGTGCAGCTCTGTATTTTTTTTCTACCCTGAGTGTAATGATCCTAGCTCTTACAGGATCTTTAAAGATATCCTCAGTGTGTTTGAGAATCGTCTTTAACATTGGTAATGTTTGTGTAGCTCTTTGAGATGAACTCAGTGTCTCTAACAAAAAATCCTCCTCTAAATTCTCCTTATGAAGCTCTACTCCATGATATTGTGCAGCCCTGTTAAGGAGCTCAATGTACCCAATGTTATCATCTGGAGGCGAAGGCCTGGATGCATATAAGTTAGGGTCATTATCTGGTTGAGGGACATTATAATGATCCCATGGATCAGGATCCTGTGGTGCATAGTCATCTATATCCCCATCCCCTGTATCCTGTGGTGAAGGTGGTGTAGGGTAATGTGTAGGTGTAATAAGCAATTCTTCATGAATGGGTGAAGAAGGTGAGATATAAGGAGGAGAAGGGTTAGTGGCCACATTAAAGGAATGTGGTAGTCCTCTGGTAAGCCCATTTTCCTCTTTTCAGGAAATTTGGCATGAATATGAACAGTTTCGGGATGAATCACAATTTCCTTCTGTTTTGGATCGGGTGGATTTTCGATCCGAGGCGCTTTAGTTGCAGTAGTTTCTTTAGATGCTGTTTTTGGCATCGAAAGTTTTGGCTCTGAAGCTTTCGGCTCCGAAGATTTAGGTTTACGCAACGGTGGCACGGAAACCAGAAGGTGTTTCGCTTTTGATGCCGAAGGTTTCGGGTCGGCACCGGCGTGGGGGCGGGTAGAGCCCGAGCCGGAAGGCTTTTGTTTATGTTTCGGCGCAGAGCCCGAAGGCAGAGGAGGTACCGGAGCCTTTTTCTTATAAAGGAGATGGTATGGGAATGAAGTCTACTTACTCATGATCCCTTGTCCCGGGGTGAGGTCTTCGGCATTGGAGTCGGCGTCAGATACGGAGATGTGCTCCTGCTCTATTTCGGCTTCCTGCGCTTGCAATTCTTCTTGTTCGGACTCTTCTCCGAGGAGGTCCGGTGCAGAGCCGCTTTGTTGGTACATTTCGTGATGTCAAGCCCGATGATCATGTAGGGTTTTCTTCGACCGAAACGACTGACACGCGTTGCAGTCTTTCTCGTCGTGTTCCGGGATAGGCAAAGGTTGCACACTTCATGCAAGCCGGTGCGTGGGAACTTAGCGCGACACCCTGGGCATAACTTGTATGGAGTCCGTCCCATCAGCTGCTACGATCCCGGTGCAGGTAGGCCCGATGGCCTTCCACGATGGTTCCGATCTAAAGTTTTCGAGAGCAAACGATACGTGGAGAATGGGAAACGCGATCGATAAACAATACCGTTGAGGGTAGTGGATTGCGCGTCGAAGGGGGCCCGAAGAAACGGTGCCGAACCGGAGCACGACAATTCACTTCCAAACCAGATGGCGGGAAAAAACCATCTAACAATGGAGTCTATGCCTGTTAGACCTGTCAGCCCTTTGGGTGGTCCCTCCTCATCATTATTTATTTTGTCCCACTTTTGCCTCAAACCCCGTTTGAATTTTTCCTTTTTGGGAACCACCAGACTTTTTAGTGTTGCTGCAGATTCAGGGAGCCATTTTATCTACCCCTGGAACTTCTGTCTGAGGGCCTGGAGCACAAAATGGTGGCCACCTGTGACATCACCAGCACCCACTGGAACCTACTAGCACCTTCCAGAACATTCCAGAACCCTGTGACAGTTGGAGGCGGTTTAGAATGTTGGGAAGCTAAGACAGAGAGTTGGCAGTTGGAGCTGGCAGTTGGCACCTGACTGGTGAAGAGTGAGCAGCAGAAACCTTAAGGAGGAAGGAGTGAGGCAGCAGGGGTGGAAACTTGTGCCTGGAGTGGGGTCCATAAACCCACCCTTGATACTAGTCCCTACTGACTGAGCCCAGCCTGGAGCCCTGTGTGGGAAGAAGCAAGAAAAACCATCTTAAGGACCTGGACAGCAGGAACAGGCCTTAGAATCCAAGAGCAGCAAGATCCTGACCTGGATACTGGTTTCCCTGGAGTCCGACGTCGAGAAGCCGGAGACCCGGAGCCCGAGGTGGAGAAGCGGCGCTGACTGGAAAAGCAGACGTCGTACCCGGAGCCGCCAGAGGTCGAGAGAGGGCGCCGACGGAGGTCGTGAGGAGTACCAGAGGTCGAGGAGGAAGTCACCCGAGGTCGAGTGAGCGGCGTCGACGGGGGAGTGAATTCCGCCCTCCGGAGTCGCCGGAGACCGAGGTGAAGTGTGCCGGAGGTCGGGAGTGGAGATCGCACTCCGGAGTCGCCGGAACCTGAGAGAATAGTGCCGGAGGTCGGGAGTGGAGGTCACACTCCGGAGTCGCCGGAACCTGAGGAGAGGAGCACCGGAGGTCGGGAGTGAGGATCGCACTCCGGAGTCGCCGGAAGTCGACATCGAGCCAAGGCCGGCCGACGTCATCGAAACTGAGGTCGCCATCGGACCGGAGCCGCCCGAAGTCGACATCGAGCCAAGACTGCCCAACGCCATCGAATCGGAGGTCGAGATCGGAGCCGAGGCCGCCGACATCGAACCGGAACCGCCTACCGGCATCGTCAAGAACTGACATTGTGCCGAGGCCGCCGACATCGAACCGGAACCGCCTCACGGCGTCGACACGACTCCAGCGGCGTCGGAGCTTCAGAAAAAGGGCAGTAAGTGGAATAGAGGGCGCCAAAGGCCCTGTGGAATCCTAAGAGACTACTCTAGGGGTTAGAGAGGTGCTGGAACCAGCTGGACTGTGCCAGGGGTGAGCGGAGACTAATTCAGAGGGGTTGTGTAGAGTGAGAGAGCCAGGTCTCTAGTAGCCCCCCCTTGATCTACCTCAGTTTAGGCCTCAGCCTTGTCCAAGCCAGGGAGTAGACACCCTCAAGCCATCCACATAACTACAAGCTGTGCCTGGGCCAAATCAGCCCATAGAAATCTAAACGTGATCTGATTCTATGAGTGTCACTGTCAGCTTTTAATTATTTATTGAGAGCACTGTATTTATTGTATTTAACCTATTTATTGCTTCACTGTATTTATTGTTCCACAGTATTTATTGTCGCACAATATTTATTGGTTTGCAGTATTTATTGCCTCAGAATATTTAATTGTCTGTATGTATTGCACTTATATTTATGCCTTAATTATTTATGATCACCCCTATTTATTGAATCAGTAAGACCGTATTTATTTGACCTGCACTATTTAAAAAAGCCTTGTATATTGTGATTGTGTTATTATTTATCTAATCAGCAACTAAGAGAAAAAGAAGATAAAGAAAGATATTTTCATAATCTTTACGGTGTAGAGTCGTTTTTGGAACGGATGCACGCATGGTTATTGTATGGGTATGACGTATGCTTAGCACGGTGCCTGATTCCTGACCACTCGAGCCAAGCTACCACTGTATGTCCTGGAAAGACTCCGTTACCACCAACCCTTTCCGGTGTGGGAGTGGAGTATTTCCAACATTAATTGGTGTTCAGCGGTGGGATAGAGCTGTGCCTACGTATACTCAACAATAACTGTGGGTAGTCCATAGGCCTACACCGGGAGTTTTCTCAAAGCGGCCTTCCTAATTGTGGGTTTTTGTTTTTTCCAAATTTACTCTGGTGGTGGGAGGAGGTATTATTAAAGGTACCCCCCTGCATTGTTACTGCAAATAACTGTCCTCTGACCTGAGTGGGCAAGATGGAGTTTGTACTGGAGAATTTAGAAACGTACACTGTGGCCCAACTGAGGGAGTTTTGTCAGCGAGAGGGGGTGTATTGTCCCCAGGAGCAAAGAAGGGTGCACTCCAAACCAGCTTAAGGGCTTGGGGGGAGGCACGACGAGAAAGCAAGGCTGAGGAGGAGGACAGGGATAGAGAGCCCGACAGTGAGGGAGCTGGTTTGTACCAACCTGAGGTGGGGAACCTGTCAGCGGGGCCCAGGACACTTTCCAGGAAGGGCAGCAGTGCCTCTAGCGGTGGCTTGTCTGAAGTGGAGTTAACAGACCGTAGGGAGAAAAGACAGCTCACATGGGACTTAGCAAGGCTGGAGAAGGAGAAGGAGGAACAGAGGATGGCCCATGAGATAAGGCTGAAAGAGATAGATCTTCAGATCCTGAGAATCGGGGCCCACCCTGTACCTAACGGTGGCAGCGAAGAACGAGAGTACACCAGGGAACCCAAACCCTACCTGCCAAAGGACATAGTAGCTAGCTATGGGGCGGGTGACGATATCGCCAAGTGGCTAGCGGCCTATGAGGTCTCGTTAAGGGCCCATGGGGTTCCAGAGAAGTACTGGGGAGGGGGATTGTACAAGTACATGCCTCCAGCTGGTAGGGATGCTTTATTGGCCCTCGAAGAGGATGAGCAGACCTACTACCCCACCATGAAACTGGCGCTCATAAGAAAGTTTGGACTAACACCCGAAAAGTACAGACAGAAGTTCAGGGGTAGTCACAAACTGGGCACACAGAATTGGGTGGACTTCCTGGACTATGCAAAGAAGGCACTAGAGGGTTGGATTCAGGGCAGTGAAGTGAGGAACTACGAGGGGTTGTTTGACCTAGTACTGAAGGAACACCTGCTCGAGAAATGTTTCCCTGAACTGCGTCAACACCTGGTGGATAGCAAGCTGACCAGTCCCCGGAAGCTTGCTGAGGAGGCGGACATTTGGGCTAGTACCCGGGTGTCCACAAGGGGGACTGGAGGGGATACTCAAAAGGCCGGACAGGGCGCCCCTCAGAAGAAAGAGGGAGGGGAAAAGAAAAATGAGTTCTCCAAAGGCCCCCAAAATAACTTCCAAGGGAAGGGAACAGGATTCACCCCTAGGGCTAACCCACCCAGAAACCCTAATCCTGGCCAGAGTCAGCAGCCAAGGGTTGTCCATTGCTACGAGTGCGGTGGCGTTGGACACTATAAAGGAGATCCGAAGTGCTTGAAACGACCACCCCCTCCCATTGGAGGAAAGACCCCCGGAGTAGCTAGTGTAGTGCTCGGGGAGGAGATGCCCTTAACTAAGGGAAGGGAGTGGGCGGGTGTCACTTTAGTGTCCCTGGGAGAACGGGAGATGGTTCCTAAGATCCAGGTGCCCGCCAATACTGTAAAGTATGGGCAGTGGGTCACCATCAACGGCCAAAGAGGGGAGGCTCTGAGAGACACAGGAGCCAGTATGACTATGGTACGTAGCCAACTGGTGTCTCCAGAGCAGGTAATTCCCGATGTACTCCACCCAGCCGCGATGGCTGACGGCAGAACAGGCCACTATCCAGTGGCCGAGGTTCCCTTTGAATGGGGGGGGGTTGCAGGTTCACTTCGAGTTGCCGTAAGCCCTGCCGTGCCAGTCGATTGTCTGCTGGGGAATGACATGGAGCACAACGCTTGGAAGGAGGTGGAATACCGGACTCACACTGAGATGCTGGGTACACCTGATTGGGCCTGTGTGAGCACAAGGTCCGCGACTACCCGGAGAGGGAGTTCGTTTCGGCTGGAGCCTGGAACAAAGGCCCAGCCAGCTGCCAGTCAAGGGAAGAACCGAGGACAGGAGGAGCCTGCCTCGGCGTCCACACCCCGTAGGACGGATAGGCCACCGGAGGTGGTGGACCAGGAGTCTGCGGTGGGGGACGTTACCAAACTGGAGGACCTACCCATCCCGGCCGAGTGGCACGTGGAGGGAGGCCAGTCCAGGGAGGAATTCTGCCAGGGCCAGAGGGAGTGCCCTACCCTTGAGGGGCTGAGGCGACAGGCCGAAGCCCAGGCAGCAGGGAACGTTGAAGGGAACTACAGTGTTTACTGGGAGGATGGCCTCCTCTACAGTGAACCCAAGGCACCCCTACACGGATCGTCACGAGCCTTGGTAGTCCCTCAACGTTATCGAGCCTTCCTTCTGGAGTTGGCTCACGAGATACCATTGGCAGGACACCTGGGGCAAGACAAGACCTTCGCCCGTCTTGTCCCACACTTTTATTGGCCTCAGATGAAAGTGTCGTCCGATACCTACTGCCGGACATGTGTGTCTTGCCAAGCCAGTGGGAAAACAGGGGTGAAGCTGAAAGCTCCCCTGGAACCACTTCCTGTCGTTAGCACCCCCTTTGAAAGGGTGGGCATCGACATTGTGGGTCCGTTAGATCCGCCAACGTCAGCTGGTCACAGGTTTATCCTGGTTCTGGTGGATCATGCCACACGGTACCCAGAGGCAATACCTCTGAGGACCATAACAGCACCTGTTGTGGCTAGGGCCCTGATGGGAATCTTTACCCGAGTGGGTTTTCCCAAGGAAGTTGTGTCCGACAGGGGGACCAACTTCATGTCAGCATACATGCGGGCGATGTGGAAGGAGTGTGGAGTGACATACCGGTTCACCACTCCTTACCACCCCCAGACCAATGGTCTGGTGGAGAGGTTTAACAAAACCTTGAAAGGCATGATCAGAAGTCTGCCTGAAAGCCTGCGGAGGAAATGGGACGTCCTCCTACCCTGTCTACTCTTTTCCTACAGGGAAGTGCCACAGAAGGGAGTGGGCTTCAGCCCCTTCGAGCTTCTGTATGGGCACCCTGTACGTGGACCTCTCAACCTGGTGAGAGACGGATGGGAAAGAACTCCCAGAAAGCTTCCCCAGGACGTGGTGAGCTACATGCTGGCCTTCCGGAGCCAAATGGCTAAGTTGTGGAAGCAAGCTTCTGACAACTTGGAAGCCAGCCAAGCAGTGATGAAGGCGTGGTATGACCACAATGCTCACCCGGTGGAGTTGGAGCCTGGCCAGAAGGTGTGGGTGATCGAACCAGGAGAGCTTAGCGCCCTCCAGGATCGCTGGTCAGGACCCTTTGAGGTGTTGGAGAAGAAGGGTAAGGCTACCTACTTGGTGGACCTGAAGACCCCTCGTCAGCCCCTGCGGGTGCTGCATGCCAACCGCCTCAAACCCCACCACGAGAGGCCCGAAGTCATCTTGATGATGGTGACTGACGGAGGAGAGGACGTGGAAAGCGAGCCTCTCCCTGATTTGTTTGCGTCTCAAGAAAAGGATGGGTCGGTGGAGGGAGTGATTCTCTCCCCATCTCTAACTCCTGAACAGCAGGAGGACTGTCGCCAGGTCCTGGGACAGTACTCTTCGTTGTTCTCCCTTGTCCCGGGTAGGACTCACCTGTGCGTCCATGACGTGGACACAGGAGACAGCCCACCTGTGAAGTCCAAGATCTACCGGCTGTCAGACAAGGTGAAGGCCAGCATTCATAGTGAAGTCACTAAGATGCTGGAGCTAGGAGTGATCGAACCTTCTAGCAGCCCCTGGTCCAGTCCGGTGGTACTAGTACCAAAAGCTGCACCACCGGGTGCCCAACCGGAACTGAGGTTCTGTGTGGACTACCGGGGACTGAATTCAGTGACCAAAACTGATGCTCATCCGATCCCTAGGGCGGATGAATTGATTGACCGGCTGGGAGCTGCCCAATATCTAAGTACCTTTGACCTTACTTCTGGGTACTGGCAGATCTCTTTGACTGATGGAGCAAGGGAAAGGTCAGCATTCTCCACGCCCAATGGCCACTACCAGTTCTGTGTGATGCCCTTTGGGCTCAAGAACGCACCTGCCACGTTTCAGCGCTTGGTAAACCAGATCCTCACCGGAATGGAGAGTTTCTCTGCTGCTTATCTGGATGACATAGCCGTCTTCAGTAACAGCTGGGAGGATCACTTGCGTCACCTGCAAGCTGTTCTCCAGGCCCTGAGACAAGCTGGATTGACGATCAAGGCCAGCAAGTGCCAGATCGGGCAGGGGTCGGTAGTGTACCTTGGACACTTGGTGGGTAGGGGAGCGGTGCAACCCCTCCAGGCGAAGATCGAGGCCATCATGGCCTGGGAACCCCCCAAGACACAGACTGAGGTCCGAGCTTTTCTGGGCCTCACGGGATATTACCGCCGCTTCGTGAAGGGGTACGGTACCATCGTAGCCCCCCTCACGGAGCTCACGTCCAAGAAACAACCTCGACGGGTAGTCTGGACGGAGGCTTGTCAGCAGGCCTTTGTGAGATTGAAGAAAGCCATGTGCGAGGCCCCGGTCTTAAGGGCCCCAGACTTTTCCAAGGAGTTCATTGTCCAGACAGATGCATCAGAACATGGCATTGGGGCAGTGTTATCGCAACTCAATGAAGAGGGTCTGGATCAACCCGTGGTCTTCCTATCCCGGAGACTACTTCCCAGGGAACAGAAGTGGAGTGCAATAGAGCGTGAAGCCTTTGCAGTGGTATGGGCTCTGAAGAAGTTGCGGCCATATCTGTTTGGCTCGCACTTCCTAGTTCAGACCGACCACCGACCCCTTCGTTGGCGGATGCAGATGAAGGGGGAGAATCCCAAGTTGTTGAGGTGGTCCATTTCCCTACAGGGAATGGACTTTCAGGTGGAACATCGGCCTGGAGTGGACCACGCCAATGCAGACGGTCTCTCAAGGTATTTCCGCCTTAGTGATGAGAACTCCCAAGGGGTTGGGTAGCTCTCCCCACTTTCAGCTGGGGGGGGGACGCGTGTTAGACCTGTCAGCCCTTTGGGTGGTCCCTCCTCATCATTATTTATTTTGTCCCACTTTTGCCTCAAACCCTGTTTGAATTTTTCCTTTTTGGGAACCACCAGACTTTTTAGTGTTGCTGCAGATTCAGGGAGCCATTTTATCTACCCCTGGAACTTCTGTCTGAGGGCCTGGAGCACAAAATGGTGGCCACCTGTGACATCACCAGCACCCACTGGAACCTACTAGCACCTTCCAGAACATTCCAGAACCCTGTGACAGTTGGAGGCGGTTTAGAATGTTGGGAAGCTAAGACAGAGAGTTGGAGCTGGCAGTTGGCACCTGACTGGTGAAGAGTGAGCAGCAGAAACCTGAAGGAGGAAGGAGTGAGGCAGCAGGGGTGGAAACTTGTGCCTGGAGTGGGGTCCATAAACCCACCCTTGATACTAGTCCCTACTGACTGAGCCCAGCCTGGAGCCCTGTGTGGGAAGAAGCAAGAAAAACCATCTTAAGGACCTGGACAGCAGGAACAGGCCTTCGAATCCAAGAGCAGCAAGATCCTGACCTGGATACTGGTTTCCCTGGAGTCCGACGTCGAGAAGCCTGAGACCCGGAGCCCGAGGTGGAGAAGCGGCGCTGACTGGAAAAGCAGACGTCGTACCCGGAGCCGCCAGAGGTCGAGAGAGGGCGCCGACGGAGGTCGTGAGGAGTACCAGAGGTCGAGGAGGAAGTCACCCGAGGTCGAGTGAGCGGCGTCGACGGGGGAGTGAAGTCCGCCCTCCGGAGTCGCCGGAGACCGAGGTGAAGTGTGCCGGAGGTCGGGAGTGGAGATCGCACTCCGGAGTCGCCGGAACCTGAGAGAATCGTGCCGGAGGTCGGGAGTGGAGGTCACACTCCGGAGTCGCCGGAACCTGAGGAGAGGAGCACCGGAGGTCGGGAGTGAGGATCGCACTCCGGAGTCGCCGGAAGTCGACATCGAGCCAAGGCCGGCCGACGTCATCGAAACTGAGGTCGCCATCGGACCGGAGCCGCCCGAAGTCGACATCGAGCCAAGACTGCCCGACGCCATCGAATCGGAGGTCGAGATCGGAGCCGAGGCCGCCGACATCGAACCGGAACCGCCTACCGGCGTCGTCAAGAACTGACATTGTGCCGAGGCCGCCGACATCGAACCGGAACCGCCTCACGGCGTCGACACGACTCCAGCGGCGTCGGAGCTTCAGAAAAAGGGCAGTAAGTGGAATAGAGGGCGCCAAAGGCCCTGTGGAATCCTAAGAGACTACTCTAGGGGTTAGAGAGGTGCTGGAACCAGCTGGACTGTGCCAGGGGTGAGCTGAGACTAATTCAGAGGGGTTGTGTAGAGTGAGAGAGCCAGGTCTCTAGTAGCCCCCCCTTGATCTACCTCAGTTTAGGCCTCAGCCTTGTCCAAGCCAGGGAGTAGACACCCTCAAGCCATCCACATACCTACAAGCTGTGCCTGGGCCAAATCAGCCCATAGAAATCTAAACGTGATCTGATTCTATGAGTGTCACTGTCAGCTTTTAATTATTTATTGAGAGCACTGTATTTATTGTATTTAACCTATTTATTGCTTCACTGTATTTATTGTTCCACAGTATTTATTGTCGCACAATATTTATTGGTTTGCAGTATTTATTGCCTCAGAATATTTAATTGTCTGTATGTATTGCACTTATATTTATGCCTTAATTATTTATGATCACCCCAATTTATTGAATCAGTAAGACCGTATTTATTTGACCTGCACTATTTAAAAAAGCCTTGTATATTGTGATTGTGTTATTATTTATCTAATCAGCAACTAAGAGAAAAAGAAGATAAAGAAAGATATTTTCATAATTTTTACGGTGTAGAGTCGTTTTTGGAACGGATGCACGCATGGTTATTGTATGGGTATGACGTATGCTTAGCACGGTGCCTGATTCCTGACCACTCGAGCCAAGCTACCACTGTATGTCCTGGAAAGACTCCGTTACCACCAACCCTTTCCGGTGTGGGAGTGGAGTATTTCCAACAATGCCCATGCACACTATCACCGAAAGGAGGAGTCACCTACCTGGTGAATGGAAAGACTTCTTCGAAGAAAAACAAAGTGCAAACATCCGGAACCAACACTAGATGGCGATCTATGCAAAAGCATGTGATCTACAGCTCATATGCCTCAAACATACAGTTCGCCTACCACTGGTTCCACCCCCATGCTTGTATTCCATATGAACAAGTTACTTACCTTCAGTAACGATATATCTGTAAGAAACATAGGTTAGTTATAGATTCCTTACCTTAGAATTACCCCCAGGCGTCAGACTCGATCCGGAAAGTTTTTAGTCAGCAGTACCCATGCGCGTCAGAAGGCGGCGTCGGGCGACTCCGCGTTCGTCCTCGGCGTCGTGGTCACCGGGATGACGTCGCAGTAGCTACATAGACGCCGTCCTTGCACGCTGACGTCAGTTCTGTACACGACTTTCTACGCCAGAAGGTCAGAGCCGTGCACAAAACTAGGGCCCTGAAAGGAAGTCCTTAATCCTAGAAGTCAGTTCACAGAACAGGGAGGATAGGTGGGGCGGTAAGGAATTTATAACTAACCTTTGTTTCTTACAGATATATTGTTACCGAAGGTAAGTAACTTGTTCATCTGAAAGAAACAGTTAGTTATTGAGTCCTTTACTTAGAGTAGATTCCCCAGCAATACTAACCCCTGTTTCACACCAGAAAGTCCTAAAGAACAGAACGGCCAAAGAAGCTGTCTCTCCGGACTTGGCTGTCTAGGCAGTAGTGTTTGGTGAACGTGTGCGGCGATGCCCACGCAGCTGCCGACAGATGTCATTTAGGGGGACTCCTCGTCCTAAAGCAGCAGTAGCTGCCGTCACCCTGGTGGAAAGGGCGCGCAGCCCCACTGGAGGCTCCTTCTTTGCCAAATAGTAGCATGCTTTGATGCACAGAACGACCCACCTGGAGATGGCTTGTGTGTGCACAGCCTGACCTTTCTTAGCGCCCACGTAACCAACAAAGAGCTGGTCGTCCACCCTGAATTGTTTGGCGCGATCCAACTAGGAGAAAAGCGCACGTTTTGGATCCAGACGGTGGAGCCTCTCTTCCTCTTTTGAAGATTGTGGAGGCGGACAGAAGGTGGGCAAAGTGATGGTTTAGCCAATGTGGAAAGAAGTAACCACCTTGGGAAGAAAGGAAGGTCTAGTTCTCAGGACGACCTTGCCCGGATGAACAGCCAGAAAGGGAGGCTTGGAAGAAAGAGCTTGTAGCTCACTGGCCCTGCGTGCAGATGTGATGGCCACTAGAAAGGCAGTTTCCAAAGTGAGAAGTCTTAGCACAGTTATGTAGCGGCTCAAGGGAGCGCACATGAGGTAGATAAGAACCAAGTTCAAATCCCACTGAGGCATTACGAAGGGAACAGGAGGCAAAAGATGAGTAATGCCCTTAAGGAATCTATTTACAACGGGGGACTTGAATAGAGAAGGCTTATCAGGAAGCCTAAGGAAGGCTGAAATGGCTGAGAGGGAGCCCTTTAGAATGCCCAGAGCAGAGCCATGCTGGGCCAAAGAAAGGAAGAACAAGAGAACCTCAGAAAGAGGGGCGGAAAGGGGATCCACAGCCTTTCCTGCACACCATGGCACAAATGTATTCCATCTGCAGGCGTAAACCGTCTTAGTGAAGGGACGCCTGGCTGCCAAGATAACATCGCAGACTTCGGGAGGCATGTCAAACGACGTCAACTACCGCCGCTCATTGTCCACGCAGGGAGGTGGAGGCTGGACAGGTTCGGGTGGAGGACCGTCCCCTGCTGCTGCGACAGAAGATCCTTCCGAAGAGGCAGTCGGATCGGAGGATCGATGGCCATGTTGAGCAGCTCGGGATACCAGACTCTTCGTGCCCAATCTGGAGCCACAAGAATGACTTGAGCCCGGTTGCGCTTGATCTTCTTCAGCACTCTGGGCAGAAGTGGTATAGGTGGAAAGGTGTACTGAAGACCGCATCTTCACTCGCGGCGAAAAGCGTTGCCTAGCGAGTGCCGCCTTGGAAATTCCAATGCGCAGAACTGCTGACATTGCGTGTTCTCTTCGGTGGGGAATAGCTCTAACTTAGGCTCTCGCCACTCCGAGTGAAGATGCCATTCATGATTCATCATGCACCTGCGGCTGAGTTCCTCCGCCCAGGCGTTCAGAGTACCTGCCAGGTGTTGAACCACCAGTGATATGCCCTGATGTTCCAGCCATGTCCAGAAGCAGAGGTACTCCTGACATAGGGTCGACGACCCCACCCCTCCTTGTTTGTTGCAGTACCACATGGCGGTGTTGTTGTCCGTGAACACCTGCACTACTCTTCTCCGGACAGAGGAAAGGAATGCCTTGGTGCAAGACAAATCGCCCGAAGCACCAGAAGGTTGATGTGGTGCCAGGACTCTGCCGGAGACCAGAGGCCTCTGATCTCTGCCTCCCACATGTGGCCGCCCCATCCCAGAAGTGATGCATCTGTCACCACTTTGAAGTCTGGTTGAGGAAGGGAGAGGGATCTGCAGTTGACTCAATCCTGGTTCGTAAGCCACCACTGCAATTGGTGTGCAGTGTCCTCCGAGATCTGGACGCAATCGGACAAATTCCCCTGATGTTGTGCCCACTGGAACTTCAGGTCCCACTGCAGAGCCCGCATATGCCATCTGGCATGGTCCACCTGTAGGAGGCCATCAGACCCAGCAGCCTGAGGGTCATCCTGACCGGAACCCGGGATAGAGGCTGAAAGATCGGAATCATAGCCCGAATATCCCAGACTTGCTGTTAGGGAGGATAAACCCAAAACGGCGTTGTGTCCAGAACCGCTACAATGAAGAGGAGCTTCTGAGATGGGGTCAGGTGTGACTTCGGCATGTTGATGGAGAACCCCAGCGAATGCAGGAGGTCATCCATAGTCTGGTGACGACAGCCTGGGGCGAGCCTGCCTTCAACAGCCAGTCGTCGAAATAGAGGAAGACTGGAACCCCTGATCTGCGCAGATGAGCCGCGACCACTGCCATCACTTTCGTGAACACCCCGAGGGGCGCTGGTAAGACCTAAAGGGAGCACGGTAAACTGAAAGTGCTCGTGGCCTAACGTGAACCGCAGGTAACGCCGGTGGGCCGGCAGGACGGGGTTGTGAAAATAAGCGTCCTGCAAGTCCAATGCTACCATCCAGTCTCCAGAGTCGAGGGCAGATAAGACCTGAGCGAGCGTCAACATTTTGAACTTCTCCTTCCGGAGGAAGCGGTTGACGTTCCTGAGATCCAAGGTATGATGCAGGCCTTTGTTCTTCTTGGGCACCAGAAAGTAGTGGGAATAGCAACCACGACCTACTTCGA
Source organism: Triturus cristatus (assembly GCF_964204655.1). NCBI lineage: Eukaryota > Metazoa > Chordata > Amphibia > Caudata > Salamandridae > Triturus > Triturus cristatus. Next base: position 286,635,385 of record NC_140594.1, on the reverse strand, counting down.
CATGCAATGGCACTGAGGTGGCATGGATTGAGGGGTAGTCCCGAAAGGGAGAGGGGTGGAGGGGGGGGGGAAGGAGTAGCCCCTTTGGATTATTTGCGAAACCCACCCGTCCGACGTGATGGTGCGCCAGTGGGGGACGTGATGGCAAATCCTGCCGCCCACTGGCGTTTGGTGGCCCTGATAGGTCAAAATAAGAGGGTTTGGAGGCTGCTGCAGAGGGGGCTGTGGTGGACTGGCCCGTCCGCTGGCCCCCAAAACCACGGCGCTAGTTCCCACATCCACGGCCGCGCAGAGGCTGAACAGCTCACATCGGCGTGTGGCCGTGGGCGGGACAAGGCGGGACAAGAAAGGCAGTCTGCGCAGGGCAGGTGGTGGAGAGGTCCAAGGACCTGGCCATAGCCCGATAATCCTTAAAGCGCTCCAGTGCGTTGTCTGCCTTGTAGCAGAAAAGGTGACGGCCATCAAAGGGCATGTCCATAAGAGTGGACTGGACATCCCCTGAAAAACCAGTCGACCGCAACCAGGCGAAGCGCTGAAGGGCTATTGAGTGGAAATCGTCCTGCCTAGTGCGTTAGCGTTATCCAGCCCACATAGGATGGTAAACTTCGCTGCGTCTCTCCCCGCTGCAACTGCACGGGAGAGCATGGCCCGGGTGTGAGAAAGTGGCACTGTATATACTGTTCCCAAATAGGTACAGTGTGTACAGAGTCCACAGTCCCCAGAGGTTTGGCAGAGGTTAAAGTTAGATATAACCTTACTCTCTAAAGTGGTAGCTTGGTCGAGCAGTAAGGCAGTATCAGAGGACAGTTTAAAGCATGTGTTGTACACACTCAGTCAGCCAATGGTCTCACACACTCAAGAACTGAACTCTAGCCCAATGGTTTATATAAAAAATATATGGTCGTTTTATTTTAGAACCAACAATAGGTATCAAAATATACTTTCTCAGAATGAGATTCTTTAGTTAAATACTTTTGCAATATGCAATTGACTTTTGTAGGTAATAGTTACAGGTTGTTGCAATAGGCAACACAATTTCAAACACAATAATACATTGAGCTCAATGTGAGTTTTAAGTTATTTGCAATAGATTACTTTCAGGATTACTTTTCTAACTCCAGGACTGGATCCTAGATTCAGTCCTGGGACAGTTTTTGGAAACAAGTGAGTAAATTCGTCTTAGTAACTGTTGTGATTTTTAGACAATATTTTGCTATTTTAAAAGTTGACACTTAGAAGAAATTTCATAGAAAAACAGTCAATGATTCCCTATGGGAGAAAATTCAAGTTACGGGTAAAGTATGTTCGTTCTCGTTACTTTTGTAATCCAGGGCTGGGCTCCTAGGCTTAATACTGGGACCTCTATCTAAAACAGGTAAGTAATTACGTTTTCGCAGTTGGTACGATTTTTAAAGAATATTTGTAGTTTGCAAAAATCGACAGAAGAAATTTCACAGAAAACCAGTCAATGATTTCCTATGGGAGAAAATTGGGTTAGTGGTAAGTACGGTTGTGAGTACTTTTCAGGGTCAGTGCTGGGCACCAAGATCCAGCACTGGGATCTCTCCTAATAGCAGGTGAGTATTTCCGTTTTCGTTACTCGGTTGATTTTAGGTGAATATTTTAAGTATTAGAAACTCCACACTTAGAAGAAATTTCAGAAGAAACCAGTCAATGTTACCCTATAGAAGAAAATTGGGTTATCGGCTTTTGGGTAAGTACTCGACTGGCAGAGTTAAGGTTCTGGGCACAGACTCAGGGGTCTCCCAGGGTCAGGTTGGTACAATTGTTACGCCCAATGTTATACTATGGGAGGCAGGGGGGCCTTGGTTTGTGGCTGCTGACTAGCAGGCCACGCGGCTGTGGGAGCTGGGCTCCTGGTCACTTGCTCAGGGCAAATGGGGAAGTAGGAAGGAGTAGAAGTTACACTGCCAGGGCCACTCAGGCGGCTGGGTGCAGGGTGCTTTTGAGCCTTCGGGCGCTCAATGGATTTCAAAGGGAAAGCTCCAAGATGAACAAAGGCTGCAAGCTCGGGGACGAAGTTCTTCAGGTGCCACCACCACTTCGAGAGGTAAGTTGGGTAGTTGGAAGATAGGTAGGTACCCAGGAGTCGGGCACAGGGGGCCGCAGGGTGCCGGGTGCAGGGGTGCCTTTTGATGTCGGGAAATCCTACCCTCTGTTGATCGCGGTTTGGTGGTTCCCTGGTTCTGAGGCTGCAGGCGTCGTCAGGAGCGTCAAAGTGAGTCCTCGGGTGCCGGATTCGGGGTCACAGTTGCCGGGGGGACGTCCTCGGGGTCTTTGTCCACTCCGGCACAGGCCAGGCTTGGCGGGTGCAGAGTGTGCAGGGTTCGCGGTTCCGGGCTGATGCCAGGGGTTAAAAACTTGCTTTGAGCAGAGCCACTGCTCTTGGAGTCCTAGATGCTCAGAGTCACAAGGTAGCCAGGTCCTCCGGGGTTTGTGAGGTTGCTGGCCACAAGAGGTGCAGGGATTGGCAGGAGCAGGTTCGAGGGTCGACAGGCCAGTAGGGCTGGGGCCAAAGCAGTTGGTGTCTTCCTCTTCTTAGCAGCTGCACGGCACGTCTTCTTTCTTTTTGCTCTTCTTTCCTTTTTCGGAATCTGTAATCTAAAGGAAGGTTCAGGGTGCCCATAAATACTAGATTTTGGGGCGTTACAGGTAGGTTTGGAAGTGGAGGCTTAAACCACCAAGCTCTCAGGGGTGGGGTGTTGGGAGAGGAAAGTGGGGTCTCACGGGGCCGGGCGGTGGCGTCGTGCAATCATCCTGTCCACAGGAGCCCCTGGTTGGGCCTGGACCAGGTGCCCAAAAGGATGTCCGTGAGGGCTTCATTAAACGGCAGCAGGGGCTCCGAAGAGCTCACTGCCGGCTGAAGCACCTCTGTCAGGAGGATAGTTCTGACTGCCACCATAGGTAGCTCGAGGTGGAGAGCCTTGGCCGCCCTACGCAACACCACTGCGTATGACGCTACCTCCTCCGTAGCCACGGTAGGAGGAGACAACATGCCATGGTCTGGTGAGGTATCCAGACCACTGGCTTTCCCCAGATCCTCGCTCAAGTCCTGCTCGTAAGCCAACTGGTCGGTTAAAGGGTCCCCAGACCCCTCCCAGTCCTCCTCACCCTCCTCTGGCCGCCAATCTGGTCTCATAGAGCTAGGGTAGAACAAGGGCACAAAAGTACTAGTCAGCGTCAGATCCGTCTGACTCCGTGTCTACTTCGAGGTGGAGGTGGGGGTTGGCGTCGGCTGGGGACTCAACCGATGCCATGGTGCTGGTGAAATCAAGGCCGAAGCCGCCGAAGGCCCAGGGCCCCCAGCCGAGTCCGCGAGGCCCGAAGGTGCGCGGCGGAGTCGGACTGCCCAAAGCTGTCGTGCATCGCTTCGTAAAACTGACGTAGCTGGCCAGGGGTTACACCCAGGAAGGGGGAAAAACCCGGAGCCGACCCTACAGAGGAGCCGTGAGATGGGACACCACCCGCATCCCTCGTCGCGTCGGACGACGGACGGGGAGAAGTCGAAGAGCGAAGATGCTTCTTCAACTTCTTCTTGTGCTTCAACTTACCTGACCAGAGTGTGAAGACTTAGACGAAGAATGGTGTTGGCTCAGCGACCGGTCCCTCGACCTCCTCCGTGACCGGAACCTTGAGCGACGCGGAGCCGACTGCCAGGCCTCGAGTAACTTTCGGGACCACTCCTGCAATGACTTCTCGGCCATGGTCTGGCAGTTGGAGCCAACATCAGTCGGTTTAAGGAACCGCAGGCTTTAAAGCGGGCATCCCTCGTGCACCAGTAGTAAATAGACTCAAAATACGAATTTTAAAAAAGCTGAGAAGAAGTCAGTCAAAAAGTGACTGGAGGTACTGCTCTCTCCGGATCTGCGCTTGCTGACGCGGCAAAAGAAAGAAATGACGTTAGAGCGCAAGGGCGCCTCTATCTAGCTTCTGCGACGTCATCCGGGTGACCACGACGCCAAACGCGGAGTCGACCGACGCCACCTTACGACACGCAGGGGTACTGCAGACGAAAAACTTTCCGGATCCAGTCTGATGCCTGGGGGTAATTGTAAGGTAAGGAATCTATAACTAACTGTTTTCTTTCAGATATTAGACCTCAGTGTGACTTAGCAGACCCCACACCTCTCAACGCCATCAGACCCTACTGATGTACAAACGCTATTCACCACTTGTTGGGCCTGGCATAAACTCAGCAGAATGCTGGGGTACGACTCTTTACTCCCCCAGGCTGCCCTTATCCCACAATCCATGGTTTCCACAAACATCCAAGAGGCTCGCGCTGCGCACCCTCCAAAAGCTTCGCTTAAATACTTTCAGGGACCTGTTCCCAAACAGCCATGTCAGGGCACAGCTCGACTTTTCTCGAAATGCGGAACTTTCCTACATGGACAGATTCACTCTGACCGGTTTGCATAGTTGTATACAGGCAGTAATACCATCCTACCCTATAGCGCCCGCAAACCTCCCCCCCACACTACTCATAACAGACAGGGAAGTGTCACAACTGATCTCTAAACTATACTGTTCATGCCTTACCGAGAAACAAGTACATGATAGAGGAGACTGCTAGCGCTGGGAAGAGGACCTAGGGCACCCGCTTTCGTATAACGACTGGGCCTTTAGCTGCACGCAAACCAAACTAATATCACCTAATCATAGGCACAAGCTTCTGCATTTTTGATTTATCCATAGGTCATTCGTCACTCCCGCAGAAAAGGCCAGGTTTGACCCGTTCAATTCATCGCAGTGCCTCAAGTGCTGTGCACCTGTGGCTGACTTCGCCCACATGACATGGACCTGTCCCAGGAGCTCAGCACACTGGATCTCGCTATTGTACACATTATTGCTAATGATACCCTTACCACTGGTACCGTCGCCCAGAGTGGCCTTGCTGCGCATAGTCTCTGACCTCCCTATCTGCTACCATAAATTTATAGCCATCGCTCTGCTGCTGGCCAAGAGGGAAATTGTGGTGCATTAAGGAGACTGGTTTCATCCCACAAAGGAGGCCTGACTGCGGAGCATGTCTTACTGCGACATGCAAACCGAAATTTACTCTACATTACAGCCACCCGCTTTTCGTCCCAAGGACATTTGGCATTTTATCAAGCTTTTTTGCTCACAATACAGCCTGTCACCACCGGTTAATCCCCCCGTACACTGGCAACAACGCATTAACACCCTCTGCCCCATGTTCTTACCCTCCCTAACGCCACCACCCCGTGATACTCTTGCTAAGGACCACCCCACACAGCAGGATACTCTCGCACATAATGCAGTCTTGCTGCATATTTGGATAGTCCCTATCAACAGATTAACTTTTCAGGAATGCTCACACTGCCTCCCACACTTCCCCCCTCCTTCTCTTTTGGCTTACTTCTTTCCGGGTATTTTGAATTCTGCACGACGTTTGACATATTCTCTGTGGCTCCCTTGCTCTAGTACTACAAAATCGCAGTTTAGGATGAGACTTGCAAAGTTACACTACTGGTTAACCATGGAACCTCCACAGTAATTTAGACCTCTCCTTTACAGGGAACGCAATGTCACTACGACTTTTGCCATTTTTCTTCTCTGTAATTTCTGTTCTTCTAATAAATCATTTATTAAAAAAAAAACTAAAAAAAACATTGCAAATGGGTCAGATTCTACGCTAGAGATGTCAGGTGGAGAAATGAGGCCAGTGTCTGGCTAGGTATCAAGTTTACTGGCTTCTTGGGAGGTACAGAAATTGGTTCTCATCATCACATAGTTGTGATGTGTAATCATCTTGTGGCTTCCGGTCTAAGAATCTATATTGTAATGACAGCATGTCAAAATCAGAGTGGGGTTGGACTAGTGGTCGCGACGTTGAACGAGGTAGTGATGGATTTGCTACAGAGTCTGAAATGACTTTGGGGTCCTCCTCTGGAGTGGTAGCATGGGATCCTGGTTCACAATCCAGACACAGGTCTTTGCGCCTTGATGGAGTCAGATTAGGCGTCAGGCCCTGGAGGGGGTGGGGGAGGGATGGATCCACTAGTGGTAAGCTAACTGGAGGCCTCCTTAGAACCATCAGGCCGGAGACATGCCAGAGGCATCCGAAAGGGTACCAAAGATTCGCAACAGCCTTTCTGAAGATTTGGATCTGTTACAGCGTTGTAGATGGCCCGGAAACTCTGTCTGGATTGGGACTAGCGCGGGGGATCGACATAGAAGTGGGGATACTTAGAAGTACCCTTGAGTCTGTGTGACTTCTCCTGAAGAGAATGGTAGGAAGAAAGGGGAAGTCGTGTTACGTCTTAAGTTTCTTCTTTTTCGACTTGCCTGAAGACTTGGAATAGGGCTACTTCTCTCGGAAACGTGTCTGGATCCAGAACGAGCCGCATCCTTGACTTTGAGCAAGACCAGGGCTTCTGAGCTGTCCTGTGGTGCTTGATGATTTAAAGTTTGGCCTTCTGGTCCCAGATGATTTTCAGAGTCATTTGGGTGGATCATTCACACAGCGCATACTCATGCAAGGAGCCCAGAGACCGACCTTTTGAGGGTCTGTCACTGATATCAGTTTATGGCAATCTTTGCAGGACTTGAAAACTGTCATTTTATGGGGAGACAGGTCTCCCGCACACTGGAGAAAGTTTAGAAAAGAACACAGTACAAATGACAGAAATCGAGGTCGCAAGCTCTGGAGCTCAGAAGGCGTGGAAAGGAAGGAAATTAAGTTGATGCGAGGTAGAGGTGATTATAATGTGGCCCTGATGTCACTTACGTGTCAAGAGAGACCAGATGCAAAGGTGAATAACGTCACTTACTGGCGCACAAAGGAATTGTGCACAGAGTCCAGTGGAAGGTAGGCAGAGGTAAAAGTAGATAATACCTACTCTCGATTTTTGGTAGTGTGGGTGAGCAGTAAGTCTTTATCAGACGGTTTAAGTATTTATTGTACAAACTCAGGCAAGAAATGATGTCACAAACTCAAAGACTGAACTCAGACAAATTTGTTTGTATAAAAATATTATTTAGTTGTATTTAATTTTCTAGAACCAAGCCAGGCCTGGTACAGGTACGTGTAATAGTGCTTTGCAAGAATAATGCAGTTTAATACAGTTTGAATTCAGTTGAATGCAATTCGATTGGTGACAGTTAAGTCACTTGTTCATAAAACAGTTGGAATTACTTTTCAGGTACTATTGAGATTACTTTATACGTTACTTTTCTGATTACTTTTTAAGTTACTTTTTCTACTCAGTGTGATATGCCTAGATATCACACTGGGCCATTTCCTAGAGAAAAGGAAAGTAAATCAGCTTTGTTCATATGCAGTTTCCTAAGGTTTCATCCAAACCGACTCCACACTTAGAACAATGTTCAGAAGAACGCAGTCAATGCCGTCCTATGGGAGAACATTTTTTATTGGTTTAACAGTAAGTCCTTAGGTTTGGAGTTGGTTTTCTTGGGTTAGAACAAGGATTCCCCCAGGGTCAAGGATGCACTCTAAAAACACCCCCAGCGGCACTAGGGCGGTCGGGTGCAGAGTGCTTAGGCCAATGTTTTCCAATGAGAGACAGGGGGCCTCCATTTGCTTGCTGCTCACGAGCAGGCCACAGGGTTGTGGAAACAAAGCTCCTCGACTTAGGCTCAGGGCAAAGGGGTATCCGATGTAGCACACAAGGTGCACCCACAGCGGCACTGGAGCGACCGGGTGCAGTGTGCTGTTTTGGCATCTGGTGCCCTGTTGTTTTCAATGGGGATTCTCAGGTTGCAACAACCACTGCAGGCTGGGGGACAAAGATCTTCTGGATGCGACCACTGGTTGGAGAGGTAAGATGGGATGTCTTGGGATGCCGGGACACTGTTGGTTGGGCCATCAAAGGCTGTAGGATGTCGGGTGCGGTGGGGTGTCTTTTGGCGTCGGATGGATAAGTTACTTACCTGTAATCCTGGTTTCTCTTCCAGGGGTATACCCATCAAAGTCATAAGCATTGAATTATCCCCGCCCACGTTCGGGAACCCGGAGCATATAGCAATATTATATATCTATCTCTATCTCTATATCTATCTATCTATCTATCTATCTATCTATCTATCTATCTATCTATCTATCTATCTATCTATCTATCTATCTCTATCTATCTATCTATCTCTATCTATCTATCTATCTATCTATCTATCTATCTATCTATCTATCTCTATCTATCTATCTATCTATCTATCTATCTATCTATCTCTATATCTATCTATCTATCTATATATATCTATATATATATAGATATATATAGGTATAGCTGTTCGCTTTTGTTTTCACACGTGAACAAGGCTGCGTGCCGAAACGCGTTGTGTGAAATAAATCACTAAGACCATTCACTACTTCTGGGACTTTGTCTTACTTTACTGAGAGCATACTGGATTTTTGCATTGAATTGGATATATATATATACACACACACACATATAAAGGTGTATGGCCAGATAATAAAGTATAAACTACTTTCGACCCCATACACCTACATATGTATGCGTATATACATATACGTAAACATGCAGCCCCAACTAAAATAAACAGGGCAAACAGCCAAGATTACATCGGTTTTACTTGTATGACAATAAGTCTCTCAAGACTGTCTGTAATATAGACCATACACTGTAATGGTTTCATACAAGAATCCTTTATTTCCCAAAACAAGGAAAAAAAATGGTAATTGAAGGCAGTTTTGCCCATAGGCTGCATAAGAATAACTGTCTGAGTACAGAAAAGCAAACTGGCACTTTGCCTTTAAGGCTTACAAGATTCTACACACTTTGTCTTTAAGACCTCCAGGGAACATTCTGCTCCCATCATGCCCCACAGGTGACAGTTAGGTTAGTTCTTTTATAAAGGAGTATTAAACTATTTTAAACCTTGTACTAACATTGCTCGTCCGGGGAGGCGGGAGGGGTGCTTATGACTTTGATGGGTATACTCCTGGAAGAGAACCAGGATTACAGGTAAGTGTAACTTATCCTTCTCTTCCAGGGGATACTCATCAATAGTCATAAGCATTGAATAGAATAGCAAGCCCATACCCCACACTACGCGGACGAGCAAAAAACAGCAGTAGGAATAAAAAAAATCTGATACAGTAACAATAGGAAGTTCAACCAAACAGCTTTTTCAGAGATGCACGCCCAACTTGAGCATCTGTCTGAGCATCTGAATCCAAACAATAATAGCGAGAGAATGTATGAATAGACCGCCATGTAGCAGCTTTGCAGATTTCGGCTATGGGAATGTTCCTGAGGAGGGCCGTAGTAGAGGCCTTTCCTCTGGTTGAATGTGCTTTAGGCCGTCCCTGGAGAGACTTATTAGCGAACTGATAAGCCAAAGAAATGCAGGAGACTATCCACCTTGAGATAGATCTTTTAGAAGCTGCCATACCTGTATTATTAAGACCGTAGTTGACAAACAAATGGTCCATCTTTCTTATACCTTTGGTCTTGTCCAGATAAAATTTTAACACCCTTTTAAGGTCTAACGAGTGTAAAGCCCTTTCAGGAGGGGTAGAGGGATTCGGGAAGAAAGTAGGCAAGGTGATCCCTTGATTAATGTGAAAATCTGAGACAACTTTCGGCAGGAAACTAGGATGAGTTCTGAGAACTACCCTATTTGAATGAAAAATAGTGTAAGGTTCCTTACAGCACAAAGTCTGTAACTCGCTGACTCTACGAGCAGACGTGATGGCCACCAAAAAGGCCACTTTCCAGGATAAGTGTTGCAGGGAGGACTTATGTATAGGTTCAAAAGGAGTGCCCATCAACTTGGTAAGAACCACATTGAGCTCCCACGGAGGAGAAGGGGCTTGTACTGGTGGATACACCTTTTTTAAACCTTCAAGAAAATCTTTCATCACTGGCATCTTGAAAAAAGATCCTTGCGTAGAAGACTTGCTATAAGCCGTAATTGCTGCTAAGTGTACCTTAATAGATGTAAACTGCATGCCCGACTTAGCCAGGTGTAATAGATACGGCAAAATGACCTGTTCTTGACCTTTAACCGGGTCATGACCATTATTCAAGCACCATATGTAAAAACGCTTCCACTTAAAGATGTAGGAAGCCCTAGTAGAAGGTCTTTTTGCTTCTTTAAGAATGTTCATACCGTTAGCTGGCAAGTCTAAGTGTCCATACTGCAAGACTTCAGGAGCCATGCTGTCAGCCTGAGTGATGGAAGGTTGGGGTGAAAAACTCTCCCCTTGTTCTTGGACAGCAGGTCCGGACGGCAAGGCAACCTCCTGTGTGGGACTTCGGAGTGTTGTAGAAGGTCCGGGTACCACCACTGGTGAGGCCACTCCAGAGCGATCAGAATCATCCTGGATGTTGTCTTGTAGAATTTGGTGATCACTGCCGGAATGAGAGGCAGAGGAGGAAAAGCGTAGAGTAAGCTCTGAGACCATCTTATCAACAGAGCATTCCCGCTTGAACCTGGTTGGTGAAACCTGGACACGTAGACAGGGCATTTGACGTTTTTTGCATATGCAAACAAGTCTATGTCCGGCACACCCCATCTTTGAAAGATATCCTGAGCGATTTCGTTGTTTAGCACCCAGTTGTGTGCTTCTACGAACTCTCTGCTTAGGAAATGACATTTAGGATACCCGACATATGGACAGCCGTGATGGTGAGGTGTCTTGACAGTAACCATTTCCAAATGGCTTGTGCCTCCTGGGACAGAATTCTGGATCTGGTGCCTCCCTGCTTGTTCAGATAAAACATCGTCGTGGTGTTGTCTGTCTGAATCAAGAGGGAGCTGGACTGAAGAGACGGAAAGAAAGATTTGAGGGCTAGCTGGACGGCCCTCAACTTCAGCAAGTTGATATGATAACCCCTCTCTATGTCTGACCATAGCCCTTGTACTTGGAGGTGATCCATATGAGCACCCCAACCTTGCAGGGAGGCGTCTGTAACTATGGTCTGAGTCGGAGTCTCTTGATGGAAGGGAACACCTTTCATTAGATGTGACCGCTTTGTCCACCACCTGATGGAGTCTCTGGCAGGTTGTGGAAGAGTAATCCGATCCTCCCAACTGCCGGACGCTTGCACCCACTTGTCTTCCAGAGCCTGCTGCAGGGGACGCATGTGCAATCTGGCATTGGGGACTATAAAGATGCAGGAAGCCATGGACCCCAGAAGAGAGGACACTTGTCTGACCGTCGGGTGGTGTGACTGCAGGAGTTCTTGACATTTCATCCTGATCGATGAAAAACTCTCCGCCGAAGGACACACTCTTGCCACCACTGTGTCCAGCGACAACCCTAGGAAATGAATGTTCTGAGTCGGGTTGAGAATCGATTTTTTGAAATTGACTCTTAGACCCAACTTGCTCAGTAATTGGAGACTGTAGGAGAGATGCGACTGAAGCAGGGATGGAGTGGAACTCTTCAGGAGCTAGTCGTCCAGGTATGGATAAATGAATATTTTTTGTTTGCGGAGAAAAGCTGCCACCACTGCCATGCACTTTGAAAAAGTCCATGGGGCTGACTTGAGACCGAATGGTAGGACTCGGAACTGAAAATGGCGTAGAGCAACTTGAAGCCTGAGGAATTTCCAATGCTTCCTGGACACTTGAATACGGAAATAGGCGTCCTGTAGATCTATGGAGCACATCCAGTCTCCTTGATGTAAATGAGGGAAGATCTGGTGCAGGGTAAGCATCCAAAACTTTTATTTTCGGATATATTTGTTCAAGACACGTAGATCCTGAATTGGTCTGTACTCCACTGATGGGCCTCTTTTTTCGACCAGGAAATATCGAGAATATATCCCCTAGCGCCAATGATGAAAAGGAACTTTTTCTATGGCTTTCTTTTGCAGAAGAGTGTTTACTTCCTCGAGCAAGATGCGATGACCCAAATGGAGTCCTCCGCTCGGAGGAATCGATGGTGGAGGAGTCTTGAATCGTAGCAGATATCCATTCTCGACAATATTCAACACCCATTTGTCGTGGTTATATGTCTCCACTCCTCCAGATGACATGTTATACTTCCTCCTACTGGAGTGGCCAACGTATTTAGAGGAAGCAGTCTCTCATTGATTTGGTGGCTGCTTTGAAGTAGGGGCCTGTTGCTTATTGTTCCCTCTTCCTCTACCTGGTCTCAGCTGTTGAAAATGAGACCTCTGCTGCTGTTGTTGACCCTGAGACGACCACAGAGAGGCTTGCCCCCTTTGCTGGAATGGACGTTTATCATAGGAGCGAAAACACCTATGAAATTTTTTTCGTTTCTCAAGCCCCACAGCTTTCACCGTGTCCAATTCAGCTTTCATTTTCGCCATTTCCTCATCCGCATGCGGACCGAAGAGAGAGGAGCCATTGAAGGGTAGATTGAAAATCTTCCATTGAACTTCGGATTTAAGACCAGTTAAACACAACCAAGCCGAACGTCTCAAACAGATACCATGAGAGTACCCGTGAGCAGCCAGATCAGCCGAAACAGCAGAAGCACTTATGACTTGATTCGCCACTAGATCTCCCTCTTGCAGAATTTCCCGAAAATCTTGCTGATCTTCTTTTGGGAGTTTGTCAGCAAAACGGGTCAGAGAATCCCACAAGGCTCTGTCATACCTCCCTAGCAGAGCAGAGGCATGGCGACCTTCATGAAAGAGGCTGAAGTGTTGCTGCCTAACGAGTCCATCAATTTGCTGTCCTTATCCGGAGGAGCTAAGATGGAAGACACAGATGAGTGCGTCTTACTAGCCGCTGCCACAATGATGGAATCTGGAGGAGGATCAGATCGAAGAAATAATGGATCTTGGTCAGGAGCCTTGTATTTCTTCGCTATCCGGGAGGGCACAGACCCTACCGTCGCTGGTGTCAAAAAAGTCTGTGTTGCAAGTTTAATGATGTCAGGGACAAGAGGAAGCAATGGTCGAACTGAAGTGCGGCGATGAAGGGTCTCGAAAATCACTGAGGAGGAAACCGTCGGGACCGACATAGTAATGCTCAATTTGTTCGCTCCTCTACAGAGGAGCTCAATGAATGTGCGGAGGTCATCAATTGGTGAAACTCTGGGTGGAGGTGTTGCCGTAAATGTAGGAGAATAGTCTCTAATCGAGGACCTGGTGGAAGAAGACCATGTAGGAGACCTACGTCGACTTCTCTTCTGGGAAGAATGATAGGAACGAGATCTGTCCCTTGGACGAACATGGCGAGTATGTGGAGAGCACGATCTGCGCGGACTCCTCTTTCTGGAAGAGATCACCGTCGGAGATCTTGATTTTCTCGGTGTACTTCGTGGATCTCTTGACAACCGAGAAGGAGAATAAGTGCGGGAATCCTCCGACCCTGAACTACTAAGGGCCTTAGACTTCCTCCGCCACGTATCCTCACCAACCACCGGAAAGCCCTCCGGGGAGATCTGGACTATATGTAGACCTGGAGAAGATCCAGACTTTGAGGGCGAACGAGAAGCAGCTCTAACCTCCTCCGAGGCAACAGCAGGATCTTTTCCTCTCGATGTCGAGGGCCTCCACGTTGACCAGTGCTCCCCCCTTGACGTCGACCTCCTCAAAAGCGACCTCGTCTTAAAAGGGGACTTTGACGTCGATCGTCTATGGCGACTTTGACATCAACCGTTCTCGCCTCGACGTCGACCGCTCTTGTCGTCGCGGTGACTTCGACGGCAAAAGCTCTGGCCTCCTTGACGTCGACCGCCCTAGCCGTCGTGGTGATTTCGGCGGCGAGCGCTCTCGCCACCTTGACGTCGACTCCAATGCTCTCGACATCGACTGGTCTCGAGACCCCGTTTGCCGTCTGCAAACTTCTCGACGTCGAACTACGGTGAGGCGACGGAGAGTGTCTCGGCGTCGATGGGTGCTTAGATGTCGATGGATGCTTAGACGTCGAGCGACCCATAACTTGACCATACCTCGAGCCCAAGGTAGCACACTTCGACGTCAAGGCCTTTCTCGACGACGGAGACTCACGCCGTCTCAACGTCGGAGACTGTGTAGGCCGCTTCTTCGATGGCGGTAACAACGTCGACAGCGAGCAGTCTGGAACCTGCCGTTTCCTCGACGTTAAAGAGGCAGAATGATGCTGGCGATGATGTTCCTGATGAGAGAAGGGCTCCTGACCCTCAGGGCCACTTTCCAACCGAGCGGTTACTCTCTCCACTACAGCTTGGAGGCGAATCCTCTCTCTGTCGCGAAGGGTCCTTGCAGAAAACTTTTTACAATGATAGCAAGAGTCTATCTAGTGACTGGAAGGAAGACAGGCGATACACACCGAGTGTGGATCAGAGATGGCCATCTTCTTTCCACAGGCTGGACATTTGCGGAAGAGAGCCGGCATTCTGACAGAAAAACACGAAGAAGTTCTGTCAGAAAATGATGAGAAACCTTTGCCAGCACAGGAAGAACCGCAAAAAAACAAGAAAAATAACAATTCCTGACAGAAAAGTCAGAAAACTGTCGAGCTCAAGCTCCAGGATCCTCACAGGAGGAGCCGGAAAAAAGAACTGACCTAACTGTCACCTGTGGGGCATGATGGGAGCAGAGTGTTCCCTGGAGGTCTTAAAGGCAAAGTGCGTAGAATCTTGTAAGCCTTAAAGGCAAGGTTCCAGTTTGCTTTTCTGTACTCAGACAGTTATTCTTATGCAGCCTATGGGCAAAACTGCCTTCAATTATCTGTTTTTTTCCTTGTTTTGGGAAAGAAAGGATTCTTGTATGAAACCATTACAGTGTAATGTCTATATTACAGACAGTCTTGAGAGACCTATTGTCATACAAGTAAAACCTATGTAATCTTGGCTGTTTGCCCTGTTTGTTTTAGTTGGGGCTGCATGTTTACATATATGTATGTACGCATACATAAGCGTTGGTGGTAGAACTTCAGGGGTTGATGTCCGAGGCTGGGGATGGGGAGAGCGTGTCTGACAGGCAGGAGGTAGTGGGGAGTAGAAGGGGTGAGGCGGTGGGCCCTGGCCGCCCACACTTTGGCTCGGCACGAGGGAAGGTTCTGCTAGCTTAGGGAGAGGTTGGGCTCCTGTATCTTATTGTCGAGGGAGGGGGGGCGCATGGACGGAGGGGTAGGGGGCGGGGGCACACTGACACGGGGTGGGGGAGGGGGGGGGGGGTAGGGGACCGGGTGGGCAGGTTGTTCCGTCTCCTGGAGAGTCGGGTTGCTGCTACGGGTGTGGTGCTTCCTGGATGGGTGAGGGGGGTGAGATGTTTGTTGACTTGCTGATTTGGAAAACAATAAAAAATGTTTCAACAACAAAATAAATGTATGTACGCATACATATGTAGGTGTATGGGGTCGAAAGTAGTTTATACTTTATTATCTGGCCATACACCTGCATACATACACACACATACCCGTACATATATATATACACACACACACATCTACACACACACACATATACACACACACATACACACACACACACACACACATATATACACACACACACACACACGTATATATAATGCTTAGGACTACTGATGAGTATCCCCTGGAAGAGAATCTTCTTACTGGCTCCAGTCGCAGTCGGGGGGATCCTCCAGAAATGGGCTGCAGCAGTCGGTTGAAGACTTGAGGTAGGTCAGAGATCACCAGATCCCAGGTCAGGATCGCCGGGGGACCTCCTCGTGGTGTTGGGCAACTCATGATCAGGTGTTGGGTGAAGAGTGGTGCCGACACACAGATTTGGCAGAGCCAGAGTCTGTGGATGAGCAAATCACGGGCGACAAATCCTGATTTGGAAAGGCAGGGCAGGTTCTCCAGGTTCTTGGGGGCTGCTGGCTGCAGGACACACCGAGATTTCGCTAGATCAGGTCGAGTTCGGGACAGGCCGGTAGGGCTGGGGCCAAGTCAGTTGGTGTCCTCCTCTTAATCCTTCAGCACGGCTTCTTCAGTCCTTCTTCCGCTCTCTTTTTGTCTGAGGAGGCAAGGTTTAGGTTTGCCCCTAAATACTAAATTTAGGGGCGTTACATGTAGGGACCAATGGGTCCCTTCCTTGGGGTGGGTACACCCCCTATTAAGCCACCCTCCAGTGGGAGAGGGGCATAAGCCTCAATCTGGTTGGTGGGTCCACCCATCTTCAGGATGGCAGGGACTGAGAGTTGTGATTTGCCTTGCCTCCCCCACCTGAGGGGTGGGGTTGGCAAAGGTGGGCACAACTCTCCTCCTAAGTCTGTTTTCCCACAGATACTCCCACCCAAAGTGGTGGTCAGAACCGGTGGGGGCAGTTGTTGGGAGCAGCAAATGGCTGGTGCAGCTCACAAAGGCGGCAAGCCTTTGAAGCTTCCCCTTCGTGGACCCTGCCCATCCTGGGGGAGGAGCGTTGGCACCTCGACCCAGGATGTGCTTTGTTTCAGGACCCCGAGAGCAGCAGACTCTCAACCCAGGGGTCCAGAAACAGGTCTTGTAGTGGCAGCTGGCGAGCAGCCACTCAGCTAGAATACTAGAGTTACGTTGTTTTTCAGGGGCATCTGTAAGATGCCCTCTGAGTGAATTTTTCATTAAATCCCACACTGGCATCAGTGTGGGTTTAATGAGCTGAGAAGTTTGGTATCAAACTTCCCAGTTTTTATTGAAGCCATCATGGTGCTGTTGAGTCCGTAATGACAAACTCCCAGACCATATATATTCTTGGAGGGAGGGAGGGAGCGGGAGAAAGAGAGAGGGAGAAAAGAGGCAGAGGGGGAGGGAGAGGGAGAGAATGAATGAGAATGTACAGGGCCTCTACAGGTGGCACGAAAAGTGCTGCAGTCCTTAGAGGCCTTCCCTGGTCACAGTGCCCTTGGTAGCTATGGTACTTTTTACAAGGGACTTACATGTGGCCAGGGAGTTGCCAAGTGGGTTTTGCAACAGTACCGTTTAGGGCAAGAACATATGCCCTGGGTACCTGATTGGCAGGAACCCAGGGCACACTCAGTTAAAGTGCATCAACTTTAGGCAAAACGTGGGGGGCAACCATGCAAAAAGGGGCACTTTCCTACATCCAGTCAAGCACATAGGGGTATTCACAAGGTGAGGAGGTGATCATATATTTTTGTTTAAATAATGCATGTTACTTTGATAGTAAGTTCCTACTTTTACCCAAATCCTTTTTACAGATCTTCATAACCCATTTCCATTGAACAAATAAAGAGATGCCCATAACTTGGAAATGAGAATGTTACACAATAAAAGAGTGACTACAGAAACCCTCTGAAGGCCCTTTTCCATGCTCTGAAGAAGTATGAACATTTAAGAACTCACCAGAGTATCCCAACAAGATCTGTGAACCAGACAAAGAAGGTGAACATTGTAATAAAGACATCTCTAGATAAAAATGGATGCGACCCCACTGTGACCCAAGATTCAAGCTGCTACCTTAGAAGTAGAGGGTTCAGTACATATGAATTCAGTGCCCCGGGAAATTGAGGCTCCAAAGTTGTTACAAGGGACTCACTTTCTGCCTTTCCAAACCCGTGATGTGTCAATTGAGTCCCTGCTGAAGACGTCAAACTCATCGTCCTGGAAGATGTTGGCCCGAGATGCAAGGAGGGATGAAGGTTCTGCTTTCACCTGCCTGAAAAAACGCAAGAATGAGGAATCACAATTATCACCCTAGAGAAAAGAAGTCCTTACTTGAAACTAGATAGGCTCACAATGGAAATATGCAACCTGCACTACTATTTTGTATAACGAAATCTGTCTATAGAAATAGGTATATTCAAAGAGGCAACAGGGCGGAATGCTAGATATGCATCTATTAAAGGGAAATTAGCAAATGTCTTCTTTAGGCTTAATATTACAACATGCATGCCACAACTTGTAAACAATAAAGGTACTTATTTTGCTGCATATTAAGTTAGATAATGTCAAGTGAGGAATGGCAATTCTTTTCCTAAAATAAGGTCTCTGTAGTAAATAGAGAAAGTAGGGAAGTGTTAGGAAAAGCAGTAAAATCTTAAATGAACCCCTCGTTTCATTGCCATGACGACCCGATAACCAGATATGAACCTCTGCACCAGCTAAATATGACGACTATTGCAATTGTGCAAGTTATATCTCAGTTTTGTAGCAATAGTGTACCTCTTTTCCCCATACTTTACTATGACTTCTGAGAGGTACTTTCTGTGTGGAGTGCTTTGCAGTAATGTACACCTTACCCTTCTCACGTTTAAAAATTATCTTCTATCCTGCAAGAGACAATCCCCATAACCCAATTGCAATTTTTCTGCTGGTAAAGTATTAATCTCAAGCAAATAATTTAAACAGAGTGGAAAAGTGTGTTCTCAAACATGATGTTGCTTTTTAAACGGCTGCAAAGATGACACTCGATCCAGTTACAAAACATATTTTAACAGTATATGCACCATTAACTATGAATTTGGGAAGCTCTAAAGAATAAACTTCTCTTTTTTTAGAAAGAGAGAACACAAGCAACTTGTCACCCAAAAAAGAAGCTGAAGCAAGTCAAATTGTAAGCATTCTAACTGAAACTGCTGCATTTTTCAAGAAGATATGTTGGTTTGTCTCTGAAAACCCTAGACCCACCTAATCAGGTAGTTCATGTGCTTTTGGCAACAGACTGTACAGTATTTA
Source organism: Triturus cristatus (assembly GCF_964204655.1). Lineage (NCBI taxonomy): Eukaryota > Metazoa > Chordata > Amphibia > Caudata > Salamandridae > Triturus > Triturus cristatus. The sequence continues at coordinate 286,616,812 of NC_140594.1, read as the reverse complement.
GACTTGCAAGTTTAGCCTCAAAGAAATGCTATTACTGTCTCTGCAAATAATGTTCAAATTGGCTGCCATATTCGGAGACAATGAAAGCCACAATTTTGACAGTCTGCTTTCTAGGTCCAGAAATAGTCACCTTGTGGCCATTGACGATGGAGGGGGCATTGACTCGTTGATTGAAAGGTCGAACATACTTCTTTAATGGCTGCTACTTTTCTTGGGCCCCTAATGTGCTAAAATAATAGGATTTGCTGTGTACACCAGCACTCTCTGACCCTTAATGGAGTGTGGAAGTAGGTACCTCAGTCCTGTTGGCCTCCCTAAGGATCTCACGATCACAGAGAACACAGAAAGGACTAGTGAGACAGAACTCCCCTACTAGCAATGGATCCTCCACGTTCCAGGATTTTTTTGTTGTAATGAAAATCTTTCTGGGTCTTGCTCCAATGGTAACAGTCCGGCTCAAACTGACAGGAGACGTTCTATATAAATGGGAGCACAAGCAACCCCAAATATGTTTTAGTTTGATTGGGCCTCATCAGCACTCCAGTGACTCTCCCAACCCAATATAGACCTACCGCTACCAATCAAATTTAATGAGGCCAATTAGACAAACCCACTGCTGTTGCAGCTGCCACGTGCAGAAATAGGGCTTAGGCCCATACAAACAAATTCTCGCTCCATTTCAACATACAGGATAGCCCCCAGAAGGTTGTTATAGGGTCTTTAGGGAGGATGGAACCTGAAAAAAGAGCGTGATTCACGTATTTAGGGCTAAGTGAGAATGCATCATTAAACCATGCAGCATAACGATAGCTAAAAAGTAGAGCAAAGTTACATATTTTGCACTAAGTGCATACAGTCCTGCTGCACCACATTGCTGCATAACCATTGCAGGAGGTTTTGAATCCGGCATCTACTCCACAGTGCCCCGAATGACTGGCTAACCAGTTCTGCTTAACCAGACATCACCTAGCCTTTACAGTTAAAGAAAAGCAGAGGGCATAAAAAGCTTGAACCTGAATTAAGTAACAAGCTGAGCCTTATATAGTAGGAAGCCAGTGCTCGCCATGATATATGGCAGAAACTGACCCTCATCACAAAAACAGATTAACAAAAATCAAACCTACCTATATATTCTTTCATGCACATTGATCCTTAATGCAAATTGCGAGCAAGATGGATGCCCAGGAAGAGGAATTAACAGTGCCAATTTTAATACGACAGATCCAGTCAGCAGGGGGGTGCAACTAGCATCAAAGGTGGAGCACGGAGATGATAAACTATTTTAAAGGTACTGCTACCCTTCAGAGCAGTGTGAACCAGGCACCTGAAAGACAGATGATGTTGCTGGCACACTGTGACAAAAGTGCTATATAATAATCCAAGGACATTTAACAAGTAACAGCGCTCAAACCTCTTAAAAAAATGAAAGGCTACATTGCAAGGGCTACGAAGAGTTGTAGTTACTCTCTCAAATACCCACTTTTGTTTCAAGCATTTATCAGAAAAAGACAAACTGAAAGAATATTAGGCCAGGATAAGTGGTCATACCTTTATGAAATATAAAGAATACTTAACAGAGTAAGTCAGCAATCTCCCTTAAAAATATTTTCAAATATATGTTTGTGCATGGTGCATTTATAAGCACCCTGGACCAGTAACACTGATCACACATTTGTAGAACGAAAGGCTTACTTTTTAAGCAGGAAAAGAAAAACATTTGTTGGGTGGCTTTTGGCATGACGGTGCACGCGCGCAGCCATCTACATCTCGCAAAACATTTAATTAAGCAAGCTTAAAAATTAGTAATGGTTGCTTAGATCGCAGTAACTGCCAAATTGCAGGCGTCTAATATGCCTTCAAATTAAAAATATTTGGAAAAGTTACTGATCTGCAATTAGAAAATAGGAATGTTGGGAGCTCCATTGAAGACAGTGGCATAGCCCTGGGCTTATAATTGCTGTAATAAGCCTTCCGCTACACAATTTCAATGTTTGTCTTTATGTTCCTGCCTTTTTAATTTAGAACATTCTACCCTTATGGGTGGAGTTTTCTAATAGCCTTATAGCCCTTCTGCCTCAAGCTATACCGGTTGTTAAAGACCACCTGCAGCACAGGCCTATAACTCTGGTTCAAGGCCTTTAATTACTGGTATAGCCCTCGGCAGCAGGCTATAAGGCAAAATTCTTACCCTCATTCAGAGGAATTTTCACTCATTCATCAACCAATATGCAAAAATCTTTCACAAACGTTTTTGTTTTTAAAGAAATGGAGAGTGAAAAAGCAATGCAATGTTGACAAATAGGCTGCCGCTTTCCAGGTTTAAAAAAAACCTGACTGCTCCTTTGAAGAAGCACACACCACCAGTTTCTCATTATGCCCAGTCAGTAGCAGTTAACTCTGTTCCCTTAACAGAAAAATCATTGGCAAAGCAAATACGTCTCACATATTGTATTTGCTAATGGTTTTTGTGTGATTCTGTACAGCATGGGTACTCACAAACATTTTTCCAGGGGCGAGAAAGGACGGTATGTGGAGAGTCCGAGGGCCGCATTGATGCCAGCATGCAAGAGTTCAGGGGAGAATTTATGTAAGGTGGGTGTAGGTGAACAATTTACATTGTGTGGACTGTGAATCATGAAGTTATTTTTAGGATTTCATTCCATACTGCCCTCTAAAGCCCCTAGTCTCTAGAAGAGGCATAGATCTGACAAATGTGTTATGCTGTTTTTAGCCATGATCTATCTACTGCACCCTGGGTTAAGTCTTCCCAGTTGGCTATTGCTAACTGTAGTGAGTACAGTGTACGAGGAAATTACTTCATTAATTAATAAGAATCTTAGGCCTCTCAATCTCCTTATTCCTGGAGTCTCTTATCTGTAAACATTAGGAATTCTTATAAACAGGTGCAGGTAAGGTATTAAGAGCTATAAAAATTCTTTGACAAAGGCACTACCACTCTGTTGAGACTTGTATTGTTACCAGTGTTGATGATAACAGGAGCACATTGAATGATTTTTCTAATTGTTGAATGTAATATTCGCACACACACTTCTGTTATTCATTATGATTAGATCACTGTGTATTTTTAGATTTTTACGAAACGTTCTCTGGTTGGGCACTGTGTTCAGCAGGTCCTCTTAACATCCATTATATTTTGCTGATATCAAAATTACAGATGATAATACAGTAATCTGCAATGATGACTAGACTTTTACAGCAGGAGTGTTAACAATCAATACTGAAGTAACAGCGGAGAAGCGCCCACCAGATATTGAAGCAAATGCTATTTAAATTTGCTTCAATATCTGATTCCTTTAAGATCTGTGTAGAAACAGGATTGTTGAAAAGACGTGTACCAACAAGGGGTCATGTACAAATGACATTTCAAAACTGGCATGTACCAGTAGTGCTGTAACAATTTTCAGAGAGGGGGTGGTGCCATTAAGGTTACATCACTGAAGTCATAAGGGATTGTGAAAAATCCATACATCAAACAAATAACAAGTGTAGCAAATGTATTCAGTAGGAGAGTGATAAGGGTGTAGAATGTAGCTGGTGGTGCATTTTGGACAACACCATTGCAAATATATTACTAAAGCATGGTGGGGAGGCGCACTATCATTTATAAGCAACACATTTTCCACTGAAGTTACCACTAAATTTGCACAGACACAGTTTTACTGATTTGTTTATGCAGCACAAAAACAATAGTGTTTGGAAATTGGGTTTCAGCGAATATTTCATTTGTGGATCACCAAGTAATTTTTTTTACTAGCATCTTTGTTTCCACCACACAATTACAAAATAATGCTTCATTTCTAACTGTGGATATACTCTGAAATATCTGTACAGTTCATTTACAGGTATTTAAACAGTTTCTGTATACAAGAAAAGTATGACATCCTCCAGCTTTTACTTTCACACTCCTGGGACCCAGCAAGATTGTTGTATAGTTCAATTTACACAATCCTCTGAATTTGCAGTCAAGAGAAAGAACACCAACCTTCCTTTTAATAGAATAACCAGCAATTTTCCAGAAGAGATAGCCTGACATCTAACATCAGTCTTTGAATGCACTGCAAATGTGCCACAAAAAAAACTACATTTCAAGGGCTCTTTATTGCTTATTCACCTTCTGAACTGCAGCATGGTCACAGGTATACATGATTAATAAACCTGTAGTGCCAAAGATAATTAGAATCAGTCATACAAAAAGATAATTGTCCCAGGAGAGGAAAAGGAAAAGTTACTTACCTCAGGCATACAGAAAGATAATTGTCCCAGGAGAGAAGGAAAGGAAAATGCTACTTTCCAGTATTCATCTGTTCTTGGCATGTAGAGCTGTAGAGTTGTATACTTTAGCATAGATCGCCATCTGGTGTTGGGCTTGGATGTTTGCACTTTGTTTTTGTGAAAGAAGTCTTTGTAGTCACGAGATAGGTGATAGTGCGCATGGGCATCGACTCCATCTTCAGATTGTTTTTCGCCATAAAGGGTGATGATGGAGTTAATGAGAGAATAGAAGAGGATGTTCATGTGATGTATCCAAGTAAGATAACACTGCAACAGATAGAGGTACCCGGAGAGGTGGGTGGGCGTATAAAACTCTACAGCTCTACATGCCAAGAACATATGCATACTGGTAAGTAGCATTTTCCGTTCGAGGCATATGAGCTGTAGAGTGAATACTTTAGCTTAGACTATAAAGCAGTTTTTCCCCTAGCAGCAGCAACCTGTATCCGTTGCAGTAGTTTGAAAAAGTGTTCTTAATACAGCCTGGCCCACAGAATCTTGTTGCTTTGCTTGCACATCTACACAATAGTGTTTAGTGAAAGTATGCGGTGTAGACCAAGTTGCTGCTTTGCAGATGTCATCTAGGGGAATGTTCCCTAAGAATGCCATAGAAGCCCCTAGTTTGCTTGTGGAATGAGCTCTAGGGGGAATGGTTAATGTGCGATTAGCTTTGAGAGAGCCTATTTAGATGCATTTAACAATCCACCTTGCAATTCCTGTTTTTGAAATGGGATTGCCCTTGTGAGGTGGGGAGAAAGCTACAAATAGTTGTTTTGTGTTTCTAAAACTTTAAGTTTTTTCGATGAATTAGAGGATGGCTCTTTTAACATCTAACGTGTGGAGAACGCGTTCTGCCACTGAGTCTGGTTGAGGGAAAGAAACTGGAAGTTCAACTGACTGATTAAGGTGAAATACCACTTTAGGTAGAAATTTTGGGTTACGCCCAAGAACCACTTTACTATGATGTATTTGTAAAAATGGTTCTTGTATGGTCAATGCCTGGAGTTCACTAACTCTTCTAAGTGGTGTGATAGCTACCAGGAAGGCTACTTTCTAAGTAAGGAATTATAACTCACATTTGTGCAGAGGTTTAAATGGGAGACCCATGAGTCTGGTCAGAACTACATTGAGATTCCATATAGGAGAAGGTGGAACTCTAGGTGGAATTATTCTTTTAATCCTTCCATAAACGGTTTGATAGCGGGTACTCGAAACAACGACAAATGTTGTCTGTTTTGGAGGTAAGCAGCAATTACAGCAAGATGTAGCCATATAGATGTATATGCTAGGTTACATTTTTGTAGATGCAAAAGATAACAGATAATGTTTTGAATGGAAGCATTTAGCGGATCAAATTTGTTATTTGTACAATAAATGGCAAATCACTTCCACTTTGCTGCATAGCATGCTCTAGTAGTGGGACGTCTAGCCTCGTTAATGATGTTCATGCAGTCTGGCGGGAGATTAAGGTAGCCAAACTCTAGGACTTCAGGAACCAGATTGCAAGGTTGAGTTGATTGTGATCTGGGTGCCTTATCTCTCCATGGTTCTGAGTAAGATTTTTGGGGGAGAGCTGCAGCTTTTGAGGAGACACTACTAAAAGTTCCAACAGGATTGTGAACCATGGTTGACGTGCCCATGTTGGAGCAATTAGGATCATTGTGAGGGAGTATTGTTTGAGCTTCCGAACCAGTAACGGAATGAGCAGGAGAGGCGGAAAAGCGTATGCAAATCTGCCTGACCAGTTCATCCATTGCGCATTGCCTTCGGACAATGGGTGTGGATACCTGGATGCGAAGCTTGGGCATTTTGCGTTTTGGTGTGTGGCGAACAGGTCTATTTCTGGGTAGCCCCACATCTGAAAGAATGGAAGCAGAACTTGAGGATGAAGTTCCCATTTGTGGATCTGCTGATTTTGACGACTGAGCCGATCTGCAATCTGATTGTGTACTCTGGGGAGGTGTTCTGCAAGGAGGTATATGTTTTGCGGAATGGCCTACCTCCATATGCTTTGAGCTAGGTGTGAAAGCTGCAGAGTATGTGTCCCCCCCTGTTTTTGGATGTAATACGTTGCTGTCATGTTGTCTGTACGGATCAGGACAGCTTTGCCTACTAGGTGGAGTTGAAATGATTTTAATGCCATGAAGATTGCTAGCAATTCCATATAATTTATGTGGAATTGTTTTTGGTGAGGGGTCCATATGCCCTGAATAGTATGATTTTGGAAGATAAACTCCCCAGCCGGTGAGCGATGAGTCTGTTGTGAGCACTATCTGTGGAACCGGGTCTAGGAACAGCCACCCTTTGGAAAGGTTTTGAGTGTTCCACCACTGCAGAGAGCGATGTGTGCGGCTGTCCACCAACACCAGATCTGTTATCTGACCTTGGGCCTGGTTCCACTGATGTGCCAAACACTCCTGTAAGGGACGCATCTAGAGTCTTGCATAAGGGACTATGAGAATGCAAGAAGCCATCATCCCTATTAACTGCATGAACACTCGTGCTGGTAATATGAGGACTTGTATGGTGCTTATTCTGACTGGGTTGGGATATGCTAGAGCTTTTGAAGTGTTTATTGTAGCTCCTATAAATTGTTGTGTTGTGGACAGTTGGAGATGGGATTTGGAGAGGTTGACTGTGAATCCCAAATCGTGCAGCAAGTGAATATAGTTTTGTGTGTGTGTTGAACACAGCTGCTGTGTGACTAGGCTTTTATGAGCCCGTCGTCCAGATAAGGGAAAACCTGAATATGTTGTCTTCTTAAGTGAGATTCCACTACTACGAGGCACTTGGTGAAGACTCTGGGTGCTGTGGTTACTCCGATTGGGAGGACTTTGAATTGGTAGTGTTGTCCGTTTATCACAAACCTGAGATATTTCCTGTGAGTGGGGTGAATGGGAATGTGAAAGTAGACATCCTTTAAATCTAGAGTGGTTAGAAAGTCGCCTTATTGGAGCAGTGGGATTACCTGTTGGAGAGTGAACATATGAAAATGGTCTGACTGAATGTATAGATTTAATGGCCTGAGGTCCAGTATTGGTCTGAGAGAGCCGTCCTTTTTTGGTATTAGAAAGTATAGTGAATACACTCCTGTGCCTTGATGAGGCAAAGGGACTGGTTCTATTGCATGTTTTTGTAACAGGGAGAGAACCTCTTGTTTGAGAACAGTGAGATGTTCTCAGGACATTGGGCATTCTCTGGGAGGAAAGTTTGGTGGGGTACCAGGGAGTTCCAGGCAATAACCATAATAATTTGTCTTACCCATTTGTCTGTTGTAATGGAATTCCAGACATGTAGAAACTTTGCAAGGCGTCCCCCGACAGGAGTGAAATGGTCGGGGGAAGCGGAGGGAAGTCGCTGCTTGTTTGCAGGGGAAGTGTGGGTGGAATTATTTTTGCCTCTTCCCCTATTGTTGTTTCCTCTATATCCTCCTCGATAGAACCCCCGGGAGGAGGAAGGTTAATTTTGTTTTTTGTAAGTAGAGGAGGTATTCTCTGATAAAATTGTTGTGGAGCTGCCCCTATAAAAGGAGCGACGAAAGGAGCCTCTGTTGGAGGGTAGTTGTACGGCTCCCATGGATTTGGCAGTTTCCGTATCTTTCTTCATTTTTTCTAATGAAGAGTTTACATTTGGTCCAAAAAGATGTTGTTGGTCAAAGGGTTGGTTTAGTATCGCTGGCTGTACTTCTTGTTTGAATCCTGAGATTTGAAGCCAAGCATGTCGGCGTAGCAAGATGCTGGTGTTAATGCCACTGATGCTGTGTCAGCGGCATCAAGTGCACATTTTATAGAGGTGTTTGTAATTAATTTACTCTCTTGAATGAGGTCGTTGGTTTTACCTTTGTATTGATCTGGTAAATGCTGCATTAGCTTTTCCAGTTCATCATAATGCGCTCTGTCATTGTGTGCCAGGAGGGCTTGCGCATTGGCAATACGCCAACTATTAGCGGCTTGTGACGCAATTCATTTGCCTGGCGCGTCTATGAGCTTTGACTCCTTATCAGGAGGAGGTGCGTCACCTGTGGCTTGTGAATAGGCACGTTTGCGGGCATTAGATACAACAAGGGAGTCTAGGGGGACTTGACCTTTAATATAAACTTATATTTTTTATCAACTCTTGGGGTGAGGATTCGTGCTCTAACTGGGTCCTTGAATACTTTGTCAGTATGCTTTAGCATGCCTTTTAACATTGGCAATGTATTAGTTGATTTTTGGGATGGAGTGAAAGTTTCCATGAGGAAATCCTCCTCTAATGGGTCAGTGTGTAATTATACCCCATGATATAGAGCAGCCCAATTGATAAGCTGTGCGAATCCTATATTATCATCGGGTGGTGATGGTCTGGAAGGCTATAGGTCCGGCTCATTAGTACTGTCGCACAAGTTACTACTTGTGTAACGATATATCTGTAAGAGACATTAGTTAGTGATAGATTCCTTACCTTAGAATATCCCCAGGCGTCAGACTGGATCTAGAAAGCTTTGCTAGCAGGACGCCTGCACGTCAGTAGGTGGTGTCGTGCGGCTCCGCGTCCGTCGCTGGCGTCGTAAGCGCCGAGATGACGTCACGGAGACTACTTAGGCACCACCCAAGCGCGCGGACGTCAGTTCTGTACATGACTTTCCACGCCAGGAACGCAGAGCCATTCAAAAAATTGACCACTGGTGCCAAGAAACTAGGGCCCTGAAAGGGATGACTTTAACCCTAGAAATCAGTTCGCAGAACGGGGAGGATGGGGGGTGGCGGTAAGGAATATCGTTACACAAGTAGGAACTTGTGTATCTGAAAGAGACACGTTAGTGATAGATTCCTTACCTTAGAATGGATACCCCAGCAATACCAACCCCGGTGGTGGGCCTGCGAACAGATTACACCAGAAAGTCACGGAGAACAGAACGGCCAAAGATGCCGTCTCTCTGGACCTGACTGTAAAGGCAGTAATGCTTGGGAAACGTGTGCAGCGAGGCTCACGTAGCTGCCTGACAAATGTCCTGCAAGGGGGCGCCGCGTCCCAAGTCAGTAGTGGCTGCTGTTGCCCTGGTAGAATGGCCACGCAGCCCCACAGGAGGCTCCTTCTTAGCCATCGAGTAACAGGCCTTGATGCAGAGAACGACCCACCGAGAGATGGTCTGTTTGTCCACAGCCCGACCTTTTTTGGCGCCCACGTAGCCAACCAACAGCTGGTCATCCACCCGGAACTGTTGTGTGCGCCTCAGGTAGAACGAGAGCGCACATTTTGGGTCCAGACGGTGGAGCCTCTCTTCCTCTTTTGAAGGATGCAGAGGCGGAAAGAAGATGGGCAAAGTGATAGTCTGCCCGATGTGGAATGGCGTGACAACCTTTGGTAAAAGAGAAGGACGGGTCCTTAAAACCACCTTGTCCGGATGAACAGAAAGGAAAGGAGGTTTGGAAGAAAGAGCCTGGAGCTCACTCACTCTTCTGGCAGAGGTGATAGCTACCAGGAAAGCCGTCTTAAGAGTGAGAAGATGCAAAGGACAGGTATGAAGGGGCTCGAAGGGAGAGCACATCAGATAGGTCAAGACAGGATTCTAGTCCCATTGAGGCATTATGAACGGCACAGGAGGAAATGTGTGCGTAATGCCTTTCAGGAAACGGTTAACTACCGGGGACTTAAAGAGAGAAGGCTGATCAGGAGGCCGCAGAAAGGTGGAGATGGCCGATAGATAACCTTTGATAGTGCCCAGAGCTGAGCCCTGCTCGGCCAAGGACAGGAGGAACAGAAGGACCTCAGAAAGAGGGACAGAAAGGGGATCCACAGACTTTGCTGTGCAACATGGCACAAACTTGTTCCACATGCAGGCGTATACCGTCTTCGTGGAGGAACGCCTGGCTGCCAGAATGACATCACAGACTTCGGGAGGAAGATCGAAAGCTGTCAACTGCCGCCGCTCAATCTCCACGCATGGAGGTGGAGGCTGGACAGGTTCAGGTGGCGGACCGTCCCCTGCTGCTGCGACAGAAGATCCTCCCGAAGAAGCAGTCGGATCGGGGGATCGATCGCCATGCTGAGTAGAGTTACTTGGGATACCAGTATCTTCGTGCCCGATCCGGAGCCACAAGGATGACTTGGGCCCGATAGCGCCAAATCTTCTTCAGCACTCTGGGCAGAAGTGGTATAGGCGGAAAGGCGTACAATAGACCGCAACTCCACTCGCGACGAAAAGCATCGCCTAACGAGTGCCGCCTTGGAAATTCCAACGCGCAGAACTGAAGACATTGCACGTTCTCTTCAGTGGCGAATAGATCAAACCAAGGCTCTCCCCACTGCTGAAAGAGACCTTGCACCATGTCAGAGCTCAGACGCCATTCGTGATCCATCAAGCACCGGCGGCAGAGTTCGTTCGCCCTGGTGTTCAGAGAACCTGCCAGGTGTTGAACCATCAAGGTGATGCCTTGATGTTCCAGCCATGTCCAGAAGCGCATAGCCTCCTGACATAGGGTCCAGGACCCCACCCCGCCCTGTTTGTTGCAATACCACAAGGCGGTGGTATTGTCCGTGAACACCTGCACCAAACTTCCTCGGACAGAGGGAAGGAATGCCTTCAGTGCAAGTCGGATTGCCCGAAGCTCCAACAGATTGATATGGAGCCGGGACTCCGCCGGAGACCAGAGGCCTCTGATCTCCACCTCTCCCAAGTGGCCTCCCCATCCCAGGAGGGACGCATCCGTCACCACTGTGTGCTCCGGTTGGGGAGGTGAGAGGAAACTGCCAATGACCCAATCGTGATTCGTGAGCCACCACTGCAATTGCCGTGCAGTGCCCTCCGAGATCTGGACATGATCGGACAGGTTGCCCTGATGCTGCGCCCACTGGAACTTCGGGTCCCACTGCTGAGCCCGCATATGCCATCTGGCATGTGTCACCAGCAGGATGCAGGAGGCCATCAGGCCCAGAAGCCGGAGGGTCACCCTGACTGAAACCCGGGACAGAGGCTGAAAGATCGAAAGCATAGCCTGAATATCCCGGACTCGCTGCCCGGGAGGATAAACCCGAAACAGCGTCGAATCCAGAACCGCTCCGATGAAGGGGAGCTTCTGAGAGGGACTCAGGAGCGCCTTCGGCACACTGATGGAGAACCCCAGCAAATTCAGGAGGTCGGCCGTAGTCTGAAGGTGGTTGATGACTGCCTGGGGCGAGCCCGCCTTCAATAACCAATCGTCGAGGTAAGGGAAGACGGACACCCCGACCTGAGCAGGTGAGCTGTGACCACCGCCATCACCTTCGTGAACACCCGAGGGGCGCTGGTAAGGCCGAAAGGGAGCACGGCAAACTGAAAATGCTCCTGGCCTACCGTGAACCGCAGGTAACGCCAGTGGGCCGGCAGGACGGGGATGTGAAAATATGCGTCCTGCAAGTCCAACGCTACCATCCAGTCTCCAGGGTCGAGGGCAGCCAGAGTCAGCATTTTGAACTTCTCCTTCCGGAGGAAGCGATTGACGTTCCGGAGGTCCAAGATGGGGCACAGGCCCCCTTTGTCCTTCTTGGGGACCAGAAAGTAGTGGGAATAACAACCACTACCTACTTCCGGCCCAGGAACGCACTCAATGGCCTCCTTGGTCAAGAGGGCCATGACTTCCTGCTGGAGAAGTACCAAGTGATCCCCCGACATGCGGTGGCACCGAGGTGGCATGGCTGGAGGGGAGGACTGAAAGGGAAGGGAGTAACCCCTGCAACACCCACTTGTCCGATGTGATATCGCGCCAGTGGGGAAGGTGGTGGCGGATCCTGCCACCCACCGGCGTGGGGTGCTCAACAAAGCTTGGATTAGGAAGGTTTGGAGGTAGAAGCAGCGGGGGCGGAGGTGGACTGACCCCCACGCTGATTCCCAGACCCGCCCCTGCGGAAGCCGCGTCCGTGGCGGCGCTGAGGCTGGTTCTGCACAGGCTTGCTGAAGAAACGTGCCTGGGCGCCTCTGCCGTGGCCACGAAAGGAACAAAAACCAGGAGTGGCCGGGCTTTTTGCAGAAAGACCCAAGGACTTGGCCGTGGCCCGCGAGTCCTTAAAACGCTCCAGTACACGGTCGGCCTTATCGCCAAACAGGTGAGTGCCATCAAAGGGCATGTCCATGAGCGAGCTTTGGACATCTGGCGAGAACCCGATAGATCTCAACCAGGCGTGGCGACGAAGCGCCACAGTCGTAGAAATCGCCCTACCCAGTGAGTCCGCGGTGTCCAAACCACACCGAATGGTGAACTTAGCCGCATCCTTACCCTCAGCAACATCTTGGGAAAGCACCGCGTGGGTCTCCTCAGGACACTGAGGCAACACCTGTCCAACTGTATCCCACACCACGTGGGAATAGCGGCCCAATAAGCAGGTGGTCTTCACTGACCGCAGCCCCAAGCTGGCCGAAGAGAACAACCGCTTACCGAACTGTTCCAGCTTCTTAGTGTCCTTATCCGGCGGAGCCGTGGGAAAGGTACTCTGTGACGTCGAGGCTTGGATAACCAGACTCTCAGGTGTAGGATGAGTGGTCAGAAAAGCAGGGTCACCAGGCGCCGGGCGGTGATGCCTGGCGACATTCCTATCCACAGGGGCACCTGTGGCTGGCCGCGACCAAGTGCCCAAAAAGACGTCAGTGAGGGCGTCGTTAAATGGAAGCAGGGGCTCCGACGAAGTGGACGCCGTCTGGAGCACCTCAGTGAGGAGATTAGTTTTGAGAGCCACCGTAGGGAGATCAAGGTTGAGGACCTCAGCTGCCCGGCGGAGCACTATCGAGTAGGAGGCGCCCTCCTCCATGGTAGGCGGGGGAGAGGCAAACCCCGGGTCAGAGGAGACGTCGAGGTCGCCGGCATCCTCCAAGTCGTCCACCCATTCCTGCTCGGAGTCACACTGATGGGCAAGAGGGTCCTCGGACCCCTCCCAGTCGTCCTCCACCTCTTTCGCATGGGGAACAGACCGCGGCGGCAGAGCTGGGGCCGGAGAAGGAACAAACGGCATCAGAAACTGCGCCGGCCGGGGCTGAGCCGGCGCCGCGTCCCAATGCGGATCCCAGGCCGGAACAAAATGGTCCTGGAACCTGGGCAAGGGCAGGACGAATGACACCCACTGAGGTGCCGGGGGCGGAGTCGAAGGTGGCGCTAGAGCTGGGGCTGGAGCCGGCAGCGCTGGACCTTGTGGCGCCAGGGCCGGAGCCAATGGCGCAGGATTCTGTGGCACTGAAGCTGGATCCACCGGCACCGCCAGCGGTCCAACAGGATCTGGACACGGGACCCGAAGGCGCGCCGGCGGGAGCCCGAGGCCAAAAGAGGCTGTCCATGGTAGCAAGAAATTCTTGCACCTGTTCGGGAGTCACCGACGGACACGGGTAAGGTGGGTAGGCCGCGGGACTCCCAGACTCCAGAACCCCTGTCCGACTCGTCCAAATGAGAGGACTGCCGGGGGAGGAGGGGGGGGGAGGGCGGGGGGAAGTCGGAGAGCGAACTCGCTTCTTCGACTTCTTTTTGTGTCGACTCTTACCCGAATCCAAGGGTGAAGACTTGGAGCCCGAAGAGCGACGACTGCGGGCCCGCGAGCGTTCCCGCGATCGGTCCCTGGACCTGGAACGGCGCTGGGACGAGTGCCGGACCTCCAGCAGCTTCTGGCGCCGCTCCCTCAAGGTCTTCGGGGCCATGGCCCGACAGTCCCGGGAGTCGTGGTCGGTCTCCAGGCAGTAGAGGCAGACATCGTGGGGGTCCGCCACCGACATACTGCGACGGCAGGCCCCACAAGACTTAAATCCAGGCATCCCTATGTGCACCTTGAAGTATAGGAGAGAAAAAGTCTCAAAAAGGGTAGTCAAAAAGTGACTAAGGTACGTGCTCTAACCGGATCTGCGCTTGCTGGCGCGGGAAAAGAAAGAACTGACGTCAGCGCGCATGGGTGGTGCCCAAGTAGTCTCCGTGACGTCATCTCGGCGCTTACGACGCTAGCGACGGATGCGGAGCCGCACGACGCCACCTACTGACGCGCAGGGGTACTGCTAGCAAAACTTTCCGGATCCAGTCTGACGCCTGGGGATATTGTAAGGTAAGGAATCTATCACTAACGTGTCTCTTTCAGATTGGGTCTTTATCATAGGCATCCCATGGATCTGGGTCTTGTGGTATGGTGTGATGGTCATTATCCCCATCCCCGTCTCCTTCTGTATTAGTATCGTCATCTGTCATTATCCCCCTGTGGGTCAGGGGAGAAATGAGGTAGTGGTGAGTTATTTGGAGATATTAGTAAGTTAGGATTAATAGGTGGATGAGATGGAGGTATGTAAGGGAGACAGGGGTTAGTACCCATGTTCCTCCTCTTTTTGGGAAGTATATGGTGTTCCTGAAATATTCTGTTTTCGTTTCTTAGGAAGGGTTGCTACAAGATGTCAAGTTGTTGGACCAATATGCAGTTTCTTTTGCTTGGGATCCATTGGTTCTTGTAAAGGAAGTTCTTTAGGTGGTAATTCCTTCTCTTTGGGTGTTTCATAGGTTATTTTATTGGCAGTCTGTTTTTTCGGTTCCGAATCCTTTGAAGCATGTTGTTTATGCACCAAAGGTTTGTCTCTTGGAACTTTCGGTTCCGAAGGTTTGTCTTTAACTTTTGGATCTGAAGGCTTATCTTTGGGTTTCGGCTCCGAAGATTTGGCTTTAGTTCTTACCGGTTCCGAAATCTTTGGTTTATGAGGTTTCGGGTCGCAGTCTTTCGGTACCAAAGATGACTTCGATGCTGGTATCGGGGCTATCACTAGGCCCGAGGGCGAAGGTAGTACTGGAGCCTTGATGGGATTTTCGGTGACTTGGGGCTTGGTACTCACAGTTTGTTGACCTGGAGTGATGCGAGAGTCTTGCTCCATGTCGGAGTCATCAGCTTTAGACACAGAGATTTCTTCCTCTTGCCACAAATCGTTTTCTTCGATCGAATGATCGACAGGCCTCGCAGCTGCTTTCTGCGTGCTCCGGAGAGAGGCACAGACTACAAACCTCGTGTAGGTCTGTGTGTGGAAATTTAGCTCCACACAGAGGCATTTTTAAAATGTGGTCCATTCCATCGACTGCTGGCGTGCTCGGTGAGGGTAGGCCTTGCGGCCCGCGTCGAAGCTCTCAATTGAAGTGGCTGGATTTCAACTATGCGCCTCCAAGGGGAAAACCCTGATCGAAACAATACCGTCGAGGGGAATGATTGCGCATCGAAAGGTTCGAAGACGATCCCGAACCGGAGCGCAGAAATACACATCCAAACCCGATCGAGTTGATGCCCATTTGCACTATCATCCTAAGGAGGAGTCACCTACCTCGTGACTACAAAGACTTCTTACAAGAAAAAAACAAATTGCAAACATCCGAGCCCAACACCAGATGGCGATCTATGCAAAAGTATACAATCTACAGTTCACATGCCTCGAACATAGTGTTAGTTAATCAGTAAGTGCTTAGGTTTTGGAGTTATTATTCTGTGGTTAGAACCAGGGTCCCCCAGGGTCAAGGATGCACTCCCAAAACACCCTCAGTAGCGCTAGGGCGGTCAGGTGTAGAGTCCTGAGGTCCAATGTTATCCAATGGGGGATAGATGGCCTCTGGTTGGTGGCTGCTCACGAGCAGGCCACAAGGTTGTGGGAACAAAGATCTGGGTGTTATGCTCCGGGCAAAGAGGGGTCAGATTTAGCACACATGGTGCACCCACAGCAGCACAGTGGGGGCCAGGTACAGGGTGCTGATTTGCCGTCGGATGGCCTGATGATTTCCATGGGGATTCTCTGGTTGCTACAAACACTGCAGGATCGGGACGAAGATCTTCTGGAGGCAGCCACTGGTTGGAGAGGTAAATTGGGATGTCTTGGGATGCCGGGACACCAGCAGCTGGGCCACCCAATTCAGTGGGACGTTGGGCGAAGGGATGTCTTTTGGCGTTGGGTTTCTCTTACCGGCTCCCGTCGGGGGGATCCTCCAAAAAGGGGCTGCAGGTGTCGGTTGAAGACTTGAGGCAGGTTAGGGATCACCAGATCCTAGGTGTTGGACCACTCGAACTCAGGCCGTTGGGTGCAGAGTGGTGCAGACTCATGGATTTGGCAGGAGCCAGAGTCTGTGGTGAGCAAATCTGGTGCTCATAGGAGACAAAGTCTGGTTTGGGAGGGCAGGTCCTCCGGGTTCTTGGGGGCTGCTGGCTGGAGGACACACTGGAATTTCTCTGTGGTCGGTGGAGGTCGGGACAGGCCGGTAGAGCTGGGGCCAAGTCAGTTGGTGTCCTCCTCTTCTTCTTCAGTACAGATCTTCTGTCCTTATTCTTCTTGTCTGAGGAGGCAAGGTTCACGGTTGCCCCTAAATACAAAATTTAGGGGCGTTACAGGTAGGTACAGGTCGGGACCAATCGCTGGGGAAACTTCACTACCAAGATGAGCAAACTCACACTCAGGCTGTCGGCGTAGAGTGCAGAGTGGGCAGGGAACGCGGATCCGCCTAGATCCAGAGTCTTTGGAGTCGTTTTCTTCTGGACAGGTCCACTGTCCACAGGAGATTGGAGTCTTTGTTGAAGGCAACAGTCCTCTCAGAGACCACACCAGGGTTGGTAGGGATTCAGCGGACACCTCTGATGTGTCTTCTGGGTAAATGGTACAATAAATCCCACACTGGCATCAGAGGGGATTTATTGAAAGGAGTAGTTTGTTACCAAACACTCCTGTGACGCAATCATGGTACTGTGGAACTCGAGTTGTCGAGTGTCCAGCCCATGCACTCTTTATGCCTTCCCTGGCACTTACCATATCAGGAAATGGGGCTCAGTACTGTAAGTGCATGTCTGCTCCTGCAGATATGCCCTCACCTGTAGTATAGTGCACCATGCCCAAGGGTGTGAGGCCTGCCAGAGGGGTGACATTTATACTGTCAGGCAGTGGTAGCTGGCATGTTAACCAGGAAGGGTGCCATGTCGACTTTGTTGTTTTCTCCCTCACAGGGGAATGCAGGCTGCAAGGGCAGAGGCATTGTCCCAGTGAGGGGTGTCCCAGGGGAATCTATCCAGCCCCAAGGGCCCTAGGTACCCAGGGTACCATTTACTAGGGACTTATAGTGGGCAGAAGTACCAATTGGGAGTTTGTTTTAGGGAAGGAGCACTGGCAAAGGGGACCTAGTTGGCAGGGACCCTGTACACTACATTTGAAACCACATCAAAACCAGGCAAAAAGTAGGGGGCTAACCATGCAAAAGAGGCACTTTCTCACACTCAGATTGTGCCAGAACCAGCTGCAGGATCGGCTTGAAGTATGCAGACTTTGGAAGTGAGATCGTGAAAGGAGGTGTCGGCCCACACCTGCTCAGGCAAATGGCGCAAGGGAGCCAAATCCTGCTTCAATTTCTGGTGTTTCTCACGCTTAGCTGAGAACTTAGAGCACAATGAAGACCGACCTCTGGAGCGGCTCCGTTGAACATGGGAAGAGGAACGAGACTAAGAACAAATTTTGCATGCGGAGTGGGATTTAGAATGGTCTGAGTGAGTAGAATTTTTACGGTTGGCGACAAAGTTTCACCTAGCGTTTTCCCAGAAGGTCTTTGGGTTCATCAAAGTGCAGTCGCCGCAGGCCTTGAAGTCGTGGCTCGACCCCAGGCACACCTGATGTTCACATTATTTGTTTGCAACAGTCCCTATAGGGCTTAAAACCTGTCATTTTAGGGGATGACATCCCTTGCACACTGACATTTTAGAAAGTATCAACATTAAGTTTCACTGAGAGAAAAGAGGGAGCTTCGACTCTGCATCTGGTAGAGCGGAGCGGCGTCTATATAGACCTGCCCATCATTTAAGGAACGGAACATCGCCAGTGCAGAGCCGCATGGCGCCACCTTCCGGCACACAGTGGTTCTGCTAAAAAAGAAATAAAAAGTTTCTGAATCTCTTAGAACGTCTGGGGAATATTTGAAAGATGAGGACTCTGCTGCTAGAAGCCTATATCAGGAGGATAGAATATTTTCTAGCTGTTCCACAGTCCTTTAATGCAGTGAATCAACAGATAACCTTTGGTTCATTATCATTTACAAGGGATAAGGGCAGATGTTGAAGAGTTGACAGGGAAAAAGGCAATGCCGCCTTCTCTTTCTATAGATAGTAATTAATAGGAACAGAAGATCAAGTTGTACGCCAGCAATGAGTAGCAAAAAGTCAGATGAACTAGTACCTCTGGATATAATATACAAATGACAATAATATAATTACACAGGTTTCACAAAGAGACATGGCCCTCAGCTGTCGGGTCAGAATCTAAGGAGTAGTGTCTGGCAATGTATGTGCTAATCTTCATGAGGCCATTGTGCTAATTTAAATAACTATCTTGGGGGCAGCAGCTCTCTATGACGTCATGACTCCGTGAACCTGGAATGCACTGGAAACTCTTGGAAACAAATAATCAATTTAATTGATTTTCAGGAAGCACTTCAAAATTACATTTGACACTAAGTTCCAGTTTGTTGCACACCTGATTTGTATAACTACTAGAAGGGTCAGTGCAGAACTTAAAAAGTTGATTCTGGAGTCCTAACTCAATCTCTGACTATTTCTCAACATGTATATTTATAAAAAGTTAGTGTTTGTTTTGATGGTATAACTGTTCCATCATTAATGTACACTGGCAATAAAGTGTAAACTGCTGATAACGCTTTGCTAAATCTAATTTTTATATAAGAAAGGTTTCTCCTGCTGAAAAAACATGTTGGCTTGCATGTGTAACATGTACCAAAACCCCTGGGCTGTGAACACCATTTAAAACTGCAAATAAAAATGAATAAATCGCTATGTTCTAAAAGAGAGTAGCACTAGCTGCTGATCTAAATCTAGCAGAAAGGAAACTAGACTTTTATTCATCTGGTATCACGTGACAATACATAAAACTATTCAGCAACAGAATATTTAGATGTTGTAAAGCTTGTGCTAATAAGCTAAAAAGGTTCCTGCTTGACATTTCTTTCTTAGGTCCTCTTGAGGTGATCTAAAATCGCTTTTAAGAAGTAAACACAAAGTACTCTGTGCTACAGATGATGAATTCTGGAAAAACTGATTTACTTTACGAGACATTCTGGTATATGTAGTTTTGAGCACCCATGCTGCGGCCCACAAACTTTACAACCAGCTGAATCAACACGTTTCCTCTCCCATTCGGGAGACACAGAGGACTATGGTGCAGATGCATGTTTCTTTCTGACCATTGAGACTGTGATAGAGTCTGGTTCAAGTATGCCTGATCCTGATTAGAAGGTCTTTACTCCTTCATCAGTATTGGGGTGGTCACCATTTTCATGTTGGCTGGTGTGAGAACCTTCTCTACTGTACGTTCCGCATAGCCTGGGACCAAAGGCAACTGAGGCCTTGGAGCAGATTGAGGTTCTTACATTTTCATGATGAAAGAGACTGTAGAGAAGGGCCTCAAACTATAAATTGAGCTTCATTGCTCCACTTAAGAGCACATTATCGAAGGTGGAGATATCGTCAGTAGGTGACAATCTTGTCAGTGACCAGGCCGGTGATGTGTAAGATGAGTGAGACAAATTATGCCCGAAAGGAGAGGTAGAGATCTCTCATTATGCAATCTGGAAAAGGCTGCACGGGGGAGGTGAGAAGATTCAGGGGTCAAGTGGAGAATATGGATGTGCTGGAATCTGAGGCATCTTCTTGATGGGAGACACAGAAGTGTTGGTCGTGTTAAAAGATCCAAAGGTGCAAGTAGTACCTACAGAGGATCTTCTGTAGGAATTACCATACTAGGTGGACCCGAGTTTAATTGTGAAACAGATGGTTAGGCAAAGAAGGAAAGGCATCGGAAGGAGAGCTGGAAAAATCAGATACTGTCAAACTGTTGATCTTCGAGGGATGTGAATAGTGTCTCCAAGCCAATGCTTTGGCATTGTGTGTTACAACTTCGAAGGGCGAATGGCGAGCCATTTGATGTCAGCGGCATGAAATCTTGTAACTTTCACCACAGATAAATTACCTCATGGTCCTTTCATGCACTTCTTCTTTTGTCATGTCTGACAAAATGTGCATGCTTTGGTCAAAGGAGAAGAGGGTAATCGGTCTGCAGTACACACCGACATAGAAAGTGGGTTATATGCCGCTTTCTTCCTCACACAGGAAGGACACCTCACAAAAAGTATGAGGAAATGTATTGTCACCATTGAAGACAAAGGAAAAAAGCTTCAAATGTGCTTAAGATATTGAATGAAGTCTGTTTACTCTCAATTCAGGGGAGAAAGATCTTAGTAAAATAGGGTTAACATACCTGAGATGTTCTGAGATCCACTCACCACAAGCCAGAAAAAAGAAGTGAGGCAAACTGCCACTACAGTACATGCTGGGAAATTAAACATGTAGGCTTATTAAAGGAGCAGTGCATGGTTTACAACCATGAGCACTTATAACCTGACTGGACCGTTTCCTTTATGTTTCTCTCTGACATGTTAGGGTTTGAACAGTCAAATTGAACACTTCAGCACAGCCTTTTGCTCAATGCAGAAAAGTTGCTTTTTGGATCGGAGAAAAGTAGTTATTACCACAGAGGAAAATTAGGAAGAAGCTGGCTTGTCTGCTCAAAAAGTTGAAACTGCGTTTTGGAAAATGGCAGGTTCGTACTTCCAAGTCAAGATATGGAGGGTGATTTTACTTAATAAAAAGAAGTGTTCAAAGGGTCCTTGCATGTTAGCCATAAAGTTTGAATTTTCCCGCTATCAGTGAAGCTCACAATATACAGAGCCGGTTTCTTACTGCCTACATTCCAGTCTACAATAAATGCTACTCTCAGCCCCCACCACCTCCCACACACAGCCTTACTTCTGCTCATACCTCGGCATGGCACGGTCCAGTTTCTGCAGAGCTGGAGACAGCTTATCCTCCAGCAGGTTGTTGATCACTTGTTCCACGTTGCAGTCATACTCCTCCAGGCAGGCCAGCACAAAGCCCTCTCCGAGATCTGGTAGAAGATCTTTGACCTGGGTGACCAGGGAGTCCAGCTCCACACCAGTAAGGAAGGAGGAGGGTCTTGCTGCTGAGGCACCGGCACACTAAGAAAAAACAAGGAAATGGTTATGCAATAAGTATTTTCAAGAAGGCATGTGATGCCCCATGGTACAGTCAAAACACAGAAAGTCACTTGAAACCACAAAGATATGATTGAATAGCTGCATAATTATTCAATCAAGTCAGGCTGGGTTTGTTTGTGCATGAACAGTGTGATAGCTTTCAATTCGTGTGAAGCCATTTGCTCAAAAAGGTACACATAACTTTCAAAGACCAATAAACAAATGAATGTGGTCTGTAGAACAAAAACCTTGTTTATATATATCATGATTGATAATAAAACAGTTAATTTCTGCAATTTTCCTGGTTCAGAATCTAGATGCTCCCAGCACGGAATTTGGAGCTCATTAAAATTGGGATTTCAGGCTGAATGTCCATGCTACGAGTATTTGCCTGGGGAATTATAACTACTATACAAAAAGATATACCTTTTAGTCTGAGTGCCACGCAACATTTTATGATGCATATGTGCTTGTTTTGTGAGACACTGCCTCAGCGCAATCACTTCTTGTGCCTTGGAAGATCTCTCTCCATCTGCTCCTTAAAACAGTTCCCTCTGAACTATACTGCACAGGCATGTAAGATCATATTTAGGGAAACCAAGATAAAAAGGGGTTATCTATTCACATATTGCATTACGTATAAGTAAAAACAACAGGTGATTGGACTGGAGAATAAATGTGGCTTAGAATCAAAACATGTTCAAAGAATACGCACATTATCCTCATTTGGGGAATTATAACTGGGGACTTCTGCTACTTTGTTGAGTGGTTCTGCTGCAGCGCCATCTGGTGCGGTCCTCAAATCCCTTCTCTTGAAAACTGCTGTCTTGCGCTTGATGGTGCCGTCCCAGGCACTTTCCACTCCCTTCAGGATATAGGCTGTTCGAGTCTCATCAATGCCGTATGGAGTTAAGAATAACACATTTGCAGTTGATGTCTTTTCATTCCTGAATATTGACCCTCTCATTCTGCACTCACAGATATCCTGACCCAGTCATTCACTTCAAATATCTTCAACCAGGCAATCACACCCAATTGTGCAGAGATATCTTAAATAAGATGCCTTGGCCATACACCGTACACCAGCTATCCTGAAGTAGGCAATCACATCAATTGCACAGTCCGGAGATCCTGAACTAAGTGTTTTCACCAATCCGACATCTCATTCTTCTGATTATTGGGTCACCTTCACCTCAGTTCCTGAAGCTTTACCATAAGTAAAGCTCTCACTTTTGGAGTAGCTAGTGTCTGCTGGGATCCTACAAAGGTAAAGGATTCCTTACTCATGCTGGGTCGGGTTTTTACATCTTTCTCTGAGGATGCATGGACAGATGTCAGGCAAACACAGAAAACATTGGAGATTTCACTTAACTGAGTTAAGGAGGGGAGATTGCTGCATGTGGCCAGGAACGATTGTGTCAGCACAACTGCATATTTTCAACAATACGGTAAGCAATCCATCTTAGAGAACACAGGGATTTGCAGTCCAGGGCTGGGAGGGTCATGCATGAACAGCTACCACTGGACGCCTGAGGAAGTCTATCTCTGATATTTACCATACAGATTTGCACCAAGGCGGTGTCATGAGTTTCCTCGAACTGGACTTTCAAATCTTAACTGAATTTCCTAGGATCCAGTTGTGAGTGGGTTGTAGTGGTGGCAACTGCAGGGATGCTGTGTTGTTAGCGGGTTGGTGTGTTAGTGTACTATGCCCCCTGGCACTTATGGCAACCTGTCTGTTGACAAGCATCCAGCTTCAAGTCTGAGGACTATCTTAAGATAGTGTTGAGAGTGCATACGAAGCACTGCTGAGTTATCTTCTACCATCTTTAGTATCTCCCATACCTTCACTGAAAGGCTGAGCTCAAATTTTATCAAACCTGCTGCTGAGGTCTAGTACCAAAACCTTATGGGCTGCCAATGGTGTCTGCCATAGTACTAGACTGCTTTTGAAGGGGGCACCCAACAGTATCTATCCCAGAGATATAGAGGAAAGTGGCCAAGAGATCTTCATATAGAGTGACCTTGGTTAATGGAGCAGAGACTGAACCATCTCCTCTGCCCCCTCTCTCCAACATTCATCTAAAAAATTATGACTTCCTAAGGTGAGTTGGAAAACATTAAAACTATTGAGGGAAATCAAGCCATGTAATCAAAATCTCTACTTATAAAGTAATACTAGTCCAGGGAAATATGGTTGACATATGCTAGAATGTGGGTACAAGAGGTTTCCAACAGTTTTAACTATTCACACAAACCTTAATAGGGGCAACAACAAACTGCCTGATTGGGTAACAAAACGTACATTGGCCATGCGTAAACAGATCTTTTTCACTGTCGTCATTGCATTTGTTAGACATCTTACAAGCCTGCAATTAAACTGCTAGTGGGCTCGTTAAATAATAAGATTGTTTTAAGATAGAAGTCAGTTACACTAATAAAATATCTCTGACAATAACCACTGTGTTTTACTATATCTGGGGTTGATCAGTCTCTTTGCGCTTATGCCCATTAATGGAAAAAATCTCTCAGGTAGTTGTTTTTTGTGTTATTTCCACCACTATTGTGTTCAAGCATTGTCTAGAACAGATTTGAAACCATTTGTTTGGCTTTTAAATCTGGTCTGTCATTGTTTTCTTTCATTCCTAAGGGATATTCTTTGATTATCCTGGAAATGTGGCATGATCCTCGTTCCTACCTGAGATTATTTTTTCAACCATGTGGGTTTGCAAATGATTTTCATTTAGCCTGCATCATGCAATGGAAGCCAGAGTTGAATTTTTCAACCAGTGATAGATGGAATAAAAGCTGCTGCAGCCTGTAGCTTCTTTTCCAATTCAAAATCTGTTCTCAAACGAAACTGTTCTTGAACCCGACTGTCAAAATATACAAAGGATTAACCCCTTTGATTTCTTCCAGGTAACGTTTTATAAACCAAATATCTAAAAAACTATTGAACAGATATATACCAAATTAGAAAAATGGGCTATTCTGAAGAGAGTTCGATCTTTAGTCCAAACTGGGCACAATTACACTTCTCAATATTTTGCTGTAGTGGAGAGGAACAATTCCTACGGGACATAACATGAGAAATGCTAATTTATGTTCACCCCACCCCAAATAAATTTGTCACCACCTTGAACAATAAGCACACGATTTGAAGCAAATAATCTGAGGTGGACGTACCCAGTGTTTGCTAAGTTTTGTGCAGATTTGTCAAACGACAGGAATAGACTTGGAGGACCTCTTTACCTTGAGTGCAATCAATCAGAACAGCCCTCATAAGAAATGGTCTTAAAATGCTAAAAATTCCTAATGCACTTGAATCGAAGAACTCTTTGCCTTTCATTTGCAAACTCTTCTTTACAATTAATCAGGCAATAATTAAACAAAATGTAGCACACATATACCCAGACATATGAAGACCTAAAATTAATAGTTACAAGATAGAAAACTATGTATCCTGACATACTCTAGTCATAGTTTGACTTTTGTAATCTAAAGGGGTAGAACACCAACTTTAAGTTATCATACAATACTACTATGCTATCCATCTCGCATTATCATTATCGATTGCACATTTTCAGATGAGCTTTTCTTCACTATAATTGTTCTTACTTGTGTTAATTATTTCATTTTAATATCAGCTAAACAGCACATTTCACCATATCACTAAAAGTATGTATTCACAGAAAATTCACACCAATTGGCTGAAAACCGAAGCTGAGCAACAGCAAGGGAGTCCTCTTGAGTCACAAACTGAAAACATTTGAAAAAATAGCTATACTTAACTGAAAAATCCTTCATTGGATGCTGTCTAGAGAACATAATAATGACCTATGCCACAACTTTTGAATTCACTAAGTCTGACTGCACCCATTCCCATCACACTCATCGGTGCACCAGAAGGGCCATATTATGACAGCACTCATACACCAGTGGAGATCATACCTGATCACACCACCAGGCAAACTTCGAAAATTGAAATGTGTTCTGTTGGCTGATCATGTGACAAGGGAGCACAGTCACCTGCAAGCTTGCAAGCAAAACCTCCTCCATACAAAGATTTGGAAAACCTTCACTGACAAAATAAATGCAATATTAACCATCCAAGAAAGCTTTCAGGATCTATATTAGATAATTCATCTTGCAGTTGATAGGAAATTTGTTCTGTCCAAATTCTTCCTAGAGCCCGTGTTAAGCTATCCAGATAGTTTATTGTCATGTAATTTTTGTAAACTACGCCCTGTGTAATCTGTGTGGTCAACCTCTAAATTCTACCTTACAACCATTGCAATCATATTGGAAGAGCTTTGGAAATAAAGTACATTCAGAGTTATCCACAATTTTTGTTGTTGGGGAGATCCTATTGGACTTGCCTTCTACCTCTACTCACAAGACATTGAAACATAATGCTCACCCCCTTAAAGCTCCCAACAACAACAATTTGGGGAAGATCAGGTCTACTAAATACCCTTCCTCACCTTCACCCCAATGGGCGTCTCACTCATCCACCGCGCCCCCCAACCCACAGTATTCAACTGCCCTACAACACAAGCGGCCTATTGATTAAACTAATCTTACACCTTTTCCTACCCCTCTTCCACTCTCCACCTCCAGTACACCATCCACTAGCCCTCAACTTCCAGTCACCTCCCCTACTACAACCCGGTTCCTAGGATGCTTGTTTCCAGTCCAGGGAGGACCTGGCTTGGCAGTTCGGGAGGGACTGTTCCCATGAGGCACAGGGTCAAGACTGATTTGCATATGGCTGGGTTCAAACTGGAATGGCATGGTGAGCAAAAAAACGATGGATTTAGGCCCAGATCTCTGTACTGGGGTGAATGTATGACATTGTTCTGCATTCTGTCCATCAACTGTTGTTTTTGCATTAGTTCTACTCTTACTGAGTGATGCTACAGCTTGCTGAAAAAAAAAAAAAGAAAAAAAAAAGAATGATTTGGAAGCTCTGCCAACAAGAGGGGTGTCTATGACTACTTACTGCCAGAAAGCCTACAATACCTTACCAGAAAAGCATGCAAGCAAAAACAGGCAAGTGTGCTTGTGAGCAATAGAATGTCAACTCACATGAGAAACTTTTGTTATCATGTACATTCAGGATTCAGTAAATGATTTGAAAAGGATACAGAGTAGATGATGCTTGCTGAAGTAAACTCACATCTTCATCTACAGGGAACATCTCATCATAGTCTCTAATAAACCTACAAACATGAGTGAGAACATTACTAAATGACACTAAAGAGTATTAGGCAAGACACTCGAGGGCACCATGTAACCTGCAAGCCTAAGAGGTCCCCATATTCAGATAGACCCCAGAAACACACATTCACACAGACCAAGAACACTCAGTAACTCATAACACCGGAGAACAGATCTATAACTTGAATGCTACAGTCACTCATTCACATTGGTGTCCCACGGTCACCCACAACAATTCTTTGCATCTCAGCAACCTGAAAGTACACCTCTATCACACAGACACTGCAGAGTCTCACATATGGCCACTGACCAATAGAAACCACAGTTCTCTTCCCCTCTTTCATCTCCACTCCAAAAGGATCCACTAACGAAAAGTGGTTTAGACAGCTAATTGTCCCACTATGATCATATGTACATGAACAAAACCACCACCAGGAGCATGAGTGGTCCATAATTTCATGTAAATCCCAGAAATCCCCCTCATACCCCAAAATCCCAATATTAAACACTGAACATTTGAGCCCCAAACTCATTAAGAGACCCCAGAGAGAGACAATACCTTCAAATAGTAGGGCTCCTACATCAGGCGAAAGCAGATTGTGCCATCAACCACCATCACTTCCTCTACCCCAGAGTAAGACACATTCCTAAGGACCCAGTCCCAAGTCCATTAACACTAACTAGAGAATGATTGCTTGCACACATTTCAGATTAGTTAGTTTTGGTGAACTCACCTCCTTTCTTGCAACAGTGTGGTGAAGATCTCCAGAAATGCTTCTACAAAGGGATGAACATTCTCATAACTAAAAAAAATAAATCCATGGAACATGTCAGAACACCATCCATAAATGCCATACTACCAACCTTCAATTTATATTCACCACCAGTAATACTGTTCCATGAATGTCCTCTCCACTGATTCAAAGGCGAGAGATAGCTCACGACATCACTACCTCAGCC
The DNA here is from genome assembly GCF_964204655.1 of Triturus cristatus. Taxonomy (NCBI): domain Eukaryota; kingdom Metazoa; phylum Chordata; class Amphibia; order Caudata; family Salamandridae; genus Triturus; species Triturus cristatus. Next base: position 286,589,300 of record NC_140594.1, on the reverse strand, counting down.
ATGATCAGATTCTGCCAAGAACCCATCCTAGGAAGCATTCTCGCTACTGCCTCAGTCTCATTTCCTTACACACCTAAGGAGCCTACTTCTACACTACTCGCATTATGCCCTCCTTTATTCCTACATAAATTAGAGTAACACACAACAATGCTGCTCTACTTATATCTACAGTTTTTTGTTTATGCACAGGCAATAGCAGCATTTTAACCAAACCAGCCATTTCCATTCTCTCACACACACATACATACATACACAGGTGTTTCTTGTCTAGGTTTGCATTATATAAACACCTACGCACACGTGAGAGACAGTTATAACTATAATTATAATTAGTGCTTACATCGAGCTACAGATGTGAGAACAGGATATGACATTGTTTTCACACCCATATGGACCTCCTTCATTCATTCAAAAGTAAGAAATATAGCACTACTCTGGTCACACCTGCTTTTCTATAGATAACACAGGCAATAGTGAGCCGTGACCGCAACACACCTTTCCTATTGCTCTCTATGTATTTCATAAACTGATAGCTTTGCACATGACAGAACCTTTGGCATAGATTTATGGTCTCAATTCAAAGCAGATGAGTCAGCAAAGACCGTTTGGTCCACGCACAGATGCTGCGCTCTAATTCACCCAACTTCATTAACAGCTGGCTGCCTCCAAATATGCACAAGTCTGAAAGTATGTCCTCTTCATTTATTTACTGAGGCAGAAATGACAACATTGCCCCTTTTAAAATCCGAAATCCATATAGATCAACACCCAACATACAGAACTAGAGCATAAACCAAGGATTTAGCAATGACTGCACTGATTAACACTTAATTGTCCCATTCATTATTACAAAGGCTCTGCCACGACAATTACTCCAACAATAAGTGTCTCGCTCATTCCTTCATACTGACCGAAACATATCCTGTGGATCAAGATTAGGAGCAGTGCCTAGTTCATGCAGATAACATTTCTTTGAGCACTATCCATAGTCCTGATTTTCTAGGTACCTCAGACACCTTCCTTCATAGGTTGAGACTGTACCCATGTCTTGTAAATAGAACTGCAAACATCAGTCGGTCAGGCTTCATAATTGTACCTGCTCTCTAATATGGGCTGCAGACAGGTCTGGTTAATGAGAATATGTGCTATTTCCACCATCTTCCTTCTAGAATGGGACAGCCTTCTCCATAAGTCCATCTGCAAACTGCAAAAAAAAGAAATTGGAAGTCAATATCAATTCAAAACCACAGCCACTTCTCTTTAAAGGTCCTCTTCACATATTGCAGTATCACACTCCAAATGGTAAAATGCTGTCTGGAGCACAGTGTTCAATACTAATATAAAGGGTTACAAAGGTGTAACCTTAAATCCCCATCCTTTTAATTTACAATGAATCCATAAACATCAGACTCCCGGTGCCTATGTGGGAGATCCTGCAACAAATTTTAAATAGATAAAATAGTTAATTTTATTACACGTTCTCAAAGAGAAAAGCAAGATTTTAGGAGGAAGAGCATAGTTTGTTCTCAAAGCCAATTTGAATTAAATTCAGTTGCTGTATAATACATAAAAGAAATTGGCTTCAAAAGCAGCTTCAGGGGCTGTGGCCTTCATTGCTCGCTGGGAAGTGGCCTAACCAGGAATGAAGAGAGACAGGGTGGTTCCTGCTGCTCCGCTCCCAACCGGCTTTACCAGAAAATGATAGCACCCCAAATTAGACCCTTCTTACAGACAGGGGCAGCCCAGACCCTCATGAGCTGTCCTGCCACAGCGGAGACCATCCCCTTGTTCCCAGAGGGGAAACTGAGATGGACTTCGCAGTCAGAGGCTGCACACGGCGGAGCAGAGAAACACCACCCGCCAGCTTGGATTCTCCAAGCTGTGGCAGCGACGCGGGGAGCTCTAGGAGTCCAGCAACAGAGCACAAGGACCAGAGGCACCCAGAGATTGGGCCTTGTGGGCTAAAGAGGCGACACAAATGATGGTAGTAAGGTGCTCCGTCCCCCGCAACTGCACTCCTCCCCATAGCAAAGGGGCCTGTGACGGCAAGGTCTTACCTGCAAGAAGAGCCCAAGCCTCACACCGGAACACCCAGACCCTAGGGAACTGAACTGCCACGGCTTAGACCGTTCCCAGAGGGAATGCGGAGATGTACCTCACAGCTGGAAGCCACGACCAGCAGAACTGAGAAAAGCCGCCAGCCAACTTCAATAACCTAGGCTGTGGCAGCTCAGGCTCCTCGCGAAGGCCCAGCCTGGGCCACCAGGACCTGAAGCAACCAGACATTAAGCCTCATGGGCCAAAGAGGTGACACCAATGACGCTGGTTAGGCACTCGCCCCTGCAAAAACCCTATAGCCACAGGGCCTGCGATATCGAGGAACTACCGCAAGAAGAAATCCCGGGCCTCACCCCTCCTCTCCCTTCCTGGGGGATCTTGGAAGTGAAACTGCTGTATGATTGGAGAGGGAGACCCAGAATTCAAATAGGTCAATTGTGCGGCATCTGACACCTGCCACACCGGCTCTCGCTGGAACTCTGGGTGCGTCCTCGGTCCCTTCCTCTTGGATAACTGGGCCCTGCCCTGGCACCACTACCGGCAGCGATCCCCTATGCAGCCCTGTAACCTCATCGAGGGGCAAGACTGTCCGTCTTTGCACAGCCTAAGAAGACGTTTCACATGATTTACGAACCCCTGGCCTTGGCGAGAATCGGGGCAGCAGCTTACAATGCCCTGTGCCAGAGGGTGCGGCTAATTAATCACATTGTCGGACTTGCTGCTTTGCTCCAAACAACTCCAGCTCAACACCAGCAGCAGCTCAATGAAGCACAGTCATCGGCTGGGACTGAACTGCAAAAGGAGTGACCAATCCCTGAGGCCCTGACCCATTGCTCTGCACCTGCCTACCCGGTAGCACCATGGTTAAGGGGAAACAATGTAAAGAGGACTCTGTTGCCGACCTCTGGGGCCGCAACCCAACAGGGACATCCTCGAAGCGAGATGACTAAGCGATTGGAACCCAGGAGACCATGTCCTCTAGCCCTATCACACAAGAGTATATGGACAGCTTACTTAAAGAAATACGCTCTGAGATGGCCTCTCTCAAAATGAAATTTAAATCCTGCCTCCAAGAAGTGCATAAAGAAGTGGACTACGTGGAATGCGCCCTGGATGCTAGATCAAAAGAACAGGGGATGCTGTAGCAACAAAGCCAAACTCTGGAGGATCAACAGATAGAACTACAGGCAAAACAGGAAGACTTGGAAAACAGAAGCTGCTGCAACAACAACCGCATAATGAGGAATACAGAGGGGCACAATAATATGGGCTTCACTCAAGACCAGCTACACTCAACCAGGGGTCAGCCGGATGCACCCACCCTTCTACTCGATTGGGCGCACAGAACCCTATTCTCGACACCTCGCACGGAGGCCACCCCGGACATCCTCACCCAGGTACACTTCTACAGATAAGGAGGAGATCATGCAGAGTGCCAAGGGGAAAGCAGACAATCGTCAGGCGCTCGACTACTCATCCCTTCTAAGATTTAGCACCCACCACTCTTAAGAAGCATAGAGACTTCAGACCAGTTACGGACTATCTCAGGGAACACAGGGTGAGGCATCAGTGGGGCCACCTGTTTAGCATATTCCTCAACTGGATTGGGAAAACTAGACTGGTACTCTCATTACTGGAGGTAAAAAAACAGATGGGATTACTCCTCAATGAGCATGCTAATGACAATGAACTACCTGCTACATGCAAACGGTCAGACAGGTGCTCTCACTGGCACACTGTGACCCACTTCTCTAGACTGGGGGGGGGGGGGGGGGAGACTGAGCGTGGTCCTCCGATGAGACCAAAGGAGACATCATAGCTCACCTGCAAAACAAAGTCGGACCTCTCACCTGAATCCCAGTCCTCACAGCCTGATCACCCCATAACTGACCTGCTGACTCCAGCGGCACTGTCGCCTTTCTCAGTGGTGCACACAAATAGGCAGTGATGTGGACTGGGGACTAAGGGCATATATTGCAGCTATTATGATATGTTTTTGTACTCTTCATTCTTCTTCTACCCCACATTCCTTAGGTATCATCCTCTCTTCCCAGGCATCCTTACACTCAGAGGGTCATACCTCTTTTTGGGGGGAAAGGTTCCTGCAACAATGTAAACCAATCAGGGATGTTGAAATTAGGCCCAGTTGGACTTGTGTTCTATCAAGTTCTGTTGATTGTTAGGTTTATCCTACCCTAGAGAGGGCAACAAACGCGTGCAAATATGGAGATACATCCGCCAACACAGTCCAGAAAAATTATCTTGCAGGAGACTAATCGCCTTGTGAAGGATCAAGCCCCATGCGATACCCAGGGTACCTCTATATAGTTTGGGCCCCATCCATAGGTAAAAAGGGCGGGTGTAGCCATTTTCTGTAATGCCCACATTGGACGGAGTCAGTACTCAGTGTCAAAAGACAAGGAGGCCCACTTCAATAAACTCCATCAACACAAAGGCCAGGCACCCCTACTCCTGGAGACGCCAAAACCCACTAAATCAAGACTACACCTTTTTATCAGGAACTGCACGCTGGCTTAGATCTGTTCCTTTCCACCCCTGACGTTCATAGCTGGATTGATGGGATTGAATATCTATCCCGTACTGTTTCGGATCATGATCATAATGCGGTCCTACTGGGACTGCGGTGGGTACATCCCAAACCCTCCATACCCACATGGAGACATAAGCCTGAATCACTGTAGGACCAGGTCTTACGCAAAATGATCAGGACCAAAATCATCCAATACTTTACTGACAATGCTGGCTCGGATTCCAACCCCCAAATTGAATGGGATGCCTTTACGAGTGTGATGCGAGGGTAATGTCTCACTGAATCAAAAGAGATTAAACGGATCCTCTTGAAGGATGTAGAAAACACAAGAGGGCTGTCTAAGGGATGTTGAAATTAGACGAACATGAAACTCTATGCTCCAGCCAGAACTCTTAGCAGCTAAAGAGAAGATGGCAACATACGTAGAGAGACAGTGGTGTTTTGATTATCGGACATGCTGAGCGAGACAAATGGGACTTATTACTGGCATGGCTTGCCAACCCAGACAAGCGAGGCTCACCCATCCTAGAACTAGAAGACGTGGAGGGTTACAGAGTGTATGCCCGAGAAAAGATCAACATATACTTGCAGAACACTACTCAGTACTATATGCTAGTTCCATGACCTGCAGGAGGCACAAATATATTTGACCGAGCTCCAGATCCCGGGGATCACGGAGGAAGAAGCAAAAGCTCTGGGAGGGAACATAACTGCCCATGAGATTGGAGCCACTATTGAAAACATGGCGGGCAATAAAACTCCAGGCACATATAAAGACCAAGCCGGGTGCATCCCATCTTGCAATACAGCAGGGAATATAAGACACCTATGAGGCGAACGGGGGCGTGGGGGGGTGAGAAACAGAGGTGATCTTAGTGGTGGACAAAGAAAAAGCCTTTGACAGCCTTGAATGGTCCAACTTGTACGAAGTAATGGTGCATATAGGGATGGGGAAGGGATTTATTCGCTGGACTAGACTCCTAAACACCAGACCCACAGCCCGGGTGCAAACCGGGAGAACCATATCGCAAAGTTGGCCAGTAGAGAGTGGCACCAGACAGGGATCCCCACGCTCCCCTTTACTCTTTGCCCTTGCTATAGAACCCCTAGCGATTGTAGCTAGACCAGGGCACTTTTATATAGGGATATATGTCAGAAATATCTGCCATCATATAGCACTCTATGCTGACGACCGATTGCTATTCGAGGGAGGGAGGGATTGGGACTTGACGGGAGCCCGCGACCTGCTAGGAAAGCTCGGCTCTATTTCAAGGCTCAAGGTGAGCTGGGAAAAGTCCTGACTCTTTCCAGTGATGCAGACGGATCGCTCTCCTGGGGACCTTGCAAGGTTACAATGGGAACCTAACTGCTTACCATATCCGGGAGCCCACATTTATCATACCTGGCCGGATCTTTATGAGGGCAAAATGCGGACAGCCCTATGAGGCTGAGGGCATCCATACATTTCTGGCGAACCCCGCCGCTCTCGGTGGCTGGCAGAATTGAACTCTTTACAATGGTGGCAGTCCCCCACCTGCTGTATTACTTTAACGTACTCACACTATGGATCTCTGTGGTTATTTTCAGGGACCTGAATTCCCAAATTTGGGCTTTTATTTGGGGCTCGGGACAACGTACGATTGCACGTGCGACAATGTAGCAACCGACAGCGGTGGGCGGCTCCGGAATTTGAGTCCTACTACATAGCAGCTCAGCTGCAATGGCTAGTACGAAGTATAACTTTGGGGAGACAATGAACAGAGGAGCTTAAAGTGCAGACTACATGCTGGCGCCGAGGCTTGCAGAGAATGGGTGTGAGGATCCCGTATTCAGGGGACATCATGTTAGATATGCTAAAGGCACTCTCGTATGGCGGTAACTGGCGAGACTTAGTGGTCTGGATGGAAGCTGGGGCGACAAAAATGGGCAACCTTTACAGAGGCAATGAGCTGTTACTGTTTGAAAAGTTTCAGAGTTCGATATGCCTCGGAGACAGTTTCTATTGCACACAGCCCTCACAGCAGCAATACGAAAGCATTGGTAGATGGAATCTACAGAGCACCCACCACAACAGAGCCGTTACTATATTGCCCTGTTGGAGGGAACTATCAAAGCAGCATCCCGTCTGTACAGAGCGCTCCACACAGATGGACTGTGCGCCCACTGGAGGCACTATGCCTCCAGTGGGAAGAGGACTTGGATACACAGATCCCGATGAAGGACTGGGACAATATACTGGCTGGAATACCTAGAATATCCAGAAATGCATGATTCAAGTTGATAAATTGCTATGTTCTTCACAGAGCCTACCTGACGCCCGAGCGCATTCATAGATAGAAGAGGCAGTCTGCCCAGGATGCGGCGAAGTACGAGCAAACATCATACACATGTTTTGGACTTGCACCCAGCTGCGAGGATACTGGGAGGGAGTGGTACAAACTGTGAGTGGAGTTGTGGATAGAGAGGTTCCCTGCTTCCCAGCATGCTGTCTATTAGGATGGTTCCCCCACACGTCCAAAACCAAAGTCACTAGTACATTTCAAGACCTAGCATTTGTGCTAGCGAAGCAAAGCTAAGGATAGCTAAGAACTGGAAAGCCACTAGAGGCGCTGGTCTGACCACTTGGAAAAAAGAACTCCTGAAATGGGCGGAGTGTGAGGGGTGAATACTGATGAGGGAGGCTAAAAGAGGATTATGAAACATGGCCAGAGTCAGGGAGACCCTCATGTATGACCTAGAGCACAGAGATTCGGAGATGCAAGAGGAAGAGGCAGAAGGCCCATAGGGAGCATACCATGACAAGAATGATGCCAGAATCAACACTATCCCCACCCACCAAGAAAACTTGGGAGGCCCCAATACACCCAGGGGAAATCCTGCAGGCAATGAGAAAGAAAAAATTCACCAGAGCCCAACAGCCTTCCAGTCTCATTCTATAAACTATTCTTGCTGTTACTTATGGATCAGCTCACTCCATTATTTAAATCTTTTACGCCTGCTACAAGTTTAATACCCACCATGTGAGAGGCAGAACTTGTAATCATCCCATAAGCAGGGAAAGACCCCCCAAATGCACTTCTTACCACCCCATCCACCTGCTAATTACAAACTCCAAACTCTATACTAAAGTTCACGCTCGTCACTTAGAACCAATACTCACCAACCTAATCAACCGTGACCAAGTGGGTTTTATTCGACAGAGCCAGGGAGCTGACAACATCAGATGCTTAGCGCACTTGGAAGAAAAAGTGCACAAGCATAACATGCCTTATCTGTTCCTATCGCTGAATGCAGGGAAGGCATATGATGGCGTTAGCTGGGGCTTCCTTAAAGAGGCACTGAGTAAGATTGTACTGGAATTCAGGATGATCGACCGGATCAAGGCGGACTACACACACCCATTCGCATTCATACATTTCAATGGCCAGAGCTCACCCTCTTTCAGGCTAGAACAGGGTGCGAGACAGGGGAGCCTCCTCTGCCCCTACCTTTGCCCTCATGGTGGAGCCGCTGGCCAGCCAGAAGCACATCTCCTGGGATCTTTGGGATTCCCTTCGGTGACAATACTTTTAAAATAAACTTGTTCACTGATGACCTCCTCCTCACGCTGATCAGCCCCTCTGACTCCTTACCAGAAGTAGTCCAACTACTTGATGGTTTAGAAAGAGTCTTGGGCTTCAAAGTCAATAAATGAGAAATCTCAGTTTTCCAGAAGACCTAGTGCCCCATCTTAAATCCTAGCTCCATTCAGATGGGCACCCAAATCCATTTGATATCTTGGTCTCCTCAAAACTCCTAATCTAGAGGAGTGGACGAAGGCCAACTGGTTGCTTGTTTGACCCAACATTCCAGAGGATCTCCAGAGATGGAGATTCCTGTACATTTCTTGGTTGGGGAGTATTAATGTGGTTAAAATGAATGTTCTGCCTATTCCAGACTCTACTCACTCACATACCCAAGACCTTGAAAATAAATTGCGTACCTTCATCTGGGGATGGCGGGAAGCAAAACTGCGTATCTCCAACAAAGTGCTAATGCTTCCTACCTAGAAGGGAGACTTGGCCTGCCCTAACCTGGTAGAGTACAAATGAGCAGCACATTTCTGATATGTGTCGGAAAGGGTAGCCAAGGAAAGCAAAATATCATGGGTGCCCATGAATTGTGCAGTGGCCTGTAGGTCACTATGGGACCCAGTTTGGCTCCCAAAACGGAGTCGCTCCATGACTGCATACATAGCCACACCCAAAAGAACCGTGCTTGAGATATAGGACCACATTGTGTTCCGGAGAGATTACACGACTTTCCCCTCACAGAACATGTCCTTGGCGAATAACCCAGATATCTCCTGGCACTTATTCCTATAGTTTATGTGAACTGGTCACAAGGGGATTGAAGGACTTTAAGCCATCTTTTTTCAAGGTCCCATTATCAAATACTTTGAACAATGCAAACATGAATTCCACGCCCAGTAGACCATCAGCCTTCAATACTGCAAGTTATGGCACTGGGTGTTACACCCCTCCAAAGTGCAGATGGCCACGTATGCCCTCACCACATTTGAGAAGCTGATCAGGTCATTCGAGGGCACCAAAGGGTTGATCTTGTGCACTTGCCCCACAATCCAAGAGTCCAAACATCAGAGAATTCGGACGCGCTTGAACGTGATGGCCGCATAGTGGATCGGCTCCCGCGGCTTCGCCCAAATTTTCTAATATCCGGAGTCTAATATCCGTTCCTCAGAGCTGGGACACCCACGAGAAGAAGCCCATAGACCTAGCGGACGCCGGGGGCTGCTTAAAGCATTCGCTCGTTACTTTGACACAGCTCGCCGGAGGAGGGGCCTGACCGCATTCGCAAGCCGGGACCCGCAGTGAACGCCGGGGCCGCATCAGTGAGGAAGACCGGGGAGCACGCGCAGCAGACCATACGGCCGACAAGAGACTTCATCGATCCAGAGGCGAGCGGTGAGTGGTACGTGATTTCCCTTACCGCCTCCTCTCGCCTGGCCCTGGGGCAGACCCACATTGATCCTCTTCCCATTTTCGCTGAGCGAGGCCGCCATTGCGGCCGAGACCGCCATTGCAGGGGCGCGCGCCCAACACAGCGAGATTTCCCGGCTTCCTGTAGGCAGTGCTCCGCATGCTAATGACGCCTGAACGCCGCTGACGGGGAATCAGTGCTTCTCACAAAGCTTGGGCCCCCTAAAGTACCGGAGTTTAGACGACCCACAAGGCGCTTGGGTCTGGAGCAGCCACCATCAGGGGGCTCCACCTGACACAGCCGAACCAACTTTGAGTACTGAGTGATCCCTGAATAATTGGTGCTCCTCTTTGCTGCGATTTACGCTGGACGCCACTAGTGGCCTGGGCATTGCAGTGTGGTCAGCGGGGGACGCCCAGCACAACGGGCGCTGCCAGAAGCCTAGCACGATGTCCAACGCTAAGGGTACCACCAAGGTGCTGTCACAGAACAAGCTGGACCGCTTTACCTATCAAAAAACGAACTCCACCGAAGCAGCGGCGCCGAGCACCAAGACGGGGAGTACCCCTCCTGAGCACACCCTGAAGGAAGTAATGGACGCCATTGCAGAAGTTCGTGCTTCAATGGAACAGCGCACCGACGCCATAACAGTGGAAGTCACCCTCATCAGGGAGGACCTCTCCAAGATGAGCGACAAAGTAAAACAACTTGAGGTCACTTCGTCTAGTTTCATGGATGATATCTCACAGCTACAAAACTAACTCCGGGACCTTCAAGCCTTCAAGAAGCAAGCAGAAGACAAGCTAGATGATTTTGAGGGGCGCTCTAGAAGAAACAACGTGCAAATTATTGGGGTACAAGAAAAAGCAGAGGGGCAGGCGGCGGACCTGTTCGTTGAAGACCTTATCACGAAACATCTATGCCCCAAAGGCCTGTCTCATTTATTTGTGGTCGAGAGGGCCCACAGAGTACCAGGTGGGAGACCAAAACTGGGGGCTCCTCCACGGCCAATCCTGGCTCATCTGCTGAATTTTAGGGACAGTGATGTAATCTTGCAGAGCGCCAGAGTAGCCCCGCCACTCAAGTATGATAATGCCACGATATCCTATTTTCCAGACTTTACTCAAAATATGCAGAAACTCAGGCGTTCCTTTCTTGCAATCAAGAACCAGCTACGGGAGTAAAGTACTCGATGCTCTTTCCGGCTCGCCTACGTGTGGAATCCAACGGAAAAGCCTGGTTCTTCGAGCGCCCTGAGGAGGCATTAGACTGGCTGGAGGGCTGGCGGGATGCGAGAGACCACAAAGCCTAGTGAGGTTCCAGAAGGGACTGATTGAGGAGGGGTTGCACGCACCGACCTGGTAAGACGCTTTTCTGACCCTTTCGCTTTAGAGGACAGCAGTCCTTGTGTAACACATGAAGAAACATGCGGACGTATCTTAATTCAAACGTTCTGCCTGTTTACTGAGTTGAAGGCTACTCTGTGTATAAATATCTTGGCTTCAGCTCAGAGTCAACGACAAAGAGCCCCGTTTGAGAGAAAATTGCTTCGAAGGAATCAGAATTAGAAGACGTAATAATGGAACAGGCGACTATGAGGGCCTCTTTGCATACATAACCCTTGGAAATGTCATCACGCTGATCATCCAGTATTAGATTATGACCTCGGAAGAATTACACTTCCCTGAGAGAACTCCAACGTCTTTTTATCATGAAAATTCTACAGTACCTTGGAGCACCAAACTACTGCAGGCCATTTCCAGTCCCCGTCCTGAGGAGAACCCTAGAATAACTCAGGGTTTGAAACGCGTTGACTCTGAGCTGAAGCCAAGATATTTATGGGTCACTCCAGGGAGTTTTAAAATAGATGTACCCCCCTATGGGGTAATGACCCCTTGTACACAGAGTAGCCTTCAGCTCAGTAAACAGGCAGAACGTTTGAATTAAGATACGTCCGCATGTTTCTTCATGTGTTACACAAGGACTGGTGTCCTCTAAAGACTTTAGGAGGCAATCGACATTTCACATGGTGGTCATATTCTGTATATGTGTTTATTGAGTATTTTGTGTTTGGATTCATATGTATCTTCAGTGTTAAATGTGCAAAATGTGTGTCTCTTTTAAGGACATGACGAAATGTTCCCATGCATAACAATTTGAAATTGAAAAATAATGTAAAATAAACTATGCATGCTTAGGATTTATTGGCTAGGTATTGCTAAATAATTGTCTAACAACCTTTCTGGCTAATTTCTTGTTTTCTAAATTATAGTGGTCTAGGCCAGTGAGTGATAGGACCAAAGCCTTTTTTGTTTCACGCATTATACTTCGGGGCATTCTCAAATAAATTAAAAAGTATATATGAACATGAGGGATCCCTGTCAGGAACACCACACAGACCAAACCGGCTATAACTTTTTGTCCCAAATGCATAAATCATACTCTAGGATAGGTTATGCGTTAGTCAGCAAAGCCCATATGCAAATCGTGTGAAAGTAAAATTAGTTTGAAACCAGTTTCAGGTATTGCTCCTGTAAAACTTTCATCAGAATGTGACTCCAAAATCTCTCCAGAGGGGAGCTGGATAATCCACCCAGTTGTACTAAGAGATCCAGAGTTGAAGGCATAAGTCAAAAAGCACACTGTTAATAATTTTAGGACTAACCCTTGGGAAGACGCTAGCCAGGCTTGTATGTGGGATGCCTTCAAGCCAATAAGTGACACATGTTTAGACATGCTAGCTAACATAAGGAAGCTAGAACACACCGATGGTACATTCATTGAGGGCGACCTCATGAAAGTAAAAAACAAATCAAAAATCCCAGAGCAAAGAAAACCCCACAATGGTACTGAAACAAGAGATGATGTAATTTAAAGGAAAGTTAAATGGAATACGGGCAAATAAGGCAAGACTCACTCTCCTGAGACTTAAGAAATCCACTTATGACAAGGGTAAAATGGTGAGTACACACTTAGCCAGGCAGCACAGACACAAGTTGGAACACAGCTTTTTCAGGGATATTTCACTTCGCTCGGGCCAAATAGCGGAAACTGAGGGGGTCAAATAAGAACCCTTCTGAGAATTCTACAAAGCTCTTTACACACAGGATTCACTTCAGGAAGCGAACCCATTAGAAGACTTGAGGGTGGCCAATCTCCCTAAAGTCACTGCAGATCAGAGGGAGGCCCTAGACTTGCATATTACACTGGGTTGTGACAGCAATCAAATTGGTCACGATGGCTACACAGCTTATTACTATAAAAGATTCTCAAACACACCTATTCAGCTCCATCAGACAAGACCGTATACAGTAACTTCTTCCCTGTAGAAAGCTCACATTTCACTAATTGTAAAAAAAGGACTCATGTTTAAAACTTTGACCCTGCTATTTACCTCTGCCTCACAACCTAGGAGTTTCTAAGTGCCTTCCCTAAAGTCCTGGGAGAGGTTCTTTAGAAGTGTCCATGTGCTGGATTGGAACTTAAAAGTATAAGTCAGAGGGTAAAGTCTTTGACCAGAAAGACCATGGGTGGAGTATACAACATATCCTCCATCACAGTCAGCCTTAAATTGTGGCTAGGTACAGGTCTACTGCGCACATGGACTAACATTGGTTCTTTGTGCTTTTTGATGCAATCTTCTCTTAACTATTTAAAAACTCATGTTCCTGGTTTCCCTAATTCGATTGAAGTCTGGATTTATTAAATGTTACTCTATTTTTCTATGTTGGCTTGAGATCATTTTGACTATATTACTATTTTGCTAATGCTTTAAATACTTCTTATAGTAGGGCAAATGGCTTCCAATTCCCTGCATAGAGTTGATGTCACTGGAGCTCATTGCTGTGTGGAATGCCACCCACTCAATGGCCATAGTCTCCATTGTGCTTTTCTAAATTGCTTATTCTCCACTTGCCACCTCTTCCCCACTAACAAGGCCTTGTGAATGAGTGTATGTGGTCTTGTAAAGTATACTGTGCTGCGGTCTACTACACCACTGGGCACCACAGATTTAGAGCACATAAGTATTTTCAAGGATATTCGTGAGAAATACATATGATGATGAAAACCAAGAGGTTGGTAGAACTACATTGCTTTATTCCTCAATTCATACGTGTATAGCGAATCCAGATCTATCAATTACCAAGCATCCAAGTTTTAAACATCAAGAATCGTAAATGCTTCAATGCATTAATAGCCGGTGCTTTTCCTCAAGGTGTCCATTAAGTTTGTAACTGCATATCCTTAGTGCTTGCTTTTCACAGTAAGAAAGCAATATTAGTTGGGGAGTGGGACAACGGTAGTATTAGCATATTGGTGCTCAGTCCTAGCATAATGTTTCTTTCTTATTTGCTCAAACAAAGATCAATGAAAATCAAAGATGTGCGACGATTTCCAAAGTCTTAATACAATAAGGTGCATTTTAATTTTGACTATTGTGGCTCAAACTGACTTTATTTTGACGCCCAATGGGCTAATAAAGACATTTCCCCACTGCCCTCCTGTAGAGCTAGCATCAATCTGATCACTTAGGCTGACCTAAAATAATTCAGTTCTTATGGCAGAACAGGACTATATGGAAAAGTAAATGCCGAAGTTATCAAGCAAGCGATGTAATGGGACTAATAATAGGAAAGAACTGTTAAATTTACCCCAAAGGATTCCTTAAGTATGTAAATAAGTACATTATGAACACGACAGAACCCGGACTGAAAAAAGAAGGGATGCCTAAGATTTAAAAGATTAACTATCAAGAAATGTTATTTATCATCATTTACAAATACAAGACCATTACCAAGTAATGGGTAAAAGGCATGAATTAAAGATACATAGAATAGATGCAGAAGTGCAAAGGAGAGTGCATTTAATTTCCTAAAATTTAGATCGATACAACCTTATCACCAAATCATAACACAAGCATGTTAAAGAAACAGTACAAAAACCTCAAAGAGAACTGTATATGAACAACAGAATATAAGTAAGGAGAAGAGAGATTAATAAAGATGATTTTTAGGAGTGAAATTGAGTGTGCAGTGACGGCATACTATACAGGATGAGAAAAAGAATTCCAGAGTTCAAGAGCAAGTAGTGAGAATGACAGAAAGCAAGACTGGAAACAGGGAGGTCAAAGTAATGCAAGAAGAAAGTGCCCCTATACTGAGAATGTCAGTTGTGGACCCCTATTTTCCAGGGGCGGGCTAGCCAGTCTCTTGGGAGGATGAATCTCCTCGGTGCTCTAGAGCGATGCAGTCTTCATGGACCGCGAGAGACAGCAGATAGGCAGGAAGAGAGGGTCAATGGCAAACCCAGCAAGCAGAAAGTGACTCTGCTCAAGTGGACTTGATTTTCGCCATTTATCTCCGAGTGGCCGAGCCCAGTTTCACTTGGTGCGATGGCTGCAACTATACAGATGAGGAGTCAAGATGGCATCTCTATGCGTGCCCCTCAGACAGTGAGAGCTGGGAGGCGGTAGGGGTGGAGCAGCAGACACCAGGCCTGGCAGACACAAGGCCCGGCAGGCCCAAATTGATTAAAGTTGAGGCAGATTGCACACCTATAGAGAATGGCGTGCAGACCAGGGTTGCACGCCTTATGCCCTGCACGTTGCTGGGGCAGCAGAGATCTGATTCGACCTGGTGCAGGGGATGGTGGGCCCTACAGGAGTTGCGTCACTTTTATGACTTCTTGGCTGCGTAACAATGTGGGAGGAGCCTTGACTGACTTGCTAAAGAGGCAGTTAAATAGTGCTCACCAGAGATTTCACCATGCCTCCAAAGAAAAAAAAAAATGCTACAAATCTAGAGAGGAAGGATTTTTTTGCTAAGTGTTCACAGGGCCTTAAGGATGCACCCAGAGTTGTGGATGGTGAAAGACAAGTGGATCCAAAGGGCATGTATGCGTAAGTTCATTGAGAACCAGGGCAGTCAAGGTTGTCTATGTTTCATGGTTTCCAGAGGTTTGTTACGCTTCAGATATTGCTACTGTAGGAAGCTGACTGTGCACAGTTTTACCACCTAGTGGCAATATCATATAGAGTCCAGGGGTTCACCAAAGGTGTACAGGGCTCAATGCAAAACCCAAAGTGCTCTATTAGTGGTAGTGTGGACGAGCAGCCTTAGCACCAACAGAGAAGAGTGCAAGACATTTATTGCACACACATGATCAATAATGGACACACAACTTGAGAAGATCTAGACCAATTTTAGAAAAATTATACTTTGTTTGTATTTTATTGTAAGACCAAGATCTTCTTGCTAAAGTACATTTCAATTAAAGATGCATTTCACGGTCAACAGTCGACAGTGCAACATTCGAACAGTCCAAGATTATCCTATGGAGGAAAACAATTGTGGGATGTATCAAGCGAGTATACAACTTACAGTTCCAGTCTTCGGGTGGTCAGACCCACACTGAGTGCAGGGTCGGTCGTGAGAGACTGGGGCACCCGTAAGGTGTGGATTTCAGTATCTTGGCCGAGGCGGTCAATACTGCCAATGATATTTACCCTTGTGGTCGGCGAGGACAATGAGCGGGATAGGTTTCAGCCAGCGGCCAACAGAGTTACCATTGGTGGCAGTCGGTGGCTGTAGATCGAATGAAGGTCCGCTGTCGTCGAATTGTCTTGGAGAGATTGGGCAGGCAGTGCACGAGGCGACTGTCAGGGTCACTAGCGGGAGGATACAGGCTCTTGGACACGGAGCTATGAGTATCTCGGGTCGTGGGGCTGAGAGAATCTCTCAAGGTCGTGGAGGTCACCCAGTTGCAGTGCTTTCTTTGGACAGAGCAGAGTTGTGTAGTCACAAGTGCTGGTCCTCTACCACTGCAGTCTTTGGGAGATCTTGGGTAGCAAGGAGTTGCACCGACACCAGTGTGGGTACGCAACTGCAGCGATTCTAGGGAGTTCTTTTGCAGCAGGGAGTCGCGTCGACCAGTGTCAGTCCTCCCTGTGGCAGTTCTAGGAGTTTGCTTCCTCCTGGATAGGTCCACTGTACACGGGAGATTGGAGTCTTTGTCGAAGGCAGCAGTCCTCCCAGGGTTTCAGAGGTCGCTGGCTGTAAGACGGATCGCAGGTTCACAGAAGCTGGAGACAGGCCGGTAGGGCTGGGGCCAAGGCAGTCATTGCCTTCAATCTTTTCAGCAGGGTCTTCTTCTTGCTTCTTAGGTAGTTGCATATCTGAGGGCCAAATCTGGGGGAGCCTCCTAAATACAACATTTAGGAGGCGTTTTAGGGGAGCAGCAGGTAGAGCCAATGGGCCCTTAACTGGGGTGACAACTCCTATTATGCCACCCTCCTGTGGGAGGGGGCATAGGCCTAGCCCTGATTGGAGGGGTCCGCCCATCTTCAAGATGGCGGGGACTGAAAAGTGGGCTTCACCTCACTTCCTTAGGGGTGAGGTTGGTAGAGGTGGGCACATCTCCTACCTTTTCAAATCTTCCTACCGGCTTTCCCACCCAAAGTGAGGGGTGTAAACTAGGGGGGCTGCCATCTGCTTCTAGCAAAAAAATTATGGATTAAGGCCCAGATCTCTGTACTGGGTTGAATGTATGACATTGTTCTGCATTCTGTCCATCAATTGTTCTTTTTGCATTTGTCACCCCAAGTGGGACGTGTATGCCCAGACGTGGGTCATGTGCTCTCCATGCCACTGGAGTCAAGCTATCCTGGCTGATGAGGGCTGAAAGCCCAAAACCGGTCCTAGGATGCTTGTTTCCAGTCCAGGGAGAACCTGGCCTGGCAGTTCAGGTTGGACTGTTCCCATTAGGCGCAGGGTCAAGACTGATTTGCATATGGCTGGGTCCAAACTGGAATGGCATGGTGAGCAACAAACACAATGAATTTAGGCCCAGATCTCTGTACTGGGGTGAATGTATGACATGTTCTGCATTCTGTCCATCCATTGTTCTTTTTGCATCTGCTGCTAGCAGCAGAGGCTGAGGGTCGCATTACAAAGGTGGCAAACCTTTGAAGCTTTCCTCTTCGAGCACTGGCCTATCCTGGGAAGAGGAGGCAGGACGCCTCTGCACAGGATGTGTATTTTATGTGGTCCTAAAGAGCAGGGGCTCTCTACCCAGGGGTCCAGAGACATGTCTGGTAGTGCCTGGCTGCATACAGCCAATAAGAGACTACACCAGGATTTTCATGGTTTCAGGGGGGCACCTCTGAGGTGCCCTCTGGGTACATGGAATAATAAATCCTTCACTGGCATCAGTGTAGATTTATTGAGGAGAAGTTTGGTATCAAACACTCCTATATTCAGTAAAGCCATCATTGTGCTGTGGAACTCGAGTTGTCAAGTTCCCAGTCCATGTACTCTCTATGGCTTCACTGGCACTTACAATATTTGGAAATGGTGCCCAATATTGTAGGGGCAAATCCGCTCATGCGATATGCCCTCACCTGGAGTATAGTGCACTCTGCCTCAGGGATGTGAGGCCTGCTAGAGGGGTGACTTATCTATACGATCAGACAGTGCTAGCTGGCATGGCACCCAGGCAGGGTGCCATGTCCACTTTGTAGTTTTCTCCCTCACAGGGGCATGCAGGCTGCAACGGCAGTGGCATTGTCCCAGTGAGGGTGGTCCCAAGCAAACCACCTCATCTACCCAGGGTTCCATTTACTAGCGACTTACAGGAGACAGATGTTTCAATTGGGGGCTTGTTTTAGGGAAGGAGCACTGGCACAGGGCACCTGGTTGGCAGGGACCCTGTGCACTACATTTGAAACCATATCAAAACCAGGCAAAAAGTGGGGGGGCTAACCATGCAAAAGAGGCACTTTCTCACAGCTACTCAAAGCAAATCACAGCTGAAAACATGTATGACCCATACTCTGTTTGTATAGGAAACACATCTACTAGAAGGATGAAACCACCATATGTCGAGAACCCAATGACAAGGTATAGGCTGTAAACAATGATGCAGAGTTTAAAAGCAAGAAACAAAGAATATTTTTTTTTTTAAAATCAAAAGAGCTGTAGATGGTGTGAGCAGAGGGCCCATCTTGCGGTGAGTCAGTTACTTTAATAGCACTTAGAAATCTTTAAAACACATCCCCTTCCATAGAAAGAATACCTGCCAATGTGCTGGTATGGACAGAAACTTGGAAGGTATAGACAAACAGCAGTCTAAGGTGTAGGTCAAAATACAAGATGTGAATGCCTTGATGACTGGGCCTTAATCTACTGTGGTAGACTTGAGATGCTATGGGGAAGACTTTCAGAAATTCAAACAATGTGCAGGCTCCTCCATGGTGCACCTGGAACATCAGCTGGAATACATTAAAGACTGGCAACATGCAGCAAACATTCATCTTCATGGAGTAACATTATTAGTAGAGGACACTCCCATTGCACTGACAATCTAGAGGTTAATAACTGATCAGATGGCTCAGTAGGGGAAACTACAAATGTCATATAGACTGACAAGTCCATGCCCTTACACTATATTGTAGATGGTGGTACCTCTAACTTATACATGCCTCTCCGGGAATATACATGGTATGCATACTATGTCAAAAAGCTACAAAGTATTCTCTTACCTGAATAGGAGGGGGATGCAAAAGGATAATGTTACTTACCCAGTAAACATCTGTTCTTGGCATGTACAGCTGTAGATTCACAAGCTTTGCATACACCTGCCATCTAGTGTTGGGTCCGGATGTTTGAAGTTTGTTTTTGTTTGAAGAAGTCTTTTCCAGTCACGAGGTAGGTGACTCCTCCTTTCGGTGATAGCGCGCATGGGCATCAACTCCATTGTTCGATTGTTTTCCAGCAGAGGGTGAGAATGGAGTTAGTAATAGTAGAATAGAGATATATGCATGCTTATGTATGTATACTAAAGAGACAACTGCAGCAGCTGCAGGTACCAGGGGAGGCGGGTGGGCGCATGTGAATCTACAGTTGTACATGCCAAGAACAGATGTTTACTGGGTAAGTAACATTATGCGTTTGAGGCATGTGAGCTGTAGATCACATGCTTTGCATTGACTATATAGCAGTATTCTCCCAAAGCAGTGGCTAACCTGTTGCTACTGGAGCGGTCTGAAATAGTGTTTTAAGTACTGCTTGGCCCACATTAGCTTGTTGTTTCGCTAACACATCTACATAATAGTGTTTGGTGAATGTGTGCAGTTTAGACCATGTTGCAGCTTTGCAAAACTCAACTATGGGGATATTTCCTAAGAAAGCCATAGTAGCCCCTAACTTGCAAGTAGAATGCGTTTTAGGAGGTACAGTTAGAGTTTTTTTTTGCTTTGAATGCATTTAACAATCCACCTTGCGTGCCCATGGTAGCCTCTCGCGGCTTGATTACATCCTTGTCCCGGCGGCCTATGCCGGGAGAGTGGGAGAGGTGTGCCATCTGGCGCGGGGTATTTCAGATCACTCCCCATTACTGTTACATTTCGATGTCTTCCCGAGGGGGGAGGGCAGGGTGGCTCCAATCAATGCTTGATACTTGCGCGACCCCACTATTCGTGCCGACTTGATCAAATCCTTACAGCGATATTTTGATGAGAATGTGGGGTCTGTCCCTTCGGCCATCTCCCTGTGGGAGGCTTTTAAGGTAGTTCTCAGAGGGGAGGCCCTCTCCTTTATCTCCCATGCCCGGAGGCGCGAGCGGGAGGAAGTCACCCGGGTGGAGGCCGAAATTGCGGAACTAGAGGGTGACCTGGGGAGCGGGGTAACGGATGCCAAATTGCATGTTCTGCACCTCAAGCAGGCGGCCTATAGGGCCCTCGTCACGGAGGCGGCCAGGGGCCTCAGTAGAGAGCAACAGGGGCGATTGTATGATGTTGGTGATAAGGCTGGTAAATTGATTGCGTGGTTGGACAAGAGGGAGAGAGCGAGTCGTGTGGTTCCTTTGATTGAGGGGATGGATGGTGTGCGTGTCACCGAGCCGGAAGCCATTGTCTCCTGCTTCGCGGATTACTTCCGCGAGGTGTACTCCCCGGTTTCTCCCTGCTCGGAGGAAGATTCCCATGCACTGCTTCGGGACATCGCGCTGCCCTCCCTTACGGTGGAGGACAGGGACTTGCTGGACGCTCCTCCCACCTCGGACGAAATTGCCTTGGCTATTCGCTCGGTCGCATCCGGCAAGGCCATGGGCCCCAATGGTATCCCCATCGAGCTCTACAAGCTGCGACCGGATGTACTGGCGCCCCACCTGCGCGCGATGTTCCTGGCGGCCCACTCGCAGGGTTCCCTCCCGCCGGACCAGCGTTTGGCCACAATCGTGGTGATTCACAAGGAGGGGAGACCCCGTGAGCGGGTTACATCCTATAGGCCTATCTCGCTCTTGAACGCGGAGCCCAAAATCCTCGCCAAGGTGCTGGCCAACCGGCTGGTCGGCGTGGTGGGCGATTTGGTCCACCAGGACCAATCTGGCTTCATACCCCACCGCAACACGGCTCTTAATCTGCGACGCTTGCACGGGGTGCTCGCGCGTGTCCCGTTTGTGCGGGAGCCGGCCATCTTGGCGTCCTTAGACGCCACCATGGCGTTTGATACGCTTGAATGGCCATACATCTGGGCGATGCTGGCGAAATTTGGATTTGGACCGGGATTCATTAGCTGGGTCAAATTGTTGTATTCGGGCCCACTGGCCCAGGTGGTGGTGAATGGGCGGGTCTCGGCCCCATTCGCGCTGGGACGGGGCACGCGTCAGGGTTGCCCCTTGTCGCCGCTCCTGTTTGCACTGGCCTTGGAGCCCTTGGCGGAGTGGCTGCAGTGGCACCCCTCTATCCATGGTCTCCGCTGGACCCCCGAGCATGAGGACCGCGTGTCCCTCTACGCCGATGATATCCTATTGTATCTCGCCTCCCCGCGTAACTCGCTGATTGTCCTGGTTGATGTTTTGCGCTCCTTCGGTCGTAACTCAGGCCTTGTCATCAACTGGGCGAAATCCTGCGTATATGTGCTTTCCGGGGAGGCTCCGGCCCTACCACGGGACTGCCCGATCCAGATTGCCTCCCAGGGGTTCTGGTACCTGGGTATATATATTACTCTAGACCCGGAGGCCCGCTACGAGCGGAACTTGCTACCCCCCCTCCAGCGCTTGAAGGAGGACGTTGCGCGTTGGCGGCGTCCTCCGCTTTCGCCGCTTGGCCGAGCGGCTTTGTTTAAGATGATGTCCTTGCCGTGCTTTCTGTACGCGCTCCAGAATACTATGGACTTGGTTCCGGCACGCTACTTCCGTGAGGTGGAGAGCCTGCAGCGGCGCCTGTTTTGGGACGGGAGGCAGCGTATTGCTCTGGCTAAATTGACGCTTCCGTGGTACGATGGGGGGGTTGCCCTCCCGGACATTAAACGGTATTACTGGGCCTCCCAGCTAGCTGCAATTAATCATGGCCTTTACGGGCCCGCCTTGAACCCGGCATTTGAAATGGACAGGATGCTCCTGCCCGGTGGCGATTACAATCGAGCGCTCTACTCTGGCGCGCCCGACTCCCGTCTGACGGGACCGACGCGTGTCATGGTGCGTGTCTGGCACGCGGCTAATGCAGCTATGGGGTGGAAGGACCGTTTGACCCGGGCGACACCGCTATATGCGTCTGAGAGGTTGGGCTCCCTGTGGACATCGAAGGGCTTCGAGAAGTGGGACACGATCGGAATCAGCACAGTGGGAGATCTCTGGACGAGGGGGGGATTCAAAACTTTTGAGACGCTGCAGACGGAGTTTCAGCTGCAAGGCAGTGAGTACTTTCGGTACTTACAAGTCCGCCACGCGCTGGGCTCCGTCTTCCCGGATGTCGCGTCCATTCCGGAGTCTTCCCCCCTGGAGGACAGAGTGCTGGATGGCCATGTCCCAGACAGCACTATCTCCCTTATATATAAAAAACTGATCAACGACAGATCGTGCCTGCTGACTAGTCTCCGCGAGGCCTGGGTTGCCGACGGGCTGGAACTGGACGACGAGGACTGGATTTCCGCGGTGGCCTCTCCGAAGGAGGTGGCCATCCCGGCTCGCCTTCGCTTCGTCCAGCTTAAGATCCTCCATCGGGTTTACGTGACGGGGCCAAGGCTTCTACGTATGGGCTTTGCTGGTGACGGATTGTGTAAGCGTGGCTGTGGTGCCTTGGCAACTTTCATGCATATTCTGTGGGAGTGCCCAAAGGTGGAGCGATTCTGGCGTGGTGTGCATGAGGTCCTGCGTGTGGTGACGCGTGTCGCGCTGCTGCCTGAAGCGAGGAGATGCTTGCTGAATGTGTGGGAACCAAATGACTATTCGGTCCCGCAGACGCGGTGGGTGACTCTGGGATACATGATAGCTAAGCGTGACATTGCTCAATTGTGGGGATCCCAGAGGCCCCCGGCGGTGTTGGCCTGGAAAGAACATATGGATTGGTGTATGTTTCGTGAAAAGGTGGTGTATGTGGCGAGGGGTAAGCCTGGGGCGTGGGTGAAAATCTGGGGCCCCTGGAACGCCTATCGCGGGGGTGTTTGTGAGCCGCCACTGCTACCGGCTGCCTCACCAGCTCCGTCCCCCTAGCCGACCCCCTCCCTCAGCCGTGGGCATGTGGTTCCCCAGTCCCTGATCTATTCCCATTCCCCTCTTCAGAGTTTGGCTGCTGGTTGGGATCCCCCACTTAAGGAGCACGTGCGGTCACTTTGGATGGCGGGTTGCCTTGCGGGTGTGGTTTTTTGTGTTGTTCTGTTTTGAAAAAAGGAAACCGTATTGTGGACTTAGAGTTATGTGGCCCGCGCTATTGATATCTCCTGATTTACCAATCTGCACCGCCAAGAGTCTCTTACTGTATGTATGTCATATGCTTCTGCCACTCTAGCGGCCGGCCGGATGGTTGTAGGCCCATACTTGTAACATTTTTTTAGAATGTAATAAACGGTTTAAAAAAAAAAAAAAAAAAAAAAAAAAAAAAAAAAAACAATCCACCTTGCAATACCGGATTTGGAGATAGGATTGCCTTTGTGTGGTGGTGCAAAAGCAACAAAAAGTTGTTTGGCCTTACGAAATGATTCTGTTCTTTCGATGTTTTTTTTTTTTTTTTTTTTGTGAAAAACCTTTATTGATGTTTCAATCATTTACACGTATGAGCCTACAACCCCCCGGGGCCGGCCGCTAAATAATCAGGATAATAAAAGCAAATGTCAACACAGGCGGCATCTCGGAGAGCGAAGTCTTCAGTCAATATAGTCCGGCCAATAAGCCGCGCAGGTAGGGCACCAGGAGAGAGAGGGTTTTTCATTTTATGATGAAACGAAAGAATAGGATCAGGTGCCAGACAATTTGCCAACAGCGAGAGGGGTCAGGATAAGAGACAAACAATAAGCAGCAATACAGTGAGGCGATGGCGCAGGCGCGAGAAAGTACGGATGGGGAGAAACATCAAAAATAGTTGCGCCTACTGGTCCCCGTACCTAAAGCCCAGCGAACCCCCCAGAGACTGTGGCACACATGAAGAGCAAACGATTCACAATCAGGGTGGTGTATCGCACTGATCCCAGAAAAAGAAAGCAAAAAGAAACAGTGGAGAAAAAGGAGGCCATAGAAAAGAAGATAAAGACGAAAGAGTCCCCTCCCCCATCCCCCCACCCTGCACCTCTGCGAATGAGTATGGCCCCACCCCCCAGCAGTGTGCCTGTCGCCCTGGAACTAGACCCGAAATATAGAAGAGACAGGGAAAAAGAGTGAGAAAGGGCCCCCCCAGACGGGTGGGCGGAGAGAATATAATAAATTGGAGGAGGGCCATCAAAACATACCCCCGGCTTCTCCCTCCCGCACGGTGAGGTCTCCCCCCAACAAACAATTAGCGGTACCAAGCCGATCATATCAACAAAAATAGGGGAGGGGGGGGGGGGAATGGGAAGCTATACACACCAAATGTTCGAATGACCCCAGGAGCGCATAACCATGAGTCCGCCTATCTATGAAGTGACCACCCTCGAAGGATCAGCCTCAGCCTTGACCGCTTTTTGCGATTCCACCCATGCCTGCCCCTTGACCCAGCACCATGTCCAATGTCCCAAAGTACAGGAGTGTCCAAAAACAGTCGGGAAACGCCGCACACAGGTGGGGTGGAAGTCTCCGGGCATCCGCACAGGCCGCTTCATGGAGGGGCGTCTTTTCCAGTGCTGCCCTAGGATCTGCACTGCCCACAAGGACCAGATAGGCTGGAGCAGCCAAATGAGATACACGTTGCTGGAAGTGTCCCCGGGCCGCCGGAGACCGCGCACAGGACAAGGCCACCATCTTCCGCGCAGGTCCAATACCTCCGGAACAGATTAAGTTCACAGTTGGCCGACCACACGGTAGCATAGTGTCCGAAGTGTCCGGCTGTACACTAATCGCGGGGGGGTCCGCAACATCTTCCTCTTGTGTGCAGTGTGGAAAGCCACTGCGTACCTGTGGACCAGCCTGCCGCCACTGTCCCAACGCTGTTACCACACCATCCAGCTTCCCCCCCAGGACCCCGGCGCCATGAGCAAAGGAGTAATGAAGGGCACCCAGGGCCTCCAGGAGGTCGCCATATCCCAGAGCGGCTCCCTCCGATCGCTCCGCCACACTCCCGAAAGTCACACACCCCCAGTCCCGCTGCGTCCCCGCGGACAGGATGGCTGGCTGCATAATGGCAAAATGGCCGCTGGGAAGGCCCGACTCGTATAGGGGCCGGGACCAAGGGAACAACGCCTCAAGGGCCACGTCGCTGTAGACAGGGATCCCGGGACAGGCACAGATCCAGCCGTTGCGCGGTCACAGGCAACAGTCGTCTCCGCCACGGCCCATCTCCCGCAAAAAGCCGGGAGCAGCCCGCAAGGATCAAGGCGGGCCAGGGACGGCGCCCAGGCAGCTCACCATCAAAGGCAGGGGCAAGCGCCACAGAGTCCGGAAATCGTACACCCGGGCATGTCCTCAGTCCGCAGCGCTCAGTAGGGGGGAGCGGCCACGGCAAAATGCAAGCCGATGGGGGCTCCACTCCGGTGGACCGGCTCCACCCAGTCACCACAGGCCGCTGTTGTTCAACTGCCACCCGGCCAAGGTGCCCACTCGAGGTCCCGGCTTCGGGACCGCACGGGCCGCAAAGTTCGATCGCTGATTTCTCCGGTTGTATGGCAGTCAGAAACCTCGGGGTCACACGATCGGTTGCCACTTTCGCTTACGAACACATTCTCGTGGTGCAGAATAAGGATCTCTTGCAGGATATCCGTGCGGGGTGCGGAGGCTCACGGAGCCGGGAATCTACGCTGCCGTCTCGGTCGCCATCTTGGCTCCTCCCCCCTGTTCTTTCGATGTTAATACAAAAGTGTAGAGATCGTTCTGCAACAGAATCAGGTTAAGGGAAGAATACCGGTAATTCTACTGACTGGTTTATGTGAAATGCAGATACTACTTTACGTAGAAATTTGGGGTTTGTACGAAGAACCACTTTGTCTCTGCGCAGCTGGAAAAAAGGTTCTTCTATAGTTCGTGCCTGTACACCCACTCTCCTCAATGAAGTAATTGCAATAAGGAAAACGGTTTTCCAAGTGAAAAACAGTGGCTCGCATTTATACATGGGTTTAAAAGGTGGCCCCATTAATCTTGTGAGGACTATGTTAAGATTCCACACTGGGGCAGGTGAGAGCCTTGGTAGTATGACTCTAAAGTCCTTCCATAAAAGCTATAATTACGGGCACATAAATGTTGCCTATTTTGTAGATACGCAGCTATTGCAGCAAGATGTAGCCGGATGTAGGTGTAAGCCAATCCTGACTGCTGCAAATGTAACAGATTGCAAATGATGTTTTGCATGGAAGCATCAAGAGGGTTGATGTGGTTGTTATTGAAATAAATAGAGTTTCCATTTAGCTGTGGCGTGGCGTATAGGTGTGACTACGCACGCCTTTGTGCGAACTACTGTTTGTTCCTTATTCCTGGTGGGTGGCGGGTGCGGGATGGTAAATCCTCCTGAGTATGAGGTAGTACTGAATCCTTCAAGTAGTGCTTCCCTACACCGTGGGTCGCGTCCCCAAATCGCATTACAAAGAAACTATTCATCCGTGGTTGACTTGTTGTCAGGTTGAATTTATTATTTCTTTACATTGATATTTCATTTCAATTTGCTTCATCCAAATTATATTGTTGTGACTCTGTTACTTCTAATTTGGTGCTCCAGGTGAGGCTGCGTTACAGGCTCTTGTGGCAGGCCTTCTGGCCTCCATGATGATGTTCATGCAGTCTGGTGGAAGGTTCAGATAACCAAACTCTATGACTTCAGGAGCCAGATCGCGAGGCTCAGTTGTTTGGGACCTGGGTGTCTGATTTCTCCATGGCTCTGTGTGAGGAGGCTGGATGTTAGGTGCAGCTTTTGATGCGGGACCAGAGAACGCTCCAACAGTGTTGTGAACCATGGCTGACGGGCCCATGTTGGAGCTACCAGGATCAGTGTGAGGGATGTTTGCCTGAGTTTCCAAACCACAAATGGAATGAGCGGGAGAAGCAATTATTCCTGACCAGTTCATCAATAGTGCATTGCCCTTGGAGAGCGGGTGTGGGTACCTGGAGGTGAAGCTTTGGCATTTTACGTTTTGCTGTGTGGCAAACAGATCTATCTGAGGAACTCCCCAACTTTGGAAGTATGGGAGGAGAATCTGAGGGTGAAGTTCCCATTTGTGTATTTGCTGCTTCTGTCTGCTGAAGAAGTCTGCAATCTGATTGTTCACTCCTGGGAGGTGTTCCGCTAGGAGATAGATTTTGTGGTGAATGGCCCACCTCCAGATGTCATAGGCTAAGTGCGACAGTTGGAGAGAGTGTATCCTCCCCCCCCCCCTGTTTCTGTATGGAATACATGGCTCTTATATTGTCGGTACAAACTAAGACAGCTTTGCCAACCAGATGAGTTTGAAATGCCTTGAGAGCTAGAAAGATTGCAAGCAGTTCTAGATGGTTAATGTGGAGCAACATTTGCTGTTGGCTTCATAGGGCTTGCACTGTGTGGTGTTGAAGATGAGCTCCCCAGCCAGTGAGGGACGCGTCCGCTGTTAGTACTGTCTGTGGAACCGGGTCTATGAAGGGCCATCATTTTGATAAGTTTTGTGTGTTCCACCACTGCAGAGAGCAATGAGTACGGCCGTTTAGCAACACTAGATCAGTTAACAGACGCTGTGATTGGTTCCACTGACTCGCTAAGCATTCCTGAAGGGGACGCATGTGCAGCCTGGCATGTTATGTTATGTTAATAGTTTTTATAAGGCGCGCAGCTGCCCCAGCCAAGGGGCGTCCCGGCGCCTGATCAGGTACCACAACACAACAGATCGATACTAGTAAGGGAAAAGGAGGGAATCAGTCAGCGATTGGGAACAAAAAAGTTTTTATGGCGCGCCTAAAGGAAGTAAGACTGTTCAGGGCTCGTATATGGACAGGAAGAGAATTCCATAATCCTGCTGCTAATACTCGAAAGGAGCGCCCTCCCATCCTACTCAGTCTAAACCGTGTATTGACCGCCAGATGGAGAAATTCCGATCTAAGAGACCGCGTAGGAACATAGGAGGAAACAAGCTTAGCGAGGGCTGGAGGAGAGGAAAGCTTCAAGATTTTAAATGTCAGGCAAAGAGCCTTAAATTTAATTCTCTGTCTGACCGGCAGCCAGTGAAGGGAGGTCAAAACTGCAGAGACAGAGCATTGTCTAGGGAGGCCAACAATGGCACGCGCCGCGGCATTCTGCACCCTTTGCAATCTAGTAGCCTCCGCCTGATTCACTCCGAGCAGCAGCGCACTCCCATAGTCCAGCCGAGAAAGAATGGAGGCTTGGACCACCAGTTGCCGAGTAGGGGGGTCGAAGAATTTGAGGACCGGTTTCAGTCCTCGCAGAATACCATAACAGGTAGCTGCAACCTTCTTCGTGTGGCTGGTAAAAGAGAGTGTAGGATCCAGCCAAACCCCCAAGTTCTTAACTTCGGCAGCTGGGATGGGAGTCACCCCCAATTCTGGAGGCCACCACTGGTCTCCCCAAAGCTCCGCCTGCTTACCTAAGATCATGACCTCGGTTTTTTTGGCATTTAACTGCAAACAGTTGGTTCGCATCCAATTTGCCACGGCTATGAGTCCGGCACGAAATCTGGGAGCGTTCACCTCGGGGGCACCGCTGAGTGTCACTGCCAGCTGCGTGTCGTCAGCATACGACGTCATGGTTAAGCCACATTGTCTGAAGACAGCAGCCAGCGGTTTCACATATAGGTTGAATAAAGTGGGGCTCAACGCAGAGCCCTGCGGAACCCCCAGCCCCAGTGGATGGAAAGAGGACTGACAAGGTGGAATAGCCACTTTAAAAAACCGGTCCGAAAGGAAAGAGCGAAACCATTGGAGAGCAGTCCCCTCAATTCCCACTCCCTCCAAACGCCGGATCAGAATGTCGCGAGACACCGTGTCAAACGCGGCGCTCAGATCTAGCAGGAGGAGCGCCGCTGTCTGCCCAGCATCCAGCACCGTTCGCAAGTGCTCGGTCATAAAGAGCAGTGCAGTTTCGGTGCTGTGTTGTGCACGAAAACCATTCTGGCTCTGGTCAAGAATGTTATTTCGAGAAAGGTGGGCAGACAAGATGGAGTTCACGTGTGCCTCAGTAACCTTGGCGGTCCAGGGCAGGAGGGAGATGGGACGGTAGTTTTCTGGCAATAGGGGGTCAAGGTTAGGCTTCTTTAAAATAGGGCTGACCACTGCCTGCTTCCAGTAAGAAGGGACCACGCCCGATGTGAGCGATAGATTGATCAAATCCAGTAAAGGCTCACGACATAGGGGAGGAAGAAGTCTGAATAGCTCTGGCTTCAGTGGATCTAATGGAGAACCGGACTTAATTTTGAGGCTCAGAGTGTCGAAAACCTCGTCAGACATTACTGGCAGGAAGGACAAGGTTTCGTGAACCGTAGCCATCACACCAGTTTGCTCAACACCGGGCACAGATGACGTAAATCCTCGGTAGATCGCCTGCACTTTCTCCACGAAAAAGGATGCCAAACTTTCACAGTGAGAGTCCGTGCAGATTTCCACCGAGGTGGCCCGTTTCCCCATAAGGTCTTTAAGAACCTTAAAAATTAATTTAGACGGGTTGGGGAACAATCATGATGCAAGATGCCATCATTCCCAGTAGTTGCATATACACCTGAGCTGGAAGCAAGTATTTGGCTTGAAACTGGAGAACTAAAGTCTGAACGTTGCGAATTCTGGCTGTGGTGGGAAGGGCCAAAGCCTTTTGAGTATTTAAGGTGGCTCCTAGGTAGTTTTGAGTATTGGCAGGCTTGAAATGTGATTTTAACATATTGACTGTGAACCCCAGTTGATGTAGTAACTGAATTGTTGTGCGAGTGTGCTGGAGACATTTTGGATACGTGCTGGCTTTGATGAGCCAGACGTCCTAGTATGGGAAGACATAGAAGTGTTGTCTTCTCAGGTGAGCAGCGACTACCGACAGACACTTTGTGAAGAACCTTGAACTGGTAATGTTGACCCGCTATTACAAATCTGAGAAATTTGCGATGAGCGGGATGGATTGGAATATGGAAACAGGTGACCTTTAAGTCTAGAGTAGACAGAAAGCCGCCCTTTTGCAGGAGTGGTAGTACTTGCTGAAGTGTTACCATGTGAAAATGGTATGACTGCATGTAAGAATTTAGTTATCTAAGGTCCAATATTGGTCTGACAGAACTGTCCTTTTAGGGTATTAGAAAGTAAAAGGAGTACATGCCTAACCCGTGGTGTTGTGGTGGTACAGGCTCTATAGCCCCTTTTAGAAGGAGAGATTGAACCTCTTGTTTGAGGAGGTGTAGGTGATCCAGTGAAAGTTTGAGTAACTTTGGGGGAATGTTTGGAGGATTGTTAATTAACTCCAGGCAGTAACCAGAACAGATACTTTCCAGCACCCACTTGACTGTTGTTATGGACTGTCAAACGGGTAGGAAATCTGAAATTTGCACCCTGACAGGTGTTAGATGGTCAGGGGGAGTGTAGGGAAGTCACTGCTCTCTGGTGGAGGGGGAGGTGCGTGTATTTGAGCCTCGACCTCTACCTTTGCTGTTGATCCCTCTGTAACCCCCTCTGAAGTAATCCTTGTTGCTTTTGTACGTGGTGGTGGTCTCGGAGGAGGTATTTTTGGACCCTCCGCAGTAGAAGGAGCGTCAAAAGGAACCAAGTGCTTGTGTTAACTGAAGGGCTCTGATGGATTTGCCCACTTCAGTGTCTTTCTTCATTTTTTCCAGTGAGGAATCTACCACCGGGCCAAAGAGGTGTACGGTGTATGCCAACTCCTTGGAGTCTCGAACGGAGCACTCCGTTTATTACGGTCATGAACACGTGGCTTCATGATAATGTATACATATTGGTTACACTATAAAAGAAATAGAGGTGGATCGACCCCAAGTCGTTACTTTACGTCATCAGCTTTTGGAAGTGGATTACGGAGTCTGATTTAATTTAAGACATCTTTGTGAGAAAGTGGCTCTGTATATACTGTTCCCTAATAGGTACAGGGTGTACAGAGTCCACAGTCCCCCAGAGGCTGATAGAGGTCAAAGTTAGGTATGACCTTACTCTCAAAAATGGTAGCTTGGTCGAGCAGTAAGGCAGTACCAGAGGACAGTGTAAAGCATTTATTGTACACACTCAGTCAGCAAATGATTTCACACACTCAATAACTGAACTCTAGGCCAATGGTTTATATATATAAAATATATGCTTGTTTTATTTTTAGAACCACACAGGGGGTAAAAATATACTTTCTCAGAATGAGAGGTTGAATATAAATACTTTTGTCTTAAGCAATAAATTTGTGTAAACAGTCACAGTTGGTTGCAATAAACAATCCTATTTCCTAAACATAACAATGCATTGAGCTCAATGGTAAATTCAGGTTATTTGTAATAAATTACTTTTCAGATTACTTTTGGAATTCCAGGTCTGGCTCCTAGAACCAGCCTTGGGTCAGTATTCAGAATCAAGTGATGAAAGTCGACTTAATAACTGTAATGATTTTTAAATAATATTTAGCTATTTCAAAAGTTAGCACTTAGAAAATATTTCAAAGAAAACATTCAATGGATCTCTATGGCAAGAAATTCACATTGCAGGTAGAGTACTTTATCGTTACTTTAGTAATCCAGGACTGGGTGCCTAGGCCCAGGACTGGGGTCCTTATCAAAAGCAGGTAAGTAAATTCGTTTGCAGAATTGGTACGATTTTAAAAGAATATTTCAAATTTGCAAAAATAGACACTTAGAAGAAATTTCACAGAAAAGCAGACAATGGTTTCCTATGGGAGAAAAATGAGTTAGAGGTAAGGATAGTTGTGAACACTTTTCAGAGTCAGGGCTGGGCACCAAGATCCAGCACTGGGAGCTCACCTAGGAGCAGGTGAGTAAATTCGTTTTTGTCACTTGGCTGATTTTTGGTGAATTTTTGCAGTTTTGAAAAGTTCACACTTAGAAGATTTTTGAAGAAAAAGCCAGTCAATGTTACCCTATGAGGAAAATGAAGTTAGCGGTTTAAGGGTAAGTACTCGACTGGCAGTGTTGAAATTCCGGGCATGGACTCAGGGGCCCCCAGTGTCAGGTAGGTACAGTTGGTTCACCCTCAGCGGTTTCAGGACGGCCGGGTGCAGAGAGTGTTGGGCCCAATGTTATCCTATGAGGGATAGGGGGGCCTTGGTTGGTGGCTGCTGTCTGGCAAGCCACGCGGCTGTGGGAGCTGGGCTCCTGGTCACTTACTCAGGGCAAGTGGGGAAGTAGGTTAGTGTAGAGAGGGCACTGCCAGGGCCACTCGGGCGGCTGGGTGCAGGGTGCTTTTGAGCCTTAGGGCGCTCAATGGAAATGTTCCGGTTTGGAAAGAGGCTGCAGGCTCGGGGACGAGGATGTTTCAGGTGCCACCACCACTTCGAGAGGTAAGTTGGGTAGTTGTAGGTTAGGTGGGTACCCCGGGATTGGGCACAGGGGGTCGCAGGGCGCCGGGTGCAGGGGTGCCTTTTGACGTCGGGAATCTTACCCTCTGGTTGATCGCGGCTGGGGTGGCACTTGGTTCTGAGGCTGCAGGCTTCTTCCGGGATGTCGAGGGGGGTCCTTGGGTGCCGGACTCTGGGTCACAGTCGCCGTGGGGTCGTCCTCTGGGTCTTTGTCCACTCCGGCACTGGCCAGGCTTGGCTGGTGCAGAGTGTGTTGGGTCCGCGGTCCCGGGCTGGTGCCAGGGATAGCAAATAGGTTTCTTGAGTAGAGCCTCTACTCGTGGGAGTCCCAGGGGCTTAGAGCTAAAAGGTAGCCAGGTCCTCCGGGGTTGGTGAGGTTGCTGGCCACGAGGGATGCCGCGCTGGTGCAGGTTCGAGAGTCGACAGGCCGGTAGGGCTGGGGCCAAAGCAGTTGGTGTCTTCTTCTCTTTTTAGCAGCTGCAGGGCAGGTCTTTGTTCTTCTTGCTCTTTTTGTAGTTTTCTATCTGGAATCTAAGGAAGGAAGGTTCAGGGTGCCCCTAAATACTAGATTTAGGGGCGTTACAGGTAGGTGAAGGCCAGGGACCAATGGGTCCTTGTCCTGGGGTGGGTACACCCCCTATCCTGCCTCTCTCCTGTGGGAGGGGGGCAGTAGCCTAATCCTGATAGGGTAGGGCCTCCCATCTTCAAGATGGCGAGAGCCCGGAGATGTGCTTCACCTCGCCTCCCCCACCTGAGGGGTGGGGTGGGCAGGCTGGCACATCCCCTGTCCTTGTATGGGGTTTCCGGCCAAGCTTCCCGCCAGAGTGGGGGGTTGCAGTGGCCTGGGGAAACTCCAAATGGCGGCCTGCCTTTGAAGCTTCCCTTTGCTCATCCTGGGGGAGGAGATTTCTCACCTCACCCAGGATGTGCATTGTTGCAGGCCCGGGAGAGCAGGGGCTCTCCCACCCAGGGGTCCAGCAACGTGTCTGCTGTGTGGCAGCCTGGGCAGCCTCAGAGCAGACGTGGATTGTAAGTTAGCTGTAAGGGGGCATCTCTAAGATGCCCTCTGGGGTGCTTAGTACATTAAATCCTACACTGGCATCAGTGTGGGTTCAATGTGCTGAGAAGTTTGATACCAAACTTCCCAGGCTTTAGTGGTGCCAATATGGTGCTGTGGAGCTCGTGTTTGACAAGCTCTCAGCACCATGTACTCCTAAATGACAGCACTGCACTTACAGTGCTCAGGAATGGACCCGGGTACTGTAGGGGCACAGGGCTCCTGATCCTGTGCCCACACCATAGGCGTTATGCACCCAGCTAGAGGGGTGGCTGACATATGCCTTGGCAGTGTAGGTGATGGGCATGGTACACAGTGATGTGTGCCATGTCGACTCTTTGTTTTGTCCTGCACCCAGACACTCAGCCTGCAAGGGCAGTGTGTGTGTAAGGGTACAGGGCCTCTGAGGGTGGCACAATGAGTGCTGCAGCCCTTAGAGGCCTTCCCTGGCCACAAGGCCCTGGGTACCTAGGGTACCATTTACTAGGGGCTGACATGTGGCTAGGGTTTGCCAATTTGGAGTTTGTGTGGTTTAAGGAAGGAACATAGGCCCTGGGCACCTGATTGGCAGGAACCCAGGGTACACTCAATCGAAGTTCATTCAGCAATTTAGCAAAAAGTGGGGGCATACCATGCAAGAAAGATGGCACTTTCTCACAATCTTCACTTGCAAAGATTGATTTAGCAAGTGTGAAGGTACTGATGAACGATTACCTTTTATGGAGCATCACCCGTGGAGTTCTATAAGTATCTATCAGCCCTGAAGAAGTCAATAGTGCGCATTTGCACACGATGAAACACGTGTTGACTGCTTTGTGTAAAGAATTGTTCTACAAGGCTATTTTATGGAAAACTGTATTACGATGAGCTGTGGAGATGCTACCAGAATAATGTGAAATAAAGAATATGGACTTTTCAGAACAACGTGAGAAGATTCTACATTAAACTAGAATTGTGCTCAGGGTAGACCTTTTTTGAATTTCTTTGTCAAAGGGAATGTTCAGTATGGAAGTCTGAACCTCAGGTTTGTAACCTGAGATACTTAGCCAGGCGTGCCTTCTTAAAAGGACACTGGTGTTTACAGCTCTAGCAACAGTGTCTGCAGCATCTAGGGAGCACCTGATTGAATTATTTGAAATTAGCTTTACTTCCCTCACTAGGTCTTGTGCTTTAGATTTACGTTCATCAGGCCGAAATTGGAATAACTGCTCCATCTCGTCCCAATGCGCCCTGTCATACCTTGTGAACAAGCAGGAGTTAGAGATGTACCAGACGTTTGCTGCCTGAGAGGCTACCCTTTTCCCCAAAGTGTCAATATGCTTAGATACTTTATCTGGGGGTGGAGCATCCCCTGTAGTTTGGGAGTTGGCACGTTTAAGTGCGTTGGACATCACTAGGGAGTCCAATGGTAATTGTCCTTTTATGTATGCTGGATCAGATGGTGCTGGCTTGTACCTTTTATCTACCCTAGGGGTAAGGACACGAGCCCTGACGGGGTCATTAAATATGTCATCTACATGCCTAACCATACCTTTAAGCATGGGGAGTGTGTGCGATGACTTGTGTGCTGTTAAGTGTTTCAAAAAGGAAATCCTCATCAAGGGATTCTTTGTGCAGCTGTACACCATGGTAGTTGGCAGCTCTACCCAGCAGTTCTATGTAACCTACGCTGTCGTCCGGTGAAGAGGGCTTGGTAGGGTACAGGTCAGGATCATTTCCTGTGGGAGAGTCAGTATTATAACCTGCCCATGGGTCCGGGAGTAATGGTGCATTCTCCCCTGTCACATCCCTATCCCCATCCTCATCATCCTGATCTTCAGGTGTATGTGGTGGTGAGTACTCGGGTGAAATCATTAAGGATTGAGGCTGGGGAGGAGAAGGAGGTGGGAGTAGAGGGGGAGAAGGATTAGTCCTGACATTCTTCCTTTTTAAAGGAATGTGGTAGGCCTCCTCCGTGTCTTTCCTTTTAAGGGTCCCTTTTGTGGTGATATGTCCAGTAGTTGGATGGATCAATTGTCTTTGTTTTGGATCCGGTTTGGTAGGCGTAACATCGAAATGTTGTTCTTGAGATGGAATCAGCACGTTTGGTTGTTTCGGTATCAAATGTTTCGGTGCCAATGGTTTTGTTGGCGAGGTCTTGGATCCTGATGATTTCGGATCTGAACGTGTTTTCGGCATCGAAGGGGGCGGGTTGGAGCCTGGCTTCAACTTCGATCCCGAAGGATTCGTATTGGAGCCTGTTTTCGGCGGGTCGTCCTTTCGGTGAGTTTCGGTGCCGCGCCGTTGCCTGAAGGTGGGGGTTGGACCAGAGCCTTCTTCTTGGACTGAAGTGGAGTCTGGGGCATGGGAGGATCTGTACTCACGGTATGCTGCCCTTGCTGGATTTCGTCGTCCTCCTAGGAGCCGTAGTCGGAGATGGAGATGGGATCCTGTTCGTCTTCGATTCCCATCACGTCTCTGGCTTCTTGTTTCAAATCCTCTCCGAAGAGGTCTGGAATGGAACTTGCATGTTGTCTCTGCATGTCGCGACGTCGAGCCCGACGGTCGCGAAGCGTCTTTTTGGAGAAGAAAGCCTTGCATGTGTCGCAGTCCTGTTCTCTGTGCTAAGGAGACAAGCACAGGTTACACACCTCGTGTCAGTCTGTGCGCTGAAACTTCGAGTGGCACCAAGGGCAGAATTTGAATGGAGTCCCTTCCATCGTCTGAGAGGCAGACCGACGCGGTTAGACCCGAAGGCCTTCCACAAGCTTCACGATAGAGAGAGGTTTTAGAAGTAAATACGATACGCGGCGAACGGGATACGAGATCGATAACAATATCGTCGAGGGTGAGTAAAATAAGCTACTTACCTGTAATCCTAGTTCTCTTCCAGGGGTATACTCATCAATAGTCATAAGCACTGAATAGTCCCGCCCACGTGCTGGGACGCCGGAGCAATAACAAATTATATGCATATACCTACATACACACATATATATATATATATATATATATATATACACACACACACACACACACACACACACACACACACACATATATCCAATATATAGGCAATATGCATAAATATACATATGCAGCCTAAAAAACATATTACTAGGCTCAAATATGCCACAATTGCATTGCAAAACATTTACATTTGAAATAATAAAGAAATAAACACCACAATATTTTCATGATGCAGATAAAGAAAACTGCTTTCCGTTTGCTTTGAAAACACAGCCTTTATTTTCAAAGGTAAAAAAGGCAAGATCATAGAGGCAGATTAGCCTAGAGAGGCTGCATATAGAACAGTTGGGAAACAAGCATTTACAATGCAATGGTCTCGGCATTGGTAAAGTTAGAGCTATTGGCATTGCTTATGACATTATTTTTGTTTATGTTTTTGTTTTCAAAACATTTAAATAAACGGCATTGTTAAAAACAAAAACAAACAAAAATAATGTCATGAGCAATGCCAATAGCTCTAACTTTAACAATGCCGAGACTGTTGCATTGTAAATGCTTGTTTTAAGGGGGCCTCGAATGGGTCTCCTTGGGGCTCTGTTTTGTGCCCTGGCATAGGCGGTCCGTTTTTTTTCCGGACTGCAGTGACAGCAGGCACATCGATGTGCACGTGGTGAGGGTTGTAGGGGAAGGGAAATCATTTCAAGAGAGTCCTTTTCTCTCTGGATTTCCCTTCTGTTTTTGAATCTCAGGAGCAGCAACATTTTCGTGGTGTCACCTGGGCTGTAAGTGGAAGCGTTTTCAAAATTATACACAAGCCATAGTTGCTGCTTATTTATCTTATGCAACTAACAACCATTGACAAAGCCAATAGTCCTGACTTGTTGTAGGTATGATGTGGCTTGTATGATATATCTGGACGCAATGAGAGGAACAGCAAAATAAAAGTCGGGCGGTACACTGTGCTACACACAGATTTTTAGCTTACGTATTTTTAAGCCACCCCCTTAATTACACTGACCACGCCCCCTTGAGAGCCCCCCCCCCCCCGTTTTTTCATCTCACTTAAAGCCCTGCCAACGAGTATGTGATGGTACCTCGGAAAACGATAGAACTGTATGACTCGTACATTAGTCCTAGTTTAGGACACTGCCTTTAAGAGGGCGGTTTTAAAGAAACACGGATATCAGCATGGCCAGCCACTAGCTACAGTCGCCTGCTTCCAGGGCAGGGCCACCTTCTGTGCCTTTCCTACGCGGCATCTAAAGTGCAATTTTCGGGAGGCTTACGAGATCTCCTCTTGAAAATTGCGACATTTATACAAATCTTTACACAATGTATTCCCGTTTTGGCAGCTCCCATGTGCAATCAATTACTGGTTATGCTTAGAACTTCGCTTATGGAGTTTAGCAAGCACGTATACGCATCAATTATGTTTCAAATACGTTTGACACTCGAATTGCTTTTTTGTGTTTTATCATAATAACCTTTTGGGGATATTGAACTATTATTTATTGCGCTTAAATGTTCAGAGACTCGTGTTAACAGTAATGGCTGTTAAAATACTAATCATTAAAATGACAAGTTGGGTTGCATGGAGAAAAACTTATTTTAAACAAACAAAAAAAGCCTACTCAGCAGGCAGGAACAGTTGAAGAAAACACGGTTCTGGTGGGAAACGGAGACAAAGTCAGAGATGGAGGCGGAAGACACGGATAACGGCGACAGGAAGGGGTGTAGGAGTAAGAGTGAAAGAAGGGCTCGCAAACAGAGCAGGAAGAGGAGTGAGGACAACATGTTTATCTATGCGTCATATGGGCTCTCGTTAAATAAGTGTTACTAGTATGTAGCTGTTCCTTTGTAGCATAAATCTGCATTTCTTGAAGGGACCAGGCCGCCAGGAGGAGTTCTCACAAACCAAAGGCGCAGAAACAATTCCTAACACCCCGTGGAAACCCGAGACGGCTGTCCCGAAGCGTAATCCAGAGTGCAGCTGGACCCCGAAGGGTTTAGGTGTTGTTTGTCCCCGGGCTTCTGGGGGCGGGGAGGTTCCCTTTGTATTTCCCGTGGAAGTAGAAAAGCTGCTCGTCTGCCCTGGAGCCCCTGTTCTGTCTGACTGCGGACTTAAAGGCAGTCTCGTGGAGACCGTAGCTCCTTTAGCAAGCAATTCAATTTGGGAGGGGTCTGGTCTCCTGAAAACCCTCACAATTGTTCAACACATACGAACACTGTAAAGTAATTATATTTAAGTGTGTTTACTAAAGGCTGGGAAGAGGGGCAGGCTGCACCCCGAGCGAGCAAAACCAACGCTTTCTGGGACCGAACGAAACGCCCTCTCTAAATGTAAGCAAAAGTCTGCAACAACAAAATACCAAATCTCGGAAAACCTCTGCAGCGAAATGTTGATCTTTTGGAGCTGAAAATAAGGACGCGATGATTCTGCTCTGTTCATCAAACTTCCCAGCTGGACGGCACAGCGACGGGCTCATTAGCACAGTTTGGTGCAGAAAGGAAATGTGCAGCCCCGCTCCTCCCCACTGGCTCCTCGACTTCAGGCTGAAAGAATAAGTGTAGGTGTCGGGGAGAGTAGGCATAGAATAATGATGGCTGCTGAAGCTGGGGGCTGAGAGATGCGAAGACAAAGGGGAGGAAGGGGGAAGAAAGAGCGAATGGTGGAGAGAGGTGATCAGGCAGGAGTGACGCGGGCGAGGAGCATGTGCGAGAAAGATGGGACACCACTGCCTTTCTCCGAGGCGAAGCAGAAATGCCTCGGAGAAACGCAGTGGCGTTTTCGGATTCGGGGGCGTGTTTTGCTGTTATCTCCTCTTGCCATTGGCTGGAAGAGATAATTAGACTTTCTGAAAAAAACACGCCCCCCGATCCGAAAAGGACGGGGCCTGATCAGAGTGACGGGACCT
Organism: Triturus cristatus; assembly: GCF_964204655.1. Taxonomy (NCBI): domain Eukaryota; kingdom Metazoa; phylum Chordata; class Amphibia; order Caudata; family Salamandridae; genus Triturus; species Triturus cristatus. The sequence goes on along the minus strand of NC_140594.1, from coordinate 286,549,914 downwards.
CTTCTCCAATGGCTGGCCAGCATTCAAGAGGCCAGCCAATGGAGAACAGGGGAGAAGAGGGGCGGGTTCAAGCCCCTCTTCTCCAAGTCATTAAATCTCGGATCGAGACTGCGCAAGCGCAGCCTTCGAGCCGAGACCTAAAAAATGGTGCCGTGCATTTAAGACCTCCAGGAACCCCCAGGCTCCCATCCTGCACCACAGGTGACAGTTAGGTCAGTTCTGTTTTTTATGGCGTATAACAGTGTAAACACAGCATGGGTAACAGATACATATTCATGGCCATGGTATTCGTCCATGGAGGAGGGAGGGTTGTTTATGACTATTGATGAGTATACCCCTGGAAGAGAACTAGGATTACAGGTAAGTAATCCTTCCCTTCCAGGGGATACTCATCAATAGTTATAAGCACTGAATAGAATAGCAAGCCCATCCCTATACCCTGTGGACGGATACCAGCATATCATAACCTGTTAACAAAACATGCATTACCCAAACAAGTTTCTCAAGGATGCTTGCCCAAACTGAGCATCTGCTTGAGTGCCAGAATCAAGGCAGTAATGACGTGCGAAAGTGTGAACCGAACGCCATGTGGCTGCTTACATATTTCCTCTGTAGAGCATAAGGCCTATATCTCATTCACTCTGCGAGCAGACGTGATTGCCATTAGAAAAGTGGTCTTCCACAAAAGATGTTGGAGGGTGGCCTTGTGAATAGCTTCGAAATGGGGACCAATTAACTTGGAGAGAACCACATTCAGCTCCCAGGAAGGGGATGGTAACCTAACGGGTGGATAGACCTTTTTGAGACCCTCCAGGAAGTCCTTAACCACTGGCAATTGGAAGAAAGACGCCTGAGAGGGGGACTTCCTATAAGCTGTAATCGAACCCAGCCGTGCGCTTCTGCGAAATGCCTGCTTAGGCCGTCCGCTTCGATGTTGAGGATGCCTGGAAGGTGAACTGCTGAGATCCTAATGTTTCTTGTCAGAAACCACTTCCAAATCGCCTGCGCTTCCAGAGACAGGGGCCTGGACCTGGTTCCCCCCTGCTTGTTCAGGTAATACATTGTCATGGTATTGTCCGTCTGAACAAGCAAAGCAGTTGACTTGATGGAGGGAAAGAACACCTTGAGGGCCAGATGCACTGCCCGGAGCTCGAGCATATTTATGTGGTACATCTGTTGTTTTTCGAACCACATCCCCTGTGTCTGCAGAAACTCCATGTGAGCACCCCAACCCTGAAGGGACGCGTCCGTCACCAGAGTCTGCTTGGGGAGCTCCTCGTGAAACGGCACTCCTATCAGGAGATGAGATTGTTGCATCCACCATCCGAGGGAGAGCTGGACTGACAGAGGCAAGGTTACAATGTCCTCCCAACGATTGGAAATGTGGGATCATTGATCCTCCAGAGTTTGGTGTAGAGGTCTCATGTGAAGCCTGGCATTTGTGAACAGAAAAATGCACGAGGCCATCGATCACAGTAGAGAGGAGACCTGTCTGGCCGTGGGATGAGGTTTCTGCAGGAGAGCCTGACACCTGTGGAGAATAGATGATAGTCTCTCCTCCGAAGGAAACGCTTTTGCGCTTACCACATCCAGAGTTGCGCCCAGGTAGTGTATCCTCTGAGTGGGATTGAGGATGGATTTTTTAAAGTTTACGTGCAGACCTAACTGATGCATCAGCTGTATGCAGTAAGCGAGATGTTCCTGCAGAAGCGTTGGCGATGCACCTTTTAGTAGCCAATCGTCTAGGTAAGGGCAGACAAAGATTTTCTTTCTCCTCATGAATGCCGCCACCACTGCCATGCACTTTGAGAAAGTGCGAGGAGCAGACTTCTGCCCGAAAGGAAGGACCGTGAACTGGAAGTGGCCCGATTGGATCTGAAATCTTAAGAACTTCCGATGCCCTTGAGAGATGGGGATGTGGAAATAGGCATCTTGAAGATCTATAGAGCATATCCAGTCCCCTTGATGTAAGTGAGGGATTATTTGATGTAACACCAGCATCCTGAACCTCTCCCGCCGAATGAACTTGTTGAGAAGCCTGAGATCCAGTATAGGCCTGAACTCCTTGTTTGAACCTTTCTTTGGGACCAAGAAGTAACGGGAGTAGATACCCTGTTGACGCTGGTGCCAGGGTACCTCCTCAATGGCCTCTTTTTGTTGAAGAGGGGAAATCTCCTCTCGGAGGAGGTGAATGCGATGGACTACAGTTTTCCGAGGAGGAACAGAAGGTGGAGGAGACTTGAATTTGATGGAGTACCCATTCCTCACAATATTGAGCACCAACTTGTCTAGTGTTATTTTTGTCCACTCATCCAGATGAAAACGGACACTCCCCCCCCCCCCCCCACCCCACCCCCCCGCACCGGAGTGGGTAACGGAGTTAGGGGAAGCAAGCACTCACTGCTGTTTCTGTTGTTGCTTGGCAGCAGGTGTAGACTGTCTGGAGTTCCCTACTCGTCCTCAACCAGGACGACGCTGGTTGGACTGTGATCTTCCCTGATGTTGCTGGGAGGACCACTGAGGGGTCTCAACCCTCTGTTGGTATTGGTATCGATCATAGGGGATGTAGTGTCGCCTGAAGTCCTTCCTCTTCTCAAGCCCAACCGCCTTCACAGTGTCCAGTTCGGTCTTCATCCTGGACATTTCGTCATCAGCATTTGAGCTGAAGAGCGATGTCCCATTGAAAGGAAGATGGAGGATTTGGTGTTGAGCCTCTGGCTTCATACCCCGTCAATCTCAGCCAGGCAGAGCGACGGACAAAAATCCCATGTGAGTATCCATTGGCAGCTAAGTCAGAGGCATCAGCTGCTGCACTGATGACCTGATTGGCCACCAGACCCCTTCAAGGAGGGCTCCAGGAAGTCCTGTCTGTCTTCCTTCGGTAGCTTCTCTGTGTAGCATGAGAGAGAGACCCACAGAGAGCGGTCGTACTGACTCAGTAAGGCCGAGGCGCTGGCTACCTTCATATAGGCTGCGGAGGTGTTGCACATCCTCTTGCCGACGGAATCCATGGCCTTACTGTCTTTATCCGGGGGTACCGCAGATGATGCTGCCCCCGTCTGGTTCTTCCGTGCCGCTGACACAATAACAGAGTACGGAGGAGGGTCAGCTCTCAGAAAAAGCGGGTCCTGCTCAGGAGCCTTGTACTTCTTAGTGACCTGCGACGGGCCCGCCCCCACTGAAGCTGGAGGCAGGAATTTCTGAACAGGCAGCTCTAGCAGGCCAGGCACCAGGGAAAGCAAAGGTCTAGATGAAGACCTGTGATGAAGTGTTTCAAAGATGACTGACATTGCAGGAATAGAAACAGGCATCTCAATATGAAGCTTCGCCGCCCCCCTACACAAGACCTCATTGAAGGTTACCATGTCATCGATGGGAAATACTCTACTCGGAGGAGAGGAAGAAAGAGTAGGAGAGTAGTCTGCCTTTGATGGTCTGGAGTCTGGACTGCGATCTCCTCGACGTCGATCTCCTTGACTTCAATCTTCTCACCGTCGATCTGGACCGCGATCTTCCTGACCTTCTAGACCCAGAGGGTGATGTGCGAGGTCACGATGTCGACCTCCTCACCGTCGACCTCCTCGGTAGCGGATGCGTCAACGTTGTGCGTCTCGATGGCGAATGTCTTGACGGCAACTTTCTTGTAAGTGACGCCGATCCTGATGGTGATCGCCTGTGCTGACGCGTCGTCGGAGAGCGACAGCGTCTTACCGGCGTCGAGGCCCTCAGTGTTCGGCTCGACGTCTATGCGTGTGGAACTCTCGACGTCGGTGGTGTTCTCGACGTTGATGTGTCGACGTCGAGCAAAGGCAGCCTGCCGTCGTAGGCAAGCCAGACTTGGACCGCCTACGTGGTGGTGTCGACTTCAGCCTGTGATAGGACTTCTCGCCTGAAGTCGTTCACTTCGACGGCGAAGGAGGCCTCGACATCGACGCGGACTCAGAGCACAAAGGTATTTTGGAAGTCGATCTGTCCCTCGACGGCGTGTGAGACCGGTGTTTTCTTTTCTCACCTTTTTCTTTGCGCTCCAGCCTTGTTTGAGAGGAGGGCTTCTTTGAGGGATGTTCTTCTCGGCCACTTGCTGCATCCTTTCCTCTTTCCTGCATAGAGTGCAGTTTAATCTTCTCCCTTTCTCTAAGGGTTCTTTTTGAAAACTTGCTGCAGTAGTAGCACTGGTCTGGCTTGTGAGATGAAGGTAGACAAGCAATACAGACCGAGTGCGGGTCTGACTTAGCCACCTTTTTTCCACAAGCGGGCACTATGTTAGGAAAAAATAGACAAAAGTTAGAAAAACAACAGGATTTAGTAACCCAAGTATTAAAGACTATGAGTGAAACTAAAAAATTCCACTTTAGACCACAAATTAGTGATAAAAACAACTAACTGGCGAGCTCAATGCTCCAGGATCCTCACAGAAGGAGCCAGAAAAAAGAACTGACCCCTGTGGTGCATGATGGGAGAATGGGGGTTCCTGGAGGTCTTAAAGGCACGGCGCCAGTTTTTCCAAATGTGCTATAGGCAGCCTCTCTAGGCTAATCTGCCTCTATGATCTTGCCTTTCTTACCTTTGAAAATAAAAGCTGTGTTTTCAAAGCAAACTGAAAGCAGTTTTTTTATCTGCATCATGAAAATATCATGGTGTTTATTTCTTGATTATTTCAAATGTAAAAGTTTTGCAATGCAATTGTGGCATATTTGAGCCTAGTAATATGTTTTTTAGGCTGCATATGTATATTTATGCATATTGCCTATATATTGGATATGTGTGTATATATATATATATGATGAATAAATGCCTGGATGAAATCAAATTGAGAGTGATGAAACACGAGCAAATTATCAAAGACCGTAAAGCCGTGAAATTCCAACGAGATAGAAACGATTACCTACAAGGAAGAATTTACACTTTCTCAAAAAAATTCGAAAACATTCGCCGCCAACAAATGTCTGCAGCAGGCACTAGCGCAACTAGATTGGCTGTACCAAGTGAGTCTGAACTGAGTTCGGAGGTTGAATCAGACACAGATGCCACCAGTGGAACCGTCCACACATGCAATGCACCAACACCTGTTGAAGAATTCGGTTTTTTACGCATGGAGCGCATAATGAGTCTAAGACCAAGACCGATGCGCCAAGACCAAACAATAAAAGGACAAAATCCAAAAGGAGACGAAGGAAAAACAGGAGATGGGGCAAAAACAACACAAAGACCAGGCAATCCCACTTACAGGAGAAACAGACGCAGATAAATATGGATACAGCCAGCCAGAACACAGTTATAAATCTAACCGACATGGCGTTAACCACCGAAGAAGAAAGAATTCTTTCCCTTGGTCTATCCTTTTGTACTAACACAAACTTTGATTACACACAAACCAGGATTGATTTGTACAACTTTACACGTACACTGAAATTACGTAAACATTTCTTCAATAGCACTAATAGTAACACTCAGGCCATCACGGAGATACCAACTGCTTCACGATCAGAAGGACTGAATGTGGCTGATATGAACATTCTCAGGGATATCACTGAATTGGCATTTGAACAAGAAAGCTGCTCATTCACTATCACGCAAGCAGCAATTGGATCTGACCTAAACATTTTGGAATCTGCACCCACGCCTTTTAAACCTAAGTCTGTGTTTACACCGCTCATGCCTAAGGACGGCATTGACATTTTTGCAGAAAGGGTGATTAAGGATCTTAAGGATTTGGCTAAAGAGAGCAGCAGTGATTTTATCAAAACAAAACACAATGTCAGAATGGAATATACAAATGTAATGAACAAAATCAAAAAACGAACTGACATTGTCGTGCGCTGCTCTGATAAAGGAGGAAATGTGGTTCTTTGGCCTATTGAAATGTACAATAAGGAGGCGTTAAGTCAGTTACAAGATAAAGAGTGTTACAACCGCATTAGTCCCACAGGCATCATCAGTGTAAAAGAAAAATATCACAAGTGCCTTTATGAATGGAAATGTGGCGGTCTCATCTCAAAAGCCGAATTTGACTTCTTGAAGAACGACTATCCTATTACGCCCCAAACTGTTTCTACTTCCAAAGATACACAAGAATGCCCAAAATCCTCCTGGCAGGCCAATCATATCTGCAATTGGCAGCCTTTTCGAAAATACCAGCAGATTTGTAGACTTTTTTCTGCAACCTTTTGTCAAAGAACTTCCAGCGTACATCAGAGACACTGGCGATTTCCTGACCAAAATTTATGATTTATCTTGGCATGATAATTTTGTTTTTCTGACCCTTGATGTACAAAGCCTGTACACCAGTATCAGGCACAAAGATGGCCTTAATGCACTCGAACATTATTTAGGCACCAGACCCATACAGTTACATCACCACACAGTCATGTTACTACATATGACCGAGTGGTGTCTGGACAATAACATCTTCATCTTTGACAGGCTACTATACAAGCAGACACAAGGGACTGCTATGGGTACCTGCTTCGCCCCCAGCTATGCTAATTTGCATATGGGCTGGTGGGAGGAGCAGGTACTCATGAAAAAAAAAATACGCAAATCACTTCACCAACAATGTCGTTCTATATAAAAGATATATAGACGACATTTTTATCCTATGGCAGGGCACTGAACAGAGTGCAATTGATTTTGTGTCTGACATTAACGAGAACTCTCTTAACCTCAAGTTCACATGTACTACAAGCAAAAAATCTATTGTCTTTTTAGATCTTGAATTGTATATAGAGAACCAGAAAATACATTCTAGGACGTTTAGGAAACCAACGTCAGGGAATGCCATCCTTCATGCTGACAGTTTCCATCCTCGCAAACTCGTAGAGAGTATTCCATATGCAGAATGCCTGAGGATGAAACGAAACTGCAGCACCCCAGCCAGTCTTCAGACATCTACAGATAGTCTTTTCACACGGCTGAAGAATAGAGGTTATGATACCAAACCACTCAGATTAGCACAACAAAAAAGTGAGAAATTTAAACGGGAAGATCTTATTTTCAAGGACAGCACACAACAATCACAGAAGACAATAGACTATACACCCAGAATCATCACAGGTTACAACACTTATCACCAGAATCTAAGAAAGATTCTTTACAGACACTGGCACTCAGTACAAAATGACCCTACCATAGGACCAATCTGTACTAAATTCCCCCAGTTAGTGTTCAGAAAAGCAAAAAGCATGCACCAGGAATTGGTCAACAATGCGCCCATACACACCAAGGGGGGCACTTGGCTCAGACCCCAGAGGGGCTTTCAGAAGTGTTCCAAATGCAAAGCCTGCAAATATGGAGTGAACACAAGAACCATCTCTCTTCCCCTTAGAAAAACCCCATTTGAGATCCGAGGGAGTTTTTCTTGCAAAACGGATTTTGCAGTATATGTCCTCCGCTGTACCTGCAACAAATTGTATGTGGGGAGTACGATACATCCAGTACATGTCCGGATATTACAACACCTCAGGGCCATCACTAATTATGACCCGACATATCCGGTAGCTAGACACATCAACCTGCACCACGAGGGCAAAATAGAAGAAATATCCTATTTTGTCATTGACAGTATTGCAAAAAACATCAGGGGAGGTAACAGACAATTATGTCTGAGACGACTGGAATCTAAATACATTATTCTTCTGGATAGCAAGATCCCCAATGGGATGAATGCTGATGAAGCACTTAATGTACATCTTTAGTAATTAGGGAATGCCAACTGTGCACGCATCCCGCTCCTGAACTCTGATCCTTAACGCATGGTTCCTTTTTTCTTTTTGATTTTTCCTAAATTTTTCTTGGCACATACACCATTATAATACACGTTTTATTTTTAACATTTGTGCTTGTCTGCCCACTTGGGCTTCACTTTGAAAGCAAAAGTAAAAGTAAGAGCAAATACTGTGTTTGACCAATTGTATTTCACAAATCATTGAATTATTATGACTTATGCATTTTAATTATACGTCAAACTAAACCACAGTGTTCCTTTTACAACAAAGCATTTAATGTTTCACAAGTCACAAATACGATGTGTATTTCAATTCAGCATTGAATTTTTTGTTTTATGGTTGAGACATACCTGTTATTTCTTTTATGTCTATGTATACAGTTGCTGTGGCAACCATGGTGGAATGTGCCTCGTTTTGGAGATATAAACTAAAACTGTAGAGGGACCAGATGTAGTGAAGAAGACGGTTTTCCCGTCGAAACGCGTCTTGGCATCCTTGTGAAATAAAGTATCTCTTTGATTTATCATCCCACGGAGTCAGCGCCAGGATTTGTATGCGCACTGAATTCAGGATTGGTTTAATATTTATATATATATATATATATATTTATTATCTACTGGCGGTCGCCAGTAGATAGTTATAGTTAGGACCGTGTTTCCCCAAACAAAGGGACCGTAGGAAATCCGCAACATTCTATTTGGAATAACTTTTGCGTCGATTGACGAATCCTCGCGAAATTTTCAAAATAGGTGGGGCGCTCCGCTCCTTCCCTGAAAGTCTCGGGGGGATTCGTCAAGCGGGGGCTGAGAAAAAGGGGGGGTCCCAAAACACGTTTTCCCCATGCATTTTCCCATAGGACCTTTAGCCCACGCTACAGCCCGAACGGCTGAACAGAAAACCTTGAAATTTGGCAGAGAGGTAGTCCTCAGGTCAGGGATGTGCCTTTTGCAGGTCTGGTGTAAATCTGTTCAGTATTTTCTGAGAAAATAGTATTTAAAAGCATATATATATCTATAGGCGCGCACCGTGCGCGTACGGTAAGCGCACCCTGCCGTGCACGAGCGCAATTCTGATTGGTTGTTAGATCTTAGTAAACATTCGAATCGGTCGAAACCAGGAAGTGTCGGCCGCCATTTTGTCTCTCGCAGTCCGAGGGAGGTAAAAAATAAAGGTGGAGAACATGAAAAGGGGGCAGGGTGGACAGTTCCTGACCCCCTAGCCATTGTCAGGGGGTCCCCAAAGGACCCCCAAGGGCCATAAATGTTTTTAATATTTTTACGAAAAATCGCGGAGTGCGCTTACCGTGCGCGCGCGCGCGCACGGTGAAAAACCTTAAAAAAATAATAATAATTAAATAATAATTACATAACTTAGCATTTAAAAAACCGTACAAATTCACTGAAAAAACCATAGGTTTCACACACGTTATAGATAGGAATTAGCATTTAAAGAACCTTGCAAATTCACTTAAAAAAACATAGGTTTCACACATGTTATAGTTAGCTGGACATTTCCCTCGTAAAAAACCAATGAAATTCCCCCGTTATAGTTAGTAAAGGGAACTATAACTCACGCGACCGCAATCCACTGCTGATGACGTCAGATATTACATCACTGATGACATATGTGTCTTTCTGTAAAATAAATATTTATTAAATATGTATAGCGAAAGGTTGAAGGAAAGAAAAATGGGTAAATAAGTGAATAAATACAGTGATGTAATATCTGACGTCATCAGCAGTGGATTGCAGTCGCGTGAGTTATAGTTCCCTTTACTAACTATAACGGGGGAATTTCATTGGTTTTTTACGAGGGAAATGTCCAGCTAACTATAACATGTGTGAAATCTATGGTTTTTTAAGTGAATATATATATATATATATATATATATATATATACATATTTTCACAGAAAAAAACCATAAGTTTCAGGGGTGTTCTAGTTAGCTGGCCATTTCACTCGTACAAAACCATAGAAATTCCTCCGTTATAGTTAGGTCTGCTAACTAATAACTCGCGCTCCCGCAATGCGCTGATGAGGATGTCACATATTGCATCATTCATGACATGGTCATTGACATCACTGATGACATCACTGATGACATCTCAAATGACATCTCAAATGACATCACTGATGACATCATCCAGTGAATGTGGTTTAGTTTGAAATTTAAATATGTATATTATATATATATATATATATACATATATATATATATATATATACCAGGCTGTGTCGTTTCACTGCCGGTTATCATGCTGTGTATGTATTCGCGCCAGCCAGAAGCGCGTTGGAGGCTCCGTTCAACTAAAGAGGCCGGAGCAGCACTGGCACCCGCTGCTGCTGCAGTTTTGTTCGTATCAAGGTATTGATAGACTCCGGCCCACCTTCGAATGCTTGCTCTGCCATGGGCTGCTGCGGGCGCAGTTCGTTACTAAACGAGGAGACAGATGCACTTTCATTCTGTTCCACGGCCCGGCAGGCACACGCACTACGAGGCTTTGAACGTCGAAAGGGAACCCGAGGGAAATCTCCTACATCTGCAAGGACTTTTAATTTAACACCTCGTGCCTTTTCCAGCAGGACAACATACCCACTTGGGTTTCACCACCAGCCCATCCCAGCAACACTTACCCAGTATTACAGCATTCTGGGAGCTGTAGTTTGTGTTCAAGCTGCAGAGAAGTTGCCATCACGTGACTACGTTCAGCGGACTACCGCCAATGGGAGGGACACTGGACTTTTAAAAAGGTGGGGGTGAAAGTATTTCCTTGTATTCAGCAGCATCTGACGAAGGCCGTAAGGCTGAAATGCATTATGCACAGCTGTAACATTAAAGATTTTTCAACGTTTCCCCTGAGTGGCCTCCACCTGTTCTCTAGAGAGTGGGATGCTGTGTGTGTTTATATACACAGACTCGGTGTATTTTACACGTGAGGCTGTAAGCATTTGGACTAAGATTGAATTGATAATTTAGCAGCCACCATGTTTGCCGCAGCGCATAGAGATCGAGAAAGTGCGGCAGAGGAAATGTTCACGGACAATCCTCAACAAAAGCAACCAAACACGGATGCAGGGATGCCATCAACATTCACAGCAGTTAAGAGCTTGAAGGATAACTACCGTGTATTAGAGAAATTGATGCAAAAGGAGACTGCAAAATGGTGGGAGGCCAAATCCCTCCAGAGATATTTAGATGTAGGCAGAATTCCGAGGGGGCTTAGAATTATGCTGGCGCCCAATTACGACACCCCAAACCCACAGATGATGGCGGAGTGGGCGGAATGTAACTTGGACTCCTCTCGAAAACTGGTAGTTATTCTAGTGAAATACGCAGAAATGGACAGACTTGAGTTACAACACCAGATAGAAAACCTCAGTAAGGAAATTGAGCAACAAGGTGATGACCAAATGAGGAAAAAATACCATGAAGAAATGACAGTTAGACTTAACAAGGAAGAGGAGAAAATAAAACAAAGAAAAACATATAAGTTTCAACGAGACAAAGATGATTACGCCAATGGCCAGATTTTTACTTTCGCCCGCAAATATGATGTCTATAAAAACAAATCAATGAGTGGTAAAAAAATGCGGCAGGAAAATACCGGAGCATATGGTGTATTATCCACTTCAAATTCGGACCTGAGTTCAGCAGTCGAAAGTGAAGGCGAGATGGAGAATATGGCAAATAGACCGAACGCAGGGGCAAGCAAGCCGTCCCTGGGTGAAGAACTTGACTGCCTCCGGATGAGTAGAAGGGATACCCTGAGACCTAGGGTTAACCAAACGTCAAAAAACGAAGGACAAAGAACAGGCGGGAACGAAGGAGGGCAGCCAGAAAAAGGAGTCAACAATTCAAACAAAAAGTCAATGAGAGGGCGAGGTCAATGGAGGAAACGATAACGTCCTCTAATACCAGCAGAATGGGGATCATGGAAACAAGTGACAGAAAGAATACTGAAAATAGCACCATTATCAATCTAACGGAACTGGAGCTCAATCAATCTGAAACACAGATCCTCTCACTTGGTCTCTCCTATTGCCCCTCTACAAATTTTGATTATACTAACACCAGGGCCGACATTTATAAGTTTGTGAGAAAGCTTAAACTCACCAAATTTCACCAAGGAAAAGCAAAACCCCTAAGCACTTCTCAAACCAATCAGGACCAAATTATCACAACTGAGATGGATAACTTAAGTGTGGCTGATATTGGACCCCTGAAGGATCTGATCAATCTTAACCGGGAAGGTGAAGGCTTTGGGGAAAGTGACTTGGAACTGGCAACCCAGGATTTGCTCTCACCTGGATTTGAAATCTGCACCAAACCAACGACTATGTTTAAGGAAAAATCCAAATTTACACCCATCTTACCACGTGATGCAATTGACCTGTTCAATGAACAGGTGGTGGCGGAAATAAAACAATTGTATACATCATCTAGCAAGAATTATGCGCCTACCAATAATGAGGAACGCAAATACCACCAACTTATGGACAAAATCAAGAAAAACAAACAGGTGGTAATCAGAAATGCGGACAAGGGCGGCAATGTAGTCCTATGGACACTTAAAGACTATGCAGAGGAGGCAGCTAAACACCTTAATGATACAAATTGCTACCGCAAAAGCACTATGGACAAATTCAAGCAGGCACAACATAATTTCTTTGGGAAGCTATTGGCCTGGAAAAGTGCAGGCCTCCTGAATCTGCAAGAGTTTAAGTTTTTGAAAAAAGAAAATCCAACTATCCCGTTGCTGTATTTCGTTCCAAAGGTCCACAAGTCGGCCAGCAAACCACCGGGTAGACCGATTATCTCGGCATGCGATGGGCCATTGGAGAACATGTCTATTTACATAGACTCTTTCCTGCAGCAACATGTGAAAGCCCTCAAATCTTATGTACAAGATACAAGTGATTTTATATGTAAAATTGAAAAGATCAGGTGGCATGATGACTATTGTCTTATTGCATTGGATGTTACAGCCCTCTACACTTGTATACGTAACCATGATGGAGTAAGGGCGGTTGAATATTTTTTGGCTAATCGACCCATGAAATTCGCAAAACATAATCAGATGTTATTAGACCTTTTGACATTCTGCTTAGACAATAATTTGTTTTTGTATAATAGCCAAATTTACCAACAGGTACAAGGTGTAGCCATGGGGGCCAGCTTCTCCCCCAGCTATGCTTGTCTCTTTATGGGATGGTGGGAGGAGCTGGTCCTGATGAGACAATATGCCCAGACATTTGAAACCAACATAGTTGCATGGTTGCGTTTCATAGATGATTTGTTTGTTGTATGGAAGGGGCCCGAACAGGACGCACATGAGTTTGTTGCTAAAATCAACACTAATGATCTCAATCTTAAATTCACTTATGATATAAGTAGAGAGGCTATAACATTTTTGGACACAAAAATCTACATTACCCCCACTGGTCTTGCCACGACTTTATTCAGAAAACTGACGGCGGGCAATTCAATATTGCACGCGTCTAGTGCCCACCCCCCCCACTTGATTCACAGCATCCCTTATGGGGAAATGTTAAGAATCAAAAGAATTTGCAGTGCAGAAAATGACATGCAAATAAAACAGGAAGAATGTAAAAACAGATTCCTGCAACGGGGTTATAAGAACCATGTAGTGGAAGCGGCAATGCTCAAATCTAGATCTAAAGCGAGACAGGACCTGCTACAATATAAATCTCAGGCCGATAATGGGGTGAAAAACAAAAAGAAGGAACCTATCAGACTCATTCTGGGTTACAGCAGACAAGAAGGACAAATTAGAGCCATAATTAGACGCAATTGGGCAATACTCAGAGGGGACCCTGTCATAGGGGGAGCCTTACCCAAGAAACCCTCCATTACATTTAGAAAAACTATGTCTATGGGTAACACTCTGGTTAAGAATAACCCTGAGCTAGCTGAATTCAATACCTGGCTAGCCCCTAGAACAGGTTTTTATAAATGTGCCCAATGTAAGGCATGCCAATATGGGGTTAATACCAAAACTTACCAAACGGCATTTAGCTCCAAAAAACAGCCTATACTGAAATATTTGTCCTGTAAAACTGAATTTGCTGTCTATGCGCTCACATGTAGTTGCAATTTAACATACATAGGCAGCACTAAGCTACCAGTTCATAAAAGAATTCTGCAACACATGCGAGCCATAACTAACAAAGACCCCAGTTACCCCGTTGCTAGGCACTTTAAGGAACAGCATCAAAGTAACCTCAAGCACTTTAAATATCATGTGTTGGATGCAGTGCCCTTTACCAGGAGGGGAGGTAACAGAGAAAGAAACCTTCGGCGTTTAGAGACCAGATTTATTTTGGAAATGGACACCAAGCACCCTGGGGGTTTAAATGTTTGTGAGGACTTACACACATATTTATGAGACATAACCCTCACATAACTAAGTAGGATTGTTTACATTGAGTCATTACATTACTCTCCACTTAATCCATCAGTGAATCTTTATTATTCTCACATATATTCCTCAAATGCTACTCTGTTGAGTTTATGTCAAATCATGGTCAGAAGTTTACACATATATATTTTTTGATCACATTTTAGGAGTAATTTTAGCTAATTTATTGATACAATTTTTTAGGTTGAAATGATTTTATAATGGTTTTATAATTCATTATGTGGGAATCAACCTATTGCTTTGTTCAATGATTACCTATGGATTTTATTATTTCCATTTTATTCCATTTCTGTGTAACACAAACTGCGTGATGCTTTTGTCATCCTACCTTCGTGTTAAGGCATTTATGCCACACATTTACCTACATACATATATATTTATATGTGTATTATCCGCACTCTCTTTTGCACACAAGCACCTTTTTGCACATATTATTTTTTTAAGCACATTTGCACATATATATATATAGTAAAAAATCAAAATAAATTTATTTTAAAAAAATCAAAACAAAATAAAATATAGTTCAAATTGGGATCTCGATTTTAGAATTAATTATGTTATGGGGACAGTTCTCTTTTTTATGCACTTAGACACTTTATATACATAACTTTACATGGTTGCCGTACGATATTTTAGATGATAGTATCAGGAATACGCCAAGGGGTCAATATGTATGTATACAGAGATCCCCACCTGCCCTCACTAAACAGTTGAGGAACAGAAAATAGGGTATATTATGTTAAATAGGATTGACTAATGAATTAAAATTGTATTTTTTATATATTTTAAATCCTATTATCTTAATCTTGTGAATTTATTCCATGTATTTTTAAGTCATATGATTACCCTATATTTGGCATGTATTCCTTACTCTTATCGATCATACAACAATTTTTGGAGGCATTTAAGCCCTAAATGTATACTGTTTGTATTTACATGCATTGCTATGTACAAATGTAGCGCAATTTAATGGCAGTAACTCTTCCATGTTTACACTTTTTTTGATGGTTTGCACTATTTAAAGGGACATGCCGCCCATGCGCTGTTGTGTGAACAAGGTCGGAGTTTCCCGACCGAAACGCGTCATGGCGACATGGTGGTGAGCTAAATAAAGCATTTTCGACGAATTTGGGTCTGCTCTTGTTTTCCGTCGTCACGAAGGAGTTTAAGCAAGGATCATTGATATATATATATATATTCACTTAAAAAACCATAGGTTTCACACATGTTATAGTTAGGTGGATATTTCACTCGTAAAAAACCAATGAAATTCCCCTGTTATAGTTAGTTCAGATAACTATAACTCGCGCACCCGCAATCCACTGCTCATGACGTCACATATTACATCACTCATGACATGGTCAGTGGCATCACTCATGACATCACTGATGACATCATCCTTGTGATAGAGTGGCGGTCGCGCGAGTTATAGTTATCTGAAGTAACTATAACGGGGGAATTTCATTGGCGTTTTACGAGTGAAATATCCACATAACTATAACATGTGTGAAACCTATGTTTTTTTAAGTGAATTTGCAAGGTTTTTTAAATGCTAATTCCTAACTATAACTATGTGAAACGTATGGTTTTTTCAGTGAATTTGTACGGTTTTTTAAATGCTAATTTATTTATGTATTATTTTTATTATATATTTATTTTACAATAAACTACGTATTAAATTATTTATTTTTTTGGGTTTTCACCGTGCGCGCACCCCCGCGATTTAAAAAAAAAAAAAATTCTGCCTTCGGGGTCCTTCAGGGACCCCCTGACAAAGGCTAGGGGGTCAGGAACTCTCTACCCTGCTCCCTTTTCACGTTCGCCACCTTCCTTTTTCACTCTCGCACTGAAAACAAACAAAATGGCGGCCGACACTTCCTGATTTCGACCGATTCGAACGTTGACTAACATGTAACCACCAATCAGAATTACGCTCGCGCACGTTAGGGTGCTCGCACAGTGCGAGCACCCTGCGCGCGTATAGATATTGATATGCTTTTAAATGCTATTTTCTCAGGAAATACTGAACAGATTTACACCAGACCTTCAAAAGGCACTTCCTTGACCTTATGGCTACCTCTCTGCCAGATTTCAAGTAATTCTGTTCAGCCGTTCGGGCTGTAGCTGTGTCTAAAGGTCCTATGGGAAAATGCATGGGGAAAACGCGTTTTGGGACCCCCCTTTTTTCTCGGCCCCTACTTGACGAATCACCCCGAGACTTTAAGGGTAGGAGCTGAACAGAGCACCCCATTAGTTTTGAAAATTTCGCGAGGATTCGTCAACCGGCGCAAAAGTTATTCAAAATAGAATTTTCAGATTTCCTATGGAAACACGTTCCTAACTATAACTATCTAATATATATATATATATATACACACACAAACTTAGCTCCGTGTTATGGACCCCTGGCGCTTCTATAATCCGGTGCAACGCCTCAGGAGAGCCACGCTGTATAATAATTAACCATCACATTTCTTTACGAAATAATTGGCGCGCACTCACAGGCTCTTGAATTCTTGATCCCCAAAAATCTTTTATTCAGCTTTTGTCGTTTCAAAAAATGAGGGACAAACCAACGCGTTTCGCTATCAGCCGATAGCTTGGTCACGGTTAGTATTACTCCTTCAAAACAACCAATAAGAGCTAGGTGATGCAAGGTCACGTGATTTAAACATGTCGATCATCATTAATGCTTTTACCCCAATGGCTTCTGGACCTAGTAGTTACTGCCAACAAAAACAACCATGATTTGATAAATGCTAGTTGCATAGGAGAAAACAATTCTTTTTTCAAATGTGTATATATATATATATATATATATATATACACATTTAGATGCCCTACATCAGAAACCAAACATTCGCTATGTAGGATTTCATCGCTGAAACATAAATTGGTGTGTGTCAGACATGTTAATCTCTTTAAACAATAAACAACCACTTACGTTCATGTTAGATTTAAACAATTTTTCACCACAAATAAATTTCAGCATAATTCTCTGCTTGTATCAACTGGCAACTTATGATGTAATATTTAACACTATACCAGATTATCAAAATTGTGCCCTCCAGTGGACAAATGTGAATCATCATGGTTATGATTAATGTGTTGTTACTACCCAGGCTTGTACTGGGAACAAGGGGTTTATGCATCAGTGTAATTAACATTAGTATTAAACCGCCGTGGCAAGTACCACGGTGTCTCATTCCTCTAACCAGGTTGCATCGTGACTGGGAGAACAATCAACAAAGGTTCTTACAGGTGGACATACAGTTCCTCACTCTGGTTTAACCCCCAAGGGGTATAAGTTCTGAAATTCAATATTTGCATTGATTCACGGCGTCTCAAATTCTTTTCTCTATCTCCACCTCTCTCATGTGCAGGGATTGTCTCCAAACCATAGAAACAGAGTGATTTCCAGTTACTACCATGGTACGTCTCCATGTGTTTTGCAACGGCGTTGCTCCTGTCTTTGTTCACCGTTGCCCTCACATGTTCAAGTATCCTTTTTTTTTAAATTCAAATTTGGTGCTGCCGATATACTTGAGTGTTACAACAAACAAATGATGGACGGAATGCTGACAATGCAGACATTCTCCCCCAGTCAAGAGATCTGGGTTAAATCCATCGTTCTTTTGCCCACTACGCCACCCCAGTTCAGACATGGCCATATGCAAATCAGTCTTGACCCTGTGCCTCATGGGAACAGTCCAGCCTGAACTGCCAAGCCATGTCTTCCCTGGACCGGAATCAAGCATCCTAGGACCGGTTTCTGGCTATCAGCCGTCATCAGCCAGGATAGCTTGACTCCAGTGGCGTAGTGAGCACGGGTCCCACGTCTGGGAATACCCATCCCACTTAGGGCGAAAAGCGTTACAACAAACAAATGATGGACGGAATGCTGACAATGCAGACATTCTCCCCCAGTCAAGAGATCTGGGTTAAATCCATCGTTCTTTTGCCCACTGCGCCACCCCAGTTCAGACATGGCCATATGCAAATCAGTCTTGACCCTGTGCCTCATGGGAACAGTCCAGCCTGAACTGCCAAGCCATGTCTTCCCTGGACCGGAATCAAGCATCCTAGGACCGGTTTCTGGCTATCAGCCGTCATCAGCCAGGATAGCTTGACTCCAGTGGCGTAGTGAGCACGGGTCCCACGTCTGGGAATACCCATCCCACTTAGGGCGAAAAGCGTTACAACAAACAAATGATGGACGGAATGCTGACAATGCAGACATTCTCCCCCAGTCAAGAGATCTGGGTTAAATCCATCGTTCTTTTGCCCACTACGCCACCCCAGTTCAGACATGGCCATATGCAAATCAGTCTTGACCCTGTGCCTCATGGGAACAGTCCAGCCCGAACTGCCAAGCCATGTCTTCCCTGGACCGGAATCAAGCATTCTAGGACCGGTTTCTGGCTATCAGCCGTCATCAGCCAGGATAGCTTGACTCCAGTGGCGTTGTGAGCACGGGTCCCACGTCTGGGAATACCCATCCCACTTAGGGCGAAAAGCGTTACAACAAACAAATGATGGACGGAATGCTGACAATGCAGACATTCTCCCCCAGTCAAGAGATCTGGGTTAAATCCATCGTTCTTTTGCCCACTACGCCACCCCAGTTCAGACATGGCCATATGCAAATCAGTCTTGACCCTGTGCCTCATGGGAACAGTCCAGCCCGAACTGCCAAGCCATGTCTTCCCTGGACCGGAATCAAGCATCCTAGGACCGGTTTCTGGCTATCAGCCGTCATCAGCCAGGATAGCTTGACTCCAGTGGCGTAGTGAGCACGGGTCCCACGTCTGGGAATACCCATCCCACTTAGGGCGAAAAGCGTTACAACAAACAAATGATGGACGGAATGCTGACAATGCAGACATTCTCCCCCAGTCAAGAGATCTGGGTTAAATCCATCGTTCTTTTGCCCACTACGCCACCCCAGTTCAGACATGGCCATATGCAAATCAGTCTTGACCCTGTGCCTCATGGGAACAGTCCAGCCCGAACTGCCAAGCCATGTCTTCCCTGGACCGGAATCAAGCATCCTAGGACCGGTTTCTGGCTATCAGCCGTCATCAGCCAGGATAGCTTGACTCCAGTGGCGTAGTGAGCACGGGTCCCACGTCTGGGAATACCCATCCCACTTAGGGCGAAAAGCATGGACATTCGATCACGTACACCACAAATTGGCTTTTACAGGTAATCAGTTCTCTTATTTGCCATTTAACGTCCCTTTTAATCTTTGTTTTTTTCAGAGTGTGTGTGTATGTGTGTATATATATATTCACTGAAAAAACCATAGGTTTCAGGGGCGATATAGTTAGCTGGACTTTTCACTCGTACAAAACCATTGAAATTCCCCTGTTATAGTTAGTTCAGCTAACTATAACTCGCCCGCAATGCACTGCTGATGACGTCACATATTACATCACTCATGACATGGTTAGTGACATCACTCATGACATCACTGATGACATCTCAAATGACATCACTAATGACATCATCCAGTGAATGTGTGTTTTTCTGAAAATTATATATGTTTTATATATGTATATCTCAAGGTCGATGGAAGAATAAATGGGTATATAAGTGTCTAAATGGATGATTTGTTTTTGAAAAATTGATTGTATTACTGACTGATTAAGTGTATCTTAGTGAGTAATGTTTAAATATGTAAATATCTGTATCAGTCTCTCACTTTGTGTATAAGTGGCTGCATGGGTTGGTGAGTAGCTACATGAGTGTCTATATAGGTTATTAGTTGGTTTTTTGAGTATCAGTATGAGTGTCTGATGTCTGTATGGTTCGGTGGGGGGTATTACGTAGTGCATAGGTGCATGAATGAGTGACTCACTGTTTGTATGTGTTGAAGACAGCAGGTGTGCAGGACTGTATGGGTGGAAGAGTGTGTGCATGGGTGTGTTAGTGAGCGAATGACTGTCTCAATAGTGTCTCTATGAGTAACTACATATGTTTTAAACTAGTATATGTGACTATTGGTGTATATAAGTGAGTATATGTGAGAGTGAGAGATTGAAAGAGTTCCTGTATGAATAAGTATGTGTTTCTATAAGTGATTGTTTAAAAGACTAAGTATGTGTAAGTTTCTGTAGAAGTAAGTGTGGTGGTGTGTGTATAACTGAATATGCAGGTAAACGGATGTTTGATTTTTTATTAGCATGAGTGACTACGTGTGTGAGTAACTTTATGGATGAGTGGCGTTGTGTAACAGAATGTATAGGTGTATGAATACATATGATGAGTGAGTGCATGTATGAGTGACTGTATAGGACTGTTGGTGAATGAGTGGATGTGTATGTGGATCTTACAATTACTGAATAGGTTGTTGTAACTGGTATTGGTATGTCCATTGTTTTGAAATTTTTAATTTCTATTTTTGAATGTGTGTATGAAAGGTTATATTAGGGGGAGAGGAGGTCTACCACTCTATCCCAAGGATGATGTCATCAGTGATGTCACTGACCATGTCATGAGTGATGTAATATGTGACGTCATCAGCAGTGCATTGCGGGTGCGCGAGTTATAGTTAGCTGAACTAACTAAAACGGGGGAATTTCTATGGTTTTGTACGAGTGAAAAGTCCAGCTAACTATACCGCCCCTGAAACCTATGGTTTTTTCAGTGAATTTCTAAGGTTTTTTAAATGCTCATTCCTAGCTATAACGTGCCTGAAACCTGTGGTTTTTTCAGTGAATTTCAAAGGTTTTTTAAATGCTAATTTCTAACTATGCCTACAGAGATAGGACATGTGAAGAAAGAAGGAAAAACGCACAGAAAGAAAAAAAAGAAATGCAGAAAGAAGCAACAGAAGTCCTCAAAGACGAAGAAAAGTGCAGGAAGAAATATAACGTGCAGAAAGAACAAACAGAAGAGCAGAAACAAGCCGTGTTGCAAAATCATCCTGTACCCTCAACTTTTTCAGACGGATACTGGTGGTAACTGAGTCTGCCTAAGCAGTCCTAGAGCCAGTGCTATGTTAAAAGACACTCAGAATATAGTGAAAACACCTACATACACTAGGGCACACTATGCGTTGGGGTCCCCCTGTGATTAGCATGACCTCCTCTGTAAGCCCCTAGTATATAATAGGGCAGGGGATTAAAACTACCTCTTAAAACGCACCACAGGGCGTGTTTGAACACGTCACCTCATGCCCCGTCCCCTCCCTTCCCCACTGTGTAAACACACCCTGTAGCCATTTTAAGTTGGGAGATTAAGTCCCCTTGAATCCTGAGGGTCCCTAGGGTCCAACTAGACCACTAGGTACCTCCAGTAAGCGCCACAGAGCTGCGTTGCAGAGAGGTGTAAAAAGTGGCACGGCCTGCACCACCTCTCTGCAACGCAGAGCAGTGGTGCTTACTGGAAGCACCTGGTGGGCTAGTTGGACCCCAGGGTCCCTCAGGATTGAAAGGCAATTATTTCCCCAACTTAAAAACGCGCCACAGGGCGTGTTTGCACACGTCACCTCAGGCCCCGTCCCCTCCCTTCACCACTGTGTAAACACGTCCTGTGGCCGTTCTGAGTTGAGAGATTAAGTCCCCTTGAATCGTAAGGGTCCCTAGGGTCAAACTAGCCCACTAGGTACCTCCAGTAAGCGCCACAGAGCTGCGTTGCATGGAGGTGTAAAAAGTGGCGTGGCCTCAGAACACCTGTCTGCAACGCAGCTCCCTGGCGCATACTGGAGATACCTGTTGGGCTAGTTGGCCCTCAGGATTGAAGGGGAATTAATTCCTCAACTTACAACTGGCCAGGGGGCGCGTTTGCAGAGTGCTGCAAGGAGGGGGCATGGCCGGTCTTTTATTTATTTATTTTTAAGGAGGGCTGTGTGGCCCCCTTTCTTTTTCTAATTTATTAGCCCTGGGGACCCCATCCCCCAGGGCCTGCACCCTAATTTTTTTTGTTGAAAAAAATTAATTTGGCCCTCCCAAGGCCTTAATCGGCCCCGGGGACCCCAACCCCCGGGTCATGGCCTTTTTTTTTTTCTTTTTTTTTTTTTATTCTTTAGGAGGGGGGCTGTGTTGCTGGACAAACCGTATGTACCTATCACCATGACGATTTGCGTGATATTCATTAAAAGGCGACTATGCATACAATGAATCCACGTAGAATGTATTCACACCGCTAGTGAAGCTCTGACATGTCTAACACCCTACCGTGCCTAATCCCGGCGCCCCCGCTGGTGGGTACTCTCCAAGTAGACACCCTTGCCGTTTATTTATACAAACATGGGTAGCTATTGACGGGCACATTTAATACAAATGCACACCAAGCCATTCAAAGGGGATTCGACAAAAATTCGACCAAACTATGCAAGAAACCCCCTCACGGTTAATAAAACACACATCCACCGCCGGATGTGTAATACTTTTTATTTTGCTCTCTGGAAAGGAGACAAACCTCACTTGAGAGTCACAGCGTGCTCCTGGCTGAGCCCAATGCTGTGTTACACCCACCATTGCCTGCCGAGTGCCACACACCTCTGTGTTGTATTCCACCATCTAGTGCTTATGCTATGACACTCTCTAGCCCATGTGCACTGTAACACCACCCCGTGAATATGTCATGCCACACTTGCCTTCGCACGGGTTATATTGCCCCATCTAACGTGCCTTCCTCGATCCCTATGTTATAAAGCACAGCGCTATGCCATACTTATTACAATCTGGGATCCATATCTTTGTCACAGTGCATATGCAATGTTTCACTACCCAGCACATATTTTATATTACAACTTTAGAGACTACTTAGGTTACACAACACTGCCCTGTGCATATTACACTCCAAAGCGCATATCACATAGCAAGCGCTAGTGCCTGTGCTATCTCGCGCTCTCCAATGAATCTGTCATTGCGCACAATGTATTGCATATTATATTTCACGCCCCGGTTCATCTTATATCACACTTTTTGGTGCATAGTTTATACCATATACTTTATCTAGTTTTCATTTTCAATCGTGCTCTCAGGACTCTCAGGACTATGTTCTATATAACACTGCGTCCACCTACCCTTTTCACGGGCATTACATTTTGCGATGGGGGGTGAAAGGTCAGGGGATGTTTCTGCCAAGTGAGCCCGGAGTCACAGTCCCAAACGTCCTCTTCTTCCTGAATAAAAGTGAGATTATGCTGCATACTTATTCATATTTTAAGTAGTTCGCACAGACACACATTTTAAAAACAATAAAGTTCCTAATACCCACCTTCTATGAACAGTTAGCTTGCTGCCCCATCCACCTCCTCCCTACCCTCTGTGAATCCATGGACTAGCCTCCTCCCTCCTGCCATGCATGGTCTGATGTGCTGCCACTGCCCTCCATTTAGCATGATGTACCAGTCCACTCCTCCTGCCCTCCATTGCCCAATTCTATGGGCAATCATTGACCTCCTGCTTAGCCTCTGTGCTTAGCTTGCTGCCCCTATTCTCCTCCCCCCTGCCCTCCGATGTCTTTGTGCATGGCCCTGCTCCATCCTTTTTGACCACCATGTTCCATGGACCTGCCACTCCTATCTACTCTGAGTGTTCTGTTGAGCTGCCACTCCCCTTCCACCTGCCTAGCATTGTCAGATGGCTGTAACCTGTCCCTGCCACCTCCACCCTGCCTGTCCACATGCCATGCCCCTATCCCCTTCCTCCTGTCCTTCATGGTCCATTTTACTGCCACACCCTTCTGCCCTCCCTGGTCTGTTGTGCTGCAACTGCTTCTCCTGCCTGCCCCGCGCGGTCTGTTGTGAGGCCCCTTCCACTGAACTCTCTTGTCTGTGCCCAGGTCCTGACCCTCCCTTCTATCCTCCATGGTCCTTTGTGCATGCCCCTGCACCCTCCTTCTTGCCCATCATAGCCATTGTGCTGCCACTAACCCTCCCACTTGCCATGCATGGTCTTCTGTGCTGCCATGGCCCCTCCCACCATCCCTGTGTGGTCAGCTAGCTGCTCCTGACCCCCTCCCACCTTCCCTCCATGGGCTGTGTGTATGCCATCAGTCTCACTGTTACTCTCCATGGTGTGTCTTGTTTCTAGTCCCCATCCTGCCTGACCTCCATGGTCATCTTGCTTCTCCTGCCCTGCCCCCTTGCCCCCAGCCCTCTGTTTCCATGTGCAGATCCCTATTCCCTCCTTCCTGGCTTGTCGGTTCCATTGTAATGCCCCTGATCCGTCCCTCCTGCCCTTTATGGTCTGTTATGCTGCAGCTTTCTCTCCTGTCTGTCCATTATGGTCAGCTAGCTACCATTGCCTCTTTCCCCTCTGTTGTCTGTTGTCCATGTGCATGGTCCTATCCCCTCCCTATTGCTTTCTATGGATTGTTGTGCTGCACTCCCGTCCCGCATGCCCTGTGTGGTGTATTTTGCTGCTGCAAACCCTGATGCCTGCCCTGTAGGGTCAGTTTGGTGCACCTCTCAACGTCCCTCCTGTCCTCTGTTATCCGAGTCCATGTCCCTACCCAAATTCCTCCTGCCTACCATGATCCAATGTACCATACTTGCGAACATTTTGAACTTGGTAAGAGGGAGATTTTGAAATAAAACTGGGGTATTGATTTTCCCCTTTGAGTTATATTGAAAAAGAGAAGATTGTAGACAGGAACCAGATCAAGTAAAGTCCATTTGAGCTTAAAAACATTGGACATTTCCTGGCTGAAACGGGTCTGTTGGCATGTATGGTTGTATGACCACTGCCTCTTCCTTCTGCCCACAATGGTCTATTACATCACCACAGCCTCTCTTGCCAGTCCTGTATTGTTGGTTTGTAGCCCCCGCCCCCCTTTCCACTGCCCTCCATAGTCTGTTGTGCTGCCACTGCCCTTCCTGCCTGCCTAGTGTGGTCAAATTGTTGCCTCTGCACTCTCCTACCTGCCTTCAATTTTCAGAGTCCGTGCCCCTGGCCTCTGCCTCTTAACAGTATCCCAATGAACAACTAGATTGCTAACATTCTATATTTATTACAAAAGTGTGGAACACCTGACGTCATCTTGATGTAATCAAAACTGTAATGCCTAGAGCATTTCCTTTAGAAATTACATATATGAGATGGTCTTATTTGCATCAAAATTATGGTTAGTGCTCTAAAAAACTAAAATGAGGACATATTTTCTGAGTTTTCAAATAGCGACAAAGAACTTTTAAATTATTTGTAATCTTATTTTTTTTATCCAGTTGACCACTTGATTAAATGTTGCATCCAAGGGGAGAGGGTGTGGTGTTACTTCCAGAGCTGCAGACTTTGCAACTGGGGAACCAGGTTGGAGTTTCTGCTTCAGCACAACATTCTGTGATTCTGGTCAAATCACTTAATCTCCCCATGTCTACAACCAAAATGAATTTGATCTTGTGTGATGTAACCAATGTTCATGTAAAGCACTCCAATACCTGACATGTCTGCACTATATAAAACTGCAAATACACAAAAAATAAGTGTTTTGCACACTTCTGTCATTGGGCTACATTTGGGCTACATTTGGGTGATATTTGGGCTACATTTGGGCTCTTTTGTCTCTGGTGGCCATTTTAGGAGATTTATTTGTTATGAAGTTTCCTAATTTCCTCATTTACTGCAGTCTCCTCAGTAGGAAATGCTTTCAGTTTTTTACTTTGATTCCATCAAGAAGGTATTCAGATATGTCACACATTTGCCATAAATTCTGAATGCTAGCACTCTAGTTGCTCATTAGATCTCTGTAGTAAAGCTACTGCTCACCACGGAAGTCTGCTGCTAATATTAGAAGTGCATGTTTCAGTCTGCATATCAGAATTTTGTAATGAAATAGAAGAGGATTTGAGAAATCACTCAAAATATGCCCTAATTTTTCTTTCTTCAGCACTAATCATAATTTCTATGGCAAAATAAACCCCTCATTGTGTTCCTTTTTAAATTAAATGTTTTAAGTGTTACCAGTTTATTCCAATCAAGATGGCTTCAGGTATGCCATACTTCTGTCATAAGTAAGACAGTAAGCGCTCTAGTTGATCTTAAGAACACTCTGGGACGTTCTGTCATTGGGCTACATTTGGGCTACATCTGGGTGATATTTGGGCTACATTTGGGCTCTTTTGTCTCTGGTGGCCATCTTGGGAGATTTATTTGTTATGAAGTTTCTTACTTTCCTCATTTACTGCAGTCTCCTCAGTAGGAAATACTTTCAGTTTTTTACTTTGATTCCATCAAGAAGGCATTCAGATGTGTCACACATTTTCCATAAATTCTGAATGTTAGCACTCTAGTTGCTCATTAGATCACTGTAGTAAAGCTACTGCTCACCAGGCAAATCTGCTGCTGGTATTGAAAGTGCATGTTTCAGTCTGCATGTCAGAATTTTTTTATGAAATAAAAGAGGATTTCAGAAATCAAAATGTGTTTTTCTTTCTGCAGCACTAATCATAATTTATATGGGAAAATGAACCCCCTCATTTTGTTCCTTTGTAAATTGAATGTTTTAAGTGTTACCACTTTATTCCAATCAAGATGGCTTCAGGTGTGCCATACTTTTGTCATAAGTAAGACTGTTAGCGCTCTAGTTGTTCTTTAGAACATTCTGAGAAGCTGCAGTAGAACACAAAGGAATCAACTGACAGTCTCTGCCCTTGTTGGATGTACATGTTTTACTGAGAATGTCAGACTTCATTCTCACATGACTGAGAAAGATAATGTGAATTTACAGAAAATATGCTCTCAGTTTAGCTTATAGATCACCTTCCAAACCTCTGTGGGAAAAGCATGAGAAAATAGTTTTCTCTAAGACATGGTTCATATCACATCACAGCAGAAGGCTTTTTCACATGGTAAAATCACCTTAGAACACACCACAATTCCTTAAATGAGTATGGTACCATCAACAAATGATTTATAATGTAACTAAAGTCTTAAAACCTTCTATTAACTGCAATGCATTTTAATGAGGTGCTATCATGTATATTGGTCCCAAGATGGCTGCCAACACTTCTTGGATGAAGTGCTGACAGCCAATCAGATCTCAGGATGAGATGTGTGGTTAGGCTCCGCCCAGATATATATATGATTTTACTTTTGATTTTCTCAGGAACTACTGAACAGATTGACTCCATATATGCAAAAGGCACATCCCTGAGCTGAGGACTAACTCTTTGCCAAATTTCAAGTAATTCTGTTCAGCCGTTCGGGCTGCACCTTGGACTAAAGGTCCCTATGGAAAATTGCATGGGGAAAACACGTTTTGGGACCCCCCTTTTTTCTCAGCCCCCGCTTGACGAATCCCCCCCGAGACTTTCAGGGTAGGAGCGGAGCGGAGCGCCCCATCTATTTTGAAAATTTCGCGAGGATTCGTCAACCGGCGCCAAAGTTATTCCAAATAGAATGTTGCGGATTTCCTATGGAAACACGGTCCTAACTATAACTATCTACTGGCGACCGCCAGTAGATAATATATATATATATATATATATATATATATATATATATATATATAAATATATACATATCTTCACAGAAAAAACCATAAGTTTCAGGGGTGTTATAGTTAGCTGGCCATTTCACTCGTACAAAACCATAGAAATTCCTCCGTTATAGTTAGGTCTGCTAACTATAACTCGCGCTCCCGCAATGCGCTGATGAGGATGTCACATATTGCATCATTCATGACATGGTCAGTGACATCACTGATGACTTCTCAAATGACATCACTGATGACATCATCCCTTGAATGTGGTTTAGTTTGAAATTTAAATATGTATATTATATATATATATATATACACCAGGCTGTGTCGTTTCACTGCCGGTTATCATGCCGTCCGTAATATGCTGAATTCAGAGATCTTTTGGTCCAACAAAGGACTTTTTATTATTCTGAGGGACTACTCTTTGTAATATATCCATAAAACTCTCTCAAGGGGTATTATCTAGACCTTCGTATTTGAAGACGCTTTTTTGAATATTGAACGTGTGACACATCACACTGAGTTGTGAATAGTTTGAATCATACAATATGGAATGAGTATATATTCACGCAACTAACTATACGCCCTGAAGAAGTTCCTGTGCTAAAGGAATGAAACGCGTTGGCTGTCCGCTATCTTTAACAATAAAGGAAGACTAAGAAATTTTTGGAAAATATATATCAATCTGGACTTTGTTCTTTTGAGTGCACCTTCCATTATGTAAAAAATTTCTGGACTTGGTTTGCATCTAACAACGACGGATGTTGGAAGTTGTTGCACCACACATATAAATTTAGTGTACATAAATGATAAGCACTTAAATTCCAAGAATTTGTCTTAACTGTGGTCCGTCGTTGGTGTTGCTTTGTTTAAGTATACCAATCTGTATTGAAGATTGAGTGGATATATAACTGCCTGGATGGAGGATTTAGTAGCTGTCTGACTGTCTGTTTAAGTGAGTAATTAAAAGTGTCTCACTTAATACATGGATTAGTAACTAAACTATGTGAATGTGTGCATCACCGTCTCTGTTGTTGTATAACATGCTGCATCAGTTAGTCACTAACTACATGAGTGTGTATATTAGTTATTGATTAGTTGGGTGAGTATTTGTATGGGACACTGAGTTTGTGTGTGGTTGGATGGGGTGTGTGTAACTCCATGCATAGATGTGTGAATGATTGATTGACTAGGTGTATAGGTTTAAGAGTGCATGTGGAAACAGTTGCTTGGGTGACTGAATGTATTTATTTGTGTGTTAGTGAGCGAATATATGTTTTAGTTGTACATCTTCCAGAAAGTAAAAAAATAAAAGGCATTGTATGTGAGAGTTGGTGTATATAAATAAGTATGTGTAAGAGTCAGTGATTGTGACAGTAACTATATGAATGAGTGTATAATTGTAATGGTGATATTTTAACATATTAACTATGAGTTACTATGTGTTTGAATAAATGAGGTGTTGTTGGATAATTGTGTAAGTGAGTAAATGTAAGTGTGATTAATTTTTTTCATGAGTGAGTAGGAAGACTGCATAACCGACTGCTGATGTGTCAATGTCTATATATGTGTATAAGTGCATTTGATAGTGTTCTATTAATTAGTGACTGCATGTATAAATGATTCTGTTGTTGAATGGGTAGTTGTGTGAGTAGACTTAGGAATCAGTGAGTGGGTATGTAGTAACTGGTATTGGTGTGTCAATGGTTTCAAATATGGTACTCTGTATTTTACAGTGAGTGATGAAAGGTTATACTAGTGTAAGATGAGGTGTATCAGATGGTCACGTGCATGATGTCATCAGTGATGTAATTTGAGATGTCATCAGTGATGTCACTGACCATGTCATGAATGATGCAATATGTGACATCATCAGCAGTGCATTGCGGGCGGGCGAGTTATAGTTAGCAGAACTAACTATAACGGAGGAATTTCTATGGTTTTTTCTGTGAATTTCTTAGGTTTTATAAATGCTAATTTCTAACTATAACGTCTCTGAAACCTATGGTTTCTTTCAGTGAATTTCAAAGGTTTTTTAAATGCTAAGTAGTTATACCTATTTTTTTGTACTGATTTTCTACAGTTTTTAACTGTTTATTTATAAATATTTTATTTATTAAATAGCATTAAATATTTTTCAGAAAATTGCAAAAAAATTTTTTTTAATACATTCAAACTGAAATATTGATACATCACGGTGGGTGCGCGGATTCTAGCCACCATTTTAGAAAAGTTGTGAAGGATCCGCATACGGTGTGCGACGGATGCGTCTTTTTCAGTTACATCATATACATTTAATATTACGTGATGTGCGCGATTGGTATGCTACCAGTCCGCGACTCCTGCTCCCGCGCATTCGCGACACATGCGCATTACGGTACAAGATGCTTTCACGATGGCGGGTCACGCGTGACGTCATATACATGCTGGGGCGTGCTGGGTGCGCGACTCCCGCAAAAAAAAAATGATGTTCCAAAATGATATGTATGGGTCTTTAATATACATATTAGGGCAAGAGATTATCTAAGATAATCATAAAAATATTACATTTGTACTTATAATAAACTTATATTATTTTTAAATATATTTTCGCAAAGTCGGGTGCGTGCATCGTGACCGCAGAGAACCAGGTCAGCAGAGCTGCTGTAGAGCCAGAGAAACCAGGTCAGCACAGCCGTTGTAGAGCCAGAGAACCAGGTCAGCAGAGCTGCTCTAGAGCCTAAGAAGCAGGTCAGCAGGGCTGCTCTAGAACCAGAGACCCAGGTCAGCAGAGCTGCTCTAGAGCCAGAGACCCAGGTCAGCAAAGCTGCTCTAGTGGCCGAGAACCAGGTCAGCAGAGTTTCTGTAGAGCCAGAGAAACCAGGTCAGCAGAGCTGCTTTAGAAGGAGAGAACCAGGTCAGCAGAACTGCTTTAGAGCCAGAGAACCAGGTCAGCAGAGCTGCTCTAGAGCCAGAGAACCAGGTCAGCAGAGTTACTTTAGAGCCATAGAACCAGGTCAGCAGAGCTGCACTAGAGCCAGAGAACCAGGTCAGCGGAACTGCTTTAGAGCCAGAGAACTAGGTCAGCAGATTTCTTTAGAGGGAGAGAATCAGGTCAGCAGAGCTGCTTTAGAGCCAGAGAACCAGGTCAGCAGAGCTGCTCTAGAGCCAGAGAACCAGGTCAGCAGAGCTGCTTTAGAGCCATAGAACCAGGTCAGCAGAGCTGCTCTAGAGGGAGAGAACCAGGTCAGCAAAGCTGCTTTAGAGCCAGAGAACCAGGTCAGCAGAGCTGCTCTAGAGCCAGAGAACCAGGTCAGCAGAGCTGCTGTAGAGCCAGAGAAACCAGGTCAGCAGAACTGCTTTAGAGGGAGAGAACCAGCTCAGCAGAGCTGCTTTAGTGCCAGAGAACCAGGCCAGCAGAGCTGCTTTAGAGCCAGAGAACCAGGTCAGCAGAGCTGCTTTAGAGCCAGAGAACCAGGCCAGCAGACCTGCTTTAGAGCCAGAGAACCAGGTCAGCAGAGCTGCTTTAGAACCAGATCAGCAGAGCTGCTCTAGAGCCGGAGAACCATGTCAGCAGAGCTCCTTTAGAGCCAGAGAACCAGGTCAGCAGAGCTGTTGTAGAGCCAGAGAACCAGGTCAGCAAAGCTGCTCTGTAGCCTAAGAACCAGGTCACCAGACCTGCTGTAGAGCCAGAGAAACCAGGTCGGCAGAGCTGCTTTAGAGGGAGAGAACCAGGTCAGCAGAGCTGTTTTAGAGCCAGAGAACCAGGTCAGCAGAGCTGCTTTAGAGCCAGAGAACCAGGTCAGCAGAATTGCTCTAGCTGACACTGACTGACTGACACTGACTGACTTCACTCTACTACTCGACCACTCACTCTCTACTACTCACTCTCTACTACTTCACTACTCTCTACTACTCTCTACCACTCACTCTCTACTACTCACTCTATTACTCTCTACTATTCACTCTCTAATACTCTCTCTCTATTCACTCTCTACTTATCTCTACTACTCACTCTCCACTACTCTCTACTACTCACTCTCTACCACTCACTCTCTACTACTCTACTACTCACTCTCTACTACTCTCTCTCTCTGCTACTCTCTACTACTCTCTCTTACTCTCTCTCTACTACTTAACTACTCTCTACTACACACTACTACACACTCTCCACTACACGCTCTACTACTCACTACTACTCACTCTCTACTACTCCACTACTCTCTACTACTCTCTACTACTCTCTACTACTCACTCTCTACTACTCACTCTCTACTACTCTATACTAATCACTCTCTACTACTCTCTCTCTCTCTCTACTACTCACTCTCTGCTAATCTCTCTACTACTCTCTACTACTCACTCTCTACCTCTCTCTCTACTACTCTCTACACCTCTACCACTCTACCTCTACACCTCTGCACGCACACATCTGCACATATATATGCATTTATATATATATGTATGTGCAGAATTTTTTAATGAAATAGAAGAGGATTTGAGAAGTTAAAATGTGCCCTAATTTTTCTTTCTGCAGCACTAATCATAATTTCTATGGCAAAATGAACCCCCTCATTTTGTTCCTTTGCAAAAAAATGCTTAAAGTGTTACCACTTTATTCCAATCAAGATGGCTTCAGGTGTGCCATACTTTTGTCATAAGTAAGACTGTTAGCGCTTTAGTTGTTCTTTAGAAACACTCTCCACTACTCACTCACTACTACTCGCTCTCTACTACTCACTCTCTACTACTCTACTACTCTCTCTACTACTCACTACCACTCACTCTCTACTACTCACTCTCTACAACTCTCTACTACGCTCTCTCTACTACTCACTCTGTACTACTCGCTCTCTACTACTCTACTTCTCACTCTCTACAACTCTCTACTACACTCTCTCTACTACTCACTCTGTACTACTCTGTACTACTCGCTCTCTACTACTCTACTACTCTCTACTACTCTACTACTCTCTCTACTACTCACTCTCTACTACTCACTCTACTACTCCCTACTACTCACTCTACTACTCCCTACTACTCCACTACTCTCTACTACCCACCCTCTACTACTCACTTTATACTACTCTCTATACTACTCCCTAATACTCACTCTCTACTACTCACTCTCCACTACTCCTCTATTCTCTACTACTCACTCTACTACTCTACTACTCACTCTCTACCACTCACTCTCTACTACTCACTCTCTACTACTCCCTACTACTCACTCGCTACTACTCACTCGCTACTACTCTCTACCACTCACTCTCTACTACTCACTCTCTACTACTCACTCTCCACTACTCTCTACTACTCACTCTCCATTACTCTCTACTACTCACTCTCTACTACGCACTCTACTTCTCTCCACCACTCACTCTCTACTACTCTACTACTCACTCTCTACTACTCTCTCTCTGCTACTCTTACTCTCTCTCTACTACTCATTCTCAACTACTCTCTACTACTCCACTACTCACTCTCTACTACTCTCTACTACTCACTCTACTACTCACTCTACTACTCACATTACTAACTCTCTACTACTCCACTACTCTCTACTACTCACTCTCTACTACTCACTATCTACTACTCACTATCTACTACTACTCACTCTCTACTACTCATCTACTACTCTCTACTACTCACTCTCTACTACTCACTCTCTACTACTCACTCTCTCTGCTACTCTCTACTACTCACTCTCTACTACTCTCTACTACTCTATACTACTCACTCTCTACTACTCTCTCACTCTCTCTCTACTACTCACTCTCTGCTAATCTCTCTACTACTCTCTACTACGCACTCTCTACTTACCTCTACCTCTACACCTCTGCACGCACACATCTGCACATATATATGCAATTATATATATGTATGTGCAGAATTTTTTAATGAAATAGAAGAGGATTTGAGAAGTCAAAATGTGCCCTAATTTTTCTTTCTGCAGCACTAATCATAATTTCTATGGCAAAATGAACCCCCTCATTTTGTTCCTTTGCAAAAAAATGCTTTAAGTGTTACTACTTTATTCCAATCAAGATGGCTTCAGGTGTGCCACACTTTTGTCATAAGTAAGACTGTTAGCGCTTTAGTTGTTCTTTAGAACACTCTCCACTACTCACTCACTACTACTCGCTCTCTAATACTCACTCTCTACTACTCTACTACTCACTACCACTCACTCTCTACAACTCTCTACTACGCTCTCTCTACTACTCACTCTGTACTACTCGCTCTCTACTACTCTACTATTCACTCTCTACAACTCTCTACTACACTCTCTCTACTACTCACTCTGTACTACTCTCTACTACTATACTACTCTCTCTACTACTCACTCTCTACTACTCTCTCTACTACTCACTCTCTACTACTCTCTCTACTACTCCCTACTACCCACTCTCTACTACTCACTTTATACTACTCTCTATACTACTCCCTACAACTCACTCTCTACTACTCACTCTCCACTACTCACTCTCTATTCTCTACTACTCACTCTACCTACTCACTCTACTACTCACTCTCTACTACTCTACTACACTCTACTACTCCACTGCTCCACTGCTCACTCTCTACTACTCCACTGCTCCACTGCTCACTCTCTACTACTCACTCTCTACTACTCACTACTACTCCCTCGCTACTACTCTCTACTACTCACTCTCTACTACTCTACCACTCACTCTCTACTACTCTACCACTCACTCTCTACTACTCAATCTCTACTACTCACTCTACTACTCACTACTATTCACTCTCTACTACTCTCTCTCTACTACTCTCTCTCTACTACTCTCTCTCTACTACTCTCTCTCTACTACTCACTCTCTACTACTCACTCTCTATTCACTCTCTACTACTCACTCTACTTCTCTCTACTACTCACTCTCCACTACTCTCTACTACTCACTCTCCACTACTCACTCTCTACCATTCTCTCTACTACTCACTCTCTACTACGCACTCTACTTCTCTCCACCACTCACTACACTCTCTACTACTCCACTACTCACTCTCTACTACTCACTCTCTACTACTCACTCCCTACTACTCACTCCTACTCACTCGCTACTACTCTCTACTACTCACTCTCTACTACTCTACCACTCACTCTCTACTACTCACTCTCTACTACTCTCTACTATTCACTCTCTACTACTCACTCTCTATTCACTCTCTACTACTCTCTACTACTCACTCTCCACTACTCTCTACTACTCACTCTCCACTACTCTCTACTACTCACTCTCCACTACTCTCTCTACTACTCACTCTCTACTATGCACTCTACTTCTCTCCACCACTCACTCTCTACTACTCACTCTCTACTACTCTCTCTCTCTCTCTCTCTCTGCTACTCTCTTACTCACTCTCTACTACTCCACTACTCTCTACTACTCCACTACTCTCTACTACTCCACTACTCTCTACTACTCACTCTCTACTACTCACTCTCTACTACTCACTCTCTACTACTCACTCTCTACTACTCACTCTCTACTATTCTCTACTACTCACTCTCTACTACTCCACTACTCTCTACTACTCACTCTCTACTACTCACTCTCTACTACTCCTCTACTCCCCACTCTCTACTCTATACTACTCACTCTCTACTACTCTCTCTACTACTCTCTCTCACTCTCTCTCTACTACTCACTCTCTACTACTCACTCTCTGCTAATCTCTCTACTACTCATTCTCTACTTACCTCTCTACCTCTACACCTCTGCACGCACACATCTGCACATACATATGCATTTATATATATGTATGTGCAGAATTTTTTAATGAAATAGAAGAGGATTTGAGAAGTCAAAATGTGCCCTAATTTTTCTTTCTGCAGCACTAATCATAATTTCTATGGCAAAATGAACCCCCTCATTTTGTTCCTTTGTAAATTAAATGCTTTAAGTGTTACCACTTTATTCCAATCAAGATGGCTTCAGGTTGCCATACTTTTGTCATAAGTAAGACTGTTAGCGCTTTAGCTGTTCTTTAGAACACTCTCCACTACTCGCTCTCTACTACTCGCTCTCTACTACTCACTCTCTACTACTCACTCTCTACTACTCACTCTCTACTACTCACTCTCTACTACTCTACTACTCTCTCTACTACTCACTCTCTACTACTCTCTATCACTCACTCTCTACTACTCTACTACTCACTCTCTACTACTCGCTCTCTACTACTCGCTCTCTACTACTCACTCTCTACTACTCTCTACCACTCACTCTCTACTACTCTACCACTCACTCTCTACTACCCTCTACTACTCGCTCTCTATTACTCGCTCTCTACTACTCGCTCTCTACTTCTCTACTACTCACTCTACTACTCACTCTACTACTCACTCTACTACTCCCTACTACTCATTCTCAACTACTCTCTACTACACTCTACTACACACTCTCTACTACTCTCTACCACTCACTCTCTACTACCCTCTACTACTCGCTCTCTACTACTCGCTCTCTACTACTCGCTCTCTACTTCTCTACTACTCACTCTACTACTCACTCTACTACTCACTCTACTACTCCCTACTACTCACTCTCTACTACTCTCTACTACCCACTCTCCACTACCCACTCTCCACTACCCACTCTCCACTACCCACTCTACTACTCGCTCTCTACTACTCTCTACTACTCTCTACTGCTCACTCTCTACTACACACTCTACTTCTCTCTACCACTCACTCTCTACTACTCTCTCTCTCTACTACTCACTTTCTGCTACTCTGTACTACACTCTCTTACTCTCTCTCTCTACTACTCATTCTCAACTACTCTCTACTACACTCTCTACTACACACTCTCTACTACACACGCTCTACTACACACTCTCTACTACACACTCTCTACTACACACTCTCTACTACACACTCTACTACTCACCCTCTACTACTCACTCTACTAATCTACTACTCCTCTCTACTACTCACTCTCTACTACTCTCTACTACTCACTCTACTACCTACTCTCTACTACTCACTCTACTACTCTCTACTACTCACTCTCTACTTACCTCTCTACCTCTCTCTACTAAACTCTCTACCTCTCTCTCCACTACTCTCTACACCTCTACCTCTACCTCTCTCTACCTCTCTCTACACGCACACATCTGCACATATATATGCATTTATATATATATGTATTTGCAGAATTTTTTTATGAAATAGAAGAGGATTTGAGAACTTAAAATGTGCCCTAATTTTTCTTTCTGCAGCACTAATCATACTTTCTATGGCAAAATTAACCCCCTCATTTTGTTCCTTTTTAAATGAAATGTTTTAAGAGTTACCACTTTATTCCAATCAAGATGGCTTCAGGTGTGCCATACGTTTGTCATAAGTAGGACTGTTAGCGCTCTAGTTGTTCTTTAGAACACTCTGGGAAGCTGCAGTAGAACACAAAGGAATCAATTGACAGTCTCTGTCCTTGTTGGATGTAAATGTTTTACTGAGAATGTCAGATTTCATTCTCACATGAATGAGAAAGATAATGTGAATTTACAGAAAATATGCTCTCAGTTTAGCTTATAGATCACCTTCCAAACCTCTGTGGGAAAAGCGTGAGAAAATAGTTTTCTCTAAAACATGATTCATGATATCCCAGCAGAAGGCTTTTTCACATGGTAAAATCACCTTAGAACACACCACAATTCCTAAAATTAGTATGGTACCATCAACAAATGATTTATAATGTAACTAAAGTCTTAAAACCTTCTATTAACTGCAATGCTTTTTAATGGGGTGCTATCATGTATATTGGTCCCAAGATGGCTGCCAACACTTCTTGGATGAAGTGCTGACAGCCAATCAAATCTCACGATGAGATGTGTGGTTAGGCTCCGCTTAGATATATCTATGATTTTACTTTTGATTCTCTCAGCAACTACTGAACGGATTTACACCATTTAACCAAAAGGCAAGAGTGTGAACCAAGGGCTACCTCTTTGCCACATTTCGTGTAATTCCGTTCAGTTCGGACTGCAGCTGCGATTAACGGTTCCTATGGAAAATTGCATGGGGAAAACACGTTTTGGGACCCCCCTTTTTTCTCGGCCCCCGCTTGACGAATCACCCCGAGACTTTCAGTATAGGAGCGGACCGGAGCGCCCCACCAGTTTTGAACATTTCGCGAAGATTAGTCAACCGGCGCCAAAGTTATTCCAAATAGAATGTTGCGGATTTCCTATGGATAATAGGTCCTAACTATAACTACCTACTGGCGACCGCCAGTAGGTAATATATATATACACATGCATATAATTTGTTATTGGTCCGGGGTCTCCGCACGTGGGCGGGACTATTCAGTGCTTATGACTATTGAGGAGTATCCACGGAAGAGAACCGAGGGAAATCAAAAAACCGCTGTCGAACAGGAGCGCAGCATTTCACGTTCGAACCCGAAGGTGGAAAAAAACAATCTAACAATGGGGTCGATGCCCATGCGCACTATCATTGAAAGGAAGAGTCACCTACCTCGTGACTGGAAAAGACTTCTTTGAAGAAAAAAAAAACTGCAAACATCCGGACCCAACACTAGATGGCAGGAGTATGCAAAGAATGTGACCTACAGCTCACATACCTCAAACAGCACTTTTACAGGAAACGCAACTAACTGAGAAGGAGGGACTAGCACTTCAGAGCAGATTGAAAGGCCAAGCTTTTCACAACATATACTCTACCTATACCAGTGGAATCTTGACATGGATTAGGGTGGGAGTGCACTTTCAACACACTGACACCTTAATTGATCCAGAGGGTAGGTTTGTGGGGATACGGGATCACCTAAAGAGTAGAGTCGTAACTACTGTGAACAAGGAGCTCCAAACTCAGATCAGAGTGCCTTGTTCGAAAACTTATCGCACCCACTAGCACCTCACCTGATACTCCCGACCATAACGGGAGGGGGGGGGGGAAGGGGAGGATTGCATGGCGGATATCCATCAAGATCGATCTCACCCTACACTTTGCGACTCCAAAACAGTGCAATCAGCAAAAACCTTTTGGGATTTGCAGTGACACTGGGGGCTTGTTGACTCCTGGAGAAGGACACACCCGCAAGAACAGGATTACTTTTACTTCTCCGGCCTCCATGAAGTCCATGTCCACTTGGATACATACCTTTGACCCTGGGCATCCATAGCTTAGTGCATTTTGTCGAATACATGCCACATACAGAATCTAATCATAACCCTGTCCTCCTGCACTTGCAGTAGACCCAGCTCAGATCTTCTATCCCTACTTGGAGATTGAAGCCAGAGTCACTGGATGACCAGGTTTTTAGAGAAGTGATCACGGACAAAATAATCCAATACTTTATCGATAACAATGGCACGGCCTCCTCTCTCCAAGTGGAGTAGGACACCTTTAAGGCAGTCCTGTGTGTCCAGTGCATTGTGGAGTCAAAGGGGATTAGACACACTATTTTAGAAGAGGTACTCACTGCCGAACGAGACCTAAGGGACATAGAAACTCGGAGACCGGGAAGTCCAAAATAGCAACCGGACCTCCTAAAGGCTAAAGAGACATTAGCCGCCCAGAAAGAGTGACTTCGATGCTCTGATTTTAGGCAATACATGGACCAAATGCATGCAGAACGAGACAAGTCGAGGTCCCCCCTAGCGTGGCTGGCTAATCTGACTAAACATGGCTCTCCTATAGTCGAACTAGAGAGTAGAGGAGGGGAGGGGAAGAATATACTCACATGAAGGGATTAATTACCTCTTCACTCAATACTATCTCACCCTATATAAAAGTGGTACAGCACATTACACCACAGCTACACAGACATACCTTGAGACGCTGCCCCTCACGCACTTCGAGGCGGGGGAGGCGGTGAAGGAGGAGCTGGGGGGGGGGGATATCACTCCACAGGAGCTACGAACAGCTATTAAAAATATGGCCCACAATAAGAATCCGGGAACGCACGGTTCCCGGCAGAATTTTATGCTACCTATTCCGCAGAACTAACACCCAGGCTGGCTGTCTTATATGCTACAGCCAAGGACACTGGGTCCTCACCAGACACCACTAGGAAAGCAATCATTATCCCCATCACAAAGCCAGGGAAGCCGGTGCATGATCACACAGCATATAGGCCACTCTCAATGTTAAACAGACTATAAAATATTAAGTAGAACACTGCAAACCATATTACTGCCCCTCATGCTGAAATGTATTCATGCGGACCAGTCGGGATTTATACCGAACCGTAACACGGCCATAAACATCAGAAGGCTGCTAGCTATACTGGATGCTGGGGACTGTAAGAAAGTGACCTTTTTTGCATGGTTGCCCCCACATTTTGCTAAACTGCTGATGTACTTTGACTGAGTGTGCCCTGGGTTCCTGCCAAACAGCTACCAAGGGCCTATGTTCTTTCCCTAAACTGCTTTTAAAAACAAAACCCAATTGGCCCTCTTTGGCCACAGGTCAGTCCCTTGTAAAAGGTACCACAGGTACCAAGGGCACTGTGGCCAGGGAAGGCCTCTAAGGGCAGCAGCATTTATTGTGCCACCCTTAGAGGCCGTGTACCTCTAGACAGACAGACAAGCACACACACCCTTTGCAGGCTGCGTGTTTTGGTGCAGGTCAAAGTGAAGAGTCAACATGGCACACATCCCTGAGTGCCATGCCTACAACCCACTGCCCAGGCATAGGTCAGCCACCCCTCTAGCTGGGTGCACTATACCAGTGGTGAGGGTACAGGTGCATGATCCCTGAACCCCTACAGTATCTAAGCCAATTCTTGGACATTGTAAGTGCAGTAATGACATTAAAGTATATATGGTGCGGGGAGTTTGTCATTACAAACTCCACAGCCTCATATTGGTTTTACTGAAAACTGGGAAGTATGGTATCAAACGTCCCTGCACATTAAACCCACACTGATGCCAGTGTGAGATTTAATGAAAGATGCACACAGAGAGCATCTTAGAGATGCTCCCTGAATAACGACCTAACACTAGTGTCCAGGCTGAGTGGCTGCTCGCCAGCTGCCACCACCAGACGTGTTTCTGGACCCCTGGGTCGAGAACCTGCTGCTCTCGGGGGTCTGAAACAATGCACATCCTGGGATGGGCAGGGTCAACGAAGAGGAAGCTTCAAATGCTTGCCGCCTTTTTGAGCTACCCCATACATTTGCTGCTTGTAGCAACTGGCCCCCACTGGTTCTGACCCCCACTTTGGGCGGGAGAATCAGCGGGAAAATCAGGTGAGGAAGGGAGGTGTGCCCATCTTTGTCAACACCACCCCTCAGGTGGGGGAGGCGAGGTGAAGCACAACTCGAAGTCCCCACCATCTTGCAGATGGGGACCCAGCCAACTAGAGTGAGGCATATACCCCCCTCCCACCTGAGGGTGGTATAATAGGGGATGTACCCACCCAAGGAAGGGACTCATTGGTCCCTACCTTTACCTACCTGTAACGCCCCTAAATCTAGTATTTACAGGCAACCCTGAACCTTGCCTTCTCAAACAAGAATCCACAAGAAGACGAAGGACAGGAGAACACATGCTGAACTAAGAAGAGGAGGGCGCCACTGACTTGGCTCTAGCCCTACCGGCCTGTCCCCACCTAGAACCTGCTCCAGCGAAATCCCGGTGTGTCCTGCAGCCAGCAACCACAAGAACCCCTAGAACCTGCCCTGCCTTCCAAGTCAAAGACTTTGTTTCCCGTGAGCACCAGATTTGCTCACCCACAGACTCCGGCTCTGGCCAAATCCGCGAGTCTGCACCACTCTGCATCTGACACCTACGGCCTGAGTTCAAGTGGCCCAACACCACGAGGAGGTCTCCCCGGTGATCCTGAGCTGAGACCTGGTGATCTCTGACCTGTCTTGAATCTACAAGCTAAGCCTGCAGACTCTTTCTGGAGGATACCCCCCCACCAATTGCGACTGGAGCTGATAACTAAACAGGACGCCTAAAGACACCCCTGCGCCGACGCCCCACGGCCTTGGGTGGCCCAACTGACGGTGTCCCAGCATCCCCAGGCATCCCAACTTACCTCTTCAACCGGTGGTCACCTCCAGAAGATCTTTAGACCCGAGTCTGCAGTCTTTGTTGCAACCAGAGAATTCCCATTGAAATCAACAGGGCACCCGATGACAAAAGAGCACCCTGCATCCAGCCGCCCCTCCGCCACTGCGGATGTACTTTTGGGTGCTAACTCGGATCCCCCCTTTGCTCTGAGCCTAACACCAGGAACTTTGCTCCCACAACCCTGTGGCCTGCTCGTGAGCAACCACCAACCAGAGGCCCCCTACCCCCCTTTGGATAACATTAGGCCTCAGCACTAATGCCGCTGAGGGTGCTTTGAGAGTGAATCCTTGACCCTGGGGGAACACTGGTTCTAACACCAGAATACCAACTCCCACAACCAAGTACTTACCGGTTAACCATTAACCATATTTTCTCCATAGGAATACATTGAATGTTTTTCCTTGAAAACTGTTCTAAGTGTGGAGTTGGTTTGGTATGAGAACTTAAAAAACTGCAAATAACTAAAATCTGCTTTACTTACGTTTTCTCTAGGAAATACCCCAGTATGATATCTAGGCCCATCACACTGAGTAGAAAAAGTAATCTGTAAAGTAATCGAAAGTAATCTAACAGCAATTTCCACTGTATTGAAAGGATTTACAAACCTGTAACAAAGACATTTTCATTCAGCTTGCTTGTATTGTTCAACGTGCCTTGAAAAGTACCATTTACACTTACCTGTACCAGGCTTGCTTGGTTCTAGAAAATAAAGATAACTAAATAATATTTTGTATACAAACAAATAGGTCTGAGTTCAGTCTTTGGATGTGTGACATCATTTGCTGCCTGAGTGTGTACAACAAATGCTTAACACTACCCTCTAATAGAGCCTTACTGTTCGCCCACACTACCACAAATAGAGAGTAAGGTACTATCTAGTTTTACCTCTGCCCACCTTTGGGGTTCCACTGAACTCTGTGCACACTATACCTCATTTTAGTATAGTATACACAGAGCCAGCTTCCTCCAGGGATTATGATCAGGCGAGCGCAGCCGGTTCGCTGTCGACATAGAGAAGGCATTTGACATCTTAGAATGACACTATCTCTATGAGGTAATGTTCTATTCGGGACTGGAAGGGAACTTCCTACCAAGGAGACATAATTGATGTACACGAATCCGAATGCTAGAGTCCGCACAGGGAAGATCATCTCTGCAAGACATGTGATGGGACACAGAACATGGCAGGGTTGCCCTTTACCCCCCTACTTTTTTGCATTGGCCATGCATGAACAGGTCATAGCTATCAGGCCTTAAGCATTGGGGGCCACCAACACCACATAGCACTGTGTGTGGATGACTTACTGATTTTCCTCTGCGATGCTGAGGAGTACCAGAATGCAGCAAGACATGCTGGAGAGATTTGGTCTACTATCTGGGTCAAAGGTGAATTTGGGAGAAGTCAGGTCTCAGCACCGTCAGAGGGATTGGAACACCTACTGTGGGAGCCCTGCTGTCTAACATACCTGGGGGTCAGGATCTACCACAATCACGCTGACCTATTAGATGGCAATGTGGGACATTACATCTGTTCCATCTACTCTTTTTACGGATTTTTGGAAAACATTGCCACTGTCGGTGGCGGGCCGTGTTGCTCTTCTGAACATGGAGGCCCTGCAGAGTCTTCTTCACTTCTTCGGAACACTCCCGATCTGGGTCCAGAGAGCAATGTTTTGAGACCTAGATTTCTTATTTACCGCCTTTATATGCGAAACAGGCCGTAGGCGAGTGGCACTAGCCCTGATGCAGCGCTCCACAGCGTTGAGGATTTGGAGATTCCTATCACTGCCAAGGATTGGGATACTATTCTGGAACGGATGCCAAAAATCTCCAGGAATACACACTTCAAAAAAATTAATATGTGCTGCAAAGATCCTATCTTACCCCAGAGACGATTAGAAGGTATTTTCGCATAGCTGAGGCAGCCTGTCCCAGATGCTGGGCGAGAGAGGGTCATATTCTGCACGTTCTGGACGTGCCCCTCGCTGCACGCTTTTTAGGAGGAGGTCACGACTACAATCACGACTGTCATTGAGAGGAAGGTTCCCTGTTCCCCGAGCCACTGCTTTCTAGGGTGGTTCCGACATACACCTAAAACTAAAGTCACAAGCACATTTCAAGACTTGGCATATATCTTGGCTAAAGGGGAAATTACATGGCATTGGAAGTCACTGGGAGGGCCCAGAATAATCACATGGAGAAGGAAAACAGAAAAGTGGGCAAGGGGAGATTGCTACTGTGAGAGGCTAAACACGGGATTGGCACACTGGAGGCAGCTAGGGCTTGGGAAGTGCTGGTAGACTGTTTTACCCCGGGATGACACCACCTTGGCCTCACCTGTGAGGTCACATAACCTGAATCCACAACGGGACACACTGGGCACTCATTGATGCTCCGAGGACCCCCTGCTGCTTGCAAGAACTGCCAAGCACGGTTCAGAGAATAATACACACTATTCTACATTTCTCCCTAGGGTACACAGACATATCGTTCTTTGCTACTGATTCTGTGAAGTTGTACTGACTCATTGGAGGCATGGGGGGTGTTTGTTGACTTTGAAGTCCAGACACACAAGTGCATTACTGCTCTACTGTCGCCATCTGACTATGTATA
The DNA here is from genome assembly GCF_964204655.1 of Triturus cristatus. Lineage (NCBI taxonomy): Eukaryota > Metazoa > Chordata > Amphibia > Caudata > Salamandridae > Triturus > Triturus cristatus. The sequence continues at coordinate 286,505,654 of NC_140594.1, read as the reverse complement.
ATGTGATACAGCACTTTGATGCATGATCTGTAAAACCCTAATAAAGATTGCTTAAAAAAACGGGCAATTGCAACTGGGAGGTGAAAAGATCCTACTCATTCCAGACTACAGTAAATATACCATAAGGCAGCACCAGCAGCTCAAACAAATAAGAAAAGGACCCAATAGCCGTGGAGTTAATTCATCACTGTGGCACCCAGCGAGATTAAACGTGGTGTTTGAGGAACAGAAGGCATTGGTTCACAGTTGCCAGCCGCTGAAGCATCAATTCCTACTGTCCAAGAGGCAAACAGATCAAAAGAAGGAAAGGTGCTGGAATCTGCAACCAAGATTAGTTTCGTCCACTTAGTCTTAATAATCGGACATTATGTTTAAGATGTATAGGAGGATGGTAGCAGAGTAGCACAACTGTGACCAGAGATGAGCTGAAGTGGTTGGAGAGTCCATTTGGCCCCATTGCCCCCTTTCCATCCAAACAAACCCATCACCCCCTCACCCCCAATCCCCACCTCCCGCGGCCCGAGCCTCTTTCTTGCCATTTTGGCCAGGAGTAAGGCCATTAATCCCAGCACTGGAGGCCTCCTCTATTGGACAATTACAAAAACATGAGACATTTTATACACCTCATTATGCCTTATAGTTGAGAGAGCCACAGAGATAGGAATGTTGATCAAACAATTGAAGGATACACTGAATGGTGTTAGTATTAAAAAATTATTTGAACCAAAAGATTATATTCCAAAGTATGTTCTGTTAAGTCACTGGTCAGTTTGTAACTTTCATTTGATTAGTAATATTATGGAACCTATAGGCTGAGCAATTGCTGAAAAGGCTGGATAAGCACCATATCCTTGATTGTTACCAGTTGAGTATTAGGGCAAGCAAGCAACAAGTTTATCCTCTGCAGATATTATGGACTGGCTCCAGTTGCATTTGATACTATTAGAATGCCTCATACGAGTACAAGATATAGCAGGAATTTCCAATGTTGGTTGCACTCGTTCCTATCACACAGGAAAACGATGTTTCGACAAGGCCCATATTTTCCATTTATAATTAACACTTAATGTGGAGTTTTTCCACTGATCGATGTTTTGCCCATCATTGTTCAAGATGGTCATGCAACTGCTGGATGAATTACTTAGGAAATATTATATAAATAAGTTGATGCATAAATATTGCATCCAGCTAGTGGTGTAGGTGGGTAATGGGAATGAACATTTCATTGCAATTGTTGGATCAATGAGTTGAAGTAAGCTAGCCTACAATGGAATAAAGTCTGGAGTTCTGCTGTTAAATGAAAGCAACCTCTAAGTTTCTGCTCCTCTCCTGGACAAACTGTCTCAGTTTAGCCCTTCTCCCATCTCCATATGTGAAAGATCTTGTATTGGGACGGAAAAGTCCTCTGCATGGTAACGGACGTGCAACCCTGCCTGGACAGAAGCTTATTTCAAGCATTGCAGTCTTGCTCAACCGGATGTGGTGCCAAAAGCGTTACCCTCATAGTGGCGATAGGCTTCTGCAGCATTGATCCCGGTGGAGGCAGCATACTGTGTAGTGACCAGTACAAAAGAAAATAAAAGTTCTTTCTGTGTGTTGCATAAGCAGCGCTTGCGCTTCCTCTTCGAAACATGCTGTATTCAGCATATAGGCATGAAGCTCCACCTACTTTCCGCCCATCTTTTTAATTGGCTCCTGCCACTGTCATTTGTTAATGGTGGCTTTTCACTGGTCAATAGGCTTAGTAGTCCCTCCTTAGTACAGCCTTTTCTCTTCTTGTAACCTCCCATGAGGACACCCCCTTGTTACATGTGTAGTTACTCGGTATGTTTTAATTAAAATCTCAGAGCACTCTTTTCTTAAAGGGCCTAGTCATGCCTGCTTTTGCAGGCAGGATACGCTCTACTGCAACATTTTCTGAAATGTATTTAACCAGCACGGCATGCCTGAACTGGAATATTGCGGCCACGCTTTTCTCTTGTTACTAACTATTGCCGAATGCGGCAGCGTGCCTTTTTTCTATTGACTTTTTTTTACAATGGCGGCACCAGCTCTTTAGCTTTAAACCTCTTAAGCTAAAGCGCGGGTGCCGCGACTGCTTCAAAAGTAAAGCAACAGAAAAAAAAAAATTCTATTTATTTTTTATTTCTTTGCTTTTTAAGCAATTGTGGCACCCACGCTGAAGCTTAAGATGTTTAACGTTAAGGTGTGGGTGCAGCCATTGTAACAAAAGTGAATAAACAGAAAAAGAAAGCGTGTAGCTGCCATTTCTTTTCTATTTGTTTACTTTTGTTACTAAGGCGGCCACCCACGCTTCTGCTTTAAACATCTTAAGCTTAAGGGCGGGTGCCACGATTGCTTCAAAAGTAAAGAAATAGAATTCTATTCAGTGGACGCAATGCGGGGCTTCCGAGAAATAGGACTTTCTCCTGAGAAAGCTATTTGTTGTTTGTCGCTTGCTTAGAGGTGAATCTTACGGTATTACTAATGCAAACAGTCGTCGTTTCTATGCGTTAACATTTCTTCGTTCAATGTCTGTCGACAATAGAATTGCATGTTTTATGACAGAGAAAAGTAGGTCACAAATGAAAAACTTTTTTTCAGTTGGGGTTGAAGGTTGTTTGTCCAAGTGGGTCCAGTGCAACAAGTAAACTAAATTTAAAAAAAATGCTTTTCATTTTAGACATTTTTTGTAAAGCCTGCTGTGTGGATCGGTCATACTTTCTTGCACCACACTGTTTTCAGGGACTGATGGCATCACCAAAATATTAAATACATTTAAGTGTAGAATACTCAAAACACTGCATGTGTAAAGTCACTACTTTTTTAAAGTTTTTTTTTTTTTTTAATAAAGAACAAGTCACTTACCTTCGGTAACGATAGATCTGTAAGAAACATTAGTTAGTTATAGATTCCTTACCTTACAATTACCCCCAGGGGTCAGACTGGATCCGGAAAGTTTTTTTGTCAGCAGTACCTCTGTGCGTCGGAAGATGGCATTGGTTGACTCAGCGTCCGTCCTGGTCGCTGGGATGACGTCAAGGTAGCTACTTAGACGCCGCCCTTGCACACTGACGTCAGTTCTGTACACGACTTTCCGTGCCAGAAATGCAGAGCCATGCAAGACATTGACCAATGGTGCACAAAACTAGGGCTCTGAAAGGATATCCTTAACCCTAGAAATCAATTGGCAGAACAGGGAGGATGGGATGGGCGATAAGGAATCTATAAATAACTAATGTTTCTTACAGATATATCATTACCGAAGGTAAGTAACTTGTTCATCTGAAAGAAGCACATTAGTTAAAGATTCCTTACCTTAGAATAGATTCCCCAGCAATTCCAACCCCAGTGGTGGGTCTGTGAACCAAGATCACACCAGAAAATCCTGGAGAACAGAACGGCCAAAGAAGCAGTCTCTCCAGACTTGGCTGTCCATACAGTAGTAATTCGTAAACGTGTGCATTGATGCCCACGTAACTGCCTGACAGATGTCCTGTAGAGGAACTCCTCTTCCCAAGGCAGTAGTGAGTGCCGTCGCCCTGGTGGAATGGCCGCGTAGCCCCACTGGAAGCTCCTTTATCGCCTTAATACACAAAACGCCCCATCGAGAAATGGTTCGATTGTGTACGACCCGACCTTTCTTGACACCCACATAGCCAACAAAGAGTTGGTCATTCACCCGGAACGGCTTTGTGGGATCCAGATAAATAGAAAGTGCACGTTTTGGGTCCAGACGCTGGAGCCTCTCTTCCTCTTTCGAAGGATGCGGAGGCGGAAAGAAGGTGGGCAAAGTGATGGTCTGCCCGATGTGAAAGGCAGTGACAACCTTAGGGAGGAAGGATGGACGGGTCCTGAGAACCATCTTGTCCAGATGGACAGACAGGAAAGGAGACTTGGAGGAAAGAGCCTGAAGCTCACTTACTCTTCTGGCAGAAGTGATGGCCGCCAGGAATGCAGAGTTAAGAGTCTCAAAGGACAGTTGTGAAGCGACTCAAAGGGAGCGCACATTAAATAGGTTAAAACGAGATTCAAGTCCCACTGAGGCATAACGAAGGGGATAGGAGGAAAGAGATGAGTTATGTCTTTCAAGAAACGATTAAAAATCAGGGACTTGAAAAGAGAAGGCTGATCGGGAAGCCGAAGGAAGGCAGAGATGGCCGAAAGATAGCCTTTGATAATGCCCAGAGCAGAGCCCAGCTGGGCTGAAAAAAGAAGGCACAAGAAAAATTCAGAAAGAGGGGCAGAAAGGGGATCCACAGCAGCATTTGCTGTGCACCATGCCACAAACTTGTTCCACCGGCAGGCGTATACCGTCTTAGTGGAGGGACGCCTGGCTGCCAAGATTACTTCGCAAACTTCGGGAGGCAGGTTGAAAGACGTCAGCTGCCGTCGCTCCATCTCCAACCAATGAGGTGGAGGGTGGACAGGTTCGGGTGGAGGACCGTCCCCTGCTGCTCCGACAGAAGATCCTCCCGAAGATGCAGTCTGATCGGAGGATCGATGGCAATGTTGAGCAGCTCAGGATACCAGACTCTTCGTGCCCAATCCGGAGCCACAAGAATTACTTAAGCCCGGTCGCACCTGATCTTCAGCACTCTGGAGCCGACGGCGGAGAAGGCCTAGGCCCCCAGGAGTCGACCCTCTTCGGGCTCCGCACGCGGAGCCGCGGGAGGGGCTTCACCTGCATCCCTTGTCACATCAGCCGACCGACGGGGAGAAGTCGAAGACCGACGATGCTTCTTGGACTTCTTTTTGTGCTTCGACTTACCCGACCAGAGTGCGATGACTTGGAGGAGTGGTTATGGCTCCGCGACCGATCCCTCAACCGGCCTCGTGACCAGGACCTCAAACGGCACAGAGCCGACCGCCGGCGCTCAAGAAGCTTTCGGGACTGCTCCTGCAAAGCCTTCGGCGCCTTCAACCGGCAGTCAGAGCACGACTTGGGGTCGCACTCCAGGCAAAAGAGGGACACACGGTGCAGATCCGTAACCAACATCAGTCGTGGACAGGAACCGCATGCCTTGAAACCGGGCATCCCTCGTGCACCAGGAGTCGTAGACTCAAAAAGGACGTCGACAAAAGTCGCTCTAGAGGTACCGCTCTGTCCGGATCTGCGCTGGCTGGCGCAGAAAAAGAACGAACTGATGACAGCGCGCGAGGGCGGCGTCTAAGTAGCTACCGTGACGTCATCCCGCCGACCTCGACGCCAACAACAGACGCAAAGCCGACAGAGGTACTGCTGACGAAAAAACTTTCCGGATCCAGTCTGACGCTTGGGGGTAGTTCTAAGGTAAGGAATCTATAACTAACGTGTTTCTTTCAGATAAGGTGTCTCAGATGCGATAATCTTCTTTTTTGTTTTACTATGGATTCTGATTTCAACTACTTGAATAAGCTGATGCTAAATGTAGGAGTGCTCACAAGTTTACTGGCATCATTTGTTGGTTTCCGTACCTGTGTGTAGCCTTCCTACATAATAGCCATAAGGGGCACTTTAATGTACCCTAGGTTTCCCCAACCCATTCTCCACCTTCCTCAATGCAGCAATGTGGAGAATTCACATGCAAATGTGGTTTCAGATTTGCTAACCTTCCCTCCCAAGCCTACCCGAGCTGCTTAAGGTGAGTTCTGCTGCTGTGTGCTTAACTCACCCTTGGCCTACACCAGTTTGGTAGCTAGTACTTTGGCGCACACACGTGGTGTATCTACGTTGGGTGTATGTGTGCCTAGGAAAGGTACAATACAGGGATTATGCAATACCGAGCAGTACATACAAGGTACATTTATAGGCTGGGTGGGTGTGTGCCTGTGAGTGGTACAATACATGAAGACTGTAGTGCTGTGAAATGTGTCAATGTTAAATGTATGTGGTGGGTGTATGTGTGCCTGTGAGTGGTACAATACATGGAGGATACAGTACTGTGTAGTGTGTCCAGGTTAAATGCATGTGTTGGGTGTATTTGCGCATGTCAGTGGTACAATACCTGCAAGATATAGTGCTGTGCATCCATATGCACCGCACAGCACTATATCTTGCAGGTATGTGTGCCTATAAATGATTCAGTGGATGGAGGACTATGTGTTCCATTTTTGGGAGACCCAGGACTGCATGGTGAAACATGAAGAGAGGAGTTAGAGAAATCCAGGTTTACCCCAATACACTTCAAAGGGTGCTCTTTGATTCAGAGAGAGGTCACAAGGAAGGGGCCTGGGCACATCTGGGGAAGGAGAAGGGGCCGACATGGGAATTATAAAAAGTAGGCCTGAAGCCTTGAGCTAACCTTTTGATGCACATTTCACTGTGGCTGACATCCAGATGATAATTCAAGTCACTCCCATGGCCTGTGTTGTAGGGCTATCAGATCTGGAGTCACTCCTGCTGTGAAAGACTGCATTCAAGGGTAAGAGAGGGCAGAGGAGCGTTTACTTCAAGAGAAGAAGACACCCAACATAAACTTCAAAGACGCAGACCCTAAATCACATTCAGAGTCAGGAAATGGACTATAAGGGGAGGCGTAGACCCCACGAATTGTCATGGACAAACAGTCAACACCCGAGCAGTCAGACGGACTGCGTAAGGAGGAGAAGCTCTGCCTGTGACCAGGACTGAGGGCCAAGCGCTGCTAGTCTGCCTGCTGGATGAGGGGACATCATCTAGGGAATCTAAGACCATCTGCCCTGGAGCTTGAAGCACCAGTGCCTGCCTGCTAGTCATGACCAGGAAGAGGAAGGCATTGGAGGAAGTGAGGTCCAGTGAGGACACTTGTCGAGGGGACTTCCTGTGCAAGGAGTGAGGAAAAAACTGCGGCACCAATCGGGTCACTGACCACATGCTGGACAAAGTTGATGATCCTTGTATGCTAGAGAAAGGACGCCGTGAAGTGAACCATGAATATTGCTGTGCCAATTGGGCCAGAGCTCACGTGCATTGAAGGTTCAGCAAGACAGTATGCAATGAGGGGCTGTCAAGGACTGATTGCCACATGGAGTGGGCCATAGGCCTAGCGCAGTGAAGAGCCGGCAATACCGTATGCCGGGAGGGGACGCCGTGCAGGCATCTGCTGTGCCGATCGGGTCGTTGACTGTGTACAGTAGAGATAACTCAAATGCCAGAAGGTACACCAGAACTAGCAAGAAGTGTGTCCTCAATGAACTTGCTGGAGGAGTGCAGTCACTGGGGGGAACCCCCATGCACTTACACCACGACAAGGGATCAGTATTGGGAGCTTCACACCACCACCACTCCCCCTCCCCACCGACCAAGAAAAAAAAAGAAACTTACCCTGCAAGGAGCAGCCATGAGGAACCTCCAGTGGCAGCAACTCACCAAACCAGCCACTGCCACTACAGTGCCAACAGAGGAGGGCACTCTCAAGAACTACAGAATCTCCAATTCTGCATGGGGAGGTAAGACTGAATACGGGCAAGTCGCACCGGGAGAATTTGCTTGCTAGATAGCGCGTCAGCACTGGAACACTGTTGACTTTAAAACAGAGTTGGAGTGGACTCTTGCGACTCGGACTACAAGTATGGCTCAGCCTGGATGCCTACTGTGAATCAGGAATAACCTCTATCGCTAGAGTGAGACAGGGAGCCATCTAAGAAATACTAGAGATCTAACCTTAGAGGGACTGTGTAGTTGTTTCTGAATGTCGTAATTTTCCTTTGTGCTGATACAGGCAAAAAATAAATACTTCTTTTTCTACATACAACTAAGTATTTGGCTAGACAATCATTTATGCTGCTGAGCATTTGAGTTGTGAGCCTGTGTTCACTCCCCAGTATCCTTCTCCCACCCCCTACCCCCAAGGGACACTTGGACTGCTCGGACCACGCTATTCTAGAGAGTAAAGTGCTTGAAGGGATTCTTGGCCCAGTTGCTCAAGGTTCCAAAGTAGGTCAGACCCAGGGACATCAGGAATAACAGCCTTCAGCTCCCACAGTTGGACCTATTAACCCCTGCGTGCCCAGTGAGTGGAGATCTATCTACAATGAAACAAAATATAAAATGTACTACAAGCCTCCAATTACTACATGCTAAGTCAAGGGCCACCATTCAGTTACACATGCCAGTTTGTTGTACAATCGGACCCAACTATGCTATTGCCGGTCTCCTCCAGGTAGAAAATTGTGTGTACAATTCCTCGACAAACTGTGCATTCAATACGCTGGGAAAGCACAATTCTTTACTACACCAGATGCAGCTTGGGACTGGCTTGACAGGACGGCAGGATCCCCTGAAGGAAGGGGAGAGGTCACTCGGCTGAGTGTAAGAGAATCTCCACTGAGGACAAATCACAGAGCTGGGAAGAACACAGATTCCCCTGGTAAGTGAAGTACATGGAGACGGTTGGGGCGAATAAAGGTCAGCAAAGGCAGAACACTAAGAGAGACACTGGGAGACTCAAGAGAGGAGGACGTCCCAACAACGCAGGTGCTGCTTCCTCTCGCTGATCTGGACCAACTTCATGAGGATGAACTGTAAAACAAATAAGAACCAGCCAGATTGATCCTCGAAAACAACTAACTGTTAGTGGTTCTATCCTGGAAGCCACTTGGGCCTCCCCTCGAGGACTCTCGAAACTTAAACGAACAGTCATACATCTATTACATTCCTCCCAGTCTGAATACTGGGAGGAGTGTCCCCACCAAAGTATTTGGTGGGGACAGATTAGGCTGCTGTGTTTAATCTATTAATATGATGACATACATTCCTGGGAGCATAACTGTCCTTCTACATTGGTGGTGGGGGTTCAGAAGTGCCCAGGGGGTTGACCCACACTGTGCAACACATATTGAGTAACCAAGGAGAAGGAGGGGTATCGTTAATTGTTCTCTTTTCTATTAACCTACTGAATCTTTGAATTAGGGGGATACAAAACATTTTTTAAATGCTACTCCAGGGTGGATGTGGGACATTGGGGAGTTTTCATATTGTTTTGATACACACGTCAGGTGGAGTACACTCGAACTCCCTGAAGCATACCGAAGCAGATTATATAAAGAGAACGGATGAAAGCAGTTACATTGGTGTGTGTTATCTGCAAAAGGAGTACAAACATACGGCATGGGAAGCTCGTATAAGATAGTTACATGGAATGTCCATGATCTTAACAAGTTTACCAAAAGCCACAGGGTCTACTCTTATGTGAAACGCTATAGGGCCAGTATAGCACTCCGAAAGGAGACGCACCTCTACGGGGATGGTATAACCAAACTCTGCAAACAATAGAGGGCAGGTATAACAAATTATTCTAGATACGCCCAAGGAGTGCTGGTTTGGCTGGCGCCCTCTATACCATTTGAATTGCACATTATATTGAATGTGGAAGGGAGATATTTAATACTCAAAGGCTAGTTAAAGGCACAGGAAATCTGTGTTGTTAATGTGTACGCCCCGAATGTGGATGACAGCAAATTCTTTCCCAAACTCTTTCGGGTATTGACTGACCTCATACATACACAATAATCAACTCTGGGCTGGAGACTTCAACTGTGTCTTGCATAGAGAACTACATAGGAACCCTCCAAAACTGGGGAAACAACCTAATCTGACCAACTGCTTAACTGGAGTGATGAAGGAGTTGGGGTTGATTGATCTGTGGAAAAGCAAACAACAGACTCCTAGAGTACTCCTGTCATACCCCAGCTACAAACACATATAGCAGATTAGATTACTTCATGGTACAAGTCAGCCATGGTAACCAATTTGAAGGATTGACTTACTTGGTCAGATCACTATCCTCTTGTGTTCTCTTAGATTATAGATAGGGATTTGCCCAGGAATTACCTTTGGCGCCTATAAGAGGATGCATTAACAGATGAAACATTGTCACAATGGCTGGCTGACACGCTTTTGTGTCTTACTTTGGGACCAATTCAAACTCCACGCAAAGGAGAGCAACAGAGTGGGAGGTAATGAAGGTTATGTTTGGGGCGAATGCATGTAGAAAAATATATGGGGTGAAAAAATAGCTGGAAAGGTTGCTTAGAGTGCAGGAACCACATTTAAGGACAAAGAACTCCTCAGAATGCACCTTTATGGGCGAACACCAAAAACACATTATTGGTTACATGGGACAGGCTAGATAAATTCACTGCAAAGACGCACCAACATAGGCTGTACAGAGAAGGGGATACGTCTAGTACATAGGTTGTTTAGGAGAACAGACACATTCACCCCATAATGTGACTTCAAGATGGGGTGGACTGAGTGGTCCTCACGCAAGAGGGTATTAATGCAACCAACACTCAACAGATGTGCGAAGTCTACACACAACACCATAAGACGGCCAAGAGATGAATCAGCCCCTACTTAACCGCACTCCTTTTACATTAGCTGTCTCTGGAGAAAAGAAACCACCTGAATGCTCCCCTGAGCAGAGAAGAACTTATAAAAAGACATTACTGACATGCAGATGGCCAAAACTCCTGGAGGAGACAGCCTGCCAGTATAATTCTTCAGCACACTATACACCTACTGGCTGAAAAACGTTTGCTAGTTTATCACAACGCATTTGAACAAGTGGTACTTCCCGAATCATGCGTGAAGCACAAATTGTACTTATTCCAAAGCATGGCAGGGATCCCAAAAGAGTCTCCTCGTATTGCCCCTTATCGTTGTACAGGACATGGAACTGTACTATATAGCAATACAGTTGCAACATACAGTACATTAGCTAGACGAGGAAAATAATTACCCTGTAAGCATCCGTTGTTGGCATGTAGTGCTGTAGATTCACATACTTTCGCCATCTAATGTTGGGTGGGGATGTGTGCAAGTTATTTTTCTTCAAAGAAGTCTTACGAATCACGAGACAAAGTGACTTCTCCTCTTGGTGATAATACACATGGGCATCAACTTCATTGTTAAATGATTTTCCCGCAGGTGGGCGATATGGAGTGAGAGTATCAGTAAGGAGATGTCTATGCAAATAACATGGTGTACAGGAACTTGAACTGCCACAGGTGTCCGGGGAGGAGGATGGGCGCATGTGAATCTACAGCACTACATGCCATGAACAGATGCTTCTAGGGTAAGTAACATATTCCGTTTGCAGTATGTGTGGTTGTAGATCCGTCCCTCTCCAAATGTGGTGGCTAACTTATGGGTGTTGCAGTTGTTTGAAAGAGAGTATATTGCACTGCCTGACCTATATTGGCTTGTTGTGCGGCTAAGCATCAACATAATAATGTTTGGTGAAAATGCGTTAAGTAGACCATGTAGCTGCTTTGCAAATGTCAGCTACTGGGATATTGTCCAAGAAAGTTATGAAAGCCCCTACCTTATGAGTAGAGTGTGACCTAGGTGTTGTAGGAAAAGTCCTTTTAGCATTGGCATAACCGGTCTGAATGCATTTACTTATCTACCTAGAAATACCACACTTAGATATGGGATTTCTTTTGTAAGAGGGCGAAAAAGCAACAAAGAGTTGTTTAGTCTTATGGAACTCTTTAGTTCCATCAATATAGCACATTAAAATTCTTTTGACATCAAGCGTATGAAGAGCTCTTTTCGCAACTGAATCAGGTTGCGGGGAAAAAATGTAATTCAACTGACTGAGGTGGAAAGATAAAAACACTGGGTTGGTTCTAAGGACCACTCTATCCCTATTTGGTTGGAAGAAAGGTTCTTCCAAGGTTAAAACCTGGAGCTCACTGACACGCCTAAGTGAGGTAATAGCCATCAAAAAAGTAACCTTCCAAGATAAGAATTGGAGGGGACAGATCTGCAGTGGTTCAAATGGTGGATCTATAAGGCTGTAAGGACAATATTGATATTCCATGCGGGTGCAGGTGAGCACTCCCGCTGCACTTACAGCCGTTTTCACTTGTGAGCCGCGCTGACAAACGGTCTTCATGTTTGCTATGTTGGTGACAGTCTGGCGCCGTGTTTTGCATGCCTCACCACATACAGCTTTTTTGTTAAGCGCAATAGTTTTATTTGACTTCATTTTTATACCGAACCACTGTGTAGCTAAACATGCTAGGTTATCTTACACTTTTTCCATCATTTTAGTGCACACCAAGTAGACTGTTTCCTCTTGACAGCGCATTATTTATGTAAATCCTTCATTGCAATACGCTTGGGCGATACCGGAGCAGTGACATTTTAATATCATGTCTATTCTGCTGGCTTACTGCAGTTTTTACATGCACTGGATACAATTGTAATGGACTGGCTGCAGCCCCTGCAATGTGTGTGTTTCTGCTCATTGTGTCTCCATTAGAGTTATTGACACCTCTTTACTGATTGGTTCACACGCATGTAATTACATTTAGGAATAACATATTATTTGCATGCCATTGTCCAAATGACATTTATACGATCTGTTTCACCTGCGCAAGATCTAGTCTAAGCATACTTCTTTGCACAGTTGTGGATCTGTAACAAAACTGTGCTACTTGAAGTGTCTGCTTTAAGAACAACTAATATACACTGTTTGGCATATCACACAACGGAAGGTTAGTTTGTTTGCCTCTCACCTCTCTTTATGCTGTTATTCCTGCCCACTTTTACGAGTTTGGAAGCCGCAATGTTGTTTTACTCTAGATGGGATTACATCTGAGAGTCCGTCTGTTTATTATACACTTATGTTGTGTCATGTTGTTTTTGTTCTGTCCAGAGTCACACTGATTTTGGTATTGATTATTAACTGTGGACAAATACAGCCATTACAGACTGCATGATGAGTCTTAGGTCTGTTTATTACCTATGCCCGTTCCTCCTTTTTTTAATAGAGCATGGCCTCATTTCATGTGCTGGCGCCAGGTGAGGTGCGGTTGTTTCCTCGCGAATTACAGGTAAGCACAACTGAGTACATGGTAGTAAGCTGTATACTATTAAGGTACTTGCAACGCTGGTTATTTTTGAACCACACTTTGCATTAGCACTTGGCATTAGCTTTTGACCTTTTTCTGTTTTCTAAATATCACCTTTCTCCTTTAGGTGCCATCAGCATTCTGTAATCCACAGAGGACCTAGACATCAGGTTGTATTTGTTCCAAACATGTGTTTTTTTCACTTATTCACTACGCAATAGCAATAATATGGAATATGCTACTTACCAGTATGCATCTGTTCTTGGCATGTAGAGCTGCAGAGCCACACACTTAGGATAAGATCGCCATCTGGTGTTGGGCTTGGATGATTGCAGGTTGTTGTTGTCTTCGGAAGAAGCCTTTTGGTCACGAGATAGGTGACTCCTCCTCTGGACAACAGTGCGCATGGGCATCCACTCCATCCTCAGATTGTTTTTCGCCATGATGGGAAATGATGGAGTGTATAGAATAAAGAGAAGGATGTCCATGTGTAATGTTTAATTAAGACAATGCTGGAACAGATGCAGGTCCCGGGGAGGTGGGTGGGCGTGTGTGGCTCTGCAGCTTTACATGCCAAGAACAGATGTATACTGGTAAGTAGCATATTCCGTTCGAGGCATATGAGCTGCAGATCACACACTTAGGATAGATTATATAGCAGTGTTTCCCCTAGCGGTGGTCACCTGTATCCGTTGCAGCAGTTTGGAATAGAGTTTTTAGGACAGCTTGGCCTACGGAAGCTTGTTGTTTGGATTGCACATCAACACAGTAATGTTTAGTGAAGGTGTGTGTGGTAGACCATGTGGCTGCTTTGCAAATATCTTCTAAGGGAATGTTCCCTAAGAATGCCACGGAAGCCCCTATTTTACGTGTGGAGTGCGCTCTAGGGGGAACTGTAAGAGTGCGTTTAGCTTTTTGGTAACATATTTGGATACATTTAACTATCCACCTGGCTATACCTGATTTTGAAATGGGGTTGCCTTTATGTGGTGGAGAGAAAGCAACAAACAGTTGTTTGGTTTTGCGAAAAGCTTTGGTTCTGTCGATGTAATATAGCAAGGCTCTTTTAACATCTAAGGTATGAAGGGCTCTCTCAGCTACTGAGTCTGGATTAGGGAAGAAGACTGGCAGCTCGACTGATTGGTTAAGATGGAAAGGGGAAATTACTTTTGGTAGGAATTTTGGGTTTGTCCTAAGAACCACTTTGTTACGATGTAGTTGTAGAAATGGTTCTTCAATAGTTAAGGCCTGTATCTCACTTACCCTTCGCAGGGATGTGATTTCGATAAGGAAAGCCACTTTGTATGTAAGGAATTGCAGTTCGCATTTATGCATAGGTTCAAATGGAGGGCCCATGAGCCTTGTTAGAACAATATTTAGATTCCACACTGGGGAAGGTGGTAATCTTGGAGGAATAATTCTTTTGAGACCTTCGATGAAGGCTTTGATAGCTGGTACCTTAAATAGTGACAAGTGTTGTCGATTTTGGAAGTAGGCTGCTAACGCTGCTAGGTGTAGACGTATGGAGGAATACGCTAAATTGCATCTTTGCAAGTGTAGTAAATAGCAAATAATGTTTTGGATGGAAGCATCCAGTGGGCGTATATTATTGTTAGTGCAGTAAATGGCAAATCTTTTCCATTTTCCAGCATAACATGCCCTAGTAGTAGGTCTTCTAGCTTCTTTTATGATATTCATAGAGTCTGGTGGGAGATTGAGGTAACCGAACTCTAAGACTTCAGGAGCCAGATCGCCAAGTTCAGTTGCTGTGGATCTGGGTGTCTGATTTCTCCATGGTTCTGGGTTAATAAGGCCGGGGAAAGGCGAAGTTTTTGATGTGGAACTAGCGATAGTTCCAGAAGTGTCGTGAACCAGGGTTGACGTGCCCAAGTGGGAGCTACTAGAATCAGTTTTAGAGACTTTTGTTTGAGCTTGCGTACCACAAATGGAATGAGTGGGAGAGGCGGAAAAGCGTACGCAAATCTGCCTGACCAGTTCATCCATATTGCATTGCCCTTCGACTGCGGGTGTGTAAACCTGTCGGCGAAGGTTGGGCATTTTGCGTTTTCGTGTGGGGCGAACAGGTCTATGTCTGGTTGGCCCTATTTTTGGAAGAATGGGAGTAGGACTTTGGGGTGTAATTCCCATTCGTGGATTTGCTGTGTCTGTCGACTTAGGAGATCGGCAACCTGGTTGTGAACCCCTGGAAGGTGTTCCGCTAGCAGGTAGATGTTTTGGGGAATTGCCCATCTCTAGATGTTCTGTGCGAGTTGGGACAGTTGGAGAGAATGTGTCCCCCCCTGTTTTTGTATGTAATACATGGTCGTCATGTTGTCTGTGCGGATGAGGACAGTTTTGTTCCTTAGATGTACCTGAAAGGATTTCAGTGCTAGGAACACCGCTAGAAGTTCTAGGTGATTGATATGGAGCAGTTTTTGTTGAGTGGTCCATCTGCCCTGAGTGGTGTGTTGAAGGAGATGGGCTCCCCACCCTGTGAGAGATGCGTCTGTTGTCAGCACTACTTGTGGAAGAGGCTCTAAGAACGGTCGCCCTTTGGACAGGTTGATGGTGTTCCACCATTTCAGTGAGCGAAGTGAGCGACTGTCCACCAACACCAGATCGGTAAGTTGTCCGTGAGCCTGGTTCCACTGTTGTGCTTGACATTCTTGCAAGGGACGCATTTTAAGTCGTGCGTGAGGCACAATGGAGATGCATGACGCCATCATGCCTAACAGTTGCTTAAACACTCTTGCTGGAAGAGAGTGTTGAGTTTGAAATTTTAAGATGAGGTTTTGTATGTTGGCTATCCTGGCTGTGCTGGGATAAGCTATGGCCTTGGAAGTATTTATGGTGGCTCCCAGATAGTGATGTATGTGGGAGGGTTGCAGATGAGATTTGGGATAGTTGATGGTAAATCCCAAGTTGTGTAAGGTTTGAATAGTGCGGTGAGTGTGGAGAACGCATTTGTCGAAAGTATTGTCTTTTATGAGCCAATCGTCGAGATACGGGAAGACATGGATTTGTTGTCTCCTTAGGTGCGCTGCCACTACTGCTAAGCATTTGGTGAATACCCTGGGTGCAGTTGTTACTCCGAATGGGAGGACCGTAAACTGATAGTGCTGTCCGTCTACCACAAATCTTAGGTACTTCCTGTGAGCAGGATGCATGGGGATGTGAAAGTATGCGTCCTTGAGGTCCAATGTGGCAAGGAAGTCGTCTTGTTGAAGTAGTGGGAGGACTTGTTGTAGAGTGATCACATGGAAGTGATATGAGTATATGTACTGATTTAGTAGTCTGAGGTCGAGTATGGGTCTTAAGGTCTCGTCCTTTTTGGGAATTAGGAAGTATAGAGAATATACCCTGATGTTGGAGTGGAACTGGTTCTATTGCGTGTTTTTGAAGCAAGGACCGAATTTCCGGTTTGAGGAGTGTAAGATGGTGTGGTGACATTGGACGGTGTTTGGGTGGTATGTGTGGGGGGGGGTGTTTGTGAATTCGAGGCAGTAACCAAACTGGATAATTTGTCTTACCGACTTGTCTGTTGTAATGGAATTCCAGACAGGTAGGAACTGTTGGAGTCTTCCCCCGACCGGAGTGGAATGGTCTGGGAGGAGTGGAGGCAAGTCACTGTTTAGTGGCTGGAGAGGTGCAGGTGTTGGTATTGCCCCGACCTCGGCCCTTGGTGTTGTTTCCCCTATATCCTCCTCTAAAATATCCTCTGTTAGGGGATGTTTGTGCGGAGGTTTTGAAAGTGGAAGAGGTGTCTGTTCCAACATTTTTGGAGGCTCCCCTATAGAAGGAGCGTCGAAAGGAGCCTCGCAGTTGTGGAGACTGTAATGCTCCCATTGATTTAGCAGTCTCGTTATCTTTTTTCATCTTCTCAAGTGCAGTATCTACTGCGGGCCCAAATAGTTGCTCTTGGTTGAATGGTTGACCAAGTATTGTTGTTTTTACTTCCAGCTTAAAGCCTGAAATACGTAGCCATGCATGGCGTCTAAGTAGTATGCTTGTGTTGACCGCCTTAGAAGCAGTGTCCGCGGCGTCTAGTGCACATTTGATTGATGCGTTAGATATGAGTTTTCCCTCTTGGATGAGGTCATTGGCCTGGGATTTGTACTAATCTGGCAGGTGTTGTAAAAAATCTTCTAACTCATCATAATGAGCCCTATCATATCGGGCTAATGGGGCTTGTGTTGGCAATACGCCAATGGTTAGCAGCTTGTGCTGCAACTCTTTTGAACCGAGGCCTCTAATAGCTTGGACTCTTTGTCTGGGGCGGTGTGTCTCTTGTTGTTTGGGAGTTAGCCCGCTTTCTTGCGTTTGAAACTACTAAAGAGTCTAGAGGGAGCTGTGCTTTAATGTACGCGGGATCTTGTGGGGCAGGTCTATATTTTTTTTCAATTTGGGGGTTAAGAACCCTAGCTCTGACAGGGTCTTTAAAAACCTCTGTGGCGTGTTTTATGACTCCCTTAATCATGGGCAAGATCTGAACTGATTTTTGAGACTGTTCGAATGTGTCTAGAAGAAAGTCTTCTTCGGGTGTATCTGAGTGCATGGTGACGCCATGGAAAAGTGCCGCCCTGTTTGTCACCTGCCCAAACCCTAGGTGGTCATCTGGAGGGGAGGGTTTGCAGGGGTATGTAGTGGGATCAGGAATATCCGGTAAAGGGTAAGACCAGTCATCTAAGGGTGCCGTATCCGGGAGTGTGAAAGGATCATTAGGATCATTAAGGTCATCCGGATCACCCCCTCCCCCTAAGTCATCATCATCCTGTGGAGGGGGTGTATGTGAAGGAGATGGTAGAGGAGAAGGAGATGGGGGCGGGGGGGTGGGATGAGAGGTGATATAGGAGAGGAAGGACGAATGGGTGAGGTGGCGAAGTCCTTCTTCTTTATGGGAGCTGGAGGAGGTGTTGTGTCCAGCTTCCTCTTCTTGTATGGCACAGCGGTGACATGTCCGGTTTTTGGATTGATATAAATCCTTTTTTGCGTGGGATCAGAGCGAAAAAGTTCTTCATTGTCCGAAAGTGGTTCTGGTGCCGTCTTTTTCGGTTCTGATCTATGTTTTGGATGATCAGTAGAGTCTTTTTGGACTTTTTTCGGTACCGATGATGGTTTCGGTGCCGGCGGGGATTTCGGTGCCGAAGAACGTTTCGGTGCCGGTGGAGATTTCGGCCTCGATGGTTTCAGAGCCTGCTTCGGTGCAGAGAGGTGTTGAGTCTTCGGTGCCGAAGGCATTGTGGGCACAATAACATGTGGTTTGCTCGAGCCCGAGCCACCTGTAGGCTTATATTTCTTCGGAGCCGAGCCCGAGGGCGGGGCTTCTGAAGACGATTTTCGGTCGCGACTGGGGCCAGCTGGCGGAGTCTTGACCAATGCCTTTTTTGGGGGGGTTGGGGTAGGGACACTGGTATTCACTCGTTGCCCCGGAGTGATGAGGTCATCAGAATCTTCCGCTTCAGATACGATTTGGAGGTCTTCGGAATCGTCTTCCGGGACATCCTGGGCAAAGATGTCCTCTGGTTCTGGAGCTGGTCTGGCCATGATATGGCGTCTAGCTCTTCGGTCCCGGATGGTTTTCTTGGATCGGAATGCGGCGCAGGCTGGACAGCTGGATTCGTTATGTTCCGGCGAGAGGCACAGGTTGCAGACCTCGTGGTGGTCACTGTGGGGGAACTTTGCTCCACATTGGGGGCATTTTTTAAAAGGTGTCCTTTCCATGAGCCGTATCCGGAACCGGTCCGATTGGATTTCGACGTAGAGTTGTAAAGGTTTTTCGTTTCGAAGCTGGATTTTCAGAAGTTTTCAGCCGGAGTGGAAAAGTTCATCCAAACCCAATGGCGGAAAAAAACAATCGGAGGATGGAGTGGATGCCCATGCGCACTGTTGTCCAGAGGAGGAGTCACCTATCTCGTGAACAAAAGGCTTCTTCCGAAGACAACAACAACCTGCAATCATCCGAGCCCAACACCAGATGGCGATCTTATCCTAAGTGTGTGATCTGCAGCTCATATGCCTCGAACATTTAGGTCCTGAGGAAGGTCAGGATTACACATAATCCATATGGCTGAAACATGTAGACCTTGCTTCTGGACTCATGCAGTTATTATTTCAGAACTGCATTTGCACTGTTTTTAATTTGGATATCAAGAGATAATGAATAAAAATGAATTCTCTTGTTAACCAATTTTAATCTTCACTTCTCACACGTATGCACTGCGCCCATCACTCATATTCATCACAATTCTTCACATCTGTTGGATTTTAGGAAATTTTAGCAACGCTACATTCTTTTGAAAACATCCCTGAGCTCTTCCCTCTCAGTGAGGGGGTTGTAGTCCTTGGTTGCACTAGGTTTTGCAACCAGGAGGAGATCCCAGATGATGAAGCATGTCACTTCGGTGAGTGATGGGAATCCGTCCTTTATTAAGGATTTTCCTCTTTAAGGATTATTTGTGATTCAGTATTAAAGGTCTCTGTTTGTGCCTATGAATTGGAGGATGCAGTGCATGCTGAGGCATCCCTACCATGAACCTTGGAATTATTTCTCTAATATATACCTCTGTAGTATCCCCTCATGTTGCTGCCTGTACAAGAAGGTAGAGGCATCAGACGGTGTAGTTCTGGCACCAATGTTTGTAGGAGGGACGCAGACAGGAACCACGAGAAGTAGGGGTCTGTAGTGGACCCATTGAGTTAGCTAACTCTGTGTCCTTTTTTTAATCTTTTTCTAATGCTTGGTCCACTTGGGGACCAAACAGATGCTCCTCTGCAAATGGCACAGTTAAAAGTGTTTGCTGTACCTCAGGCTTAAAGCCAGATATACGAAGCCAAGCAAGCCTATGCAACAGTACACTTGTATTGATGCCTCTGTCTGCTGAGTCTAGGACATACCTGATGGAATTATTTGATATTCATTTTCCTTAGTTTACAATTTTCCACTTTTTTTGCACTCCCCAGGGAGATGTTGGAGGAGCTCCTCAATCTGGTCCCAATGTGCCATGTTGTAAATTGCCACTAAAGCTTGAGTGTCGGCGATCCACCAGTGATTGGCAGATTGCGCTGCCAGCAAAAGACACTCAATTGATGGACGGAATGCAGAACAAATCAAAACATTCGCCCCCAGTCAAGAGATCTGGGTTAAAGCCATCATTCTTTTGCTCACCATGCCACCCCAGTTTAGACCTGGCCATATGCAAATCAGTCTTGACCCTCTGCCTCATGGGAACAGTTCAGCCCGAACTGCCAAGCCAGGTCCTCCCTGTACCGGAAACAAGCATCCTAGGACCGGTTTCGGGGTTTTACCCCTCTTCAGCCAGGATAGCTTGATTCCAATGGCACAGTGAATCCAGGACCCACGTCTGGGCATACCTGGCGCACTTAGGGCGAGAAAGCAAAAGACACACAATTGATGGACGGAATGCAGAACAAATCAAAACATTCAACCCCAGTAAAGAGATCTGGGTTAAATCCATCATTCTTTTGCTCACCATGCCACCCCAGTTTAGACCTGGCCATATGCAAATCAGTCTTGACCCTGTGCCTCATGGGAACAGTTCAGCCCGAACTGCCAAGCCAGGTCCTCCCTGGACCAGAAACAAGCATCCTAGGACCGGTTTCAGGGTTCCACCCCTCTCCAGCCAGGATAGCTTGATTCCAGTGGCACAGTGAGCCCAGGACCCACGTCTGGGCATACCTGGCGCACTTAGGGCGAGAAAGCAAAAGACACACAATTGATGGACGGAATGCAGAACAAATCAAAACATTCACCCCCAGTCAAGAGATCTGGGTTAAATCCATCATTCTTTTGCTCACCATGCCACCCCAGTTTAGACCTGGTCATATGCAAATCAGTCTTGACCCTGTGCCTCATGGGAACAGTTCAGCCCGAACTCCCTCTTCCCTTAAGCGTCAAGAAGCTTGGACTCTATATCAGGTGGAGGAGCGGCCTCTGGGGTTAGTGAGTTGGCCCTTTTACAGGCAGGGAATCTGGGGGAAGCTGTTCCTTGATGTAGACAGGATCCGAGGGTGCTGCTTTAAAGTTTTTGTCGATCCTGCTCTGTCCTTAAAAATCTCATCTGAGAGGCGCTGCATGCCCATAAGCTTAAGAAGGTACTGTGTTGGACAGTGTTTTAAAAACAAAATGCCCTCAATAAGATCTTTGTGTATGCTGCCACCCTAGCAATGAGGTCTTGATAAGATGAAGTATCATCAGGGGGTGATGGCTTGGCCGGGTAGAGATCTGGGTCAGTGTCACCTGGGGATCAATATCGTAATCATCCCATGAACCTGTGGGCTGTGGATTAGAATCATCTACCCTCTCCATGATACTCAATAGGAGACTGGAGATCCCTGTGGCGTAATGTCCCCTAGATCAGTATGTGAATGCTGTGGTGAAGGTGGTGGAGGAGAAAGGGGTGGGGGAGGTGGCTGAGATGTTGGAAAAGGGGGAGGTGGCTGAGATGTTGGAAAAGCAGGAGGAGGAGGAGGAAGCAGAGGACTGGTTGCTATGTCCTTCTTCTTCTTCTTAGTAGGCATTTGTAGATCTATAGCCTCTTCAAAAGAGAGCTGGCCCTTATATGGTTGGGGTGCCAGCTGCACAGCTTTAGTAAAAAGACGGCCAGTCAGAGGCTGTTTATGCAGTTTTTTATGGTTTGGGTCATGCTGCTCCTGCATGGCTTGGAGGATTAGTTCCGTAGACCACTTTGATGCTGATGTGGTAGATTTTGGTGCTGAAAGATGTTTGAATTTCAGTGCTGAAGTGCTTGGAGCTGAAGAACCAGATGGTAAGGTTGGTGCCGAGGCAGGATGGATCAGTGCGGAAAGTACTGGTTTCAGCTTTACTTTCGTTGACGAGCCAGAGGGCAGGACATCCGTAGCAGATAACCGGTGCCTATCATGGCCTTTTGGCAGTGATGGTCCGGGAGCCGCATATTCATTCAGAACAGAGGGTCTCTTGGCCTGTTGAACTCAGGCATAGGTACTCACGGTACGCTGCCCCAGAGGAAGATCCTGGATCTATAGACCAGACTCCAGGTCAGAGCCAGAGTCGTGGATGGAAAAGGTCTCTTCGTCAGCCGCAGAGACCTCATGCAGCTCTTCCTCCTAGACATCTTGCTGCCCAAAGATGATGGATGTTTCTTCTAAGTCCTTTCGCTGCATCTCCCTGCAACACGCCAGACGGTCCTGCAAAGTAATTTTCGATCAGAAGGATCGTCAGCCCTCATAGTTCTCTTCCTGAAGATAAGGAGACGGACAAAAATTGCAATCATGATGGAGGTCGGTTCTGGGGTAGTTCACGTGGCAGCTGGGACAGTAGCAAAATGGAGTCCGTTGCATTAGCAGCACATTCTTGGTCGAAAAAGGTGAAATAAAGAGTAGGCCCAGAAGCTGCGATGGAGCACGTCGAAGTGACAGGCGAAAGTTCTAGTTTTCCAATACACAACGATGGAAACGCGATAAAAACAATACAGACGAGTGCAGAAAATGCACACCGAACTGAAGGGAGCCCGAAACAGTCTGAAACCGGAGCACTAGAAATCACATCCGAACCAGACGACGGAAAGAAAACAATTTAACAAAAGAGTTGATACCCATGTGCATTAACACCAAGAGGAGTCACTTTGTCTCTCGACTCAAAAGACATCTTAGAAGAAAAACAGCATGCACATATCCGGACCCAACACTAGATGGCAAAAATTGGCAGTGCAAATTATCTACAGCCACACATGCCTCAAACAAAATGCTTCTAGGGAGCACTGACAATGGGGAAATACAGTCAGAATTGCTGATGATAGGAAGGGGCACCCCGCAACACCTGCCATACGTGCTCCGTACTGTTTGCAACAAATGGGAGAGGGTAATAAAGAAAGTATTGAGAATGCCCCTGACCATATAGAGCATCCAGGCGTTTGCCAACATAACTAAAACAATGTCTTTGGAGAAGTGGAAAAAAGGAGGATGCCTAACACTTGCAGACTTATATCTTATTGATCAGTTAATCACTTTTGAGGACGAGCAAATGTCCTTCGGAGTTGGTCGTGGACAATTCCTCCAATATGTATGGCCGGCTCATATGGCTATGGGCATTTGGACCGCCTTGCCGGAGGCTCCACCCCTCTTGCAAACGCAGGCTATGCTTCTGCTCCTTCCCCGGTGCAGAAGCGTGTTCTCAAATCTATATAAAGCGCTAGGATCGGATAGGCCAACTGCACCCTTACGGGCGTATGAGAAATGGCACACTTATGTTGACGGCGATCTCACGGACAAGAAATGGAAACAGGTATGTGGGGACGTACCACTAGTATTTACTAATGCGCCCTCTAAACTGGTTCAGTATAACTATCTGTACATGACGTACCTCATGCCAACTAAATTGCATAAAACTTAATCCTGCATCTGTACAATGGGCCGATGTAAAGCAAAGGATATAAACTTCCTCCACATGAACTGACATTGCCTAGTTATAAATAATTGTTGGGAGGAGATCGCACAAAAGATAGGACGATATGTAAAGAGCAGTTCTACACCAATTATAAAAACTTATCTACTCAACCTCACACCACAGACGGGGGGAACAAAAAGTGTATGCGTACAAAGTTCTCTAATCTTGGCATGATATTGGCAAAATGATGCATAGCGATCAACTGGTTGAGCCACAGATCAACGCCCATGAAAGCTTGCGAACGGGACACGTTAGAATGGTCAGCGGCAGAAGAATCCCATATGAGAAGGGTTAGGTGAGATGATAAGTTGCAGGACAATTCGACAACATGGGTGGCAATGGTCCAGGAGCTTACGGTTCCACTGGGGACTAGCCCTCCTTAAAGAGGAGGAAGGAGTAGTTTCTTTTCTGTAACTCCAGTTCTGTAGTAGGGGTATCTCTGTTATAGTCATAATCTAGTGAATAGTCCCGCCCATGTGCGCGGACCCCGGAGCAATAAAAATAATCTCTTAAGTTGTCAAGTCATGCAGACCTGCATCTACACTTAAGAGAGAATTTCAAAGACAGATAATGCAGCCTATATCCACAGGCTGCACTGTCCAGTACTTCAACTAGAAAGAATTCCACCAGCAACCACCAACAGCACTGCCTGTCCAGTTTTTTCCATAGAGAAGAAACCTGCCTCTTCCAGCAAAAGCCTCTGGAATGATAGAGAGGAAGGAATGGACAGACAAGCCCCATAGGCTGCTATTATGTGGCTCAGAACAGGATACTGTGCCTTTAAGAAAACTTTCCAGAACTTTTCCAGTATCCCAGAATGCACAGCAGGTCCCTTTAACTTTCAGTTCTTTTTGAAGGTGTAGCACGCCAGACCTGTAGCATTCCTTATATTAACATTCATCTCTCCACCGGGGAGGAGGGCGGGCGCTTATGACTATAACAGAGATACCCCTACTACAGAACTGGAGTTACAGAAAAGAAACTACTCCTTCTGTAGTAGGGGATCTCTGTGTATAGTCATAATCTAGTGAATAGAATGGCAAGCCCATCCCCACACAAAAACGGCGGTGGAGAAGATTACAAAATAATACCACTACTGTGCGAACAAATTTCGCAGCGAAGCCTGCCCAACCTGAGCATCTGCCCTGGCATCCACGTCCAGTCAGTAATGCGCAGCAAAGGTATGGACCGACTTCCAAGTGGCCGCCTTGCAGATTTCTGCAATCGGAACATTACGCAGCAAAGCAGTCGTGGCAGCTTTGCCCCTGGTGGAATGAGCCTTAGGTTTACCCCCTAAGGTCTTATTAGCCTTTTGGTAACACAACTGTATACAGGACACAATCCACCGAGAGATGGACTGTTTGGAGGTAGCAAGACCGGTCCTGACTGATCCATAATTGATAAACAATTGGTCTGACCTACGAATATCTTTGGTCTTATCAAGATAAAACTTCAACACCCTCCTAACGTCCAGGGAATGTAGAGACCTTTCCGCTGGAGAAGAAGGATTCTGAAAAAACGTAGGTCTGGTTGACATGAAAATCAGATATAACCTTAGGAAGAAATTTAGGGTGAGTACGCATAACAACCTTAGCAGCATGAAATACAGTATAAGGTTCTCGCCTGAAGTTCACTCACCCTGCGGGCCGATGTAATGGCCACTAGGAACGCCGCCTTCCAGGACAGGTGCTGCAACAAAGCCTTGTGAATAGGTTCAAAAGGCTCCTTCATCAATCTTGACAGCACCACATTCAATTCCCAGGAAGGCGAGGGAAGTCTGACAGGAGGGAACACCTTCTTCAAGCCTTCCAAAAAATCCTTGACCACAGGGATCTGAAAGAAGGAAGTCTGTGAAGGGCATTTCCTGTAAGCAGTCAAAGCAGCAAGATGAACCTTAATGGAGTGGAAATTAAGGCCAGACTGTGCCAAATGTAAAAGATATGGAAGGATGACATCTTCCTTACATGTTGTCGGGTCAAAGTTCTTGGATTTGCACCAGATGCAGAATCTCTTCCACTTGTAAGCATAGGAAGTCCTAGTGGAAGGACAATTAGCCTCCTTCAGTATGCCCATACAATCTTCAGGTAGATTCAAATGGCCATATTGCACTATCTCAGGAGCCATGCCGCCAAACTCAAAGACGAGAGGTTGGGATGCACCATCCACCCCCCGAACTTCGTGAGAAGGTCCGGCCTGCACGGCAGCCGCATGTGAGGAAGGAGAGACCGGTGAAGCAGATCCGTGAACCACCACTGCCTGGGCCATTCCGGGGCAATCAGGATCATCCGCGCCCCGGACTTGGACAGTTTGATGAGCACTGCCGGAATCAGGGGAATGGGTGGAAAAGCGTACAGAAAGCTGTTCGACCAGTCGATCCATAGCGCATTCCCCAGCGTCCCCTTCTGGTAGTACCTGGATGCGAAGTCTCGGCATTTGCTGTTTTCGGCGGTGGCGAACAGATCTACGTCTGGAGTCCCCCACCTTGCGAAGACTTCTCCTAGTACCTCGTCGTTTATGACCCATTTGTGGTTCTCCTCAAGCAGCCTGCTCAGCGCGTCCGCCGGAACATTCTGCACACCCGGCAGATGCGTGGCCGTGATCATCAGTCCGCGGGCCAGAAGCCAGCGCCAGATCGCCTGCGCCTCCTGCGACAGAGTGCGCGATCTCGACCCCCCTTGCTTGTTGAAGTAATACATCGTGGTTGTATTGTTCGTCTGTATCAGCAACGAGGTGGTCTGGAAGGACGGATGAAAGGCCTTCAACGCCAGGTACACGGCTCTGAGTTCCAGGAAATTAATGTGGTACGTCGACTCCAACGGGGACCACTTTCCTTGTATCTGTAAGTCTCCGGAGTGCGCTCCCCAACCTTGGAGAGACGCATCCGTCACGATAATCGTCTCGGGAATGTCCTTGTGGAAGGGAACCCCCCTGAGGAGATACTCCGCCGAACACCGCCATTTCAGAGACTGAAGAGCATGTAGAGACAGCCGGATCTTGTCGTCCCAAGAACCTGTTCTCTGATCCCATTGATCCTCCAAGCACTCCTGCAGTGGTCGCATGTGCAGCCGTGCGTGCGGCGTGAGGAAGATACAGGAGGCCATCGACCCCAGCAGCGAAGACACCTTCCTCATCGTCGCCGATGGAGCGGCCATGAGGTCCTGAGCCTTCCGAAGGAGCGATAACCGTCTCTCCTCCGAAGGAGACACGCTTGCTGACCGTGTATTGATGGAGGCCCCCAAGTACTGTATGCACTGGACCGGAGTCGGGACAGATTTGGACATGTTGACGTGTAACCCCAGCTTATTCAAGAGAACGCATGTCCTCCGGAAGTGCGCCTGCGCTTCCGAAAAAGATGAGGCCTTGATCAACCAGTCGTCCAGGTACGGGTAGACAAACACCTTGTTCCTTCGTAGGTGCGCCGCTACCACTGCCATGCACTTCGAGAAGGTCCTTGGGGCAGACTTTAGCCCGAATGGCAGTACTGTGTATTGATAATGATTGGCGCCGACTTGGAACCGCAGGAACTTCCTGTGTTTCCGTGCAATGGGCACATGGAAGTACGCATCTTGTAGGTCTATGGCACAGAGCCAGTCTCCCTGTTGCAGCTGAGGGTAAATCTGATGCAACGACAGCATGCGAAACTGCTCTCTGCGAATCCATTTGTTTGCTTGCCGCAAATCCAGAACGGGCCTGAACTCGTTCTTGTCCTTCTTGCGAACCAGGAAGAACCGAGAGTACAGACCTCTTCCTCTTTGAGACAGAGGTACGTCTTCCACCGCCTTTTTCTGTAACAGGATGTCTGCCTCCGCCTGGAGCTCTCGCAGTTGATACCGCGAGCTTACCGGCGGAATCGCTGGAGGCGGTCTGATGAATCGAAGACTGCATACATTGCAAACAATATTCAGCACCCACTTGTCCTGAGTAATGTTTCTCCACTCTGCCGGAAAAAATTGAATGCTTCCTCCCCCTGGAGTGGGTAACGGTTGCAGGGGAAGTAAATGCTCAGGGCCGCAACCCGGCCGGCCCCTTGGTAGCCGGAGCGGACTGCTGGCCCCCTCTACCCTTCTGGCGTTTCTGGAAGGGTTTACGGAACTGCTGCTGCTGGTGCTGCTGCTGTCCCGAGGCCTGCCCACGCCCTCTGCCCGCAGACCCGAACCGTCTCTGGAAGGGGCGTTTCTTCTTTTCTGGCTTCTCCAAGCCGACAGCTGTCAGGGTCTCCGCCTCCGTCTTCATGCGGGCCATCTCGTCGTCCGCATGCTGGCCGAACAGGGTTTCCCCCGAGAAAGGCAGATTCGCCACTCTCTGCTGAGCCTCCGGCTTGAGTGAGGTAAGGCGAAGACACGCGTGCCGTCGATCACCTGGTTGGAGACTAGCATCCCCTCGCGCAAAGTCTCCAAGAAGTCTTCCCTCTTGTCACGAGGCAGCAGCTCCGCATACTGCTGGAGAGACTCCCACAGGGCATGGTCTTAACGCCCTAACAGGGCCCCGGCACTTGCCGCCTCCATGGTGGTGGCAGCCGTACCACTGACCTTCCTGCCCGCCGAATCCAGCCAGCGGCTTTCCTTGTCGGGCGGAACCGTCGATGAGGGGGTGGTAGCATGCTGCTTCCTCGCCGCCGTCACAATGACTGAATCCGGCTTAGGGTTCGTCCTCAAAAAGGTCGGGTCCGAGTCCGGAGCCCGATACTTCTTCATAAGCCGGGAGGGGGTGGATTTCGTCTCTGCCGGAGTGAGAAACAAGGGGGCAGGGGGCGAGACAGGTGCTTCTTGTGCAGCGCCGGCACGAGAAGCAGCAGGGGGCGAGACAGGTGCTTCTTGTGCAGCGCCGGCACGAGAAGCAGCAGGGGGCGAGACAGGTGCTTCTTGTGCAGCGTCTCGAATATCACAGACGTCGTAGGTGTCGGTACCGTCACCGTGATTCCCAACTTGGCTGCACCTCTCAGCAGCACCTCCTGGAAGGAGACCAGATCGTCAACCGGCGACACCCTCGTCCTGGGTGAGTCCGACAGCGTCGGTGAGAAGTCCCTGGCCGATGATCGAGTTCGCGATCTGGATCTGCGCCTCCTGTGGCGCAGTCTCGATGTTGGCGACGAACGCCCACGCTCCGCGATCTCCCTCTCCGTCCGGAGCAAGAGCGCGATCTTCTTGGCTTCGGTCTGTCCGCCGGCCTCGCCGGGCCCGGCGACAGTGGCTTACCCTGGCGCCGCGGCTTAGGAGTTCCCTTCGGCAGCGTCGGATACCTGGGCAATGAGACCGATCGCGACGGAACCGGTAGAGGGCCCGAAGGCCTGCGAGGCGGAATCGCAGGAGGAGGAGGAGGAGGAGGAGGAGGAGGAGGAGGAGTTGGTGGTGGCAGTGGTCGCGTCAGCGGCGGTGGAGGAGGAGGAGGCGGCGTATATACCACTGAGTACCCCGAGCCCGGGGACTCCGTCGAGGGACTCCTGGTGTCCGGGCGCCCCCTGCGCTTCCTCGACGTCGATCATCTCCGTGATGTCGATCGCTTCCTCGACGTCGATCGCTTCCTCGACGTCGATCGCTTCCTCGACGTCGATTGCCTCCATGACATCGATTGTCTCCTCGATGGCGAGTGACACCTCGACGGCGAACGCCTCGACGGCCAACGCCTCCTCTTCGCCAACGGCGAACGGCGACCTCCCCTCGACGGTGAGCGCCGACGCCGGGCCTGATCTCGACGTCGATGCCTCGACGGAGACGTTGACGGCGTCGACGCCGACGATGCCCAAGTCGTCGACGGCGGTCCAATCAGTTCCCTCGACGTCGACGTCACTTTTCCCCAGAGCCCTGGGGGACGGTGAACACACCGTGGTCATCCCTCTCGACGCCTTAGTCGACGTCATCGACGCCGGTGGAGAGTGGGGGCGTTTGCCGGTCTTCCTGCCCCTGGGGAGCCCCCCAGAGGCCTCAGCATGGGCAGAATCAGCCCCTCCTGACCCACCTTGTGCCTTCAGCCTTCTGTCCTCCAGGACTTGGAGCCTGATCTTCATTCTTTCCCTCAGGGTCCTGGCTGAGAACGAGTGGCAGATATCACACTCTTCAGGCACATGGGACTGGGGAAGGCAGCCTATACACACCTTGTGTGGATCTGACTTAGCCTTCTTCCTGTCGCAGTCTGGGCACTTGTCGAACAAGCCAGGCATGTTGACAGCACCAGAACACTAAACACTTGAAATATTGACAAAAAACACCAATAAACCCTTGAAAAGGGAGAGCTCAATGTTCCAGGGTCCTGCTAGCAGGAGCCGGAAAAAAGAACTGAAAGTAAAAGGGACCTGCTGTGCATTCTGGGATACTGGAAAAGTTCTGGAAAGTTTTCTTAAAGGCACAGTATCCTGTTCTGAGCCACATAATGGCAGCCTATGGGGCTTGTCTGTCCATTCCTTCCTCTCTATCATTCCAGAGGCTTTTGATGGAAGAGGCAGGTTTCTTCTCTATGGAAAAAACTGGACAGGCAGTGCTGTTGGTGGTTGCTGGTGGAATTCTTTCTAGTTGAAGTACTGGACAGTGTAGCCTGTGGATATAGGCTGCATTATCTGTCTTTGAAATTCTCTCTTAAGTGTAGATGCAGGTCTGCATGACTTGACAACTTAAGAGATTATTTTTATTGCTCCGGGGTCCGCGCACATGGGCGGGACTATTCACAGGATTATGACTATACACAGAGATCCCCTACTACAGAAATTAGGATTGAGAGGACCCTTTACAGGAAACCAAGGTAAGAAACATAAGATGAGAAGGTATGGCTTCACTCCTGCAATGACACCCTTTTTTTCCTTCTTTTTTTGGTCCTCATTACACCATGGCTACTGCACTCTGGGCTGGTTGTACACACCCTCGATCCATCTGTGGTCCAAGCAGTTTCGGACTCGCACCTTCCACGGCACTAGTCTATTGCAAGGGGAGAGGGGCTGAAAGCCTCCCACCACCTTAATCCATGGCTTGATGTAATCATTGGACTAGTTATCAGTATTTATGACCCACCTACAGGCTCATCAGCCTAACCATTTCAGGAAGTCCTCCCACATTTCTGCGGACCGTCGTGGGATCCCTTTGGTATCTAAATTACATGTCCATTTAACCACACTTAGCCACCCAGAGGAGCACCATTGTTTTGGTTAAGATTATATTTTGTACTAAGATGGCCCTTATAGTGTCTTCTACTGTGTTCCAACATTCTTTTAGTTCTGGACATGTAAAAAAGACATGGACGTTGTTAGCCCTAGGGTAATTACATCTCTTGCAACTCGGAACGGGCTGTGACACAAACTTGGCTAGTCTTTGAGGTGTCCAATATAGCCTATGGATAACAAAAAAATGATGGCGCTTAAAGTTAGCTGGTGTTACTGTAGCATAGAGTAATTTCACAGAGTCTATCCACAAAGCTTGAATGCTACCCTCCTGCAATATATCTGACCAGACCTCCGAGGGATCCTTCATTTTCGCTTCCTCTACCTCCAAGAAGTCAAGAAGTGTCCATACCATATTGCCACTTCCTTAGCTTTCGGACTGGTATCCTGGAGCGAGGCCTTGAAATCCCAATTACCTCCAACTTCATCTACTACAGTCAGAGCCCATGAAGTAAGCTGCAAGTGTGAGAAGTTGGCCTGATGTATGATGTCACTAGTTCTAGTGTACACCTTATATCAGTCCAAATAACCCTTATGGTGATTGGTTGTAAAGTCAACCTTATAGACCAGCTATCCTAGTGGTAGCATGGACAAGAGCAGTCTTAGGCTAAACTCTGAATGGCATGTGAAGCCAGCTGTGATACCATATATAATCCCTTGAATACCAAATGAAAGGACACCACAACAGATATATATATAAAATAAAGTGTATTTATTCTAGTCAAACCCTCAGCACTCTTTATGAGATTAGAGGTAAGTACAACACAGTCTTATTTAAGCATACATTAAGTCACACAGGTAAGTAATACAGTTAGGCCCCAGGGGCCACGCAAACCATATACTAAAGAAGTGGTATAAGGACCACTGTCACGGAAATAGAATAGGCCTAGGACTAGGGAATCGCTGGGGCTACACTACACTAGCAACAGTTAGGAAGTGGGAGGCCCACGGGATTCAGGTGCAGAGTGGAAACACTCACGCGTAATGCGTAAAAGTCGATAGAATTACTAGCAGTTAGAAATTAACAGTTTAAGGACACTTCTGAAGCAGCTAGAGTCGAGACTCGGAAACTAGACCCTAGGATAGTCACTACCCTTGTGAGCACCGAAGTACCCAAGTTACCTAGCCCACGGGCTGCGGGTGCATAGGTGTGAACTTGCGTCGGGTTTCGTAGTGGACTTCTATGGATGCCTGAAGGAAAGTTGCTGACAGGCAGTCAGTGAAGAGTGTCCGGTGGATCCCAAGGCTGGGATCAAGAAGAGAGGAGACCTGCAAGCAGAAGGGACAGAGTCAAGGTCACTAGCCAGTGACCACGTGGAACCAGGAAGGAACCAGGCGATGTCGTGAAGATTGCAGGTGAAGGTGAAGCTTGTCGCTGCAGCCACGGGGACCAGGAGACGTCGAGGACGACCAGGACCAGGAGGCGAGCTGTCCCACGACGGCTCTTGCTGTCGGCGGCGTCGAAGTCGAACTAGGACTCACCAAGCCTTGGCAAGCGGAACCCACGAAGGACGGAGGACTTGCTTCTGGTGCAGACCAGGAAGGTCTGGGGTGCTTCTCTTTTGCAAAGAAGCGGGAGCCAGTCTGGAGGAGCCAAACCAGCGGTGAAGATTTCAGGATGCGTCGTCACAAAGGCCACTAGCCAACGGGCAAGCAACCGGACAGACGCGGCAAGCAGGAAAATGCAGAAGGGCCCCACGCAGGACTCGTGGAGTGTGGGGGGCTGATCTTCGGTGCAGATGGTGCTTGGGGTTGGGGCTTCTCAATCCCCGGTGCACAACTTCGAGGGTGCCTCAGAAGCTGCGCTGGAAGATACTAGCCACTTTTCCCAGGTAGCCGGTCCCACGTCTCTCGTTGCCTCCACGGATCTCAGCTCGGCTGTGGATGTGGATCAGGGTCGGAGAAGTCTGGATGTCAAGGCTCTGGTCGGGCTCTGCAGTCGGTCCCTCGTAGAACTTCAGCAAAGCAAGGGGTAGTCTCTTGATGGTGCCTGTTTGCACAGGGTAGCCACTCCTTGGCCACAAGGGAGATTCTTCAGTCTTCTTCTTTCGTCCAATGTCGAAGGTCCAGAGTTTCTGTTCAAGTTGCAGGTTCAGGATAATCTAATCTCCTGGGGCCCAGCTACCACTCTTATACTAATCTGGGGGGCTGGGTTACCTGCTAGGTCACGCCTTATGGGTGGGACCTGGGAGGGGGGTGGTTACACCCCCTTCCCTTTGTCCAGTTTCGCGCCAGGACTGGGGCTGGAGTGCCCCAGCACCGGTTTGAACTGGACTATGCATGGGACACCTTATGCCCCAGGCATGTCTCATTCCTTTCAGCCCTCCCTGCCCCAATACACTAAAGTCTGTCTGGGAGGTGCTAGCACCTCCCCAAGCAGGAAACCTATTGTCCAAGCCTCCCTTGCCGGGATCACTCCCAGCAGCAGGAGGTCAGACTTGGCAGCAGCATCCATTTTGTGATGCTGAGGCTTTGGTTAGAGTTAAACAGCAAAGTAGGATTTTAACATGTCTCTCCCTCTAGAAGGGAGGAATAATTTCCTCATCACCAGAAATGGTATGGGGGTATTATTCCAAAGTGTTAGACACCTTACACGACATGTTTTGATAAAGCCAAACCATAGTTACCATAACCGTTTAAGATTATAAGGCATTTTAAGAGTATATGGTAGGCTATATCATAGAACAGCTATAAGGACATGGTTCCGAAAGCTGCAGACAGGCTCAGCTCATGCTAGAGCACCATCTCACATGTTACCAAGCACTCTGCCTCCAGGATTGTCAAGGCCTGCCATAGGAGTGACTGATAGGTACACATGTGTCTATATATAAGGGTAGATATAGGCATACTATATCTAAGCAAGGGGTGATTACACGACCTTGCCCCAGCTGAGTGATCAGCCAGTTGTGTCTGATTGGAAGGCCAGACCAGGGGTGGCATAATACATGCTGCAGCCCCTGGGAGGCCTAGGGTACACCTATGCCCTGGGTACCTAGGGTACACCGTACAGGGTCCAATAAGGTGATCCTTACCAATTGGTTATGTACCTAGGGTACATGGAGTCCAATTTAAAGAGAGAGCAGACAGCCTGAGACCCTGAATGGCAGGATCTCAGGCCAACTAAGTCGAAAAACCAGCTAGACACTAGGCAAAAAGTTGGGGGTAACCATAGTCAGATATCCACCTTCCTACAGCAAGTACTTGAACCTAGAAAGCCAGTTGCCTGACCTAATGTTCAGGACCTCCCAGGGGACCAATCCTCCTGTTATCAAGTCTCCCCATTTTGTTATCCCCACCTGCTTTAAGGGTAGACTCAGGGCATCTTCCAGACATTCCGGCGTCCCCAGGGATTGCCAAATTGGGGCAAATTTGTAGAAGTAACCAATCTTTAAAGTCCGTCACACTACAAGCCACAGACTTAAGGCTGCTCTCAAGACCTTTAACCTTACTTTCAAAATAACCTTGCTCCAAATTTATATAAAAAAGCTCCTCCAACATCTTTAGTAATTTCTCACAGTATTAGACCCAAAGTGGTGTTCGCAGACTCCCCTGCCAGCATACGTAATTTTTTTAATTGAAAGGCCATACAATAAAGTTTGAGGTCTGGTAGTACTACCCCCCCTTTCTTAAGACATCTTCTAAGTTTTTTCCAGGAGAGCCGAGCCCCCCGGGATGCCCAGATAAAACTAGATATTTTCCCTTGTATTTTGTTGATTTCATCTGTGGGGAAACTAAGTGGTATACAGTTGAAAAGGTATGTTAACTTTGGGAGAACAGACATTTTAATCAAATTGACCCTCCCATATATTGACAAAGGTAAGTTCTTCCACCTGGCTAGTAGTCTATCTACCTCCTTTATCACTCTCTTCAAATTACGAGAAGGGATCTCATCAATTTTATCTACAATTATTATCCCCAGATATTTCATCTCTGAACATACTCTACCCCCCACCCTACCATGTTCCAGCACATTACTTCCGTTTTTGAAATATTGACTAAATACCCAGAAAGTGCACTAAATTTAGTTGTCAGTTGTTCTACCTTAATCAATGATTGCGCTGGATCAGAAGTGTAAATTACCATACATCTGCATATAATGCAATTTTGCTGTGCGTTGGAAGCTGGTGGATAGGAATAATCTGATCATCTGTTCTTAACTTGTGCGCAAGAGGTTCAATGTATATATTGAAGAGAAGAGGGGACAAGGGGCAACCCTGTCTCGTCCCTCTATTGATTTTGAAGCTCCCTGTCAGGGAGTCGTTTAAAAGAATGTTGGCCACCCTCGGACCCTAGATTGGTCCTTCTCCATGTGATGGACGGCGTTGGGGGTAACATATATAAGAGGCATTTGTTGTTATTAGGGCTGACACTGGCCAAAAGGGATGTGGCCAGGTCATGGAAGGCGCCGGCTGCCCCTTCAGTCAATGTTTGGAAGAGGGGCCTGAACTTTAACATGGGTCTAGAGCTCCCGGTGTTTGAGGCTAGGGGGTGCCCCCGTAAGCACTATAAAATCTGGGCAGACTACAGAGGGATATTTCTGGAACCCCTGGCGGTTGGGCGGGACGAACAGCGGGTGTGAGTGGTCTGTGGTTGATGGTCCCCCAAGCGAAACAATGAAGGCGGTGGGTCAGCTGTGCGAATGGGTGGAGAGGATTTTATTCTATTGACAGTCATGGGCAGGTTAGCAATCGGGGGGGAGGGATCCGGGTGTTGGGGGGGGAACCATAGACTTAGTAGGGCTATATTTGGTTTGAAATGCCCTGCATTATTTTAGTATAAAGGATAAATGTCAAGATGCTGTAATATGACAATGATTTGGCAGTACTCTCTGGGTTACAGAGACCTGCATGATACGTGTTCTTGATCAATAAAATATGTTTTTTTTTAAAAAAAAAGAATGTTGGCCATGGGCTGCTCCTATAGTTTTTGTACTGCCCGAATAAAATCAACACTGAAGCTCATTGTGCCTAAAACAGCCCAGAGAAATATCAAGCTGACACCTGACACGATCGAAAGCCTTGGCGGCGTGAACAGTGTTCACAGCCAATGGGATAGATCTCGCAACCGCTAGGTCTATAGTCCCTATTAATGAGCGTAAGTTCTTGTATTTGGCTCTTAGGGACGAAAGCTTTCTGGTCTGTATGTATCAACTGAGGGGCCACCTTGGCCTGTCTACCTGCCAGTATACCTGTATAAATTATATGGTCCACGTTTAGTAAGGATATTGGTCGATATGAGTTTGCCTTTCTCGAATCCTTGGACGGTTTTAGGATTAAGGTAATTATGGCCTCATTCCACGAGTACGGAATCCGTCCTTCCTCCTTATATACAGAATTAAAGGGAGCCACAATTTTTGGTACTATCTCCTCTGCAATCAACTTAAAGACCTTGACTGGTTCATGTATTTAAGTTGTTCTCGTATTTCCTCTTCCGTAATTGGTGCATCAACCCTGTTGCTCCCGTCTGTAGTTAAAACCGGGAATGTTATTTAACCAGCCCTTTAAGACCTCTTCATCCGGGCTCTAAAATTCTGCATATAGTTCTGAGAAAGGTTTTACCAAGCTTTCCTGAATTTCCTCCTCATTATTGGTGAAATCCCCCTCAGGATTAATAATCAACTCTCCTATGTGGTTTCTCGCCCTGTCTGCCCTCGCCTTCCAAGCTAATAGTGCTCCAGCTTTTTCACCATACTCGAAATGTGGCATACGCCCAGCCTCCCACCTTTCCCTACACTTTGTTTCTAATCTGATCCTATAATTCAATCTAGCTTCATCCAACTTTTTTAACGTCTCCTCACTATGCTGTGTATCCTGCTGCATCCTGCCTTCTAACAACCCGATCTCTTCCTCCAACTTTCTTAACTCGGCTCGCTCCGCTTTGTTCTTATATGAGACCTAACTTTGTAAAAACTCAGAATATAGGCTTTGAAAGTGTCCCAAATGACACCAATTGGTGCTGAGTCTGCATTGATCTGGAAAAATTCTAAGGTTGTTTTCTTCAAAAGGGCAGCCACGTCTAAATCAGATAGTATAGCTCTCATCAACGTCCATCTAACATTATTCCTAACGTTAATTTCCCCCAATGTGATACTAACCATATTATGATCAGAAATATGTCCTGGAAGTATATGGACCTCTTTTATTTTCCCCACCCACTCTCTATCTAGTAATAGATAATCCAGCCGTGAAAAGTGATGATACTTCTTGCTATGAAAAGTGTGGCCTCTTTTTCCTTTCATTAGGTGCCTCCAAGAATCAACCATACCCAGCTCATTTAACATATGTTTAAGGGCCTGCCTTGTCTTTGGCGCTTGGGCCTGGACTCCCCTCCTACTTGTGGATCTATCTAATATTGGGTCTAGAAGAGTATTAAAATCGCCTCCTATCATTATTGGTGACGTTGCCCCTGCTAATCCGAATTGCATATCCACTATATACTGGGGGTCGTCCATGTTCGGATCATAAAAAACTGGCGCACACAAAATCAAAACCCAGACATTTAAGAGTGGCTGTGACCTATCTACCTGAACTATCAGTATTCAAAGCGGTCATCTCCACACCTGACCCCTTCCTGACGATTATTGCAACACCTTTGGAGTATTCTAATTGGTCTGAAGCTACGTAGCTCCCTTTCCAACTTTATTTTAAGTATAATCCCCTGCTCTCACTCGCTGTTAAGTGGGAACATGGCGGTCACGAAGTAAACGGTCACGGACCGGGGGGCGAGATAAGCGATATGAGGTTATGAGCGCCCTCCACCCGCCTCTTCACCTGTAATATGATGCACGGAGCAGCAGGAGGATGATGCGAAAATAATAATCTTTTTTTCATCACTACTTACCAAAATTGGGGAATTCGAATGTTATCGACTCGACCGACTGGTGATGGAGTCTCCAGCCTCAGAGACGCGGGGATAACGCCGACGTGGCTGAAGGCAGCAGGATTGCTGCAGCGTCTTCGAGCAGCACGCGCACAGAGGGGAAGACTCAGCACAAGCCTCCTTGGGGCGCATACGGCGTCTGAGTCACCAGAGAGGGGGTACAATCCGGTTCCATCACTTGGAAGAACAGAAAGCGCTTGAAAGAAGACCTTACCAAACGACTTCCACCCCTATGGAGAAGGAGAGTTCTATGCCTTTAGAGAAGAGAGGTGAGACCCCCGGTGTAAATCCGGATAGGACTTCGAGGTGCACTCTTCGTACCCGGGCCCTCTGCCTTTTGGAGAGTTCAACAGGGGTAAGTCAAAATTCTAGTCTGTTATCGGCTAAGGCGGCCCCTGGGGATACTTCGGCTGGAAGAGCGCCCTCGAAGGTTACAAAAAGAGGAAAAGTAGCAAGATATCAGGGGAAGAGCCCGCGCGGCAGGGGAAAAAAATCTCCCCTCTGTAAGCTAAAATCACCCCATCATTAAACGCATACTATAAAGTACAGACACACGTAATGGCATCAGGAGGCACTGGAGGTGGTACGAGTGGGGGGGTTCAGAATCAACTGAGTGAACCGGAGGATAGCCCCACTGAGCCCATTAGGCCCGCTAAGCCTGTAACCAACTTAGAAGAGCAGAAACAAGGGGGCCAAGAAATACGAGAAGATGGAGATGCCGAGACTGATTTTCTAGTAGGAACTCAGAATAGGTTTAGTATCCTCCGAGATGATGAGATTCCGGAGCAGGCAAGTGGGGGTAGAGACACCAGGGCACAAACAAAAAACCTGTTGGCCCCTTCAAGCACGTTGGTGCTAGTGGGTTCCTCAGTGGCACCCCAGCCACCCTAAGAAAACTCAGATGTCCCATTGGTCCTTATCGATCTTAAGAGAGAGCTAAGAAACCGCTTTGTAACATCAGAGGCTAACCAAGCGGATATCCAGGCCCCTTGCACGGTTCTTGCACAAAAATTGGATGATGTTGCTACTCAAACAGGGAAGCTTGAAGAGGAAGTAAGCTCAAAAGGGAAGGACATCTCAAATAACACAAAAGGAGTGGAGGCGTTAGTTAAAGAAAATGCTAGTCTCAGGGAGGATTTGGAAAGGTTAGAAAACCACTCCCGGAGAAACAATCTGCGAATCTTAAATATTCCTGAGGCAGAGGAGGGGTCTAATCTCAAAGCATTTGTGATTAAACTATTATTGGAGACAGCCCTGAAGGACAGATCAGATATTGACCTGGATTGAGAGATACAGCGGGTTCATAGAGACCCATTCAAGAGAAACCCACAGCGCCAGAAGCCAAGGAAGATCTTGATAAAGTTTCTCTCATATTCAGTTAAGGAAGCTATTTTGCTGGCTGCACTGAGGAATGGTCCCTATACAATTCTGAACCTCAAGTTCAATATCAGATCACATCTATGCCACGCAACTGACCAGAAACAATGGGAACTGGGTAAAAGAATGGGGGAGCTCAATAATTTGGGGGCTAAGGCCCAACTAAAATTCCCAGCTATGCTCCGCGTTATGTGGAATAACCAAATGCGCAATATACGGACCATAGAAGAGGCAGATAGTTTGATTGATTCCATAAGGAAAGAGGGGTGCTCCTGAGCAAATGAGTTCGTTGATCAAACTATGGAAGAGCTAAGAAGAGTGAAAATTAAATGCAAACAAATGCTAAAAACAAAAAAGGGAGAGAGAACACATAAATGTTATAAATATAAACTGGTCACACAGTCATTAACACTATCATGGGGGGGGAGGCTCAGTTATAAATTACAGAATAGTCTCCATCCTTCGGCGGTTCAATAGGGTTTATGCCGGACAGTTTGGGGAGGGTTCCTATGGGGTTTAAGGGTGCACTGGGTGAGGAGCAGCGGGAGAAAATAAAAAAAAATAAGTCCTCATTATACATATTAGACACATTTTTCAGGGCTAATTTGCAATATAAAGAACCAGAGATCCTCGGATCTAAGAGATTGGGGCACTGTAAGATAAATGGCAGGGATAGACAATAAGGTTTTAATTGCAACTTGGAACGTAAATGGGTTAAGGTAAAAAAAAAAACAGACAAAGGCTGGTATTGAGGTATTTAGAATAATCGAAAGCCCAAGTATGTATCATACAAGAAACCCACAATGACACCCTGGATGGGATAAATTAATGATAAATACTTGATGGGAGAAAAAGTACTCGGGTTTGATTGACAACACTAGCTGTGAGAACGCAGAGAGTAGACATCAGCAAAACTATGATACCACACCACAGATCATGGACAAGTGATAAACTGAAAATTAAGGAATTGGAAACATAAGTAACATACGGCTGCACATTTAAGGGTATATGTATGTGGGGCTCTATGGGAACTAATTGAAAGGGATATGTATGGACCCTGATGAAGTTTGCAGTTGCTGTATTAGTGCTAGGCACTGAAAAAGAGGGGCAGCATGTGAAACGGAGGAAAAAGCAGTCCGCAAAGGCCACAGCTGGGCTTGGCCCACGCAACATTGTCATTGTCCGTATGATGTTCGTATTTTTCTTTTTCGTGTAAACTGACAAAAAAGATAATAAAAAAACAAGTATATGCAAGGCAAATCGGTCTTGCATTAGTGAAAGTTTGAGCTATTCGAGATGCAAATGACAAAGTTACTTATTTGTGTTATTTTTATTTTTTACATATATCCCAGCAGTAGCATAAGCAATAAAAGAAAATCCAATCCAACAGTTTTTAGAAATGTTTTCTACCAGAGAACCACTACACTAACTTGTCAGAAATTTTGAAGAACGTTATGATCTAGCCTATCTGTTAAGGAAACGCAACAAATAATTTCTTAGTGGTATAAAGGGGATGCATTTTTTTAATTTTTTTTAGAGTTATTTTCATTAAACAAACAGCTCATCGTTACTATCAATATTGAAAATTGGCACATTTGGCAGCTCCCAGAGGAAGGGTATATTATTGCATACATTGGGAAAGGGCTGTGAGCCCGGCAACTGTTTGTTGTGGGACAGTACTCTCTTTCTCCCCGGA
The DNA here is from genome assembly GCF_964204655.1 of Triturus cristatus. NCBI lineage: Eukaryota > Metazoa > Chordata > Amphibia > Caudata > Salamandridae > Triturus > Triturus cristatus. The sequence continues at coordinate 286,465,289 of NC_140594.1, read as the reverse complement.
GTCGTGTTGACATCCATCTATACTTTTCCATGGACACCATATTTTGCCCCCATATTTCGGGGCACCCTCTCCCTTGGTATATAGCTTTTTCTGCTAGACAGCCCCTATCCAGGTCTTGTTTCCAACTAGAGAGCTTTGCTGGTTCCCGTGCCCCCCACAACCTTGCTATGTTGCGGTTCGCTACCACGGCGGCTAGTGTTAGTCAGGTTTTTGTGTGTGAGGGCCACCTGTTCTCACCCATAACGCCTAGTAAGTGCCAGTGAGCGTCCAGGAGTATGTGTATGTCCAGCACCTCCGACATCTCTCTAGTCACTCGAGTCCAGTGGTCTTGGATTTCAGGCCATTCCAAAATAATGTGAAAGAAGGTGCTCGTCCCGCCACACCCTCTGACGCAATCATTCAAGTCCGACCAGTCCAGTTTGTAATGAAGCGTTCGAGGAGTATATGATCTGTGTAGGACTCTAAGTTGGCTCAATCTAAATCTTGCCCGTATGGTGATCTCTCTGGGGCTTTGAATTGCTTCCTGCCAGTCGTTGTCTTCCAGTAATTCCAGGTCTGATTCCCAAGCTACTCTCAATGGGCACAAGGGGTGGGGAAGGTTGTTCATTATCTTCCGATAGGTTAGTGATGTTGCTTTGTCTATCATTGGGTCGAGCAACAATCGGTCCTCTAAGGGGGAATAGTCAGGTAGGGTTTCCCCATCTAGTATGTAGCGGCGCAGGGCGTGTCTCAGTTGTAAGTAGCAAAATCGTTCTGTGTCGGCCATTTGGTATTCAGTATGGAGTTCTTCGAAAGTGAGCAGTCTCCCACTGCGCCACACGTTCCTGAGGGTGTCCAAGCCGATTAGGCTCCATCTACGGAACCCCATCAGGCGCCCCACATCACCCAGTATGTGTCTCTCCCAGAGTGGTGTGTGTTGAGTAAGTCTCGAGTCTCACCCCAGCAGCTTATTAGTTACACGCCATGCTGGTGCTACCTCGTGCGTGTGGGCCGGTAGGGGTCTATCCTTTTGCCTGCGGTAAAGGGCCGCTAGGTACCCTCAGTTCCCCATCACATATCGGTCGACCCTCTATGCTGACTCGGTCTGGGGTGCAAAGACCCAGCCATTGATGTTGACCAGCTGGGCCGCTAGGTAGTAAATTCTTCGGATGTCCGGCACCGCCAGTCAACCATCATACACCCCGCGCTGTAGTCAGCGCAGTGCTATGCATGATTTGCCGCCGTCCCAGAGAAGATTGCGTTGTTCCCCCTCGATGGTCCTGAAAAAGGTGTCTGGGATCCTGTATGGGGTATTCTGTATAGCATAGAGTAGTCGCGGTAAGGCCATCATCTTGAATAGCACTGCTCTGCCCATAAGATAGATCGGTAGGTGCCATACAGCGAGATTCGTTCTTCCCATTCCCCTCCGATGTCTATGCCCCAGATTAGGGGGTCTCCTCGGACCCACACCGCTAGTGGTTCCAGTGCTAGCAAGAACACGATTGGGGATAGTGGGCACCCCTGTTGCGTGCCCCTGTGAAGTGCGAATGTCCTTGAGGTTGACCCTTTTACCCGTACTCGGGCTTTTGGATTCTAATACAGGATGCAGACCCATGGGCAAAAGCTCGGTCCAAGGCCCATCGCTGACCAACACCGCATTTAGATAGGGCTATTCAATGCTATTGAATGCCTTTCGGGCATCTAGTGACATTAGAGCTGCAGGTATATCTGGGTGCGCCGCCGTGACGTGCATTATTCCATATAGTCATCTAAGATGATGTCTGGTGCTTCTGTGGGGTATAAATCCCGACTGGTCTGGGTGTATTATGATGGAAATGATAGGGATGAGTTGATTTGCTAACACCTTTGCCATGACTTTAGTTTCGAAGTTGAGGAGGAAAATAGGCTCAAAGGAGCAACATTGGTCCTTGGGCTTGCCCTTTTTTGGGATGACCACTATCGTGGCCAACCGTAGGACCTCGGGCAGACATCCCTCCTAGAGTGCGGCTTGGAACATATCAAGCATTGGTTGTGCCACCCCGATGCTACTCATTTAAAGAGTTCTGCGGGTAGCTCATTCGGCCCAGCCCCCATCCCGGATTGTAAGTTCCGAATTGCCCCCTCTACTTCTTCCTTTGTCACATCTCTATCCAGGTCGTCTCTGTCTTCTCATGAAAGAGTCGGCATGGAAAGGTCTCGAAGCAATTGTCCACTCTTGTCCTCTAATCCAGTGGTTGCTGACTGATAAGAGTGTCTCGTAGTAGGAAGCAAACACCTCTGCTATGTCTGCTCCGGACCCACGCTGTGTGCCATCTGTCACACTAATCTCTGCCACCCAGTTATGCTCTTTGTCTCTCTTTTCTAGCCACGCGATGAGCTTATTGGACTAGTCCCCTAGATTGTACAGCCGCCTCTGTGTGGCATGTCAGGACTTTCAATGTGGTTAGGTGCTTGGTGTCTCAGTTCCCATTCCCTTTGCCCTCCCCCACCCCCCGCCCTCTGGCTGCCGCCCGATGTGTCTTGCCTGCAAAGATGGGTCATTGTGTAGATTGTATTCAACTTTAAACAAACATAACCATGCAGTTAATAAACTGGTCTCCCTTTTATTTACTCCCCTCCCTGCTATTGAATGCATTTTATTTTGTCTTGAATACACGCCAGGACGAGCCTCATGACATGCAGCCTGCAGAGCAGGAATGCATAATGGCTTGTAAGCCACAGCACGAGTAGTGTGTTTAGAGGGGCTGGGCGAGTGCTCACTGATCAGTTAGTTGCTTTAATTATGGTGCACACAGTGGGTTTAATGTCTATTTATTTAGTCGATACCCTCCCTCGCAGACATGAAATGTGCCTTTATCTAGGAGTTTGTAAGTGACCATTGGCGGGGATCCCGAGAAATAATATGGTAGACAAAGTAAACTGCTGCATTTTATGGGTTCTTAAGAGGGAAGGGGGAGGGGAGGAGAGAGTGGGAGGGAGAGAAAGGAAGAGTGCAGGGGCCGAGCAGCAGCGCTTACTGAGAACAGCATTGGCCCCTGTATCCAAGTTCATCCGGTAGCAGGTGTGGAAGAATTTTGCTAGCGAATACTTAAATGCTGTGTTGCTTTAGTTAGAAGCTGGAAGTTCTTACAAAAGAATGCCTGTCGGTATATTTGTACGCCAAACAAGGAAATGGTGCTAAATTAACACAGGGTTTATTGCGTTAGACAATAAAGGTGGCTAAGGGAGAGGTAAGAGCCCCCGCAAGTAGGGCAGCACAAGGGGGGGCGAGGGCCGCATTTCTGCAACTTTCAGCTCCTCTTTGTAGCTGCGTCTGGGGTGTTTACCTCCTATTAACAAACTGGAGTGTACTGGGCTGAACAGCATTTGGTGACAAATAATAAACATATTGTTGCAAACCAAGGAGAGGATAGGGTAGAGTGTTGCGCTACTGGATTGTTTGCAGTGAGGGGGGAGTTGGGAGTGGGAGGGCTTGGGGGAGCGGTATCCCTGCATGCCTCCCATGCCTGCTGTCTGCTGCCCAGGCAAAAAAAAAAACGAATTCGGAAAGCGCCTATGTTGCCTACGTGCACTTAATTACGGATTATCACTCGGCAAGCGAATGCCCAGCCTACGTGCACTTAATTAGTGATTACCTAGCCATTATTTACATGGGCAAATGCAAAAAGTTCATAAATTAAACCTTACATGGTAAACGGTGTGCTTCTTTGCATGCCAAACGGTGCCCGAAAGGCCCCCGAATAAAGCCGCTTTTATCTGTAGCCATGTAAGGCGAGACGCTGCCAGTAATTAGAGCGGGGAAGGGGAGGCTGGTGGGCGTGGGAAACGGGACAAGCTTCCTGAAGTCTTTTTGAGTTTTCTGAAGAGAGCAGCGCGCCGAGGACGAGCAGCCTGCCGAGGTCAGTCAGAAAAGCTGCCCCATTCTCCCTCGCACACCTCTCATGGCTACTACGCAGGCAATTAAAAGAAAGCTCAGCAAGCATATGTATAGTAGCAAATCTGCACTTAATTACTGATTACATAGCAGGAAAGCTGGAATCGTCAAAACCAGGTGGCAGCGGCTATAGGAAGGCAGGGGCCAGGACGCCAGGACGTGCATTTCAAAATCAGAAGGGAGGAGGAGGAGGCAGCTGCAGCCGAAGAGAGGGAGCTAAGGTGTTCGTGGAGGAGGCAGCTGCAGCCAGGGAGAGGGAGCAAGCGTGGGCATGCATGGAGTTCCTGAGATTAAAGAAGCACAAAGGAAAAAAAGAGTACTCAAAAACAAATAAATAATATAGAGTAACAGCACATGAAACAGGGGCAGTCCTCATGGGAGGTTACAAAAGTAGAAAAGGAGGGACTACTAAGCATATTAACCGATAAAATGCAGACATTTAGGAAGGACAGCAAGAGGAACCCATGAAAAAGATGGAAGTTAAGCCCATAACCAAAATACGTCTTGAAGAGACAGCACAAGCGCTGCCTAGGCAAGACCTAAAAATAGGATACTGAAAATGATATGTATGATTTTTACGGGGAAGTTCATGCCTCCAACCATCCCACAAGCTACCTCTTCTTTCCAATTAAGAACAGCAACTTGTAGACCTATTCAACAAATCACACAAGTGGCAAACTTAAAATCCTTAATAAAACGTGCCCCCCCTTAAAATCAATTCAGCCCATTCTAAACAGAAAAATCTAATGGTATTTTGCACCCCTCTCTCCTTTAACAGGATTATCGCCTTGCAGACATTCAGGAAATACAGCTTAGAGACTCCAATCCTTAGAGGGTCAAATTATTCTTTAGTGACTATGCACCGACACATGTATGCCTCAAACATTTTAGGAAGTTCAGCTACTAGTAGCTCAACACCTCTGTGCATACCTACCTTCTGTCCTCGAACTTCCCCTTCTTAATAGCAGATTCTAGCTCAGGGACCGCCAGCTCATAAAATGATGCCAACCTAAATAAAGAGATAATGAATGATTGTAAAATGAAGGGTGAAAACATCCAGCCATAAAAAAGCATGAGCTAGGCATGAAAAAGCTGCTCTATTTATTCCTAACAGACATGAGTCTACACAGCCTTAGCAACCATAAATAAATAGTTTTACCTAGAGGTCTAAAATATGCCAGAAATATATTGATGCAATATAGCATTGGAGATATCAAAAACACTGTGTCTCTCAACTGTCCCAATGGTCTCATGAGAGTGAGGTGCTAATTACTTGATGAAAACCGAGTTGTATTGACCTAAAGGAGTTCAGTAATCATTTATATTGATTCCTTATGGACTATGGTGCAGTGCACCTCCAAGCTCTAAATATCTAACAATAAAACACAATGGCGCAGTATGGGGGCTTAGTGACAACTATGAGTTATTGGGATGTCAATCTAATATCCCAGACAAGTCAAAGAATTGAACAACCAATGAACAGATAACAAGATAACATGGCTAATTTTAGTATTTTTTTAGCTCTTCTACAGGGCCTGGAAAAACAGAACCGGCTTCACATCCATCTCATATTCTCAACAGGTGAGTGTACACAGTTTCCATCCTCTAACTCAAAGACCGGCAACACCTGGCTCTCCAAAGACCCTTTTAAGTCTGCAATAGTTTGCTATTGTGACTTGTTCAGTTAGTGGACTATCAGTTGGTTAGAGGCTGAGTAGAGGACTAGCAGCTCTTGGAAGATGTGTTCCCTTTTACTGTAAATATTTATAACCTGCATTGAAGAAGTTGCTTTAATAGACACTCGAGTCTTGTCTGATTCCTGCAACCAGGAGGTTACTAGTTGGCTGGTCTTGTGTCAAGGAAAGTCTCTCATTCCTTACAAAGCATGGTGACTCTTTTCGCACAATATCTATCCTTCCTCAAGTAAACACCACCCATTGGCTCTGGCTTGTCATAGGCTACTAGGCATTTTTAGGGCTATTTGCTGTGTTTCCCAGTGCAGTGGTGCTGGATACCTGGTAGAGAAGGGGTGACAGAGTAACATGTCCGTTACTGCCACCAACCTATACTTCTTACCATTCTTTCCCATTTAGTTCTGCTGATGCTGTCTCGGAAATCAGTGGGAACAACTTCCCCTTCATCAATACCATGGCTCTTTACCTCTGATTTATCCAAAAAGCTGCACTTATTCCTCACCAACAGGTTTACATCTGCTCTCTCCTGCCCTTGAGGCTGGGGGACTGATTTACTTCGCATCATTTAGGTAATTGGGGGTGGGTAAAGAAGGATAAGTTACTTACCTGTAATCCTATTTCTCTTCCAGGGGTATCCTTATCAAAGTCATAAGCACGTGAATATTCCCGCCCATGTGCGGGACCCCAGAAATGAAATGAAATTATTATTAAAATTTCTTTTTATTTGCAGAAATAAACAAATCAACAACATGGTCAATGGATTCGCATTAACGTCATTCGAACACCGGTGACACACAGTGACAGTATGAGTTAGAGTTTCCTGTGAATTAGCTAGAAGCGGTCAATATGTTCAGTCTATGGCCTCCAAGCCGGAGCGGCGAGCCTGCAGGGGCTCACAGATGTAACCTCTGTATTCATTCCATTTGGACCACACCTCCCCCCCACTTCCGGGGGCACCCTCGTGCCGTGTATACAGTCTTTTCCTGCGAAATGAAATTAAATTAAATGAAAGAAACATTTATAAAGCGCATGGCTACCCATAGGCCTCCCAGCGCTAAGAACCAAATCAACAGAAGCGAACACTGATTAATCGGTTGGGAATAGATGCGTCTTCAAAAGTCTCCGAAAGGGAAGATAGTCCTTCTCCAGGCGAATGGATTCAGGGCGGGTGTTCCAAGCTCTGGAGGCTACATAGGAGAAACAACGGCCTCCACTTCTGGACCTGAAAATTCTAGGAACCGTGGCCAGGTGTTTGTTCCCGGAGCGTAGGAATCTTCTGGGAACGTATGGAGAAACAATCCTCCGAAGGATTGGTGGGCCCTTGGCGGCCATGATCTTGTGAGTAACACAGAGGGCCTTGAATTTGATCCTTTCTGCAATAGGAAGCCAATGCAGCTGTTTAATTGCTCCTCTCGCTGATTCTCTCCGCGGAATTTGCAGGAGAATTCTTGCCGCACAATTCTGGACCTTCTGGAGTATGCTTAATGTTGATTGAGGGACTCCCAAATAGAGGGCATTAGCATAATCCAGACGCGACAAAATTAATGCCTGGAGAAGCAGTTTTTTTGCCTTGAACGGAAGAAGGGGCAGAATTTTTCGAGCTGTTTTGAGTATTCCAAAACAGCATCCAGCTACCTTTTTAGCCTGGATCTTCATATCAAGTTTGGCATCCAGCTAAACTCCTAGGCTCTTGATGTGGTTTTTAGGAGTAGGAGCGTTTCCCATACAGCTAGGCCAAGCAAGAAGCAGGCTTGGAGGCAGAGGCCTACCCAGCAGCATAAGGTCAGTTTTTGCTCCATTTAACTGAAGACAAGAATGTTCCATCCAAACTGAAATTTCTTCCAGACATCTGGAGAGATTACTTCCAGGCTTTCCTGGATCTTTGAGGGAGACTATCAACTGGGTGTCGTCGGCATATGTGACAATTTGTATGCCAAAAACCTCCACTATTTTCGCTAATGGGCACATATAAGTATTAAAAAGAGTGGGGCTTAGTGAAGAGCCCTGAGGCACTCCACTCTTCAAAGGCACCTTCTTGGAAGTCCCGTTGTCCTCAAAGACCTGGAATGTACGGCCTTCCAAAAAGGAGACTATCCACCTCAGTGCGGTTCCTGTCACCCCCATCTCATAACATCTAGAGATGAGGATTTGATAGTTAACAGTATCGAAAGCCGCACTAAGGTCAAGGAGGATTATTGCAGCTGATCCTCCTGAGTCCATGATTTTTCTTGCCTCCTCCACCACCGCGATCAGGGCCGTTTCAGTGCCCTGAAGTGATCTAAAACCGGTCTGTGTCAGGTGCAAGCAATCATGCTCCTCCAAATAGGAGGAGAGAATAGTGTTGACATATTTCTCAGCTATTTTGGCTATTCCCGGGAGCAGGGAAATTGGCCGATAATTGGCCATTACTTCCGGGTCTGATCCTGGCTTTTTCAGCAGGGCTTTAACCATCGCTTGCTTCCATAATGAGGGGACCCTACCGGCTACCAATGAGGAATTAATAAGTGTTGCGATGACGGGGGCTACTTCTAGGGCAACCTTACACGACACCGTGGGGGGTGCCTGATCTTTAGGAGAGCCTGACTTGAGTTTGTTGAGTAGGGAGACAACTTTAACAGAGTCCATGGGTGGAAAAGATTCCAAACTCCGATCTAAAGGGCCTCTTTTTTCTTCCATCTGAGGATCATAGGAGGAATTGTCCACTGATGGAAATAGCCAGAACTTTAGCATGAAAGAACTATATCATAGTATATATATATATATATATATATATATATATATATATATGTGTGTGTGTGTGTATATATATATATATATATATATATATATATACACACACACATAAAAAACAATGCAGCCTTCCATAGCAATGCTGAACAATGTTGTAAGAAATCCTCCTGTATTTAAATACACTCCAATAAAAGCAGGGAGAAAATGCACATTTGAAAAAACTGCTTTAATAAAACAGCAGAAATCACCATCTTACAAGGAAGAATGAGAAAACATGGTCAGCACATAGGCTGCATTGCATAAAAACATTACTGTAGAAAGCTGAAAAGCTAACCCACAGAAACACACAGATAAACTGGCACTGTGCCTTTAAGGCAGCCATGACCCCTAGCTTCCCATCATGCCTCAGGTGTGACAGTTAGGTCAGTTGTTCTTTGCGGAGATCCGCAGACCATAGCACAAAGAGTTGATATGCATCTTGTTCACTTGCCCGGGGAGGCGGGTGGGTTGCTTATGACTTTGATGAGGATACCCCTGAAAGAGAACTAGGATTACAGGTAAGTAACTTATCCTTCTCTTCCAGGGGATCCTCATCAATTGTCATAAGCACATGAATAGAATAGCAAGCCAATCCCCTCATCCTGCGGGCAAGTAACCATAGTACAATCAAGATACATAGTAAACAGAAAAGCATATAAAGACTCCCAAATCAGTTAACATTGGAACAGATTCCTCAAGGAGGCCTAGCCTACTTGGGTATCCGCTCTGAAGTCAGAATTCAGACAGAAATGCCTGGTAAATGTATGGACCGATTTCCAAGTTGCAGCCTTGCAAATCTCGGCCAGCGGTACATTGTGTAAGAATGCAACCGTAGCAGCCTTACCCCTAGTAGAATGAGCTTTGGGGGAGGCTAACAGAGGCTTGTTCGCTATTTGATAGGCCAACTTTATACAAGACACTATCCAACTTGAAATGGATCTTTTCGAAGCTGGAAAGCCTGTTCTAATAGAGCCGTAGTTTACAAACAATTGCTCAGCTTTTCTTATGGACTTTGTTCCCCCCAAGTAGAATTTGAGAACCCTCTTGAGGTCTAATGAATGAAGAGACCTTTCTGTTGGTGTAGCAGGATTGGGAGAGAAAGAGGGAAGAGAAATCGTCTGATTTACATGGAAATCAGACACTACTTTGGGCAGGAAGGAAGGGTGAGTTTGCATAACCACTCTATTATGATGGAAAAACGTATACGGTTCCTTATAACAGTGTGCCTGGATTTCACTCACTCTACGTGCTGATGTAATAGCATCTAGAAAAGTTACTTTCCATGTAAGGTGTTGGAATGTGGCCTTATGAATGGGTTCGAAAGGAGGACCCATCAATTTGGACAAGACTAGATTCAACTCCCAAGGTGGAGAAGGAAGTCGGACAGGAGGATAAACCTTCTTCAACCCCTGTAGGAAATCCTTGACCACCTGAAGTTGAAAAAACTAAGGCTGGTTAGGCGATTTTCTATATGCCGTGATGGCAGCCAAATGCACTTTTATGGATGAATACTTCAAACCAGATTTGGCCAAGTAGAGCAGATAGGGCAAGATTACCTCTTCTTGCCCATGAGTTGGATTCCACCCATTATGAACACACCACAAGTAAAACCTTTTCTATTTAAAGGAGTATGAGGTCCTCGTGGATGGTCTTTTTGACTCCAGCAAAATGTCCATGCAAGCTTGAGGGAGGTTCAAATGTCCGTACTGCACGACTTCAGAAGCCATGCTGTCAAGCTGAGCGAGGGAAGGCTGGGGTGCAGGATCTTCCCTCCCATTTTGGTCAGGAGATCCGGCCTGCACGGAAGTCTCCAATGCGGGGGCACTGAGAGGTGCAACAGGTCCGGATACCACCACTGGTGAGGCCAGTCTGGTGCTATGAGGATCATTGTCATGCTGGATGGGATCGGTTTGCCACAACCTTCGGAATGAGAGGGGTGGAAAGGCGTATGCAAACGTCCCTGACCAGTCTATCAAAAGAGCATTCCCCCTCGTTCCTGGTCGGTAAAACCTGGATGCGAAGACGTGGCATGTTTTGTTTCGATCGTCCGCAAAGAGGTCGATGAAGGGATGACCCCATTGATGAAAAATGTCTGCCACCACCTCGTCGTTGAGCACCCAGTGTTCTTCTTCATCGAAGTGACGACTGAGGACGTCTGCTCGCACGTTTTGCTCTCCCGGTAGGTGCACTGCTGTGATCGATAGGTTTCTGGCTAGCAGCCAGTGCCAGATCGCCTGGGATTCTAGAGTCAGAGGGCGAGAGCGTGTTCCACCTTGTTTGTTCAAGTAATACATGGTGGTTGTATTGTCCGTTTGTATTAGGATAGATTCGGACTGAATCGACGGTTGAAAAGCCTTGAGGGCTAAATAAACCTCCCGCAGTTCCAGCATGTTGATATGATAGGTCAGTTCCCTGCTGGTCCACCTGCCCTGAGTTTACAGATGACCCAGATGTGCTCCCCATGCATGAAGGGACGCATCCGTGATCAGGGATTGTATTGGCAGAGTTTGATGGAATGGGACCCCCACCAGAAGATTCTTTGGTTGAGAATGGACATCTTCGCTGATGGCGAGAGGAGAATCCGGTCGGTCCACTGACCCGAGGATTGATCCCACTTGTCCACCAGATCTTGTTGTAACGGTCTCATCCTCAATCTGGCGTTGGGTATGAGAAAAATACAAGATGCCATAGACCCCAGAAGAGAAGCCACTTGTCTTACTGATGGCTGATGAGTTTGGAGGATGACGTTGCTTTTGACTCTCATTGATGACAATCTCTCCTCCAAAGGAAACACTTTTCCGAGGTCGGAGTTTAGGGTGGCGCCCAGATAGTGGAGTGATTGGGTCGGTTGAAGAACCGATTTTTCCACGTTGATATGAAGGCCTAAGCATTGCAGGAGGTCCAAGCAGATGTGAAGGTGTTCCTGCACCACGTGGGGGGGATGATCCCTTCACCAGCCAGTCGTCCAGGCATGGATACACAAACAGACCTTGGCGATGTAATGCTGCCGCTACCACTGCCCTGCATTTCGTGAAAACCCTTGGGGCAGACTTTAGACCGAAGGTAAGACTTTGAGAACTGGTAATGTTTTGTGCCCACCATGAACCGCAGGAACTTGCGATGCCGTGGTGTGATTGGGATGTGAAAATATGCATCTTGGAGATCCACCGAACACATCCAATCGCCTTTTCTTAGATGTGGAAATATTTGATGGAGCACCAACATTCTAAACTTTTCTTTCTTGATGAACTTGTTCAGAGAAGGTCTAGAATTGGTCTGAACTGGTTTGGTTGGTCCTTTTTCTGAACAAGGAAGCATCTTGAGTAGACCCCCTGACCTCTCTGTGCAGGAGGGAGCTCTTCTATGGCCAGTTTCCTGAGAGGGGTCGACACTTCCTGACGCAGGAGATCTAGATGTAGCTGACGGGATTTCACCAGAGGAACTTGTCTTGGGGACGCGCAAAAACGTAGTGCGTAACCACAGCACCCACTGGTCTTTGGTGATGTTGCGCCACTCTTGACTGTAGTTTGAGATACTTCATCCCACTGGAGTGTGCAACGGTGATAGAGGAAGCAGAGACTCATTGCTTCCCTTGAGTTTTTGTTGTGGAAGAGGACTGCTGTTGGTGTCCTTCTCTTCCTCACGAGGAACGACGGCCCTGGAACTGGGACTTGTTCTGCTTGTTTTGCGACCATTGAGGGGTTTGAATCCTCTGTTGGTAATTTTTCTGATTGTAGGGCCTGTAGCGTCATCTAAATTCCTTTTTCTTTTCAAGACCTACGGCCTTTAAGGTGTCCAACTCAGCCTTCCTTCTAGCAATTTCCTCATCTGCATGTGATCCGAACAGTGTGGTGCCAGAAAATGGGATATTTAAGATGCTTTGTTGCACCTCTGGTTTCAACGCAGTCAGACACAACCAGGAAGATCTTTGTGCACATGTGCCATGTGCATAAGAGTGAGCCAACAAAGACACCCCATCCGCCGCAGTGCCAGCGCACCATCCTGGAGAATTTCAGAGAAATCCTGCTGGTCCTCCTTCAGGAGTTTGTCTTTGAAGCGCTCCAGAGATCCTGTCATACTGGCCCAGCAGAGCCGCAGCGTTAGAAACTTAAAGAGAAGATGCTGCAGAGCCGCAAGCCTTCCTCCCCCAAGAGTCTTGTACTCTACTTTCCTTATCCGGAGGAGCTGAGGAGGAAGAAGCAACTGCGTGTGTCTTCTTTGCCACTGCCACAATGACAGAGTCCGGTGGCAGATCCGATTTGAGGAAAAGAGGATCTGAGGCAGCAGTTCTATATTTTTTTAAGATTCGTGCAGGAGCTGCTTTCACCGATGATGGAGTAAAGAAAACGTCAATGATACCAGGGACCAAGGGTAGTAATGGTCTAGTCGCAGACCTCGGATGGAGGGTCTCGAAAATGATAGACATGGTGGTCTGAGGAGCTGACATAGTAATTCCCAGCTTTTGTGCTCCTCTGGAGAGAACATCATTAAAGGTGTTTACATCTTCGATGGGCGACACCCTAGAAGGAGGACTATCCGTGAGGGTGGGTGAGTAGTCCCTTTTGGATGAGTGTGTCGTAGAGGAGGACCATGATGGTGTTCGCCGCCTGTTGCGCTGACTCTGAGTCGATCTGCGCTCAGGAGATCTGCCTCTGTGTTCTCTAGTCTGAGTAGTAGGGGACCTGTCCACTTCCTGCACAAGACGTTGTAAGGGTGATCTGTGCAGAGGACTGGAATAGTCCATAGGTCGTTGGGCGAGACCCGTTGGTACGGTTTGCCAATGATGGAGAGGTTGGAGCCATCTGGGCGAAAGATGAATTAAAGGAGATCGCCGACTCCTTGGAGAGCCTCCTGGTGATCTTGGAGGCTCAGGTGAGTGAACAGAAGAATTGTGTGACGTCGCAATTGTCCGGGGTGAGCTCCGGATAGAATGAGAGGACTCTGTGACTTCTGGAGCGAGATCGGCGTCTTGATGAGCGATGTGACGTCGATGTGGATTGCCTCGACGTCGACCGGCTCTGTGTCACCATCACTGGTGAGTCCCTTGATCGTGACCGCCTCCTAGACGTCGATCTCACCTTTGACGTTGTATGATGTGACGTCGAACCCTTGGAAGATACAAATTGCACCTTCGACGTTGAGCGTGTAGGAGACCTCAACGAAGAATGGATGGACGGAGAAATCCTTCTTGACGTCGCTTCCTGGTGCCTGTTCGATCCCTCTCTCGACATTGACTGTCTGCTCCTCGCCGACAGAGACCGCCGTCTCGCCGTCGAACGACGTCTGGTGTATTTCACATTGGACCTCGACGACAAATGTTTCTTCGACGTCGGAGAAGATCTGGCCTTCGACGTCGAACGTCGCTTGGACGACGACGGAGGTGATGATTGCCTTGTCTCTGGTGACGAGACCTGTCTCGACATCGACTGTCGCCTGGTTGACGTCGACGGAGACGCCTGCTTCGACGCCAATCGCTGATGACCCTGCAATGGCGGAACATGTCTCGAAGTCGACCGCCGCCTGGTTGACGTTGACGGAGGCGCCTGCTTCGACGCCTATCGCTGGTGACCCTGCGACGGCGAAACATGTCTCGACGTCGAACGCCGCCTCGCCGACGACGACGGAGAACCATGCCTCGACGTTGGGCGAGCCTGCACCAACGGAGATCTACTCGTCGATGCCGATCGTCGTCAGGTTGACGACAGCGGAGGATGCGACGTACCTGTTGTCTTCGTCGACGACCGGCATTCTCTCGACGGCAAGCCCGACGTCGATGGTCTTCTTGTCGACATTTTCGTTGCCGATGAAGGAATTTGCGGCGCCGAGCCCGACGCCAATTGAGAGCAGATTGGAACCTTACTTCTAGATGGAGTAGTGGCTCTCACTTTCCTCTTCTTCATCGGAGACCTGCCTCTTGAAAGAGATTTCTTCTTCTCAGTCAGAACATAGAGGCGAACCCTCTCCCTGTCCTTAAGAGTTCTTTTGGACAGTAGATGGCAATGCTGACTGGTCTTTGGATTATGATCAGAAGGAAGGCAGAGAATACAGACAGGATGGGAGTCTGTTTTAGCCTCCTTCTTGCCACAGGCAGGGCAAGAGTCAAATAGAGAGGGCATTTTTGACTGGAAAATAATGCTCAACTCTCTCAAAAATAGCAGAGATATACTCCAACAACAAAAAGACGTTGAAGTAAAAAGCTTTTGACAAAAAAAGAGAAGTATTTTCTGACAGAAATCAGAAAAAAGTTAGAGCTGAAGCAACCAGGGTCCTGACAGAAGGAGACGGAAAGAACAACTGACCTAACTGTCACCCCTGAGGCATGATGGGAAGCTAGGGGTCATGGCTGCCTTAAAGGCACAGTGCAAGTTTATTTGTGTGTTTCTGTGGGTTAGCTTTTCAGCTTTCTACAGTAAGGTTTTTATGCAATGCAGCCTATCTGCTGACCATGTTTTCTCATTCTTCCTTGTAAGACGGTGATTTCTGCTGTTCTATTAAAGCAGTTTTTTCAAATGTGCACTTTCTCCCTGCTTTTATTGGAGTGTATTTATATACAAGGGGATTTCTAACAACATTGTTCAGCATTGCTATGGAAGGCTGCATTGTGTTATATATATATATATATATATATATAGAGATATATATATATAGATATATACATAGAGCTACATATATGTTTCCACATATATGTTGTGTGTTTCCGGGGTCCTGCACATGGGCGGGAATATTCATGTGCTTATGACTATTGATGAGGATCCCCTGGAAGAGAATAGACCTGGTTCTAGTTTAAAAGTCTAACAGCCCAGTGAAGTCACGATCCCTCAAAACATGCATCACACTTCGGGGCTGCAGTTACGTGATTATATTAAGTCGAAATTAATTTTATGTGAATTACAATTTCAACCACTTGTTTACTGGTATATAGTACCTCTGCTCAGAGTTACTAGCAGCTAGCCCAATTACTGCTTTACTGTCAGCCTTGACAGGCCCTGCTAAGTCAGTATCAGACATGAGCAGACACCAATAAAAATGTTTGACACATGAAATCCCTCAATATGGCAGATGGGAATACAGAACCAGAAGTTTTATCTGTATAGTAGGCATGATTTGGAGGGTGGAAGAAACAGACATTAGGCAGCAGCACAAGAGTGTTTCATGGTTCAGTAAAAGGGAGGTCAATAGCATTAATATGTTGTGTGCCCTGCTTGAGCAGAGTAGGTTTGTGTTACCCTTCCATCTTTTGGCAATGGTTTTATCAAATAATGCGCTACAATACAGGACACACAATGAACTTTTTTTCTTCCATTAAATCGTATTTCTTTTTTTCTTCCTGGGGTATGTGGTCTGCAATTTTTGTAGACAAATCCCATGTTAATGTAATGAATCTCACTAAAATGACAAGAAATGTAATCTGCCCACATGATAAGTTTATATTTTAAAAAGAAAGTTTAGCGTGGGATATTACTGTATTTCCCCTCTTTGCACAGCTAAAGCAACCAAAGTGTTTTGCCACTTAATAATGAACTTCACGTCACAGTATACCAGGGGTAGCTAGCTACATCACTAGAAAATAGTTTGACTTTTTCAAACAGCATTGTTTGGACCCTCCTTGTTCAGTTGTATCAGGAGGGCCAGTCTCTTACTTCTTACATGGCAAAATCAAAAGACAAAACATTCCTCTTTCTAGTTGCTGCTCATTGATCACGCCTGGGGGGAGGTGTTATCATAGAGCACAACATACAGCACGCAACAGTCGGCATTGAAACTGCCACAAAGATAGCCACCTACTGGTACCTCACACCAGTGCATCTACACAAAGGAAATCCAGTGCGGACGGGATGCAGCGCCCCCGGAACGCTGCTACACTTGCTATGGGATTGCCCTGAAATATCGGAGTACTGGACCATAATCACGCAACTTAACAGATTCCCTGCTTTCACAATCCTGGGGCTGCCTAGTCCAATCACTTTCCCATTAAAACTTTGTTGGGGAAGGCAGATAAGGTTGGCTCGGGGAGCAGCATTCCAGACCATACTAATACAGTAGGGCACAGGATGCACCCCAACAGCCAAGGGGTGGCGAAGTCGCCTCTGGTACATATTGGGGATGGAAAAGAATACCCACTCTCTTAATGCCCAGAGTGCCTTATATGGGAAGCTCTGGTGCCCGTTCATTGCCTTCTTTAACCTGAATTCCAGGAGCTTATCTGTCCCAAATACCTGCGCTTGCTTCGTCTGATAGATATCACTGCCCCACCTCCCACCCACCATCAGATACCTATTAAATAGACTCCTGAAGAGGCTTGTAGTGTCATGTCGATCATATCTCTGAGCAATGCGTTCTGAGGGGTGGGTGCGAAGGCTTCTTGTTAAGGTAGGGTTTTTGTAGGAAGCTGGCTCTGTATATACTTTACCAAAGTAAGGTATAGTGTGCACAGAGTCCAGTAGATTCCCGAAGGTAGGTAGAGGCTAAAGCAGATAATACCTTACTCTCACTCTCTATTTGTGGTAGTGTGGGCGAGCAGTAAGGCTTTATCAGAGGGTAGTGTTAAGCATTTATTGTACACACTCAGGAAAGAAATGGTGTAACACACACAAAGACTTAACTCAGACCAATTTGTTTACACAAAAATATTATTTGGTTTGTATTTTATTTTCTAGAACCAAGCCAGGCCTGGTACAGGTAAGTATAATAACACTTTGCAGGAAAAATGAGGTTAAATACAGTTTAAATGCAGTTGAATACAACTGAATTGGTTACAGGTAAGTCATTGGTTTGTAAAGCAGTTTAAGGAATATGCTACTTACCAATATGCATCTGTTCTTGGCATGTAGAGCTGCAGATCTACACACTTTTGCATAGATCGCCACATCTACACAATAGTGTTTGGTTAAAGTGTGCGGTGTTGACCATGTAGCTGCTTTGCAGATATCATCTCATGGAATGTTCCCTAAGAATGCCATGGAAGCCCCTATCTTTCTTGTAGAATGGGCTTTAGGGGGAGCAGATAGTGTTCGTTTTGCTTTGTGGTAGCAAATTTGAATACATTTTACAATCCACCTAGCTATCCCTGATTTTTTGATGGGTTTTCCCTTGTGTGGTGGAGAGAAAGATACAAACAGTTGTTTGGTCTTACAAAAGGGTGTGTTCTCTCGATGTAGTAAAGTAAGGCTCGTTTGACATCTAGTGTGTGCAGAGCCCTTTCTGCAACGGTCTGAGGTTGCGAGAAAAATACTGGTAGTTCTACAGATTAGTTGAGGTGAACAGGGGAAATGACTTTAGGTAGGAATTTTGGATTGGTACGGAGAACAACCTTGTTATGGTGCATTTGAAGAAACGGTTCTTGTATGGTAAATGCTTGTATTTCACTGACCCTTCTGAGGGAAGTGATGGCTACCAGGAAAGCTGTTTTCCAGGTTAGAAATTGTAATTGGCATTTGTGTAAGGGTTCGAAGGGAGGCCCCATCAGCCTTGTGAGAACGATGTTTAAGTTCCACACAGGTGAGGGTGGTACTCTGGGGGGAATTATTCTTTTTAGGCCTTCCATGAAGGCTTTAATGGCGGGCACTCTAAAAAGTGACAGATGTTGTCTGTTTTGTAGGTAAGCTGCAATAGCTGCAAGATGCAGTCGAATGGACGTATAGGCTAGATTACACCTTTGTAGGTGGAGTAAGTAGCCTATGATGTGTTGAATGGACACATCCAGGGGATTGATAGTGTTATTATGGCAATAGACAACAAATCGTTTCCACTTGGCGGCGTAGCAAGCACTAGTGGTAGGACGCCTAGCTTCTCTGATGACGTTCATGCAGTCAGTGGGAAGATTTAGGTATCCAAATTATAGGATTTCAGGAGCCAGATCGCAAGGTTGAGCTGAGCTGGGTCCGGGTGCCTGATCTCTCCATGGTTCTGGGTTAGGAGGCATGGTGAGAGGTGTAGTTTTTGGTGTGGTACTACAGAGAGTTCCAGCAGCGTGGACTACCACGGTTGTCTGGCCCACGTTGGATCCACTAGGATTAGTGTGAGGGAGTGTTGCTGTAGTTTGCGCACCACTAGTGGAATGAGTGGGAGAGGAGGAAAAGCGTACGCAAATCTACCTGACCAGTTCATCATTATCGCATTTCCTTTGCATAATGGGTGTGGGTATCTGGCGGCGAAGCTTGGGCATTTTGTG
Organism: Triturus cristatus; assembly: GCF_964204655.1. Classification (NCBI taxonomy): domain Eukaryota; kingdom Metazoa; phylum Chordata; class Amphibia; order Caudata; family Salamandridae; genus Triturus; species Triturus cristatus. Next base: position 286,446,742 of record NC_140594.1, on the reverse strand, counting down.
TTTTCGTGGGTGGCGAAGAGGTCTATCTGTGGATGCCCCCATATTTGAAAGAACGGATGAAGAACCTGTGGGTTAAGTTCCCATTCGTGTATCTGTTGTGTTTGTCTGCTGAGCAGATCTGCCACGGTGTTTTGGACTCCTGGGACATGTTGAGCCAGGAGAAAGATTTTGTGGGGTATTGCTCATCTCCATATGCTCTGTGCTAGTTGAGAGAGCTGTGGAGAGTGTGTGCCGCCTTGTTTTTGGATATAATACATGGCCGTCATGTTGTCTGTGTGAATGAGGACTGCCTTGCCTGAAATCTGTGTTTGGAAAGATTTTAGGGCTAAGAAGATTGCTAGTAACTCCAGATGGTTGATATGGAGTAACTTTTGTTGAGGTGTCAATTTGCCCTGTATGGTGAGATGTAATAGATGAGCTCCCCGCCGGAGAGCGATGCGTCCGTTGTTAGTACTATTTGAGGAACCGGGTCCAGGAACGGTCGACCTTTGGAAAGGTTTGTGGTGTTCCACCACTGCAGAGAGCGATGGGTGCGACCGTCTACCAACACCAGATCTGTCAGTTGACCTTGGGCCTGGTTCCACTGGTGCGCTAAGCACTTTTGGAGAGGACGCATCTGGAGTCTTGCATGCGGTACTATAAAAATGCAAGAGGCCATCATCCCTATTAGTTGCATGAACACTCAAGCTGGAAGTGAGTGTTGTGCTATGAATTTGGAGCGTAAAGCCTGAATGCTTGCAATCCTGGCTGGATTGGGGTAAGCTAGCGCTTTTGAGGTGTCTATGGTGGCACCGAGTGTAGGAGAGTAGGGTCTGCTTTCTATGTTCACCCCCACTTTTTGCTTTTGCTTTACTGGTTTTCGACTTAGATGTGGCTGTGGGCCTGCTAATCAGACCCACAGCCCTGCTGTTCTCTCTCTAAATTAATACTATGTACTTTAGGTGCATAATCCATTTGGATAGGGTCACCTTATTGGCCCCTATACAGTGTACCTTAGGTACCCAGGGCATAGGTGTATCCTAGGCCTACCAGGGGCTGCAGCATGTATTATGCCACCCCTGGCCTTCCATTATGACACAACTGACTGATCACTCAGCTGGGGCAAGGTCGTGTAATCACCCCTTGCTTAGGTGTAGTATTCCTATACCTACCTTATATATAGACACATGTGTACCTATCAGCCACTCCTATGGCAGCCCTTAACAATCCTGGAGGCAGAGTGCTTGGTAACATGTGAGATGGTGCTCTAGCATGAGCTGAGCCTGTCTGCAGCTTTCGGAACCATGTCCTTATAGCTGTTCTATGATATAGCCTACCATATACTCTTAAAGTGCCTTATAATCTTAAACGGTTATGGTAACTATGGTTTGGCTTTATCAAAACATGTTGTGGGGGCGTGGTCTCGCCCGGCATGGAGTGAGACGTGTGCCGCTTCTGCTCCGGGCCGCCGCTGTGCCATTTGCCATCTTTCAGCGGTTTTGCGGCACGACCCGGGCCCAGATCGCCGCCTAGGTGGAGCTGACTGCGGGGGGACCCCGGTGCGGGGCTCAGAGGTGATCAGAGGCCGCCAGATCCTGAGGGAGCGAGGGCGCAGTGATTGCTGCACTGTCCGCCATCTTGCCCGCCAAGCACCCGGAGCTTCTGGCGCCCAGCAGTTGCAGCGGGGGAGTGCCCGGAGGCCCGGAGGCCGGGGAGGACTGCTTCGGAGCTGCCCTGTGATGCGGCGGAGCTGCCCTGAGGAGCTGCGGACGTCGGGCTGGACCGCCTGGGGTGTCAACCCCCGAGACCCCTGTTGGCGGAGCTGAGGCCGCCATCTTGTCACCAGGCTGCCGTTCCTCCCGGGCGGGCAGCTAGCGGCGCTTGCCATCGGAGCTGACGGCCGGGGGTGTGGAGATCGGGCCTGCAGCGTTAGCAGCGGCAGCGGAGCCGGAGCGGGGCCGGCTCCTCGAGAGGCACCCTGTACATCTCGGCTGACGCTGCTTAGTCGGCGCGAAGGCGAGCCGCAGAGGAAGACTTGGCCACCATTTCCTGAGGCGGGGGCGGTCGTGGTCGGCCCTCGAGGAGACCCCGGTGCGTGGGGCCGGTGCACTGGGGCGAGACACTGTGGAGAGCCGGGAACGGAGCTGGGGGGAGCACTGTCCCGATCCGCCCTTCGACTCGGCCTTGTGAGTGGCTGGAGCCTGGTGGTGTGGGGACCCTTGGAGGGGCCGGCGCCTGGAGGCCTTCGGAACTGCTGCCTCGGACTGTGGGCCGGTGGAGGACCCTGTCCTGGGGTTCTGGCCTGGGTGTACTGCGGCGGGGCACGGGGCTGCTCCTGAGGCCACCGGGGGCCTTCTGTGCGCTGGCTGGAGATCTTCGCCGGCGGACCCGGGGGGTGACCGGCTGATGCCTTTGCTGCCTACGTGGCGCCCCGCGACTGGCTTGGCCCGGGGCAGGAGCCCGAGAGGTGCCGGCGACGGACCACGGGAAGTTGCCGGCTCGTGTGCGGTGAGTCGACTTCGGGGGCCCTTTGACTGTTGATTGCCCTGCCCTAGCTGCGGGTCCAGGAGTGTGGGGGCCGGAGGGCACGAGGCGCTGTGGGGCACTTGACAGAGAGCGGGGGCGCCAGCGCGGACTTTGAGAGCCTCGAGGCGGATTCGCCCTGACACGCAGCGGAGCCCTCCTGCGGAGAGAGCGGGGAGCGGGATCCTCGGAGGTGCCCCGGTGGATGCGCAGCTGCTGGGGTGGAGCCCCTGATCCCCCTGTGCGACCCTGCGTTTGCCAGCCGGGGGGGGCCTGGCTTGCTCTTCGAGGGGGTCTAGCACGAACAGGCTTGCAGCATGACTCGCACAAAGGCCGGGAAGGAGCCCCCGGCGCCCACCAAGGACGCATCTGTCGTGGACTTATGGGGTAAGACGAGCGCTGCCCCATCGGGAGGGGGATCCTCCGCCGAGCCGGTCACCCAGTCCTTCATGGCGCTGTTTATGCAGGAGCGCAAGACGGAGATTGGGTCCCTTCGCACAGAAGTGCAGGCCTGCGTCAAAGACCTTCGGAAAGAGGTGGGTGACCTGGGGGACCGCGTCGACAACATGGAAAAGACCCTGGATGCCCGCACGGAGGATCAGGAACACTTATGGCAGCGACTGGCGACCCTGGAGGAACAGCATGTCGAGCTCCAGATCAAGCAGGAGGATTTGGAAAATAAATAGAGGGCGCCGGAACAACATTCGCATTAGAGGTGTTCCGATTGGGGCCGAAGGGGAGGATATCATGACATTTGTGGCAGACCTGCTCCAGGAGATCCGCGGGGACGATGATGTTTCGCCGCCGGCCCTGGATAGAGCGCACAGGGTCTCGGGGCCCCCTGGGAGACCTGGGCTCCTCCCTGACATCCTGACGAGGGTCCACTTCTTCGTAGAGAAGGAAGCGATACTTAAAGCGGCCAGAGACAAACCTGAAATCCTTTATAAAGGCGCGCCTATTCAGCTGTTCCAGGACCTGGCTTCCACGACTCTTCGTCGCCGTAGAGACTTCAGGCCCGTCATTGACAAGTTGCGAGACCTCAATATCCGCTATCAGTGGGGCCATCCGTTCGCCCTCATCTTCCAGTGGGAATCGAAGCGCCGAGTGCTACGCTCCTATCGTGAGGCGGCCCAGCTGCTCCAGATTCCGGACTCCTCGTCGGGTAGCCCGGTGCGACGTCCGGCTGCTCGGAGAGCACCCCAGAAGCCGCAGTGGTCTACGGTGCGCCGTCCCCGGCACCCTTCCTCCCCGGAGGGCAGCAGATCATCACGAGATAAACAGGACATTATCCAGCACATCAAATCCCTGGAGGGGGGATCGTCGCTGATGGGCTCGCAGGCGTCACCCCACAAATGAGAACTCTTGGGGAGGCCACCTCTCCGGGATGTCAGCGCTTCCATCTTGTGTGCTCCTGGTCTACGGGGCCGGCGGCCGCTTTGGTGGCTCCGTCACTCCTGTAGTCGGCGCTCTGCAGCGGTGGCGTGCCTGGGCCTGCTAATCGACAAGACGTCTCCACAGGGGAGGCGGTGGCCCGGAGCGGGCTTTTGGTGCTGTGGTCTCGTGGTCGGGCGATGACATACCCCCACGCCTATCCATGGGAGAGTGACATCTCTGGGACAGCCTGTGCCTCGAGGCCTGGCTACTCCCTAGACTGGAATAGGTCATGTTGGCCATGTTGGCCGGTTCAGAGAAAGTGTTGTGTTTTTGGGTTCTTTCCTTCCCCCTATCCTTCCTTACCCTGGGTGACCTTTTGGCGGGGGGGACGTGCGGGCGGGTGGGGGTCTGGGGGGGCCATAGCAAGTCTGGGGGATATGGACTATGTCTGCTGATCCGTGCTGGAAGGTCCTTTCCCTTAATGTGAAGGGGCTCAACTCGCCCAACAAGCGTCGCCAAGTGTGGCGGTACCTCTTGCTCCAGAAACCTGACATAATTTTCCTGCAGGAGACCCACCTCCTTAAGGCGGATGTGGCCCGTATGGCCCACCCTCGATACCCCCAACAGTTCTGGGCCTCGGCTGCTACCAAGACGGCGGGGGTGGCCATTCTCTGCAGGGCGGGAATCAACCCGGGGGGTTCTAAGGTGCTCCGGGACACTGAGGGTAGATTCTTAAGGGTTGAGGTCAAGAGGGGCCATCGCACACTCACCCTATGTAACCTTTATGCTCCCAACCAGGGCCAGGACGCTTTCCTACGCAGGCTGATCAAGGACCACTTAGAGCAGGTTGACACAGATCTCATAGTGGGGGGGGACTTCAATCTGGTGTGGGATGCAGAGCTGGATCGCTGTGGGGGAGCCTTTCATGGGGTGGGGGCCATGTCTGCGGCAGTGAAGAGTTCCCTCAGTGCCCTCAATTTAGTGGATGTTTGGCGCTATCACTCCCCAGGCCTGCGAGACTACACATACTACTCCCATGCGCATCGCTCTTACTCTCGTATAGACCTGCTGCTGGTCTCGCACTCCCTGCTTAAAGACACCATAACGGCGGCGCACTCCAGCATCTCCATTTCTGACCACGCTCACGTGGAACTGAGTCTCCACGAGCGCTGCACCGGCCCCCCGCGTTCAAGTCGGTGGAGGTTTCCCGACCACGTACTCCGGGACCCAGTAGACAGGGAGGAAGTCCAGGCCGCTATCCTAGCCTACTTTGCGGATAATGACCTGCCAGAGACTCCCCTTCCCCTCCTGTGGGATGCCTTCAAGGCTACCATACGGGGCACTCTCACCGCTATAGCAGCCGCGAGAGCACGGGAGGCTCGTCTATATGAGCACAAGCTCGAAAGGGAGGTCAAGCTGTTAGAAAGAATGGATCATGAACGCCCGTTGATGGCACACAAACGCCGCCTGGCTATCCTTAGAGGCCAGCTCCGGGCTCATAGAACGAATAAAGCGGAACGCGCCTTATTGGCGCTCAAGCAGCGTTATTATGCGGGCGGGGACAAGGTGGGAGCCGTGCTGGCACGACGCCTGCGTGCGCGGGCGACCAAGGCCCACATCGCGAAGTTGCAGCGGGAGGATGGATCCTGGGCCACCACGGAGTCGGCCAAACTCCAAATGTTCCACGACTTTTACGCGACTCTATATACTGCTGACACCCCAGCGCCGGATTTGATAGCCGCTACCATGGGGGCCTGTGTCTGGGAATCGTTGGGTGAGCATCAGTCAGGCCCTCTCGAGGCTTCCATCACCTCGGAAGAACTGGCTGGCGCCTTGCGTGATCTTCCGCTGGGTAAAGCGCCAGGCCCGGATGGGTTGCCGGTATCCTTCTATCGCGCCTTCTGGCCACAACTACAACCGTATCTTCTTCGCCTCTTTAACTCATTCGATGAGACGACGGGCCCGTCGACGGATATGGCAATGGCCGAAATCGCGCTTATCCCAAAACCCGGGAAAGATCACACTCTCTGTTCCTCCTATCGGCCTATTGCATTGTTAAACACCGACCTCAAGCTGTACACTAAATTGTTGGCTAAACGGCTCAGTGTCCACATGCCCAATCTCATCGAGCCGGACCAGGTGGGGTTCATCCAACACCGCCAGGGGGCCGACAATGTGCGCCGTATAGCGCACATCGTCGGGAAAGCCAAACATTGGGGGATACCGGCGTGCCTGCTCTCGCTTGACGCGGAGAAAGCGTTCGACCGGGTAGACTGGCGGTTCCTTCGGGAGGTTCTGCGGAGGGTGGGACTGGGCCCGAAGATGGTTGCGCGCATCATGGCCCCCTATCTCTCGCCGGTGGCTAGGGTACGAGTAAACGGCCAGCTCACACCGGCCTTTTCTATCTGTAGGGGTACCCGACAGGGCTGCCCCCTGTCCCCCCTACTGTTCGCCCTGGTGGTGGAACCCCTGGCCATCATGATACGCCGGTCCCCCGATATCCGTGGTATCTCCCTTCGAGGGATGGAGCATAAGATCGCCCTCTTCGCAGATGACTTGCTCCTCACCTTATCGGACCCGCTGCATTCCCTGCCGGCGGTCCACTTGTTGCTTCAGGAGTTTGAACGGGCGTCCGGGCTCAAAATCAATCACGCGAAATCTTGGGCTCTCAACATCACGATCCCAGACGGGGACCTCTTGGCGCTCCGGAACTGCGTTCCCTAACAATGGGCGACCCAGTCGGTGCGCTACCTAGGCCTGAACCTGACCCCGGACCTGGCTACTTGGACGCAGGCCAATTGGCAGGAGTATAAATGCTCGGTCCAGACAGACCTGCGTACGTGGAGAGCCCTGCAGCTATCTTGGCTTGGTAGACTCAACACGGTGAAGATGTCCATCCTCCCAAAGATCTTGTATCTCTTCCAAACGCTGCCGACGCCGATCCCGGAACACCAGATTCAGGGGCTCCAACGCGACCTGGTGGCGTTTATATGGGGTGGGAAGAAGCTGCGCTTCTCTAACACGATCTTGATGCTCCCCCGAGACAGAACCTTCTTGAATACTATTGGGCGTCGCACCTCCGTTACGTCTTGGAATGGGGGGCGTGGGAGAGTGAAAAGGTGTGGTTCCACATGGATCGGGCAGTCACCTGCCGCCCATTGTGGGACCATGCATGGCTACCTAGAGAGGCGCGACATCGTAGTGCTTATCTGGCGGTCCCCACTAGAACGGTCCTGGAGATATGGGACAGGGTGGCGGTCCACAGGGGCCTCACTTCCTTCCCATCCCCTCACACCCCAATTGCGCACAACCCGCAGTTCGCCCCTGCGTGTCGTCCACCCTTCTTTGCCAATTGGACGGAGACTGGCTGTAGGACGATCGGGAACCTCTTCACGGGGAGTAGTTTTAAGTCTTTTGCGCAATGTCAGCACGAATTTGGACTCTCGGAGAACGACAAGTTCCAATACATCCAGCTCCGGCACTGGATCCAGGGCTCCTCCCTGACGCAGGCGGCCACGCGATCCTACACGCCGTTCGAGCAGCTAGCGCGTACGTTCGGCACATATAAGGGGCTGATCTTGCGTATCTACCGGGTATTGCAACATGCGCAGCGGCCAGTTCCTCATCTATACCAGTTGAAGTGGCAGTCTGTCCCTGGCCCAGGTGCCACCCCCTCTCAATGGGCGAGGCTGTGGAGGGACATCCCTAAAATTCTACGCAGCATCCCTCAGCAGGAGTCAGCCTAGAAGGTGATGACTCAATGGTATTACACCCCGGTTCGGCTCCAGAAGATGTTCCCTAAGACGTCTCCTCTGTGCTGGCGCTGTACGACGGCGCCGGGTGATTTTATACATATTTGGTGGACCTGTCCCCTCTTAACGATCTTTTGGAAAGAGATCCTCAGTCACATCAAACGGGTGTTGGGGTACCCCCTACCTGCGGATCCACTGGTAGTCCTGGGCTTCAGGCCAGTGGCTGCGAGAGCCATGACGGGGCGTGATCGGCATCTTAGCCTCCACATGTTGGGCGCCGCCAAGCAGACGGTGGCACTATACTGGAAAAAGGCCGAGACGCCCTCCATAAACGTTTGGTTTTCTCGCTTGTGGCAAGTGGTGGCGATGGAGCTGCTCACAGCCCGTCTTCAATTTCGGGAGACTCAATATAGGAAACTCTGGAAGCCCTTGGTGGATCATCTTGGGCGGTTAGAACATGTTCGTATGCAGCCACCGCGACTGCGGGCCTTGAGGTTCTTCGAGGACGCTGACAGCCCTGCGGATCCGGGAGGCCTTTGGGGGTTGTCAGAGGACGGAATAGCAGTGCCGACTGCCGCCCCTCACCCCAATGGAGAGGAGACCCAGAGTCTGCAAAATCGGGATGTTGCGGCCCTTGCCGTTTAGCCTAGTAGTAGCGTGACCGACCCTCTCACCGTCCGTCCTTCCTCCCCTTGCCCCCCCCTCTCCCCTCGCCTAGTCAGTGCCCCTCCTATTCTCCCACTGTTGTGTCACTTTCCCCCTCAGTTAGTTGACCGCCTGTGGACACTCCTGGCGTCAGGAACTGCCCCTAGGGCCCAGTGCCCCACCCTAGTACTGCCGCCTCTGAAATGCCTGGTTGCCGGTTCCACTTAGACGCGACTCGCCCGTCAGCGGTTAAGCCGTTCCATGCCTTATAGGCCCCTGGTGTCTTATGCTGCGCATTCATGGACCAACGCTCCTGTCCTTGCAGGCCGATTGTGTGAGCATGGGAGGCTGGATGTGAGGCGGGAATGTTGGGGCACCCGCCCGGGGTTGGACAGCCTGAGCAGGGCCTTGCTTACGGGACGGGGACCTAGGCGCATTTAAGGTACTTACATGTGAGGCTTAGAGGTCATGAGAGAGTTCCAGATTTTAGCATTCCACAGGGAACTACACATGCTGTACGGGTTGTCACCACTGTCGGGACTTGGCTGGCGGGAGCGGGGGACCTTTTACATGGTGGAACTGCAGTGGTACTGGTACTGAGGGCATGGCATGTATCCTTGTTCTTTCGGGCCTCTGCCCTTGGTTGTTTGAAGGTGGCGGCTGCCGGCCCTTGAGGTTGTAGGCGAGCAAGCTGTGTATTGACGTTGGAGTGTTCCACTAAACCTAATAAAAAAAGTTGTTTACAAAAAAAAAAAAAAAAACATGTTGTGTAAGGTGTCTAACACTTTGGAATAATACCCCCATACCATTTCTGGGGATGAGGATATTATCCCTCCCTTCTAGAGGGAGAAGACATGTTGAAACCTACTTACCCGGTTAAAGTTAACCAGAGCCCCAGCATCACAAAATGGATGCTGCTGCCACGACACAAGTCTGACCTCCTGCTGCTGGGAGTGATCCCGGCACGGGAGGCTTGGACAATAGGTTTCCTGCCTTGGGAGATGCGAGCACCACCCCGGACAGGCCTTAGTGTATTGGGGCAGGGAGGGATGAAAGAAACGAGCCACTGCCTGGGGCACACAAGGTGTCCCATGCATAGTCCAGTTCAAACCGGTGCTGGGGCACACCAGCCCCAGTCCTGGCGCGAAACTGGACAAAGGGAAGGGGGTGTAACCACCCCACTCCCAGGTCCCACCCATAAGGCGTGACCTAGCAGGCAACCCAGCCCCCCAGATTAGTATAAGAGTGGTAGCTGGGCCCCAGGAGATTAGATTATCCTGAACCTGCAACTTGAACAGAAACTCTGGACCTTCGACATTGGACGAAAGAAGAAGACTGAAGAATCTCCCTTGTGGCCAAGGAGTGGCTACCCTGTGCAAACAGGCACCATCAAGAGACTTACCATTTGCTTTGCTGAAGTTCTACGAGGGACCGACTGCAGAGCCCGACCAGAGCCTTGACTTCCAGACTTCTCCGACCCTGATCCACATCCACAGCCGAGCTGAGATCCGTGGAGGCGACGAGAGACGTGGGACCGGCTACCTGGGAAAAGTGGCGAGTATCTTCCAGCGCAGCTTCTGAGGCACCCTCGAAGTTGTGCACCAGGGATTGAGAAGCCCCAACCCCAAGCACCATCTGCACCGAAGATCAGCCCCCCCCACACTCCACGAGTCCTGCGTGGGGCCCTTCTGCATTTTCCTGCTTGCCGCGTCTGTCCGGTTGCTTGCCCGTTGGCTAGCGGCCTTTGCGACGACACACCTTTGAATCTTCACTGCTGGTTTGGCTCCTCCAGACTGGCTCCTGCTCCTCTGCAAAAGAGAAGCACCCCAGACCTTCCTGGTCTGCACCAGAAGCAAGTCCTCCATTCTTCGTGGGTTCCGCTTGCCAAGGCTTGGTGAGTCCTAGTTCGACTTCGACGCCGCCAACAGCAAGAGCCTTCGTGGGACAGCTCGCCTCCTGGTCCTGGTCGTCCTCGACGTCTCCTGGTACCCGTGGCTGCTGCGACAAGCTTCACCTCTTCACCTGCAATCTTCACGACATCGCCTGGTTCCTTCCTGGTTCCACGTGGTCACTGGCTAGTGACCCAGACTCTGTCCCTTCTGCTTGCAGGTATCCTCTCTTCTTGATCCCAGCCTCGGGATCCACCGGACACTCTTCACTGACTGCCTGTCAGCAACTTTCCTTCAGGCATCCATAGAAGTCCACGACGAATCCCGACGCAAGTTCACACCTACGCACCCGCAGCCCGTGGGCTAGGTAACTTGGGTACTTCGGTGCTCACAAGGGTATTGACTATCCTAGGGTCTAGTTTCCGAGTCTCGACTTTCTAGCTATACCAGAAGTGTCCTAAAACTGCTTATTTCTAACTGCTAGTGATTCTATTGACTTTTACGCATTACGCGTGAGTGTTTCCACTCTGCACCTGAATCCCGTGGGCCTCCCACTTCCTAACTGTTGCTAGTGTAGTGTAGCCCCAGCGATTCCCTAGGCCTAGGCCTATTCTATTTCCATGACAGTGGTCCTTATACCACTTCTTTAGTATATAGTTTGCGTGGCCCCTAGGGCCTAACTGTTACCTGTGTGACTTAATGTATGCTTAAATAAGACTGTGTTGTACTTACCTCGAATCTCATAAAGAGTGCTGAGGGTTTGACTAGAATAAATACACTTTATTTTATATATATATCTGTTGTGGTGTCCTTTCATTTGGTATTCAAGGGATTATATATAGTATCACAGCTGGCTTCACATGCCATTCAGAGTTTAGCCTAAGACTGCTCTTGTCCATGCTACCACTAGGATAGCTGGTCTATAAGGTTGACTTTACAACAAATCACCATAAGGGTTGTTTGGACTGATATAAGGTGTACACTAGAACTAGTGACATCATACATCAGGCCCCCACCCACCTCGCCGGACACACACTCGACGCCATCTTCTCGTCCAGCAAAGACATCTCCTTCAGCCACGCCACTGGACTCCACTGGACGGACCACAGCTGCATCCACTTCACCTTCAAAAGAACCACGGTCCACCACCACCAGCAACAGGCCGCACGAAGAAGCTGGAACAAGATCACAGCCGAACAACTCACCACATCCCTGAGCCAGCACCCTCCCGCCAGCTCACCGAACCCCAGCCAAGCCGCCGACAACCTCACGAAATGGATCTCCACCTGCGCGGACGAGCTCGCCCCTCTGAGGACCCCACCCAGCAGACCCGGAAGCAAGAAGGCCCCTTGGTTCACCGACGAACTCAAGAGCTCCAAGAAGAACTGCCGAGCCCTCGAGAAAGCATGGAGAAGAGACCCAACGCCGGACAACATGACTACCCTCAAGCTCGCCACCCGAAGGCACCATCAACTGATCCACGCCACCAAGAAAACAGCATTCAAGGACCGGTTGGACAACAACGCACACAACAGCAAGGAACTCTTCAACATCGTCAGAGAGCTCTCCAACCCCAACGCCGGAACCAACGACATCACCCCATCGCAAGACCTCTGCAACTCCCTCGCCTCCTACTTCCACAACAAGATCGCTGACATACACAACAGCTTCAGAACACAACCAACGCTCCCCACGACCAAACCAACGCCCCCCACCACCACCCTCAACGCCTGGACACCGATCAACCTCGAAGACACCATCAGCACGATGAACTCCATCCACTCCGGTTCCCCAACCGACCCCTGCCCTCACCACATCTTCAACAAGGCCGACGCTGTCATCGCACCCCACCTGCGGGACATCATCAACACCTCCCTCAACACCGCCACCTTCCCTGAGAGCTGGAAGCACGCCGAACTCAGCGCTCTACTAAAGAAACCAACGGCGGACCCCACCGAACTCAAGAACTACCGCCCCATCTCGCTCCTCCCGTTTCCAGCCAAAGTCATCGAGAAGACCATCAACAAGCAACTGGCAGCCTTCCTCGAGACGACTGGTTCCCTCGACCCTTCCCAGTCAGGCTTCCGGGCCAACCACAGCACCGAGACCGCCCTCATCGCTGCCACAGACGACATCCGAACCCTGTTGGACAACGGAGAAACAGCGGCCCTCATCCTCCTGGACCTCTCCGCGGCATTCGACACTGTCTGCCACCGCACCCTAGTGCAGCGCCTCAGCAACGTCGGGATCAAGGAGAAGGCACTGGAATGGATCATCTCCTTCCTCACCGGAAGGACACAGAGAGTCCGCCTGCCCCCGTTCAGATCAGAAGCCACGGAAGTCACCTGCGGCGTCCCTCAGGGCTCCTCGCTCAGCCCCACCCTCTTCAATGTCTACATGAGCCCCCTTGCGGCCATCGCACGCCAACACAACCTGAACATCATCTCCTACGCCGATGACACCCAGCTGATCCTCTCCCTGACCAACGACCCCGCCACCGCCAGAGCCAACCTACACGAAGGGATGAAAAACGTGGCCGAGTGGATGACGACCAGCCGCCTGAAACTGAACACAGACAAGACGGAAGTCCTCATCCTGGGCTCCTCACCCTCCGCCTGGGACGACTCCTGGTGGCCCCCTGCCCTGGGCAACGCACCCAAACCGACAGACCACGCACGCAACCTGGGCTTCATCCTGGACTCCTCCCTCTCCATGACCAGACAAGTCAACGCCGTCTCCTCGTCCTGTTTCAACATCCTGCGCATGCTACGTAAGATCTTCCGGTGGATCCCCACCGAGACCAGGAAAACAGTCACCCAGGCCCTCGTCACCAGTCGACTGGACTACGGCAACGCCCTCTACGCCGGTACCACCGCCAAGCTCCAGAAGAGACTCCAGCGGATCCAGAACGCCTCGGCGAGACTCATCCTCGACGTCCCCAGACGAACTCACATCTCCAGACACCTGAGAGACCTGCACTGGCTCCCGATCAACAAAAGAATCACCTTCCGGCTCCTCACCCACGCACACAAAGCCCTACACAACCAAGGCCCGACCTACCTCAACAGCCGCCTCAACTTCTACGCTCCCAAGCGCCACCTCCGCTCGACCAGTCTCGCCCTCGCAGCCGTCCCCCGCATCCACAGAGCGACTACAGGAGGTAGATCCTTCTCCCACCTGGCCGCCAAGACTTGGAACGCCCTCCCCACCGAACTACGCCTGACCCAAGACCACCTCTCCTTCAGGAAGAAGCTCAAGACCTGGCTGTTCGAGCAGTAGCGGACCCCCCCCCCCCCCAGCGCCTTGAGACCCTCCGGGTGAGTAGTGCGCTTTATAAATGCCTTTGATTGATTGATTGATTGATCAGGCCAACTTCTCACATTGGTGAGCAGCGGTTGGGATCTGAGCTTGCTGTTGTAATACCATTGTAATCTTGAGATACTAAATTGAAAGATCACACAGATATTGTTTAGGTACATATAACATAGATTATAATACTTAAGTCCTACTGGACTTAGTTGTTGTAGGTTGAAGGGCCTAACACACCCTGACTACAACTACTAGAGAGGTTTAGTAGAAACAACTAGTGTAGGTAGGTGCACACACCACACCCTCACTAGATCATGTCTCTGGGAGGAGATAAAGGAGATTCTCTCTCAGGAGGGGCAGGTCTGAGAAAGATCCCCTCTAGATAGGATACCCTAACTTTTCAGGAGATGAGACAATTGTGTACCTCCAGAAAGTTAAAACAGGGTGCAAACCCTACCCTCCTTCAGCTAGTACAGATCCTAGAGGAATATGATGCTCTTAGGGCCTCACAGGCTGGTACCCTAGGTACAGGGGAGGGTCTACCCACTACAGATGAGTCAGATGGGACTTCAAATGAGGAGGTAGACAGCCAGGGCCAAGTAGGAAGACTTAGCCAGGCTAACCTAAGCTTACATGGGAGTTTGCATGGGGTCCTCCCATACAGACCCCCAAGTGGGCTTAAACAGAGAAGCAGGAGAGACAGATCCCCTTCAAGGGAATCCATCCACTCCCATGTCTCTAGCATCTCTAATGCCTCTTCTCACAGGGGAATGACTTCCCCCCAGAGAAAAGAGCATGAAGCCAGAATGAGGGAAGCTAATCTAAGGATTGAGAGGGAAGAACTTGCCCTTGCCAAGGAGAAGCTTGCTCTGGCTAGAGAGCAAAAGTTAAGTGGGTTAGAACCCACTGGTGGCAGCAATATCCCTAAGGATAGAGACAGGAACTATGATAATTGAAACCTGAGCAAGATTGTCCCTCCCTACAAGTGTGGGGATGACATCCACAAATGGATAACTGCTTTGGAGAGGGCTTGCAAAGTACAGCAGGTACCCCAAAGTCAGTGGGCAGCTATCTTGTGGCTGTCCTTCTCTGAGAAAGGTAGAGACAAGCTCCTCACAGTTAGTGATGAGGATGCAGACAATTACACTGTCCTGAAGAGTGCTCTAATTGATGGGTTTGGCCTAACCACTGAACAATACAGGTTGTTGTTCAGGGATACCCAGAAAACACAGACTCAGGACTGGACTGACTTTGTAGATTGTGCCACTAAGGCTCTGGAAGGCTGGCTAGTGGGAAGTAAGGTTAAGGACTATACAGGATTGTATAATTTGATCATGAGAGAACAAATCCTTAACAACTGTCAAAACCAGCTACTGCATCAACACCTGATTGATTCTGATCTGACTTCTCCCCAAGAATTGGGAAAGAAGGCAGATAGATGGGTCAGGACTAGAGTTAAGCAGAAAAACCAGAACCAGGGCGGTGATCAGAAAAAGGCAGACCAGAAGGGTAATGATCAGAAACAAAAAGACCAGAAGTCTTCACCAGGCCCCCAAAAGGCTCAGGGGGAGGGTGGTCCCAAAAAGGATAAAAAGAAAGATGGCCAAAAGAAACCATGGTGCAACTATTGTAAGTCCAACTCACATTGGTTTAGTGAGTGTACCAAAAAGGATAAGCCCCCAGCCACCATTGCCCCTAAGGCAACTGTACCCCCTAGTTCAGCTGTAAGTGGTGGTTCCCAGTAAAAGGGTGTAGTAGGGTTAACCCTGGGAACTGAGGAGGATTCTGGCCTAGTCAGGATACCTACTCAGGCTGTTCTGATCTGTGATGGGGACATAGCTTTGTCCTCTACTGTAGGCCCCAGTAACCTGGGCAAGTACAGACAGACTCCTTTTATCAACCAAAGAATGGCTCAGGCCTACAGGGACACTGGGGCTAGTGTCACAATGGTGACACCTGCCTTTGTGGACCCTGGACAGATCATGCTAGGTGAGAACTACCTAGTGACCAACGCTAGCAATGCCACTACCTCCCATAGTGTGGCAATTGTTAACTTCTCCTGGGATGGGGTAACTGGCCTCAAGAAAGTTGTTGTTAGTTCAGACCTTCCTGTGGAGTGTTTACTGGGCAATGATCTTGAAACTTCAGTTTGGTCTGAAGTGGAGTATAGGACCCATGCAGAAATGCTGGGGATAGATGCACATGTACTTGCTGTGACCAGGTCACAGGCCAAAAAGTGCACCACTGAACAAGTGCTGGATCCTGAACCTATGGACCAGTCACAAACCAAGAGAAAGAGCAGTAGGGTAAAGGCTGTGCCTTCCCCCCTGCCTCAGGCACTGGATCAGCCCTCACAGGAGGATGATTCTGAGAACCCTGAAGGAACTGTCCTAGAAGAACTTGAACCTGATCAGGTTGAGTTTCTTGGGACAGGGGGACCTTCAAGGGCAGATCTGAGGCAGGCACAATTAGACTGCCCCTCTCTTGAACCCCTCAGAGAGCAGGCTGCTGCTGAGGCTGCAGGGAATGCTCAAGGTACCCATAGAGTGTATTGGGACGAAGGGCTGCTGTATTCAGAGGCTAGAGACCCCAAGCCTGGTGCATCCAGGAGGTTGGTCATACCACTGAAGTTCAGAGGCTTCCTTCTTACCTTGGCCCATGATATTCTCCTTGCAGGACACTTAGGCCAGAACAAGACTTGGGACAGGCTTGTCCCTCACTTTCACTGGCCCCATATGTCAGAAGATACCAAGGAGTTTTGTCGCTCCTGTGTCACCTGCCAAGCCAGTGGCAAATCAGGTGGCACCACAAAGGCCCCCCTCATACCACTACCTGTGGTGGGGGTTCCCTTTGAAAGAGTGGGCATAGATATTGTAGGACCAATGGACCCACAACCTGTTGTGGCCCACAGGGAACGCAAAAGAGCACTGTCAGTCGGAGCGTCTACCCTCCGATGGAGGCGGACATAACGGGAACTACAAGTCCCATGGAACAATGCGGGCTGACGCTCGTGACGTCAGCGCGTTTGGCGCAGCGCTGAAGAAAAGGAACATCCGGTATCAGTCGGGTGCCGGTTATTTTGATATCCAGGTCGGAGTGCGGTGCGGACTGAGTGCGGCGTTCTGGTAGGGGTGCTCTGCACCAACCCCGTGGTTCCTAGCTGACTTTGTACGCACCTTTGTTCTTTGATACCTCCGTCGAGTCAGGCGGAGTGTAGTTTGGTTATTCGTTGTAGGAGTTTTCGTGGCCCCGTTGGATGCCACTTGGAGGTGTGCGGGGTCGCAATTCCAGTAGGATTGTTATATTTGCATATTACTATCACCATTTCGAGCCCGCCTTTTGACATTGAAGAGGGCGGAGGGCTGCAGCTAAGTTCCGAGCGAGAGCATCTCGCAACTGTGTTTTGTTGGCAAACCTCTACGAGGGAGGAGGAAAGGGCTGCTTCTAATTTCCGAGCGAGAGCATCTCGCAACTGTGTTTGGTTGGCCACCTCTACGAGGGAGGAGGCAAGCATCAGGGATATAGCTGACGCATCTATATGTAGTGAACATTGCCTCAGAAATATTGATACCGTGAAGGATCAGATTGAATTGAGAAACCTTCTAGGGCATTGTGAAAGTACTCATCATCCAGTGCCCTGCTGCATTTTATTTGTTCGTTTTGTAATCACTACAGGGGAGGAAAGGTCACTGCTAGCATACGTCCTTCCCCCCTGTTCAGAAAAGAATCCAGAACTCATGGTAGGTCAGGTCGCAGAGGGGTACTACGACAAGGGGGTATTCTTACGACTGCTACACCATAGGCTGACCAGTGTCTTGTCTGTAGGGTTCCAGTTGCCTGGGGATCAGGTCCTACCGGTCTCCTGCTTCCAGAGGGCTTTCTTTCTTTTACAGGTATAAGGGGGAGTTAGGGGAAAGTGATACAAGACAGCTAGGGATTGATTTAACCGCTGCCTCTTGTTCTTTCTCATTACAGATCTCCCTCCCTGCTGTCCCCTTCCTTTCCTTCCATCGCCTGATCACCCTTCTGTGTCTGTGCATATTATCTCAGACCAAGGGGTTATCGGGAGGTGGACCCCTTACAGCATCGTGCGACTGAGGACAACCGGACCACGACACAACCAGCATCTGGGCACAGATTCATACTGGTGATAGTGGACCATGCCACCAGGTATCCAGAAGCTATTCCCCTGAGGACCACAACAGCTCCTGTTGTGGCAAGGGCCCTACTTGGAGTATTCTCCAGAGTGGGCTTTCCAAAGGAGGTCATTTCTGACATAGGTGCCAACTTCATGTCAGGATATTTGACTGCAATGTGGAAGGAGTGTGGTGTGAACTACAAGTTCACCACACCCTATCACCCACATTGCAATGGGTTTGTTGAGAGATTCAACAAGACCCTAAAGGGAATGATAAAAGGTTTACCAGACAAGCTTAGGCGAAGATGGGACATCCTTTTACCCTGCCTTCTGTTTGCTTACAGAGAGGTCCCACAAAAGGGGGTTGGCTACAGCCCTTTTGAGCTTTTGTTTGGGCATCCTGTAAGAGGACCCCTATGTTTAGTAAGGGAAGGATGGGAGAGACCTCTCAGACAACCCAAACTTGATATAGTGGATTATGTACTTGGTCTCCGCTCCAGGATGGCAGAGTATATGAAGAAGGCTTCTAAAAACTTTGAGGCAAGCCAAGAACTCCAAAAAGCTTGGCATGACCAAAAGGCTGTGCTGACTGTTTACCAGCCAGGGCAGAAAGTGTGGGTGTTGGAGCCAGTGGCCCCAGCAGCACTCCAAGACAAATGGTCTGGACCCCACACTATTGTTGAGAAAAAGGGAGAAGTCACCTACTTGGTGGACCTTGGGACTCCCAGAAGCCCCCACAGGGTGCTTCGTGTCAACAGATTGAAAGCATATGTTGACAGGGCAGACATGGGCTTACTCATGGCTACAGATGAGGGGCAGGAGGAAGAGAGTGACCCTCTCCCAGACCTGTTGACTCAGAACCCTGATGATGGCTCAGTTGATGGTGTGGTCTTTTCTGACAGCCTCACTGTCCATCAGCAACAGGACTGCACACAAGTTCTGCAATCCTACAGACATATGTTCTCTCTGACCCCAAGTCAGACAAACTGGTGCACCCATGAGGTGGACACTGGTGACAGTCTGCCTGTGAAGAGTAAAATCTACAGGCAACCTGACCATGTCAGGGACTGCATAAAAGTTGAGGTACAAAAGATGTTGGAGCTGGGAGTCATTGAACCTTCAGAGAGCCCTTGGGCTAGTCCTGTAGTTCTTGTGCCAAAACCTCACACCCAAGATGGTAAGAGAGAGATGAGATTTGCGTGGATTACAGAGGTCTCAATGCTGTCACTAGGACAGATGCCCACCCAATACCTAGGGCAGATGAGCTCATTGACAGACTGGCAGCTGCTATGTTTTTGAGCACATTTGACCTGACAGCAGGCTACTGGCAAATCAGACTAGCTGAGAATGCAAAGGCCAAAACTGCTTTCTCGACCCCAGGAGGACATTATCAATTTGTGGTAATGCCCTTTGGTTTGAAGAATGCACCTGCCACTTTCCAAAGGTTGGTGAATCAAGTCCTTACTGGGTTGGATGATTACTGTGCATCTTATCTTGATGATATTGCTGTCTTTAGCTCCACCTGGGAGGATCACCTGGTCCACCTGAGGAATGTTTTAGAGGCCCTGCAAAAGGCAGGCCTCACTATCAAGGCCACTAAGTGCCAGATAGGGCAGAGCAAGGTTATATACCTGGGCCACCTAGTTGGTGGGGGTCAGGTTCAACCACTGGAGAGCAAGACCCAGACCATAAAGGACTGGACTCCTCCAACTACCCAGACTCAGGTCAGAGCTTTCTTGGGCCTGACTGGGTACTACAGAAAGTTTGTTAAGAACTATGGGTCCATTGTGACACCACTTAATGACTTGACCTCCAAGAAAATGCCAAAGAAAGTTCAGTGGACAGTAAGCTGTCAAAAAGCATTTGATGACCTGAAGCAGGTCATGTGCAGTGCACCTATTCTGAAAAGTCCAGACTACTCCAAAGAGTTCATTGTCCAGACAGATGCTTCTGAGTTGGGTGTGGGAGCTGTTCTTTCACAACTTAATATAGATGGTCAAGACCAGCCCATTGCTTTTATAAGTAGAAGGCTGACCCCCAGAGAGAAACGTTGGTCAGCTATTGAGAGGGAGGCCTTTGCTGTGGTTTGGGCCCTGAAGAAGCTGAGGCCATACTTGTTTGGCACTCACTTCAAGATTCAGACAGACCATAAGCCCCTCTTGTGGCTAAATCAGATGAAGGGTGAAAATCCCAAACTTCTTAGGTGGTCCATTTCCCTACAGGGGATGGACTTCACAGCGGAACATAGACCTGGGACTGACCATGCCAATACAGATGGACTCTCCAGATATTTCCACTTAGAACATGAAGTCTCAACTGGTCAAGGTTAGTTTAATGTCCCTAAGTTTGGGGGGGGGGGGGTTGTGTAGGAGAGTAGGGTCTGCTTTCTATGTTCACCCCCACTTTTTGCTTTTGCTTTACTGGTTTTCGACTTAGATGTGGCTGTGGGCCTGCTAATCAGACCCACAGCCCTGCTGTTCTCTCTCTAAATTAATACTATGTACTTTAGGTGCATAACCCATTTGGATAGGGTCACCTTATTGGCCCCTGTACAGTGTACCTTAGGTACCCAGGGCATAGGTGTATCCTAGGCCTACCAGGGGCTGCAGCATGTATTATGCCACCCCTGGCCTGGCCTTCCATTATGACACAACTGGCTGATCACTCAGCTGGGGCAAGGTCGTGTAATTACCCCTTGCTTAGGTGTAGTATTCCTATACCTACCTTATATATAGACACATGTGTACCTATCAGCCACTCCTATGGCAGCCCTAAACAATCCTGGAGGCAGAGTGCTTGGTAACATGTGAGATGGTGCTCTAGCATGAGCTGAGCCTGTCTGCAGCTTTCGGAACCATGTCCTTATAGCTGTTCTATGATATAGCCTACCATATACTATTAAAGTACCTTATAATCTTAAACGGTTATGGTAACTATGGTTTGGCTTTATCAAAACATGTCGTGTAAGGTGTCTAACACTTTGGAAGAATACCCCCATCCCATTTCTGGGGATGAGGATATTATCTCTCCCTTCTAGAGGGAGAAGACATGTTGAAACCTACTTACCCGGTTAAAGTTAACCAGAGCCCCAGCATCACAAATGGATGCTGCTGCCATGACACAAGTCTGACCTCCTGCTGCTGGGAGGGATCCCGGCACGGGAGGCTTGGACAATAGGTTTCCTGCCTTGGGAGGTGCGAGCACCACCCCGGACAGGCCTTAGTGTATTGGGGCAGGGAGGGATGAAAGAAACGAGACACTGCCTGGGGCACACAAGGTGTCCCATGCATAGTCCAGTTCAAACCGGTTCTGGGGCACACCAGCCCCAGTCCTGGCACGCAACTGGACAAAGGGAAGGGGGTGTAACCACCCCCCTCCCAGGTCCCACCCATAAGGCGTGACCTAGCAGGCAACCCAGCCCCCCAGATTAGTATAAGAGAGGTAGCTGGGCCCCAGGAGATTAGATTATCCTGAACCTGCAACTTGAACAGAAACTCTGGACCTTCGACATTCGACGAAAGAAGAAGACTGAAGAATCTCCCTTGTGGCCAAGGAGTGGCTACCCTGTGCAAACAGGCACCATCAAGAGACTTACCCTTTGCTGAAGTTCTACGAGGGACTGACTGCAGAGCCCGACCAGAGCCTTGACTTCCAGACTTCTCCGACCCTGATCCACATCCACAGCCGAGCTGAGATCCGTGGAGGCGACGAGAGACGTGGGACCGGCTACCTGGGAAAAGTGGTGAGTATCTTCCAGCGCAGCTTCTGAGGTACCCTCGAAGTTGTGCACCGGGGATTGAGAAGCCCCAAGCACCATCTGCACCGAAGATCAACCCCCCCACACTCCACGAGTCCTGCGTGGGGCCCTTCTGCATTTTCCTGCTTGCCGAGTCTGTCTGGTTGCTTGCCCGTTGGCTAGCGGCCTTTGCAACGACACACCTTTGAATCTTCACTGCTGGTTTTGTTCCTCCAGGCTGGCTCCTGCTCCTCTGCAAAAGAGAAGCACCCCAGACCTTCCTGGTCTGCACCAGAAGCAAGTCCTCCATTCTTCGTGGGTTCCGCTTGCCAAGGCTTGGTGAGTCCTAGTTCGACTACGACGCCGCCGACAGCAAGAGCCTTCGTGGGACAGCTCGCCTCCTGGTCCTGGTCATCCTCGACGTCTCCTGGTACCCGTGGCTGCTGCGACAAGCTTCACCTCTTCACCTGCAATCTTCACGACATCGCCTGGTTCCTTCCTGGTTCCACGTGGTCACTGGCTAGTGACCCAGACTCTGTCCCTTCTGCTTGCAGGTATCCTCTCTTCTTGATCCCAGCCTCGGGATCCACCGGACACTCTTCACTGACTGCCTGTCAGCAACTTTCCTTCAGGCATCCATAGAAGTCCACGACGAAACCCGACGCAAGTTCACACCTACGCACCCGCAGCCCGTGGGCTAGGTAACTTGGGTACTTCGGTGCTCACAAGGGTATTGACTATCCTAGGGTCTAGTTTCCGAGTCTCGACTTTCTAGCTATACCAGAAGTGTCCTAAAACTGCTTATTTCTAACTGCTAGTGATTCTATTGACTTTTACGCATTACGCGTGAGTGTTTCCACTCTGCACCTGAATCCCGTGGGCCTCCCACTTCCTAACTGTTGGTAGTGTAGTGTAGCCCCAGCGATTCCCTAGGCCTAGGCCTATTCTATTTCCGTGACAGTGGTCCTTATACCACTTCTTTAGTATATAGTTTGCGTGGCTCCTAGGGCCTAACTGTATTACTTACCTGTGTGACTTAATGTATGCTTAAATAAGACTGTGTTGTACTTACCTCGAATCTCATAAAGAGTGCTGAGGGTTTGACTAGAATAAATACACTTTATTTTATATATATATATATATCTGTTGTGGTGTCCTTTCATTTGGTATTCAAGGGATTATATATGGTATCACAGCTGGCTTCACATGCCATTCAGAGTTTAGCCTAAGCCTGCTCTTGTCCATGCTACCACTAGGATAGCTGGTCTATAAGGTTGACTTTACAACCAATCACCATAAGGGTTGTTTGGACTGATATAAGGTGTACACTAGAACTAGTGACATCATACATCAGGCCAACTTCGAACACCGAGGTATTGCTTTATGTGGGATGGTTGTAGCTGGGACTTTTGGTGATTGACCGTGAAACCCAGTTGGTGAAGTAGTTGGATTGTGGTGGAGGTGTGTTGTACACACTGATTGTATGAACTGGCTTTTATCAGCCAGTCGTCTAGGTACGGGAAGACGTGAATGTGTTGTCTTCGTAAGTGTGCTGCCACCACTGCTAGGCACTTGGTGAATACTCGTGGTGCTGTTGTGACTCTGAATGGGAGCACTTTGAATTGGTAGTGTTGCCCGTCCACTACAAATCTGAGGTACTTCCTGTGAGCGTAGTGCACTGGGATGTGAAAGTACGCGTCTTTTAAGTCCAGAGTGGTGAGGAAGTCGTTTTGTGAGAGGAGCGGAAGTACCTGCTGAAGCGTTACCATGAGAAAATGGTCTGAGTGTATGTATGTGTTTAGGGGCCGGAGATCCAGGATGGGTCGGAGGGTCTCGTCCCTCTTTGGTATGAGAAAATATAGGGAGTAGACCCCCATATTTTGTTGTTTGATAGGAACTTGTTCTATTGCCTGCATTTGTAGAAGGGTGGTCACCTCTTTCTTCAGCAATATTAAATGTTGTTGTGACATTGGGCGCTGTCTGGGTGGAATGTTTGGGGGGGTAGATTTTAGTTCTAGGCAGTAGCCTGATTGGAATATCTGTGTCACCCATTTGTCTGAGGTGATGGTCGCCCAGACTGGAAGGAAATTTTGAAGTCTGCCCCCGACCGGAGTGGGATGGTCTGGGGGGAGTGAGGGGAAGTCATTGTGTAGGCGGTGTGGCAGAGCGGGCGGTATTTGTTTTGCCTCTGCCTTTATTGTTGTTACACCTATAGCCGCCTCTTTGATACCCCTTTGTGAAGGTGAACTGAGTGGGGGATTTGTAGGAAGTGGACGCGTTGTCTGAGGAGTAAACTCCCGATGTACTCCAAAAGGAAGAGCGGCAAAAGGAGCGTCTCGGAGTGTGTGACTGTAAGGCTCCCATGGATTTCGCCGTATCCGTGTCTTTTTTCATTTTTTCGAGGGCCTCATCCACGTTTGGGCCAAATAGGTGTTCCTGGTCAAAAGGGTGATTAAGGATGGAGGCTTGTACCTCCGGTTTAAACCCTGATATTCGTAGCCAAGCATGGCGACGGAGGAGGACATTAGTGTTAATGGCCCTGGAAGCTGTGTCTGCTGCATCTAGGGCACCGCGTATAGAGGTGTTAGTGATCGTCTTACCCTCTTGAATTAATTCGTTGGCCCTAGATTTATATTTTTCAGGGAGGTGGTGCATGATGCTTTCTAATTCATCATAATGTGCCCTATCATATCTAGCCAATTGTGCTTGTGTATTGGCGATACGCCACATATTGGCTGCCTGTGACGCAGTGCGTTTTCCTGATGCGTCTAGGAGCTTGGACTCCTTATCAGGTGGTGGTGCCTCGCCTGACGCCTGGGAATTTGATCTCTTTCGTGCAGTGGACACCACTAGGGAATCCAGTGTTGCTGGCCCCCTGATGTAGGCGGGATCTGTGGGTGCAGCTTTGCATTTTTTGTCTATGCGCGGGTGAATGACCCTGGCCCTAACTGGGTCTTTAAAGACTTCTGGCGTATGTTTTACCACACATTTAAGCATAGGTAATGTAGAGGTAGACCTATGTGTGGTATCAAATGTGTCGAGGAGGAAATCCTCCTCCACGGGGTCAGTATGTAAGTCTACCCCGTGATAATGTGCCGCCCTCTGAACTAGATGGTGAAACCCCAGTGAGTCTTCCGGTGGAGATGGCCTGGAGGGGTAAAGGTCATCTTGTGGGACATCGGGGATGTCCGGGTTATTGTAGTCGCCCCATGGGTCTGGGGATCCTGTAGGGGTGGGGTCTTGTGGCACATCCCCTAGATCATGATATGGGTCTCCATGATCATCATCGTCTGGAGACGGGGTCGGAGAACGATGAGGTGGGGGTAGAGAGGGTGGGGAAGGTGGAGGGGGTGGAGGTGGAGGAGATGGAGGAGGTGGGGAGGGTACTCTGAATGGAGAGGTAGCAGAGTCCCTCCTCTTTGGAGGTGGAGGGGGAGCCGGTTTGTCCAAATGTCTCTTTTTGGTAGAGAGTGTCAAATGACCAGTTTTTGGATCCTTGGTGAGAGTCTTTTGCAAAGGATCCGTGTAAATAGTTCTTGTGAAAGTGTTTGGTCCGTCGGCGCCGAAGGCGTCTGGGCCGTTGTCTTTTTTGGCTTTTGGGTGCCGGTTTGTTGCTTAGAACCTGGCTTGGGAATTTCCGGTGTTTTGGTCGGCGCCGAGGTGGATTTCGGCTTGGAAGTGTCGGTGCCGGTGGCCTTATGGGTCTTGGTCGGTACCTAAGATGGTGTCGGTACCGAAGAGCTGGGTTTCGACCCCGAAAGCTTTGGTGCGGAGCTCAGTGTCGAGGTGGAGGCCATTTTCATTCTCGGTGCCGAAGCGTGTTTCTCGGCACCACTGGTAGGCTGGCTCGAGCCCGAGCCGCCGGAAGGCTTGCTTGGCTTCTTCACCGGGCCCGAAGGTGGGGTGTGTGAAGCGGTATCTTTGGTTTTGCCTAGGCCCGGAGGCGAGGGTGTGACCGCAGCCTTTTTGGGAGCCGGCAAGGGTGTGGGGGGGGTTATAGTACTCACGACCCTCTGCGCCGGAGTGATGTCCTCCACATCTGACTCATCGGCCTCGGAAGCGCTGACGAGGTCCTCTTCGGTGCGCTGCTGTCCCGGATCTTCGATGTCGTCTCCGAAGATATTGACTGGAGCGGAGGTCGAGGAGTGTGCCATGTTCCTTCTGGCTCTTCGGTCCCGAATAGTCTTTTTCGATCGGAAAGACGTACAGTCTCGAGCCTCGTGTTCAGGGGAGAGGCAGAGGTTGCATACCTCATGAAGATCGGTGTGGGGGAATTTGGAACCACATCGAGGGCAGTTCTTGAATGGAGTTCTTTCCATCAGCCGGGACCGGAGCTTGGGTAGGCCCGAAGGCCGCCGTCGACGACTGGAACCGAAGGTTTGCCGATGAGAAGGTACGTTGATTGAGGAGATCGCGATCGAAACAATACCGCGATTTGGGGTGAGGATTCCGCGTCGATCGTCGAACTGGAAACTGTTCGGAACCGGAGCGCGAAGATTACATCCGAGCCCGATGGCGGAAAAAAGCAATCTGAGGATGGAGCCGAAGCCCATGCGCAATACGATCCAAAGGAGGAGTCACCGACCTCGTGACTTCCAAAGACTTTCCAAGAGGAAAAACAAACTGCAAACATCCGGGCCCAACACCAGATGGCGATCTATGCAAAAGTGTGTAGATCTGCAGCTCATATGCCTCGAACATTACTTTACAAATTAGTTTCCTAGAGAAAAGGTAAGTCAGTCAGTTTTTGTATATTAGCAGTTTCTTGCAGTTTCTTACAGTTTCATACACATCAACTGACACTTAAGAACAATTTTCATAAGAAAACAGTTCAATGCAATTGTATGGGAGATAACAATGTTATCAACTTAACGGTAAGTACTAAGGTTTGGGAGTTGGTTTTCTGGGGTTAGAACCAGGGTTCGCCCGGGATCAAGGATGCACTCTTAAAGCACCCTCAACGGCACTAGGGTGGCCGCGTGCAGAGTGCTGAGGCCCGATGTTATCCAATGGGGAACAGGGGGCCTCCGGTTGGTGGCTGCTTACGAGCAAGCTACAAGGTTGTGGGAGCAAAGCTCCTGGACTTAGACTCAGGGCAAAGGGAGATCCGGTTTAGCACACAAGGTGCACCCACAACGGCGCAGGGGCGGCCGGCTGCTGTTTTGGCATTGGGTGCCCTTTGTTTCCAATAGGGATTTTCTGGTTGCAATAAAGACTGCAGGCTCAGGGATTAAGATCTTCTGGAGGCGACCACTGGTTGGAGAGGTAAGTTGGGATGTTTTGGGATGCTGGGACACCGTCGCCGGGTGCAGTTTTGGCGTTGGGTGCCCTTTGTTTCCAATAGGGATTTTCCGGTTGCAACAAACACTGCAGGCTCAGGGATGAAGATCTACTGGAGGAGATGACCGGTTGGAGAGGTAAGTTGAGATGTTTTGGGATGCCGTGACACCGTCGGTTGGGCCACCCAAGGCAGTAGGACGTCTGATGCATGGATGTCTTTTGGCGTCTGGTTTTTCTTACCAACTCTGGTCGGGGGATCCTCCAGAAAGGGGCTGCCAGTGTCGGTTGGAGACTTGAGGTAGGTCAGGGATCACCAGATCCCAGGGCAGGATAGCTGGAGAGCCTTCCTCGTGGTGTTGTGTCACTCAAACTGGGGCATGGGCATCGGGTGTAGACTCGCGGATTTAGCAGGAGCCAGAGTCTGCGGGTGAGCAAATCCGGTGCTCACGGGAGAAAATGTCTGGTTTTGGAAGGCAGTGCAGGTCCTCCGGGTTTTTGGGGGCTGCAGGACACAGGAATTTAGCTATACTCAGTTGAGGTTGGGAGAGGCCGGTAGGGCTGAGACCAAGTCAGCTGGTGTCCTCCTCTTCTTCTTCAGCACAACTCTTCGGTTCTTCTTGTTTCTTCTCCTCTGACGAGGCAAAGTTCAGGGTTGCCCCTAAATACTAAATTTAGGGGTGTTACCAATGGGTCCCTTCCTTGGGGTGGGTATACCCCCTATTATGCCACCCTCCAGTGGGGTGGGCATAAGCCTCACACTGGTTGGCTGGGTCCTCCCCCCCCCCCCCTCTTCAAGATAGCTGGAATTGAGAGTTGGGCTTCACCTCGCCTCCCCCACCTAAGTGGTGGGTTGGCAAAGGTGGGCACACCTCTCCTCCTAAATTGTTTTTCCCGACAATTCTCCTATCCAATGTGGAGGTCAAAACCGGCAAGAAGGGGGAGAGGGGGGGGGGGGGGGGGGACAGTTGATGGTAGCATCAAATGGTTGGGGTAGCTCACAAAGGCTGCAAGCCTTTGAAGCATCCCATGTGTGGACCCTGCCCATCCTGGGGGAGGTAGCTTTGCACCTCGTCCTAGGATGTGCTTGGTTTCAGGAACCCCAGAGGGTCAGCCACTCGACCCATGGGTCGAGAAACATGTCTTGTGGTGGTAGCTGGCGAGCAGCACCTCAGCCAAGACACTAGGGGGCATCTCTAAGATGCCCTCTGAGTGCATTTTTCATAAAATCCCACTCTGGCATCAGTGTGGGTTTAATGTGCTGAGAAGTTAGATACCAAACTTTTCAGTAAGCCATTAGGGTGCTGTGGCATTCATAATGACAAACTCAAAGACCATATACTCTTTATGGCATTACTGCACTTACAATGTCGAAGAATTGACTTAGACAGTGTAGGGGTACGCGGCTCATGCACCTGTACCCTCACCACCGGTATAGTACACCCAGCTAGAGGGGTGGCTTACCTATGGCAGTGCAGCGGATTGTAGGCATAGCACACCGGATGTGTGCCATGTCGACTCTTCACCTTGTTCTGCACCAAAACACACAGCCTGCAATGGCAGTGTGTGTGTGTAAAGGGTGGCCCAAAAAGTGCTGCAGCCCTCGGAGGCCTTCCATGGTCACAGTGCCCTTGATACCTAGGGTACCTCTTACAAGGGGCTTACATGTGGCCAGAAAGTTGCCAATTGGGTTTGGCAACAGTACAGTTTGGGGAAAGAACATAGGCCGTGGGTACCTATTTGGCATGGACCCAGGGCACACTCAGTCAAAGTGCATCAACATTGGGGAAAGATGGGAGCAACCATGCAAAAAGGGGCACTTTCCTACAGTTTTCTTTTTCCTCGCTGTTGTTATTAATGCAAAAGGGTACATAAGCAGAGCGCTGCAGCACTCTATTTGTTGTGATCATAATTTGAAAAACGCAAATAAAGAGATTTGAACCATAAAATACCTAACCTCTGAAGATGCTTTAGTATAGCCAGAAGAACAGGAAAAATTAGACACGAAATCTCACTACCTTGGAAAAATATGCTAAATTAACAGAAAGGGAGCAGGTTTTAAAGGCATGTTATCAAGAATCCTTTCCTGATAAGATGAAGTAATTATCAAACGTGTTCGAATCAGTGGCCCTGCATGATAAGTAAAACTCATAGTTTTGAGTTTTTACATGATTTTAGTAAATACAGAGAGAAAAACAAAATTGTCTGTATCTATTTTTAAAAACAGTAAAATACAGGAAATTGCTCTTCTTTTCCATGACACAGCAAGCGATTATTCAAGACCTCCTGGCCAATACCTGTGTAGATTTACAACATGGAGAGCTTGGGGGGAAAAAGTGATAAAATACTCTTAAATAAGTAATATGTGTACACTTATGCCAACTATACTGCAGATATTTTCAGATGCGTGTATAATTATATTTGGCGACATAGATCCTAACACTATCAACGTAACAGAGATATGAGGGGTTGTTAGGACAGTTCTGAAATAGCTTGGCCTTAGTATGGTTTGCTGTATAGATGTCCGGGCCTGGATCAGAACTAACATATCACTACAAAATAGTTGGGTAACAGGTAGAGGAACCAGACCAGGGTACCCTTTAGCATCTCTGATTTTTGCCCCGACTTTGGAGCCCCCAGCATTATTAGTTTTTTAAAAAAAGCTTTTTATTTGTTTTATTGATAACATAAACAAAAATACTCGGCATAGCACATGGTGAGACACGAAAAATCTGGTACATATGGCAGATATTTTGGGAACATAGGCAATTTCAGGGATACATCACAGAAGTTGGAATGAGCATCAAGGGATACAGATTTGTCTTCAACGGGGGATGCAGGTGCAACACATATCTCCCCTGTAGGCGTTCCACTTAGACCATACAAGGGACCATTTTTTGGGGCAACCTCTTGCTACATAAACTGGCCCCCGGCATTATTAATACAAATTAGATTTCTGTCACAATTGAAGACCAGGCACCAATCATCTCCTTCTATGGCTAAATCAGTAGCTTTCTGGCCAAGGATCCCCATGTTTATATTGGGTAGAATAATCAAGGCAAAATTATCTTGGCACCTAGGCTCTCTAGGCTTACAGCATATATGGATACTTATACCAGACATTTCCTTCAAGAAGCTAAACGTATTACTGACCAGACAATCAAAGAAGCTTACCCGATGAATTGTCAGTGCTATACTGAGAGTCATAACCATGTTGACTAGCTGTAAAATGTGGTGCATTGATGGGATTAAGGATTTATAACCAGGTTACCACTATGACTAAAACATTCAATGCTACAGTAGTAAAAGTAATACTACTTTATTCGGTTGTCACAAACCATCAATGTACACACACACACAAAAATCGAATAATATTCAAGTAGTGCATAAAAACAGCAAGTATACAATTCAATATCAATTCATACTCATTGCAGCCCTAAAACAGTGTGAAATCTGCAATACTGCAATTCTATCCTAGTGTATAGTATGGCCTGTGTGAAACGCAAGCTCTGGTTTCAAAACAGGAAAGTACATCAGTAGCAGCATCCGAGAAGAATTTAGGATATCGACATAACCAAGACAGTACCAGCTTTATCAGTTACAAATTACCCCCTAATGGGGTAAGTGCAAATTACGGGCAGCAATCATGTACAAATAGAGATTACAGAGACAATTTCCTCATAAAATTCTAACAATTTATAAGATTAAAATGAAGTGTGTGAAATATATGGAAGTTAAAAAGTGACAGGAGAAATGGACAAATGGAGTAGCAGCTTTTAAAATGATGCTTGTTTTGTACCAAATTGCCGGTAAAAAGGTACTTACTGCAAATAGAATTTTGGGAGATGTATTGCTTTTTAAAATCTTAAAAGCTACAAGGTATCTACTTATTCCCATGTCTCGGCACAATGGGCAGATCCATTTGCGATGTGAATTTTGGTACTCTGGACAAAAAAACAATTGTGTGTGTCTCATTCCGTCACTCGGGCCGCACAATGGGCAAATGGAGGAAAAGTGTTCATGGCACCATTTAGGAGTAAACAATCTTAATGGGAGGATCCCGAGGAGAAAGCGAATATAGAGACTCTTGACTAGGGGGGATGATACT
This sequence comes from Triturus cristatus, assembly GCF_964204655.1. Classification (NCBI taxonomy): domain Eukaryota; kingdom Metazoa; phylum Chordata; class Amphibia; order Caudata; family Salamandridae; genus Triturus; species Triturus cristatus. Next base: position 286,416,012 of record NC_140594.1, on the reverse strand, counting down.
AGGTCTAAGCATTGTTAAAAAAACAGTGAGGGCTTAAAATCTAAGAACATATTGGTCAGGGAACCATTTCAGCTATTTTTTATGTAATCTTTATTGATGTAAGCCCAATATCATGATTTCAATGCACTAAGGTCTGTTTTGCAAACTGCAGTAGGCTCTGCCCGGAGCCTTTGTAATCCCAGTTTCCCAATCCAGATCCTTATAGTCTCTTAACTCAGGTGTAATCCAGAGGCGGACTCAATATACTAGTAATTTTAATACAGCCAAGTCTGCAATTCTTGTTAGTCCCAGATCAAAATAAAATGGGATAATGGGTGAGTTGGTTGGAACAAAGACCAGTTTCCTAACAAAGTTGTTTACAGCTATAAAGAATGAACGTCAGCATGACCCCAGATCTCAGGGCAATAGAGTGTAGGGCCTTGGCACGATAAATCTCCTGGACTGGCGAGACTACGCCTGCTGCTGAATGCCTATGCAGTCTAATGATAGCATTTGATTGATTCTCGATTACAAAAATGCTCTTGTTCAGTTGCCCTGACCACTTAAAGTTCTCCATGAATCTGACACCTAGATAGTCAAAACTGTCTACCCTTTCAAGGACCTCACTGCCAACATGAATGAGTGAATTTTTACTCGTTGCCTTCCCCAGCACCATGTATTTGGTCATGTTTACATTTAGTTTCAAGCCCCTGGACCTGCAAAGACCTAAGAATTTGTCAACTAGAATTTGAAGTCCCATAGGCGTCTTAAAAATAAGGAGGGAGTCGTTGGTAAATAGGAGAATGGGTACCTTCCTGTTGTTCAAGACGGGGGAATTGTTTTTGTAATTTCCTTAAACATCCACAACATTGTTCATGTATAGAGAGAAGAATGTTGGCGCAAGAACTCACTTTTGCCGCACACCCCGTTCAATATGGATGTGTTCAACTCTTCATTAGGGTCCCAATGAACTTGTGCATAGTTGTTCTCATGAAGTTTGCTTATAAGCTGAACAAGGTTACCTGGAGCCCCAATGTTTAACAAAACGCGCCATAAATTTCAGCATGGGATGAGATCAATCGCTCCTCTTAAATCTGCAAATGCCAAATAGAGTTTCTGGTGTTGCAATAAAACGTATTTCCAGTGTAAAACGAAGAATCTAAAAATCTGGTTGATTATTTTTACCTTTGCCCTAAAGCCAGCTTGGAGGGGACATAATTCTATTAGAGTCCACCCAATCGAACGGTTTGTCAATTAGACTGATCAGCCTATAATTTGAGGGGGTCACTTGAGTCACCCTTTTTATATATTGTTATGATTTCTGCTCCCCTCCAAAATTCTGGTAATTCGCCCTTTACAGCTATTGCATTAGATAACAAATTTCAGTAGATAGTTCAGATTTGAGGCTCCGTTTTATATAGGTCTCCAGGAATTTTATCTCGGCCTGGTGCCTCGGCAGATTTTGAAGAGTCGATGGCTATACTTGTTACTTCAAGACTTAAAAGAACAGGGACAACGGCTTCTTCAGGATCCATGGTATTTGTCTCTCTAGGGGATACCTGACAACTATTTAACCTCCAATCGTTACAGTCTTTTACAGCATAAAGGGCGGTAAAGTGTGCCACCCATTTTTCAGGTAAGATATTAAAGTGGTGGGTTTTCACACTTTCTGTCTTGGTTTAGGCTACTAGGCACCAAAAAGTCCTATTGTAATTTGCTTTACTAGCGACTAACAAATCTTGCCAGAGTTTTTCGTCCCATTTCCATTTTGCCTGATTCAATAGGGCTTTGTAGGGATGTCTAGCTTTACTAATTGTGGACCTGTCACCATCTAGGATAGCCAACCTAAATTAACTCTTAACCTATTTACAGGCCTAGTCACACCACTCTTGCTCCTTGGCCAAATTTGGTTTTATGCGAGTCACATCCCGATAGAAAACCTTTTGCATACCCCCCCAATCATCTGATTGTGCACATTTAAAATGGGAATATCTACTTCACTTAACCCCACGTATTCCGCTAAAAAAGCAACATACAACCCCGTATATCTGTGAATATAGTTTTTGATTTGACATAACTTTGGGCCATGTAACATAACGACAGTTCTTAGTTACAGAGGATACAGGAACTACTGTATAACAGGAATCATTTTTCCGCCTCAGGGACTGTACTGCTCGATTTTCCCGGCCCTATTGTGTTGATGGGTGATTAGGGTGACTTCAGTCTCTCTACCATTCAAGCCTAAGGGTTAGAGTAGTGAATGAAGTCTATTTTCTAGGCACTTCGACATGATCCTGTGTTCTTCCCCATAGATTAGGGCTTGCACACATATACTAGGGGATAGATTCGTTAGTCTTAGGGATAACCTGCCCTGTAGTGAGGGTATTTCATGGAGCCGTGCTGAATTCAGGCCTGGTAGGCCTCAAACGGGGGAGACTCCATCTTTCTTTCTGCTCCAGCAGCTTGAGATGCTTCTAGGTTAAAGGGGATGTTTTAGTTATGAGGTGTTATTCGCTTGGAGAGAACCGGTTCAGACCGGCCCTTATCGAAGGATTGTATTTTTCTTCATGCCGAAGACGCTACATCAGGCCGGCCGGCTGGGAAAGTGTCCTTGGCACGGGGAGGTACAAGAATTTGGTGGGCGGCAGGTTACGGGCTGGAATTTTCCATGAGAAAATGCACCTCTATATTAGTGAAAGTCTGAGGCAGATACTGGCACTTATTCTTTCAATCCATAGGCGGCACCTAGCCGTTAGCAGAAAAGCTACTACTTATTCCAGGGAAGACAGATGATAAACTTAAGGATGGAGAAAAACCGAGGAGCAGATACCCTCCTAGCAGAATAGCCAGAGAGGAGAGAGTAGCCGATGAGGAAGAGATCCCAGTGACTCGGAGAAGGGAGAAGGGAACAGACCCGTGATTGCGGAGGTGTTACTTCCAAGCGAGCCGAGGCACAGACGAGGAGGGAACCTAGATGACCATTGAGTGCAGGCTACACACGACTAAGGTGATGTCGACCCCTTTCTTATTAGAGTATACAATCTAATCTTTCACTTTTCTTTGCAGGATATGTGTCATATAGTACTGTTGTGATTGCGTATGTAATTGGTAATAAAGTACTCAGTTTGTAGTGAATCAACATGTGCTGTGTGTTCTTGTATAAGGGGGTAGCCTATTCTTCTAGTTAGCTGTGACTTGACATGAACAGATGTTAACACTGGTCAGGTAAGTGGTAACTGAATAAAGGAGGGAGAAGCCCCTCAAACCAGAGAACAGGTTGTGCTCAAACTAGCAGTTCTTGTGTGATCCGATGAATAGTAAAACTGATTCCCTTGTTGTATGTTATGGTAATTATAGGATTAACTTGTACTGAGTCTGCCGTCTGGGTAGGAAGCCCTGGGTCCGTTTGGGACCGCGAGGCTAAGGCTGCCGTCTGGGCAGGAAGTCCTGGGTCCGTTTGGGACCGCGAGGCTAAGGCTGCCGTTTGGGTAGGAAGCCCTGGGTCCGTTTGGGACCGCGAGGCTAAGGCTGCCGTCTGGGTAGGAAGTCCTGGGTCCGTTCGGGACCGCGAGGCTAAGGCTGCCGTCTGGGTAGGAAGCCCTGGGTCCGTTTGGGACCGCGAGGCTAAGGCTGCCGTCTGGGTAGGAAGTCCTGGGTCCGTTTGGGACCGCGAGGCTAAGGCTGCCGTCTGGGTAGGAAGCCCTGGGTCCGTTTGGGACCGCGAGGCTAAGGCTGCCGTCTGGGTAGGTAGTCCTGGGTCCGTTTGGGACCGCGAGGCTAAGGCTGCCGTCTGGGCAGGAAGTCCTGGGTCCGTTTGGGACCGCGAGGCTAAGGCTGCCGTCTGGGCAGGAAGTCCTGGGTCCGTTTGGGACCGCGAGGCTAAGGCTGCCATCTGGGTAGGAAGTCCTGGGTCCGTTTGGGACCGCGAGGCTAAGGCTGCCGTCTGGGTAGGAAGCCCTGGGTCCGTCTGGGACCGCGAGGCTAAGGCTGCCGTCTGGGTAGGAAGTCCTGGGTCCGTCTGGGATCGCGAGGCCGCCACTTGTATTATAAGAGGTCTTAGTATATATAGTAGGAATTCCCTGTCCTTAGGTGGTATAAATATATGTGGTTACTTATTGTGAATAGGCCCTAGGGAGGGGGTAACGTTCTGGCTGGGTTAGAGAGGCTCTGTTGAGCGGGTTCTATCTGATCCGAAAACCCAAGCAGAACAGGGGTTCTCCAGTGAATATTACTTTCAGAGAGTTATGGTCACAGATGGAACACACAACCACTTTCATGTCAGCCAAAAGTGACAATAACCTCACATCAATGAGAACATAATCAATAACACTAGAGCATGTTCCTCTCTTGAAGGTAGGTGCTCTATCATGGTCAGAAATGGTACGCCCACTGGAAGCCCTGAGCCCTCTGCTGATCATTAGTGAGGCTAATTTAGGCGCAGAGGTAGAGAAATGTTTCCTTTGTAGCCCTGTCAGCGACGGGATACCCCAGTTTTCATCTTCCTCTCCAATAATCAAATTTTTGTATTGGTAGGGTTCATATGAAGTGTTAAAATCCTCTGCCACTATTACTTTTGTTTCTGACTGTAGAGTGTCCAAAACATCATCCAAAAGAGAGAGAGTAGAAGATTTATCGTTCACTCTGTTGTCCTAACATAAATATCTATAAGGGACCAAGCAAAGTCCTGTGGCAAGAATCAAAATAATCCCCATTAGATGAGACAGATACTTTCAGTGGTATAAGTCAACTAAAACAGCAATTTCTATCAACGATTAAAAGGCCCCCAATTGCTCTCCCAAAACGCTTTGCTGGCTCCACTTCTACACTGAAAGTAGTAGAACCATCTATGAACGCTCTCTCGGTAGCCCATGTTTCTTGGAGCATGCACATGTCATGCACCTCAATATACGACACCTAATCTGGATCGGTAAACTTTGGCCCTAAATCCAGGTACATTCCAAGATAATAAATTAATATAGCCTTATAGCCCGCCGTAGCGGGCTATACCAGCTATTAAAGGCCCGCTGCAGCGTTAAAGGCCCGAGCCGAAGGCGAGGGACTTTAACAAAGCAGCAGGACTTTAATTGCCGGTATAGCTCTGCTACGAAGGGCTATAAGGCTATTAGAACATTCTGCCACTAGAGGGCAGAATGTTCTAACAAATAAAACAAAGCCTTCAGGGAGCGCGAGGGGACTGAAATCCCCTCGGGCTCCCTGAAGCCTTTGTTCACAGCCAGAGCTGTGAACAAAGCAACATTGGAATTTTGGAGCTCCGGGCTTATACCAGCCATTATAAGCCCGGAGCACTCCATTGTTTTCAATGGAGCTTCCAACATTCCAATGTTCTAATAGCTGGTATAGCCCGCTACGGCGGGCTATAAGGCTATATTAATTTATTCGATATGCTTTGTGAAAACATTGGAATGTTGCTCTGCGGGCCTTTACCGGCCCGTAGAAGCACGGAGCACTCCATTGTCTACAATGGAGTGCTCCACATTCCAATGTTCTAATACTTGGTAACAGGCATCGATTCCTATTGGACTTAAGTTCTGATTGGTAACATGGACAGGGTGGCTCATCTATATATGTGCTGGAGTTCCTAGCTGTCATGTTATTCGGGATAAACTTATGCCTCAAATCTTCTTGGGTGTCGCCCATATTATCCATAGATAACTGGACAAGTACATTTTCTCTGGTACAAATACTTGTCAGATAACGATTTGTGTTGTCTGAATCGGACTCTGACCACCATTGATCACAGTTAGATGAGATTAAGCATTATTAAGCACTTTTACATTGGTTACAACACAGATTTCATTCTTGTTGGGAATACAGGAAACCAGTTAAGGTTTTTTACTTGGTCAATCAATTTCATCCAAGTTCGATGTAGCAAGGGGAAAGTGTAGGAAGCTGGATCTGTGTATACTATACCAAAGCAAGGTATAGTGTGCACAGAGTCCAGTGGATCCCCAAAGGCTTACAAAGGTTAAAGTAGATGTACCTCACTCTTTATTTGTGGTAGTGTGGGCGAGCAGTAAGGCTTTATCAGAGGGTAGTGTTAAGCATTTACTGTACACACTCAGGCAAAAAATGATTCACACACTCAAAGACTGAACTCTGACCAATTGTTTTGTATAAAAATATTTCTTTGTTGTATTTTATTTTTAGAACCAAGCCTGAATTTGAATGTAAATACAGGTAGGTCAAATGTTCAGAAAAAAGTTCAAATTACTTTTCAGTTACTTTGCAATTACTTTTTAGATTACTTTACAGATTACTTTTTCTACTCATTATGATATGCCTAGATATCACACTGGGACATTTCCTAGATAAAAGGTAAGTAAGTCAGTTTTTGTAAACACACAGTTTCTTAGGTTTTCATACAATTTCCATCTCCACACAAAACAAATTCACAGAAAAGGGAGGAAATTAAGTTATCGGTTTAAAAGGTAAGTACTTGGTTGTGGGAGTTGGGTGTCTGGGGTTAGAGCCAGAGTTTCCAGGGTCAAGGATGCACTCAAAGAACACCCTCAGCGGCAAGCCATCGTTCTTCTTCGAGGCATTCACCGCTGTGGTGACACCACCGGTGCTACACTCTCAATTGTCGACACCTTCTATTACTTACCTTCCCATATGCTAAAGTTCATATGCTCACATTTGTCCTGAAGATGAACTCGAATAATTGAGTTCGAAACGTCGTCGACCTTACACAACTTGAACCTTTTGAACTGATTTAACAAAGAAAATGGTTCACTATTGTTGCCAATGCAATGCTCTTTTTTAAAGTTCACCCTCACCTGCACGTCACGCTTGTTGTCACTAAATATGTGAGCACTTGAATTCATCTTGTGTATAATAAATAAGTGTCATATATTGACCTCTCTTGTCCCCTTTCTCTATATTAAGTATCATTCTCCCATATGAGTCTTTGTACCTATACTAAATCATCTGCCCTCTTAAGGGCTTCTCTCTCTGTTCTGGACCTTCATAGGCCATCCAGAACCATTGTTCCCTTCTACATTGTATCACCCCAGGTTCGCATATAGGGGTACCCTTGTTCTTCATAACACGAGGACCAATGTTATCCAATGGGGAATAGGGAGCCTTGGGTGTGGGAGCAAAGCTCCGAGGGTTTAGCTCAGGGCAAAGGGGGATCCGATTTAGCACACAAGGTGCACTCACAGCGGAACAGGGGCGGCCTCATGCAGAGTGCTGATTTGGGGTCAGGTGCCCTGTTTTCAAAGGGAGTTTTGGGTTTTGGCTGCAGGTTCAGTCCAGGAAGTCTTCTGGGAGGAACCAACAGCTGGGCAGGTAATTTGGAGGGCTCGAGATGTAGGTGCACCTCTTCTCCAGGGCGGCCAGATGCAGGGGTGCCTTTTGAAGTCGGAATTTCACCTTACCGGGCCACTTGCGGCTGGGGTGTTCTCCGTTCAGAGGCTGCAGGTGACGTCAGAGTCCTGGAGGGGTCAACCCACGACAGACTCAGACTCTGGAGCACTGGGGGACCTCGCTGGGACCAGTGGGCCACTCAGATTTGGGCCATAGGAGATGGGTGGAGTGGTGAATCCAAGCGTCGGGTTTCTTTGTTTTCAGCAAGCTCGGAGTCTTGCTTTGGAGATTCTTTTGAACAGAGCTGCTCTTCACAGGAGATCAGATCTTTGTGGAAGGCAGTCAGTTCTCCCAAGGGTTCTGGAGGTCGCTGGCTGCAGGACAAGGCGACTTATGGCGTAGGATCTCTGGAAACTGCAAACGGGTCGGTAGGGCTGTGGCCAAGCCAGTTCTTTTCTGTAGTCTCCTCTGTTGGGCATCTTCTTTCGTCCTTTTTCGTAGGTGGCAGGAATCTGCTTTCTTGGTTCAGGGCTGCCCCCTAAATACTGTTTTTAAGGGGCGTTTAAGGGGTCTCGATGTCAGTAGCCCATAGGCTACTGACATTAGGGGACTACATCCTCGGTGTGCTCACCCCATGTGGGGAAGTGGTCACAATCCCTAATCCAGATTGGTGAGGGCCTACCATCTGCACGATGGCAGGCACGGAAGAGTGGGTTTCACCTCGCCTCCCCCACCTGAGGGGTGGGGTTGGCAGAGGTGGGCACACCTTCTGGGCTGCTCTAATTGTTTTCCGCCTGTCTTCCCGCCGAAAAGGAGGGGAGACAGGAAGGGACCCTGCTCCTGTTAGCAAGAGAAGCTGGGGGTCGCATTACAAAGGCGGCAAGGCCTTTGAAGTTCCCCTGCCACAGATGGCTATTTCTGACCTGGGGGAGGTATGACCACCTCCGCCCAGGAAAGGCTTTGTTTGTGGGCCCAGGGAGCATATGCTAACCCCCAGGGGTCCAGAAACATCTCTCGTGGTGGCAGGCTGGTGTTTACCAGTCAGGGAACACACCAGAGGCTGGTCGTTTTTCAGACGGTGTCTCAAAGATGCCCTCTGAGTGCATGGTATTTTAACTCCCACACTGGCATCAGTGTGGGTTTAATATACTGAGAAACTTGCTACCAAACTTGCCAGGCTTCAGTAAAGCCATTATGGAGCTGTGGAGTTCGTAATGACCAACATCCACACCATATACTCTTAATGGCTTTACTGCACTAACAATGTCTAAGAATGGACTTGGACACTGTAGGGGTACAGTGCTCATGCAACTGTACCCTCACCAGTGATATAGTGCACCCAGCTAGAGGGGTGTCCCTCCTATACCATATGCAGTGGACTGCAGGCATGGCACACAGGTATGTCGCCTCTTCACTTTTCTCTGCACCAAAACACCCCGCCTTCAATGGCAGTGAGTGTGTAAGGTACAGGACCTCCAATGGTGGCACAATATGGGCTGCAGCCCTTAAAGGCCTCCCCTGGTCACAGTGCCCTTGGTACCCATGGTAACTTTTACAAGGGACTTGCATGTAGCCAGAGAGGTGCCAATTGAGGGCACAATGGTACAGTTTTGGGAAAGAACACAGGCCTTGGGAACCTGATTGGCAGAGACCCAGGGCACATCCATTTAAAGTGCATCAGAAATCTGGCAAAATGTTTGGGGGGAGGGGTTACTGCAACAGAAACCCACTTTCCTACAGCAAGGAGGTAATAATACCCTGTGAGGCGGGAATGGACGGGACTGAAGTGTGTCAGTAGACGGAGGAAGCACTTTCCGCCTTATTCCCAACAGTTTGCCCCAGATAAATGATAAGTAAACAATCAGAGTGGACATAAATCTGGGACACAAGGCTACGTATTTTCTTAAGTTACTTTTCTGGAACACTGCTCTCAATCCATCACTACTGAGGTTGCAGAGTGTCTCTGACCCCTCCACAAACATGTGACAAATGAACTACTGTCTGTCAGATTTCATAGCTTATGCTTGCATGCCAGTTAAGTTTTAGATAGTAAGAATGATCTTTATGAAGGAGCCAGAAGTATACCCAGTTAATGTAAATCTTAATGCCCTAACAGAGGGGGAGGGCTACCTCGAAGCCTGTGTACCTCTACACAGACAATAGGATGAATTTGGTATGTGTTTTTTTTTATTTATTTTTTTATTTTTGTCCTCATTTGCCATATCCCTCATTTTCTGCGTACACCGACCACCTAGCGTGCCCACCGGTAGAAGACATGATTAATTCCTCAACCGAACCTAAGCACGATGGTATATTGGTGGATGATGGTAAGCCAGAAGAGGAAACACATCCCGACTGGATTTTAATACCAGCTATAGGATCTAAATGGAGTAAAAACCGGAGATTGAAGACCCAAGATCCTTGGGGTTTTTTTAGGCATAATCATTGGACCCGGGGAGAAAAAAAAAAAATAAATAAAAAAAAAAAACCCCGGCGCCCTATCTATGATGAATCAAAATGTCCCAAAATGCTCGATTGCCTTTGTTGCCTGGCCTGGCTAAGTCCATCTTTGATGTCTCGATCAGGGACGTCAGCCAGCCGGCATGCTGAGGCGCAGATGGGTCAACGCAGACTTTACAAATCTGTCTTCTAGCCAGAAGTATTGCATAGAATAAAAAGAGTCTGGCCTGGCCCATAATATTAGAGTCCAAACCAAAAACTATTAATGGCAAGGTGAGAGTCAGGTTGGCATCTAGAATGGAATTCAGCGATGTTATTACTTCATCCCAAAACCGGGCGATAGAGGGGCAATCTTTAAACATATGAATATCAGATGCATTGGGAAGATTGCATTTATTACACTTTTTATTTTGCTGGTACTTTGAAAGCCTTAACGGGGAGAGATAGGCCCGATGTACTGTGAAAAGATGGTTCCGTCTAAACCATGCAGGTTTCACAATTTTGTATAATATGGAGAAAGATTTAATCCAGTCCTCTTTGCAATGATAGTCCAGATCTTTTCCCCAAAGATCATCAGGAAGGGTGAAATCGCCATCAATATCTTCGAGCAAACTCCAATACCACAAGGCAACCTCCTTACCCCCCCTTTGCCGCTCTACCAGTAGTTGTTCTATGTTGCTAATAGCCCCCAAAGGAACCCCTTTTTCACCAAGAGCCCTGACCCAGCTTACAAGTTGTATATACTTAAATCTTGCCAATCCGGATCCAACCTTGCCCAGCAAATCGTCCCAAGATATAATGTCGCCTTCTAACAGAAGTTCCCCCCACCTTACAATTCCTGCATCCCTCAAAGGTATGGCCAATCGGTCTTTCAGCCAGGCCGGTAGGCCTGGGGAGTCCCAGATTGGTGCATAGTTGGAATAGTAAGAGAGCCCCAGGTTCTTCCTAACCGATGCCCAGGTCTTAGCCAAAGATTTTAAGATTTTTAATTTCACCTTTTTGAAAAATTGTTGGTCTCCATATTTAAACAAAAATCCGTCTAATGGTCCGCCCCCACTAGCATTGCATTATACATTAGCCCCAGTGAGATATTAGATGGAGACTTCAAGAGCATCCTTGAATATGAAAGCATAAAAGCCCATGCGTAATATTCTATATCTGGAAGTGCCAGCCCCCCCTTCTCTCTTCTCCTCCTCAGCTTTTTCCATGCAAGCCTGGTGGTTCTATAGTTCCAAATAAAGGAATTTATCTCTTTCTGACATCTGTTCAAGATTTTAGAGTCGAAAACCAAGGGGATAGTATTAAAGAGAAAAATGTATTTGGGCAGGATAGACATTTTAATGAGGTTTACCCTCCCAATGATGGAAAGTTGGAGATGGGCCCATGATTTTAAAAGATTCCGACAATCCTTAAATACCCGATCCATATTGCTTTGTGCAATATTTTCGATATCCTGTGTTATCCAAATACCAAGGTATCTCATAGAGGAGGTCGTCTTCAGATGTTCACTGGCGATGTTCCATGCCATGATTTCTGTTTTTCCAGGGTTGATTTCATACCCGGAAAAGCGACCAAATTCCTCAGCCCTTTTAATAACCGTTGGGAATGCTAGACCCGGGTTAGATGTTAAAATAAGAATATCATCTGCATACAGAGCGACCCTCCTCTCCCACCCCTCAAATCTAAATGGTGGAATATTCACATCAGTTCTCAGGACCTGCGCAAAAGGTTCTATATACAGATCGAAGAGTAAGGGAGAGAGAGGGCAGCCCTGCCTGGTACCTCTCATAATAGTAAAAGGCTCTGTTAAGACTCCATTGATTAATAATCTAGCTGATGGTGCCCCGTACAGCAGAGAGATAGTGCGGCAAAAAAAATTCCCAAAATTACATTTCTTCAAAACCGCGTCCAGGTAACTCCAATTAACCCTGTCAAACGCTTTGGTAGCATCCAACGTAAGGGTTGCCAAGGGAGTGGAAAAAGTAGTGGCGATATCAATTGCGCCAATCAGCTCCCTTGTCAACTCAGCCAGTTGTCGCCCTTTTATAAATCCCTTCTGATCTTGGTGTATAATAGACCCAATTACACTCCCTAATCTTGCTGACAAAATGGTTGCAAAGATTTTATAATCACTATTGAGGAGTGAGATTGGCCGATATGAACCGCACTCACACGGGTTTTTACCTGGCTTGAGTATCAACACAATGATTGCCTCATTCCATGACTTGGGAGGAGTATTGCCCTTGACTAAGATCTCGTTAAAGAGGGCCGTAAGTGTTGAAACCAAAGTTGGTGAGAGCACCCGGAAGATCTCACCAGGTAAGCCATCGGGACCTGCTGCCTTCCCCTTTTCAAGTGAGCCTATGGCTGTGATGACTTCAGCCTCTGAGATTTCCTTCTCCAAATATTTGCTTTGAATCTCAGTGAAAGTTGGCAGAGGTATTTTCCCCAGCCAAAGATCTCTTGCATCTTGGTCCTCAACGATGTCCTCTTTGTAAATGTCTCTAAAAAATTCCAGAAAAGCGTTGCCTATGTCTGAATTAGAGGATCTAAGGTCTGTCTCGCCTTCCACTTTTATCTCTCTAATATAGTTTTTAGCCTGATCTGCTTTCACTTTCCAGGCCAACAGCTTCCCTGCAACTTCCCCTAGCTCAAACTGGGCAAGTTTACTCACCTCCCACCTCCTTGTGACCCTCTCTTGAAGGATAAATTCCATCTGATTCTTGAGATCCAAAAGCCTATCTTGCTCAACAACTGAACCCATAGAGAGGCCAAGATTTTGTTCTATTACCTTCATCTCAGATTCTAAAGCTGTGAGCTTTTCCCTATATATCTTCCGCCTATAAGAGGCTCTGTTGGTAATGACGCCTCTGAGAAATGCTTTCAGTGCCTCCCATACCATAGTTATTACAGCAGAATGCAAATTTATCTCCAAAAAGATTTTACTTTCATCTGCTAAATGCTTGATTTCATCTTCATCTAATAATATCGTACGATCGAAAGACCACGTTGCATATCTAGGCTGCTGATCACCTCTTAAAGAAAATGAGATAGCTGAATGATCAGACAAGTGAGACGGGAGATAGTCTATTGAAATCACCGAACTATTAAGTGAGAAACTGAATAATGCATAATCTATTCTGGACTTATGCTTATATTTAAAGTTCCGAAAGGAAACCCCCAGTTTGTTTCCCGATCTCTCTCTCCAAATATCTGCTAGCCCCAACTGCGTCATAATTGAAATCAATGTTTGTCTAGAATTAGATAGAACTTGGGCTCTGGAGCTATTTGATTTATCTAGTTTGGTATTGATAACAATATTGAAATCTCCCATCCATATTATAGGGTCCTGGTATGTAACCAGATGGTTTCTTATACAATCCAGATAATAAGGATCATCTTGATTGGGCCCATAATATCCTACTAGTATGTAGACCTGCCCATATACCAAGATACGAGTTATAATCCACCTACCACTTTGATCTTCTTTATGACCCAAAATTTGCACTTTCACTGATTTTTTAAAGATGATAATAATCCCTCGTATGTTTGCATTGTGGTCCGTGGATATAAATTTATCGATCCATCTCTGTTTCCCCAAAATTTCAGAGGCTTCAGTCCCAAGAAGGTGTGATTCCTGAATGACAATAATCTGCGCGGGGAAATCTCTCAAATACTGGAAGATACGATCTCTTCTGCTCCTCACGCGCAGACCATTAACATTCCAGGATAAATACCGTACAACAGCCATGACCTTAAGTAGCTACCCACCACCACCCAAGCACACTAACCATCCCTTCCATATAGCTTGCAGTTGACAATTGAGGATTATTTGAGATTTCAGCCAAATTTGGGGACATCTTAATCTTAAAGAGATGTGACAAATGAGAATTTTTAATTTGATCCCATCACCAACCCCCCTTCCCCGCCACCCCCCCCTGGAAAACCCTCCCTTACTTTCTCTGACCCGTTGGACTGTCAGATTTGCGTCCTTGAGCAGTACCCTCGTTTACTACTACATGATCCAAGCCCTACCCTTCTGATTCCCCATAAAAGATGACATCACAGGGGAAGACCTTATAATGAAGAATAAGTTATTTATATTTTGGTATATATTTTTTATTATTTCATTTCTTCTTTTTTTTTTTTTTTTTTCTTTTTGTTTCCCCTTACCCTTCTTTCCCCCCCTTTTTTAACTTCTCCTTCATAATTGTGACAGCTCAAGATTCAAAATTTAAGCTCTTAGCTTCGCCCTTGAGAGCTCCTTAGAGTATCATTCAGCCATGCATCTGCTTCCTGGGGAGATCTAAAATTAAGCATTTTGTTGTTGTACATCACCCGCAAAAAGGAAGGAAATCTCATCTGTACCGTAGCTCCCAATGATCGGAATTTTTCCATTCTTTGGCCAAGCTCCCACTGACGGTCCAGAGTAGTTTTGCAGAGGTCCGATCGCACCTCGAAGGAGAACTCAGGACCCTTAACCGACTTCTCTTTTAATGCCAAATTTAATAGCTTCTCCTTCAGGGCAAAAGTCTGAAAATTAATCAAAATTTTCCTTGGTTTGTCTCTTCCTGGTTTTAACCGAAATGGGTCCCGATGGATCCGCTGTATATCTTTCTCTAAGATCTCCGCTCCCTCATCAAAAACCAAAGAGGCTTTTAGTAAATTGATCACAAAGGACTTAACATCTCTTCCTTCCTTTCCCTCCGGAATTTTTAAGAGGCGAAGATTATTCCGACGCGAAAAATTCTCGAGAGACTCAACCCTTTCTTTCAAGACATCCCCCTCTCTGTAAGGAGTGAATTTTATCCTCGGCTTTCTCCATGCCCAATTTCAAGCCCTCAACAGAGGTCTCCAGATTCTCAATCCGCCCTCCAAGATCATCAACTTTTTTTTCCAGTGATTCGCACGTAGCTCTTATTTCCGCCTGATTAAGCTTAGAGGTTGAGAAATCAGATCTAATCTCCTCCCTCATATCTGCTAATATTTGTGCAAGATCCCCCAATGTGCTCGGATCGCAGCCGGTCTCCATAACCTTCATTGTCACCCCCCCACTGCTTGCCTCCACCACTCCGGTACTAACTTCTTGGGGGATAGGTGCTTGTACGCCGCAAGCAGAAGGCCTAATATCGGTGATGTCAGACATAGGGTCAGGAGAAGGGTCAACAGAAGGTGGCAAAGTGTCTTTACTAGCACAGATCTCCAAAACCTGAGGTAGGACCTTAAAGAAGGAGCGCAGAGAGGGAGTTGTTCGAACTATATTGCTCTGTTGTTTGTTTTCCCCCTTCTGTAAGGGATTTCTCCCTCTAACGTACTTCCTTATCCTCTCCCTCCTGACTTCGACTTGCCCTTCTGTTCTTTAGCACCCCCTCGCCTATCGGGATACACCTTCTGACTTCTTCCAATTCAAGTTGTTCGTTATCTCTCTTGACCTTTGCCAAGATTGCGACTTTCTCTTTTTTACTAAAAGACTGCTTCCGAAATATGCTTCTGTCCCCTTTAAATGTTTTCTTCCCTTTATCGGTTTGGTTACCTTTAACAGACTTATCAGGAGTATTTTGAGCCTCCTCTGCACCATTCGTATGTAACAAAGTCTTACCTTCTGTAGCTTCAAGGACCCTATCGGAGCTCCGACTTACTTCCTTACTGACTGACTGGGGCCGATGACTCTGCGGGTTGATTGCAATCGACTTGCTTGCAGTCCTCCCCGGCCACATCCATGCAGTGCTTTCGACGTCTGACAGCGTGTAGCCCTCCAGCGGGGCCGCCGAAGCTCTGTCTCAGAAAACCGCGAGCCGCCGCCGCGCGGCCACGTCTTAGCTCCACGACTGCCCGACTCCACCTCAGCAGACAGGGGGAGAGAGGAGTCCTCCCCCCAACACACATCCAGAGAACGCCGGAGCAAACCGGAGGGGGCCGAACTACAGAAGAAAAGCACCCGTCAACCGTGACACACCAAGCCCGCCATAAGAACGGGGAAACGAGGAAACGGGTCGGGAAGAATCAAAATCAGAAGTCATTCATGAAAAGGTACTGCTCGGAAACGCGCGACCTGCGCTAACCCGCGGCCGCCATGTTTTCCCTCGGATGTTGTGGCATATTTATGTGTTGATATCAACAAGCATCCTAGACTACCGCAATTAGGTAGCTGTGCCAGTACTGCTGCACTGAACTTTTTAAATCACGCAAATCAGAGCACTTCAGAACTTAAATGCAGACGCTGGCAATGTGCAGGAGTTCTACTAAAATATTTGCTACATTCGAGATGGCGACCCCATCTGTGTTGCTGCAGCGGGGTGCCCACAGATAGAGGAGAATTGATTTCCAAAGCTTACAAGGACTGAGTCATATCACTGGGATGTCTCCTTCACTTACTCTGTAGATACAGCTTTGGGAGAGAAACAAAGGCTATATCCTCTCTGTCAGCTGGCACCATTCGGACTGGTAAAGTGACAGTAAACCTAAGTCCATACCTGTGTGGAGTTATGGAGACTAGAGAGCTGCACAATGCACCTTAGACACCAACAGCGTCGCTTGGAGAGGAGATTAAGCTGATTATAGAACCAACTTACCATGCATTACAACAGATGACATAGGCTTCTAAGCAATGCCTGATACTGAGGGTGACTTGAGAAGCTTATTATGGATGAACAATAGTCTATACTGTGTCAGTAACATACATCCACACCCAAAGTCCATTCATGCATGCTCATGTAAGCATGAGAGATAGGTCACAATTGTGCAGCAAGCGGAGGAGTGAGTTTTTAAAAATTTTAATTAACTTTAAGGTTTATAAAGTTCAGACTCATACTGCTGCAGTAAGTTGGGTGTGGAGTGAAGGAAGCCGGCTCTCATACTTCTCTGTGCTATCACATACCGATGAAAATATACAATCTCTCTGCACCCAGAAAACTGACTAAGCAAGGTCAAGTGAAGGGCCTTGCATGTGTCAAACTGTGAGCTCCCAAATTTCAGAGTTTCATGTGTGAGAAGAAATCAAAGCTTCCTCTTTGCATTTTGGTACTCTTAATTCTATTTATGCCATTAGAAATGCAGTACAAGTATCCACAATGGGAGACATTTTAGTGAATAACACATTCATTTCACAGCAAGCCTTCTGTTCCCACAAGGGCGCAAGCACCTTCACGCTATTCTGCTACCTCTAAGTGCAGTATGCAGTCCGACAAACGTATCTACATTCCCTGATGAGCCACGAAAAAAACGCTCCTTACGGCTTAGATAGGGAGGAGCAACTTGGGACACTATCTCATATCCATGTAAGACATTTGTTGTGCACACAATGACCAATAAATGACACAGGACTCAAAAAGGAGCTCCACGCCAATTTTATAAAAAATATGCTTTGCTCAAGTTTTATTTTAAGACCAAGATCTTTGCAAAAAAGCAAGTAAGATTTTAAATATAAATTCTTTTCAGTTTCAAAAGTGGTCAGCGCAATTTTCAGTCTTTGCAATGTTAATCGATTGAGGAAAACAATAATGCGGTTTTACAAGTAAATAAGCAACTTACAAATCCAGTCTTCTGGTTGCAGGGTCAGTAGAGGGCAAGGTTCAGGTCAGCACAAACACTGCAAGACCAGTAGCACACGGGCAGCCGGGTGCAGAGGTCAAATTTGAAGTTCAGGCCCAATGTTACCCAATGAAAACTGGGGTTGCTTGAAGACACAATGCTTGCAGGGCTCAAGCTTGGGAGTTTTAGGCAAGCATGGGGGGCCACAAGGCAGCACCAAACATACACCATCAGCGGTACAGGGGCGGCTGGGTGCAGGCTGCAAACACGATGTCGGGCGCCCAATGAACGTAAATGGAGAATCTTGGATTTGAAAACAGGCTGTAGGTGTCAAACCGGAGGCTTTACAAGGAACAAGGAGCAACAGCAGAGGTAAGTTTGGGATGCTGGGTGCAGGGGTGTCATTTAATGTCCGGATTCTCTTACTGGACCCTGTCGCCGGGAACCTTTGGATTCACACTGCAGGTGTCGTCATGGAGTCCAGGAAGAGTCAGCCAACACTGGACTTGGATCGCTGGAGAACCTTTTCTGGATCAGTGGGCCACTCAACACAGGGCCAGAGGCGTCGGATACAGAATGCTCAAGGATATCGGATCCGGAGGGTACTAGAATCCTTGGTTATGGGTTTTTGTGGACAGAGCTGCTGTCCTCTGGAGTTCTGGTCTTTTTCAAAGCAAGGCAGCCCTCCCAGGTGTTGTGACGTTCGCTGGCTGCAGGACAGGCATTGTTGTTTTTTTCAGGGACTTTGAAGCTGCAGACAGGCAGGTATGGCTGGGGCCAAGTCAGTAGGCGCCGACAGTCTTCTCCTCACGGCGTCTTCTTCGTCCTTCTTCTTAGGTCGGCAGTAACTAGTTTCAGGGTCTTGGGGATCAACCTAAATACTATATTTACGGACGTAGTAAGGAGTGACAGGGCTAATTGGCACCTTACCTGGGGTGTCTACACCCTCAAATATGCCTCCCTCCTGTGTGAGGAAGCATAGTACTAGCCCTGATAGAATTAGTGCCCCCATATTCAAGATGGCGGGGACTGAAAGGTGTACTTCCCCTCACCTCATTTCACCTTAGGGGGGTGAAGTTGGCAGTGGGGGGCACACCTCCTATTCTTCCTAGTTTTCCCTCTGGTTTTCCCGCCCAAAGTGGGAGTGTAAACTGGGGGCTGCCATCTGCTGTTAGCAGCAGAGGTTGGGTGTCGCATTACAAAGGCAGCAGGCCTTTGACGCTTCCCTCTCGAGCACTGTGCCCATCCTGGGGGAGGAGATGTAACACCTCTGCCCAGGATGTGCTTTGTTTCTGGTCCCAGAGAGCAGGGGCTCTCAACCCAAGGGTCCAGAAACATGTCTGTCGATGACAGTCTGCATAAAGCTAGTCTATGACTGTGAGAAGTTGGCCTGATGTATGATGTCACTAGTTCTAGTGCACACCTTATATCAGTCCAAATACCCTTATGGTGATTGGTTGTAAAGTCAACCTTATAGACCAGCTATCCTAGTGGTAGCATGGACAAGAGCAGTCTTAGGCTAAACTCTGAATGGCATGTGAAGCCAGCTGTTATACCATATATAATCCCTTGAATACCAAATGAAAGGACACCACAACAGATATATATATATAAAATAAAGTGTATTTATTCTAGTCAAACCCTCAGCACTCTTTATGAGATTAGAGGTAAGTACAACACAGTCTTATTTAAGCATACATTAAGTCACACAGGTAAGTAATACAGTTAGGCCCTAGGGGCCACGCAAACCATATACTAAGTAAGTGGTATAAGGACCACAGTCACGGAAATAGAATAGGCCTAGGCCTAGGGAATCGCTGGGGCTACACTACACTAGCGTTAGTTAGGAAGTGGGAGGCCCACGGGATTCGTGTGCAGAGTGGAAACACTCACGCGTAATGCGTAAAAGTTACTAGCAATAGTACAGTTTAGAAAACGATAGATTTAGGACACTTCCGGAGTAGCTAGGAAGTCGAGACTGGAAAACTAGACACTAGGATAGTCACTATCCTGATGAGCACCGGAGTACCCAAGTTACCTAGCCCACAGGCTGCGGGTGCATAGGGGTGAAGATGCGTCGGTTTTCATCGTCGACTCCTATGGATGCCTGAAGAAAGATGCTGACAGGCAGTCAGTGAAGAGTGTCCGGTGGATCCCAAGGCTGGGATCAAGAAGAGAGGAGACCTGCAAGCAGAAGGGACAGAGTCAAGGTCACTAGCCAGTGACCACGTGGAACCAGGAAGGAACCAGGCGATGTCGTGAAGATTGCAGGTGAAGGTGAAGCTTGTCGCTGCAGCCAGGAGGACCAGGAAGCGTCGATGACGACCAGGACCAGGAGGCGAGCTGTCCCACGAAGGCTCTTGCTGTCGGCGGCGTCGAAGTTGGACTAGGACTCACCAAGCCTTGGCAAGCGGAACCCACGAAGAACGGAGGACTTGCTTCTGGTGCAGACCAGGAAGGTCTGGGGTGCTTCTTCTTTGCAGAGAAGCGGGAGCCAGTCTGGAGGAGCCAAACCAGCGCAGAAGATTTCAGGGTGCGTCGTCACAAAGGCCACTAGCCAGCGGGCAAGCAACCGGACAGACGCGGCAAGCAGGAAAATGCAGAAGGGCCCCACGCAGGACTCGTGGAGTGTGGGGGGCTGATCTTCGGTGCAGATGGTGCTTGGGGTTGGGGCTTCTCAATCCCCGGTGCACAACTTCGAGGGTGCCTCAGAAGCTGCGCTTGAAGTTACTAGCCACTTTTCCCAGGTAGCCGGTCCCACGTCGCTCGTCGCCTCCACGGAGCTCAGCTTTGCTGTGGATCAGGGTCGGAGAAGTCTGGAAGTCAAGGCTCTGGTCGGGCTCTGCAGTCGGTTCCTCGTAGAACGTGGGCAAAGCAAAGGGTAGTCTCTTGATGGTGCCTGTTTGCACAGGGTAGCCACTCCTTGGCCACAAGGGAGATTCTTCAGTCTTCTTCTTTCGTCGAATGTCGAAGGTCCAGAGTTTCTGTTCAAGTTTGCAGGTTCAGGATAATCTAAAGTCTTGAGGCCCAACTCCCACTCTTATACTAATCTGGGGGGCTGGGATACCTGCTAGGTCACGCCTTATGGGTGGGACCTGGGAGGGGGTGGTTACACCCACTTCCCTTTGTCCAGTTTCGCGCCAGAGCTGGGGCTGGAGTGCCCCAGCGCCGGTTTGAACTGGACTATGCAAGGAACACCTTGTGTGCCCCAGGCATGTCTCATTCCTTTCAGCCCACCCTGCCCCAATACACTAAAGGCTGTCTGGGGAGGTGCTAGCACCTCCCCAAGCAGGAAACCTATTGTCCAGGCCTCCCTGGCTGGGATCACTCCCAGCTGCAGGAGGTCAGACTTGTGTCGTGGCAGCAGCATCCATTTTGTGATGCTGAGGCTTTGGTCAGAGGCTAACAGTGAAGTATGATTTTAACATGTCTTTCCCTCTAGAAGGGGGGAATAATCTCCTCATGTCCAGAAATGGCATGGGGGTATTATTCCACAGTGTTAGACACCTTACACAACATGTTTCGATAAAGCCAAACCATAGTTACCATAACCGTCTAAGATTATAAGGCACTTTAAGAGTATATGGAAGGCTATATCATAGAACAGCTATAAGGACTTGGTTCCGAAAGCTGCAGACAGGCTCAGCTCATGCTAGAGCACCATCTCACATGTTACCAAGCACTCTGCCTCCAGTATTGTTAAGGCCTGCCATAGGAGTGACTGATAGGTACACATGTGTCTATATGTAAGTTAGGTATAGGAATACTACACCTAAGCAAGGGGTGATTACACGACCTTGCCCCAGCTGAGTGATCAGCCAGTTGTGTCAAAACGGAAGGCCAGGCCAGGGGTGGCATAATACATGCTGCAGCCCCTGGTAGGCCTAGGGTACACCTATGCCCTGGGTACCTAGGGTACACTGTACAGGGGCCAATAAGGTGATCCTATCCAAATGGGAATGTACCTAGGGTACATGGAGTCCATTTTAAAGAGAGAGCAGACAGCCTGAGACCCTGAATGGCAGGATCTCAGGCCAACTAAGTCGAAAAACCAGCTAGACACTAGGCAAAAAGTTGGGGTGACCATAGTCAGATATCCACCTTCCTACAATGACCACACTAGGGTTGGCAGGTTTTCAGGGGTCACCTCCGAGGTGCCCTCTGAGTACGTTTCAATACATCCCACACTAGCATCAGTGTCGGTTTATTGAGAGAAGTAGTTTGGTACCAAACACTCTTGTATTCAGAGAAGCCATCATGGTGCTGGAGAACTTGATTTGTCGAGTTTCCAGCCCATGTACTCTCTATGGCTTCCCTGGCACACACAATATCTAAGAATGGACTTAAATATTGTAAGAGCATATCTGCTCATGCAGCTATGCCCACACCTGTAATATAGTGCACCCTGCCTTAGGGCTGTAGGGCCTGCTAGAGGGGTGACTTATCTATACCTTAGGAAGCGTTCGTTGACATGGCACACAGGCAGTGTTCCATGTCCACTTTGTCATTTGGTCTGCACCAGGCCATGCATGTTGCAGTGGCAGTCAGCAAGGTCTAGTGAGGGGTCGCTAGAGGACTCTCTCCAGCCTCAATACCCTAGGTTCCCAGGTACCATTTACTAGGGACTTACAGGGGGTCTGAAGGGCTAACTGTGGAACAGTTTTAGGGAAGAAGCACTGGCACAGGGGACCTGGTTGGCAGCGACTGTGCACTACAATTGAAACTACATCAAATACCTGCAAAGAGTGGGGGCTAACCATGTAAAAAGAGGCACTTTCTCACTCTCACATCCACGAAAGATGCACTTCCTTTGTCCAGGCAAAAATGGAAGACCTCCCTAAGTTACCAACTTCACCACAGGCGGGGGGTGTGGCTAGCAGCCAACAAAGATGGCCGCAGCCTAGGAGAGTTCCGCGATCAACTACGATTCTCCCAACTAATCCGGTCATAAATCCGATGGCCTGCCGCAATCCAAGCATAGGAGGTCGCACCGGACCATCCAGCGCATGATCGGTGAAAGTCTGGGCTCTGTACTGAACCAACAGAGACTTAGACCGTGTGGTGGAGCTGCGGCCTGGACGCCACAGAGACGCAGGGGCCTCGCATAAATTGCTCACCGCCCGAGGAGCCGACGAAATTGACCTGGCTTCCTGGAACCACGGAAGACACCAAGACGGTGCGGATAGCTCCGTGGGCAGCCGAGAGACAGGCAGCACGACGCGGCGTACGGATCACTTAAGCAGCGGTCCAGAGCGGGAATGTCTCCCGGACACCGCCCACGCTGGAGAGTCCGACGGAGGAAGAAAGCAACAGACAACCGCTCCGGGGGCCCAGGCCGAGAGCGCTCTTTACTGAAGGAGCCATATAGATAATACGGACTAAATCCGAAGGGAGCGCCAGTAGCGGATGTCATGCGGAGATCTGCGGACTCCGGATTGCCCAGGAGTAACGCAGCATACACAGAGGTGGGTGAACTCACCGCAGCGCGAACCCGGCTCCCTGGGCCATAAACTCTCTAATACCCCCGGATCATCAGCAGATAGCCATACAGACGCAATTCCCGCACAAGGTACAAGTAACCGGGACACCGAAGGGAGGGGCACCACTAAGTTCAGGGCATGAAGCAGGCCAGGAAGTGCAGGCGATACTGAAAGCGCCCACTTAACGTGCACGGTGCAATACAATACCCAGAGGATTCCGGGCAGAAGCGACGAGGCGGCATTGGCACCTGAGCGGGGTCCAGATACTGCACCCAGGGCATAACCTGCTGGCAAAAGGGGGAGCAGGAAAACCGAAAGGCTGCGCATGGACACCACTCCCGCAGGCAGGCAGCGGCGATTACTGCTCTCTCTCCCCCCTCCGACAGGTGCGTTCGACTCTATGGGAGGACGAGGCCAGCGCACGGTGCAAAGCAACAAGCTAGATAAATATGCCTACTGCAAAGACCAGCCGGTCACGACAGAGACACCCGTAGACAGCGGAGATGGCTCGCAAACCACAAAACCTGGGGAGATCACCCTGCAGGACGTAATGGCCACCCTACATCAAATGCAAATGTCCATAGGCACTATATCCACAGACATCACGCTGTTGCACGCGGATGTCTCCAAGATGAGCACGAGAATAGCGCAAGTTGAAACTACCACAGCAGCACTCACCACAGACACAGTGACTGCACAGCAAACAAGTCCACAAACTAGAAATGTCAACCAAGCAAATGGCGGAAAAGCTGGACGATCAGGAGGGATGCTAAGAACACTCTTTTAATTACAAACATAAGCTATTACAGTTCAAATATTTGCATCAATACTAGTACACATTTGCCAGAATCTCACAATTTGCTGGATGCAAAGCTAGGGAATGCCGCAGAAGCGGCCTCACAAAGCCGAATGTATCTACATGTCGTGGCACTGCCCGGGCCTAGTCTTATTCAGGCATTATATTTTTGTAAATTTCTGAGATCATGACATTCAGATTTCACCGTCCCTCCCCCCCAGGTCGCCCTGTTGGGTGGCGCTTCAGCATTGTCAACTCCCAGCCAATGTCTTGCCTCTCTATTATTAGTAATGCGTTGCAATGGTCTGGATGCAGAAGTGAGTCCCATTATTCTTGCTTTGCATCCAAGACGCAAAATATTGCCAAGTCAGGATAGCTCAGTATGCCGAGATGGCTCTTCCCTCCTCTTGCTCCTCAGACATTTGGGTACCATTCTGTTCCTACTTATTGTGCAACACTAGGAATGCTCCCTCCTCCCCACAATCTTGGGAGTGCACCCCTCTCACCATTTTAAGCCACATCATTGCTATGCACCTTTTTTGGTGTTCTTTCTCTGCACTACAATTGTGAAAGGTACTATTTCTCACACATACGGTCTACATCGAAAGTGTATACATTGATTTCACTGAAGTAACTGCAATTTATGTTGTTATAGTGTAACTATCTCAATAAATGAAGTTTTAAAATAAGAAATGCAGTACAAGTACCAGACTGCAAAGGACGAAACTGAGACTGCAGTTAAATAAATGAGGCAGAGGGGAGGATGATAGTTCCTCATCTGTCAGAAGCAGAATTGATTTTCACACGTCTAACTGGAATACATGAGGCTGTGCCTGTTTATTGGAAAGGTTGCGACAGTCATTGTCTGTTCCAGTCCAAAGACTTTTTTCTGCACTGGCCTTGGTACCAAGTAGAGACAACTCAAATTAGAGGTACCAGGTGACTAAGCATCAAGTGCAACTACCTTCAGGCCAGTCCTGGATTTATAGCCAAGAAAACTTTGCATTAGTGAATTAGTAGTTGGCTTTTCCCATTATATGAATAGGCTTAAAAGCCTGACAATACAAAAGGAATTGGCTAAAAAATGCAAAGCTAGCTGAGAGTCACGTGTGACATATGTCTACTTGGCAGCATTCTCATGACGCGAAGGGCAACTCCTGTCCTTTTAATCACCGGACAGCTGCCTCGGACAGGTCTGTATCAGCAAGTGTGCTGCCTTGGTAGAAACAAAGATCTGGAAGTAAAAGGGAAGCGAGTAGGCTTATATAGAGCAGTCAAAGGTACATGGGAATCTTGCTGGCCTGTAGGGATGCTACCATAGTTATTATTATTATTATTATTATTATTTTTTTTTTTTTTTTTTTAAAGAGTTTTATATAGCGCGAACTAGACCCGAAACATCGGGTATAAGAGCACTTTACATGAGCACCAGTTTCTTTACAGAATGACACATTCATTTTTGTTAGGCACGGGGAGATTAAGTGATTTGCCCAGAATCACAGGATGTTCAGCATCGTTGCCGAGACTTAAACTCGGTTCCCCAGCATCGAGGTCGACAGCTGTAGCCGTAAGGCTAGATCCTCTCATAAAAAGAAATAGGCATTTGACATTTCATAAACTATTTCAGGAGCATTGCAGCTCTGTTATAGTCTAGTATAGTCCAAGAAAATGGGGTAATATCTGGAATGTATGCCCTCTTCCCGGTGGTGCAGACAGGCACCCTCCGACTGACCTGGCACAGCTGCAATGGGAACCAAGGTGCCTGCCTTACTTAGGAGTCTGAATGTACCATGCCTGGCCAGACCTCTATGAGGGAAATGTAGAGCAAGCCCTTCGAGGCCTGAGGACATTCATTGCTTTCTGGCAGATCCTGCTGCTCTCAGTAGCTGGTAGGACTGCACTCCTTAAAATGGTGGCACTTCCTAGCCTATTATATTATTTCAACACACTCGCACTCTGGATTCCCACAGCATTTTTCAGAGAGTTGGACTCACTGATCCCGACCTTCATATTAGGAATGTGGTGACACAGAGTGGCACTGACAACGATACAGGAACTGGTATCTGCCGGCGGGCTGGCAGTTCTCGACTTTGAGGCCTATTACCTAGTGGCCCAGCTGCAATGCCTGATTAAAGACATTGCACAGAGACGGAACCGGATGGGGTTCCAGGTTCCGCACTCAGCTGCACCACCATTACTTGATCTCTTGTGTGTGTTCCTTGGGGTGGGAGG
Organism: Triturus cristatus; assembly: GCF_964204655.1. NCBI lineage: Eukaryota > Metazoa > Chordata > Amphibia > Caudata > Salamandridae > Triturus > Triturus cristatus. The sequence continues at coordinate 286,390,206 of NC_140594.1, read as the reverse complement.
ACTGGCTGGGTAGGATTTATACGAATTCAAAGTGCAAGCTAAAGGCTGGTGTTGAGGTGTGCAGAAAATGCAGATTAAGGTCACATTCTCCTCTGAAATACCGCTAAGCATGCTGAGGGCACTTTCTCATGGGGGCAACTGGCGAGATCTGGATGATTGGGTGGAAGATGGGGTTGGGGCATTTTTTATTGCACAGAACGCTCACAACAGCAATACGCAAACACTGGCATGTAGGAAATACTGAACCCCCACCACAGCAGAATGGTTATTATATGGCCCTATCTGCAGGCTCCATAAGGGCAGTGTCCTGTTTTTGCAGAGCGCTACATGCAGATCAGTAACGCCCGTTGGAAAAATTATTAACTCAGTGGGAAGCAGATCTAGCCATCCAGATTCCAGCGAAGGACTGGGATAACATACAAGCTGGGATACCAGAGTATCTAGAAATGTGCACTTTAAACTCATTAATTAACATGTCCTGCATAGATCCTACCTGACTCCAGAGTGTACAGGCTGATATTTCCAGATAGAAAAGACGGCCTGTCCTCGCTGCGGGGAAGAAAGGGTCCATATCCTTCATATGTTCTGGACCTGCTCAAGATTGCATTAGTTTTAGGAGGGGGTCTTGCACGTAATAGAAGAAACTTTTGAGGGAGAGGTCCCACACACCCCGACCCACTGCCTACTGAATTTGGATTCCCCACACATCCAAATCTAAAGTCACCAGCAAATTTCAGGATCTAGCGTTCGTCCTTGCTAAGCGCGAGATAGCCAGAAACTGGAAGGCATCAGGAGGTCCTAGACTGAACCCATGGAGGATATAACTGCTGAAGTGGGTAGGATGCGAGGGAAGGATATTGCTGAGAGAGGCTAAGAGGGAGATGGGGGAACCTGGAGGTAGCTAGATCCTGAGAAGCCCTACTATACGACTTGTACCACCGTGGACCCACGAACGAACACCTTCGAGACCTATGTGAGCACTTCCTGGAGGGTGCGCACCCTTATGAATGATGTTTGCTGCATAGACCTTTCCAAACCAAACCCACCAGGTTTTTGAATTGATCTATGACTGCCTTAGCCCCCACTGAAGTATGACACAGAGATATGCCACATATAGCAGGAAGCGGGTTCCTGCATCTTGCACAACGCTGACTCACAGGGGGGAGGGAGGGAACAGTTTAGTTTAGTGTTTTGAACTGGTACTAAGATTATAATATTGCAAGATTCAGATCTGCATATGCGAAGATTAAACACTTGTAACCCTGGCTTGGCTGGATCAATAAGCAATCTACTGGAGCTAAAAAACCAAACAAAAACATTCTGGAATGTATCCCGCTACATAGACATCATGCTTTATTTTAGTAGTGATAAATCGTTACTCCAAGTGGCACGCGTAAAGCATTGAAATGTCACTCATGTGAACACTTAAAACACAGGAATGTTACACATAACCAAACTGAAAATTTGGCACCCATCATTACATTTTCGCTACAGTATGGCAGGCCTCGAAAACCTACTTGCCTGTTCTGGTGAGTTGACAAAGAACATGTGTTCTTTTAAGTGGGAAAGTGAAGGCGCAATGAGGATGAATTTAAATCTTGTTTTTATCTTGTAACATTTGCCCTGTGTTCAGAAACCGAGGTCCGTTTACAATTACTTTTCCTTCTCTGACTGCAGAGTTCCAGGTTTTTGTAAACTGAACTGTCTGACGGGGCGTGGCCAACCGCCGAACATGGCGGTCATGTAGTCGGGGAGCTCCCAGCCCGGGGTCCTCCGTCCGTGCCATATCGCACATTGGAGGATGAAGTCCGCACCCCAAAAACACTGAGAAAGGCAGCGAGATCCTGCGGATGCGAAACATACCTCGAAGTAACACTCATTCAGTGTTCAACTCTGCTGCGGAGGACGTGCCCGATGACTGGACACTTCACAAAATGGTGGCTCCCAACTTTTCGTGACAAGGGAGAACACACCGATCTCAGCTTGCAGGAGGAGCCGGATCCCTGTGCCATCGTCCCCTGGCTGTCTCGGAAGCGGGGGATGTCTGCTGCCCCCCTGGGCGCCCGACAGTGTAAAGAACGAGTTGAGCTAGGGCATGCTAGGATCGTCGATGCTCGGACTTGGAGGATGCAGCGGGCGCCCACCACTATGCGATGCCGAGGATTGAGAGGCCCACCGGCGCGACACTGTGCCAGGCGCCGGACCTGCAGCAGACCCGTCAGGAAAGGTCCGCAGAAAGAAATCACTGCCTCCAGGCGGTCCCAGAGGTGAGAAGTGCCCGAGTCCCCATCGGATGCCGTGATACCTGGTCGCTGCATACCAGGAGCGGACTGAGTTGGCGGCACCTGTAATAGGAGCAAGCTGCTGTTGATCCACAGTTTTTAGCACAGAGGTGTGGGGTCTTCCCCTGGTGGTGCGCAGCCGGGCTACAGGCTGGTGGAGGATGTGACTCGGGGGGGGTCCACCTGAGTGAACTGCTGCCCCTGACCTTCTGATACTGCGGAAAAACCACCTCCGCATGTTAAACACCGGTGCTGACCGTCGGCCGTGAACAGAGAACAAGACCCTGTCTGTGGTGCATCGACTGGAATCCAGCTGTGGGAAGGGCCGGCAGCACCCCATAATGACTGCTGAGGCCCACTCTGGGACTGGGCGGTGGAAAAAGCCCTGAGGTGTGTTGCAATGTGGCCGGACCCACCTGATGTGGCCCAAGGTAATGGATCCCACCAGTGATACACCGCCGCAGCCCTAATAGCCTTTGGGGAGCAAGCTACAGTGACATTTGCACTCTGCAGTCCTAGGTGGGGAGACCGCTTGTCATGGAGGCCCGCCTTGCAGTCCTGGAGCAGACTGAGGAGATCCGGCACAGGACAAGAGGCCGTAAAGGGCGGGGTCCCCACGCCCTGCCCTGGTCGCAAGGAAGCACATCTCTCAAGATCTAGACATTCTCTACTCCTGGGCAGCTGATCACTGCGGTGAGAAAGGATTCAGCTGGGCCTTGTGACCCCCTAGTGTTCCAACATCGGCTTCGGGTCCTGTGCAACCCCACGTCACAGCCGGGAACTGCACGGCCGCTACATCGGTAAAGTGCTCCCGGCGTAGGGAGCGGAATCGGGCTGGAAGCCACCATTAGCCACTCCAGTGTGACTGGCATCCCGACCTAGAGTTCCACTGTTTTCCATGGATATATAATTATTTTAAAAAACGCTGACCCAGCGCCCTTGCACCTTTTTATACACAACATCAACATCCTTCTCGGAGGGGCCAAGAGAGACCACTACTGAGGTGAGGAGCTAGCCAAATGTAAAAACAAGACACAGACCATTCAGCGGGGCCTAACTGGGGGGAAAAATTAACCACAAGGCGACATTGCATGGACAATAACCACAGGAACACACCTCATAACCCGCACCAGACTCTGTCACCGAACCAAAGGCAAAATGGGACTCACAAAGGGTAGGAACCAGGAGACCGAAGACTCCAGTGCAGCCTCGGCCCCCACATTCTCTGATATGGTTCCCCCCCACTGTGGAGGGCGAACAACCAGGCAAACTAGACCTCATCTTGCAGGAAATACAGCAGTCACGCGCAATAATGGAGCAACAGCTGGGCTCCCTCACAGCAGATATTGCAATAATCCGAGATGATCTTCAAAAACTCGCTGAGAAGGTGACTGCCAACGAAGCGGCAGTACAGAAACTGCTCCCAAAGCAAAACGAGCCCTCAAACGGACTGGAGCGGATGCAACACCAGCTCGCAACTCTACAGGAACCGATAGAAGATGCGGAGGGACGGTCACATTGAAATAACATGCGCATTATTGCCCTACCAGAGAACTCAGAGGGTCAAAATGCAATGCTCTACATAGAATTCTGGCTCAAATCACTCAAGCCACCAGGATGCCTGACTGACACTTACTGCATTGAGAGAGCCCACAGGGTCCCCACACGGAGAAGAGTACTGGGCATGTTTCCTCGCCTTATCGTCGCCAGAATTTTAAATTACAGAGACCGTGACCAGATATTGCAAGTGGCAAGAGAAAAAGCACCAATCATGAAAGATCATGCACGCATTTCTTTTTTTCCTGATTACACATTCCAAGTACAAAGGGCGCAATATCATGGAGTCAAGCAACAGCTACAGGCTATAAATCTGAAATATGCGCTCTTATATGCGGCAAAACTTAAAATTATACATGATCAAAATAGTAACTTTTGCGACACCCCAGTAGGGGCGTGGGAAAGGATTGAGCACACCTTCCCTGACCTACCTATCAATTCAACCCAGGCGAAGACAATCACAGCAGCAACGTTCTAAACCCAAATGATTTGACAAAGATTCGACCCAAATACCCGCACAGGCGTTAGAGGAACAGAGAAGGGCCATCATTTCTGCTGCCACCTTCAGAGAAACAAGAGTAGTGACGGATGATGAGTCATGTACGGGAGACGCATCTCAATCGGAGCCGGACCATAGCCCACCACTGTTTTCTTCAAAGTCATCACAAACGGTGAACAAAATTCTCAACTAAAAGACTCAAGTAAAGTCAGCCTGCATGGACAAGTCTGACACTTCTATGGCGTGCTTCCTGTGGTGCGGTTCGTAAGTACAAATACCGATGGGGGAGACGATTCCTGGTTTCCCCACCGGATGAGGTAAGACTGTAATGAAAGCAGTTTGTGAACACTTTGTACAACAGTGTAACTGTATTAGTCCCTCACCCGGGGGCGGACGTCTGCTTTCTTTTACTCCCCCAGAGACTTGGACACTGACTCAGGGCACAGGCGGTGGGACCAGGCACCCCCTTTTGTTCTGTGGGAGGTTATTTCTGGAGTTTTGGAAGCTCCCAAGAGATACATTTAGCCATGGACCCAAATGCAGTAGCAAGTTTTAGATTTGTTGAATTAATAAGCATTGTTTCTATTGTTTGGTCGAACCAAGTTCCACAGTGGGACTGTGTATCCCGGTGTTTAACAGGGCTGCTGACGGGCCTCAACTCACAAAAACTCTGCACCAACTGGATTACCTTCATTCACTTTAATGGCTAGGCTGGGAAAGATACAACAATATAACTGCATTACATGGAACATTAGGGGAATGGGATCACCACACAAAAGACAGAGTAAACGCTCACTTGACTCAGCGAAAAGCACAGATAGTATTCTTACAAGAGACACACCTAACCACATTGGACGCCACCAAAGTACAGAATCGATGGAGAGGGCAATTGTATATCTCACCCTACTCTGCTTTTGCCTGGGGAGCGGCTGTATGGTTACGATCTGGGGTCCCATTTGCAGTACAAGAGAAACATATAGATAAGGAGGGCAGATAGGTCTTGATTCAGGGTACACTGGATGGTAATCCAACAGTGCTAGGAAGTTTATATGCCCCCAATTTGGATCAGGAAGCCTTCTATGCCAGAGTTAGCACAGCACTGGCGGATTGGACAGACGTTTGCTGGGTACTTGGTGGCGACCTTAATGCGGTTGCTGATACGGTTTTAGATAGATCCCATTCCCCCCGGTTGGTGCCCAATCAATACGCCAGTCCAAAAGATTGCAGAACTGTGCACAAGGATGGGTCCTGATGGACATATGGCGTAACCACAATAAGGGAATGAGAGAATATTCATATTTCTCCGCCACACATGATCTTCACACACAAATCAACCATATATTCTGCAGTTTGTCGTTCCTTATGCAGACCACTCGAGCAGCCTATGTAGACAATATCGGACCACAGTGCATTGGAGATCACATTCACATGGGGGCGTGTCCCAGCCCGGGTACCTACATGGTGACTAGATCCCCCCCACTTAGAAGATGGGGCATATCAGGAAGCACTAGCGTCTACCATAACACACTACTTCGCAGAAAATGCTGGTACAGCGTCTTCTGTAGGACTGGAATGGGAGGCATTCCAGGTAGTACTAAGGGGCACAGCCATTAGCCCCACCTCGGGAGCCCGACAACAGGTCCACCGAGACTTGCAGAACATTGAAGACAAATTGCACACACTCGAAACTAGGGCGGCCCGAGACCCCACGGCAAAACCGGACCTCCACGAGGCTCGAAAAAAATACATGGAACTACTGGACCAACTACGTATAATAGACCACCGCACTTACACAAAACGCACACAGAATCAGACAGACCAGGCACCTTACTGCCACGGATCCTTCGAAATGCCCCCCTCCTCCAATAATGGAAATTTGGTCGCCACAGCATACCAGGACCATTACACAAACAGACATTAATAAAGCCTTCTATGACCATTACAGGGCACTTTACAAGGCCCACCACTGATTGACCATTTAGAGATTAACGCCTTCCTAGAAACAGTAGAACTCCCGCAGGTGTCAAATGAGAACACAAAAATGCTAGATGAACCCTTTTACACTGGTGGCAATAAAAGATGCAACCAAGGGCCTACCCAATAACAAAACCACAGGGCTAGATGGCCTGCCCACAGAATTTTATGCCACCTACATGCAACAACTTGCCCCTCAACTGAAGAAATTGTATAAGGAAGCCTTCGAGACAGGTGCTTTGCCCCTCTCTACAACACAAGCACTAATAAGCTCTCTTCCCAAACCCGGGAGGGACCACAGTAAGTTGTCCGCATACCGTCCGCTCTCCTTGTTAAATACTGAGTATAAGATCTTAAGTAAAATACTAGTCAATTGCTTCCAGCCCCTCGCTCCGAAGTTGGTACATATAGATCAATGTGGCTTCGTTCCAGGGCGTAGCACATCTTTGAATATACACCGGCTGTGCAATATCATGTTCGCCTGTACCGCAGAAGAACCAGAGGCAGGATGTGTCACACTAGATATCACTCAGGCATTCAACACATTGGGCTGGGACTATATACTGGCCGCGCTACAGAAATTTGGAATTCCACAGGGCTACACTCGTTGGATCCAACTGCTATATCACCTTCCCATAGCAAGGGTGAGCACAGGGTCGCACATTTCAGAACCATACCAAATACAGCGGGCACAAGACAGGGATGCCCCCTCTCACCCATATTGTTTGCTCTTGCCCTTTAATCATTGGCCCACAAACTACGGGCGTCATCAGCGGGCTGGGGTATAAGCATAAATGGCACCCATCATGCTCTTTCACTATAAGCATAAATGGCACCCATCATGCTCTTTCACTCTACGAAGATGACATCATCCTATACGCCAAGAGACTGCAAAATAACTTGGACACTGCGGCGCAGCTCTTTACACAATTTGAACACGTAGCAGGGTTGACAATTCATTATGAAAAATCCTTTGCCTTCCCCTTCAGCACAAACATGGAAGAGCTGACTATACTATACCATTCGGGAACCGTGAAATAACAATAGCCCACAACACTTTCAAATACTTAGGGATTCACATTTATAGAACCAAAACAGATCTTATAGAAGGGAATCTGCATAGGGCGATCAGCTCCCTGAGGGCTCAAGTCACGTTTTGAACATCATTGACCCTCTCAGTGACAGGGAGATTGGCAATCTCGAAAATGGTAATGCTCCTACGTTTACTTTTTAACAAACCTTCCAGTGATAGTCCTGAGAGCAGTTTTTGCAAGGCTGAGTACACTCCTGACCAGCTTAATATGGGGCACCGGCAGAGAGATGCCCGAGCTTAGCGAAGTTACAACTTCCATCAGATGCTTATCATCGCAACTGCAATGGCTCTCGTGTTGGTTGGCAAGCCGCAATCTGCAGGAAATCGCTTACTCGGAGCACATGCTGGCACAGGTCACGCTGCACAGACTGATCTCCCCAGGTAGTGCTATTCCGCACACTGCAAGAATGCTACTTAAAACTGCACTCAAATGCTGGAAGCAGGCATTAAACTACACTAATATTATCCCTGCGTATGCTCCCAATATACCACTATTGGGCATCCTCACCAATCTGGGGACACTCACCACCTGCAAGTTAGAACCCTGGTTGCATGCCGGAGTGACAACAGTAGAGGACCTCTATGGGGACAAAATGTTACTTACGCACACAGATTTCACGAGTGAGTGGGGGTCACTGTTCTTGACCCTTCGAGTCTGATGCATTACATCAAAAGACACTGGGCACCCAACAGGACAGAACCAAATATGCATGAGTTGGTCCATCTAGTGTACCTTATGGGGACGGGTAGCCACATGACCCGCTGGCTCTATTGTGGGATACGCACACACCGGCCATCCTCACTAACTGCAATACGCACTAAATGGGAACAGGACATTGACAGACCACTATCGGACAAAGAATGGGCAACTATTTTAGAATACCGAAAACGAGTATCCAGTAATACCAGTTTTAAATTCATCCAGTATATGATAACACAGAGAGCGTACCTTACTCCGTGTTAGAATTGGGGTCACCAATTCCGACACGGTAGCTTGGCGCGAGGCAGGAAGGCACCCGAAGGCAATGTGTAAAGCAGTCGTGCAGCACTAACTCACCCGGACTCAGTAATGCGCACACAATGAAGAGACACCACACCAGGCTGATTTGTAAAACAAGACCCTTTATCTCATTCAGGTCATGGCAAATAAATTCATTTCAGTAATAGAGCAGGAAGTCTCAGGACAGCAGTAAAGTCATTTCGGTCAACAGCACAGATAATCTCAGGGCAACCTTAAATTCATTCAAGCAAATAGAGCAGTTAATCTCAGGGCGACAATAAATTCATTCAAGTAAGTAGAGCAGTTAATCTCAGGGCAACATTAAATTCATTTTAGGAAAAACATGCGTACATTCATCCAAGGGCATCAAGGCATGAATATAACATCAAAACATTCCCTTGGTAGGGGCTAATCCATGCAACAGTCCTTACATAACATCCATAAAGGCGACATCACTTTGGCGCATCCTCAATAAGGGCAGCACTTCCTATGTGTGGATTTAATGCAAGAGAGAGCATCCCCCAACACCTGGAAAGCACGGTACCCAGCCCTTCTCCACAGGGTAAGTACCGGCAGCCAGGCCTACTGGGGGGCTTAGGGATTGAGGCCCAGTCTAGTTCACCAGGCGGTTAGCAGTCTCAGTCTACGTGATGCCGGCCATAATTCACAACCCCCAGGCAGAGGCTCCTGGCAGGTCCCCCGAGGGCACAACAGCAGGGGGCATGGGAGGAGCCTCGGCGAGGCTTAGGCCCCTGTTCCCCCTTGCACTCACCAGTTCTGCCGAGGAGGATAGCACCGCAGAAGTCGGGCGGCGCTGGGCCTAGTTCCCGGGTGACGCCCCCTCTCCAGTCAGCCCCCTTCTCCTAGAGGGGGGGTAGTAGGCCTCCTTATGGTCTGCTAGACTCTCGCAGGCGGGGGAGCTCGTCCGGGGGCTGCCACCGGCAGCGCAGCCCCTCCGGCAGAGAGTGGGACAAGCTCCGGGTCTTCCGGGTTGCTTCACAGCCCGGGAGCCAATGGGAGCGCGGCTCACCGGGGACGCAGCTTGCGACACCGCTGACGCCCCGGTTGTCGCGCAAGTTGGCGGGCATAAAAGGCAGGATGGTTTCCTGCAGCACACTGGAGTTGGTCCCCTGGGTTCCCCCTCACTGGGCAAGATCAGCATGCTGGCAGAGTCCCTCATCTAACTTGCGTACAGCAGGGCCTAAGCTCAGTCAGTCCCAGTAGTGTAGGTTCCTCCCCAAGGCCCAATCGCCTATACTCCGGCAGAGGTTCCCCCAGGTCCAGTGGTGCCCCAACTGACTAGTTCAGTTTCCCTCCTTTCCTCTTATACCCCTAGGTCAGGTGACCCTCCTGTAAAGGCGGCAAAGCATAACTCCTCCCTGGGCTGGAAGATTCCAGGAGCTTCCACATGTCTGTCTATGGGACAAAAAGGCGGGACGGCAAAGATACAGTATCAGGATGTCCCAGCCTGCTCCTAACTACTAGTGCGTGTGTGTTCAATGGCCACTCCGCAGTAGCAGGGGCCTGTGGCAGCCATGTTATTAGGAGAGAGAACCTGTACCTCAGCACTGTTTGGCAGTGGTAAGGCGCCAAGAGGCCTAGGTCCAACAAAAAGATGGTGGCAAAAATGAGGTGACAAGGGCAAAAAAACGGGGTAAACCACCCTAGGGCTGACAGGTCTAACACTCTGCATAGAATACATGCCATCTTCCATACCCTCCTGCCCTAGGTGCTCTGATCAGGACGCAGATCTTTTATACATGCTTTGTTCTTGCCCCAGGCTAGGGAGATACTGGGGTGGAATAACTGATACCTTAAAGGAATTTGTGGGAGACACTGGATGGCACACAGTAGACACAAGTATACTGGGAATATACATAAGACGAAAAGAGCACAGTGTACTGATTTGTTTTGAGTGCATTAAAATATTTGGTTCCAACGCACTTCAGAATTCACAAAAATATGCTTCAATTGTGCGTATCCAACGCTGTTGTGTGCTAGACAAAAGGATTAGGTTACTTACCCTGTAAACATCTGTTATTGGCATGCGGTGCTGTAGATTCAAATGCTGTGCATAAGTCTGCTGTCTCGTGTTGGGCTTGAATGATTACAAGTTGTTTTTGTTCCAAGAAGTTTAGAGTCAAAAGGTTATGTTACTCCTCCTGTTGGTGATACTGCGCATGGGCATCAACTCCATTGCCAGATTGTTTTGCCACAGGTGGGTGAGAACCGGAGTTGTAGTATGTACCACTAAAGTGATGACCATGCGAGTAATGTAACTTAAAGTATGTTAACTGCAACCTACATAGTGTGCTGGGGAGGAGTGAGGGCACATGTGAATCTACAGCACTACATTCCACAAACAGATGCTTACAGGGTAACAATCCTTTCGAGGCATGGGTGCCGAAGATACACATGCTGTGCATAAACAGTAAAGCAGTCCCTCTACCTAAGCAGTGGTTAACCCGTAGGGGTTGCAGTTGTTTAAAAAAAATAGTTCTTAGTAATGCTTGGCCAACACTGGAGTGCTGACGTGCTAATACATCCACACAGTAATGTTTTGTGAAGGTGCGTGGAGTGGACCATTTGATACTTTGCTAAGGTCAGCAATAGGAAAGCTCCTTAAAAATGCCATAAAACCCTTATTTCAAGAGTAGAGTGAGCTTTAGGGGAACAGTTTGTCTTTTAGCAAAACAAGTTTGGATGCATTTTACTATCCATCTTGAAATTCTGGTTTTTGAAATAGCATTTCCAATGTGAGGAGGAGAAAAAACAATGAATAATTGCTTAGTCTTTCTAAATGTTTTAGTGCTGTCAATATAATACATTAAAGCTCTTTTGACGTTTAAGGTATGTAGAGCCCTTTCTGCAACAGAGTCAGGTTGCAGAAAGAAGACAGGTAATTCTATAGACTGATTAATATGAAAGGGTGAAATCACTTTAGGAAAGAACTTTGGATTTTTTCTGAGCACTACTATGCCTCTATGAAGCTGGAAGAATGGTTCTTCCAAGGTAAGTGTCTGAATCTCACTAACCGGTCTAAGTGAAGTGACCGTGATTCAAAAGGCAAATTTCGAAGGCAAATATTGTAGTTGGTAAGTGTGCAGTTGCTCAAATGGAACCCCCATAAGCCTTGTTTATACAATGTTTAAGTTCCATGTTGGTGCAGGTGGAAGTCTTGGGGGAATTATTATTTTAAGTCCTTCCATGCCGGCATTAATAACAGGTATTTTAAAGAAAGATACATGTTGTATATTCTGCAAGTAAGCTGCAATTGCAGCCAGGTGTAAGCTTATTGAAGAATAGGCTAAATCCGTGGTTTGCAAATGCAACAAATAAGAAAGAATGGTTTGTATTTGTGTATTTAGAGGATTGACTTTTTGCTGCTGGTGTTATGGAAGGAATATGCTACTTACCAGTATGCATCTGTTCTTGGCATGTAGAGCTGCAGAGTTGTACACTTAGCATAGATCGCCATCTGGTGTTGGGCCCGGATGTTTGCAGTTTGTTTTTGTTCTTTGGACAGTCTTTGGAAGTCACGAGTTCGGTGACTCCTCCTTCGGTCCATACTGCGCATGGGCTTCGGCTCCATCCTCAGATTGTTTTTCGCCAACAGGGAAATGATGGAGCGTAGTAATAACAGTGAGAAACCCATGTGTGTTGTATCTAAATAAGATGGACAGGAACGAATACAGGTAGCCGGGGAGGCGGGTGGGCGTGTACAACTCTGCAGCTCTACATGCCAAGAACAGATGCATACTGGTAAGTAGCATATTCCGTTCGAGGCATATGAGCTGCAGATTGTACACTTAGCATAGATTATATAGCAGTACCCAACCTTAGCGGCGACCACCGGTATCCGTTGCAGCGGTTTGAAATAGTGTCTTTAGTACAGCCTGGCCCACACTAGCTTGTTGCTTGGAATGCACGTGTACACAGTAATGTTTTGTGAAGGTATGCGGTGTTGACCATGTGGCTGCTTTGCAGATGTCATCTAAGGGTATGTTCCCTAGAAAAGCCATAGAAGCCCCTAACTTTCTAGTAGAGTGGGCTTTAGGTGGAACAGATAATGTTCTTTTTGCCTTTTGATAGCAAATTTGTATGCACTTTACAATCCACCTAGCTATCCCTGATTTAGAGATGGGGTTGCCTTTATGCGGTGGAGAGAAGGAAACAAACAATTGTTTAGTTTTCCTGAAAGGTTGTGTTCTCTGTATGTAGTACAGTAAAGCCCTCTTAACATCAAGTGTATGTAGAGCCCTTTCCGCAACAGATTGAGGTTGCGAGAAAAAAACAGGTAATTCCACCGATTGATTGAGATGGAAGGGGGAAATGACCTTGGACAGAAACTTTGGATTTGTACGAAGTATCACTTTGCTGTGATGTATTTGTAAGAAGGGTTCCTGTACAGTGAACGCTTGTATTTCACTAACCCTTCTAAGGGAAGTGATAGCTACGAGGAAAGCTGTTTTCCAGGTGAGGAACTGTAGCTCACATTTATGCATTGGTTCGAAGGGCGGACCCATTAGCCTTGTAAGAACTACATTTAGATTCCATACAGGGGAAGGTGGTGCCCTGGGAGGAATTACTCGTTTAAGTCCTTCCATAAAGGCTTTAATAGCGGGCACTCTGAACAGTGATAAATGCTGTCTGTTTTGTAGGTAAGCAGCAATCGCTGCTAGGTGTAGGCGTATGGATGAATATGCCAGGTTACACCTTTGAAGATGGAGTAGATAGCATATGATGTGCTGTATGGATGCATCTAAAGGGTTGATTGTATTGTTACGGCAGTAAACAACAAATCTCTTCCACTTTGCGGCATAGCATGCTCGAGTGGTAGGACGTCTGGCTTCCTTGATAATGTTCATGCAATCAGGGGGAAGGTTAAGGTATCCAAATTCAAAGATTTCAGGAGCCAGATCGCAAGGTTGAGCTGAGCTGGGTCCGGGTGCCTGATTTCTCCATGGTTCTGAGTTAGGAGGCATGGGGACAGGTGCAGTTTTTGATGTGGTACCACCGATAGCTGTAATAGTGTGGTGTACCACGGCTGCCTGGCCCATGTTGGGGCTACCAGAATGAATGTGAGGGAGTGCTGTTGTAGCTTCCTGACCACTAATGGAATTAGCGGGAGAGGTGGAAAGGCGTATACAAATTTGCCTAACAAGTTCATCCATATCGCATTGCCTTTGGACAACGGGTGTGGGTATCTGGCGGCGAAGCTTGGGCATTTTTTGTTTTCGTGGGTGGCGAAGAGGTCTATCTGAGGATGCCCCCACTTGTGGAAGAATGGGCGAAGAACTTGTGGATGCAGTTCCCATTCGTGTAGTTGTTGCGTTTGTCTGCTGAGCAGATCTGCCATGGTGTTTTGTACGCCTGGAACGTGCTGTGCCAGGAGAAAGATGTTTTGAGGAATTGCCCATCTCCATATGCTCTGGGCTAAGCGGGAGAGCTGGGGAGAGTGTCTTCCCCCCCCTGTTTTTGAATATAATACATTGCAGTCATATTGTCTGCGCGAATGAGGACTGCTTTGGCTGAAATCTGTTTTTGAAAGGATTTTAGGGCTAGAAAGATCGCCAAGAGCTCCAGATGGTTGATGTGGAGCGACTTTTGCTGTGGCGTCCATAGACCTTGCATTGTGAGGTGTAGGAGGTGCGCTCCCCAGCCGGAGAGCGATGCGCCCGCCGTTAGAATCACCTGAGGAACCGGGTCCAGGAACGGCCGCCCTTTGGAAAGGTTTGTGGTGTTCCACCACTGCAGAGAGTGATGGGTGCGGCCGTCCACCAACACCAGATCCGTCAGCTGTCCTTGGGCCTGGTGCCACTGTTGTGCTAGGCACTCTTAGAGTGGATGCATGTGTAGTCTTGCATGGGGCACTATGAAGATGCAAGATGCCATCATCCCTATGAGCTTCATAAACACTCTTGCTGGAAGAGAGTGCTGAGGAAAGAACTTTTGGCGCAAGGCTTGTATGCTTGCGATTCTGGCTGAGTTTGGATAGGCAATACCTTTGGAGGTGTCTATAGGGGCCCCGAGATATTGTTTTGTGTGAGATGGTACGAGGTGGGACTTTTGGTAGTTCACCGTGAAGCCTAGCTGGTGGAGCAGTTGGATGGTGCTGTTTGTATGTTGCACACATTGGTTGTAGGACGCGGCTTTTATCAGCCAGTCGTCTAAGTAAGGGAAGACGTGAATATGTTGACGTCTGAGGTGTGCTGCTACTACTGCTAGGTATTTGGTAAACACCCGTGGTGCGGTGGTGACCCCGAAGGGGAGAACTGTGAACTGGTAATGTTGACCGTCCACCACAAACCTGAGGTACTTCCTGTGAGAAGGGTGTATTGGAATGTGAAAGTATGCGTCTTTCAGATCCAAGGTAGTGAGAAAGTCTCCTTGACAGAGGAGCGGGAGGACTTGTTGTAGGGTGACCATGTGGAAATGGTCTGAATGTATGTATGCATTTAGAGGCCGGAGGTCCAGAATGGGCCTCAGGGTCCCGTCTTTCTTTGGTATCAGGAAATACAGAGAGTAGACCCCTTGATTTTGCTGATTGACGGGGACCTGCTCTATAGCGTGTTTTTGGAGGAGGGAGAGCACCTCCTGTTTGAGGAGTGTGGAATGTTCTTGAGACATTGGACGGTGCCTTGGTGGGATATTGGGTGGGGTAGAGGTTAGCTCGAGACAGTACCCTGACCGAATAATTTGGGTCACCCATTTGTCCGATGTTATGGATTCCCAGGCGTGGATAAAGTGTTGTAGTCTGCCCCCGACCGGAGTGGGATGGTCTGGGGGGAGCGGAGGGAAGTCATTGTGCGGGCGGGGTGGCAGAATGGGTGGTGTTAGTTTTGCCCCTGCCCTTATTGTTGTTGCCCCTGTATCCACCCCTTTGGTAGCCCTTCGAGAAGGTATTTTGAGGAGGGGACTTGTAGGAGGTAGAGGCGCTATCGGTGGAGTAGCCTCTGCCTGTGCTACGAAAGGATGAACGCCGAAAGGAGTGTTTAGGGGTCTGTGATTGTAATGCCCCCATAGACTTTGCTGTGTCCGTGTCCTTTTTCATTTTTTCTAATGCTTCGTCTACCTTTGGCCCAAAGAGATTTTGTTGGTCAAAGGGGTGATTTAGTATG
Source organism: Triturus cristatus (assembly GCF_964204655.1). Lineage (NCBI taxonomy): Eukaryota > Metazoa > Chordata > Amphibia > Caudata > Salamandridae > Triturus > Triturus cristatus. Next base: position 286,374,680 of record NC_140594.1, on the reverse strand, counting down.
GATGCCTGGACTTCTGGCTTGAACCCTGAGATCCTGAGCCAGGCATGACGACGAAGCAGGACACTAGTATTTATGGCTCTAGAAGCAGTGTCCGCTGCATCGAGGGCACATTTAATGGAGGTGTTAGTAATTAGCTTTCCCTCCTGTATCAGGTCATGAGCTTTACGTTTGTGTTTTTCCGGGAGGTGCTGCATAAGAGCCTCAAGCTCATCGTAGTGTGCCCTGTCATAACGCGCAAGCAGCGCTTGTGTATTCGCAATGCGCCAGATGTTCGCGGCTTGCGAGGCGGTGCGTTTACCAGACGCATCTAGGAGTTTCGATTCCTTATCTGGCGGTGGGGTCTCACCTGAGGACTGGGAGTTAGACCGTTTTCTAGCTGTGGACACAATTAGGGAATCTAAGGGAGCAGGGCCCTTAATGTATGTAGGGTCTGTGGGTGCCGCCTTGTACTTTTTTTCTATTCTAGGGTTTAAGACCCTGGCCCTGACAGGGTCTTTGAACACCTCTGCAGCATGCTTGGTGACACCCTTAAGCATGGGCAAGATGGCTGTGGACTTATCCTGAATATCAAATGTATCCAGTAAGAAGTCGTCTTCCACTGGTTCACTATGCAGTTCCACCCCATGGTAGTGTGCTGCTCTCTGCACTAAGTGGTGAAACCCTAGTGAGTCCTCTGGGGGAGATGGCCTGGATGGGTAGAGGTCATCCTGAGGCACATCCGGTATGTCAGGGTTTTGGTAATCTTCCCATGGGTCTGGGGTCCCCGGTGGTGTGGGGTCCATTGGGGCGTCCCCCGGGTCATAATCTGGATCCCCGTAATCCGGATCTGGGGACGGGGTCGGGGAATGATGAGGCAAGGGTGGCGGAGACCTGGGAGGGGGAGGAGGTGGAAGAGGTGGAGGAGGAGGAGGAGGTGTAGGAGGTGGTGGGGAGGGCACTCAGAGGAGATGTGGCAGAGTCCTTCCGCTTGGGCGGTGGAGGAGGAGCTGGTGTGTCAAGACGTCTTTTCTTGACAGTTAAAGTTAATAGCCCAGTCTTTGGATCCTTATATAAGGTCTTTTGATAAGGATCTGGTGTAAAAAGGTCCGGTGGCGCCGAATCGTCCGCTGGCGCCGATGTTTTCGGAGCCGAGGATTTGGGTGGTTTCTCTGCGCCATGCCTTTTTGGAACCTCCGGTTTTTTCGGCGTCGAGGTAGGCTTCGGCGCCGGAGCGTCGGTGCCGAGGGATTTGTGCTTGTGCTTTGTCGGCACCGAAAGTCCAGGCTTCGGCACCGGTGGCTTCGGAGTCGAGCTGGGCGTCACTTTCTTCGGTGCCGAACGGTGTTTATCGGCACCAGGTGTCGGCTGGCTCGAGCCCGAGCTGCCGTGAGACTTGTGAGGCTTCGACACCGGGCCCTAAGGTGGGGTGATAGAAGCTGCGTGTTTGGTTTTACCCAGGCCTGCAGGCGAGGGTGTAACCTGAGTCTCTTTGGTTTTGGGCGCGGGGGTGGGAGGGGGTAGAGTACTCAGGACCCTCTGCGCCGGTGTGATGTCCTCCACGTCGGAGTCGTCGGCCTCGGAAGCGCTGACGACGTCTTCCTCCTGCTCGGTGTGCTGTTGCCCCGAAGCTCCGGTGTCGTCTCCGAAGATGTCCGGTGGAGCCGCGGTCGATGAGTGCGCCATGGTGCGTCGAGCTCTTCGATCCCGGATGGTCTTTTTTGATCGAAAAGACTTACAGGCGGGTCAGTCTCTAGCCTCGTGTTCTGGAGAGAGGCAAAGGTTACACACCTGATGGAGGGCGGTGTGGGGAAATTTAGACCCACATTTTGGGCACTTTTTGAACGGAGTCCTTTCCATCGGCCGGGACCGGAGTCGAGGAGGGCCCGAAGGCCGGTGCCGATGTGTGGAATGGAGAAAAGTGCCGCTTCGAGAGATGAAGATAGATGAAGAAACTCGAAGAACGAGGATTTTCCGTCGAGGCTGGAACCGTAGAAGTTCGAAGCCGGAGCACGAAGTATCACATCCGAGCCCGATGGCGGATAAAAACAATCTGAGGATGGAGCCGAAGCCCATGCGCAGTATGGACCGAAGGAGGAGTCACCGAACTCGTGACTTCCAAAGACTGTCCAAAGAACAAAAACAAACTGCAAACATCCGGGCCCAACACCAGATGGCGATCTATGCTAAGTGTACAATCTGCAGCTCATATGCCTCGAACCAAATAGTTTCAATTTGGTAGCATAACATTGTCTTGTGGTAGGACTACGAGCATATTTAAGAATATCCATGCATGGGGGCGTGGCCAACTAGATGACCGATCAGACGCACCGAGCTAGTGCTCCCGGACCATAAATAAACAATCCTAAATAATCCTCAAGTCCCAGGCAGATTAGCAGGAATCGATGGCGAGTGTTGCAATCTCTGAAGCCCAGACACCGCTGATTGCTCCCGTTGGCTCCTAGGGGCTGCCTTCTGTCAAACACGACAAGTGAGGAGGCGATGGAGAAAAGTGGTGCCCCGAGATGTGGGGGCTGCTCTGGGTGAAAGGGACCCCGGTAGCTCTTTCAGTGTTGACCTGAGCTAAGTGGTGCCCTGCCACAGGGTCTCGGCGGGAAGCTGCTGGGCTTGCGTCGTTTGGTTGGCCCGAGCTGCCCAGATGGCTCCCTGAGGTGACAGAAGTCGGTTGCGGTGGCAGAGCACAGTGCCTGGAGTCGCAGTGCCTGATCCTGGGACCCCTAGGGTGATGACAGAGCAGATTGGCTCAGTGCGATCCTACAGTTAACAGAGGGACTGGAGTTGCCTTACGGTGGCCTAGAGGGGAGTGCTGCCCCCTGAGCTGAGGCCCGGCGACATTGTGGTGGAGCTGCGAGACTGTACTAGGCCCGCGGTGCAGAGACACAGGCGGCCCGCCACAGAGGTATTGTGACTGACCTGGGAGTCTCCAGAGGCTGTTACCTAGCAAGGTCTGGACTGATCTGCCTGGGGGCCTGCATCGCTGGCCTGGGTGGTTAGGCTGTGATCCAGGGGCGAGGTAGCTACTGGAGGTACGCCCGATCAGGGCTTTAATAATATCAATAAATCTACTCTCCCTCTCTGAGATGTGCCCACAGGAGTGGATGGATCCTGGGGAAGATTGTTGCGACTGACCTGATGCTTTGGGCATTGAAGGATGGCCCCGCACTCTAAAGCAAAGGAGAAGCTGTGGTGCTTTTGTCCCATTGAGTCATGAGGCTGTGGTGTGGTAGCGGAGGAGCTGGGGGCAAATCTCCCCCATGTTGAGCTGCGGGGGCCCTGCCTCTTGAGGGAGACGAGACAAGTGGGAATGTGGTGTTTACTCCCTAACCCCCTCACCTTATCCCCCGTCTCATACCCCCGTCTGGCCTAAGATTGCAGGGCTACAGGAGGTACGGCAGAGGGATGCCTGAGGACAGTATTTCAGGCCTACTAGATGTAGGACCTATCCCATAACCCTGTCGGCTGAAGCGACCACAGACCGGGTGCTACGGGACCATCTTTTTGCTGCCTGGTCTGGGGTGCTGGCCTTATGGTGGGTGAATCCTTAGCTCCAGTCGTCGGCCCGCTCTTGAAATTGGCCTTGATGGGCGTGGACTAGATGCTGACGACATGATGCTATCTTCATTGAGCTAGACAGGTGCACAGTGTCTGTAGTACTTTTATAAACTGTATGTGAGCTGCTGAGTGTCTTCCATTCTTCCTTCTGAGATAAGAAACTGCGTGCATCCCAGTAGACCACAATGGATCAGTACAACCACTGGTGCAGCAGAGGCCCCTCGGGGATAGATGCTGATGCTTTACAGACCCCTCAAGGTCCTACTGGCCCCTAGATGCTAGCGGCCATCAAGACTTCCGGCGCAGCAACACAAAGTAAAGTTGATGTGATGGCACACAATTATGAATCTTCTTCATGCAGATGTCCGGAAAGAACGCTCTACTGAAACTGAACACAATGTTTCTGCACTGCAGGCGGAGATAAAAACACTATAAGACACTGTGCTGACTCTAGAAGCCCAAACGCAAAGGTTGGAACTGCGCGCCAAAGAAGCAGAAGGTAGAAACCGTAGGTGCAGTCTGCGCTTCGTGGGGTTTCCCCGAGAAGGTGGAGGGATCTAGTCCTGAATGGTTCCTAAAAAAGTTGATCTGTAACCAGGTCCAAGATATTGGATTGTTCTCAATTTTTGTTCTGGAACGCGCCCACAGATCGCTGGAGTCACCCACGCCCTCACCGCTGGGCCACCCCTGGGGCCATCATACCCAAGATACTAATTACAGAGAGCAGGACGCTATATTGAAGGGAGTCCGTGGAGGTGGAGATCCCTCCTTCAAAAATCCCGTAATCCATGTATTTCCTGTCTACACCAGAGCTGTGCCTCAGGAAAGACAATATTTCACTGGGGTCAAGCAGAAGCTGTGGGCCATGGGACTGCAGTATATTCCCGCGATACCAACTAAATTTAGAGTTGTCCATGAAGGCTGCAGATGGCTGGATTACATCGGGAAGACAAGGAAAAATGGCAGGAGGAGAGGGGGGGCACCCGGAGAACACCAGCAAAAATCAGGAGGTGCAGCAGACGGAGGTGATGCTCCGAGTCTGGGTCGCTCGAGTGGTGGTCCAAAGGGATGGTACCTTGGACCTTGCGCAGAGGAGACAGGAGCGCAAACAGGCCAGGGCCCTCCTGGACTCAGTAACACTGGTTGGCACCAGTATGCAGCAGCTAGCGGACTCACCGCCCACTGATGCTGAACTGTCATGACCTGGTAGTGAAGTGTCGCTGGGTTTCCAACAAGGGAAACTCTGGTGACAATTTACCCAATAAGGCAATGGGCTTTATGAGATGTGAAGTGTCAGTGTTACATGAAGCTTCTTTGATTTGTGTGTCCTGTGGTGCACTGGATGCCCCGGAAATGCAGCAGTCATTGGGGCTTGGGCGCCTGGGAGGGTTTTCAGAAGCAGGAGGTGCGCAACATATCTTAGATCATAGCCACTCTCCCTTCCTCTCTGTGATGTGAATGGTTTGAGTGGAGAGACTGTATGGCTGTCCAAGTTGCGCATGATAGGGACACCATAGTGGCACCCAGAGTCAGGGACAACGGATGTGGACCTGGACTCAGGCTTTTGTCCTTGGGTGATATGACAAACTATAGGGTGGATGGGACACGTGATCCTGATTTCAAAGTTTATGTTTTTGCTTGATGGGCCGGTTTGGTTTGGCCCCATTAAGGAGACACAAGTTGATGATGTTTGCGTTTACCTAGGGAGGGTGTTACAATGTAATGGGGACTGTTATACATGGGATGGTGAAGACTGAAGTTGGGACGTGGTGGGGATGGAACAAGTGTAATCATGATGCATGTACTCAACGGATGATGCTACTCGACTTCTGATGTGGAATGTGAGAGGTCTGGGTACCTTTATAAAACGCTACAGAACGCACTCATATATAAGACGTATGGGAATCTAAACAATCATGTTGCAGGAGAACTTTTAACTGAAGGGGAAGAGTAGAATCCTGAGAAAAAACTGAAGGGCCGATTATATTCCTCAACTTATTCTTCGTACGCTTGGGGAGGTCTCCATAAGGGTGGCACCCGGTTGCCCGTTCCAACACATGGGTCATTTGGCTAATATAGAAGGGAGATATCTATTGGTACATGGTAGGCTGGATATGGGAGAATTGTGCCTCCTAAATATCTATGGCCCCCAACGTCGACGGCAGAGTTTTTTCTGACTCTCTAGATTGAATTCCTTCCTTAAGTGGATATGCCTATTGTTTGTCGGGGTGATTTTAATTGTGTTCTGGATGGTGTCTTGTATTGACATCCGAAGTGTGAGGGCACGATGCCCGCTATGTTGGCTGGCCTTGCTGAGTATGCACAAATTACAGTGTAGGGACATTTGGAAATACCTACATCCAGCAGGGACAGAGTTCCCTTATTACTTCCCCACACATCATGTCCATAGTAAACTGTATCAGTTTCTTGTTACCATGGGGAGGGCGTTTAATGTCAGAGGTGCGCGCTATCAGGTTCGGTTTCTCTGACCACTTACTTTTGGAATGTGATGTGAGTAGACACCGCCCGCTGATTCAGCTGTGGCAGCACCACCTGGAGTCGTTAGGAGACCCTGAGTTTCAAGTCGAAATGCAGCAGGCTTTACAAGACTTTTTCAATGTTAATTGGAACACTACGGAGGGCAAGGGTAAAGTGGTGATCCATGGGGAATGCCTGGGTAAACTTTATGGGACAAAGAGGCAGCTCGAGCAGGAGTTGCGGGAGGGGGCGACCCGACTTGCTTAGCTAGAGAGGGTATTGAGGGGAGAAAGATTTGGGGTACCTTACGGCCATTCATAGACAAGTGGAAGAAATGTGGGATAGACTGGACTGCAATGTGTGGTGTGTCTATAGACAGCGACTACACAGGGAGGGAGTCTGTGCAGGTCGCATGTTGGCCTGGTTATTGCAGCAAGAGAGGGCATGCCTGTGATACTCTCCTTGACAATGACAAATGGGTGGGTGGTGGTGGGCGAATCCGCTATTAGCCTGGTACTGAGAGATTATTTGGCTGAGATTTACAGAGTACCCGCACAGTACGGGACCTGGGCTCAGCTGAGTTCTTAAAGAGATATTGCTATCCCAAACTCGTCGGCATCTGACAGGGAGGACTTGGAGGAGGATATTCAGCTGGAAGAGCTGAAGGTTGCTCTCCAGGATATGTCAAGGGGGAGGGGGGCAGAGTGAGGGGGAGGGAGTCTCCTGGTCAGAATGGCCTTCCGATGGAGTTTTATCAGATGTACTCAGCGGACCTCTTGCCCAAACTTTTGGAAGCATTCCAGGAGACAGTGTCGGTGGGAATCCTACCAGACCATCTGAGGGAAGCCCTAATAATCATGCTGTTGAAGCCAGATTAAGACCTGAACGACCCAGGGTCTTCCAGACTTCTTTCTATGATAAATGCAGATGTCAAGCTATTAGCGAAGGTTCCTGGCGAAGTGGCCAAGGCAGGTGGTCTCGTTATTGGTGCACACTGATCGGTGTGGTTTTATGCAAGGCAGGGGAACACATCTGAACCTTAGAAGGCTTTCACATGTTATGCATGCCGTCAGAGACGCGGCAGTGGTCGCCTTAGATCTAGAGAAGGCTTTTGCTACCTTATCCTGGAATTTCCTCTGGAAGGTGCATGAGGTTTGGCCCACGGTATAAGGCATGCGTGTATAGCAAGGCACCGAGGGCAGGAGTGCGCTGACGGAACAGGTGGTCTCAAAGGCATTTGCTATTGGGCGTGGAACCAGTCAGGGTTGCCCGTTGTTGCCGCTCCTTCACCCTTACCATGGAGCCCCTGGTAAGTTACCTGCGGGATAACCTCAGTGACAAGTGGATATGGGTGGGTGACACAATGCATATAGTGTCTATGTATGCTGATTACACATTTTTTTTTTTTATATCAGACCCGATTTGCGCAGTCCTGCGATTATTACAACTTTTTGGCTGGTTTTGGAGGGGTATCGGGTCTTTGTGTAAATCATCAAAAAACAGTGGCAAGTTTCCCTTGGCTGCATTGGCCTCATGACCGGTACATGCGCTTCTGGTGCTGTATTTTCCTTGGGAGTCTAGCAATTTCAAATACTTAGGAATCCAGGTGACTCACAATGATAAAACTCATTATGACCTGAACATGGGCTGTGTGCTGATAGACCTTACACAATCCATAGAATTTTGGAAGACTCTACCGATGTTAGTTAAGTACCATGTGCCATTAAGAAAAATTATTTTATTACCACAATGCATAATGTGATGCAGAACACTTTTTGCATGCTCTCACCGGCCATCTTTTGGAAATTGGATGGCCGCCTGGTGTCGCTGGTCTGGGCAGGCAGGCGCAGCAGGGTTCAGCTGGAGATCCTGAAGCTGGATCAGGAGCAAGGTGGGTTGGGACTTCCTAAACTCCAAATGTACTACTTTGCGAGACTGCTTCAATATGCCGCATTGTGGTGTGAAGAGAAATTTAACTGGGAGAAAAAGCTTCTGGAGGAATTGGTGCTCTTGGCCAATCTCCCACGACTCCTTATTGGGGGACCAACCCTTGTGGGCCTACCATTAATAGTTGTACTGGTGGTGTCAATTTGGGAGAGGGTGGTGACATATGTGCTGAAGCGTTCACCATACGCAAAGATGCTTTTTCTTTTGAGACTTAAGCCCTTTTTATGCCTAAGGGCCACTATGGACTCTCAGCCCTGGTACTTACCAGGCACCGGATAGCTATTCGTTGCCTTCGGGTGCAATGGACCAATGCAGAGCAGGTTCATCTCTGTAGGGTCCGTACAGATGAGAATGCGGAGAGAGACCTTGAATTGTGGGACTAAATAATTGATTGCATGTGGGGATCGCAGTGAGTAGCCGGAGAACTCCGTAGACCACTCCTGCTCCTTCATGGGATCTCAACAGTCCACTGCTTCCTCTTGATTATGATTTGAGATGTGGGAGGCATGTGGATAATGTATCCCTTGCGGTGGCAAATTTATACCTTGCTGAGACTGTGGGATGTAATCGTGGGTCAAGTACTGATGTGTGTGGCATTGAACAAAGCAAACACAAGGAGATGTTAGTCCAAAACCGGTCCCAAGATGCTTGTTTCCTATCCAGAGAAGACACCATCATCTCCTTGTGTTTGCTTTGTTAGCTCTAAGTTGGCAGGGTATGCCCAGACGTGAGTCCCTTGCTCACTTTGCCACGGGATTCAAGCTAGCCTAGCTGATGAGGACTGTTAGTCCGAAACTGGTCCCAAGATGCTTGTTTCCGGTCCAGGGAAGACATGGCTTGGCAGTTCAGTCTGGACTGTTCCCATGAGGAACAGGGTCAAGACTGATGTGCATATAGCTGTGTCTGAACTGGGGTGGCAAAGTGAGCTAAAGAATGATGATGGATTCAACCCAGATCTGTGACTGGGGTTGAGTGTTTGAAAAGTTTCAGCACTCCGTCCATCATCTCCTTGTGTTTGCTTTAATATATAAATAGTATCATGGTTAACCAATTGGTGTGCAACAGTATAGTTTTGGAACAGCAGTGTTATATTAAAATACCTGGGATGGATACAACCCCGTAGGCAGTGAAACAGGATGCTAAGAAAATGCTTCATACACAAACATGTAAGAAAAAAAGCATTGCTTGAAAAGGATCAAGCATTCCAAATCACATCTCTCAAAGTTGAGAGGAAAAACCCCAGCATCAAAGGAACACCTTCTGTAACAAGGACGTCCTAATCCTATTTTACCCTCGGCATTGGTATCTAGGGCGCTCACGTCAAACAGGTCAATTAGGGATCAAATGTTTGAGGCTGAAAAGACAGGAACCAGAGTAGCAAGAAGGGTTGATGTCACTAGGCACAACACAAATATAGAGGTCGTCCAGCCACATTCTGAAACTTTTCATCTCATATCGACCACATTTTTTTCGCCTAACTGAAATCTGTCCTACACATGTAGGCAAAGGTCAAACAAATGGGGTGAATGTTTACAAATAAGCCATTTGAAATACAAATGCCAGACATCTAAATTATGTTTAGATTTAATCTTAGTAATGTGTTAATCCATAAAATAGACTAGAATAAAACACAATTTGTACCTGGAAAGTAAATCTTATAGTTGAGTATGTGGAAAATAAGCGGTGCACATAGTTGCATTTATAACAATTCAGGGAATGTGCAGTGAACTTATAAATACATCTGGTCTTTTAAAAGATTTCCTGAGCATTCAGTGTACCTGAGAAGGAAGTCGTGTTTCTGGAAGGTCTGGCTGGATGAAGGGAAGATATCAAGGAATGCCCAGAGTGTAGTGCAGGTATCACACAGGTAGTGAACAATATCTTTCAGCTCCTAACAGGAGAAACATTCAGAGGCAGGAAAACAGACAAAAGTGAGTGTTAGAGGAAGACTTAATCTCTAAATCTTAATGAGACACGCCACCATGGGCATCAGGAGTCCAAATGCAACAAATGTCCCATTTTAGCTTGTCTTTCTTGAAAAGAAACTGAGGAGGTGAAAGGGGAAGTAGAAATATGTCAGTTTTCTATGCTACAGAATGCTTACTTGGACACAGAGAAAGTTTACTACGGACATATAGTTGGAATAACTGTTGAAGAAATTGAAACAGTAACAGTGTTTATTTTTCTAAAACAGCTTTGTTTTGTGGTCCATTAGGACTGTATTGCTTAAGAACAGGTAAATACTTGTAATAACCTGCAAAGGCATTTCAGATGGTGTTACTCTGATTTTTTCTGCCAGTCTCTGCGGCTCAGGTGATGCTCTGTCGTCCCGCAAACCACATTCACCAAGAATGTTATTAAATACCTACAAATAAAAGATAAAAAAAGCTTGTCATGGTTTCCTTGAAAGGCTCCAAAGGCATGCCAGCTTTTGATTAATTGATGGAAAGAGAGATAAATTGGGTGTGGGCATGTGTGGAGGGGTGTTTAACAAAAGCAGAGAAGGAGCAGTAAACCCCAGATAAAAGATGTATTTGTGAAACTAAGAGGCAACTATAGCACAGACACTGATGTCACTGTAACACATAGATGTCTTTCAATGTCACAAAATGGAAAGATGCAAGAAAAATTATAAAAATAAAGAGTATTGAAAGTGGAGCAGTAGCAGCATGAAATTCTGGGGAAAAGTTTATTCCTGTATAACATGAAGCATCAACTCTGGGGGAGGACAATGAATATACAATACAAAGGAGAGAACTGCTCAGGTGAAGAGTTCAAGTTAGTGATTTTAGTCTCTATTGTACTGAAATCTTTAGCAGAACTCTCCATGTTTACAGCGCTTCCGCCACTTTCTCAGCAACCCCCTTCCCAAACAATATGGGGATTCCAGTTAGTCTTCCTCCCAGAGTTCAGATCACAAGGACAAATCTGGTTCTAGTAGGCAAAAATGCAAGTCACATCATGTTGACCCCTCTCCTCAAGCGAAGGTACTTACCTTTGAGCCAAATGAAATTGTTCACCTAAAGTCCACTATATGGATCCCTCCGCAGGAAGTGACAGGTTATTTCCAATCACACATCCGTCATGCCTTTAACAAGGATGTAAGGGCTCGGTTACGCTCCGAATCTCCCGGCCAAGGTCGCTGACACTCCTAAAGTAGATCATACACTCATTACTTACCTCAAGAAGTCTTCGAATTACCCAAAGAAGGGTATTGATAAGAGCTTGGCGTTCCTACCAGGACAAGCTTCTGGACATGTCTGGGCCACTACCTAAGATTCTGGAGCTAGGTTACCGAGCTAAGGAGTCTGCAGGGTTCATTGATCCGGAAGAACTGGTTGACAGGGCGCAAACGGCTGTATGCCAATTGGGTAAAGTAAACATCGTCATTTCCAGCGAACAGGGCGGATCCATCCTCTTTAAGCTTGAGCCGAAGCATACCAAGCTTGCATTGTTTGAGTCTGGTCCAGTAGCGCAGGGTCTGCTGTTTGGTCAACCTTTTCTCAAAGAACTGTACAAGTTCAAGTTTGTTGTGACCTTCAGTAACCTAGATAAAGCACAAGGGTCTCTTCGCAAAGTCTTCTGTCCACTTTTTGGTAGGGCCGGATGCTTCCGAGGGCTAGCGTTCAACCATGGTTACCACTAAGGCCCGAGGAGAGGTTTCTACCAGCTAACTAGAGGGGGCTACCAGGATTCCTCCACAAACTCCACCTTCTATCCCTCTCGCTCCCAAGCTGACACAAACAGTTTCCGGAGAGGACACTATGGAGGATCGCACGGCTCTTCCCAAGAGTCTGGTCTATCAGGTAAGACTAATTCCATTTTCTGATGTGTTACTGGGGGGCAGGATCCAGTTATTGCTACACAATGGGCAGACTCTTACACAGGATTCCTGGGTTCTAGACACCGTTCAGGGTTACAAGCTAGATTTCTACAGCTCCCAAGACAGATTCTCCCCCCTCCCATGGTGTCATTTTCCCAACGAGAGCAAGATTGTATTTCCTCCGAGGTTCAAACTCTCCTACAAATGGATCCATAGAGGTGTCAACCCCTCATCCACATTGGTTTCTCAGTAGCATCTTCCAGGTAGAAAAAAAGGGGGGTGGTTCTCGTTTGGTCTTAAATCCCAAAGATTTAAATGGTTGGAAGCTTTCAGTCTTTACCTTTAGCACTCTACACTTTTTATATTTGTGAATAAGTGGAGCACATATCATGGAGGATAATGAATCACATTGTCACGGTCTTGATTCTTTGGGCTTTTTCATGTAGCTGAGCATTAAGTGGGGTACCTTTTGGCTGAAGAGAGGTAACTGAAAGCTTTTGACCAGGTAACCAGAATTTATGTTGACACCTGGATATATTATTTCTTTTGGAAATATTTTTCCCTTGCTATTCCTTCAATACTCAATATGTACTTGGAAACCAGAATAACTTCTGGTGTTTGTCTATCCTTATTTTTTTTTTCTTTCACAGATGAGACAACGTATTCCATACTATATGTATTTACGAGCTACCAATCCTTGAGGGCCAGTATAAACGTTTGTTCTTGTCTGTACACAATTTATTTGGTTAATAGGCAGAGTGACTAAATTGATATCTGGTCCTGACAAATGCCCAGGAACCTCGTTTGGGGCCGATAGAGGGCAGAAACATGTTGACCTTTACAGCGATTATTTTTTGTTAACGCCTAGTCCTCTTAGTTTTTAATCCTACCCCAGGATACCGCCCGATAGGTTTCCTGGAGACAGTTTTAACTTTTTTACATAATTTATTTTTCTCATTCTGCCTTCAGTCACAAACACCTCAGCTCTTCTAACATTTTTTGGAGAGTTGAAGACCACACTTGGGACCTTGCAGCCCCAGTGTGAGGAGGGAACCCTATGATGAAGCATGTCACCTTCAGGCGAGTGAGGGTTCTCGTCCTTAAGAAAGGATCTTCCCTATCTTTAACACTACACTCAATTCTTTACTTGACATTAGTTACAGAATTTTCTCTGTTTCGTTTCTTTTGAGAACATAGGTCTAGCCTTTGCCAGCTGATTCTCCCTCCCCAAAAGATCTGTGGCATCAAGAAAGAACCGAGATCAACTCTGAGCAAGCAGACTGTATCCTTGATGTTGATCGCTCATATTGTGGGCCTGTTAGCCTTATCAATTACAGCCATCTTTCCCGGTCTTCTGCATTATCGTGTACTTCAGAGACTCAAGATTGGCATCTCCGGAAAGGCCTCAGCTACGCAGAACAGATTCTCCTTTTGGAGGAAGCAAGGTAGGCTCTGTCATGGTGGTTGACTCATATGAATGCCTGGAATCGCAGAGCGATTTTTGGCTCAACTCCAGAGATTGTGATAACAGTCCGATGCCAGCCACTGGGGTTGGAGGGCTCGTTGAGGGCCTGTTTTGACTGGAGGCCGATGGTCCGAGGAGGAACTGACCCTTCACATCAACTGCGTGGAACTCCTAGTGGGTTCATTTGCAACTCGCAGCCTTTGACCGGAGAAGTCATATTGTTGCATACTGCTTAGTATGGACACTATCTTGACGTACCGTTATGTTAACAAATTGGGTGGGACGAGATACCACATTCTGGCAGAGATTGGCACGATTTTTGTCTCTAGCATCGGATCTCAATGGTGGTGGAGTATATCCCGGGCCAGAACAATACAGTCGCAGATTGGCAGTTACGTCACCGTCGAGATTTCAGGGACTGGAGGCCCCATCCGCAACTTTTCCATGCGCTGAATTAACTGTGGGGTCGTTATTCAGTGGACCTTTTTTGTGTCTCGCCTCAACCCCCAGCTTCTAACTTTTTTCAGCTGGCGCTCCGATCCAGAAGCACAAGTCACGGATGCTTTTCTTTGGGACAGGACTCTCAGTCTGTGCTTTGCTTTTGCCCCATTTCTGATGATCCCCAGAGTGTTGACGCAGTTGCGCCCCAATGAGCGGAGCTGGTGACAAACAAGTGACTTCCAGCTCATTTGCTTTGGGTTCTAGTTTAACTGACAATCGTAAAGCGGCCGATTGGTCAGCGGAATCTACGTATTAGTCATTTTAATGTAAACCTATTGTTGGTATTGCTTCTGTGGTGGTGGCTCAGCTTTAAACAACCATAATCAGAGCCTCTGGTCTGGACACATAATTCAACATTTTCCAACATTTGTGACAAGAATTTTCAATTCTATTAAGAACACAGAGGCGAGGATTATCCTACCAATTGCGTTGCATTTATCTGTATAACATTGATTGCATATTGCCTTTTGTGTTGGATGCTTCATGTATTTCCATAGTTTTCCTTCCCTGATTACTGTACTGGTTACGGTAGTTCTTTGGCGAGGTCAGTATTTACAGCTTACTATTTTACTTCCTTGCTAGGAACCGGAGACAAGTGATTCTCAAGGCAACAGCTTTCTGAAGCTGTGGAAATTCCTAGGTTTTTCTGGAGTTCATTACCGGAGGAGACACTCCTGAGGTTTAAACAGAAGATCAATGGGTCACGTTAGACTGAGTTCGGATTCTTGCTCCCCTTATGGCGAATGGTGCTGTTCGATGTTGGTTGATATCCTAAACTATTGGCTGTGTCCTGGCGTTGCTGGGTGCCGGACTGTTTATACATTCCTTGGACTGGAGCAAAAAAAGAGGAAGCTGGGTTGTTACAAGAGGGTTATATAGGGCTGGATCTCTATGGTTAATTAGGTGACTGTGAAGGAGTCATGAGAAATTTAGTGTTTTGAAACGTAATTGGTTTTGCTGCTGTTTTTTAAAGTAAAGAAGAAGGAGCATAATCCTTGCCTCCGTGTCATTATTACAATTCAAATTTCATGTCACGGATGTTGGCAAATTTTGAATTCCTTTAAAGGTTTTGCCATTAGAAGAGGGAAATAGAAAGCCATCAAGAAGTACTGGAGCTCAATTGGTCTTGCAACAGTGGATTCTCCATTCTTGTTGTAAGACTTCTTCCATTAGGCTGTTCAGAGGCACTGAAAAGAACAGCCATTTAGCAGAAGTGTTACAACTATGTCACCTAAAAATCAGCATCCAATGAAATAAAAATAGGACTTCTTTACCCAAAAGGGCCTTACACACAATAGAGACTAAAGGGAAGACATGGATCTTTCTGAACATTATGGGTTTAGGATCAAAGAAGGAAACTCACAGAAAATGAGTACACTAAGAGACCTGCAGGGAACATGGCTAAGAATTGAGAAGAAAGTTTCCTAAATAGAAAAATCTGTGGAACAGATCCAGAAACGGGTCTCTGCTGTAAAGGTTGAGGTTAAAATCCTGCATCAAAGAATGACTTGGACTAAGCTAAATGTGAAGGAACATGCCCGATCTGCCAAGATGCCAGAGATCAGAGAATTCTATGTCAGGACCGGAGGCTCCGATTATGCTACTCATTTCTTTACTGAAATTTGCTCAGCAGCCAATCATGTTACAATAAAACTAAAAACCACAATACCCATGAACCCACTGGGTACCACGTAATAACCATAGAGTATGCACGTATAAATAGTCAGCAAGAGAATACCACATCCTCTTTCTTTGCTGCTCCGCAGCCAGTTAAGTGCTTTCTCATTATGATAATTGCCTGTTTCATTATAGCGACTGTATTGTATTTCTATCGCTTAATTTTTACATTGTTTGCATGCTTTAGCGCTGTGCGCGTACTCGGCTATTGTTATTGTTGGTTTTCTCTCGTTTTTGTGCCGGTATCGTACCGCTGCAGGGAGCGCGTGTCTGCCTCCCCGGTTCGGGCGCTTTGCGCCCGCGCCTTTGTTGAGAGTGGAGCGGGAGTGAAACGGGGCAGAAAGACTACGCGCGTGTTGCGTAGGTCTTTCATTTCATTGTAAATCAGGCGGTCGTTACCGCGCATGCGCGGCGGCCATTTTTTCCTGTTGTAAACAATATCTCCTCAGGAATTCAGCGTGAGAGCAGCGCTTCCTTTGCTCATGCCCACAGCCTGATTTCACTTGCCCCTTTTGACGTCCTACTGTATGCTGACTCAGTTGGGGCTGTATAATTTTGCATAGGCATTGCCTAGAGTGGCTTTAATATTGGCAAGCCTCCCTCCACATTTGAATATTTACATATTTCAGGTTATTTTTGACCTGTTTCTGTGTAGTCTTGCCTTCGGGGTTTTGCCGCTCCCCCTTTATTGTGCTTCGGCATACAAGATTTCCTGTAGTGTTTTCTTCCTCTTGTGGGCTTTATTTACGCCAGGTTCTGTCATGGCTGATTATTTTGAGGAAGATGATTACTATTATGACTATGAAGATGAAGACGCCTCTGGCTCTATGGAGCAGGATTTGGTAGAGGCTCTTGACTTGGGTGTTCAAACTTCTGTGAACAAGGCGCTGGTTCGCGCTATTACACCATTAAAACGTCATCTATCTCAATATGCAGTGCAGCAGGGTTGGCTGCCTTCGTCCTCAAAATCTTCGAAATCATCTCAGTCCTCCAGGTCCTCAAAATCTTCGAAACTGCCTAATCCTCACAAATCAGATTTTGTAAAGTTGGCTAAGGCCCTTTCTTCAGAGCATTCTTATGGGCAACCTCCTAAGGAGCTTTCTTCCTCTCCAGTTCATCAAACAGATGAGGACGGTACCTCTCCCTCCTCTTCCTCGGACCATGGGGTTTCTTCCCCTCCTCCTCGTAAAAAAGCTCGTAAGGAGCATTTTGTTGATGCGCCGTCGCATCCCCAAGTTCTTACGTTTGAGCCAGCAGACATCATACATCCCAATTCTTCTTCTTGGCTACCGTCTCAGGAGGTGGCGGAGTACGTCCAGACACACATTCGTCAGCCTTTTGACAAGGATGTGCGTACCCGTCTTCGTTCTGAATGTCCACGTCCTGATTTAGCAGATAAATTAGCGGACACTCCTGAGGTGGATCCCACTATGGTGACATATCTTAAGAAATATGCCAAGGACCCTAAAAGGGGCATTGACAGAGCATGGCGCTCTTGTCAGGATAAACTTTTGGATTTACTGGGACCTCTCACCAAAATTTTGGATTTAGGTTATCGAGCCAAGGAGTCTTCCTCTGCCATTGACCCTGATGATCTGATTGGTTGGGCTCAGAGAGCTGTTTGTCAATTGGGTAACGCCAATTGTGCTATGTCTTCTGAACGCAGACGTTCCATTTTACTGAAGTTGGACCCAAAGTTAGCCGAACTCTCAACATCTGAATCTGGTCCTTTGGCACAGGGATTATTGTTTAGCCAGTCTTTCC
Source organism: Triturus cristatus (assembly GCF_964204655.1). Taxonomy (NCBI): domain Eukaryota; kingdom Metazoa; phylum Chordata; class Amphibia; order Caudata; family Salamandridae; genus Triturus; species Triturus cristatus. Next base: position 286,357,476 of record NC_140594.1, on the reverse strand, counting down.
TTAAAGAACTCACTAAATTTGTGGCCACTTTTAGTGGTCTTGATAAGGCTCAAGCTTCTATTAGACGGGCTTTTCATCCGGTTTTTGGACGGGCCGGACGATATAGGGGGCGATCGTCCGGCCGAGGTTATAACCAGTCTAACCAACGTAGTTTCCAGTCCCAACGTGGAGGGGGTCAGGACTCCAACTACTCCAACACCAGGTCTTCCTTCTACCCTTCCCGTAGAGGTCGACACCAATTCCGGAAGGGACGTGCAGGCGGTAATCAAGGAGGACATCAAGATTCCTCCGCTTCAGGTGAGTTTGATCTCTGCTTCAGAGGTCATGTTGGGGGGGCAGAATTCAGTTTTTTCTTCCAAATTGGCGGTTGATCTCCAACGATGCATGGGTGTTGGAGACGGTCCAAGGTTTCCGAATAGAGTTTTTCAGCTGCCCAAGTCAATCTTTCCCTCCTTATCCCTTGGTTTTTTCCGTCCAAGACCAAGCGGTTATTTCCACAGAAATAGACTCCCTTCTGAGAAAAGGGGCGGTTGTCCGGTCTTCCCCTCATCCACAAGGTTTTTCCAGCCAGGTCTTTCTCGTTCAGAAAAAAGGAGGCGGTTCCAGGTTGGTTCTCAACCTGAAAGAGTTCAACGGCTGGATTGTCTATCGCCACTTCAAGATGGAGGGCATCCATCTTTTGAGGGATCTTCTTCAGGAGGGGGACTGGATGGTTCGTCTAGACCTGAAGGATGCGTATTTGTCGATTCCCATTTACGGTCCTCATCGCCGGTTTCTCCAGTTCCAATGGCAGAGTGTCTGGTACGAGTTCCAGGTTCTCCCATTCGGCCTGTCGTCAGCACCCTGGTGCTTCACAAAACTTCTGAGACCTGTGGTAGAGTCTCTACGATCTCGGGGTGTTCGTCTGATAATTTATCTGGACGACATTCTTATCATGGCTCACTGTCCATGTCTATTAATGCTCCATTTGGATTGGGCAATAGATCTTTTACAGTCACTCGGGTTTCTAGTGAATCCTCAGAAGTCTATGTTTCGCCCTTCGCAGTCGATAGAATTTCTGGGTTTTCTGATCAATTCCCTCTTTTGCCAACTGTTGTTGCCTCTTCAGAAGATCAGGATGATCAAACGGGAGTTGAAATTGATTTTACACAAACAGCTTGTGTCATTGAGGTCTCTAGCTCGGATTGTCGGTCTGTTGGCTTCTTCAATTCAGGCCATCTTCCCGGGTCCCCTCCATTATCGGGCACTTCAGCGACTCAAAATCCGTCATCTCCAGAAAGGCCTCCGTTATTCAGATCAGATTCCTCTTTCAGAGGAGGCGAGGTGGGAGATGTTGTGGTGGTTGGAACATATGGAGTCCTGGAATGGCAGAGCCCTGTTCGGAGTGTCCCCGGAGGTGGTGATCGAATCCGACGCCAGTCGGTGGGGATGGGGAGCCCGTTGCGGTCCAATGTCCACGGGCGGCCGGTGGTCTTCGGAGGAATTATCTCTCCATATCAATTGTCTGGAGCTTCTAGCGGGGTCGTTTGCGATCCGTTGTCTGTCTCCACGCATGACGAATTGTTGTATTCTCCTACGCATGGACAATGTCTCAGCGGTTCGATATGTCAACAAGTTAGGGGGGACACGTTCCAAGATTCTGGCAGAGATTGCCAAGGACTTTTGGCACTTTTGCCTTCAGAGGAACATCACGGTGATTGCAGAATACCTGCCGGGTCACAGCAATCTGATAGCCGACTGGAATTCTCGGCATCTTCGAGATTTCAGCGACTGGAGACTTCATCCTCGAGTGTTCAGATCTCTGTCTCGAATGTGGGGCCCCTTGCCTCTCGCCTCAACACTCAACTTCCTCGGTTTTTCAGTTGGCGTCCGGATCCGGAGGCTCTTGCCACGGATGCATTTCTTCAGATATGGCTGTCTCTCCTGTGTTATGCCTTTCCCCCGTTTGTCATGATATCCAGGGTTCTGGCACGCATGAAGCTCTATCGGACGGAGTTGATTCTGATCACCCCTCTCTGGAGGGCTCAGGCTTGGTTCCCTGTTCTCCTGCAGCTATCTTGTGCAGTACCAGTTCTTCTTCCCCAATTGTGGAATCTGTTGTTGGATCCGCTCAACAATCCTCATCCTCTAATAGAGTCGGGTCAACTCTTTCTGGTGGCATGGCGGGTTTCAGGGATCGCTGGCAGATCTCAGGTCTTTCGCGAGACGCTTCCAGATTTATCGACGAAGCTTGGTCTCCCAACACACACAAACGTTATGCCGCAGCATGGAAACGATGGTGTGATTGGTGCGCTCAACGGGAAGTGGATCCCTCTTCTGCAGATGTCTCTTTGATTGTGAATTTCTTAGCTTCTCTTGCCTCCTCAGGCCTTGCATATCGGACTGACCACAATTTCCGTTCGGCCATATCTGCGGGGCATATTCCTATTGATAGTAAACCTGCAGGTGAACATCCTTTGATTTCCAAATTACTCAGAGGTATCAGATTGGTAAAACCTCCTTGTCCGAAGTATGTTGCGTCATGGGATGTGTCTATTGTCTTGCGTTTCTTGGAAGCTTGGCCTTCCAACGACTCTTTATCCCGCAAACAATTATCTGCAAAGTTAACTATGCTGTTATGTCTAGTCTCTTGCAAACGTGTGTCTGATGTTCGCGCGCTAGATCTTGCAGGTCGTACTTTTTCCCCTGAAGGGGTTACTTTTTCCATTTCCAGACGTACTAAGTGTAATACTGCCTCAGTCACTTACCCACGTTTTCCCAATAATCCAAAACTCTGTGTAGTGCAATGTATTAAAGATTATGAGGTAAGTACTGCTCCATTTCGACAAACTTTGCATGGTCAATTGTTGATTGCGTTGCAAAAACCCTTTCGCCCTGTGACTCCGGCTACTTTAGCCAGATGGGTCAGATGGCTCATGGGTGAAACAGGTATTGATGTTACAACTTTCGGTGCACATTCAACTCGTGGAGCTATGGCTTCCAAGGCTTTTTCTATGGGTGTGTCTTTAATAGATATTATGAAAGCAGCTGATTGGTCAACTGATTCTATGTTTAAAACTTTTTATTATAAACCTATTTTGGATATTGCTTCTGTTGTGGTGGATCAGCTTTGAACAAGCAAAATCGGAGCCTCCGGTCCTGACATAGAATTCAAAATTTGCGAACATACGTGACAAGAATTTTCAATTCTATTAAGGACACGGAGGCGAGGATTATCCCACCCATTTTTCTGTCATGTAATTTTGCACATATATCGTTGCATATGATAATTTTCAACTATATATTTTGGTATATTATGATATTTGGATACATTCCTTGTTTTCTTTTCCCTCCCTAAGTATTTTATGCTGTTTGCTTTCTTTCGGAATGGTATATTACGACTTTATGTCTTTTTCAGGTTCTGATCCAAGGTGAGCTGCGCTCCTCTCTTTTGTCTTGGATTATCTTTTGGACGTCTGCTGGTTCCAGTTTTTGAGGTGTCGATTCAAGCATCGAATCAGCTGTTCCATCCTGTTGGTCTTCAGTTGCAGTGTTCAAGCTCCAATTGTTTCTTCCAAGCTCTTTCCAGTTGTTGCACTATTTTCTTCTTCTGACTGTTGCTAACTACCAAAGAAAGAGGATGTGGTATTCTCTTGCTGACTATTTATACGTGCATACTCTATGGTTAATACGTGGTACCCAGTGGGTTCATGGGTATTGTGGTTTTTAGTTTTATTGTAACATGATTGGCTGCTGAGCAAATTTCAGTAAAGAAATGAGTAGCATAATCCTCGCCTCCGTGTCCTTAATAGAATTGAAAATTCTTGTCACGTATGTTCGCAAATTTTGAATCGTGCATTTGCCTTGATCTCCATCCTTATGAATTAAGTAGAATGTTTGGAGCAGCTTTCCATAGGTGGTCATCCTATACATACATTAAAACATATTGGAAAGAAAATATCACATATTAATGCAATAACATGAATCATTCTGCCCCATCGCCCTGCCATCCCCACTTGGCGGCTCTGACCTGACACTCTAGAAGACCAAGTGTTCCGTACTACTATTGGGTCGCCCATCGACGACTACTTTAGGGCTAACGCTAACACGGCATCTTCGCTGTTGGTCAAATGGGATGCCTTCAAGTCGGTAGTCAGGGGGCGCTGCATAGGGGAGGTAGTAGGAGCGCGCAAAGCGCTGCTGCAGGACGTGCTTAAGGCAGAACAGAAGGTGCGCGAATCGGAGAGGGAGCGCCCGGAGCGTTCGGACCGCCAGGTGGGGCTGCTTGAAGCTCGAGAAGAACTAGCAGTGCAAATAGAGAGATTGCGATGCTTCGATTTTAAGGCCTACACAGATAAGGCACATGTGGAGCGTGATAAGGCTGGGGCATTGCTGGCCTGGTTGGCCAATCCGGCACGCAGGAGGACAAACAATGGAATTGAGAGGCCAGGGGGATGAGGTGTTGTACACCCAAAAGGATATCAACGACTGTTTCCTATTATACCGAGTTATACCGGAGCGGGCTGCGACCTGGACTCCAGGGTGATGAGGAGTTTCTGTCGCGGGCTGAGCTACCTCGTCTTGAGGCTGAGGATGCAGAAGTTCTTGGTCGGGACATTGAGGCGGGTGAAGTCCGCAGCGCCATAAAGCCTATGGCGAGAAACAAAATGCCGGGCACTGATGGGCTTCCCGTCTAATTTTATGCGGTCTATGCAGACGTTTTGAATGCCTGTTTGGTGGCGCTCTACAATACGGCATGTGAGGAGGGTGCACCCTACCTCCACCCGCGAGGCCCTCATAGTCCCCCTCCTCAAGCCGGGCAAACCTGCCTGGGGCCGCTCCTCGTACAGGCCCTTAGCGATGCTTAATCTTGACCACAAGATTTTAAGCCGAAATCTGGCTAGTCGTTTGATGCCCCATATGACGAAACTGATCCATACGGACCAGGCCGGATTTATTCCTTCTCGGAATACCGCGATGAATGTGCGCCGCCTTCTGCGTATTTTGGGGTCTGACTCCTATGACAAGGAAGAGGCCTGCATTTTCACATCGATATTGAAAAAGCCTTTGATAGCCTGGAGTGGCCCTATCTTTTTAACGTCCGGGGGGAATTTGGTTTGGGTGACTGCTTTGTACAATGGACAGAGCTGCTCGACAGTGCTTCCACTGCCAAGGTGAGGACGGGGTACTTGATTTCTGCTGCCTGCACAGTCGCTCGGGGGACGAGGCAGGGGTGCCCGTTGTCCCCTTTATTATTTGCCCTGGCGATGGAGCCCATGGCTGCTCACGCCTGGTCTGGGCAGTATTTCCCTGGACGTTTGGTGGAGGGATCTTTTGGAGGGTAATGTGGGGCGGGCGGTGCGCGGAGCGAGGGCCTGCTTTGATTTTTGGGGGACTCTTCCCCTGTCGGTTGCGGGCAGGGTTGCATTGGTGAAGATGGTCATCCTGCCCAGGTTTCTCTACTATTTTGGGACGCTTCCGGTTTGGATCCCGGGTAAACTTTTTGCCCAGCTTAATACTCTGATTACGGGATTTATTTGGGGAGCTGGGAGGCGGAGGGTAGCTTTGACCACTCTACAGAGGCCCAGGAAGGAGGGAGGCCTCGCACTGCCTGACTTGGAGGCCTATTATCATGCTGTGCAGCTTCAATGGTTTACGAAGTGGTGGCGGGGCATATTCGGCGCCCGGAGGAACAGGGTGGGTCGGACCTGAGCTTGCGCCACTTGTCCTGTGTGCTATTACGGGCCCCGCTGAGAGGTGTCTTACTGCAGCCGGATTTACGCACGGTGAGCCAGTGTTGGGCACGCCTGGCCAGGAGGGCACACGTCAAGACTCCGTATGCGCCGGAGATCCCGCTGAGGATGTGTGAGGCGTTGCCCCACGGGGGGGGGGCGGGGATTGGAGTCAGTTGCTGGCCTGGGATGAGGCGGGGGTTACGGCGCTAGGTGACCTCTATGAGGATGGTAACATTCTCCCTTTTAATGACCTTAGGGAGCGACATGATCTCCCGCGGGGGGATTTTCTCTTCCACGCGGCCCTGACAGCGGCTATCAGAAAGCACTGGGGAGGGGGACTATTGGAGCCAGATACGTCTCTCGCTTGTCAATATGTGGTGATGGCCGCGGGTACCTTTAAAGCAGTGACCGGTCTCTACCGCTGGATCACCCGAAATCTGCGGCAGCCCCTGACGGCGTTGCGCCTCAAGTGGGAGGTGGATCTGGGGGAGCCCATTGCAGACAAACCTTGAAAAATGATTGTGGAGCGGCCATGGAAATGTTCTCGGAATGCGCGCTTCCAGCTCATTCAACAATAGGGCCTACCTCACGCCTGGTAACATTGCTGAATACTTTGGGGTGGTGACCACTTGTCGCCTGTGTGCCCAGGTTGGGGCGAGTTTTCTCCACATGTTTTGGGAATGCCCGTGGGTGGGAGACTTCTGGAGAGGAGTGATGGCTGTCCTGCTGGCTGTGACGGAGAGGGAGATAGCTGTGACTCCAGGGGTCTGCTTGTTGCATTTGTTCCCCCACACTGCCAAGACTAAGATTACCAGCAAGTTAATTGACTTAGGGTTGGTCTTAGCTAAGAGAGACCTTACTTCCCACTGGAAAGCGAGACAGGGGCCTAGCCTAGTGCGATGGAATAAGGAGCTGGTGAAATGGGCAGAAAGCGAGGGGAACTATAGGCTCTGTATGGCTCAGCGTAATGGGAGTGAGAAGTCCGGCATGGGTGGCACTCTTGGGACTGGCCAAGCGTCCGGCTATGGATGATGGTACCCTTGATAGGAGGGATGTGGAGCGGGCCCCTTGAACGACCTTTCCCGCCTGTGGGAGTACAATGTGCACTGGAACCCCCGCGAGCACGAGAAGAGGCTTCCCCCTGTGTGTCTCTGGCCCCCATACTGCCCCGACCTCCGAGGTAGGGAGTCTGATAGGTGGTACGGGAGACTCGTTTGCCTTTCTGAATGCCACAGTAACTAGCGATATGCTTGGGTGGGTGGTTGGGGGCTCTGTTGGGGGTGTTTAGGGTGTGGGAGGGGAGGGAGAGGATCAGGGGTTCTTTTTGTAGCTTCATAACATTGGACTGGGTCAATAATGCTGACGGACTGAGCTGCATCACAAGTACCTGGTAGGGGTCTGGATGCAACTTTGTGCCCTGCTTGTCATGTTATCTATAGTACTGTATGCTGACTTTCTTCCTTGCGCGTTCTGAGGGCTATAGGATTGAATGTAAGTTTTCTGAAACTCAATAAAAATCTGTTTATAAAAAAAAAAAATCTGAATCGTTCTGCCCTATCAGCCCCTGCTGGGAGACCCAGCGGAGAACAGTATATTCCTATTAATTACTCAAATGGGGAAAATAATTTCCCACCTGAACAGCCCAAATGTGGAAATTGGTGAAACTCCCCAGATCATCAAGTAGTGGGGGAAGGTCTGGTCCATCTACGCCATGGGAAAGCTTTAAGCTGTCATACACAAGAGTTTACAAACATTCCAGAGGGTTTGGCTCTTATTCATTACCCATATGAAGAGGAACCAGATACTTAAAGGTAATCCCCCAATTTTCTCCACAACTCTACGCCCCTCTAGGTTTTGTGACCTGTCCCCTCTGGAAATGGTGAACGAAATACCTTAGAGCCTCAAGAATAGTCTCCCTATACTATCATAAGCTACAGACTGCGTTCTGATGTTTTGATGTATACTACAGCCCTCTTGAGATGGATTCCTAATATAATGCAGTCATGAAATTTCTTTCCTCCTCGTTTTTGCCTTTCAGCCTCATTGTTGTCCCTTTAATGTCTAAACAAGCTAATAATTCAAAATGTAATGTTATATTATCTGTGTAACCCAAAAGAAGGGTTTTAAAAAAAATAGATCTGTGTCTTTCCATATCCTGAGATTCCCTTCCCAAATAGAGCAAGCATTTGCAATGCAATAGGTCTCGCATGTACGCGAGTTTAAGCTATTGGCATTGTAAATGACAATGCCTTTTATTTATGTTTTAAAAACAAAAATAAAAGGCTGTCATTTACAATAGCTCAATTTGCGTAAATGCGAGAACTATTGCATTGCAATTGCTTGTTGTAAAAAGTGTTAATTTCTAAATCTAGCAGCAATCGTAACGCCCTGAACGTCTCAGGATCGTTTAACAGACACGATAATGAGAACGCAACCACTTGTGAAGGTTTAGTTATTTTAATGAAGGCAAAAATAATACAAGGAATAAACAAAGGTTATAGTCACTGGAATCCTCCAGGCTAAGTACGTTACCAGCCCACAGCACGGATGGTCCTAACCATCCTCTGCATATACGCCGATCCCGGCGTATGCCAACAGAGGGCAGAAATGAAATGTCCGACAATGCCAATCGGTAGGCTGTGAGGGGCACGAAGAGTGTTGGGGAGAATCGAGGAGTCAGGGAAACACCCAGCCGGGGTCTCTACCTGAAGGGAGCAGCCGCTCAACCTCTTCCTCAGACTGCACCGGGACGCGGAGACACCTCCTGGTGATGCGTCACCGATACCCCAATCACAAGCAAAGAAGACTGAACCGAGAGCAGCCGCTCGATCGATCCTGTGGACTTCCGAGTCTGTAACGCGGCAAACACCTCCTGGTGTGCGTTACAGCTGGCAGTCCCTGTATCTCTGGTCGGGCTGGGAGTTACGACTCCAACCAGCAAAAGCGCCACTGCGCTTTGACTCAGCCGAGTCAAAAAGCGAAGCTCAATGGTTATCCGGTAGAGCTTCCGGGTCCTTCACAGGTGACGATGGGGCAAGACACGGCCCAGGGAGTAACGACTCGACCTACCTCCGTTCTTGCCTTACTGGAGCACCACTCCGGAACACTGCTCTTCACTAAGCAGGTACGTCGGTGTAAACACAATATCCGACAGCGTTGTACCTCCCGGTTCCTCCCTTTATAGGGCGTGTTTTCCTTGAGTTATGTAACAGCTCTCCTGTTTACATAAGGGCGTGTTTTCCTTGAGTTATGTAACAGCTCTCCTGTTTACATAAGGGCGTGTTTTCCTTGAGTTATGTAACAGCTCTCCTGTTTACATAAGGGCGTGTTTTCCTTGAGTTATGTAACAGCTCTCCTGTTTACATAACCTCTCAACCGCTAAGCATCCTGGGAGATGTAGTCCGTTTTCACTGGTTACCGTTTTCCTCCCCTCGCATGACAGGAATTCTTGACAGCAATAAAGCTGTTGTCATTATTTAGGTTGGTTTTTTAACATTTTTTTAAATAATAAACAGTTAAGCATGTTTGTGTCTCCTCGGCATTCAGGTGGATTGGAACGTTTGGTATATCTGTGGGGTTTGAATTGGCGACCTCTGTTTCCCTGCTGAAACTTCTTGTTGTGCTTAAATACTTAAGGACAGCCTTATGTGTTTATGGTGTAAATCACCCCTGAGTCTCTTTACTGATGCAATGCTATGTGCAAGAAAGGGCACTGAATTGGCATTTCTGAGCCACCCCAGAGACGCAGAATCTCTCACTTTGTGATTGAGGTAGTGTTGGGAGTAGCTCTAAGCACTCTTGAGGGACTGCACCCAGGCAGATGCGCGCTAAAAGTCTGAACGGACATATATCGACCACGGGCGCCCTGTTATCTTACTAAATCACTGTGAATGTAAAAAAAACAGATTTTGTTTCAAAGGATTATGTATGCAGTATTTTTATGTCAATTCCTTGTCATGCGATGGATTTTTTAAGGAGACTTTGTGGCACAAATAAATATGTACAGATCACAGTGTACTGGGAGCAGGCTCTGGTCACATTACAGCACAGAACTAACTGCAAGGGGCGTGCAACAAAGTATGTAGGTTTGCACGTTTTAACCTCTTTGTGGCGAGTGGGAGGGTGAGTCATGCATGGAAGAACAGTAGCGGAGCTCCTCCCAGCTGCTTGTGAAGGGAACTGTGTGCTTGCAGACGCAGGTGGTCAGCTGTACCAAAATAACTTGATGGTTAACTCTCCCACGGTGCGTGCATGCACGAGAGAGCGTGCATCTTGTTTACGCCCGAAGACTTCAAATAACGAGCAGGAGACAGGGAGGGACAGGAGATGTGCATGCTTACACATGACCCGTACGGGACAGGAGATGTGCACGCGTACACATGACCCATACGCATGCACATCTCCTGTCCGTACGCGTGCACATCCATGGCGCGCGTTACTGCTGACGCCGAGCAGGGTCCCTGGGAGCATCCGATATGATCTGGAGCCGATGGAGGGAGGGAGCAAATTGTAGGTATTGCTGCATTTTAGGAAAGCTTTGAACACCCGATTGTATGGGAATTAGTCTTGTAATTGCCTGATAATCTTAGCTCAGGTCTCTCAGTTTCAGTTTATTCTACTTTTCCGTTTATTTTATTATTATGTGCATAGTTAATTAAAACCTTTGCACAAAGTGCAAATTTTAAAAGACTTTACATAAGAAAATAGTTAAAAATAGCTACAAAAACGGCGCCTTAAAGTGCTAAGGTGGTAAGAGCCTTTTCAGGCTTCCATGGCCTTCTTATATGTCTCAGCTTCAGTTCCTTACTGTTCACTGCTCAGTTCTCTCATCGCAAGGACACCTGTAAAGGTATCAGAGCTCAATAAAAATTTAACATAGCATAAAATATACTATACAACATTTAACAACATAACGTGTACCGTAACATAACATGAGGGTGCAGATCAGTTAATGTGTTAGACTTCGTCAAATCTAGCAGTCGAAAAGCATGTTTTTTCAATGTTCCTGTATTGCTTTCCGACAAGCAGCAATTGGTAAAATGTCTCACTCGCATCATTGAAGGGGTTGTTTCTGTTTGTATTGAAGTTGCTGCTCTTTTGCTGGCTGGCTCTTTTCTTTGTATCTGTACACTGCCAAATGTGATATAAGTTTTACCCTTCCCTCCACTTACCTGCGCATGCACAGTGCTTTAGTTTTCGCTTAAACCACAGCGGAAGACAGTCACTACATTTGCGCTGTGCCTGCAATAATTGCCAATGTATAATTACAGCGATTAGCGAAATTAGATGCCACGTGGTCAGTGAAAAAAGGGGGATGGGACAACGATGGAGAGTCACCCCGAACCTATTTATCTGTGAACTACAGCGATCACGCCTCCAGCGGTGTACAAGAACAAGGCATCAATTCTGAACAGAGCGGACTATATACTTTTGAATAATGTTCCCTTACATTTAAAAATGGCCCCTGTCTCGGCCCACAATGATCCCTCTGTGTTTACTCTCGCGGGACCTGAATGTGCTATCTGCACGAGCATGAGGCCACTTGGTGAAGTGGAGCTCGTGAGCATAGAGAGTTTAGCAGCACACAGCGCACCGAGGTTCTTTTGGGCGGGATGTATTTGAATTAATATTGTTTAGGGTGGATCACTTTCTCTACTTTCATCACAGATGCGCGCCAGTTCTAACTACTTGCAGGAACAGTGCAGGGTCCCTGGGAGCTTCGGATATGATCTGGAGCCGACGGGGAGAGGGAGGGAAAGTGAAAGCGTACCATGCGCACGCTGTGCTGAAACGCCAGCCCTATGCGGGGACAGGAGATGTGCACACGTACGGAGTGCACATTGCCTGTCTGTACGCGTGCACGTCTCCTGTCCCCCTTCAGCCAAGAAACCGACGACAATAGGTCGTGCCAAGGTGAGCAGCGCATGCGCTGCATCGTTAGGCAAGACCTAAAAAAGGAGACTTGAAAGCTGAAGTGCATTTCTTTTTTTTTTTCTTTCAGCAACACGCCATGCTTTTCGGTGGAGGAGTGAGTGATCGTGTGCAATTTGTTCAGGTAGTGTGTCTGCCCAGAAGAGCATTTCCTGGAGGCGTGTGGCAGAGCAGCAGGGGGGCAGACCCATGGCACCCCGGGGGCACCTCAGAGGACACACTCCCACCGATCGGAATGCCAGTCCCCGAGCAGAACGGAAGAAGAAAAGCGTAAGAGGCAGGACAAGCGTTGGTTTTGGACGAGGCGGAAGGAGGCTGGAGAACGGACCCTGGAGACGAGTACAGCGACGAGGAAGAAAGGAGCACCGCGACGGAAGGAGGAGTGTAAAGCGGAGAAGCAGAGAACCAAAGACCGGACGACAGGAGCGGAGGAGACAGCGACAGAGCGAACTCAGAGGCAACGGCCAGTGAGAGCAAGGGACTCCAGGGCAATATCTCTCGGGAATGTGCAGAGGACGAGGCAGCCGTGACCCCGTTGCCAGGTCACGGTATAAGGCAAGTGGCGAGAGGGGCAAGGGGGCTCTGGCAGAGCTGGGCGATGTACCGGGTAACATTTGTGGGTTATTGAGGTGCGGGACCTGGCGGTGCTTAAGTCTGGGTGCATTACAGCGGTAAAGAAGTCTGGCTAAGCGGCGCTTGCGTAACTGGGGCCCACATAGGCCTCGAGTGGAGGTAGAACTCCTGGCCTTTTTTCCCTACCTGCACGGGCGGTTTCCTCACAAACCCCCCCCCCCCTCTTTTTTTTTGTAGGTATTCTTTGGCGCATAGCCTCTTTTTTTTTTTTTTTAGAGCAACCGGGTGAGGTAACATGGTGCTCAAAGCTAGAGGCCCCCCCTTTTCTATTGTCACCAAACGGGTGGGAGCAATAAATAGAAAACACAGGGTCTCTAACTGCCTGTTCCACTCTCCATTTCCCCGAGGCGGAGACCCCAAGAAGAAGTAACTTCCCAGAACAGACCGGAAGACCCCTTTGAGAGATGACAAGAACCCAGATCCCGAGACCCCAAAAGACACAGGATGCTAATAAAAACCGGGATTCACTGAACTGTACATAATAATTGCGTCCTTTCTGGTGTGTGACAAGGAGTGAACAAAAAGAGGTACAGCACTGGTGCAGTTGGCAGATCCTGTAGGAAGTGATAAGAGCGCATGCCCAGAAAAGCAATATGGAACTTAATGGACCAGAATACATATTTGCCCAAACCTCAGGTTGACGACTCTACAATGCAGAAGAGATCTGCAAGACATCAAATAAAGAGATGAATGCTCCAGAGCTGAAGCAACACCATGGTTCCCAGCCATATTGATAGTCCGGGATGAGATAAGAGGTCTTTTTTTTCCAATCTAGGTGTTACAATACTTTTCTTCTAGATGCGAATATTTATTTTAAACCAAGATAATGTAACAGGGGCTTCTTGTTTTATTTCACAGTGCATTTAGGGATAACTATGCCAAATTTGATTTTCCTTCCCACTTCAAGGCCAATGAACAGCAGGAGGCAACATTACATTACGCAAGATTAAAAAAATGCATTTGTGTTACTTATATGTTACAGAGGAGCGGTATATTTTGGGGAAGCCTTTATTCACAGACACTCGCAGTACAGGGGGTACCTCCCTTTCTCCCTCCTCATTTTCCCCACCGGGTTAAGACCTAATGCGAACAAAGCAGCAAGAGGTAGTTTGCTCATCAAAAGGCAATTAATTAACAAATTGTTCTGTTAACCTGCTGAGTGCAATTATATGGCCTGCTGAAAGGTTTTTAATCTTGCGTAATGTAATGTTGCCTCCTGCTGTCCATGTGCCCCTCTTTACATTTCAACAGAATGTTGTATATCTCCGAAAATAGCTGGGCAGCACTGTGTACACACAGAGCTAGCCTCTGCTAAGCATATAACCCCAACTGCTTCCATACCAATGCCGATTTTCATTCCATGCACACCTAGAAGATGCAGACAAGAATGGGCATTGATGGCAGGCTGTCTGTAACAAAGGGAACTAAGGACTCGCAGTAAAAGAAAATTCATAACCTTGGCAACCATGCTGGACGAAAAATCACTACTTGCTTGTCTTTTTTTTTCTTGATCTGTTGTTTTTGTCAACACATACCGACATAGCATACACAATATAGTTCTATGGAATTTAGTTCATGTGTGGGATATATGTTTTAACTGGTATGTTGTTTGTTGTGTTTTAAGAAACCAATGTAACTGCACCTTAGTAAACTCCTTGTATGCAGCAATAACTGTTCTCAAGTAGAGCACTAAGACAATCTTTTGCGTCGTTTGCACTATATAAAATAGTATATACATTAAAGAAATAAATCATTGTGAGTAACCTGTACTTTCTGCTATGTCTGTTTTTGATGCTGCTGAGCACTACAAAACAGAAAAGACTCACAAATCAAGATCCCAATACAATCGGAGAACAATACTAAGAAGTAAACGGCCAAATTTCATTTCTTGCAGGATTTGGGATAACCAGGTCCTTGCCCATTTGCCAGAGGAATAGAATTCCTCAAGTCCGTACTTTTACTACTGATCCTTTTTAGGTTGAGCCTAGCAGCATGCATGTGCTGCTCTGCGAGGCATGGTATTCATCTCTGTGGACTTTAGCCAAACCCATCTCTTGTAATTCGCTCCTTATGGTGCCCCTCGTAAAATCTTCCTGTTCTATGGTCCCTCTGTTGACTCTGTCCCGCATTTTGGCTGCTTGTTTCGCCCAGGCGACTGACCCAGTTACATGGATCAGTTCACTTTTCACCACTTGTGCACCTTTGGCGCACTACTTTCTATTTTGCCTTGGCTCGTTCACCATCCCTATATCACGTATCGCCTGTTGCTGCCTCTCAAGCTTTTTTCTGACCTGCCAGTATGCATCTGTGGTATTTACGAGACAAAGCACCACCCATGCTTGTTTTCCAGATTATTACTGTGCAACCTTGGCCTGAGGGCATTGTAGGCTTTCACAAAAAAGTCAGCTCCCCTGAGGTTTCTTTTAAATGGGAGGTAATTAAGCAATTCGCGTGGAACCACAAGATGCTGCTGGTAACATCGGGATTCGAACAGAGCTACTCGATTGCAGCATCCACAGCTCTAGCCTCTACACCACATGCCCATTTAGACCAAGAGCTTCTCGCAGGTGAGAGAGGAGGATACTGGGAGACACCAGCATGCACGGATGTCTGCCACGTCGGTCTTAACTCCGAACAAAGCCTGCTCCAGGGCAGCCTTCACAGGGATGAGCTTTTGCACCTAGACTCTTCGGGCTCAGCCACTGATTAGGATTCTAGCAAGGTGACCCATTGAATTCAGCAGCTCGGGGGACTCCAGCCAACCCATGGCCTCTCCTAGCATTTATGTTTCCAGCTGCAAAGCGCGTCTCATCCGTGGTTTTACTTTTCAATGTCTGTACCTTGAAACTTGGAACCACTAGCGTGTTTCATGATCGATTATCAGCAAGCCGGGACTATGCACTTACGTAAGGCCTAAGCCAAAACTAAGCCATGCCATCAGTGACGTCAGTGGTATAGTCTGCAAAGTCCTCTGTCACATCACGGGTGAGGTGAAATGAGTGACGAGTTGAGCTGGCATGCACTGATCCTGCCTGTGGTAATGTTTCATTTGTTTCAATGTTTGGGACCCCAAAGCTTCCACAGAGTTCCGCTGGTATGACGCTGTGCCGTACAATTTCCTAGTTGTTCCTATGCTTCTTTTTTACATGCTCAGTTCAGTTTATTACAGATACCGCTTCCTTGCAAAATTCTAAACAAGACTCTTAGCGTCACCATTACTTACAGACGATAAAAAAAAGATCATGTTTTAATGTGCATTACTAATTAAAAGACTCAGTCAGAAATACATGGGCTGCTTAATTGCATTTGCTTGTTTGCTTTTTGTTGCTTCCGTCTGGTATTTCATTTTATTGGTTTTATGAGTGATAGTTTTCATTGTAAATAATTGTCAACATGAGAATGATGAAAGGTTGACGCCAACCTACTGGAAGTCCTATTTTTGTTTTGGGCCGTCTGTTTTTTCAGCTTTCTCATCCTAGCAAATATAAAACAGCTAACCACAAACAAGAATTGTCAAAGTCAATAAGTTTCGCCTACGCAATATCCATGGCTTTTGTCAACGTTTTTTTACATGTTGCACAGTTGAGCTGCTGTGTAACATGGCTTAAACAAAAAAACAAAAAGAAGTGCTATCAAGCGGCCAATGCTGGCCGCGTCATACTGTGTTTTTTATTTTTTACTTGAAGCCATGTTGCACCATGTAAAAAACGTTAACTAAGCCAACAGATTTCGCATAGGAGAACCCTATTGGCTTTGCCAATGCTTGTTTACATAAGTTATCCAGTGTAATTCACTGTAAGGCACCAGAAATATGGTCACATTTCTTCTGTAGACTCAATATTTTTATGAAGCATACCCAGGCACACTGAATTTTGAAAATGCAAGACATTTTGACTAATCTTATTCCATGCAGGGAAGATGGGAATGAGAACACCCTTTTGAGGATTCTGTGATGGTGTAAACATGATTTTGAAAGTGCTGCCATCAGTTTCCAAATTCTTCTCAATCTTAGCAGGACGTGGACAAGTGCCAAAATAAGTCATCTAGAGGTTGTTGTCCGATCTGTTGGGCTGACAGAGAGTAGGCAGCACCTCTATCTTTAAAGGATTTAAGAGAGCCCCTTTTCCATCCAAACACAAATGTACCATAAATAATACAGTTAACAGTTTCAATACTGTGCTGCTGTTGGCAGGTGATTATCTGAGTATTCTCTGTGTACATGTAGAATAAAGATTGTGCTTCTGCAGCAGACAACCCAGGCATCCTACGCAGCGACTGAAAAGTAAAAGTGGGATCAGTGACCTCTGTGGCAATAACCGTATGTGCATCTATCTGTGGCTTAGACGTAAAGGAATCAAGATGTAGAGATTGCACCTCTATACTGGTTTTGTTTTCTCTCACAAAGAGGGTTCGTTTTCAGCAGCTACCTGACAAGGTATTCTTGCGTTTCTTAATGTGGTGCCTATTTACAGACTTCCTTGCACATCAGCCAGCGCAAGGGGCTTGAAGCATTCAGTGCAGTAATCCTGGACTTCCTAACACAGACCTAGCATCACATAGCATTGCCAGAACTGGTAGACAAACAGCCTTTCTTTTGAGCAACTAATCCGAAAACCAAACGAAAGCTACCAAATGTCACAGATACTCACAGCACAAATTCTGTCTAAGCTCCTGACCTAGCAAGACCAGAGAGTAGCAAATAAAACAGTCACACCTGACTGCAAAATGTCAATACATTTTAACTCATCTCGGTTTCTGTACCAGGAACTGAAATGGAGCACTGAAGGTTGTTTCAAAATAATCGAAAACTTGAGCCCCTCAAAAAGTGCCAACTACATATTTGTTTTACAACATCTTAAATGGAAAATTGCCTTTTTAACACTGATCTACATCTCCTATTACAAAATATCTCGTGTGTGCGTGTCTGTCTGTCTCTCTCTCTCTCTCACACACACACACATTTCTCAAGACAAACTGGTTTAGGCTGCCCTCACACGTTATCAACTACATTTGGTTTTTACAGGAAGCAGCAGTAGTAGAGGAAAAGCGCGATTTCCAGAACCATTAAAGGTGCAAAGTTAAAAACTGAATTTTCTTGTAGTCAATAGCAAAAGGAAATATAACCATTTAGTTTACTCCTTTAAAACTGTAACAAATCGGCACACCGCACTTCCTTTTAATTTTTGATATATGTCTAAAATGTTTAAAAGGTTGAAAGCAGGTCACATAACTGGGGACAGCCAAATTAACAAAGAAGCTGATGAAGTTTTTTATTTTCTTATTTCTTTGTTTTATGTATGTGATACACGGCCTGTATAGCGGCAATCAGCAGTGGCATTTTACAGAGAACATTTTTATTTCAGGGCCACAAACATGTTTGTAGAATAATGTTTTCTGCTAAAATCAAATTACAGAAACTAAGATGTCACTGGGAGTGATGTGGGATAATGTGACTAGGACAGTCATTGGCACAACATTTGGGGCCAAATTTATAAAGGGTTTTAGGGCTTGCAAGTCTTCCAAATTGGAAAATCAGAGGGTTTGCGAACACTAAATCCCGTTTAGCTATGTACTAATCGCATTTAGCAATTCGTAAACGTTTCCCGGAACCGCTAAACGTGTTTAGAAATGGATGCCAATTCAGTATCTGGAAGAGGCATGTTGTAGGTGTCCCTTCCAAATACTGAATTGTTATCATATGTACCAATATTTTGCAACCCAAATATGTTTGCAAAACATTAATTTTTTACCCGTCCTCAGGGTGGGGTGGTAATCTGGCAACCAACTTCACTTGAACAAAACAATTAACTCTTTAAACGGAAACCAGTTTCTAAAAACTGGCTGCATTTTTAAAGCGTTTGCTTTATTAAAAGCAATGACAGACATGGTGGACTGCTGAACCCAGCAGGCCACCATCCTAGTGATGGCTGTGAATTGCAGTGAGCCGCGGCCAACCTCATTAATATTCATGAGGTAGACTAAACCGCCCCCCCACCTCTAATTTGGAATTTTGTGAACCTACCTATTAGCGCTCAGGTGGATTTGCAAAATACCGCACTGGTCACAAAAATACTAGCTGCAAATCTCGCCCAATATCTTACACTCAGTGCTGTGTACATCTGTCGTATGATTTTAACATTTCTGATCCGCAGTATACACATTAACAATACATGTATTTCCATTTTCAAAACACCGGGAGACAAAGTAATTTGCAAAAAACCATACAATTAAATTGGAAGAAGCGCCAACGCATGGATTACAGCCCAGGTTAATCTGACAGAAATAGAATCATTAACAAACAATATTCTTTCTTTGTTCCCTTTTATGAGCATCCCATATTTACACTGTTTGTTTACACAAGTAAGAAAAAATTACAACAGAAAGTTAAGGTCCTCGGTTATAGAACTGAAACCAGGCCAATTCTGAGACAAGCTGATAAAAAAGACGCTACAGCTTCTAAATATGACATCCCACTCCTATACAAAGAGGTTTGAATGATTTAGCAAAGCAAGGTGCAACAGATTCGCTAAAATGCTTCACTAAATGCAGGTCATTACAAACATATTATGAAGAAAGGTTGTGTTTTTGGTGAGTGAGAAGGAACTGGGAAGAGGTGCTGAAGGGGGAAATGTACAAGTCTCTCTCGGTCGATCATTCAAGTGGGTGTCTGTAGGAAGCTGGCTCTGTATATACTATACCAAAGTTAGGTATAGTGTGCACAGAGTCCAGTGGAACCCCAAAGGTAGGCAGAGGTAAAGTTAGATAGAACCTCACTCTCTATCTGTGGTAGTGTGGTCGAGCAGTAAGGCTTTATCAGAGGACAATGTTAAGCCTTTTTTGTACATACTCAGTCAGCAAATGAATTCACACACTCAAACACAACTTCAGACCAATTGTTTTTATATAAAAATATTCTTTTAGTTATTTTGTTTCCTTGAACCAAGCAAGCCTGGCTCAGGTAAGTGATAAGTACTTTTCAGTAAAATAAAATTGAAATACAGTATGGATTGAAATGGTATATGCACTTGGTTTTGACTTACAATATTGTTGCAGAACTTTTCAGTAAATATAAAATTGAAATACAGTATGGATTGAAATGGTATATGCACTTGGTTTTGAATTACAAAATTGTTGCAGAGAAATGCAATGCTTTGTAAATACAGTACATATACTTGAATGGGCTTTTCAGTAAAATACCAGGTAAGTTACTTTTTAGATTACTTTCCTTACTCAGTGTAGTATACCTGGATACTACACTGGGACATTTCCTTTAAACAGGTAAGTAAAAGCGTTTTTGTTAAACAGTACAATTTGAAAGAATTTCTTTAGGTTTTCAAACTCCACACTTAAGATTTTTTCCAGGAAAATCAGTCAATTTAATCCTATTGAGGAAAATAGTGTTATCGGTTTTAAGGTAAGTATTTGGTAGTGGGAGTTGAGGTTCTGGGGGTAGACTCAGGGGTCCCCCAGGGTCAAGGATGCACTCTTGTTACACCCTCAGCGACACTAGGGCGGCCGGGTGCTGAGGCCCAGTGTTATCCAATGAGGGATAGGGGGCCTCCGGTTGGTGGCTACTGGCTAGCAGGCCACAAAGTTGTGGGAGCCAAGCTCCTGGTGTTGGGCTCAGGGCAAAGGGGGATCCGGTTTAGCACACAAAGTGCACCCGCAGTGGCACAGGGGCGGCTGGCTGCAGTGTGCTGTTTTGGCTTCGGGTGCCCTGTTGTTTTCAATGGGGATTTTCAGTTTGTTTTTTAGCTGCAGGCTCAGTCCAGGAAGACTTGCGGGAGGAACCAACAGCTGGGCAGGTAAGTTGGATGGCTCGGAACGTAGGTGCACCTCGGGTTCTTTCCTCCAGGGAGCAGGGCAGCTGGATGCAGGGGTCTCTTTTGAGGTCGGATTTCACCTTACCAGGCCACTTGCGGTTTGGGGGGGGGGAGGGGGTCTCCGTGCAGAGGCTGTAGGCGACGTGGGGGGAGTCCAGGAGGGGGCAACCCACGGTGGACTCACACTCTGGGGCAATGAGGGACCTCGCTGGGACCGGTGGGCCTCTCGAACGCGGGCCATAGGCGACGGGTGCAGTGGTGGTTCCAGGCGTCCGGTTTCTTTTTCCTCAGCAGGCTCGGAGTCTTTCTTTGGTGTTTCTTCTGAACAGAGCTGCTGTTCACAGGAGATCTGGTCTTTGTTGAAGGCAGTCAGTCCTCCCAGGAGTTATGGAGGTCGCGTAGGGTGGGTAGGGCTGGGGCGGGTGGGTAGGGCTGGGGCGGGCGGGTAGGGCTAGGGCCAAGTCAGTTGTTCTCTGCAGTCTCCTCTACTGGTCATCTTCTCTCGTTCTTTATTCTTCTTAGGTTGCGGGAATCGGAGATCTTGGTTCAGGGTTGCCCCCTAAATACTGTATTTTGGGGTGTTTTAGGGGTCCCGAGGTCAGTAGCCAATGGGCTATTGACCTTAGAATGACTACACCCTTGGTGTGCTCTCCCGACGTGGGGGAGTCAGCACAATACCTAATCCTGATTGGGGAGTGCTTGCCATCTGCAGGATGGCGGGCACTGAAGAGTGGGCTTCACATCGCCTCCCCCACCTGAGGGGTGGAGTTGGCAGATGTGGGCACACCTTCTGGGCTGGCTAATTTTTCCCACCTGTCTTCCTGCCGAAAAGGAGGGGAGACAGGAAGGGGGCCTGCTCCTGACAGCAGGAGAGGCTGGGGTTCGCATTACAAAGGCTGCAAGGCCTTTGAAACTCCCCTGCCACAGATGGCTCTTCCTGGCTTGGGGAGGTGTGAACACCTCTGCCCAGGAAAGGCTTCGTTTCTGGGGTCAGGGAGACAAGGCTCCCACCCTAGGGGTCCAGAAACATGTCTTGTGGTGGCAGGCTGGTGTGTACCAGTCAGGGAACCCACCAGAGACTGGTCGTTTTTAGGGGGCATCTTTAAGATGCCCACTGAGTGCATTTTTCAGTATATCCCACACTTGCATCAGTGTAGGTTTAATGTGCTGAGAAGTTTAAAACCAAACTTCTCAGTTTTCAGTGTAGCCATTATGTTGCTGTGGAGTTCGTAACGACAAACTCCCAGCACCATATACTCTTAATGGCAGCACTGCACTTACAATGTCTCCGGTTGGACTTACACACTGTAGGGATAAAGGGCTCATGCACCTATACCCTCACCACTGGTATAGGGCACTCAGCTAGAGGGGTGACTGATCTGTGCCAGGGCAGTGGGTTGTAGGCAGGGCACACAGGAATGTGTGCCATGTTGACTCTTCACTTTGTTTTGCACCAAAACACGCAGCCTGCAATGGCAGAGTGTGTGTGTAAAGGTAAAAGGCCTCTAAGGGTGGCACAATAAGTGCTGCAGCCCTGAGAGGTCTTCCCTAGTCACAGTACCCTGAGTACCTGTGGTACCATTTACCAGGGGCTGACCTGTGGCCAGAGTTGCCAATTGGGTTTGAGTACAGTTTTGGGGGAAGGAACACAGTCCCTGGGAACCTGATTGGCAGGGACCCAGGGCACATCAAGTCAAAATTGCATCCGTAGTCTAGCAAAAAGTGTGTGAGAGGGGGGGTTACTGCAACAAAAACCCAGCTTCTTACAGTGTTCAATCCAATTCGTCCTTGTAACCACCCTTGAGATGGAAATTCCTTTTTCAGTCCCAGAGTTTTCTTCCAACTAAAACACATCACATTAGGGCAAAAGTGAAAGGTGAAGTACCAAGACCTCAACATTCAAGCATTCACATCCATAAAAACGGTTGGCCTCTTTCATACCATGCAGTCAGCAATTATAAATATGTTGTACTCCAATAGGATGGAACAGCAATGCAGGCAAAATAAAACAATATGTACATAGGGTACAGCGATTGAAAGACATACATTACAATAATCCAGCACAGGTTAACCGAATACCATGTCTCCATTCCTCTCCCAAATCATTCAGACACTGGTTTTCCCACAACAACCGATTAAGACCATCTAATAGGGAAAGCACTTCCAACGCCCAGTCAATGCATTTCGCTTTGGTAAGAACTTTTTCAATGCTAATCATCATTTTGCAGTAAGAACAACAATGGATCCGGACGTACCTCTTTTGGAGACTACAGAGGTAAAAAGACTTTTGAAATGAATTCACCGAGTCACCAAAAAGGTTTTCTCATAATTGCTTATACAAGAGAGTATAATACTCTTCAAACATACACCAAAGAGAGACAGAACAACTGAATTCAAGAGACAACATTTTCTTTATATATTTGTTAGAGAAATGGCATAATCAATAAAACATATGACAATAGACGTTTGTCTAAAAGAGAAGTTCGAAAAAAGTACTCATGTGCGAGGTAAGTGGAAAAAGGGGAAGTCAGAAAACAAACATCTGGAGATCATGGTATCATAATTTTACACAGACAGTACTGGTTGCAATGATACTAAGAAAGGTAAACCAGTGTTCTTAGGGCTGTTTACAACACAATCGTATTATAATCTCCCAATTGCGGGAGGGACAAGTATAGTGTATTCCAGGCCATAGAATGAGGGGTGTCGACGTTTCAACCCCACTTAAGTGATGAAGGTGAATTTAGACCCCCGCATGCGGGTCTTCATCAGGACAATGGAAATTAGAGACAACCTATATAAAATGGAATAAAATTAGAGCCTGTCTCCCTGGTGCGTGAAATATCTTGGAAACAACATAAATTCAATGTGTGGTCACTGACAGTGGTAGGTGCCTAAAAAGGCAGCTGAGTCAGTCCACAACTCCCAGCAAGTGGGTAGTCCGCAGCATGAGTCTGGATCAGATCAGAAGAGTGGGTAGTCTGTAATCATAAATGTATAAAATATTAAGAGCCACCAAAACAAAAAATTGGATTCTTACGGTAGAGGTCCAAATACTATAAGCTCATCACCGCACTCAAACGGAACTGGGTTGCTCACTGAGCAGTTCCAAAGGAAGTGAGAACTGAATATTCTCTTCGCATTCAGCCCAAGTCATGTAAAAAAATAAACCAATCGCAAAGGTTATCTAAGTGAATATGTAGAAAGTGTAAAAAGATTCAACATGTGCACAATGTGCAGGCTGTGAAGCAAAAGCCCAGTGCTCTGCTTACAGAAAGCCAGATATGCTATTTCCTTGGTAAGCGGCCGTGCAGCAGTAAGCGGAAGCTACTGTGCGTGAGGTGGCTCGGAGCGAATGCGCGTCAGGAGACCCGCGGTTAAGTGATTGCAACATGCGCACTTAGCGTGCACGTAATCGACGTACGCCAACCGAGGGAGCGGCAGCCACAGGCAGTCATGACTGTAGCCGATCTAATGTCATTCAGTGCAATATTAATTGAAGAAAGACTACCTTCTCCATATGTGTGATACCCGCGAAAATACCTTGTTTTTTCATAAAAGCTGGCTAGATCAGGCTGATTAGCATAATATATGAAGACAAATTAACCAAACTAAATATGTTTCTACACAGTCCGTCAAGACATGCAATTATGCTACATGTATCATAACAAACCTGTCACAAATCCCAAGACAGAAAATTATTTACAATAGTACATTAAGTAGCGTGTATAATTACAGTTTTGCCAAATATCACAAAACAAAAAGATGATATAAACGGTACAATATTTACAACAAATATCATATGAGTAAATTGGAGTGTATTATACATGTATATACAAGTGCCATGTAAGGGACGGTACATACAATATGAAAGATCACTAGCTGATGTGGTCTCATCATTCTATCTGAGGAAATACATAAAACTGTACAAAGTCATGAGTTAACAAGGCGGGATGTCAACCATTGTTCAAGGTGGCCACTTGGCGTGTAATTTCTTCGTACTCATGTAAACCCTTGTTGTAGTGTCAAAAATATGGATCCACTAGCATTCCCTTAAGTTGAGGCTATTGGCAAAATTCCCACCCCTAGGATTGAGACTGACTTTCTCTACAACCCACCCTTTCAGACTATCCGCTGAGTGTCCAAATATGGAAAAGTGTTCAACCAGGGGTGCCCCCTGGACCTTGCATCTTATTCAACTACAATGCTGTAGTATGCGTGTTGTGACCTTCTGTGTGGTTTGTCCAATGTACATAAACTCGCAATGGCATGCTATGGTGTATACAACTCCCATGGTGTTGCAATTGGTGTGGTCCCGGAGGGTATGAGTGTAGTCATTGTGTGTGAAACTCTTAATTTCTTTGGTCATGGAGCACGCTTTGCATCTCTCACACTTGAAGAAATGGCCCTTGACAGGTGGTATATGTTATAAGCTAGAAGGAGAGATGTAGGGAGCAGGGATTTGACCACATGGTCCCTTATGCTTTTACCCTTTCTGAAGGCGTGCATGGGTGGGTTGGGGATGCCTACATCGTCGGCCACAAGATGCCAAGGATGGTTGATAATCTTCCTCACCTCATTGCTCCTTGTGTAGAATGTAGTAACACAAATCATGCGTTCCTGATTGGATTTTTTTTTTTCCCCAAAAGAAATTCCCTGTGGCAAAACCATGTGAATTTGCAAGCTCTCTTAAGTAGCCTCTACGGGTACCCCCTCTCCGCTAGTCTAATGATGAGGTAGTCTGATTCATTGAAAACATCTTGTTTCTTGGTACAGTTCCTCCGAAACCTGAGAAACTGGCCAAACGGTAGATTATCCCCAAGGTTCCTAGGGTGGTGACCGGAGTAGCATAAAAGCATATTCCTTTCACTCTCTTTTCTGCGAAGGGAGGTATACAACCTGCCCCCATCCTCCTTATTCCTAATGTCCCAAAAAATGATCCTGCTGTTACTGTACTCAAGGGAGAATTGATTGTCACTTGACATTTTGTTAAGCCAATCGTGAAGTGTCAGCAATTCTTGCTCGCTCCCAGACCAAACCATAAGTACACATCATCGATGTAGCGTCTCCAAAGATTAACATTGCTTCTGTATGGAATCTGATCACTGAATATGTGACAGTGCTCATAGTTATCCATATACAAAATGGCCAAATCTGGTGCAAATCCTTCTCTCATTGCTACCCCTTTGGTCTAAACTGAATACTCTCCCTGGAAAAAGAAAAAGTTCTTAGTCATTGCAATTTCTAGCAGATTAATTATTAACTCAGTCGGCACTTGAAGCGTCTAGGTCTGTCATCCAAGACTACTCTAATTACATCTAATGCATCCCTTTGTGGAATACTGGTATACAATGACTATATGTCCATGGTCACCAGCAGTTGTTCTTGCAATTTAATGCCAAATTATCTACCAGTTTGATGGTTTCCATTATGTCCCTTAAGTAAGAAGCAATATATTCTGCCCTGGGCTGAAGGAATATATCCACATACTCACATAGTGGTTCCAAAATTGAGCCACGCCCTATTATAGGTCTGCCTGGTAGATTGACCATGCGTTTATGAATCTCGGGTAATGTATATATGGTAGGCATCCTAGGCTGTGTATTGCTTAGGTAGCTATGTTCATGTATCGCCAGAAAACCATCTTCTATTTTGCAGCACGTATTGTTGGTGTGATACATAAACCACTTACATAGAATATGCCACTGAGCCTTTTCCACAATAAAGGTGGATCAAAATGACGAATCATCTGTACATTTGCACTTGTTCTGCACTTTGAGAGAATTTTTACTAATAAAATTAAGATTAGCCCTGGGCTTGAGGAATATATCCATATACTTACATAAGGATTCCAAAATGGAGCCACGCCCTGATATTATAGGTCTGCCTGGTGGATTGACCATGCATTTATGAATCTAGGGTAATGTATATATGGTAGACATGCTAGGCTGTGTATTGTTAAGGTAGCTATGTTCATACATCGTCAGAAAACCCTCTTCTATTTTGCAGCACGTACTGTTGTTGGTGTGGTACATGAACCACTTACATAGAATATGCCATTGAGCCTTACTCGTCTGTAAAGGTGGATCAAAATGACGAATCCTCGGGACATTTGCACTTGTCATGCACTTTGAGAGAATGTTTACTAATAAAATAAAGATTAGCCTTGAAAACATTCCTACTGGAACGAAATGAGCTGGTGTTTTTCTTTATTTTAATAAAAAACTGCAAGTTTAATAAAGCACTGAAAAAATAAAGACTTTACATGTGGAAACAGCAGTTTTACTTGAATTTGAACAATTATTCAGATGAAATTTGAGATAAGAGTGACTGTGGAGCATAAAACCCAATGACTATAGTTAACTATATCTGTCATGGCTGAGTCCTGGGAGTGATTTCCCTATCAGGGTATCTTTGGAAGGTTTTGTGTTGGATACATTAGGGGCTGTAGACAGCCAACTCCAGGCATAAAAGC
This sequence comes from Triturus cristatus, assembly GCF_964204655.1. NCBI lineage: Eukaryota > Metazoa > Chordata > Amphibia > Caudata > Salamandridae > Triturus > Triturus cristatus. The sequence continues at coordinate 286,330,900 of NC_140594.1, read as the reverse complement.
ATAATTTCGTGTTTGAACTTTATGGCAAAAAAGTGAATGCAGTGAATTTTGCCAAAGATCAACTGTGAACCAACCGCATAGGGTCAGCTATGATAGAGAAAAAAAAGCGCAGTCTCCCAATTCCAGAACGAGGAGGGTGAAGGAAAGAAAAGTAAAGGAACGTGCATCAGTCCAACTGGCTAAAATGCAGGCTGGATTCTTTACAGCTTGGATGATGTTTAGACCCATCTTAATAATTGGAGGAAAATGAGCAACAATTTGCACCCGCGGGTTGTTAGCATTCAGTGTGAACTAAAATAACTGTGACTATACTCTGCCTCCTAACCCTTTAGGACCGGATTACTCTGTCCATTCCCTACAAAAATCATAAATGTCTCCCAATACATTATGGACAGAGAGAGCTTCCAGTACATGCAGAATAGAAGAAATCGATTATGTAACCATAAAATAGTGACTGCCCCTCTCCCCCAATCACAAACTCCCACAAGTTCCCTTTACCTGCAGGATGGTTGGCACGGTCTCCTCCAGATCACTGTAGTAGCTAGGTTGCTGCTTGAAAATATTTTCTAAAGAAAATTAAAATTATTTTCAGACAAATACAGAAAGATCTCACAATAACAGAAGGAAAGACATGTGGTTGGTAGAGATAGGCGAGGGTTGATAAAAAAGACGAAAAAGATGGTGGGTAGTTAGGTCCTTGATTATGAAAGGGAAAGAGTGTGAAAACAAATACAACATTGAGAAGAATGCACAAGACAGAGGGAAAATGAGAAGGAGGGGGAAAAAGTGAAACGCACAAGACAAAAAGAAAGAGTAGAGATGAAGAGCAAGGAACTGAAAATAGGTAGTGTATAGGAGTCAGCGACACAGGGTGAGAAAGAGCACTGTGTGGACAAATGGAAGACAGAGGTAGTGAGAGTGCAAATAAGCTGGGAGCAATGCACATAGGGAGAGAGAGAGAGAGAATGAAAATGTTGAGAGATGAGTAGAGTGAAAGGCTGAGGGGAAACATTGGCAGAGATATGAGAAGATGGGGACTGATAGAGGAACTGAAGAGGGAGATTTTAAAACAACACAGAATAAAGATAGAAATATAAAGAGAAGCTTACACATTAGCTGAGAGTAAAAGATGATAAAAGAGAAGAGTTAAAGAGATGGAATAATTTTAAACGCATCTAAAAGGGGAGTCAGCTAGACGCAGAGATATAGACTCAAACAAAGGAATAGAGAAAGTAGATTAAAGATGCAGGTTAAATAAGGAAAGACTGCAGTCATAGGAAAAGCAAAAATTTGGAAAGAAGCAATGTAAGGTCAACAGGCAGAATAGAGTCAAAGGCAGATTTGGGAGACAAAGTAAAAAAAGGACAACTAACAGTGGAGAAAAAGAGTGAGCAAGAATACAAAGAGAACGAGGAATCAGAGAAATATATACACGAGTGTGGAGAGGTTCAATACAAGATATCTTCTAACCAATCATTTTGCTGACAAGTGAAGAGTTTCCCTTCCCGAATAGAACACACAGATCCAGAATCTTCGGAATGTCGAAGAGGAAATTATTGTACACAATTTCTCCAAACACTGCAGGTGTGATGAAATGATCCTAAATCGATAACAGAAATGTATGATCAGAAAGCATCATTTATTTTATTCTAAACTTCTTTCTCTCTAAACATGTATGTTCAAAACAAAACAAAAAGCACCCCACATATTGAAATTATTTAGCTATTAAGGTTAAATGTGGTCATACAAGAACCAATGCCTGACAATTATCAGTCTCCTGAAAAGATCAATAAGGTCTTGAAAAAAATGGATCATGTTTTTACCCAGATAAAACTGATGCAAGTATTTCTGTTGTCACCTTGGGTACTAATTAGGAAGGCATGAAAGAACTCTAAGTAGCATTCTATGGGAATTCCCAATGTTGCTGAATTGGTTTTCTTTCTGTAGGAAACTGGGTTTTTTTCTGTTGCAGTGCCAGCCAGCCCTCCCCACCTCCTGGCCCTTTCTGCCTGGTATTTGATGCAGTTTTGACTATGGTGTACTGGGTTCCTACTAACCAGGTCGCCAGTCCAGTACCTGTGTTCTTCCCCTCAAAATGTACAGTTGTTCCCCCAATTGGCAATACCGTTAGCCCCCTATATGTATGTATCTATCTATATATGTCCCTTGGGCCTGAGGTACTAAAGAAGGTCCCTCAAGGGCTGAGCACGAATTCTGCTCCCCTGAGGGACACCTCACCAAACTCATGCAGGGCTGCAACGTGGGCTGCATGTTTTGGTGCAAACAGAAGTGGAAACACCCCCTGGCACACATATGTGTGTGCCAGGTCTCGGAACAATGCATAGAGTATTTGTGAGTCACCCCCTACAGCAGGTCATACAGCCCTAAGGTAGGGTGCTTAATATTACATCTGAGAGCATACCTGCATGAGCAGAAATACCCCTGTGCTGGTCAGTTCCTCTACTGCCAGAGCAAGTGAACAGGGAAGCCATTTTAGAACAGGTGCTGGTAAAAACACGTTCCCCAGCTACATGATGGCTTCACTGTAAATAGGGATGTTTGGTATCAAACATCTCATATTCACAAACCCACCCTGATTCTAGTGGTGGATCAGTGAATACATTCAGTCAGAGGTGCCCCCTGAAAACCTACCTGCCTCTGGTGTGTTGGCTAACTGGTGCCAGTCTGTCACACAAGACAGATTTCTGACCTGCTAGGATGAGGGCATTTGCTCTCAGGTCAGAAACAAAGCCTGCACAGGAAGAGGGTGTTCACACCCCCTCCCTCAGGATGACCTACTGATTAGCACTCCTAGGCCGGCGAACGTCTAAGAAGCTCCCGCCTTTGAAATGCGAACCTGCCTCACCCCTCCTCACAGGAGAGGAGGCCGACCCTCCTTTGTTCAGAGCCCTTTGACACCTGGACAGGCGGAAAATTATCTAGTCAGGTAGGCGTGCCCACCCCCAGGCTAGTATCATCCGTAAGGTGGTCTAACCTGATGTGGATACGACTTTTCAGAAGTGGCCATCTTTGTGTTGGCACGCTTAGGAATTCTGTCCTGCAGCTGTTGAGTCGCCAAAGCCCAGGATACCTGTCAGAACTCCACTCGGGAACCAAGACCTCCCAGAGGCATCCAAAGCTCCCTGGAAGGACTCAGTGACTGCAGACACCACTGCACCCATCGCTCCAAGACCGAGTTGAAGTGGGCCAACGGTGTCAGCGAAGTCCCCCAGCCCTGCAGAAACCGAGTCCAGTGTAGCGACACCTCTTGTGGACTTCCCAATGTCACCTGCAGCCTCTGCACCCCAGCCCCCTCTCCGCGACTGCTCCAGGAAGGAAAAACCTGATGCCTATGGACTGTCACCTCTTAACCAGTCACCCCTGGGCTGTGGAGAAGAGGACCAACAGTGTCACTATGTCCCAAGCATCATGAGACCCGAGCCCCTCTGTTGGTTCAGGTCGACTGGCCTCCCAGTCAAAGTCTGCAGTCTCTTTTTACTGAGACCGTTCTCCACAGAATAACATTGGGCACCCAATGCGGTTTTGCACCTCTGCACCAGGCAGTCCGAGTGCCACTGGTGGTGTACTGCTGGTCCTGCCTTGAATCTTGCCCACCACTTACCTTATCTCCTGGAGAAGGGTCCCGTACATTGCTGCAATATAACCGAATGCCACATTGACCTTTCCTTCTATAGTATAGCATTGCCACTTCCAGAAATTGCACCTTTTGAACTCTATATTTCTATTTAAAATAAGTACTTACCTGAACGAATTGTTTCTGGTGTCAAAGCATATATAAAGATACTGGTTATTTTTATAAATTGGTGTGTATCTCCTTCTTGAGTTGTGCGTCTCACCTATTAACTATTGTGTGCATTTTCAGATGTCATGCGCTCCTCTGTGATAAGCCTAAGGCTGCTCTACTACACTATCTCCAAGAAGAGCACCTTGGGTTTGTCATAGCTAGCCTCTGTCCACTTACAAGGGAACCCAAAGACTCTTTGCACGATATATCTCATTTTGATATATCACATAAAGAGCCAGCTTCCTATACTTCCAAATACATTTTAAGTAAGGTGTCTTTCTTCTTATTCCATTGCAGGAAGAGACTGGATTTTGCATCAATTGCTATAAACTAGGAAACCGTTCCTGTTTGCCAACTGCCAGTGGAGGAACTTCACTCAAACCTCCTTTTCTGTTTAACTGCAAGAGAATTTAAGAAGTAACAAGGAATCCCAGTATCACACTATGGTAGAGCACAACTTTAAGAGTAGGTTATTTTGAAGTCAACATTATAATTGAAAAGCTTACCATGGTTTTAATGACAAACTTCTGTAGTTGAAAGCCTTTTCTGCATCCAACTTTATAACTAATTGCATCAAAAGTCCCAATTGTTCTGCAGCCGACTAGAATTCTGGCATTGAAGCACATCGGGGAGGCACTCGGCTGCTCCTGGTATGGCCCGATGATGAACCATGTCACCAACTAGGTTGGTGAGTGAAGGCTTTCTAAAGAATCTAGTGAGATTCTTCATGCTTGCTCTTCTCGCAAGAAGGCACACTCTTGTTGTTTACACTATTTTATTGGTTAAGCAAATGATTAAGTTGAAAGAATACTTCCTTTGGTCTGGACAGATAATCTCCTTACCATATTCCAGATTATGAATGAAGAATCCTCCTATACCATTTCATCCAGAATACAATTAAACCAGCTTGCATCGCCCTTGGGCCAAAATCTCCAATACCACACTATCCTAATCTCTTTGCTCCCCAACTAGATCAATGCCAGATCTCTCAGTGGAAATGAAATATGATAATTCTTCTTCTTCGATAGCTTAGACTCTGGATAAAAAACATTTTGCACATCAGCACCCCTCTGTTCTATGGTACAAGGATATTCTCTGATCAGCTAAGCTAGATAGCAAATACATTGAAAGACAAATGTGGACTGACTATGAAACTAACTTAAAAATGAAGATTAAGGCAGGTCAAAAGGACAAGAAAAACCTTGTCATGGTAGTTAAAGCAGAATGTTTCGATGAAGGAATTGTAGGTGCCCCACATGATTAAGACTTTTTTTTGCCATTGCAAGAACACTTATCAACCTTTCCTGTATCGGGCAAACCATTCCTCACTCACAAGTGCTAACCTAGCTGACTTCTTTGAGGAAAATGTCAAGAACATTATATTGTCACTTAACTCCCAGTTAACACTATGACCTCTTAAGAATGTTTCAACATGCCAGATACATATTCTTCAGGTGTTAAATCCAGCCACCAGTACAAACTCTCCAATTCTGGATAATATTGGAGGAATGTCAGACGAGGCATTATTAAACATTGCATCACTTCCGGCTCACCACTGGACCCTGTATGTCCCAGGGACTGGAGGGTATAGTCAGTCTGTCTCACCTCCCCATAATAGGCCATTTATAATCAATCGCAAGACACAGGTTACATACCCCTTAAATGGAAAAAGCCATGGTACCTCACTTTGAAAAAAATCTAGTGTTGATCCTTCCATTTTGAGCAACTTTTGACCAATCACCCTCCTACCTTTACCTGGAAAGATCTCAGAAAAATATGTCAACAAACTGCTTTCTGAATTTCATATGTCCATTGTTTTGCTAGACCCAGTTCAATCAGGCTTCCACCCAGCACATGGAACCAGATCAGCCTGGATATCAGAGCTGTACCACTGATATCAAGGGCCAGGTTGTGGCTCTAGTCTTACATGACCTTTCTGCCGCCTTTGACACTGACAACCACAACATCCTAACCACCAGGTTAGCTGAGGTGGGTGTCAGAGGCTAAGATGTGAACTGGTGTAAATCCATCTAGTGGATAGAGTCCAAAGTGTTGATCTCCCACCTGACTACTCCAAGTTTATGACTACTAGTCAAGGGGTACCACAGGGATCTTCTAATAGTCTAACATTGTTTGAGGTCTACTTCAGACCATTGGCTCTTTTAATTAGATTAGATCCGATGGCATTAAATTCATGAACTGTGCACAGCTCTCTTTAACATTAGATTATTGTAGGTCATCTCCACTTGAGGCTTTCCGACACTGTATGCAAGATATTTCTAATTAAACTGTGATAAAATAAAAGTCTTGTGTTGCTTGATAGGCAGACCTTCACATGCACTAGAGTTCTGTTTTTGTCCCAAGAGGATAACTCTACTCCTTCTATGAAAGACTGTTCAAAATCTGGGAGTATACACGGAAAGCAATCTTTCTTAGTTGTCAAGTATATAATCTCTTTACTTCTTCTTTCCCTTTAATGAAGGTCTTACACAAGATCCTACCTTCACTTCCCAGTCACTCTTGTCAACTTGTGGTGCAAGCCGTCATTCTCAGCAGATTAGACTCCTGCAACTCCTTATTTCTATTCCAAATCACTTGAGACGTCCGTCGTATTCAAGCGGCAGAAGCAAAGTTGGCTCATGCCCTCCCTCACCACGTTTCTGCATGAACAGCTTTAAATTCTCTTAATTGGCTTCATCTGCGTAGGAGAACCTAGTTTAAATATCTGTGTATTGTTCACAGAGATGTCCATCAAACTGGTCTGCTGTTTTACAGCAAAGTTTGCTCATTATTCACCCTCAGCGATTACTGCATTCTTCTAATGCCAATCTCCTAGCTGTCCAAATATTTAAAAAGACTTGAGCAGGTGGCTCTGCTTTTCCAGCAGAAGCCATCCACTTATGGAACAGTCTGCCTTCATCTCTTTGCTTCATCAGTGGTGCATGCCTATATACACGTTATATTTTAAATTGCGACACTTTAGTCATTGACATCTTTCTAGGCTACAGATGCACATTATATATAATACACACATATATACACACATTATATAACTATTTTATAATTTCGAAGTTCATAATAAACAAAATGAATACGTTAACACCGAACTTAAAAACGTAAAATAATTTACTTGAAAACAGTTTATAAACACATTTACTACTTACTGTTTTAAAAGGATTATTTATAAATTAATATATTTAGGTTAATTATTTAACCCATTCATTTGGATGGGTTAATGTGCTGTATTATTTATGTATTCGTTCTGGGTTCAAAATAAATATTTTAAATGAATTTATATATGGAAATATATTAAATAAGGAATAATGAACTTTAATTATGTTCAATATACTTCATCTCAGGAAGCTCGCTGACAACTACTTTGGCAAAGTCGCAAATAGTTACTTTACAGTCAAATCATTTTATAGGAGGATTCAGGCTCCAATTTGTGGGGGTGAAGACATGGAAGTCTACATATAGGTGTAAATCTACAATTAGAAATGGCGAATAGCAAAAATTTTTAGATATAGCTAAGAGTAGTAGTAAATATATTCACCTTTATGAAAAGGCCAGTAATACCAAATTTCTTTTTTTAGGACTAGCAGAAAAACTATTTTATGTAGATTTCTTTTTTTGGGGTCTTGCACATATTTTTCTGGGTTTGTATTGCTCACTTCTCTGTAGGATATTGTTTAAAATATACTCAATGTTGCTATCTTCCAGTTGTTTACAAGGTTTTTAACTGAATTTCTAAGGTCTGCAGTTTCAACCATATTTCAGCCAGTTAGATTAGTTGTCCATTGGTGCAGCAAAAAACAGTTCCTCTGCTGTAAATCATGTTTGAAATACAGGAATCCTACAAATCTTTCTGTATGCTTTGTGTAAATAAATATAAAGACTGAAGCGTAGTCTTCAGAAAAAAATATTGTTCTTGTAAAGAGACTGCTAATGGAATTTTTAGCAACTAATTCCCACTTCTAGTTTCTAACACACGGGGTCTCACGGCACAGATTATGACTAGGGCTCTCGGTTTTATGGTATGTATTTTTTGGGCATTTCCGTCTGTATTTATCCATATTTATTTATGGTTTTGTGGAAAAATTAAGCTGAAATTAGTTTATTTCCACATTTATTTAACCGGTAAATATGCACTCATACTTGAATGCCTACCATGTTTCAATGCTGTAAACACCTGCAAAAGATAAATCAATTCACTTAAAAGGAAATATGCAAATTTCAGAATCAACCTTGTGCATATCTACTTCTGTTACAGCCTCTTTACTAAAATTCCTTTCCTTTTAGCCCCCTAACTTATCAATCCACACAGCCATAGGCCTGGCAGTCATGGCAGACAGTATGTAGAATTACTCAAAAAGCAACCCAATTTCCGTTTTTATCCACATTTAAAAATAAATACAGGCAAGAAAATAAATGTTTTTTGTCTGTATTTATCTGTAAAAATCAGTAAAAACGGAAAACAGGGAGCCTTAATTATGACTGACAAGAAAAGCAGCCTTTCTGCTTTTTTGCATGTCTGTCATATATTTGTGTTGGTTATCGCTTTCTCAATACAATATAACAAACATAATAAAAATACCTAATTCGTTGAGCCAGATCAGGGTCAAAGTAGAACAGCCTTATTTACAGTTTGACGTACAATAGTACTATGCCAAAAACATGGTGGGTGTCCAATTCGCCATATGTGTAATATGGCAGACTGGACATCCATCCTTTCTGTCTAACTCTATATAAGGTCATTAGTCTTTGACCCTGACCTGCTCTTTTGTTACCCGGAGTTGATGCCGTCAAGAGGCTGGTGAGTAAAGAGTGAAAGCTTCTGTCCACAATCTGACCATGTTTTAGGCCTCTGAGTAAAGTATTCCCAGCTTCAACTCTCCTTTCTCCTGTCACCTAAAGATAGACTGTGGCAGAAGATGAATACACAAAGGGGCAGAACCTCCTCAAACCAGTCCATGAACAATGCCAGGGAAATGCACAATCTTTGTCTTCAAATATGGAATAAATTGACTGAAACCCCTAGTCAGTTTTCCAGGACTTCTGCACCCTGAAGGGTGATGGCGAACCATCAGAGTTCCAGTGCTACTGTCCTAGATAGCCACCTTTCCAATAAGATGAGTAAATCATCTGAGAACTCTGACTTTCTGCTGGCGGGATTGAGGATCTACCTTATATCAGGACCCTGCATTGATGCCAACAGAGGGGTGCTGGAAGTGTTCCTGCTGTAGACGTCTTCTAAAAGAAGAACCCAATTGACAGTGCCTGGTGGAGGACCATTCCAGAGACAGAGTAGACTACACATGAAAATATCACTGATCACTGCATTGCAAAGTACCACAGAGAGAACAGTTATGCAAGTGTCTGTGGTGAGCCCCCGGCTGCTGAAATGCCCTAATAGGGTTTTGAGAGGTTCTAGGATCCCTTCCCTGGCCTGGAAGAGACTCGAGGAATAACCCAATTGAACTAGCACTAAAAGTAACCAATTAAGGAGTGCTGCACCTTTAAGGACCAACATGCCACTAAAGACATCTACATCTAGGTCTAAAAGGGCTTATCCGACCGCAACTGCTACTGTCTGGTTTTATGTGGGTGAAAGAACTAAAAGCAACAGATTATTAAAGTCTGGAGCACACAAAAAATAAAGTCATTTGCAGTTCTGTAAGGAAAAGAAAAAAAAAAGACTTGCCTATTTTCAGTATTAGGAAATGCATTGGTTTCTCATAATATTACATTGATTCATATTGCTTGAGTGTATAACAAAAGACATTAATCACAATTATTCGATTTCAATGTTGATATATATGATGTAATTGACAGGGAGAAGTAGTTTTTAAGATGCAAACAGCAAAGCCAACAAGTGTTTTCCTCAGTGCTGTTTTGGTGAAGCACCAATGATGGTTGCCACATAGATGATATGACAACTGGTAAGGAAGCACAAAGATAATGTAGAAGTAAGTCAACAAAGACAATAACTCATTGATGTGATGTATTATTCCATTAGTCCAACGTGATGAGGGACTACAATTAGACTCTTACATTTTCGAGTGTCTTTGTAGCAACAAAGCTTGTAGGACCGGGGCTAAAGTATAATAGGATGCCCTGGTAATTCTACTCGAGCTCCGATCTTACAGGCTGTGTTGCTACGACGTCCCTGGCTAATTTTGATGGCGCACCTTGGTAACCATCATTAATGCCACACCATAATGGCCCTGAGGAAGTAGTTTCAGACAAAGCACATTGGCTGTGCTGTTTCCATCTTAAGAAAATGAAAATACCTTTTCCAGTTAATTATGTCATATGAATCAACATCAAAAACGAATAATTATGATTTATGTCTTTTGTCATATACTCAAACACTAAGAATCTAGGTAATATTGTGAGAAACCAATGCATTTCACAAATACTGATAATAAATAAGCCTCTTTTTCCTTAAAAAACTGCAAATTACTGTATTTTTTTGTATACTCCAGACTTTAACTCCTTGCTTTTGTAGTTGACTTACACCTCATTATAGCAGGGGTGTAGTTTGTGGTAGCACTATGTAACATTGTTGCCTTTTTTGTACTGACCACATCTGTAAGGAGACACTTCTGGGATTATATGCCCCCACTGCTGCATCTTTGTACTGAAAGCAAGCTGCAGAGTTCGCTCATGTGGTCTTTGCCCCCCATTCAACACTGCTATCCAGGCATCCTGGAGCATTAACAGGAAGAGTAACCGTCCCCGCTCCAGATACTCCCATCCAACCCCCAACACTCACTATACCTGCATGAGAACCTCTTGAGTTTGGGTAAGGGGGATTGTTTGAGCATGGACAGTGGCATGTGGATCTGCAATTTTACCCAGTCCAACAGGGATGGCACTGAGAGTCTGCAGAGGTTGAGAGAAGAGGTGGGGCAAGGTGAACAAAGGAGCTGCCACCAGTGGTTTGCAGAACTGATTTCAGGAATTTAATTCTGATTGGAACAAGTTTGATGAGATGCATTAATATGCATTTGGAGAATCCATCTTGAATATTGGTAACTAATACTTGCAGAGACAATTCCAAAAAAAAAAAAAAACTTTAGCATTCAATAAAATCATGACTGCATTTCACAAGAAGGATTGTAGCAGATATATAGCTTGGTTCGGGTTGTTTCAAACATTATTCAACTTATATCAGGTCAAATGTCACTCTGTATTCTGTTTATTTTGTTGATATTATAAACTGAAGTTTAACACCACAAGGGTTGCAGGTTGCTATTTTTTGTTTTACTTTAATTCACTGGTCTAGGACTACATGTTTTGTTGAGTACAATTAAGAATTTACTTTGTGACGTTCTGTACATCTTACAATCAATAAACATGTATTCAACAAAGGTTTCCATTTAGAGGAGACTTTATCAATGAAATAACATTTGCAAAGCCTGAATATAGACACCTCAACCCAACCAGTCACTGCAAATCCTTTGAAGGATCCCCTCGAGACTGTGAAGCCTGCTGCACCAGGAAATATCCCTCAAGAAGTAAAATTGGGACTCTATTGCATGGGAACGCATCATCACCTCCCTAATGTTATGTGACTCTCCTTTCTTGGGAAGTCAACCTACACTACAGCACCCATATTTGCTTAACCCCAGGTTAGCCACTCTAATGATTTGTCCCTCCTCCACTATCCACATTTGCTCCACCTCAATGTGCAGTTTAGCGGCCCCCTGCCTCGGTTGACTCTTTAGCTACCCTCCACCTACCTCCCCCCGCCACCTCTGACCCATTATCCTTCCTGGATCAACCACTCCTCTGCCCCTTGGTGGCCCCCTCATCCCTAAGTGAGCTGCTCTTTCTTCAATTGAATTAGGTGATCTTCTAAACCTGCTCCGATACTGACCCTGGACTCCTTATGGGTGGACATCCTTAGGAAGACAAGGAACACACTACGCTGTAGGCATTCCTGCATTTGCAGCACAGATGTAGGGGTGTCCACCAGCTCATCGAACCTCCGCGGTGCTAAACTCACATAGGAGTCTAAGCACTTCTGGAGCGTCTCATCAAAGATCACCTGTGAAAGAATAAGGTACAAAAAAAAAAAAAGTAAGACAAGTTAAAGATGCTCTTAATAGTAAAATGTGGAGAAAAAAGAGCGAAGTGAAAAAATGGATGGAAAATAGAGCTGAAATGGCAAGGCAAAACTGGAAGAAAGGTAAAAAGATAGAGTAAGCAGGTATGGTAAAGGATTGAGTTGAGACACGAAGAGGAAAGATGGGAAAGGCAAAAAGATTGAGGCAGGGAAAATATGGATTGAAGAGAGGAAAATACACAATGGATCGGGACAGTAAGGAACTCTACAAACTGCTGAGTGCCTTTCTCATGAAAACGCCATTGTTTAAAGATAGTATAAATACCAAAATACTCGCGAGTGCTCTCAAAGAATTTCAGCAGGGTTTGCAAATGGCTTCAAGGGCATTCAAGAGGTGGATTACAGGTTATCTTCCCTGAAGGCGTAAAGAGAAGTTAACACAGAGCTATGTTGTGGTTTGATGCAGTTCCTAACAGCATAACATGGTCTGCCTGTTTAACAAACTAATCCAAAATAAAGGGCTGTGGGGAAAGGGATCAAGGAAACGTTTTCGATTCTAGATGGAAGTAAAAACTATGTTCAAGAGGAAAGACAAACTCAACCGAAGCCAGCTTTGAGCAATTTAAACAGGGCAACAGAAAAAGCACTCTATGTACTTCTGACTAATCGGAAAGTTAGTTTTCCTAAATCACAGTATTTACTGCTCCCTCTGTTGATTATAACAGTGATATTTTGCAATGAAATTTACTCATGTTGAAGTCCTGTCCAATGTAGGTGCTAGATAATTATTCAGGCAAAATTGAATGACAAGCCTACATATTATTTATCTTTGTGCAGCTTCAGAAACAGGGATGGGATTTATTGCATTCACTATGACAATTGTCTTTTCTATATCTACTCTTTCCAAAGATTGCTGTTAAACCTTCTATTGAATTGGGAGAGAGGAAAGGAGAGCAGGCTATGAAAATAAGATGAAGGGGCTAAGATCATTCAAAGCTGGTCGCCACCAGTGCTGGTGCAGATGGTCACCTGCTTGGTCAGAAGAGGACACAGCTGGGCTCAGCTTATTTGGGGCTCCAGGTTCTAAGAGGATACTGAGTTGAGTCTGAGCCAGGAACCTGGCTTGAGCTTTCAGTGGATCACCCACATCTAGTGAAAAGACAAAGCAAAATGAACAAACACCTTACCTGGCACCAGAACTTGTCATGAGGCAAAGTTAGTAGCCAGTCCAGATCTTGAGCAATGAAATGGGCCCGCTCCAAAAACTCCTCGACCAATGCAGGAAGGTTGGTCTTGGGTGGCGGTCTATACAGAACAAAGAAACGGTCTGCCTTCCTGCTTGGGTGCTATGCAAACAAGAAAGAAGACATTAAAAGCGCACACCACAAAGAAAGTCTCATACAATGACAGCCTATAAAACCCCCAACACAAAGTCGGCCTGCAAAATGCCTCACACTATGTCTGCCTGTAGAATATCCACAAAATTAACCAGCACAATGGTAGACTGCAGAATGGCCCTACAAAATGAAAGCTAGCAGAATGTCACACACAAAAGCAACTAGCAAGCAGGCCACAAGTTCCAAGGAAATAGTAGGGACACATTATCAGATGCAAATCACAATGATGTCGTAGAAAGTGACATCACGAGAAGTAACGTCATGCCCTTACAATAAATTCTCCCTTAAAAGGTCAATGGCCTATTATACAAAAACGATAAAATAATCAGAAGTGAATGTGAAAAGAATATTTTTGGGTGTTTTACATGTTATACATCACATGTATTTCTCCACATATCAATTGTGAGTAAGCTTTGAAATGGCTGAAAGTGACAACATTTTTTAACAAATACATGGAACTAGGAAAGTGCATGTTTAAACTGTTTAGGTGAGTAAAAAATGTGCTAGGTGTATTTTTTCAAACATTTAACTTGCTGCTAATGCATATTTCTTTCCGGCTGGTATTATTTATTCATTCAGCTTCAAAGCACTAAAAAATTGCTTTACATTTGCACTTCGTTACGCAATAGAAGGAATCATTTTGTCAAGTTGTTTGTTCCTCAGATAAGACATTAAAAGATAAACTTTACTGTGCCACTCTCACAGATGAAAGTGAAGCTGCCAGTGAGATGGAGGTTTACAAACAACCTGAGGCCTGGTTACAGGCAGCCAAAGTTTGCAAATGCAAACAGCTGCAGTGCTGGGGTACACTGTGACGCCTCTTAGCACCGGGCTAAGAGAACGGAGAACCTTTCTAAAAATGGGGGTGGGGAGACTCTATATGCCCGCAAACACGCCCAACTTATGCCCTGCTAGCACGATAGTTACACCTAAAGCAGCCTGCAAAAGTTACACACAACGTCATCTAGCAGATAATGCCACACATTAGCTCACAGCACCAGCCACCAACCCCTGCCCATCATGTAGTCAGCACAATCTCTTAGTCCTAGTATCAACTGCAGTTGGGAATGCGCATGTCAAGGAATTGTTTTCTAATCCCTATTATCAACTACTGAAGATATTTTACCCTAATGAGCTTAACAATTTTAATACACTTGGATTATAATTGTCATGTGACCCAACCAGTGGGTGTCGTTGAGGACTTGGAGCTCATTCTTTCTGAAGTAATGGATAAAGAGCCCAACAGTGTTTCTATTTTATTAGCAGGTGATTTTAACATAACCAAATGTAGTCTTAGCGGGAACTGTGCAGAGATTTTAAATAGTCTCAGAGAAAATTGTAACCCAGTTAGTATACGGTACAACTTTACTAAGATTTGCAAATCTATCTCTGATATTTTACTGATCGATAATCTTCGGACGACTCATTCTGCCCGTGCATGGTTTAATCCAGAAAGCAGAAACACGTATAAAGTCTTACAAAATATAAGTAAATGAATCCCACAAGAACCAGTGGAGTTGAGAGTAGCTCGAAGAAATTACAAAGAAACTACTGAAAAAAGAAAGGATGAATTAAGAGCTAATGCTTGGGATGACTTGGAACGTACTGCTTCTCTAAAAGATAATAGGGCCTTCTGGGATATTGGGAACATGCCATTTTTCACCCAAAAATCTCCCTCAGGGATAGACTGTCATATAGTGGAGCATGAATGGGTTTCTCGTTTCGCAAAAGTATTTACTCAGAAATTTCCGAAATAATGCCAATATTGCTAACTGACTCTATTGCCATGTCTATGGCCCTAGTAGAATTTAGCAAAGCTATTTCAGGGGGTGGAGGAGTGCAAACAGCAATCTTGCGTTCCATGACAGTAAAGGCATTGGGCCCAGATGGTGTTCCAGAGGAGATTTTTAAACCAAACATAGAATTCTGGGCCACTCTGATCACAAATGTTTTTAAGACCTTAATAATTGGGGGGCTGATGGAGTCTCGGAGACACTCTGTTACAGTCCCCATATATAACAAAAGTGATAAAAATGTCCCCTCAAATTACAGGCCTATTTCGTTGCTCGATTCGTCAATGACAATCTTTGGCAGGGTGATTCTAGGGAAATTGGAAGCCTGGGCAGAAGAAAATCTTTTTTCACAGAAGTGGAATATGGGTTTCACCCAGGCTTGGCCACCACCGAGCAAGCATTAGATCTTTTCCTGATCTTGGGTAAATATGTGAAAGCCAAGAGAGGTGCCATACATATGGTTTTCATAGACCTCTTCTGTGCCTTTGACTTAGTGGACAGAGACAAACTCTGGGACATTATGGGGCATGCAAGTGTCGACCCTTCTTTACTAAATGTCTTAAAGGGTCTCCATCAATATACCAACATGGGAGTGCGTTATTCCCAGTTCGGAGACCAGACGTCCCCTATCCATGTCACCCGCAGGGTTAGACAGGTCTGTTTCTTGGCCCCTTTTCTATTTTATATTAACACTCTTTATTCTTTTTTAAAGTACTTGGAATCCTGACGTCCCCAAAATTGGCTTGCATTCAGTCCCCGTACAGGGACGATACTCTGCTCGTACTGTAAATGGATTGCACGCACTTTTAGATGGATTTTATAGTTTTATGCAAGGGCTGAAGCTCAAGAGTAATGATAAATCTTACATTTTAACTTGTGGCCCAAAGAGTACTCGCTCAGAAAGGTTTAGCATTGGAGAAACACCAATAATGAAAACAATGAACTTTAGTTACTTGGGTATTTTATTTAAAGCCAATTTGAGCTGGGATCAATTAATTACTCAGAGGTCCCAATCGATGGAGGCAGTGTGTGAAACACTTTTCAGGTTCACAAAGAACTTGGGAGATAAGCCCCCTAAAGAATTGACCATGATATACAAAAGCAAATACCTCTCTGCAGGCACATACGGAGCTGGTGTGTCGGGACACATTTGTAAAGTCTCTTCAGGTAGTAGAAAATAGATTTCGAAATAGGCTTTTAGGACTTTCCAGATCCACATAGAGTGTTATTTTCCATCGTGAATTGGGGTTAGGTTTCATATTAGACATGGTGGGCTTGGCGCTCATTGTGTCATGGGTCAAAATTTGGTCAACAGGAGCAGAGTTCCAATTTAGAATTGTGGAGGATTGTTTGAAACAAAGGAACGTGCTAGCTATTTCAAGGATTATCTATGTAAAAACTACTCTCTGAGACCTAGGAATGAGCAGCCTTTTTGAGGATACAGATAAGATTAGCCCTCACATCAAGGTCCTGGTAAAGAAAACGTACTTTGCCCACAAAGAAAGGTTGAGATTTATAAAAGCTCTTGATATGGCCACAGTGCAATTATGTATACCACTCTCAATTTGTAATGGCAATGAGCCCTTCTTAACGTGGATAAAGTCACCAGATATAGGTTTTATTTATCACGGTTTCGAGCCAATACGATTCATTTTTTATGAGCTGTTCCTTTTACTAGGTCCTGGTTTGCTTTATTTCCACGTTGCCCTTGTGATGGAGTATCTAGCCAGTCAACCAAGCACGTTATGCAATTTTGCACTTTGCATTCAGATCTCGGTTTTTACACCCGATTCTAAGTGGAACATGTTTTAAAATACAAGAGGGTATATGGGTTGTATAAAGCCTTGATTCTCCAACAATTTGTTGTGAAGTTTTGAATTTTACGATTCAGGCGCTGAATTTAAGGAAAAAAATATGCCTCATGATGTATTTATTTATTGTGTTTGCTAGATCAGTAACGCATATGTTGCCAACTGAACTTTTATGATACTGACCTGTTGGGATTTTTACATGCGTTTTTAATTTTGCATTGTTATAGTCATATATTTGACCGTATAAAGATTTTAATTGATCGACAACACAATCTCAGTTAAGAGTGTGCCCCACAACAAAGGTAGCACAACAAGTGTCACAGCGAGCCCAAAGCTTGGCGATATAATGTCGATCCCAAAACCGAATCCTACGCCATTAGCCCACACTCTGTCCAACACAGCAGAGGTGCCACACTGAAGCCTACGACAGGGCAGACCGTATTCTCGATCAACACAAAGTCGGGTAATGAAATGAGCGACCATTCTACTGCACATTAAATGAAGGCAAGAACTTCACGATCGCGCAGAACAGTTAAGTCGTGAGCCCTGAGACTGAGCCACAAGCGAGTATCACCTCAACATTCGAACTAGTAAATTATGAACATATGGGACTGAAAGTCTAAGAAAACGTAGAACTGTGAGTAAAAAATAGATACTTATGTGGAACCAGGGGCAGTTTGGTCCAGACAGAGACGTCAGTATAAAAACAATAAGTTTTATTCTGAAATGAAACTGAAAATTATATCTCACCAGAGCAGGCAAACTGCGCAGCTTCCCTGTGGCTAGGTCCTCTTCTTGGACCTGAAGTTCATCTAAAGGCTGTGGTGGCATTATGCACTCTCACCCCGGTCAGGAAGAACCTAAAATTAAAAAAATGTATGTGCAGCAACAAAAATCAAAAGATTTTACTGCAGTTAGAGAGACCATCAAGATAACCAACCACCTGTCAGCTATTTCTACATTCCGTCCGCAAATTCAGCTAAATATCCAGGATTAGCACCGATTTTTTAAGACATTACATATGTTCGTATATTTTACCACTTCCGGATCCAACATGAACCAATCCCACGACTGAATACATTCCGACAAGTGTGTCAGAATGGGCGGTACTGTTAATGTGCTTGGTTACGTCGTATGAAGCTTTGGAGTCTGCCAATCCTGGCGCGACGCACAGAATTTTGACGTTTTGATTGGCCGAGGAGAAAGCACATGCCTTTCTCCGAGCCGTTCTATCCTCCGACTGGTCTGGGACCTTATAAATCCCTTGTTTAGAGGCGATTGGAGGGGGATTTTGTGAGGTGGAAAAGTCGCTTGTTGATTTCACGGGGGGGGGGGGGGGGGGGGAGGCTCGAACCGGCATGCGACTACTATTGTGTGTGTTGACGCCTTCCAACCGGATATGAAGCGGCAGTTCTATATAACACATGCCTATCGGGATCTTTCGTTTGTTATATGACCCTGGTTCGATTCGTCCTATGTTTTGTACGTTGACTAATCTCTGGCATGTCCAACAGCTTGTCAAACTTGTGGCATGAGTGGTCGGGCAGGTCCAATTGGCACCCGTTTTATAATGGGTTAAATCTACCACTACAAGTCCCAGAATTGTAAGAGAAAAAAAAACATGGATTTGCAAAACTAGTCTCGCACGGACTTGGGAAACTTGGCAGCTATGAACCCCGCTCGTACACAGGCCACGTTCTGCATGGCATCTACACAGATGCTGCATTCTGCATGGCGCCCAAACTATAGGTCAATGTCCCGTATGGCATCCATATACAGGTGGCATTATCCATGACAGCTATGCCCAAAGTAAGGTGACCAGATCTTGAGAAGCAAAAACCAGGACTGGCCAGACATAGAAGTAGGACTAACAATGACCATGGAATATCTGACCTGTCCCGATTCTATGTCAGCTAACGCAGGCTACGTATTATGCCTCTCTTTCTTTACTGAACCAAATATAGCAGCCAATAAACTTTAAACTACATAACCTGGCAGGACTGCCCCCCTCCTTCTATACACCCCTCACTGTTCCTCCTTTAGGTATAAATGTCCCACACACCAAAGTCCATCCTTTTTAGGTCTCGCCTACGCATCGCGCATGCGCTGCTTAGGAGGACCTTTAGCCGTTGTTCAGCTCTTTTTCAAAGCACACACTTGAGCTTGTGGCGGTATACAGCTTGCGGGAGTGCGCAGCGGTGCGCCACAAGCACGAGTAGGTGTTTTGAAAAAGCTCTCCCCAGCGTGTGCACCCCTCCACCTCTCCCGCTGCAGCCTGCACGCCTTTTTAGGTCTCGCCTGACCCAGCGCATGCGCTGGTCTGGCGAGACTTTTAGTGAGGGCTCAAAAAATGCTACCATAGCCAGCCTAGAGCTACAGTGCATGAGCGCGGGCGCGCGCATAGGAGCAGAAGCACCATATGGCAAACCTCATCATGCTCATTAAGCGCCCGCCATCACTTTCACTTTTGCCCGCGATCACTTTCGCGGGCCCCTTTGATGTTCTCGTTCAAAGAACATCAAACATCAAAGAACATGTTGTGTTAATGCTTTGCTGCGCCCGTTTGACTTACAATGTGCTTTCTCTTTCCACAAACTCGATGTTTGTGTTCCTTTATTTTGATATGCTTTTAGTATTACTGTCACACACACAACCACATACACAACCACACGCACAACCACACGCACAACCACACACCCAACCACACACAACCATACACACACAACCACACACACAACCACACGCAACCACACCTCCACACAACCGCACCTACACACAATCACACATATACAACCACACACACACAGCCACACACACACCACCACACCCACAACCACACCTACACACAACCATACACAACCACACACACAACCATACACAACCACACACACACGACCACACACACACCCACAACCTCACCCGCACCCACAACTGCACCCGCACCCACAACCACACCAAGCATTGGCATAGCCAATAGGTCTCGCCTTTGGGACCTTATCAGTGTTTAGCCACGCAACAGTTGATGTGGTTGCACCAAGGATATTTTGCTGCATAACTAAATACTTAGAAGGTCCCAAAAGCGAGACCTATTGGCTATGCCAATGCTTGTTTTTTTAAACTTTCAGCGTGAGGCGCGCTTGTTTCTCGGAGGTTCTGTTTCACCCCTCTCACTCTCGTCCTCTTTCACTTCCCCTCTCTATTTCTTCCATCTCTGCGTATGTCTTCTTCCTGTCTCTTTCTCTTTGGGATGCTTTCAGTGATAATTGTACTTTTAATCAATATTAAACAAGAAACCTGTGTCAAAAAGCAGTCGTGTCAGCAGATCCTGCATGATTCTAAGCAGCTGTACAGTGAAACACAAAACAATATCACTGCATGTGTTTAAATACAGTTTCATGTGTTACAAAATCGCTGTGGCATGCGCGCTATATGAAATAATGTCTCAATTTAAACCTCTATGTCTTGTAGCTAGTGAATTGAATTTCCTGGTGACATAAGCGGAGTAATGGTTTATAATATTTACAAAAACTATTAAGGAACATTTTCAAATGTGCTCCTCTTCTATAGCCACCTTCAATTATTGCAGACCTAAGCAAATGAATAGACAAATGATATGCCATCACCGAGTCAATGTCTCAAACGCCATCTGCCCTCTTATCTACTGTTAAACATATATTTTAAAAAAATTAGTCTCCGGCAATTTTCTCACATTAAGGTATACATTCAGGGAACTAAAACATGAAGGGTGAGAGTTCTAAAGAGGTAAAATCTAATTTCTTTAAACGACACGATGTTTAACAGATTCTAAATATTTGGAGAAAATTAGAAGCCTATATATTGCATCTATCACTAAATGGATCCCTGACAGTAGAAAAATAAAATCACAACGCATTAGAACTGTAGGCTGAAAATATCCTTACATGGCTTCCAAAATGATTTAAATATTAGTTTGGGTCCAAGGGCACGAGACACAACTTCCTGGGATGTCATAATTAGTGTGGCCAGTGGGTCATCTAATGTCAATTACTGAGACACCGCCAGATGGCTCAAGTATGTGGGGCGAGGGGGTGGTGCCGCGACTTCTGCTGCACCTAACATATTATTGCTGATGTGAGGTCATGTCGCCCTAAATGAGGACATATTGGAAAACAGGGGCAGGCGTTGCATTTTTTACATCCGATTCTGCATAGTACCAAAGACAATTATTGTTCACTAGCAGCAAAACCATCCTACATGGTAGAAAGACACTAGGAAACCATTACCCTCACCCATCATGCACACCCCTGCCTCCCATACCTATCCATGATATCTCACACAGACCCTTTCCCTCACATGCACCGCTACCCGTCAGACACTTTTGATTCTCACATACATCCCTGTTTCTCACACAGCCCTCAACCATCAGGAAGATCCCAGACTCACACATATCCCTTTTCCCTCACATAGTTATTTTGCCTCACACACACTCGTAACTATCATCAGGTCCCGAGTCCTACACACACATCCCTGTCTCTCACATAAGCCCTTCTGCACATCCCTGATTCTCACACACTTCCTTTCCCTCACACACACCTGTGACCCTCGCGCACACATGACCCTGCACACACGCATATACAGTGACCCTCCCACAGGTTCTCACTCCATCCTTATTTCTCTGAGCTACAAAAAACAAAGCATCCTTCAACATATGGACGCTCGTCGGACATCAGAAGGATGGGAATGCGCAAACAAACAATCTTCAGAAAAGAAGTAGAGAGGTGAATTGTTTGCTTCCTCTGTGCTCCAAACATGATCCATCAGAGAAAGGCTGTCTAACAACGGGCCCTTCTGAACTCCCCCCTCCCCCCCCACACACAAGGCAGTGCCTCACCGAGCCAGGGCACAGGCGCCAGCTGCTGGTCCCCACTGTGGGCAGGGGCGTCATAGCGCTGCTTATAGACATGGCATTAGACTAGCGTGGCTTTCAAACTGCAGCTGAAGCATCACGGACTGAGGCCTGGACTTCAAAGAGCTGCGTAGACACTCGGCTCGTGCCCAGCAATGCTTTGTACTGAAGACAGACGCGGGCAAATGCACCGTGAGGCATATGCCTCACCCTAACTGTACTGAATGACGCCCTACTGCACCTAGCGCCAAACAACTCCAGGAAGTGACGCACAGTCCCAACGGCTGGCACGCGTACTAACTTAATAACTGTACTGCGTGGCACACAAATCCGAGTGGTACCCAAACAGCACATATCTGTCGTTAAGTGGTATTCAGATGGAGGGAGTGGCATTCAAGTCTACCGGGAGACACGCATTACCAAGGGGGGCCCAAGTGCTTAGTTTGAGCCAGTGGTTTCCGGTGCTCAGCACCAGCACTTAACTGTCAGTGCCGGCACTAATGATAGTGTACACGGTGGCACTGTCAGTGGAATTTAGAGATAAGGACAACACCTGTTTATTAATTCAATACACAATAAAACAAGCATTGGCATAGCCAATAGGTCTTGCCTTTGGGGCCTTATAAGTATTTAGTTATGCAGCACAATATCCTTCGTGCAACAACATCAACTGTTGCATGGCTAAACACTTATAAGGTCCCAAATCGAGACCTATTGGCTATGCCAATGCATGTTCTTTGCTGCTGCAGAAGCAAGTTAAGTGCCTTCTATTTTTTCTTACTTGATTGAAGCCTGTATGTATTTCACATGCATTTTATTTGTATGTATATGAATTTCATGACAAGTGTAATTACTTAGGTGCTTTATGAATGTTGGCGCATAGACCAGCAGGCGGGCTCGTTACCGCCAGTATTCGAGTGTGGAGCGGGACAGGTGCACTTATTTCCGTTTCTTCTGGGGGTGGTTCGCATGCGCGAGGTGACGACCGGACTTAATTACTTTTCCCATCGGATCCTCGCACTTTGTTTACCACTTCCCAAACTTCCCAGTCCCATTGAACGCCCAACGGGGCACAGAAACTGAGTAGAGCACGGCACGAGGAAAGTTGGGGTGGCTCCATCCACAGCCTTACAAAATCAAACAGTCTATCTTATTTGTTGGGAATAAATACAATTTGAACAGACTACTTGTGAGAAGTTGGCCTGGTATATGCTGTTCACTAGTTCTAGTGACCACCTTGTACCATGCCAAGCAACCCTTATGGTGTGGTTGTAAGTCAACCTTTTTGGACTAGCTGCCCTAGTGGTAGCGTAGGCTAAGCAGTCTTTGAGGCTAAACTCGTGAAGCGTGTTAAGCAAGCTGTTTTACCAATAGTAACCCCCTTTTATACCAATGAAAGGACACCACACAGATATATATTCAAAATATATATGTATTTATTTCTCAAAGTAACCCCTAGTCTCTTTATGAGCACAGGAGCACAAATCGTCAAACAAGATTATCACAGAATACACAGAAGTTGCACTTTATATGGATAGGCCCTGGTGGCCACTCGAACCATATACTAAAATAGTGGTATAAGTACCACGAACAGAAAAGGGAAAAGGCCTAGGGCCTCTAGAATCGCTGGGCCTACAAGGAGCTAACGTCAGTTAGTGACCAGGAGGTCCACGGGTGGCGTGTGCAGAGCAAATAGTCACACGCGTGCTCCCATAGGTTTCAATGGGTGCGTAAAAAGTACAAAGTTACTGCAAAAGGAATCTTCCGGATGACCTAGGAACTTAAGATTTGGAACACAGGCACTAGAGATGTATTACTACACATGGGCACCGGAGTACCAGCTTTACCTCACCCACAGGAAGCGGGTGCATAGGCCTCAAAGTGCGTCGGGTTTCTTCTATCTGTTCCGTTGAGCCTGGGACAAAGATGCTGCAGGCGGTCGGTCGGGAAGGGATGTAGTGGATCCAAGAGTGGATCGGAGATGTTGAAGACCTGTAAGCAGAGGGGACAGTGTTCACAGTCACTAGCCAGTGACCAGCGTGGCACCAGGTGGGTACCAGGCGATGTCGGGTGCAAACAGGTGATGAGGGGTAGCTTGTCTCCGCAGCCACGTGGTCCCTGAAGGTCGACGACGTCCAGGAGTCGGCTCACGAGCTGTCCCACGCAGGCTCTCGCTGTCGGCGGTGTCGGCGACTTGATCGAAGCAAACAAGCCTTGGCAAAAGCAATTGAAGGAGGATTCGGAAATCAGCTGTTGGTTCTGACCAGCAAGGTCAGAGGGATCGCTCCTTTGGAGGGGAGCAAGGGCCAGTCTGGAGCAACCAGACCAGCGGTGTTTGTTGTAGATTTCGTCGCCAAGATGGCCACTAGCCAGCGGGCCAGCAACCGGTTAGGCGCGTCGAGTGGCAAAATGCAGAAGGGCCCCACGCAGATCGTGGAGATGCTGGAGGGCTCACCTTTGGTGCAGATGCTGCTCGAGGGTTGGGCTTCTCAGGACCCAAAGCACAACTTGGAGGGAGCCTCGGTTGTTGCACTGATCAGCTTGTCGTAGTCGTTTCAAGATGGCTGGCTCCACGTGTCTCGGTGCCTCCACGGGTCTCCTCTTTGCAGGGACTGTGGATCGGGCGGTGAGAGGTCTGGAGGTCCAGGTCTTGTCAGTCTCTGGGCTCGGGCTCCGGCGGGAGGCGGCGGCAAAGCAGACGGTGATTCGCTGGATGGTGCTTGCGTTAGCAAGGTGGTCACTCCCTGACCACAGGGGAGATTGGCTTCAGTCCTCTGTGCGGCAGAGCGTCGAAGTTCCCGTCTTCTTCTTAGTTTCAAGTTGATTCCAGGATGTCTGAAGTCTTAGGACACAGCTCCTACCTTTAAGCGGATTCTAGGGGCCGGACTACCTGCTAGGTCCCTCCCTATGGGTGGGACCAGGAAGGGGGGTGGTTACACCCCCAATCCTTTGTCCAGCTCGCCCCAGGCCCGGGACTGGTGTGCCCCAGGACCGGTTTGAACTGGCATATGCACCGAGGCTCCTTGTGAGCCACAGGCATGTCTGGTTTCTTTCAAGCCCTACCTGACCAATACACAAAATCCTGTCTGGGGTGGTGCACGCACCTCCCCTGGCAGGAAACCCTTTGTCCACACCTCCCAAGCTGGAAGGACTCCCAGCAGCAGGAGGGCAGACTTGTGTCTGTGGTGGCAGCATCCATTTTGTGGAGCTGAGGCTATGTCTGATTTTACCCGGGTTTCAGGTACTGTACATGTCGTGTCCCTCTAGAAGGGTGGAATGCTAACCCCGTCGCCAGAATTGGCGAGGGGTTAGTATTCCAATTCGTATGACACCTTACTCGACATGTTTTGATAAAGCCAAACCAAAGATAGCATTTAACCGCGAGGTTCATAATGCACTTTAAGAGTATATGGTATGACGATATCTGGAAACAGTAGAAGGAAGTTGTTCCGACCACTGCAGACAGGCTCAGCTCATGCCAGAGCACCATCTCACATGGAACCAAGCACTCTGCCTTCAGGATTGTTAAGGCCTGCCATAGGAGTGACTTATAGGTTACCAGGTGTCCCATTTAAGGTTAGGTATAGGTATACTACACCTAAGTAAGAGGTGATTACACCAACTTACCCCAGCTGAGTGATCAGCCAGTTGTGTCAGATTGTTAGGCCAAGCCTGGGGTGGCATAATACATGCTGCAGCCCCTGGCAGGCCTTGGGTACACCAATGCCCTGGGTACCTAGTGTACACTGGTACAGGGGCTGACAGGGTGATCCACTTCCAATTGGTTATGCACCTAGGGTGCATAGTTTTAATTTAGTAGAGAGAACAGCAGGCTGGGGGTCTGATTGGCAGGCCCACAGCCTCAATATGTCAAAAACCAGTGAAGCAAAAAGCAAAAATTTGGGGTGACCATAGGATAGCAGACCCTACTCTCCTACACAACCCCCCCCCAAACGCTGGGACATTAAACTAGCCTTGACCAGTCTCGTCTTCATGTCCTAAGTGGAAGTACCTGGAGAGACCATCTGCATTCCCATGGTCAGTACCTGGCCGGTGCTCCACTGTAAAGTCCATCCCCTGTAGGGAAATGGACCACCTAAGCAGTTTGGGGTTTTCACCCTTCATCTGATTTAGCCACAAGAGGGGCTTATGGTCGGTCTGAATCTTGAAGTGAGTGCCAAACAAGTATGGCCTCAGCTTCTTCAGGGCCCACACCACAGCAAAGGCCTCCCTCTCAATAGCTGACCAATTCTTCTCTCTGGGGGTCAACCTTCTGCTAATAAAAGCAATGGGTTGGTCTTGACCATCTACATTAAGTTGTGACAGCACAGCTCCCACACCCAACTCAGAAGCATCTGTTTGGACAATAAACTCTTTGGAGTAGTCAGGACTTTTCAGGATAGGTGCAGAGCACATGGCCTCCTTCAGGTCATCAAATGCCTTTTGACAGCTTACTGTCCACTGAACCTTTTTGGGCATCTTCTTGGATGTCAGATCATTAAGAGGAGTCACAATGGACCCATAGTTCTTAACAAACTTCCTGTAATACCCAGTCAAGCCCAAGAAAGCTCGAACTTGAGTCTGGGTGGTTGGAGGGGACCAGTCCTTGATGGATTGTATCTTACTCTCCAGTGGTTGAACTTGGCCTCCACCTACAAGGTGGCCCAAATATACAACCTTACTCTGCCCTATCTGGCACTTAGTAGCCTTGATAGTGAGGCCTGCCCTCTGCAGGGCCTCAAGAGCCTTCTTCAGGTGGATCAGGTGATCCTCCCAGGTGGAGCTAAAGACAGCAATGTCATCAAGATATGCTGCACAAAAGTCATCCAACCCAGTAAGGACTTGGTTCACCAGCCTTTGGAAGGTGGCAGGTGCGTTCTTCAGACCAAAGGGCATCACCACAAACTGATAATGCCCACCTGGGGTTGAGAATGCTGTTTTGGCCTTAGACTCCTCAGCTAATCTGATTTGCCAATAGCCAGCTGTCAAGTCAAATGTGCTCAAAAACTTTGCAGAAGCTAGTTTGTCTATGAGCTCATCTGCCCTTGGAATAGGGTGTGCATCTGTCCTGGTGACAGCATTGAGTCCTCTGTAGTCCACACAGAACCTCATCTCTCTCTTGCCATCTTTGGTGTGAGGTTTGGGGACCAGAACCACTGGGCTAGCCCAGGGGCTCTCTGAGGGTTCAATGACACCTAATTCCAGCATTTTATGTACCTCAGCCTTTATACAGTCCCTGACGTGGTCAGGTTGTCTGTAAAGTTTGTTCTTTACAGGCAGACTGTCACCAGTGTCCACAACATGGGTACACCAGTCAGTTTGACTAGGTATCAAGGAAAACATATGTGAAAATGATTGTAGAACCTGTCTACATTCAGTCTGCTGATGGGCAGTGAGGTTGCCTCCAAGGGTCACTCCTTCAACTGAGCCATCTTCAGGGTTCTGAGACAACAGGTCTGGGAGAGGGTCACTCTCTTCCTCCTGTCCCTCATCTGTAGCCATGAGCAAGCCCATGTCTGCCCTGTCAACATATGCTTTAAGCCTGTTAACATGGAGTACCCTGTGGGGACTCCTGGGAGTTCCTAGGTCGACCAAGTAGGTGACCTCTCCCTTCTTTTCCAGGATTGTATGGGGTCCAGACCATTTGTCTTGGAGTGCTGCTGGGGCCACTGGCTCCAACACCCATACCTTCTGTCCTGGCTGATACTCAACCAAGACAGCCTTTTGGTCATGCCAAGCTTTCTGTAAGGCCTGGCTTGCCTCAAGGTTTTTAGATGCCTTCTCCATATACTCAGCCATCCTGGAGCGGAGACCAAGTACATAGTCCACTATGTCTAGCTTAGGCTTTTTGAGAGGTAACTCCCATCCTTCCTTCACCAAACACAGTGGGCCTCCCACAGGGTGCCCAAACAACAATTCAAAGGGGCTGTAGCCAACTCCTTTTTGTGGGACCTCTCTGTAAGCAAACAGAAGGCAGGGTAGAAGGATATCCCATCTTCGCCTGAGCTTTTCAGGTAATCCTTTGATCATACCCTTTAGGGTCTTGTTGAATCTCTCAACAAGCCCATTGCATTGTGGGTGATAAGGGGTGGTGAACTTGTAGTTGACACCACATTCCTTCCACATAGCTGTCAAGTATCCTGACATAAAGTTGGTACCTCTGTCAGATACTACCTCCTTAGGAAACCCCACTCTGGAGAATACTCCCAGCAGGGCCCTGGCCACAACAGGTGCTGTAGTGGTCCTAAGGGGAATTGCCTCTGGATACCTGGTGGCATGATCCACTACCACCAGTATAAATCTGTGCCCAGATGCAGTGGGAGGATCCATGGGACCCACTATGTCTATTCCCACTCTTTCAAAGGGAACCCCCACCACAGGTAGTGGTATCAGGGGGGCCTTTGTTGTGCCACCTGATTTGCCACTGGCTTGGCAGGTAACACAGGAGCGACAAAACTCCTTTGTATCTTCATTCATATGAGGCCAGTGAAAGTGAGGGACAAGTCTGTCCCAGGTCTTGTTCTGGCCTAGGTGTCCTGCTAAAGGAATATCATGGGCCAAGGTAAGAAGGAAGCCCCTAAATTGCAGAGGTATAACCAACCTCCTGGTTGCACCAGGCTTGGGGTCTCTAGCCTCTGAATAAAGGAGCCCTTCATCCCAATACACTTTATGGGTACCTTGAGCATTCCCAGCAGCCTCAGCAGCAGCCAGCTGTCTGAGGGGTTCAAGAGAGGGACAGGATAACTGAGCCTGCCTCAAGTCAGCCCTTGAAGGTCCCCCTGTCCCCAGAAACTCAACCTGGTCAGGTTCAAGCTCTTCAGGGACAGTTCCTTCAGGGTCCTCTAGATCAGTTTCCTGGGAAGGCTGATCATCACTCTGAGGCAGGGGGGAAGGCACAGCCTTGACCCTCCTGTTCTTCTTCTTGGTAGGTGCTTGGTCCATTGTTCCAGGATCCAAGACCTGTGGTTCAGTGAGGTACTTTTTGGCCTGTGACCTGGTCACAGCAAGGACATGTGATGATATACCTAACATCTCTGCATGAGTCCTGTACTCCACTTCTGACCATAGAGAACTCTCTAGGTCATTGCCCAACAAACATTCTACTGGGAGGTCTGCACTAACCACAACCCTTTTGAGGCCAGTTACCCCTCCCCATGAGAAGTTAACAACTGCCACACTGTGTGAAGTAGTGGCATTGCTGGCATTGGTCACCAGGTAGTTCTCACCTGGTATGTACTGTCCAGGGTCCACAAAGCCTGGTGTCACCATAGTGACACTGGCACATGTGTCCCTGTAGGCTTGAGCCACTTTGTCATTAATTAAAGGAGTCTGTCTGTACTTGCCCAGGTTACTGGGGCTCACAGTCAGGGACAAATCAATGTCCCCATCACAGATCAAGACTGCCTGTGTAAGGGTTCTGTCTAAGTCAGAATCTCCTTCAGTTCCCATAGTGATTCCCACTACACCCTTTGTCTGGGGACCAACACTGCTAACAGTAGTACTGGGAGCAGGTGCCTTAGGGGCAACAGTGTTGGGGGCTCCACCCTTTTTGCAATCACTAGTCCAGTGAGTTGTATTTTTACAATGATTGCACCAGGGTTTCTTCTGACCTTCTTTCTTCTTCTTGGACTGTTGGGACCCACCCTCCTTAGCAGTAGTTTGGGGCCCTGTTGAAGACTTCTGGTCTTTAGGTTTCTGATCTCCACCCTTTTGGTCTGTTTTCTTCTGATCACCCCCTTGGCCCTGGTTCTGGTTCTTTTGCTTAACCCTGGTTCTGACCCATTTGTCTGCCTTCTTTCCCAATTCTTGGGGAGAGGTCAGATCAGAGTCAACCAAGTGTTGATGCAGTTGCTGGTTTTGACAGTTATTTAAAATCTGTTCTCTCATCATCAAATTATACAATCCTGTAAAATCAGATACCTTACTTCCCAGCAACCAACCCTCCAAAGCCTTAGTGGCACATTCAATGTATTCAGACCAGTCCTGAGTCTGTGTCTTTTGGGTGTCTCTGAACATTAACCTGTACTGCTCAGTGGTTAAGCCTAACCCATCAACTAGAACACTCTTCAGGACTCTGTAGTTTCTGACATCCTCTTCTCTAACAGTGAGGAGTCTGTCTCTGCCTCTTCCTTCAAAGGAGAGCCAGAGGATTGCTGCCCACTGATCTTCAGGAACCTGCTGTACTTTGCAGGCTCTCTCAAGAGCAGTTATCCACTTGTGGATGTCATCCCCACTTTTGTAGGGGGGCACAACCTTAGACAGGTTTCTATTGTCGAAAACCCTATCTTTGTCCTTAGGGACAATGCTGCCACCAGTGGGTATAGACCCACTCTCTTTATGCTGTCTAGCCTTGCTAAGTTTCTCTTCCATCAGGGCTACTTCTAGCTCCTGCTTCCTGATCCTCAGCTGGGCCTCTTGCATCTTGGCCTCATGTTCCCTCCTCTGAGGGGTGGTCATCCTTCTCCTGGAGTGACCTTGAGAGCCTCTAGAGCCATGGGAAGCATTGGAGTCACCTGAGCGATTCCTTTGCCTTCCAAGCCCTGTGTTAAGTCCACTGGGGAGATCCAGTGGGTTGAACCCACTGTCAGTCCCCAATAGCCTTGGTTTAGCTGGGCCAAGTATAATACTTGGCACTGGGCTAGTTCTCCCTTCATCCTCACTACTGTCAGTATCCTTTTCACTCTCATCCTCTGTGGTAGGCATCCCATCTAAGGGGTGACTATTGGGAAGGGGTACTTCAGTGGCATCTTTAGAAGGGGGGCCTCCTGTTCCTGTCCCTAAGGGGGCTAACTGGGAAGCTTTCTTGAGTGCTCTCTGATTCTCATCATTCTGTAAGAGCTCTCTGAGCTCAGCAGAGTTTGGGTTCTTGGGCTGTTTAAGGCCTCTAAGAGTTGCCAAATGCCTGAGCTCATTCTGATTAAGGGTAGCAAAGCTGGATGGTGCCCTCTGGGGGTCACTCTCAACAGAGATGGGTACAGTGGACCCCTCTGCCCCGGCCATTGCTCTTAAGTGTGGGTGGATGTGTTGCAATCTACCTACACTTGGGTTTACCTACTAAACCTATCTAGTAGTTGTAGTCAGGGTGTGCTACTCCCTTTGCTCTACAACAACTAAGTTCAGTAGAACTTATGTATATCTAATCTTGTTTTATATGTACCTACAGGTACCTATGTGATCTTTCAATTGGTAACCAAGAGATTACAATGGTAAAACACAGCAAGCTCAAATCCAACCGCTGCTCACCAATGTGAGAAGTTGGCCTGGTATATGCTGTTCACTAGTTCTAGTGACCACCTTGTACCATGCCAAGCAACCCTTATGGTGTGGTTGTAAGTCAACCTTTTTGGACTAGCTGCCCTAGTGGTAGCGTAGGCTAAGCAGTCTTTGAGGCTAAACTCGTGAAGCGTGTTAAGCAAGCTGTTTTACCAATAGTAACCCCCTTTTATACCAATGAAAGGACACCACACAGATATATATTCAAAATATATATGTATTTATTTCTCAAAGTAACCCCTAGTCTCTTTATGAGCACAGGAGCACAAATCGTCAAACAAGATTATCACAGGATACACAGAAGTTGCACTTTATATGGATAGGCCCTGGTGGCCACTCGAACCATATACTAAAATAGTGGTATAAGTACCACGAACAGAAAAGGGAAAAGGCCTAGGGCCTCTAGAATCGCTGGGCCTACAAGGAGCTAACGTCAGTTAGTGACCAGGAGGTCCACGGGTGGCGTGTGCAGAGCAAATAGTCACACGCGTGCTCCCATAGGTTTCAATGGGTGCGTAAAAAGTACAAAGTTACTGCAAAAGGAATCTTCCGGATGACCTAGGAACTTAAGATTTGGAACACAGGCACTAGAGATGTATTACTACACATGGGCACCGGAGTACCAGCTTTACCTCACCCACAGGAAGCGGGTGCATAGGCCTCAAAGTGCGTCGGGTTTCTTCTATCTGTTCCGTTGAGCCTGGGACAAAGATGCTGCAGGCGGTCGGTCGGGAAGGGATGTAGTGGATCCAAGAGTGGATCGGAGATGTTGAAGACCTGTAAGCAGAGGGGACAGTGTTCACAGTCACTAGCCAGTGACCAGCGTGGCACCAGGTGGGTACCAGGCGATGTCGGGTGCAAACAGGTGATGAGGGGTAGCTTGTCTCCGCAGCCACGTGGTCCCTGAAGGTCGACGACGTCCAGGAGTCGGCTCACGAGCTGTCCCACGCAGGCTCTCGCTGTCGGCGGTGTCGGCGACTTGATCGAAGCAAACAAGCCTTGGCAAAAGCAATTGAAGGAGGATTCGGAAATCAGCTGTTGGTTCTGACCAGCAAGGTCAGAGGGATCGCTCCTTTGGAGGGGAGCAAGGGCCAGTCTGGAGCAACCAGACCAGCGGTGTTTGTTGTAGATTTCGTCGCCAAGATGGCCACTAGCCAGCGGGCCAGCAACCGGTTAGGCGCGTCGAGTGGCAAAATGCAGAAGGGCCCCACGCAGATCGTGGAGATGCTGGAGGGCTCACCTTTGGTGCAGATGCTGCTCGAGGGTTGGGCTTCTCAGGACCCAAAGCACAACTTGGAGGGAGCCTCGGTTGTTGCACTGATCAGCTTGTCGTAGTCGTTTCAAGATGGCTGGCTCCACGTGTCTCGGTGCCTCCACGGGTCTCCTCTTTGCAGGGACTGTGGATCGGGCGGTGAGAGGTCTGGAGGTCCAGGTCTTGTCAGTCTCTGGGCTCGGGCTCCGGCGGGAGGCGGCGGCAAAGCAGACGGTGATTCGCTGGATGGTGCTTGCGTTAGCAAGGTGGTCACTCCCTGACCACAGGGGAGATTGGCTTCAGTCCTCTGTGCGGCAGAGCGTCGAAGTTCCCGTCTTCTTCTTAGTTTCAAGTTGATTCCAGGATGTCTGAAGTCTTAGGACACAGCTCCTACCTTTAAGCGGATTCTAGGGGCCGGACTACCTGCTAGGTCCCTCCCTATGGGTGGGACCAGGAAGGGGGGTGGTTACACCCCCAATCCTTTGTCCAGCTCGCCCCAGGCCCGGGACTGGTGTGCCCCAGGACCGGTTTGAACTGGCATATGCACCGAGGCTCCTTGTGAGCCACAGGCATGTCTGGTTTCTTTCAAGCCCTACCTGACCAATACACAAAATCCTGTCTGGGGTGGTGCACGCACCTCCCCTGGCAGGAAACCCTTTGTCCACACCTCCCAAGCTGGAAGGACTCCCAGCAGCAGGAGGGCAGACTTGTGTCTGTGGTGGCAGCATCCATTTTGTGGAGCTGAGGCTATGTCTGATTTTACCCGGGTTTCAGGTACTGTACATGTCGTGTCCCTCTAGAAGGGTGGAATGCTAACCCCGTCGCCAGAATTGGCGAGGGGTTAGTATTCCAATTCGTATGACACCTTACTCGACATGTTTTGATAAAGCCAAACCAAAGATAGCATTTAACCGCGAGGTTCATAATGCACTTTAAGAGTATATGGTATGACGATATCTGGAAACAGTAGAAGGAAGTTGTTCCGACCACTGCAGACAGGCTCAGCTCATGCCAGAGCACCATCTCACATGGAACCAAGCACTCTGCCTTCAGGATTGTTAAGGCCTGCCATAGGAGTGACTTATAGGTTACCAGGTGTCCCATTTAAGGTTAGGTATAGGTATACTACACCTAAGTAAGAGGTGATTACACCAACTTACCCCAGCTGAGTGATCAGCCAGTTGTGTCAGATTGTTAGGCCAAGCCTGGGGTGGCATAATACATGCTGCAGCCCCTGGCAGGCCTTGGGTACACCAATGCCCTGGGTACCTAGTGTACACTGGTACAGGGGCTGACAGGGTGATCCACTTCCAATTGGTTATGCACCTAGGGTGCATAGTTTTAATTTAGTAGAGAGAACAGCAGGCTGGGGGTCTGATTGGCAGGCCCACAGCCTCAATATGTCAAAAACCAGTGAAGCAAAAAGCAAAAATTTGGGGTGACCATAGGATAGCAGACCCTACTCTCCTACACTACTGCACTGAGGCTCTAGGCCTGGGATAGTGCATATTTCAACACCGTTGGGCATAGTCTCTCCTAGAACCTCTTCCGCCCCTCCAGTGCATACCAGGATGGCGTACTACACCGAGTAGAGTGACAAATTCACTGAATATGCTGAATACTAAAAGGTGCCTTACGAGCACCAGATGGAGGAGCAGTTAGTTGGGGCCCTGGACGTACGGGATTATGTGGCCTTTCAACCAACCACTGAAGAATTATGGCAGGTGATGGAGCAGGTAAAACAAAATTTTGTATACCTCCTCTAATTTGCATGAAATTAATTACATAATCATTCTAAAATTAATTTACAACAACATGTTTGCAGTGGAAGTGTTATTAATCAACCTTTACACCTTGATAAACATAAATACACGTGGGACTAAATTGCTAATTGCATGGCAGAACAATGAATTACCTACGGTACGCAAACGGTAAGCAAAACTAACCTTAGATTGTGGTGAAATGGTAAAATTGCATGATTTATGTTGCTTTGTGATCGTTTGTGCTTTAAAAGTCATAAAATGGTAAGTATTATCGCTTTAAATGTTGCTACAGCTAGGAAAATACTAATATACATTGGGATTAGTGTGGGTTTAAACATTAGCATCTTCATTTTTATATTTTAATTACTGTTCTGTCTATTTTTGCTTAAGTTGGCATTCAGGCCTACTAGGCTGCAGTACCCAAGATGGCGTTCTCTGAAGCAGATGCTACCATGTGCACGTGATGACTTCTGCGCATGCCCAGATGGCTCCTGAAATCACGAGGTGGTTTGAACTCCTAACATCATGTTCCCTGCCAAGGCCGAAAGTCAGGAACTTGACCCCCAGCCAAGGGATGACCAAATGAAAGTCAAGGAAGAGACAAAGAGAGGACCTATCCGTGGGACCCTCTTACCTTGGGAAAAGATACGGCTACTGTTCCCCTGCCTGGGAACGGAACAGAAAATGACAATTTGAGAACTTTGTGAAAAGTCACTATGGAGAACCAGTTTGCACTGGAAAAATTTCATCAAACTACTGCTAACCCCGAACTGTCCAATCAGAACATTTGGTCTGCCCTAAACTAAAATGAAGACAGACAGAAAAAGATATAAAAGCCTCTCATTAATCATTAAGGGGTCAGAGGAGTTGGAAGGGTTGGTTGCCGCAGCATTTGTTCGGTGCGTTCATTGGGTCATGGTTATGGCTGCATGTATCTATTGGTTATTTCTTTGTGTTTCCTAAATTCTATGCTATCGGTCTGAGTGTGGAATTTGTCCATGCTCCGGATTGATGTTCAGACTTTGCTGAAATTCTGAACTTTTCTACACTGTATCCTGTATTTTGCATGCCGTTTTGATCCTTTGGTGAGGACTGGACTGTCCGTTCGAGGGAGCCTTCGTTTGAGAATGCTGATAACTCCCGGTTTGATTTGAACCTTTCATCATCTCTAAATTGGTAAATGATTCAATGTATTTTTCTGAAAATCTATGTCTAAGAGAAATTTTGGAATGTTCATATTTTTCTTTAATAAATTTACTGATAAAATAACGAGCTCTAGAAAATAAATGACAACTTAAGAGTTTAATTAACGGCAAGATAAACAAAATTTGAATTAATAAGAAATTAGTTTGTGGTTCTTAAATTAATTACAGAAAAAATATCAAATGTTTCCTAGGCTTTAAGTGTGTCTTAGCTGGTTCTAATTCACCATCAACTAGTCCAACTAATTGGTCCATCGACCAAATAGTGGAGTGCCTTGATGTTAAGGTCAGGATTTTGAAGATATATATATATAATATGTATATAATGTAAAGCAAATTAATCCCGATAGGTAATAATGTACCCACATGTCCAGCGCCTTTTTCTCCTGTGTACAGATTCAAGTGAGTTTGGTTGAATGACGAGTGGGTTGGTGTTATGGGCCCCACCAATGAATGAGTGAGTTGTTGTGAATAAGAATCCGTGACATATGGAGAATATGTAAATCTTGTCCACCGCACTGCATCACAGGCGTGGCCTGGGAGGTCCCTTGGGGGAGTCATCAATGAAAGAATTCGAGTTGGGTAAAAAGGGCTTTGACCGAGAGGTACCGTCTATGCACTCCTCTGCGGAGGTCCTATTGCAGATGGCGACTGTGAGGGAGGGACGGAGACCCGTTCTCAGGACTTACCAGATGCTGCCTCGTCTGACGAAGTGGTGACAGGCACATTGATATCCGGACACCTAAGGTTTAACCCTTCCCCCTTTCGCGTACAGGCTGTTGACAGTCACACCCGGCAGGAGGACCAATCATCGAGTAGGACCGCTCCTGAAAAGGAGGGCCCACAGAAAATACATGGGATCTGGAAGAACGAGGACGCAGAAAGGAGACGTCAGGAGGAAACAGAGGAAGACCGTCAGGATGGAGCAGCGTGCCGGCCACCGGGAGCAGATGACCAGGAGCGGAAAACCGATGACACGGAGGCGAACGATTGCGGCCAAATCAACCAGAGTCATGAAAACGATAGTACCAATGTTTGGACTGGTGGACGCCCCAGGAGACCCAGGAATCCCGCCGCAACTCCGGGGAGAGTTGCGGCTCTTGTGGTGAGTAGCCAAAGGAGGGAGTGGGAGACGTGTTCTGATGCACAGGGTTGCTGTGTTGCACTTTGCTAAATTACACACCGTTTAAGGCTGGCACCCTAGTTATTACTGCTGGTTGTTTCTTACATTTTGAGTGTGTACTATCAATTTTCATTTCAATAGGGCCCCTTATTGTCCATATTGACACCATTAAGGGAAGTGGGCACTCAATCACCTAAGGCAATAAACGCCTTATAGATAACCTGAGAAAGAGGGAGGGGAAGGTGTGAAAAGAGGGCAGTATACACTTACCAATTGACCAGAAACCGTCCTACAAGGGAAAGCAGAGTCTAACCCTTCCCTCTCTATGACCAAACAATCCTCACTGGGTGTGGTGTAGGCTGTTCTGTCCAATCTCCATTGCTATTAAGAAAAATCCCTATACTCACCATTCCTTGTGCTTTCTCTCGAACGACCTGGGGACGTCAATATTCCAAAGTCGACCTGTGAAGAAAAGAAGATAGAAGGGGAGAAAACGAGACAGATCAGCAAAGCTAATGATCACCACTAAAGAAGCAAGAACAATTACTTTCTCATTACCACCGAATCACAATTGAAAGGAAAAACAAAGCATCCCACTAGGCTTAATAACTTATGTTTAAAATTGCTAAATAAAAGTGGATAAAAGCGAGAATCTTATCCAGCCTCCTAGATTTTGTTTCCGCCCTTCCCTCCGACAGCGTAGTTGGGATGTGGACATCGTACTTCGCTTCCTCAGGAATTGGCCTGCAAATGAAGGGCTGTCGCGTAAGCAACTGTCAGTGAAACTCACGCAGTTGCTTTGTCTTATCTCTTGCAGACTTATTTCTGACGTAAGGGCTATGGATTTGGCAGGTAGAGTATTTACTCCTTCAGGAGTTCTTTTTACACTATCTTAATGTACTAGTACTAAGACCAATTCAAAATGTGTGTCCTACCCAGCGTTTCCACATCATCAGAAATTATGTGTTGTGAAATGCTTGAAAAGCTATGAAGATTGTACTCGTAAACTACACAATGATGTGGCAGGTCAATTGCTAATTTCCTTACAGAAACCTTTCCGCCCAGTCTCTTCAGCAACCCTGGCCAGGTGGGTTAAATGTTTGTTGTCAGAAGCTGGAATCGGTGTCTCCCTATTTGGGGCTCATTCAGTGAGAGGGGCTATGGCCTCTAAAGCGTTTGCTACCGATTCTTGTTTGGAGGATATGATGGCTGCGGCGGACTGGTCGTCTAATTCTACTTTTAAGGTGCTTTATCACAAACCAATTGTTGATGTGGCATCTACGGTGTTGGCTCAACTTTAAACTAGTATAATACGAAGCCTCCGTTTCCTGACATATGCGTCAAGAATTTTCAATTCTATTAAGGACACGGAGACGAGGATTATCCCACCCTAGATCTTTATTAGGGCACTATATGAGTTTTACAGGTCTGATAATGATGATGAGTTATGGTATTACCACATGTACTGATGATTGACTATGCCTTGTTTTTCCGCCCGATGTTAATGAAGTATTTCCAGATATTGGGATATTATGGCCTATGTTTTCATTTCAAGAGCTGAGAACAAGACGACCTGAAGGGTCTTGAGACTGCAGACAAGTTTCGCTGATATTGAATGAGTTATCTTCGCTGGCGTGATGGTTCAAGTCGATGGATACTTATCGACAGAGATCTAGTTCGATGGTTCAAGGTTTATGGACTAAAAGTTATGGGCTCACAAAGAAAGAGGACTGACACTGGTTTGTGGGACATTTATACCTAAAAGGGGAACAGTGATTGGTGGACGGAAGTGGGGGGGCACTCCTTCCGAGTTATGTGCTTTAAAGTATATTGGCTGCTGTATTTGCTTCAGTAAAGAAAGAGAAGCATAATCCTTGCCACTGTGTTCTTAATAGAATTGACAATTCTTCACACGTCAGCTAGAATTTTTTTAAATGTTTGTGTGAAGTCTGAAATTAGCGTAATTTATCTTTTTTTCCTTTCAGGCAGAGAAGGAAGAGGCCAGAAGTAAATGTAGCTCTGTCAATGTGTGTGTGTATAGATATATATATTTTTGCAAAGTTCAAATAAAGCGCGCTCTCGGTAACACCAGGAGAGAAAGGAAAAAGGATTTTTTTCCTAATATATCCACAACGTGTTTCCGCCGTCATGTGGCCTTGGTCACATAAGCTAAAGCAATTTCATGGAGTACATTTATACATCTATCGTGAAGTAAACAGTGCTGAAGGACTTGAATGTCACAAGCTACAATGCCGTTGGAAACTGTGTCGGCCATATTGGAATGGAGACATAGATGGCAAAGAGTGCACATTAAATAGGCAAAATATCACAATCTATGGATATCATGTAAATACAATGCTTGCAATTGCATACATGTTGTGTAAAATTCAACAATTCACCATAGATACGGTACCCAAGTGGGCAAATCCTAATAGTCCATGGTGTAATCAGATAACACCATCTTGATGCACTGTTGCAGTTAATGTTAATGATTTCAATGATGGTAGTTATTCAGATCAAAATAGCTATCAATAATGATTGTATGCATTACCCAAGTGGGCAAACTGATAGCTCAAACATGAGTCCTTACGAAAGGTTGATAAATCACATTCCAAAGTACAGCAGTACCCACATAGTGATCACATTAATGTATCCAATCAAAAACCTGTATAAAGAAAACGAAACAAAAGTGCATAAAAAGTGCAAAAATAATAAAATCTATATAGAACAGTTCTTATCTGGGGTAGATAAGATCTAAATCCAAGGATTAATCCGATATGAAGAAAAGGGTATGGAGCCCAAAAGCTGAAAATCGTGTCTGGTGGTCCCTTCCTTTCCTCCTGAAAAAAGAGAGAATGGTGCATGATTGATAAACAATTCACAAAATTCTATCCCATAATCTACATGTACATAACAATGCAAAACTGCAAAGTGTATTTGATAATTGCAAAATTCCTGTCACACATATAGGGTGTCAATCACATGTGATTACAATAACACGTAGGAGGGAAGTGTAAAATGGAGATTAATGAATGGTGCTTTATATCTATAATATGATGGTATATAACGGCATGTTGTACCACTGAGACAGAAAGACATCATTCATTGTGTAGGTAAATAGCCATCTCCTCATCGATGTTATGCCCCCCTGGGTAGCGGGTGCCAAGGTCAATTATGTGTCTTGACTCTCTGTGCTTTGGACTGTGATTTATCAACCTTTCACATGGACTCATGTTTGAGCTATCAATTCGCCCACTAGGGGAATGCATACAATCATTATTGATAGCTATTTCGATCTGAATAACTACCATCATTGATATCATTAACATTTAACATACATTAACTGCAACAGTGCATGGAGATGGTGTTACCTGATTACACCATGGACTATTAGGATTTGCCCACTTGGGTACCGTATCTATTGTGAATTGTTGAATTTTACACAACATGTATGCAATTGCAAGCATTGTATTTACATGATACCCATGGATTGTGTTATTTTGCCTATTTAATGTGCACTCTTCGCCGTCTATGTCTCCATTCCAATATGGCCGACACAGTTTCAGACAGAATTGTAGCTTGTGTCATTCAAGTCCTTCAGCACTGTTTACTTCACGATATATGCGTAAATGTACTCCATGAAATCGGTTTCACTTATGTGACCAAGGCAGCATGACGGCCGAAACGCGTCGTGGATTTATGAGGAAATAAATCCTTTTTCCTTTCTCTACTGGTGTTACTGAGAGCGCACTTTATTTGAACTTTGCAACGCTTTACTCCGCCGGCATGCGCGCCACCCCCCTCGGGGCTCCTGGTTCCTGGAAGGAGTGACTTCGGTTTGGATTGAATATATATCACCGCTCCTCTTGCACCATGCTCATGCACTCCTAAACGGGTGCTGCACAGAGAGAGTGTCCACAACCCCTGAAGAAATGCTGAATGTATGAAACGCGTCGGGTGGACAGAAGTTTCAGCGAAGCAGCGAGCAGTTTATTCCTTCTTAGTTCTTCACTTGAATAAAAGGCGAATTTTTCCTCCTTGTGTGGCTCTCCTACAGCAGGCAACCTTTTTGTTGGATGTTAAGCGGCCCCACCTGAGCCGCAGGAAGAGCCCGCTGCACTGCGTGCAGCCCTATTGCAGCATTAATTACGAGGCAACATGAGGCCGAGGATGCCAGTGATGGAGTTAATTCAAAGATGGCAAGCTGTTTGTGTGACATTTCGCAACCCACTGGGGAACAATTAACAAACGTACAGCTGCACACAAGCAAACGACCCACTTGGGATTAAAGTAAGGTACCACAAGCTCCAGAATGCCACGCAAGTGACACGCCCACTGAGGCGGGAACTTTTACTCACCTGGTACTTTAAAAACAGTGATGCTGTGGCACAGAGAGAGTGTCCACAACCCCTGAAGAAATCCTGAATGCATGAAACGCGTCGGGTGGACAGAAGTTTCAGCGAAGCAGCGAGCAGTTAGTTCCTTCTTAGTCCTTCACTTGAATAAAAGGCGAATTTTTCCTTCTCGTCTGGCTCTCCTACAGCAGGCAACCTTTTTGTTGGATATATCACCGCTCCTCTTGCACCATGCTCACGCACTCCCAAACGGGTGCTGCTCCAGCGGAGGGTGCACCCGCCCATAATATCGCTCCTCGTCTCCTCTCCCTCCCAGAAAAGACGCAGCACTCACGGGGGAGACTCTTCTGATTTTATTAAGACTCTTCAACGCACCAGACGCGTTTCGGCAGTCGCCTTCCTCGATGGTACAAGGGTGCGCCAGAAAAGGGCATTTTTTATACATCGTTTACAAACAGCACTTCCTGTGTCGATATATCAACATAAAGAAGGGGCCAACTTTTCCCCGCAATGTAAGCGCCATCTGGATTTGGGCACACGGGATTGCTCCATGAATTATGATGGGGTTATGTGAGCAAATTGGGCCATTCAGGGTCAGATTTCTGTGTACTTGCTCGAGACTGTTTATTGCATATATGTATAAAATTGAATGAAGTTATTAGCAGATGGTTGTTGCCCATATTACTGTGTGCTTGCATTTAGACAAAATGTAGGTATTTAAATATGGCGCTTACATTGTGGCTATTACACCACATCACTTCCCCAAAACATAGCATTTTAGAATAGAAAACTGATAATAGTATTTGAATTGGTATTATGACTACAGGAAAAAAAGTCTACTTTAAAAAAAAAAATTGCCTGGAGAAAAACGATGAGCTTTAGTAAACACTAATCTTGTCAGGTGAGCATGTCATAAAGTAGATGAGGAATTCTATACGGAAGATACAATTGTAAGGTGTATGTAGAAGAATAGGGAGTTGGTGGCAGTGTTTAACAAATGCTTTTCACAACAGGTCTCAACAAATCTAATCGCCCACTCGCTATGGAGAGTCAGATTTTATGAGGGAGAGATTTTAAGGCCTACTAGCTCATTCTGGCAAGCTGATAAAAAACATGTGTTCTGTTCTCTGAGAAAGTTAATGAGCAATAAAGATGCCTTTAAATCTTGTTTTATATTGTCACATTTGCTCTGCATTCAGAGACAGAGGTCTTATGTTTTAAATCATCCAAAGACACGTGATGGAGAGTATACCAGGTTTACTAGTCCTGAACAACAACCCCTGAAGTCCTCCTCCTCCAGCAACTGCCTGTAGAATCCAATGGATACAACAACGAAATACAGCAGGTTGCTAGGTTACAACATTATGTCTTACAATTTGCAGTCCGAGAAAGAAAATTAAACACAACCTCCAGGATAAAATAAGCAGCAAAGATAGAGGATTTTGTAAAGGGAGCTTTCTGACACTCTTGCTGTACAAAGAGTGTGAAATGAAAGGCTGTAGGATGTTAGTTTTTTTCCAACACACAGCATTTAAGTAGCTTATAAATAAACTCTACAAACATTTCAAAATGTATTTTAGCAGTTATGAAAGCACTTTTTTTGTAATTCTGTGTGATGAAAAAAAGTTCTTAAAAATATTAAAACAAATCAGAACATTAGTTGGTGATGTGCAAATGAAAAAATGTAGCTGAAACCCAAATTCTACAGAGTATTGTTTATACAATATATAGTTTCATCGGTAAAACTGCATGTTAGTGGGGAAGTTTGTGGCCATTTAAATGGAAAATTTGCTATTTGTAAATAACAGTGAGCTACCAAATCATGCTTTAGTGATCAATATATTAAAAGTGAGTTTTGAAACATGAACTGAGAAACATTTCTACGGGTCAAATACGTTACAATCAATGAGGGGGGAAAGAGAAGCTGTGATCCATTTGGCTTCCAATGGTTAGTACAAAAATCAGAGAGAGGGGAGAATGGACCACTTGTCCTGTATAACCAGGGTCTTTGTTCGTGTGGGAACCGTCATAAAAATCCACATATATGTACACAGGCGATTGGCGGTATATCTTGATTCTCCGCCGAAGTGTACTGTTACAGCATCATCATTGGGTCTTTATCCTTGTAAATATGCTGACCTCCACCTGGAGGAAGACCAACTGGTTTGTCAGTAGTGGCCAGATATGAAAAAAAAAAAGAGTGCTTGTATGTGCTCTGGTGCAGTGAGTTAAAATTCCCTACATCACTTTATCACAAGTATTTATTAAAGAAGTTGTGATGTGGGAAATTTAAAAAAAAAGAGTGGTGCGTGTGTAGATCCGCTTACTAATCTACCACACTGATATTGGTCAACATGTTTCAGTCTCGTGGTAAACTCTCGAGGCTTTCGTCAGGACTGAGGTGTGTTCTAAGAGCGCATTGTGGCTCCTAATAAAGTGGTAAACTTACCACTCTTGTAATGTAAAGTCAGATCTGTAGTATCTGTACCTGAAGAGAGAAAGAAATGTACAATTGTATCTTTTATCTTTTACATCATTATCCATTCCTGCTTATATATGCATAGGAAATGCTGAAACAGTTATATTTAATCATATCTCAAATCTCCATATTTGGGTTGAGTTTGAGCTGCGTCTGGTTAGCGCAAGTGGAGAATACATAAAAACAGGGCTTTACCAAGTGAAAGTGGCGAGTATACCAAGGAGGGGTCCTTCAGAGGATAGAGTACGTGATTCTTATCAAACTGTTCAGAATGGTGGTTGCTATTAATAGTGCTCGTAATTGTGTAACGTCTTTGTCAAGGGCCTGGTCGTGTGGGCGTTCTCAGTTACTCTACTTCGTTTGTCTAGTCTTTGATTAAATGGAATAAAGTAAATAAAAATAGGGCTCTACTTCCACCATGCGGTGCACATGATAGTTATAGAGGTGACATGCCCGTAAGTCCTGACACTTTCGTTACCTTTTTATTGTCGTACTGGGCCTCCTCGGGGGTACTAATGAGCAAAAGGAAACCCGATTCTGTGGAAATAAAAGAGGATTAGTCACGTCTTACTTTTTGTGTTTCTGCAAGTCACTGGCTTGTTCTGGCTCTGTGCGCGGTGCCCCAGGTGACGCGGGCCCGTGCAGAGCTCCTATTTACCTATGATGATAGGAAAGCTAGTAGAAGGACTATTCTCAGTGCGTTTGGTTGGCACTAGCGGTTGGCATTAGCGTTTGGTAGAATAGTGGAAAGACTTCTACAAGAAAAACTCTGCTTGCATTTAAATTGCAGCAAATGTTTTCAGGGAAATACATTATGAAATAAGCGAAAATTAGCGAAAGTTATGGTGGAGATTAATCCAATGGAATGGGAGTCAATAATTGGACAAAATGATGCATCTTTACTAGGTAGCACGAGATTGTTTGTATTCATTAGTAAATTATTTTCTTCAAGGTTAATGTTGTTCAGGTTTCATGATGTGTCTGTGTTCTTTATGTATTCGTTTTCAGTTGGGACAACCCTT
Organism: Triturus cristatus; assembly: GCF_964204655.1. Taxonomy (NCBI): domain Eukaryota; kingdom Metazoa; phylum Chordata; class Amphibia; order Caudata; family Salamandridae; genus Triturus; species Triturus cristatus. Next base: position 286,286,669 of record NC_140594.1, on the reverse strand, counting down.
GGGACTATGGAGTCCTTGTCTTAGTGACTCGATATTTCTCTGAGTGGGTGACCTCTCTATTGACAACGTTTGATGTATTCATGTCAATGTGTGCCATGGGATATTATCATTCAGGCCCACCATATTGGTCTTAAGATGATGGATCCAACGCTGTTCCTTTTCAAAGAGGATTCGTTCAGCATTGTTGGTCTTTATCTGTAGTGTCTCCAGGACTACCCAGTTTAGATCATCAGCATTGTGGTTGCTTTTAATGTAGTTTTTACTCATTCTGGTAGTTGCTCTCTTGCAGTTCACGTTACTCCTGTGTTCACATATACGTTGCTTAATTTTGCGGCACGTCATCCCTATGTATTTTAGTTCACAGGGACACACGATCATGTAAACAACGTGTGGTATTACAGTATGTGTGGTGGCATAACGTCCAGGTTAAGTTTGGTGGGAGTTGCAGGGTCTCAGTTGTTTTGGTCAGTTTGCAGACCGAGCAAGAGCCACATGGATGGTGTCCTACAACAGGGCTCAGGTTCCATGCCGCTGTTATGGTTTCTCTTTTCATGATTGGTGCCGGTCTTGTGTGCACAAGAAAATCCTTAATGTTTTGCGTCCTTTTGTTTGCGAATCGAGGTTTCGGCCTATTCAGGGTATTTGATGTGAGGATCCTCCAGTTTCTGTTAATGATTTTCTTCACAGTGTTCGTTGATGTACCGTATGTAGTGACACAGGTCAGTAAATCCTTTGGTGCTTCTCGTGGGGTAGTCTCAAGTAGACTCTCTCTTGGCTGGTTACGGGCCCTTTTCTGGCATTTCCTTATGGTCTTCATGGGGTAGTCTCTCATCTCAAGCTTATGCCTCAATTCTTTTGCTTGCACTTTGTAGTGCTCCGGTTTGCTGCAGTTGCGTTTCAGGCGTAAAAATGGACTGTGTGGTAGGTTGTCCCTCAGGGGGCGAGGATGGAAGCTGTTGTAGGAAAGTATACTATTTTTTGCTGTAGGTTTATAGAATGTCTTGGTTTGAAGGGTGTTATTCTTGGTGTAGATTGTGACGTCCAGAAAGTCTAGTTGTTTCGTGTCTGACGAGCATGTGAATCTCAGACATTCGTCTCTGGTGTTTATCCATTTCAGGAACTCCTATAGTGCTTCCTGAGTGTCTTCCCAGATCATGATGACGTCGTCTTTATAGCGCCGCCAAAATCTCATTCGTGTTAGAAAGGGGTTATTTTGGTTTTGTATGTGTTGTTGTTCAAAGCTGCTCACATACAGTCCGGCCACACTTGGGGCAAATGTGCTGCCCATCGAAGTGCCATGGCATTGTCCGAACAGTGTGCCTTCCTATTCAAAATAGTTCTCAGTGAGAGCTAACCTGCAGCACTCTAGGATTTGTGTCTTGGTGTCCTATACTTCCAATCCTCAAAAAATAAAATATTTTCCAAGGTATCCAGGGTTTTCTGTTGTGGGAGGCTCATGTAGAGACTTTCTACATCGAGTCCTACCAGAAGCATGATCCCTTCATCATAGTTTTGTCCTTCCAGTAAGTTCAGGAGGTCTTGTGTGTCCTTCAGGTATGTAGGTATTTTTGGAATAAAGGTCTCAGGAACTGATCTGCGAATTGAGACAAGGGCTCTAGTCCAGACCCTGTGGTAAATAATTTAATTACCGGGACTTAATTTGATACAGAAACATAATAAAAATAGCTCAGTAAAATAAGAGGCAGAATCCGTGGTATTAGAGGTTCGGAATGGGCTTTATTCCAATGGACGATTCGAATCGTTGACTCCAAGTTCCATCACCACGGAGGTTCAGGAAGTGAAGTACATACTTTATTGATAAGTAATCACTTTTATACAATAGGCATTACAGTGAAGCAAATGCAGGAGGCGTAACAATGGATAGTGAAGATAAAACATACATGCGTAGCAAAAGTAGGCGTAACTGGGTGTAACTAAAGAACGTCATCAGGTGTGATGTCATAATAGGGTGGTTCCATGAAAGAATTTCGCAATGTCAGCAGAAATATTTGGCAGAAATGCGCGCGCAGCAGCATGACGTGTGATTGACGTGTAACTAGGGGGTGAAGGGGACTTGACATTTAGCTCTACATGTGGCGACAGATGTCTGGAGGGTCAAGTTAACCTAATCCCAAATCATATCTAACATCCTATGTTTAAAGAACTATGTTATCCAAAAGAGAGGTCTCTTAGAGTAGAATCTTATTCTATACTGACTATACTGACTGTTAGTGCGTGTACAAGCGTCTAAGTGTCTACACTAGATGCGAGGGCAGAAGTCTTCCATAATAATAGGGCTATGAATTACTTGCGTAAAGACAGGGAAGCCGGGCCTTTGCTCGGTAGCTGGAAGAATGTTTACTTAAACTACTAGACAGGAATGCATTGGGCAGGGAGCGGAGCAGATAATTTCGAAGGTGAAATACAGTTTTTGGCAGGCAACAGGCTGATGTCAGGCATCGTGAGCCGCGCAGGTAATGAGACAAAGTTCATGGTCACAGATGCAAGCTCAGACTGGAGCTTTCAGAGGCAGAAGGCAAGAGAAGTTTGATGACAGAATCAGGGCCTACTTGCCTGGACTGTAAAATGGCATAAGTGAACCATATAAAGCCGGCGGCCTTTCATACTTAGGAATGGAATATCCGGCCTATTCATGGCGGATCTGAAAGAGGACATGTTGACGGTGGACGCACATGTGTTTGCGTCTTCATAACTGGAACTGGAGGGAACATACATGTACTTGTGATTCATACATGAAACCGTTGGGGTCCAAGATAGGGGACATAACTGATCATAAAAATCCATATTTCCACATTCCCTCCTTGTCCCCTACTTGCCCGTTAAGAGATATCAATCTTCATCAATCCGTTGATCTGTTCATATAGCATCATTTGTTCTTCTTTTTTCTTCTGGGATGAATGAAATCTTGGTGGTGGAATACACGATGTGGCACACAGACCACAGATCGCTGGTCCACATTGTAGACATAGACAGCAACTGAATAGTATGAGAAAGCCAATACCTAGGAAGGATAGGACCTTCCATCCAAAGGTAGATAATACACTCCAAAACCAACCGGACCAAGTCCAGGTGCCTGGATTCTGGTGTATCTGGCTTACAATCTTATGAAGGCGAGTTATGGCTTTATATACAGATGGCGAATTTTCTGGTATGAAAATGCAACAACTTGATCCGATGACCCTACAAGCTCCGCCCCTATCGGCCAGGATGACGTCAAGGACAAGACGATTTTGAAGCACAACAATCCGCATAGCAGACTGCTCTTCTGTTAAATTGCCTAAGGCGGAAATAGTTTCGTTCACTACTGCTTCAAGGGTTCTAGTTAATCTACGTATCAGCTTACTATTAGTAACGGTACCTATATAGGGAAAGAGACCTTTATTGAAATCTGTGTATTTTTCCCATGCTGTTTCAGTGTAATCGACTATTGGGAGATCTCTCCTTTCTCTATTGTGTACTAAATGAGTATTTCTGTGATAATCAGGAGGAGCTAGAAAAACAGGTGGCAAAAGGAATCCGATGTAGCAGATACCATCCAAATCTAGAGGCAGACGTATATATGCCGTCTGACCACATATGAAATAGGAATGGCGGGAAACTCTAAATGTCGACTTGCCTTGATCACTAAATTCTATTACAGTGGTGCATCTACTATGGCCCATATGTATGGAACCATTCTTTCTTACACATAATTCACCTTTTACTGGAAATATTGACATAGCGGGCAAAATTGGAGTAGCTTCGGATTCGACATTTAGGATCATAAGATTAAGCGTAAAATTACCTAATCCATACACTTCATTTTCTAGATCAGTTCCTGTTCTTTTGGGAAGTCCCTCCTTGTTAGGGTAGCAGACTTTAAGTAAAGCTAAGTTCAAATTTCCCCATACCCAGTTGTCTTGATAAAATGCAGAATTCGAATCTAGGGAATTAATTAAACTAAACCATGCTCCACAGGAGCCGTTGTGTGTGAACGGGTATGGAAAGAGAGGTAGAATTCCTTTATAATTCTGATAGGGAGGGAGTCGGCCACATATCCAACAATTTGTAGCATTGCTAACCTGATGGGAATGATGTAACATACTAATAAACGTGTTATTGCGCAGCGCAAATCTATAAGACAACTCATGCGGAGGTAATTCACTAAAAGAATGTTCAGCAGTAACATTATAAACATGTCTAGAAATAGGATAATATATGTGCAATAATATACTTGCAGTGATTATTAAAAGACTTAAGAAAAACAAAATTAATAACGTCACTGTGCAATGACTACGCAGTGATTTACAGTATGCATGTCGTTTCAGTTTTATACTTCTGTTTCGTTCTCTATACAGGTCTAAGGGATACATGTCAGAGACAAATTCGACCGATTCACCTTGGAGAGGACTTAAACAATCAAATTGCCTGACTGGTTAGACCTGAGTTTTAGTTTGTATAGCTCGTGGCTATTCAGTTCAACCAGAGGAAGTTTTGAGTCAATCGGGGAAGACACGCAAGGTGTGTCGTTTACGTCTGACGACAGTCCATGAAATTTCTTGATATGACTTGAATGTATCCAGCCTTTTCGACCTTCGATCTTCACGGCTGTCCTCGTTGTTAGCAATACGAGCTGAGGCGACCTCCACCTAGGATCCAGCTGAGACTTCCGATCAAAGTTCCTCACTAAGACCAGATCTCCTGGAATTACGTCATGGGGTTTCACCTCAGTGTTGTCGGGAAAAGCTGCAGCTACCTGTGAACGACAAGATTGTAGTGCAGACATCAAGGAAGCCAAGTAATCTGTCAGCATATTACAGTCAATATCAGTTATTTTGCGTGGTATCGGCGTCCCCCACATATTTGGTGGTCTGCCAAAGATCACCTCATACGGGGATAGCCCTGTTCGAGAGTGTGCTACCATTCTCATGTAAAAGAGTGCAACTGGTAACGCTACTACCCAGTCGACACCTTTCTCCCTGCATATTTTGGACAATCTAATTTTCAGGGTCTGATTATGTCTTTCCACGAGACCTGCTGCCTCGGGGTGTCGGACACAGTGGAATTTCCACTGATAGCCTAACAAAAGTGAAACGTGTTTCATTAGTTCGGATGAAAACGGTTGGCCGTTATCTGAGTAGACAACACGTGGTAAACCGTACCGTGGGAAGAATTCTCGAACTAACTGTTTGGCAGTAGTCGGGGCAGTGTAATCTGAAACCGGGTATGCCTCTGTCCAACGGGAAAGAGCACAGACAACTGCGAGAACATATTTGAATCCTCGACATCGTTCCATCTGGATATAATCCATCTGGAGGACTTCAAAAGGGTGATCAGGAGGCTGAAATCCACCCTGTTCTACGGGAATGCTTTTTCCTGGGTTAAACTGACAACAGATCATACAGGTACGAACTTTTTGTTTAGCTGCTGCTCGTAAATGTTTGTTGAACCAAATGTGTTGAATGCTGTCTAGCATAGCTTTTTCTCCTAGATGCGCTGGACTATGTACAGTGTTGATAATGACTTGGACCATTGAATCAGGAAGGAACCACACAGATTTTTCCTTCGTCATCCATCCTTGATCCGTTTGGATCCCTCCTAATTCAGTCCATTTCTTTATTTCGTCTGGTGTAGCATGTGTCTGTATGTCAATTACGTCAAGAGCGGGATCCTTAACCGTCATACAATGTGTTGGCGTCGGGACTATTGTCTTTGTCATGTCGGATGTTTGAGTTTGAGCAGTCTGTTTAGCTGTTCTGTCAGCCAGATCATTGCCTTGAGAAATGATATCAGTAACTTTCGTATGAGCTTTACATTTCATAATTGATATTGCAGTGGGTAAATGTATTGCATCTAATAAGGCATGAATGAGGGGTCCGTGCTGAATGTGGGCACCGTGAGAAGTTAAATAACCTCTCTCTCGCCACAGCACGCCGAAGTCATGTACAACTCCGAATGCATAACGTGAATCAGTGTATATGTTGACTTTTTTATTTGTGGCTTGAATACAGGCTTGTGTCAGAGCGACGAGCTCTGCTGCTTGAGCGGACAAGGTATTTATGCAATTTGTTTCAATGATTTCAGTGTCTGTTGTGACTGCGTAAGCGGCCACTAACTCTCCTGTACTTGTTCTCATACATGAACCATCTACATACAACGTCAGGTCTGGGTCTGACAATGGGACATCTGTCAAGTCTTGTCTGGGTTTCGTCGTGATTGTAATAACTTCAATACAATCATGAGCTAGTGGGTCTGTTCCGATTACGGGTAAAAGTGTGGCAGGATTCAATGTGTTACAACGTCTAATTTCTACATGTGGCTGAAACAATGTTAATTCGTAACCAGTGAGTCGCGCAATAGTCAAGTGTTGTGTTTGCGTTCGATTCACAAGAACCTCTACTGCATGTGGTACTTGTACTGTCAATGGATGTCCTAACACTATGGCATCGCTTTGTCTGATTGCTAAAGCTGTTGCTGCCACTGATTTTAGGCATGCAGGCAAAGCCTGAGCTACGGGATCTAATGTACTAGAAAAATAAGCACATGGTTTGTGTGATCCTGCTTGTTCCTGTGTGAGTACTGACAAGGCAGTACCTTCGCGTTCTGTAACAAAGAGTGTAAACTGTTTATTGTAACATGGTGTCGCTAAAACAGGTGCTTGGCATAAGGCTTTCTTTAGGCTTTCAAAAGCTTGTGCATGTTCCTGAGTCCAAGGGAGAACAGTCGATGTGGCTGCCTCCTGTGTTGTCAATTGAATGAGTGGTTTTGCTAGAAATGCATACTGAGGGATCCACTGCCTACAATATGAAGTGAGGCCTATGAAAGCCCGCACCTCCTTTTGTGTCTTGGGTATTGGCATGTTGGCTATTAGCTGAATGCGGTCGGGTGTAAGCTGCCTTCCCTCCTTGGACAGCGAGTGTCCAAGATAAACAACTCGCTGGACACAGAATTGCAGCTTAGAAGGGGACACCTTGTGCCCCTTTTCGGCTAGAAATTGTAAAACTGTCAGTGATGCTTTCTCACATTCAGGTTCGCTTCTAGCGGTGATCAGCAGATCATCGACATATTGAAGCAGGGCAGTGTTTACTGGCATGTGGATACTGTCGAGTTCTCGTTTCAGTGCTTGGCTATAGATGCTGGGGCTTTCTGTAAATCCTTGAGGTGCGCGTGTGAATTTAAAGCTACGTCCATTTAAACTAAATCCGAACAAGTATTGGCTTTCCGGATCTATTGGGACGCTGAAAAAGGCATTCTTGAGATCAATTACAGTAAAGAATGTTGCTTCGGAATCAATAGCTGTCAGTAATGACGAGATATCTGGGACCACAGGGAATTGTGGCACAATGCATTTGTTCAATTCGCGCAGATCAATAACCAATCGATATACTGGCGGGGCCTTTGGATCTGTTCGTTTAAGAATCGGAATTATCGGGGAATTACATACATTGGAGTCTGTTTCCACAACCACTCCTTTTGTGCAATGAGCTCGTCAATGATTTGCAGTAAAGCCACTACAGCATCTGGTGGTAACTTGTATTGTCGCATTCGTGGTAGTACCACTCCTGCCTTTAGTGTAACTCGATATGGCGTAATATTCATGCAACCAACATCAGTAGGGCCTTGTGCCCATAAATGTGTAGGTAAAGTCTGCAGTCGGGGATCCATATCTCGAGACACATAGTGACCTTTGAAATCACGTAAAAACAATCTTACTCCTTCCGGAGAACAACATATTATAGCTCCTAGAGCTTTCAGTGTTTTTATACCTAACAAGTTTTCTGGACATGATTTAGTAAGCAATAAATCTGTAGTTCGGGTCAAGGGTCCTATCGTAAGTGGAAGAGGCTGTGATACTTCATTAACAATAGGTTTTCCTGAAAAACCAAGGGAAATATTCTGTGAGCCTGAGAGGGGTGCCCCTGGAACTTCACTATGTTTTATGGTTGTTCGACTTGCCCCTGTATCAAGTAAAAATTTTCTATCTTGGCCTAATAGTTCACTATGTACATAAGGTCCTTCTTGGTCTACAGGGACCTCGATAAGGGGTAAGTCAACTTCCCTCTCTAGGCTGCTTCATGCGTATCGTTGATAATCAGGATAGTCGTACTGTGCGGTCTGGTACAGCTGTCGTGTCGTGGTTTGTGTGGCAGCAACAGGCAGCGCTGGTGCAGCTGGCACAAACTGTATAGACTGTTGTGGAGCTGGCATGGACTGTGCATGCTGTGGGGCTCCTTGTTCATTCTGATCCTGTCTAGGTGGCCGTGGTCTTTCTTGTGTTTTACCTGTGGCGATATTACGCTTCAGGACTGGGCAATCGTGTATGTAATGACCTGGTTGTTTACAATAGTTTACACCTAAAAAGAGCACAATCCCTATACTCTGACACAATGGTATCAAACTTTAGACTTTAACACTCATCAACGTAAAAAGACATTACATTTTTATAGCATTTATTAAAAAAGTATACATATAATTCATAAAATCAATACTGACATTACATGCGCTTAAAAACACAAGACATAACAAGTACACATTGTTATCTGATCCACAAAACTGTTATGAGCCCGCATAACAGAAAAAGATTATAAAGACAATAAACTTTGTCATTGATTACGCATCCTATCGAATCATGTAACTGCTATGGTTGGTGATACATATGTACTCTTATATCTACTCGCAGTCAACCACAGTTCTTCTTTGGATTGCGTTATTATAGATGCGTCGACGCGTTTCGATGGTTCTTCTTGTTAATCCATCTTTATCAAGACTTGTAATAGGCTTTGGGTCTTCCTCAATTTTACGGGGACCTACATCGAAGAAATAGATGCTATTTAATACATTTTTGTTATAGCTGTTGTATTGAGAGTTTTTTTTATTATCGCTAATTGTCTCTCTATGGGGAGAAATATTACTGGTACTCCTCTACCCTGGTATAAATTGTCAGCAATTCGCGAGGTTGCAGTTCACATTATAGCGTTTTAATGCTACGATTTGGTTTTCACTTCAAGGTCCACTTGTCAAAACATCGCAAATTATAACTATTTAGATGCTGCAAAATGAATGGTAATCTTATCATGACTTAATTAAAGCATGCAAACATTTATTCGCGCTATATTAGAAAGACTGGATAAGGCTCTCTACTTACTGACTGCCTGCGTATTATTAAAATTCGTCCTGGTGTTTATTTTCGAAGCCGTAGGTACATGGCATATCCCATTCACTACTTCTCGCCTATGGTTTGTAAAGAGAGAGAGATAATAATATGTGTATGCTCCTATGAGCATTCCTATTATTCTAACGAGTGCCTAACTCTTGCCGATATTTGTAAATATTCGGGCTGCTAATCCTATAAGTGAGCGTAATCGTCTCACCTCTTAATGGAGTCGTCAATTTCAACCAGGGTGACGGAGGTCCCAGTTACTCCTCCTGTATTTACGTCACCTATTACGTAAGGTCAAAAATAAGATAAAAAATTTATTAAATACAAGCACTCGTATTAGCGCTACTACTATAGTTCCTTTTAACTGAAAGGCGATCTCTGTGTCACCATATTGAGTGGCAAACATATTCCGATATTCATAAATGTTCGGACTCACTAATGCTATAAGTGAGCATATTCCTCTCACCTCTTAATGAAGACGTCAAATTCAACCGAGGTGACGGAGGTCCAAGTTACTCCTCCTATATTCTCGTCACCTATACCGTGAGGTCAGAAAAAATCAATAAATATAAGTGCTCGTATTAACGCTACTATAAAGGTTACTCCTAATTCCCAGGTGATCTCTAAATCACCATGTTAGTCAAACGCAAAGTAAAAGCTTGCTCTGCACTCTCACCTCGGGGAATCAAACCGTCGGCTTCGTACGCGGGAGTGTAACTCAATTCGCTTCCTTCATTCTGTCTGAAAGGACTCTATTTATTTGTGCATTGAGACCCTGCTCCTGATTGGTTAGGATAGTCACATGGTCCGTATGACAAGTATCATAAGTTTTTTTTAACGCAGTTTTTTTTCCTGCAACACGAGGAAAACTTTATCCATCACTAAATGCCGAGTCTACCTCTTTTATCCATTTATTACTCAATCTGCTTATAAACGGCTGTCATGAGTATTGGACTATTTAAGTTATATCTTTATCTAACGAAACACGAACAGCATAACCTAGCCATTTAGCACAATATTGACATGCAGTAAGGCGACTTAGTGTTTTCTTGTCTTACATACTTATGCATCTATAGTTAGTTGCTAATATCACCAGATAACATAACCGCCATATCGTCATATTCTATACCAACATTCTATATACATTTTGCTCTTCGTGTGTTTACAAACCCCTATCGAGTATAGATATTCACCGATTAACAATAGTTGCATGTCCCTTTTACAGGTCCTGCTGAATCACCGGACTGTGTCGTACCCTTTTTATGACCTTCAGCTGGAACTGTCTGGGAGACTAGCATTTTCATTTTTGTATCTTTCATGCGTCTCTGTTCATGTTCTTGTTCCTCTCTAATTCTATTGTGATGATACTGTAACATTTGTAACATTTGTGATGGGGTGTTACCTTGCCAGGTACTCTCGAATTTTAATACTCTATTCTTCACTTGGGGCAAGGAATTTTCAACTAATTTTGTCACAAACAGATGTGGGTATGATTCGCTACTTGCTTTTATGCCACTATTTATACCAAAACATTTTTCAAATCGGGCATAGAAATCACTAGTGTCTTCATCTTGCTTTTGTTTACAGGCTGAGATTGCACCCCAGTCTTCCTTTTTCGTAGTTAATAAACGTGGCAGTACCTGTACTAGTAAACCTGGTAGTGCTTTAGTTTTATCCCCAAGCCCTGCTCCTGCAGTTCGGGCCTTTTCTTCTGCTTCTAATGCTGTCCAGTCTATCTTTTGGTCTCCCACCTCCCACTCTTTTTCCTTAAGTTTTTCATAAATGCCAGCAGGCATTAATACCTTTAATATTGTCATAATGTCGGGATAGGTATACTCTCCCATGAGTAACATGTCTTTAATTTCACGGTGAAAACCCGCTGGGTCTTTGTCATGACTGGGTACCACTTTCTTCATTTCTAACAATTCTATTTTTGATATGGGCGTATATACAAATACACGTTTAAACTCATTGTCCTCGCCCTTTATTGGGTGTACTTCTCGTAAGGGATTCTGTCTGTCCATGTAATACGTCGTTCTTTCCTTGATGGGCAGTGAGACATGTTCTGGGCATTCAAAAAGAATGTACTGCTTTCTTGATTCTAGTATTTCTCTAATTAACTTAGTACCTGAACCTCTCCATCTATTCGTGAGTAATTCAGTCAATATATCAGGTAAGGGACCAGGATCCGAATGTTGGCTTTTATATAGTATAAGGAGTTGTTGAATCATATAAATCCCAGCTAAACGCTGTTCATCTGGGGTGAGGTTCAAAAATGTGTGTGCTACTGTATCATCACCATATTTTCCGGGACTGTCAACCCAATGAACGGCTGACCTGGCTAATTCTTGTTCATCCATAGAATCGAGTAAATGGTAACCCCTTCGTTCTCGGAGTAATTTGTCAGCGGCTTGGAACGAATGCTCGGGGGACCTTATATTTATTATAGGTGTTTGGAAATTCCTGTTATTATCTGGACATATCGGACGTATCGGGTCAGTAAAACATCTAGTACTATTACAAGATCTTCCTCTACCTACATAGGCTATGGTTTCTGACTGTCCTGTGGGCAGTCCTGATCCTTCCTCCTCCTCGTTTTGTTCAAACTGGTCTACCGCTAATCTCTCTTCGTGTAGGCGTTCTATTTCTTTACGGATCTTTCGACACATGGCTATTATACATTTTTGCCTATCATGTCTCCCTTCTGATATATTCTGGCTCCATCTGGTAAGAGTTTCCATTGTTTCCGGATCTACCCCCGGTCGGTCTTGATTTCTGATCACACAATTTATGAGGAAACGTAACAGTTCCCCCTGTATCTCCACTTTCTGGTATTCCATAGCTCTGTTAATACATTCAGAATCTCGCCCTGTTTGGACAAAATGGTATATATTATCTAGATGCACAGTCATTCCTGGTAACTTCCCTAAATACACCGCCGCTCGTCTGATACGTAATGATGCCAGGATCATTTCGTCCTCTTTGCCGGGCACAGGGTCATATCTACAATCTACAAGAAGTTCCTTAAGCGTGCGGGAATTTATGAGTTTGGGGGTACGTGGATGTGCTGACTCTTGAAAAGTAAGTTTATTTATTCTGGGTGGCGTAGAAAAAATGTTGGTAGCACCTCCGGTAGCCCCGTCTGGGGTATCGGGCGTGAAAGGATTCGTTGAACGCGATACAGCAACTATAGGTGTGGACACAGCTGTAGAAGCAGCTGTAGGAACAGATGTAGAAACAGATGTGCTTGCCGGAACTTGTGTCAGGATTTGTTGCTGAAGAGGTACAGATACAGGATCTTGGCGTTGAACCTCCCCGGCAGACGGTCTATGTGGGGCGGGGTTAGCATACTCGGGAGCTGCGTCATCTAAATATGAGGAAAGAAAAACATCTTCTGCGGTTCTAGGATGCCCCTTAGGATGCATTTTTATTGGAAATAATGGGGGTGGCAAGTCTTTTGGTATCTCCGGAGTAGCCTTAGGTAATCCTTCGGCCAGAAGGGGATACATACCATTCATAAGGGCATTTCTTTGTCTGTCTACTTGTTCTGATTTCACTCGTGTACCTTCTTCAATTAATAGATTTTCTCGGACTTTATTTGAATTCTCCTTATTTTTCTCCTCCTGTCTGAGTGCTTTTTCTGTACGTCTATGAGATTCTTTACGCCATAACTCAACGGCGTCTTTCTGTGACTGTCTGGCTTTCCTTTTCCATAACTCTTCCTCTACTTTCATGATGCACTCTGCATCCCAGGTCCCAGCTGCGGGCCACCTCTGACTTTCTGGTAATTCCTTGGTGTAGTCTACCCATAAATCAAGAAATAATATAGCGTCTAAGCCGTGTTTATGATACATGAAGTACCCTGGAGTGTCCCTAGGAGGAATAGGAACAGCTTCTTCGAGTACCCCTTTTCTAGTTGTGATCTGTCTTAATTTCGACAAGAGCGGCATATTGAGAACTGATCTGATACTTGATCTTGAACAAACTTAATACAATAAACACAATAATGAACAGTCATTCACACCACAATATGCAGGACGTATTAACACATTTAACATTTAACATTTAAATGAGCAACAATGATGATGACGATCTAAGGAAACTTAATCACTAAACATAATACTCGGCATTAACTGAATTATTCTGAATTTATATACTCGATATACTAGATATACTGCTAAACAGTACAGATACACTGCTAAAACAGTGCAGACCGGATTTGTGTACCCAAACCCGTCTTGACCGGCACAGGCTATGTGCACGTCAGAACGCCTCCCCAGTAATGGTACTCACCGGGTAGCTCGAAACGGAAGGCCTCGGAACGGAACTGAACTGGACTGGACTGGACTGGACTCGAAAACTTCGGAAACTTCGGAACATCGGAAACCTCGGAACTTCGGAACTTGGTGGGCCTCTGTATACCTCGGATCTTGCTCTCTCAGCTAGGCTCTGGTCGGGATACTTCGCACTTCTCACCGCCTCGTCTGGGTGTTGATCGCAGCCTCAGTCGCCCCCGCTTGACCGGAGGGAGATACAGGAAATCCTGCTGGTACGCGTTGTTGTCCGTCCAGCTGTGGCAGGAGACCGGGCCTGCAACGCACCGCCGGCGCGTGAGATGAGAAAGTGTCCCTATTCGGGCGCCATTCATGTGGTAAATAATTTAATTACCGGGACTTAATTTGATACAGAAACATAATAAAAATAGCTCAGTAAAATAAGAGGCAGAATCCGTGGTATTAGAGGTTCGGAATGGGCTTTATTCCAATGGACGATTCGAATCGTTGACTCCAAGTTCCATCACCACGGAGGTTCAGGAAGTGAAGTACATACTTTATTGATAAGTAATCACTTTTATACAATAGGCATTACAGTGAAGCAAATGCAGGAGGCGTAACAATGGATAGTGAAGATAAAACATACATGCGTAGCAAAAGTAGGCGTAACTGGGTGTAACTAAAGAACGTCATCAGGTGTGATGTCATAATAGGGTGGTTCCATGAAAGAATTTCGCAATGTCAGCAGAAATATTTGGCAGAAATGCGCGCGCAGCAGCATGACGTGTGATTGACGTGCAACTAGGGGGTGAAGGGGACTTGACATTTAGCTCTACATGTGGCGACAGATGTCTGGAGGGTCAAGTTAACCTAATCCCAAATCATATCTAACATCCTATGTTTAAAGAACTATGTTATCCAAAAGAGAGGTCTCTTAGAGTAGAATCTTATTCTATACTGACTATACTGACTGTTAGTGCGTGTACAAGCGTCTAAGTGTCTACACTAGATGCGAGGGCAGAAGTCTTCCATAATAATAGGGCTATGAATTACTTGCGTAAAGACAGGGAAGCCGGGCCTTTGCTCGGTAGCTGGAAGAATGTTTACTTAAACTACTAGACAGGAATGCATTGGGCAGGGAGCGGAGCAGATAATTTCGAAGGTGAAATACAGTTTTTGGCAGGCAACAGGCTGATGTCAGGCATCGTGAGCCGCGCAGGGAATGAGACAAAGTTCATGGTCACAGATGCAAGCTCAGACTGGAGCTTTCAGAGGCAGAAGGCAAGAGAAGTTTGATGACAGAATCAGGGCCTACTTGCCTGGACTGTAAAATGGCATAAGTGAACCATATAAAGCCGGCGGCCTTTCATACTTAGGAATGGAATATCCGGCCTATTCATGGCGAATCTGAAAGAGGACATGTTGACGGTGGACGCACATGTGTTTGCGTCTTCATAACTGGAACTGGAGGGAACATACATGTACTTGTGATTCATACATGAAACCGTTGGGGTCCAAGATAGGGGACATAACTGATCATAAAAATCCATATTTCCACAACCCAATTCCCGAAATGATCGGGCGCCCAGGTGGTGGTGTTCTGTTTTTGTGGGTCTTGGTTAGAGAAAAGAAATAGGGTACTCTTGGTGATTTTGTCCTGAGGAAATCTGCCTCATGTTTCGAGATCCATTGGTTTATCTCAGCCTCTTCAACCATTAGTTCAACAGTTCTTTGTAGTCTCTTTTTTGGGTCGGTTGTGATCTTTTTGTACAACATTTTGTCTGAGAGGAGCTCTAGGCATGGTCATATCCTTGCTTACTCAGGAGGACAATTGCTCCCCCTTTGTCCGCTGGTTTCATTATTAAATTCTCATTTTGGCACAAGTCGTTCATGGCTTTCTGTTCTTGTTTTGTGATGTTAACGTAAGGTTTCTTTTCAGTGGGTTTCTGTGAGCGAGTGGGACGGATAACGCAACACACGACGTCTAGTCAGTGTAGGTTTTATTCTTAAGGGGAATTTTGAGCTCTTTGTATCCAGGTTGCAATATCACACTGTCCCCAAAGTTTCTTGCTCTCTCTCTCACTCCCTCGTTCCAGGCCTCAGAGGTCTACTCCTTACTTTCTTCTCGTGGGCAGGATATGGTTCTTGTCCCGTGCGTGGTCTTCCGAGGTCTCCCAATGGCAGCCGCCCCAACAAAGGGAGAGACAAAGAAGAGAGGCTTGGGTCAGTAGGGTGCTCAGGTTGAAAATACCGTCAAGGGGCCCGGGGAGGTGAAGGAAACACTCCGGTGCTCAGGTGACTATCAAACAGAACCACTCGAAACGACCGGTGTGAAAAGGGGAGGTAGTGCAAGTGAGGGGGGGGTTGGATTCGAACACAATATATACAAGCGAGGCGGAGAGAAGCCCAGTTGTTATTTCTTAACCTTCTCCCGCCTCCCGACCCAGCCCGTGAAACGTTCACGTACCTGGGTCAGCCACGCTCCTCCGTGGGCGCGGCTCGGCGAAGCGTAGATGCGGAGTTCTCCTGTCTCCGACTTATCCTCCTTCGACGGCGTCCTTCGCGTCTCCTCGCTTCTCTCTCCGTAAACCAGCTCCGATACTCCACACGCTTCCTCTTCTCCCGCTCCGGTGTAGCCACACACCACGTCTCTTTCCTCCTCCGTTCTTATTGGGTGTGCAATCTCCTCGTCATCAAAGGAGGCGTGGTTCCCAGCGGGCGATCCCCACTTAAAGGGGAAGACGTCTGTAGGGGTTTCCTCCGATGTTGTTGACATCCAGTCGTTCCCCTGTGAATTACAAAAGACACTGTCCGTGACCTCTCGTGCCTCCCACCAGTCCGCCCCTTGTAAACTGTTGTCGCGGCTCTCTTCGTGACAGTTTCATATTTTCTACCTCTTTCATTATTGCTTGCTCGAATGCCTGTATTTCTACAGGAACCATATGACTCGGTGGACAAAAGGTTGATTTTGGCCTTAGGTTGGTGTCATTTTCTGAGATATGGTTCTCTTTGTTCATGAAAAAGGCTTTCAGTTTGATCTTCCTACAGAATTCTGCTATTTCACATCGTAGTTTGAAGATATCCAGTGGGGGTGTGGGGACGAAGCCGAGCCCTTTGTTCAATACTTTTTCTGGGTCGGCTGTAAGGGTGATGTCAGTTAGATTGATTACCAATGATTCACTGAGCTGGTTCCGGGTTGTTCTTTGCTCATGCTGCGAGTGTGAACCTATCTCTCTTGTTCGCTCCAGGTCACTCCTTTTCTTCTCCCTCTTTGGGTGCCCGGGCCTCTCCCTAAAAAAGGAGGTGGGTGCATGTTCATCTTTGGTCCCATTGTTTGGGGTCCTTGGAAATATGGATTCACCCATCCATGAAAATTTGGTATGTAAGGCTGGAAGTTGGCTTGTGGTTGGTCGAAGTATCTTGGCATCTGCCAGTTGTTGGCTCGTCGACGTTGATTTCGTCTATATTGGCCCCTCCCTCATCTCGGGTTTGTTCCTTCGTCGACCAGGGCCTTGACAAAGACGTTACACAATTACTAGCACTATTAATAGCACCACCATTCTGAACAGTTTGATAAGAATCATGCACTCTATCCTCTGTAGGACCCCTCCTTGGTATACTCGCCACTTTAACTTGATAAAGCCCAGTTTTTATGTATTCTCCACTTGCGCTAACCAGACACAGCTCCAACTCAACCCAAATATGGAGATTTGAGATATGATTAAATAGAACTGTTTCAGCATTTCCTATGCATATATAAGCAGGAATTGATAATGATGTAAAAGATATAATTGTAAATTTCTTTCTCTCTTCAGGTACAGATACTACAGATCTGACTTTACATTACAAGAGTGGTAAGTTTACCACTTTATTAGGAGCCACAATGCGCTCTTAGAACACACCTCGGTCCTGACGAAAGCCTCTAGAGTTTACCACGAGGCTGAAACATGTTGACCAATATCAGTGCAGTAGATTAGTAACCGGATCTAAACACGCACCACTCTCTTTTTTTTTTTATTTCCCACATCACAACTTCTTTAGTAAATACTTGTGATAAAGTGATGTAGGGAATTTTAACTCACTGCACCAGAGCACATACACGCCCTCTCTCTTTTTTTCATATCTGGCCACTACGGACAAACCAGTTGGTCTTTCTCCAGGTGGAGGTCAGCATATTTACAAAGATAAAGACCCAATGATGATGCTGTAACAGTACACTGAGGCGGAGAATCAAGATATACCGCCAATCGCCTGTGTACATATATGAGGGTTTTTATGACTGTTCCCACACAAAGACAGACCCTGGTTATACAGGACAAGTGGTCCATTCTCCCCTCTCTCTGATTTTTGTACGGGTCAAATACATCACAGTTAGGTCGGGCAGATTTGTCAAGGCACTTCATGTGTTTTTTGAGGCCTGTGCAATAAATAAGCTAGGTCTACTGCTTTTGCATTAACATTTCCGAATAAATACATCACACCTATGGCAATGGACATTACTTCTGCCAGTGCACCAATCAGGTCTATTGCTCGTCATCAGAACCAAGTCAGACGCACTGCTTTGAGCGTACACTATCAAACAATTCCGGACACAGTCATAAAATGACAAAAGTATACAAAATAATAGCCGCCAAAGCAAAATATTATCTTGCCTAGAAGGGCCTAACAAGGATTCTCACGGATAAAATCTTCTATATCCAGTTCATCACGAAGGATAACCAATGCCAAAACCCTTGCCTCCTACAGTAATCTATTTGATTTCTTGTTAGACAAATCTTTCTCTGCAGGCTTGCATTAACAGAAATAAAAATCTACCCTTAAGTGGACTGAAGTTTTATGCTTTTCACAATATATATGTCAGTCCTATTCCCTTTACCGTAATATTTCATAATAAACAGATCAGGACTATAGCCATGACAATTGTTTTGCCACCATCACCAACTCAGTCCTACTGTATTGAGTATACGCTTTGCCACAAACTAAAAAGTGTAGTTTGTTGTGACTGAAAAGTCCACTTCATGGTAATGTACATGCACCCCTTCCATGAGTGCCCAACTGTACTGAAGTCTGGATCCCTAATACTGATTTTTTTGTCATGGGAAAGCACGCATCATGCGTGTGCACCATGACATAAGGACTGCCTCACGGATTATAGGCTTATTGGATTGGGAGGGGCACCCCAATAACTACTCTCATAGTGGTGAAAGGCTAGTGCCTTCCCCAGAAGTTAAGCAGCACGAACACAGTGGTGAAAGCATACCATGTAGTGATCCGTAGGAATGAATCAGTCATTTTTAACCTGTCTCTCTGGAGTGAGGCCTACAGGTTCACTCATTTTAAAGTTTCCGCTGCTGTGTGCTTAAATCACCCTTGGCCTATATCGGTTTGGTCTGAAGTGCTGTGCAGAGCATGAGTTGCTTATCTGCGCTGTGTGTATGTGTGCCTGGCAGTACAAGGATCAGGCAGTACTATGCCGTGAGCGCACATTAAATGCATGTGCTGGATGCATTCGCACCTAAGAGTGGTACACAGTGCATGCAGGATGTAGTGCTGTGCAGTGCGTGCATGATAACTGTATCTGCTGGGTGTATGTGTGCCTATGAGTGGCACAATGCCTGAAGAATACTGTACTAGGCAGTGCCTGCATGGTAAATATATTTGCTGGGTGTAGGTGTTCCCATGAGTAGTACAGTAAACAGAAGAGACAGTACTGTACAGTGGGTCTATGCTGTATATATTCACACTGGATACAAGTGTGCCTGCAAACGGTACATTTCATGGAAGACTCTCGGTTCCATTTTGGGAGACCCAGGCCTGTATGGTGAAGACATGAGGAAGTAGCATAATTCCCCAATAAAGATTTGTGTATTGCTGCATTCCTATATACTGGGTGGGACACGCACAGGAGAAGGGATAGCCAACCTTCCCCTGTACACTTCAAAGGGTGCTCTTTGATTCAGTGGGACGTCCAAAGAAAGGGGCCTGGGCATATCTCAGGAAGGAGATGGGTCTGATAAGGGAATTATAAAGAGTAGGGCTAGGGTCTCGAAATTACCCTTTTGATGTACAATTCACTGTGGCTGGGGTAAACTCTAGTCACTCTCATGGCCTGTGTTGTGGGACTATCAGCTTTGGGGTTGCCCCTACTGTGACAGGCTGTTTTTCACAAGGAAGGGGGGAGCAGAGGAGTGGAAACTTTAAAAAGCAGAGCCCCAAAATAAAAACTCAGTCCCTAAATCACATTTGGTATCTGGAAATGGACTATAAGGAGGGGAATTTGAGACCCCCCAAAATTGTCATCTGCACAAGCAACCAGACAGGTTGAGAGATGGGGAAGCTCTGCAAGACTTCTGTCTGTGACAAGGACAGGAGGCCAAGGCCTGCTAGTTTCTCTGCTGGTTGAGGGGACATCACAGAGGGAATCCAATACCACCTTCCCTGGAGCACCAGCACCTGCCTGATTGCCAAGATCAGTGTGCCCTGTAAGGAGGAGGAGGAGAGCGCTGGAGGGAGCGAGGTCAAATGGGATCCCTGTCGAGTGGAGTCCCTTAATGAGGTGAGGAAATGGCTGCTACACCAACCGGATCTGTGCAGGACTAAGTCTGCGACCCCCAAATGCCAGGAGAGGGCTGCCGGGAAGTAAGCTGTGTGCCACGCTGCACCAATCGGGTCAGAGCCGGTGCATAATGCCAAGTTGGCAAACCCGTGTTCCAAGAGGGGCCTCCGTGAAGAATTCTGCTGTGTGGTAAGGCCCGTGGCCTTATCTTGTACAGCAAATTTCATCGACCATATGTGCCATGAGGGGCCGCCGAAAAGGATTTTGCCATGCTGACAGGCAGGAGCTGTTGTGTCACTAACTCCCCGGGATCGGAACAATGCTCAAAAATGGTCCACCTCTCGATAGCTTCAAGTCTGTATGCTGTTATAGCACAGATCAGTGAAGTGATCGAGCGAGGGAAGGAAAGAGTGGGGACAGCAGGGAAGGAGACCTGAAATGACAACAAATGATAATCCTATTAGTAACAGGTTGGAGTGTATTCTATTTAGTATATCTCACTATGTAGTAATCAAGTACCTGTAAAGAAAATAAAGAAGGTGATCTTTTCAGATGAACCCTTGTAGAGAATCGTGTTCCTATTACTCAGCATAGGACCATAACTATAAACCTTCTTGTAAGGGCATACTAATAATAATGCATGAAGGCACATAGAACATATGCAACCAATAGAACATACAATCTGTCTATTGAGCAGTGTTTACACTCCAGCAATAATAGTTTCCTAACATAATTCAGACCTACCCAGTTATCACTAAGCCTTGCATCACAGGGTAGTAAGAGATAGAAACAATGGCTCTTCTACAATGCCCTGCTATTGTGTGTGGCCTGAGCATAGAGAAAAACATACGATCAAGCGTATAAATCACATATACATAAGCGTAATTCATACTTCACTTGTCCTTCAGTGAAATATACTATAAGGATATTTTGTGCGTGTTCTACTAAGTCAATCATCCAAACTCATCATGCTATGATGCATTTTTCTGGATAACAACAATGAACACACAATATACAAACAAACACAAAACATAAAGCATAGGAAAAGTGCCGCTTTCTAGTCCGGGCACATAAACTGGCCAATTTTGTGTCAGTCAATAACAGCTAGCAATTCTGGTATCCCTACCACCTGCACAAGACGACATACGCGTGTCTCACCAACAGGGAGAAACACCGCAGTATGAAAATGAGGCACAAATGAGGAAAAAATATGCCGGTATCCCTACCACCTGCATGAGACGACAAACGTGTGTCTCACCAACAGGGAGGAACACCGCAGTTTGTAAATGAGGTGAAAAATGCCCACCCAAAGCAAGGATCCTTCAATTGCGAGACTAAGTCACATTTGACCAACAAATCGGGCCTCACAGAACGTAATGATGGTGCTACGACACCCTTACCCGACCCCCACAACGATAATCAAAGGAGCGGCTCATGAAACGTCCAAACTTCTTCCTGGTAACTCCTGGAATAAGCGGGAGCACTGCAGGGAAGAGGACGTGCTTAAGACTCCTTCCACTCACCCTGACGGCACCGTGCCCTCTGCAAGGTATCCCGGGAAGTGTAGTTCATTCCGCAATAGTGAGGGAATGTCCTCGAGGACGCATGGAGAGCGTCAGGAAAGGAAAACGCTCGATTCGCCTCAAGGTGAGACAGGGTTCACGTGAGGGGGGAATATGACAGGAGCCTGAGAAGTGAGGATACTGTGGAAGCACCTGTGCAACATCACCCAGTTGAAGACTGTAGTCATAGCCAACCCCCATAGGGGAAAGAACCAGACACACCATAGGAGGAGCGGCAGAGAGCCTCCCATTGCATTGGGATTGCAACCGTGAGTGAAAGGCTGCGCAACTAGTGAGTGCAGCTGCTTGGGCTGCATGCAGCAGACTTACCCAAACTCAGTTGCAGAGAGTGTCCATGGATAGGTCGCACTCAGGAACTATTATGCCTGTCGGTGCGGCTAAGACTAATTTTGGGCCCGTCCCCCCCAGGGGAAATTGCTGCTATTTCTCGCAGTAGCGCTGCAACACTGTTGACTTTAAACTAGGGTAAAAGTGGACTCTTGAGACTCAGACTACTAGTGGGGCATACCCTGGATGTTACAAATAGTTAACGGGGAAACATCGCTAGAGCGAGAAGGGAGCAGAATGGTAGGCTGCCAAAGAAAAACACTGGAGCCTCAACCTCAGGTCAGTTGCAGTGAGTGCCCGTGGATAGGTCGCGCTCAGGAACTGTAGACGCATTATACCTGTTGGTGCGGCTAAGACAAATTTTGGGCCCGTCAGCCCCAGGGGAACTTGCTGCTATTTCTCGCTGTAGCGCTGGAACACGGTTTACTTTAAATTAGGGTAAAAGTGGACTCTTGAGACTCGGACTACTAGTGGGGCATACCCTGGATGTTACAAATAGTTAACGGGAAACATCGCTAGAGCGAGAAGAGAGCAGAAGATTAGTTGGCTGTCAAAGAAAAACACTGGAGCCTCAATCTCAGGGGGACTGTGTAATGACTTGTGAATGTCATATTTTTCCTTTGTGTGGATAGCTGCGGAAATAAAATACTTTTCTTTTTTTCCCAAAATCAGTATTTCTGGACCATGATTTATTGCTGCTGCTGCATGCATGTTGAGTTGTGAGCCAGTGTTCACTTATCTGTATCCACCCCGCCCCCCCAAAGCAACCCTTGGACTGCTCGGGCCATGCTAACTCTGAGAGACAAGTCCAGAAGAAGTAAATTGCCCCAGCTGCTCAGAATCCATAGTAGGTCGGGCCCCGAAATATCAGGAACTAAATGCCTCAACCCCCACTGTTGGACCCATTAGCCCATGCATGCCCTGTGTGCCTCTGAAAGGGGTTCTGATACAGTTCAAACACTCTTTTCAGTGGAAGCACACTTCTATCCAATAAAATGTTGTACTCAGGGAAACCGAGAAGTGGGAGAAGCCTCTGCCCCTCTGTGAAAGATTTATTTTGTTAATCACAGAAGGGCTAGTGAAAGTTTTTCGGTCTGGCTTGACAGCGCAAACCGAAAAACAGAGGGACAGGAAGTGAATGCCTCATCCATACATGTGAAGGCTTCACAGAGACAACTAAAGAGAGATGGCCTGGTCATCCTGATATCCCAATTGAGAGAGTGTAGTTATGTGTTTTTGTCGAGGTATAAAGCTTTATTCCATGGCAGTATATTTGTTTCCAAACCCCTGGGGGAGGAGAGAGGGAGGGTTGTTTCAGAAGATGTTCCTTATTGCTCCACCCTGGTATGGCGAAATATGAGGTAGATTCTTTGACCCTATTGCTAGAGGGAAGGGGGTACCTAGGGCCTCTATCCCCAGCTGGCATATTTGTTTCCCCTTATTAGTCCCCAGCCTTGCCAAAGAGGGGTATTGATCTCCTTCTCTTTGGTCCTGGGTGGCAGGTTTTTAGCTTCTCTCTGTTTTCAACCAAGGCAGGGGTATTCAGACTCTTAACTCTGAGGTATATTTGTTCCCCAAACTGGCTAAGGGCTTTTGGCATTTTTTATTGCCCCCACTGTCTTGTTGAAGAGTTGGCAGGGTGGTCTTGGTGCCTATCACTATGGCCAAGATTGGAGGTTTGTTTCCTCCACCATGCCCATCCGCTGGGCTGATTTAAAGCCTTACCGTGTATGATACATGTTCATTCCTCCACTTGGCCACGGTGGGTGCTCCTTTTCTGCCTCTCCCATCTTGGTTACAGGCAGGTCGTTGTTTTTGCTTGCCAACAGCCTTACCCTAGAGAAGTACCTTTCCTTATTGGTCTCTAGCCTTAGCGCCCCCCAAGATCAAGTGGGGAGAGAGGTCTTTTTTGCACCACTGTTGTGCAGAAGTATTTCCCTAATCCCTGGGCAATATAATTGTTATAACTGCCTTGTTCAAGTGCAGTGAGATATTTCTTATCAGCACCTGTTCTTCACTCCCACCTCGTTCAAGTGAAGGGAATAGATTTGTTTTGGATCTCAGCCTTGCCGAACGGTGAAGTGGTCATTGATGCCTACCAGCCCAAACTGCCTTAGCAGAGAATGTGTGTGCTATGGTGCCCTGCGCACCAACTTCCCATGCCTAGGGTATGGGCAATGGGAGCGATAATGTGTTTCCTGCTATGCCTGCTGCTGGGTATAGCAGGAATTTTCAAAGAAAGCACAATTTGCTGAAAAGGCATTGGGGGCTATATTCATTATTTCCTCCTACCTTGCCAATGGGCTCCCGGGGCTATTCATTCAGGCCCTCATTCAATGTCTCATCTGGCCAAGAAAGTTTATTTTCAGTCCTCCACCTTGCCCAAGGGCTGGGCTCATTGTTTTTTTACAATGAAAAAACACTTTTGCCTGACGGTAGACGTGTTTAATGTCCCTGCCTTGCCCAATGGAAGTAGTACTTCTCACTCTAGCCATCTGCCTCACGTGAGAATGTTAACTGATTAATCCTTCGAAGTGCCCAAAAGTGGGGGGTGATTCCTTGCCAACCCCCTCTGCCATAAAGAGCAGTTAAACGGTGCCACAGCTCCTTGACCTCAATTTGGAGCACAGCCAAGGGCAGCTACCTTGGTCCTCTGTAACTCAGAAAATGATGCAAGCCACAAAGGGCCAGGGTATTTGAAAGCTGCCCAGAAGCCCCATTTGCTATTTAGGAAGCTGGGAGCTGCACTAGTCCTCCCTTAATTACTGCATTTGGCAGGCCACAGCAGTGGGGATGAAAGAGCAAATCATAACCACACACATTTACACAAGCAGGGATAACTAAGTACCGTCTTACTTAATGGAAGAAGATAGTGGTACGTGGCTGCCTTGTCTCTGCATTTAGGCAAGGCACCGTAACCAAACACACCATACGCCAACTAATATGAGAAATGTGGGCGAGATTTGAGGACTTTCAAATAAAATCTTTGAATTCCTAAATGTTTGAGGAATTCACTGGGAATTTTAGGCCAGCATATACCATTACAATTACACCAGGAACGACTGCATGCAAGCTCCAGGGAATTTAGTGGTACAACTTAAAGAACATTATGTTTATATCAAATATTAAATTAGTCAGTCGTCTGGTTATCATCACCAGCTGAAGCACAATGTACACATGATCAAATTACGTGCAAAAAGAGTAAATTTCAGGTTGTAAAAATAACTGTCACCTGACAATTTTAGATTTCTTTTTAATTCTTAGCTCCCAGCATAACATTGTTTAACGTTAATCTTTAATGTTGATTTTGTCACTGTATAAAGATATATTTAGCACTATACCTAGAATAGTAACAATATAAATACTAATCAGTGGAAAGTTTGACGGGTTGTCAAAGTTGAAGTCTCAGTAGGTCAACTGACCAAGTATAATTCGCAGACATAACGGACACTTGATATAGTGAAGGCACCAGAAAATATACACCCTTTAAAGTACAAACCAGAACAAAATAAAGCTGTAAACACTCCATGGAATAGAAGAGATGGGTCGTAAAATAAGCAATTGGTGAATTACTTCAAAATACACTATTACAATTATTTTGATCCAATAAATAACAGATTATTTTAAGGTTATGACATTGAGAACAAACACAATCAGCAGCAACACTACAGAACATAAAACATGCATGTAGTATAAAGAATATGTATCACAAGTCATGATTGTGAAAATCCGCACAGAACATAAAATACACATTCTGCAGAAGTAACCAATCATAACATTTTCGAGTCAAGAACACTACATAGGAATGCAAGTAGCACGTTGTAATACATGTGACAAACGAAGAGCAGCAGTATACAGATTGGTGAGAATAATCTCAGTACTCAAGTTGAATCATCATCATGCATACTATTGGTGTATGTTTAACTCCAGCAAATAAGATCAAAATGAATGAACTAGGCACCCCGAGTAACTATTTTAGTCCAACTCCAACACTGTGTGCAGGTACTACAATACAAGTGGAAATTAACCCTAGTGCAAAGAAAAGGGGATTATTCTCAAATTGTTCGTGTATGTAATTATAGTTTTAGGCAAAAGAATAAAAGGACTGGCTGCTTGAGTAAGGAAATCATATTATGACATTAAGGTCACTTACTAATTGACAGGAATTTGCATCTGAAATAACACAGGGTGCCTCCTCGTACTATGCAACTAAGGGACCTGAGACCCAAATAGAAGTGTTGGTGAGAAGACTTCTTATGTATCCAAGTCAAACCACTTCTGTTGCTTTCCCCTACATTGTTTGGCAGTTATTATTTATGTCTTCATCTCAGAACTAATCTTCGTAGATGCAAAAGCAGCTTTGAGGTTTTGACTGTTGCTGCTCATACAATTACCCCCCATTTGCTAGGTGGTAGTGAGTGATTATGTGTGTAAAAAAACACTGAAAAGGTAATGAACATTTTAATATAGTAATATAGGTACAATCCTCCCTGTTAAAGTGGGCCTCCAGAGCAGCCTAAATCATTATCCACCTACATAAATAATTGAGGTAAAATTAAAAAAAATAAAAGGAAATTCAA
Source organism: Triturus cristatus (assembly GCF_964204655.1). Classification (NCBI taxonomy): domain Eukaryota; kingdom Metazoa; phylum Chordata; class Amphibia; order Caudata; family Salamandridae; genus Triturus; species Triturus cristatus. The sequence goes on along the minus strand of NC_140594.1, from coordinate 286,260,189 downwards.
TGTTCAACGTTCTAGAGAAAACAGAAGGCATGTGTCCACTTCAATCCACCAGTAATAATTGAATAGTTAATACAGAAACAGTCAACAGGCCTGCGATAATCAAGAACTCTGACAGTTTTTAAGTTCCGCTATATATCCTCTAATTTCGGAAGGGCAGATAGTCCAAACCCTTTTCATCAAGATCAAGGCTACCACCACAAGCCATGTTTTAAGTGGAGATAAAAAAAATGACAAGGTCCCATAGGTCTGTAGCAAGAAATAGCATGAGTAGATCTGCCAACAATAGAGGACGCACATCATGACATGGGTGGGCAAAGCCACAGCACGTTTGACGTTCCTGAAATGGGAGCAGAATCCATGGCCCTGGCAACGCAGTAACAGGCACCAACACTGGTAAGCCATTAGTGGCAGATTAAAAAAGACTAGCTGTAAAATGCCAACAATGTATGTTAAACTTCCTTGGAAGAAATGGCCTTTTACATAAACACCAAAAGCAAAACAGACACCGATGTGATCATCTATTATTTCACCAACAAACCATGGTCCCAGAGCGGTGTACAGGCTTAGCAGCAATGTGGGATAGAAGGTGGCATTAGTTTTACTTAGCACATGAAGTGAGAAGTAAGTCAGAGTTATAAATCCAGGCGAGTTTTTCAGTGCTGGCTTTCGCAGGTACCTGAACGCTGTGATCAAGGCGACCTGACTCAGGACTGTAATCAGAAACAACACCTGTGCCAGGACATGGTGGTCAGTAAGCAAAATTAAAGATTGAAGTAAACCAAAACGGAGTGTGATGTCATCGGTCAGAGTGAAAACATGGCCTACATTATTAATTCTTCCAGCTTTATCTTGAACTTTTGCTTCAATATTATGCAATCCTCCACTGTATTTTTGTGGGGTCCATTTTAAAGCATACAAAGGACCAGACACATGAACAGCTTCGCCCAAAAAAATTCCATCAATTTTAATCTGAACAGATGTGATGGGAGATTTTGAGAAGGCTAGAATACGAATGTGTGTGGACTGCGCGATTCTGCGAAGAGGCTCACGGGCAGAATTACTGTACAGGGCGGATTTGGGATTAGTTATGAGAGCCACAGGCCACTCATTAAATTTTAAATCCACAAAGTTAAAGAGATCATGGTCAATGGCAAGAATACGATAGCGCCTGTTAATCATCCAGTCTCCAAGTTCAAGTTCCAGGGTGCCTGTGGAATGACGACTGTGCAATACTGGCATCAATCCTCCTAGGGTGTGTAGATGGCCACAAAGGTAAGCCATAGCTGAAGCCATCACTGAACGTATTCCAGGAGATGAAGAGATTATGACTGAAGTTGGGTAGTGGCCAAACCATACAGAAAGGTTACTGCGAATACTTTGCAAGGCTAGTGAGGAAAGTGTTTCCAATTGTCTAGTGTTGAGAATGCCAAAGAAATTGTAGGGTCTCTTCGGGCCTGGGGTAAGGGTAGCATCCACACAGATGAATGAGTAGTTTCCATACGGGGTGCTGTGAATGTAGTGGAATGAGCCTTCTCTTCGCAGGGCAGAATACTTCCTGTAGTAGTTTTGAATACTGTGTAAGTCTGGAATATTGAAGGCATCGTGGTTCCCGCGGACATCAATCCACTTGGTACTCTCCAGGACCTTGGATCTCTTCAGGATGTCCCAGTAAGTCTGCCACTCGGTTTCGAATTGACTAGAGCCCAGTTTGTCTTTTGTCTTCGCATCTGTCAAGTCTCCCGTGACCAGCACTAAGGAAGGTTGAATGATACCAATGTTTTCTGAACAGAAATGTTCAAAGTCCACAGTTCGTTGAGAGTCGCGAAACTGGCTTATGTGGAGATCTGACACTTGCATGAACCAAAAAACATGGTTGTGGTCAGCCCCGGGGACCAAGTCTACTGCCTTGTGAGTCGACTCATGCAACGGCGTGGATAAACGGGAAGTGGCGTGTAATCCCAATAGCAGAACAGCCAACAACAGAGCACCAACCAATACACCCACCACGAGCTTCAGCATAGCGACAGCTTATTTAAAGCCAAGAGCTAACAGATGCTGCCTGCAACTTCAGGAAGAAGGTTCACTGGGCAATGAAGTAGGATGAGCAAGTTAACAGAGCGGCCATGTGTTAGTAGTAAACTCTTCAGATTAAATGGATAAAAAATGAGCCGCGAAGTAACAATTAATATAATTCTGTTGTATTTGAAGCTCCCACATACATTTCGCATTATTATACTTATAATAATATACAGCTACGTACATAGTCGTAGACATAAAATGGACAATAACACTAAACGACTGCTATGCTTCACCAATTTATTGATATACATTTATTTTAGCATGAACTCACCTTTTAACGCGTCTTCACGCCAAAACGACGCATCGTCTCATTTCTCTACCACAGATGACTGACACAATTCCATTCAAAACTAACAGACGTCAAAAGCCGCGCATACACCTGCACTAATATGTCTTCTATGTCCGTAACTGGCGAGTTAAAGGTAAAATAGGGAAATGCTATTATGAACTGGAAAGCTTCTACCAGCATCTACGACACAACTATTGAAGACCCATCACATTCTAAGGTTTGTACTACAGTTACCCGTGTCTATGTTGCCTGCCTTTGGAAATTATTACTTAATGGTTTATATGCTCTGTTCGTACTATTAGGATTAGATCCTCCTCTCTACCAAGATGGCCACCGCGTTTTTAGGGAAAATTCAACCGGCGATTAAGGGGTAAACGCATGCGCGCGCGTCCATGACACACTCGAGCGAGTCGGTGGTAGCCTCGTAAAAAAATATGATAAATGCTATCGCTCTCGGTGATGAAGCTGCTGTATTCAATACTTCGGTTCTGGTTTAAAAATACGAAACGGGAACTTCTACAAGAACGTCAGCAACGTATTGATTTTCTTCAGCGTAGCAGTTTTAGTGACAAAGACATAGAAAATGTTGTTAAAAGGGAAATGCTGGGCGTCTCTGTGACAGACAAACAAAACATGCTTTAAGCTAAAAAAATTTAAAAAAGACAAGCATTAGCATAGCCAATAGGTCTCGCCTTTGGGACCTTATAAGTGTTTAACCATGCAACAGTTAATGTTGCAGCACCAAGGATATTGTGCTGCACAACTAAATACTTATAAGGTCCCAAAGGCGAGACCTATTAGCTATGCCAATGCTTGTTATTACTTGACATTTGTTTAATTGTACGGTTGTTAGCACTTGTTTAATGCACATTCAGAAGAGCAACACATATTTAACAAGCATTGGCATAGCCAATCGGTCTCGCCTTTAAGTGTTTAGCCATGCTACAGTTGCATAACTAAATACTTATAAGGTCCCAAAAGCGAGACCTATTGGCTATGCAAAGCGGCCATGTGGCCGCGAAAGTGATCTCAATCAAACATCAAAGCGGCCGTGAAAGTAATCGCGTTAAAGCTTTTTGGAGCCCTCTCTATAAGTCTCGCCAGACCAGCGCATGCGCTGGGTCAGGCGAGACCTAAAAAGCATTGACAAAGCCAAAAAGGTCTGGCCTTGGCAAGCTGGTGTGACATAAATAAAAAGTAAAATATTTCTCCACCTAGATCAGACGATCACTATTAAGCACTGGTCACATCTATTCCCCGGTGTGTGCCCTTGTGAGAGGATTTGAGCTGTTGGGAGTCCCAAAAGAGCCATGCTATGTCTGTTAGGAGGTCTTTGATTACAGCCACCTGGCTTGGATCCACCTCTGAATTGTTGCTTTCTGTAAGCGGTCTTAAAAGTGGGGGAATGCAAACCACCCATATACGCAGCAATGACTGTATCCTTCTTAATCTCTGAGCATCTAGTCCAAATGAGGATCAAACAGGTGTCTGCCATTAAAAGGTACATTGAGGAGGTACTATTTCACCTTGAACCTAAACCCGGACACCGCAAGTCAAGTGTGTCTGCAAAGGAGTGCGCTTGTGCTAATACTCATCGCTGCCTGTCTACCGCTCTAAGGGCAAACCTAATATTAGCACTGCTAATAGTCTTACCCTCTGTGACCAATTCCTGTTCCCCCTTGTGGCAAGTACTTTATCAGGTACTCCATCAATTTTCTGGACTCCTTATCGGGTGAGGGTGCCTCTCCCTTACCATGAGCTGAAACCCTCTTACAAGCAATATGGGCCACCAGTGAGTCAGGAATTATTTGCCCCCTAATGTAAGCGGAGTCGTCTGGAGCGGACGTGTACGTTTTTTCTACTCTTGTGGTGACCACCTAAGCCTTACTGGCTCCTTAACATTTTCTGTTGCTATCCTCAACATGCCGTTACGCACTGGAAGATAGAGTACTATCCTCTCCTTTTACAGCCATGTAGGATAGGAATCTATGATTCTTAGTGACACAGAAGAAAAACTGAGCAATTGATGACGAGGGTTGACCCCATGCCCATTTATGCATCTATATAGCATGTATTTTCTTTTATGAATGCATGAAGCTGGCGAGACAGCTAGCGCTCCATCTCAGTTGATATATTCAAATCTTGCAATGAACAAAATAATGTGTAAAAGTTCATGTTGTATCTCAATTCCTCAGGTGCATCTTCTCCTTAGCTGCTCAGCCAAGTTAAATGTGATGTCTGCGTGGAATGTTGGAATGCTTGATGACAGAGAGACTGGAATGTTGGTGTGCCTGCTTGTGTGGTGAGACTGGCAGTTGGAGAGAGTGGGCTGAGCGGCAGAGATGCTGTTCCTGGTGGGTCCTGTAATATACTTCTACTAAACCAACCAATAAACCTTCTACTTCTGTTATACTTACTGGCTACCTCTGATCATCATTGAATCCAACCTATTTACATTACAACAATGGCGACGATCTGGAAGAAACCCTGCGTGCTTTGGCCACAAGACTACAGCAAGACTACAGCAAGTGAGGAAACTAACATATTTACAGAACTTTATTCTACAAGAAACTACTCAAAGCTAAGCAACTTGAAAAAGAAAGGAAAAGAACGCCCCCAAGGTCCCACCAGTGTCCTTCACCATCTGGACAGCCTACCCAGGGCGCTTCACATTCCTCATACTTATGGTTCTATACTTCAAAAGAAATTTGATACAGCGTTAATTAATATATGATAAAGACTGGCTTACTTTCAGAATCCTGCTTTCCGAACCGTGAACTTTAAAAAAAGAAAGAAAATGTTCCACGATTTTTAAAACTACTGGCTTCAGCAGTGCCTAGCTACGTGTCAAACATCTTGAGAAACTTGATGTTATTTATCTGATGTCAGAAGACACCGTTTATTTTTGCTCTGGCAAGGCTGCGGATATCACCATGGACATTAGTGTGGCATTAGATAATTATTTTAAGGTGTTGGAGACAGGCGCTCGTTGACTGACTGACGCGCTCGGCTGCTGGACAAGTGTTACGTGACCATGTATGGTGCTCTACCTATGTCTTAGGTGAGTTTTTGTCCGTGTTAGTATCTAAACTTTGAGCCTTGTTGAGGGGGTGAGCCGTTAGTAATGCGTGTTGCCGTTTGAAAATGTTGCGCGTGGCTTCCTCAGCGCGCTCGAACTCACCTGCGTTCCCTCGTGAAGTGTCTCTGCTTCCATGTCTGTCGGAGCTGCTCCTTGACGTTTGTCTGCACGGACGTACTGTGAGCCATCCGGCACTGCGTCATGCAGCGTGCCGCCATATTGCGTTTCCACCAGAGTTACTCACCTTAGCCATGCTGTCTTCTGCAGTTCATTCTGCGGTGCTTCTTCTGCCAACCACGTTTGGAGGACAATAAAGTTTTTTCTGGGAAAACACCAGGACATCGTATCCGGTTTATTCTCCTAATGCCTGTAAGCTTAGATGTTCGGCGGAAATCGACTAGTGCGGATTTATGGACAGTCGCTTTGGTAAAGGAAAAAAATCTTCTGAACTGATCTAATTATTTTTCAATGAGAAAGCAGAGAGCCAACAATTGAAGCACACAATGCCGAATGTTTCCAGTCTGAATGATTTGGTATCATTGCAGTGAAATATCCTTAAAAGTGGAACTACGGTGACAACGTTATTTATTTTAGTTTATTGTGTTATAATGGACATCGTATGCTATATTACAATGTTAGTGACATCTTACAGTTGTGTGTTGTTCACCCTTCATAATTTTACTTGATTATTACTGTTGATATTTACGTCTTTCCTTATTTGTTTTTACTGACTTAGATACTTTCAGGGTTTTATGCATTTTCTTCAGGGTATTTGTTGTTGGGAGCTGGTCTCCTTACTCTAGTTACATTCTTCAGTGGGGTAGTGCGCACACCCTTCACACTGATTTCACCCTACACAGTGTTACGCTTGCATTACCCTCTACATTGTTATCTTTCAGTGATTACTTGCGCAGTGGGGTGTACCCATCTTTTGTTAAAAGGCGCAGTGGGCAGTGTACCCACATTTTTCTTTAGAAACTAGTAACGGGCAGTGTACCCACCTTTAGTTTTAATGTGCGATGGGCTGTGTACTCATCTTTTATTTTAATGCGCAATGGGCAGTGTACCCATCTTAAGTTTAAGGCGCAATGGGCAGTGTACCCATCTTTTATTTTAATGCGCAATGGGCAGTGTACCCATCTTAAGTTTAAGGCGCAATGGGCAGTGTACCCAACTTTTATTTTAATGCGCAATGGGCAGTGTACCCATCTTAAGTTTAAGGCGCAATGGGCAGTGTACCCATCTGTTGTTTTAATGCGCTATGGGCAGTGTACCCATACTTGATTTAAAATGTGTAATGGGCAGTGTATTCATTTTGAGTTTTAATGCGCAATGGGCAGTGTTCCCATCTTTAGTTACAATGCGCAATGGACAGTGTATCCATACTTTATTTTGAGATTCATAAGGGGCAGTGTACCCATACGCAGTGAAATCTATATGTTCAATATTTTGTAACGTTTTTTCTATCGCCTTGCATTTTTTTTCTTACATCATTTTTTTTTTTTTTGCTTACTTTTACTTCTATATCACACTTTTAATTCCTTTATTGTCTATTTCTCTTTTTTTCTGTACTTTACTTGTATGATGCTATAATCGAGTGTTTAACACGCAGGTTTTACATGCAACGTTTTACATGCAATGGTTGAATTATTTCTATTAATTGTTTTCCCAAGGGAAGGGGATGTGCTATATCTTGAAGTTTTTCATGTGCTATATATTGAAGTTTTTCATGTGCTATATCTTGAAGCTTTTCACACTGTTTCACCCTCCTTTCATTCTAGTCACTTTCTACTACTTATTCTCATTTTTTTCTAACCTGTCACTAGTCTTTCATGCTTCCTCTAATGTTTATTGTGCGCAACGATGCAAGTACCATCTTTCATACTTTCATGCTGCAAGGTTGCAAATTATTGTTGTTTATTCTTCTCCAAAGAAAGGGGATGTGTTGTATCTCAATTCCTCAGGTGCATCTTCTCCTTAGCTGCTCAGCCAAGTTAAATGTGATGTCTGCGTGGAATGTTGGAATGCTTGATGACAGAGAGACTGGAATGTTGGTGTGCCTGCTTGTGTGGTGAGACTGGCAGTTGGAGAGAGTGGGCTGAGCGGCAGAGATGCTGTTCCTGGTGGGTCCTGTAATATACTTCTACTAAACCAACCAATAAACCTTCTACTTCTGTTATACTTACTGGCTACCTCTGATCATCATTGAATCCAACCTATTTACATTACAACAGTTCAGTATTGGTTTTGCTCTCCTATAAGGACAATTAGATTTTGTAGATATAAGGGAACTGAGATCCAAAAAGATATTAAAAGCCTCTTTTTCTGAAATCGACGACGATCGCAGAAAAGAACAAACCAGGTATGATGAGGTGCAATTCATGCTTCATGAACAATAAAGGCGCATTACATGATTTTGAAAGGCTTACATTTTTTCAAATCAGACAAATTGGAAGGGCCGTTGTTACAGTCATAGAAAGTGCTTCTTTATTTATTGTAATATTTCTAAAGTTTACTCTTGCTGAAACAGGGTGCCCTGGAGCTGTGCTGGCGAAAAAAGATTAGAAGGTGGGAGGATCAAGGCACTGAGGTGCAGGGTGCAGTAATAGCTTTAGTCTGTTCCTGGGTGAAAGAGGATTGTGTGTGGCTCTCAAATGAGATGGAGGGGGTTCCAGGCTTTTGCAGTAACTGCAGGGCCGGCTTTAGCACTAGTGGCACCCTGTGTGACAATGTTTGTTGGCGCCCCCCATAGACTCCCTCATTACCACCCTTTCACAGTGCCCCCTCAAGTCTCCATGATCACTCTCTCTCACATGTATTTAATTAGTTGTATAGCACCTCCTATACCAGTGTAGGGCATCAGAGCACTTTCCATCACACACACACTACACAGAGACAATCAATCATAGGTGTGTAAATCAGTGTATAGGAAATGTTATATAAGCCAGAAGACTACAAGGTGTAGGAGTCACATGCCATTCATACTGGTAGACATCTTAGTTTAAGAGTGCTTGGTCTGGAGAAGCACAGACTCAGAATTGAAAACATAACCCCATGGTTTGGGGTCACATTTAATAATAGGGATTTTTTACTCTTACCAAAATGAACCCTTTTTGAAACATTAGAATAATGAAAGACAGAGGAAAAATTATAATGCTCTAATCTATATCTTGCAGTTTGCATGTAGCTCTTTCACAGTTATTAGATCACTGTTCCATGTTAGGAGTTTAACATCTTCACTGCCAGTAACAAAAGGATCTCTCTGACAAAAGCACTGACTGATTTCAAATATAATGCACTTTCTGATCTGCATGGTACACATTCTTGGCAGCAGGTATATAAACCCTCTGTGCTACCATACAATGAGTTAAAACTTCCACTAGACAAAACTCCTTCTCTCTCAAGGAAGAACATTAGTCACTGTAGTTATCTTGACATTTGTATTGCTGTATGAGAATTGCCGGAGGCTATCAATGCAGCAGCAGGTGCTTTTAAAGCTATAAAATACTTCCAAGGACGGTGCACCCTTGAAGAGTCGGGCACCCAGTGCGGTGGCACCGGTCGCACTGCCCTAGAGCCGGCCCTGACAGACCCGGCCCACTTTAACCCCTGCCTATATGCTGTTTCTGGCAGGTCTCAAACTTAGATTCTTCACTCCTGAGGCGGAAAGCCGGGAGCATACATCGTAAATTGCCGCATTTTTAAAAATTTTAATAGTTGAGTGTTATTTTACTACTGTGTCTAGAATCATTTCGCCTACCTGGCAAAAGCATTTTTTACTCGCTCTGGGAGCCTGCTGAGTGCAAGCAGCGTCTCCCAAACGCCGACATACGCCCCCTGATCGCCGCCATTGACGGCATGCAGCGAGGCCACGCCCCCTCTCTGGCCACGCCCCCCCGCCCAGTTCAAATAACGCTGAATGAGAGCGCGATTTGATTGATTCTTCACTCCTGAGGCGGAAAGCCGGGAGCATACATCGTAAATTGCCGCATTTTTAAAAATTTTAATAGTTGAGTGTTATTTTACTACTGTGTCTAGAATCATTTCGCCTACCTGGCAAAATCATTTTTTACTCGCTCTGGGAGCCTGCTGAGTGCAAGCAGCGTCTCCCAAACGCTGACATACGCCCCCTGATCGCCGCCATTGACGGCGTGCAGCGAGGCCACGCCCCCTCTCTGGCCACGCCCCCCCGCCTCTCCCTCACTATAAAATGTACTACTGGAGGATGCGCAGCGGACGAGCGCAGCGGGAGCGCCGTTTGCGCGCCGAAGGCGCGCTTAAGGCAAGCTCGTCTGCGCTCGTCCGCGACGAGGACGCGACTAGCGCAGACATCTCTGCACAAATTTGCTCGCAGCCCCCACGCTATACGCGGGAAACCCTGATTAACCTGCGAGAATTCGCTCACGAAGGTAAGCTCATCTTTGATGACACCGCCTTTCCACTGCTTGACTTCACTCATAAGGGTCTGCTCCTGGGAGGCCTTCTGAATGTCAGATCACTGCCAAAGCATGCTAACGAAATTCATCTCCTCATAGAATCCCACCACCTGGATGTCCTCTTCCTAACCGAAACGTGGACTCACGCAGACTGCGACATTGAATTAGCATGGGCTTGCCCTCAAGGCTTCAAAATTTTGCACCTTCCCAGACCCAAAGGCCGTGGTGGCGGTGTAGGCATGATATATAGAGCCTCCTGGCACATTAATACCATAGACATGGACTCAGTTGCCGGGACTGAGCTCTTCGGCCTTTCCATAAACTGCCACTCCGGAGGCATCTTCACGGCAATTATTTGCTACCGACCTCCAGGGTCTTTCACCTTCCAACAACAGGAAGCGCTACTGACCACCTTCACGAACATGGCAACCTCCCATAATAAATTAATCATTCTAGGGGACTTCAACCTCTGGCCAAACGGGAGCCTAGACACCGGTCTAGAAAACCTCCTGCTCTCCTGCGAAAGCGTGGGACTCTACCAACTGGTTAAGCATCCTACCCACTCAGCAGGCCACCGACTTGACCTCATCTTTTCCAGTCATGGTTTAACACATTTGAACGACATTCTGCTCATGAGCTGGACAGATCATGCTCTTATCAAATTCTACATTACCACCACAAAAACTAGAAAGCTGAATAATAGCGCACCATCCGAATTTAATTATAGGGACTGGAAAGCTCTGGAAAAACTGAGTTCCACCACCACCGTCTTCAACGTAGAAGATAGCTTCTCCCCAATCAACCCGGTTGAAGACAACTACAGAGCCTTTTGCACGAGGATAGTATCCACCGCGGACTCTATTGCTCCACTAAAAAGATGCAAACCTAAAAGCAGAGCACCAGCCCCATGGTATAACGACTCCCTGAAAACCCTCAAATCAGCCTGCAAACAGGCCGAGAGGAAGTGGAGACAAGGCTACTGCGAATCAAACAAAATTAGCTGGAAAAACAAGCTCCTTGAATACAAATCAGCCATCGCAGAGAGCAAATCCACCTATTACTGCTCCACTATAGTCAACGCAGCAAATAGCTCCAAAAGCATCTTCCAGATCCTTGATAACCTTATCCACCCTGACTGTGCCAAGAAAACTATCCCCCCTTCTCAGACCCTCTGCGATAATCTCGCACAGTTCTTCACGAACAAAATTGAGACAATCATTCAGAATCTTGCAATTCCCCCTTTTCAAGATAATCTAAACTCCCCCGGAGCCGCTATTACCAACCTTGAGCCGCCGAGCCCAGGACACCTATCAAGGGAATGCCTACAGGCTCTCCCCCCTATCCCCGAAGCCGATTTCGAGAGACTGGCACAAGGAATCACTTCTGGGTCCCCCCTCGACCCATTGCCCCCTAAAACCTGGAAAGCGTGCGGAACTGAACTATTCCACACCCTCCGCAGGATCTGTAACCAATCTCTGGGCTGTGGATTTGTCCCCACCCCCTGGAAGCAAGCACTCATCACCCCGCTGCTAAAAAAACCCTCCTTGAACCCCGAGTGTCTATCCAATTTTCGACCTATATCGCTCCTACCCTTTCCAGCGAAAGTGGTGGAACGCCGGGTTAGCTCCTGTCTTTCGACACATCTTGAGCAGAATCACATCTTGGACGACTTCCAATTCGGTTTTCGCCCAGCCCATGGCACCGAAACGGCGGTGCTTACAGCCATGGAAGAACTTCGGATGCGTGCAGACAGGGGCCACGCAGTAGCCTTGATCCTATTGGACCTGTCTGCCGCATTCGATACGGTTAACCATATGATTCTGCTGAAGAGGCTCAGAGAGGCAGGGGTCGACGGCACCGCCCTGCTATGGTTCCACTCATACTTGAGAGATAGGAAACAGGCTGTGTCCCTCCCCCCTTTTCAATCCGCTTTTTCCCCAGTACCTCACGGTGTACCCCAGGGCTCGTCCATTAGCCCGATCCTTTTTAACGTTTATCTAAAACCACTGATCACGTTAATCAAATCCCACAGATTGAAAACGGTAAACTACGCGGACGACACCCAGCTCATCCTCTCCTGGGAGGGGGAGGATTCAATCCCCATGGAATCGTTCCATGATTGCTTAAGAGACACAGCCGGCTGGCTGCACATGAATTCCCTGCAATTCAATTCCTCCAAGACCGAGGTCCTGTTCTGCTCTGGGAGCCGGATTCCTCGCCTATTTCCTACAGAATTCTGGCCCCCGGAAAACCCAGAAAAACCACAGCCGGTCAATAGTGTCCGCAATCTGGGTGTTATGCTAAACAACAACCTCAGCATGGAAACGCAGGTAACTAAAACAGTCTCTACTTGCTCGGCCCTACTGCGTTCTTTACGTAAAATCATGCCACTACTCCCCGCCCAGGCCCGAGCACTAATAGTCAGGTGCACTATCCTTAGTCGCCTTGACTATTGTAATGCTCTTTTGCTCGAGTCCCCAGCTGTTCTACTGGACAGACTCCAAAGAGTCCAGTCGGCTGCAGCCAAACTGGCCCTTGGTTGGACCAGAAGATCCTCGGCCACAGCAGCCTTAGCCGAACTACATTGGCTCCCTTTGAAGCAGCGAATTGCTTATAAAGCACTCTGCCGTGTCTTCAAGGCACTACACGGAACGGGCCCCAGATCCCTACAAAAATTGTTTTCCTGGTACACCCCCACCAGAACTCTCCGATCCACCTCAGCCTGCCTTGTGTTGGTACCCAGATTTAACAAGGTAAGGACCGGAGGAAGATCCTTCAAAGTGGCCGCCGCCAAACTTTGGAACAGTTTGCCGGTCGACATTCGCCAAATTCCAAAACTCCTGCCCTTCAGAAAGCGAATCAAAACCTGGCTCTTCCCCAATCCCGTTCACTGCTAACTCCCTAATTAGCCTCCCGTCTCTTTCCTTCCTAAGGAGTGAGCTTCAGCGCCAGGATACCTGCCAGGTGACAGTTGAGCTCTACAAGTGTTTTAAATACATTTTTTTAAATAATAAGTCTCGTAGGTGACCCTCCCCCTACTCTCTCGGATTGTCACATCTGATCTCTTTGTTGACTTCTTTGTCCTACATTTAAATCATCATAGGCCGTCTCTCGTTAGCCTTAACACTGAAGGTTGAGGTTGTGCGAGCGTTTCTACAGAGCACATCACCGACTGTGGCTTCCAATGTGCCCCTGCCCGGTACAGCCTCCATCCAGCCCGTTGAACCCATGGCTTACATTTGTTACTGCAGCATTTCTTGCACCCTAAAAAACTTTAAATGAACTGTCTGCTACTGTGAACATCCATCCATCCGCCTATCTATCCATCCTTTAATCATCGTATGGAAATTTGTGTACTTTCCTCTTTCAGGCACTTTCAAATTGACAAGAACTAATCTTCGTGTGGTCCTGGGGTTCCATCCTCCATCCTGGGTGTCCGAGCCTTTTCAGTACTTACCGGATCTCAGACCCTGTAGCATCTACAAACGGACATTGTAATTGGTCCCTATCAGGCCTTATATTCATGTCCTGAACTTCAGAGGCAAGGAGACGCCATGATTTCTGAATGTCTGTGTGAAAACGTTAAGGTAATTCATATCAGCGATTTAATTGCTGTTTATTTTCCACATGCTTTTCTTAACCTTAATCTTGCACTCCATAAGAGTGTTTGCTGTTTCCAGCAGCATAGGTTTCAGTATTTCTTTTCCATGTAGCCTGTTACTCTTGTACAGCGCATTATTTGAACTGAGTCTCCTCCAGGTGTTTACATCAGGCCACGATTGAGAGCTCCGGAGTTGAGGCTGAAGGCACTCCGACCTTCTCACAGTGCCTGTTAGTGGGTCAGCAAGGTGCTCAGAATAGATGATCATCCAGTCCTTGGCCTCTCTGCAGAACCCACCTCACAATGTTCACTTATTCCAGTTGCAATTTTGATTATATGCAAATGGGTGTGAAGAAGGTACACAGTTGTCAAAATTCACAGTCTCGTAACTAAAACTTTTTCAATGTTAATAATTTACAACAAAATCACTGAAAATGCCAATAGTCCTGACTGGTTTTTGGTGTATGTCAGTTGTTGCGTTATATACCTGGATGAAAAAACAGAACGCTTAGAGAGGAACCAAAAGACTGATCAGGTAGCACACTATGGAAATCACAGAAATGTAGTTTACATGTTTACGCCACCCCATTAACCACATAGGCCACACTCCTTTCAGAGACCCACCCCCATACACTTTGTTTCATTAAAATTAATGCCCTGCATAAAGGGAACTAGTTGGTGCAACTAGCAAGGGACACACTACATGGAATGCAATGTTTTTTATCACTGGTATAAGAGATTGCAGATGAAACGGTCCCTAAAGGGACCTTTCAATGTCATAAAACAAATTACATTAGTGAGGTTTGTTGTTACTGGGGCGACTGTATCATCTTCCTGGTACGAGCCTGGAAAGGTTAACAGCTTAACGTCAGTGAGAGAGGGGACTTGGCCTCCTCTTTACCTAGATGGTGATACATGATGATGCCCATGGATATGAACCCAGAGGCAGGACTTAGCCTGTACCTAGGTGGTGATACATGATGCTCATGGACATCAACAGAGGAAAAGGACTTGGCCTCCTCTGTACCTAGATGGTGATACATCATGGAGCTGTGCTGAAAGGAGCTTTTGCATCTGCCGGCCGATGTCAACAAATTTCTAATAGGAATAAGAAATAAATAATCTTACACAGGGATTTATGGAAATAGGGTACCCAACGTTTGTCCAAGCGCGTTGAAGCCATGCCACACTTTGAAAATAACCAGTGAATATGTAATTTTTTCACATTTAGATGTGTTGTATTGAAAACAATCCCAGGCGGACAGGCTGCTAGGTTTCACCACTCCTGGACCCACACTGCCCGCACCAACATTAAACAAGAGAGACGCTACAAAGTCTCAGCGGGGAGACATAAAACATCGGAATCTGCCCGCTGAGGCCTGTCACCAGATGCCAGGCCGTTATGCGGATGGTGCACATGTATGGCATTTCAATAGGGCCGGAGGGGACATCAGTTGTGTATTCTGTGGCAATTTCTATGCATTCCCTCATCAGCTGCCACCAGCGACTGGCCATGGGCCACGGGCAAGGGCTGGCTGCCCTACAGAGGACACAGCTGCTCCGTTGTCGCCTCCATGCAAAGACAGTGAAAACAAGACAGCTACACCGACCCCAGAGCGCCAACAGCGCTTAAAGAAACATTACATCGAAACCAGATTGGAAACAGCGAGAGGCCACCAAGCAAACAGCAGGTCTGCAACCACCAGTGGGAAACTACCTTAAAAACAAGCATTGGCCGTGCAACAAGCAAGGCGTGCGGCGGCGACCGGGAGTTGTGTGCGCACACGCGCGAGCAAAACGAAAAAAAAAAAAAACACGCGAGTGGTATGCGCACACGCTGGGAGAGCGAGAGGAAAGCCAGATGGCGCCTCTGTTCGTGCCTGTGCGCATAACCACACACTCCATGCCACCGAAAAAAACTGTGGTTGGACTTTTAAAAGCCCACTCACTAAATGTCTCGCCAGAGCAGGGCATGCGCTGACTCAGGCGAGACCTAAAAAAGTATTTTGCAGAACGGATGCCTTTATTCGGTTAGCTCAGATTTTTGATAGATAGGTTTCAATACTCTCCTGCTTAAGGCAGGTGTCTTAAAGTTAGTGGAAGTCTGTGTTTATTTTACATTATCATCATCCGATTGCTGATAGCAGGACCTGATAATAATCAGCAAGCACTCAGTCAGATTTATGACCCAGGTTGGGGCACAGAGGTTGAGGACTGGATTACTGTCAACTCAGTATTGGAGCATGAGAACACAATGTTTCTGAATGCCTTTAAATGGGAGAAAATTCAAATGAAAAGTTACCTTAATGATTAAGTTAACTCTTCATTTTTATTTGTTACCATTTCAAAGTGTTGCATTTACAAACAGCACACTTCTTGCTCCCAGGCAGTGACCAATAGATACTGTGCCATATTTATAACTGAAAAAATACAGTCTCTTTTTTCAAATGCAAAACAATTTAAAGTGAAGAAAAATATTTCTATGAAACATTAAGTCTTAATCCACTTTCAATTACGTCTTAATGTTTTATGAAGCATGTTTCTTCACTTTAAATTCCTCCCATTTAAATAAATGGCTTTATTTTTCTGTTATAAATATGGCACCGTGTCTACACGCCACTGGAAGGAAGATGCCAGTTTGTAAATGTGACATTTGGAAATTGGAGACAATTTAAAATGATGGGTTTTATGTAATCCATATAAACATAGTTCACTCTTTAGTTTAATTTTCTCCTAGTTCAAAGTGTTGCCTTTACATAAAGTAGGCAGCTTGCTCCCAGTGGCTGGTAGACACAGTAGCATATTAATAACTGAAAAATACAGCCATTATTTTATGTGGGAAAAATTTAAAGTGCAGAAAATGTCCATATTATGAACATTTTTCTGCACTTTAAATTTCTCCCATTTAAAAAAACGGTTGTATGTTTGTGTTATACATGTAACAGTGCCACATATGGTAAAAGGCATGTCATGTGCCACAAGTACAATCAACTGAGGATTGGTGCTGCCTTGTGGTGCTGTAATATCCTATTCAACACTAAGTTTGTACTTAATCTGTCTATATGCAGCTTTCTTTGAGTATGTTTATGTGCCTATGTCCTTGGCTAACTCAATAAAATTTGTTTAAAAAAAAAAAAGTACAATCAACTGAGGCTCTCAGTCACCCATACTCATATATTCCATTCATATGGACACATGTTCATACATCCCCAAAGACTACACTCCTACTGACGCACATGGCAGCCCTATTATAGTTCTCCTTGTCAAAGTATTTTGTTCAAACCATAGTATCTGGCTCTGTGGAGGTTAGACTTAAAGTCAATGAAACTGGGTGTGGGGGTGTCTGGTAACAATGCACGAGTTGCTTAGCCTTCAGTAACTCACGATGATTTTCACTGATCAAAAGTAGCTTTCACTACAAAAAAAGTTGGATACCCCTGGCTTAAGGTTTGGATTCCCGACTGAGAAGGGATAGGAGTTTAAAATTAGTAGCCGATTGCTGCTAAGTCGTTCAATATCGGGTGCAGTGTACGTCGTCTAACATTCATAGAACATTTAATTAGTCAGAAAAATATTGTTAACATATCAGGTAGCACAAAGAAGGAGGCCTGGGCCCAGGCTGTGTGTCTGGAAATAATGATTTTAGGTTTTTCTTCATAATTATAGTGCCCACTGACCAGTGGTTTCAAAATAAGTGAAATGCTAATAAATAACCTATAACACTATGTATATCTGCACATATATAATATATATGCCGCTGCACAAAGTATCTATAACATTGTTGAGTTGCAGGGACAGGCAATGACTAAAGGGAAGCAAAGACTCGAGACAGTGATGATGCCCCTCCCCTCCCTCAGCAGTGGTTATAAATAGCATATTATACTGTGCACATCTGTATTTATGGTTTATGCCATGCTATAATTTATGTGCATTTGTTTTAAGAAAATGTATTTAACCATTCCATCGGTGAACAGAATAGTCATTCATTGTCGGTCTATATAAATTAAGGTAACTTTTTAAATATATATATTTTTTTGGATAAATGAGTTTTATTCTTTTTCAAGCACATATAAAACATATTCAGGCTAACGGTATCTCAGACATTACCACATTTCATAAACACACAATAGTCCAGAACTAGTCCATGATATTCCCACCATTTGCCCCATATCTTGCTATGTTTTTGTGGGCAACTCCTAGCATTTCATTTCTTTTCTTTAAGCTTTATTCGGCACATATAAATGACCATAAAAGCACAAACATAAAAAACAACAATACATTTTAAAGGACATTACAACTAAAAAAATGTACAACTAATAATTACAATCAATAATTCATGAGTCAATTCATATCATTTACATAAACATATGGAATTGATAGTCAAAATTCATTAAAACTCATACTTTTCCTGGAGTTGATGCACTGATTTTAAAATGTAGCAGTATAAAAACAAGTATCTGCCGATTGCAAATTAAAAATTAAAGCCATAGCATGTTTAACTGTATATACTCCGTATTTAACAAACAGGGGTTTCAAAAATGCTATACGAAAGCTCGTATACAGTTTGCAAAACAGCAGAAAGTGCACAGTGCTCTGTGTAGATACATCATCACACCTACATGGCCCAATCGGATATTTCTCAATATTTGGATGGGCTACTAAACAATGTGCCATCCCAAATCTTAGTCTGGTTAGCACGAATTTGTGTGAATGCCTAGTCACCATAGTTAGGTAAGATGGAAAACCCTCCACTAAATTATATCTATTATAAAAAATGACAGTGGACAATGATCCGGTTGCGATTGCTCGCTTCCTTTACACGTATGTCAGGAATATTACTTTTCATTTCTGATTTGGAGATCATTGATGCTGCGCTGGGATCATTTAAAATATTCAAGTTAAAAATGTCTGAAAAACAGACAACAACATATTTAACCCAGGGAATATCTCGATATTTGTCCAAACGTAAACAATCATCAACAATAGATCTAAGCCAAAGCCAAAAAGACCGCCAAATCATCAGTGGCCTAAGCGATAACAGATCAGTTAGGTAATTGATGGCTAGTTCTCGGTGGCTTAGTTCAGTTGAAGCTGAGGCGGGCAAAAACAGGAGCTTTTTAAAAAACATATTTTCCGCTAGCTGTAAGTTGTGAACACAGCTATAGCCCCATATTCCTGCCCCATACAGTGCTATAGTCACACATCTAGCTTGGTAAATCTTGAGCATATCCCTGGTACGGCGGTCCCCAACCTTTGCAGCAAATCTGTATATACCATGGGCATTCTTTACCATTTTGTTCCGGATATTATTAAATTCATTATTCCACTTCCTGTCGTTAGAGAAGGTAATACCTAGGTAACAAAATTTGTCCACCTGTTGCACCTTTTCGCTATCTATAAAAAAGGCATTTAGCATTTTAGCTTTAGCCCCACAAGTCATAGTGTACGTTTTCCCCTTATTAATTAATAATTTTCTATCTTTGATAAAGGAGGAAAAACCATCCATTAGCCGCTGTAGTCCAATAGGGGTTCTAGAAAGTAAAACAGCGTCATCGGCGTATAATAACACCGGCACCGGAACACCATTGATCTGGGGGGCATCAGCATTAACTTTTTTTTAAAATAGCATCAATTCCATTAATAAATAAAATAAATAGGAGGGGAGCCAAAACACAGCCCTGCCTAATTCCTCGTTTAACACAAAATTTTGGGGTACATTCTCCTCTAGTTCCAAAGCGTACACTGGTTTTCAATTTCTCATATAGCCTAGCGAGAAAGAAAATTATGCCTTTTGGTGCTCCTAGCTTTAGCAAGGTTAGCCACAGAATAGAATGATCTACCATGTCGAAAGCACTGCTCAGGTCTGCAAAGCAGAGATGCAAGGAGCCTGGTTTCGCTTAAGTATATTTCCCGATCAGTAAATCAAGATTGATGCACTGGTCGAGCATACCCCGGCCCTTCCTAAATCCATACTGGCTCTCGGCCAGTATGCCATCCTGCTCAACCCATTCCTCTAATCTCACGAGCATGACTCTGCTCATGACCTTGACTGATGAGTCAAGGAGAGAGATCGGGCGATAATTCTTAGCGTCAGACCTGCTTCCCTTTTTATAAATTGGCATAATAATCGATTCGCCCCAGGTTACAGGAGCCTCGGCACACACAGCTGTATTAAAAACAGTAACCAAAAGAGGACCCCAAACATCTGGTGCAGCCTTGTAAACATCTATAGGTACCCCATCCGGGCCCTGGGCTTTCCCTCCTTTACTAACACGTATGCCATGTTCAACCTCACTCACAGAAATGTCCAGGGGCAAAACAGCCCACTTATTAGGCATCAGTGACACTGTTAGAGTAAAAAATGCTAGAGAAATGGGCAATCCATCCCTCACTTGATACATTAGAAGTCAGCTCGGTTATTTTTTCATCCCTTAGAAAGGACGAATTAACCGTGGCCCAAAATAAGGTGCAATTCGATAACTCTGCTGCTTGGTTAAGGGAGTCCCAAGCCTGTTGCTGTAGTTCACGCTTCCTCTGCTTGAGCACACATTTATATTCCATTCTCAGTTTAATTATCAGCTTTTTGTCCCTGGGCTTTACTGCTAATGCCAGCTTGAGGGCAGTTAATGTGGAAGTACAATGGGGATTGAACCAACCCGGTCCATTCCTACGTTGCCCGCTATTACGCCCAGTGAACTTGGCATCAATAGCTTTATTAATTTTATTAAAACAATATAAAACCTTCTCAGAATCAGAACTATTTTCTAAAATAGAAACTATGTCCAGCAGGCTCTCCTTAATTATGGAGCTAATTAATTCATCAGCCCTTTCACCTGTCCATCTTAGCCTTACACCATTAATCCTGTGTGATTCTACATTAGTAATTGTAATTCCTACATCCATCGAACTACATACCCAAAGAGAGGTGTCCAGAATGATGCGGTTATGGTCACTTAATGTAGTTACTTCAATTCTGTGTGGGTCACAGTAAGAGATAATGTTAGAAGATATGATCACATGGTCAATGACAGAGCTGGTATGCCAATTTTTAAAGGTGGGAATGGATAAACCATTAACATCTTTACAACACTCCACTTTTTCCAGGTCATAACAGCCCATGAGCTTGTGCAATGCTTCCCTATAACTGCTATGCCCGAAATGCAGGACATCCCAGCCAGCATTATTAGTAACCCCACAGACCTTTTGTGTAGACAATTCGCACAATGTAGTATTAAAATCCCCTACCCAAATAAAGTCAAATACAACATTCTCTTCCAAACATAAGTTTTCAATAGCACCGGCTAAGTCAGTTACTACTTTGACCCGGGTACCATCAAAAATATTGTTGTAATAGTTAATCAATAGTATATTATGGTCTTTGTCCTCGACAAGCCAAAGGATCTGCACAAGATCACCTACAGGTATATACTTTTTAACCACAATGGGGCGACAAATCGTTACAAGAGTAAGGAGGCCCCCTTTAGCTCTACCTATACCTCCTCCCAATGCCGGTAAATTATAGGAGACGAATCCCTCATAATTAACTTCATCTTTACACCATGTTTCCTGGAGACATAGGATATCATGGGCATTAATAAACGTTAACCATCCCGGGTCCCTCTCCTTCGATTTCAACCCTGCCACATTCCAACAAACAATTGTAATGCCTTTACCCCTTACACGATCGCTATCATGCATCAGGCCGTTATTTCTTCCCCCATTCTCATTCTGATTTAAATTACATGTGTCCCCACATTCGGACAGTGCCCTGACATCCGCCACCGATTTAGTATCTGTTATAATGGTGATCTCTTGAGCCACAATATTATCTTTACAGGCAGCCACATAAGGGCTAATAGTCTCCTGGGGAAGACACTGTCCTGCCTGATTAAGTCAATCATTTGCATCCAGAGAATTTAAAGGCTGGAATCGATTTTGCATTAAAATGTCAGGGTATGGCCTATGTGTAGCTGGGCAAAATCTACTTCCTCTACTCTCACAAGGGGCAATATTGAGGTGACTATAGAAGAAAGCAAGCGAGCGGGCACACACATTATTATCAGTAATTGGTAGTGAGGCAGCTCTCAGTAATACAGTGGCAGCATGTTGAGGATGTTTAAAGTTTATAATAACACAGTCTCCCCTAAAACTTTTCTTAGAACTCCCTATCCAATTAACCCTTCTAGTAGTCAAAACTTGGTCAGAGAATACAGTTGGGAATCCACAATGTCTATGCAACCAGGAAACCGTTTTATTTTTTAAAGACTCGTGTGTTTCCTGGTAATTCCCATTCTCGACAGGGGGGACATTAGTTAGAACTACCACATATGGTGCGCAATCAGGGGGTAAATTAGTGGCACGCATTCGCCTTACCTCAGTCCAGCCCTCACTTCTATCGGGTGTTGCTACAGCCTGACTATCATTACGGGCTTGGAACTAGGCAGACGGGGCATTCTGTACAACATTCCCACTAATACCTATACCTATACCTCCCCCAGATGGGGCAACCTGAGTATCACAATTACTTGTTAATGGAGCTGGTAGGCTACCCACTTCCTCCACAGACTTTTTAAGTAGACCACCTAATCTATTGACCTCTGCAGTTAGCTGATCGATTTTTGCCAGAAGAGGTTTAATAATACCCTTAATCTTTAAATCAATAGTACTTACTAAGTTTTTAATTTGTTCAGCATCCAATTTAACAGCATCATTACTTGCCGTAATATCCCCGTCCTTATCCAGGTTCTTAAGGGGGCTAACTGCTCTTTTTCTTACAGGACGTAAACCCCCGCGTTTGGTCTGCGCTTTCCTGCATGCTCTGACCACTCTAGGCACAGGGCTCAGTAGGTGCTGCACTGTGGGTTCTGTAGAATCATCTAGGTCAACTAGGGTGGAGGTATTCTGCTCAGGCATTTCCCTAACAGAAACATCAAGATTATTATAGACACTACTACTGTCGTCCAATACCAATGAAACAGATGGGGGTTGCATAATAGGTGGAGGGGAGGAACTACTTAGCCCTAACGACTCTCGCCTCTTACTATTAATTTTGCTCACAAACTTCAATAAGTAGTTATCCAAGGTGTGAGGCATTGGAGGGGCCTTTTGCTTTGACATAGTTAACAATGAACAATGATCAGTAAAAGAACCGATTAAAGCTTTTCCGAATTACACACAATTGACAAACCGCCAGCTATTGGCACAGGGTTTTAAATAAACACTATATATATACACAAAGTTCAAATAATAAGACCTCACTGTATACGGGGCACAAAGTCCAACAGCATGTGGGGATCAGAGTCTAAGCCCCAGCCCTGTCGCGTCCTGTCGCGTCCTGTCCTGGACTGTCACAGACTGTCCGCCCTTTGTCCGGCTCCGTCTCGCGCTGCGTTCCGCGCTGCGTAGACCGGAGGCTGTTCTTATAGGCCGGTGGGGATGGGGCGGGTCTCAGCACAGGTGCGCTGGTGCACGGACTCCTGGTCCTGGGAGTCCCGTGCGTCTGTGCCTGAATGCCCCCAAAGATGTTTGCGGTCAATTGCAGCCTTCAGCGTTTGACCCCGCAGTGGAAAACAGCACCTCCGCTACCGTTCACTTCTCCTACGAAGCGGGACCCGCGCCAGCGGGTCCGGCGAGGAGTTTTACAGGCCGGTGGGGATGGGGCGGGTCTCAGCACAGGTGCGCTGGTGCACGGACTCCTGGTCCTGGGAGTCCCGTGCGTCTGTGCCTGAATGCCCCCAAAGATGTTTGCGGTCAATTGCAGCCTTCAGCGTTTGACCCCGCAGTGGAAAACAGCACCTCCGCTACAGTTCACTTCTCCTACGAAGCGGGACTGTGCACATCTGTATTTATGGTTTATGCCATGCTATATTTTACGTGCATTTGTTTTAAGAAAATGTATTTAACCATTCCATCGGTGAACAGAATAGTCATTCATTGTCGGTCAATATAAATTAAGGTAACTTTTTAAATATATATTTTTTTTGGGGATAAATGAGTTTCATTCTTTTTCAAGCACATATAAAACATATTCAGGCTAACGGTATCTCAGACATTACCACATTTCATAAACACACAATAGTCCAGAACTAGTCCATGATATTCCCACCATTTGCCCCATATCTTGCTATGTTTTTGTGGGCAACTCCTAGCAATATATAAAGGTTATTCTTGTTGAGCGCACCAGTCCACCCCAGCCCGACATTCTGCAATTGAAGGAGGATGCAGGGATTTCCTTTCACGAGCAGTGTCGCACTTGGAAACCAACGAGGTTACCCCAATGACTGTGCGCTCCGCCGTTGGACCACCGAGGTCTACTAGCAAGCATAGCAGTGTTCCTATAGGAGAGACGACTAGAAGCCGTTCAAGCACTTATGACAACTCTTGTTCAATTCTGCACCAATATCGGGTTATCACAGGACAAGAACAGACCACATGAAAATAAATCAGCATTAGGTGTGGGACAATCGGAAGCAAGTGGCTTGGGAAACCTTACCGGCCCTTTGGAGCCACAGGAGGAACATGTGGGTGAGGTGGAGATAATTAAGTTGGGTCAACCTGAGTGTAGTGTCCTGCAGGGACAAGTAAAACACGGACACTCTGGGTGGTATGGAGCTCCTTTATTTCCGTCCACACTGTATCCCAGGTATCGGCTAACTGCCGTTCCTGGTCCCCGGCTCCTCCCTTTTCCCCCGTCCTCGTTTCCCCTCGGCAGGGTCCTAGTGCCCCTTACATCATTACATCTCCCCCCTTTGTAAACAACAAAAATAGAAACAACAAAAGAAAGTATTTTCTTTTTACGTTACAGTTCTTCAATCAGGCGAGATGGTTTCTTTATTGTCCGCTGGGGGCGTGATTGATGATCGGTACTACCTCGCTCATGTTCGCCAGTCATTTCCATCAGGGCCTGACTGCAGCGAGGCGGTGTCTCAGGTTCTCTTTTATCAACTCGCAGTTCAGTTAGTAGTTCCTTGACATTCGGGCTGCACATTCCTAGTGACTCGTCTTCCGTCAGTTTCTGCAGTGATCATAGTCCCTTTCTGTTGCACCACTTTCAGTGGAGTTTCGTGGTATCTGCAGTCAGTCTTTCGGTGTTGCTCTTGTTGCGCTAAGACCCAATCTCCTTCTCTGATTTCCGCGGGAGAGGCGTGTCGCCGTTCATCCACGTAGTCCTTCATTTTCTCTTTCTTCAGCCTGTCTGTGGCTGCAATATCTTCATGGTCAGAGTCGCGGTATTGTTCACTCGCGGGGGCAACTATCATTGGTAGTCTAGTGCGCGCTGGCCGTCCTAGCATGAGGGTGGCCGGACACTTGCCCGTGGTGGAGTGGGGTGTGTTTCGATAGGCTCTTAGTAATTCGTTTAGTGCTGTCTGGACGCTCTTTCGAGTGAGTTCCGCCTGTTGGATTGCTTTCTTGATCGTGGGACATGAAACGTTCAATCAGCGGCCATGGTGGTGTGATCTTCCGGTGTTTAAAGTTGAGGTGTTGGGCGAAATTGGCGAAGTCGTGGCTGTTGAATGGGGGCCCGTTGTCGGATTTCACCACTTGAGGAATGCCCCACGCAGCAAAGACTTCCTCTAGTATTGATATGGCGCTGGATGCTTTTGTGGATGTGCATAGTTGTGCAATGGGGAATCTGGAATATTCGTCCATGATGACCAACACATATTGACCTGACTTGAATGGCCCAAAGAAATCAATGGCAACGTGTTGCCAGACGCCCTCCGGTAGTGGAGACATTTGTAGTGGTGCCGGGTGATCTGGACGGCTCACCAGTTGACATTGTGGGCAGTCCTTCAGTGTTGTTTCCACCATTCGGTCCAGTGTTGGAAACCAGACTCTTTCGCAGAGTGCTCTTTTCGTTGCTACTATGCCCCGGTGTCCTTCAGGTGCTAAGTTTATGACCCCTTGTCTTAGTTGTCGTGGTATCACAATTCGCGTGTCCCTTAAGATGAGACCATTGGTCACTATGGACAGTTCTTCATGGATGTGCTAGAACGCTGCCATCTCTTGGTCATTTTGTTCCTTGGTGTGCGCCTATCGCTAGCTGTTCGTTTGTATCCTGCTTTTTATTTCCTGTAGGGTGACGTCAGACTGTGTCGCCTCGCAGATGGCTTCCAGCGGGACTGCAGGGGGCCTAGCCTGATCTACCATGAAATTAATGTATTCGTCCGCGATCGATTGCTCGCATCGGCTCGTCTTGGTCGGGTGTCTGGACATATAGTCGGCAGGGTTTTCAGCTTTTCCGGGCTTGTGTAAGATGGTGCACGTGTATTCTTGTAGCCTGGGGCCCCATCTCTCTATCCGTGGCGGCATTTTTGCTCGAGGGTTTCCAAATATTGTGATCAGAGCCTGATGGTCAGTGACCAGGGTGAAGTGTTTTCCGAAGATGAATATGTGGAAATGTTCACACGCCCATACGACAGCCAAGCTTTCCTTTTCTGGCTGGGAATATTCTCTCTCTGTGTCTGTTAGACTCCTGCTGGCGTATGCTACAATGTGCCGTCGGTCCTCCTCTCTGTCATATTGTGCTAAGATTGCTCCTAGCCCCACTGGGCTGGCGTCCACTGTGATCTCTGTCTTTTTTTTTGGATTGAAGTAGGCCAATTTGTTAGCCGACTCTACCGCTTTCTTTATCTCTCTGAACGCCCCTTCACAGTGAGTGGACCACAGGAACGGCTGCCCTTGTTTGGTGAGTGTTCTCAGGGGGTGACTTATTGTGGCATATTCTGGTATATATCTGGAGCAGTAGCTGGCCATGCCTAGGAATGAATGTACGTCGCCAACGTCCTCTGGGTTCGGTGTGTCATTTAGCGCTGCTACTTTTTCAGGATCTGGCTTCATGCCATTTCCGGAGAATATGTGTCCAAAAAATTTCAGCGTTGGTTTGTGGAATTCACACTTGTCCATGTTGAGTGTGAGGTTTGCCTCCGTCAGTGCATGATAAACCCGATCTAGCGCTCTGTCATGTTCTTGAGTTGTTGCTCCGTATACCAGGATGTCATCGCTATAATTTAGTACATGTGGCACATGATGAATAGTTCTTCTTATGGCTTCTTGAAATATTTCTGCTGCTGAGGACATCCCAAAACTGAGTCTTTTGTATCGGAACAGCCCTAGGTGCGTTGAGAACGTCGTAATGTATCTGGACCGCTCGTGCAGCTCTAATTGGTGATATCCTTTGTTGAGGTCTAGTTTTGAAAATATTTTGCTCCGTTGAGTGACGTGATCATGTCACTGATGTGGGGGCCTGGGAGTCTCTCTCTCTCTATCGCTGTGTTGGGTGCTCTCATGTCCACACACAGGCGGACTTGGCTTGTCTCTCCTTTCTTTGGGACTACTACGACCGGGGAGACCCATGGGGTGGGCCCATCAGTTCTCTCTATGATGTCAGCCTCTAGTAGATCCTGTAGCTCCTTCTCTACTGCTTCTTGCAGGTGGAATGGGATCTTTCTGTGGTGTTGGGCCACTGGTGTGATTTGTTCATTGATGTGCAATCTGACTTGGCAGTTTTTCATTTTTCCGAGACCTTGGAAGAGTTTGGGGAACTTTTGAATGACATCTACTTTGTCATCCACTTTGTATAGTATGTCCATCAGCTTTAGCCTTTCTGCAGTGGGCAGACATAGCAAACTGTCTGCCTCCGGCCCTTCAATAACGTGAATGTAGGCTTGTATCGTGCGATCGCGATACGATAGATCCGTTGCGAACTTCCCAAGACATGGCAGTGGTTTCTTTGACATCCACGTGTACACCTGCACATGGGCGTCGACTAGTTTGGGAGGCGGCCGCATTCATTGATATTCCGCTACTGGTAGGTAGTTTAGTGACGCCCCACTGTCCAGTACGAACTTGGTGCGATGAGAGCCAACTCTGAGGTCTAGTCGTGGGTATTCTTTTAGCCGGTCACGAACAGCCACGAAGTGGATATATTCGTTTCGGTCTTGGGGGATGGGTGAGAGGGAGCTGGATTCTCTCAATGACGACCGTCGAGACTGCCAGGTCCGGCAGGAGTGACAGCTCGATTGTGACGACCCTGTGGATGAGTCTCGTTTGTCCTGAACTGCTCTGACGTGATGACGACTGCCCGAGGGATGGTGTTGCCGGGGCTGTCTTCGTTGGTCATCTTTGTGTGATGTGCCGCACATGCTTTCAAAATGGTTGCTCCTGCCACATTTCCAACATTGTTGTCCTAGTGCAGGACAAGCGTCTGCGTGCGGGAAGTCGTATCTGCACCTGTAGCATTTCAATTGTCTTTCTGATCGTTTCTGAGTGTGGTTCGCGCTTTGGCGTCAGTTGCTTGACGAGTGGTATTGCTTCTTGGATCTGGAGGAGCGCACTTGAGGTGAGGACCGTCAATGCGCTTGTCGAGACTGCATTCTGAATGCCTGTTCACGCTTTTCACTTCTCCTGGCTTCCATTTTCTTTGCGTGTTCATCTGCTTGATCCTCAACTCTTGTCATTTCTTCAACCTCTTCTAGCGGGTAGCTTTTCTTTAGCAGTTTGCGCCTCAGCGGTTCTGATATTCAGCCTTCTATTATCCTTAGTCAGAGGGCATCTTCGGTGGAGAAATTGTCAAACTTACAGTATCTTGCGAGACGTCTCAGACGTGTGATAAACGCACCCATTTGTTCACCTCTTTCCTGTGACGCTAGGTTGAAAATGTATCGCTCATAGTCAACATTTTTTTTGTGTAGGAATTTGCGGTTGAGTGCGTCACAGACTTTGTCATATGAGCTAACGGACTCAAGTGGCAGTTCTTTTATTATCTGTCCAACTTCTTTGCCGACCAGATTCTTGAGGGCAATCATTTTCTGTTCCAGGTTTGTTACATGAGACTCTTTCATGAAGTCCGTGAAGTCTTCTAGCCATTCTTGCCACCGCAGGCCCATGCCCCTGCCCGATTCAAGAGTGAGGGGCTCTGGAGGGCTTAGGAACGAAACTCCCAGCACACCCATGGGGGCCGCAGCGCCATCCATTATCTCGTTGTTTGTTGCGCGTGTCGGTGCTTGTTTATCCTGTTTGTTGCACTCGCCAGTGCTTGTTTACTATGTTTGTTGCACTCGCCAGTGCTTGTTTGCTATGTTCGTTGCACTTGCCAGTGCTTGTTTGCTGTGTTCGTTGCACTCGCCAGTGCTTGTTTGCTATGTTCGTTTCACTCGCCAGTGCTTGTTTGTTATGTTTGTTGCACTCGCCAGTGCTTGTTTATGATGTTTGTTGCACTCGCCAGTGCTTGTTTATAATGTTCGTTGCACTCGCCAGTGCTTGTTTGCTGTGTGCGTTGCACCTGCCAGTGCTTGTTTACTATGTTTGTTGCACTCGCCAGTGCTTGTTTGCTGTGTTTGTTTCACTCACCAGTACTTGTTTGCTAGTTCAGGTGCTCTGCATGACTTCAAGATGGCCGCCGAAGATCCCTGACAGGGGATTGGCTAACACTGCCTGACTTCAAAATGGCCGCCGCGAGAATCTCGTGTGCAACGAGATTTGGCCTTTTCTTCACCGGGGAACTATATTATTTATTCACGCTCTCTCTCACTCACCGCTTGTCAGTTTCAATCGGCACTTTCTCCGGCCAGGCACCAGGTGAGGCAGCTCTTTCTCCGGCTCTGGTTTTTTTCTTTTTTTTTTTTTGAATGAAGTTACCGCCGGGGTGGGCTCCCGGCGTGTAGGCAGGCTCTAACCCTCAATATGTGCCACAGGCACACGCGGTGTGGCGGGGCGAGCTCCGGGCAGTTTGACGCACTCCCGGATGGCTGGGGTGGGCTCCCAGCGCGCGAGGACGATCGCGCTGTTCTTTACTTGCTGCGCGCTTTCCGGCTCCACCACGCAGTTAGCTGCTTCCCTTTCCCAGGGGCCACACCACATTAGCCTTCTTTCGCGTGTTTTTTGTATCTGAGTATCCCACCGTTCATCGCCAGATGTAGTGTCCTGCAGGGACAAGTAAAACACGGACACTCTGGGTGGTATGGAGCTCTTTTATTTCCGTCCACACTGTATCTCAGGTATCGGCTAACTGCCGTTCCTGGTCCCCGGCTCCTCCCTTTTCCCCCGCCCTCGTTTCCCCTCGGCAGGGTCCTAGTGCCCCTTACATCATTACACTGAGGTGTGTTGAAATACCACGTTCTTGGAGCCATCCTAGCCTCTCTCCATTCTGCATCATCCAGTTCACCAACCCATGTCTCCCATTGCTGTTATAGAGTAGCAACTCGGTTTGGGACATTAATGAAGAAAGTATGGTATATCTGGGAAATGGCACCTGGGCAAGCTTACCCATTAGTAGTTTGGCTTCAAGGGGACTGAATTCAAGAATGTCAGTTTGGGGGATGGGGAGTGTTAGCTGTATGTGTCGTAATTGCAAGTACTTGTGAAAATGAGTATGGGAGAGTTGGTACTGTTCTTATATCTTGTGGATGGAACGTCTGTTTGTGACTACCGGACCAGACACATCCCCACGATGGGTGATCTCTATCCTATCCTATTTTGTGAATTGCTCCAGTCTTGTGGTGTAGTGCAGCTACTTACCTTGCCATAGGTAGGTCATCTGTGTCAATCTACAGTCCCAGCCACGAGACTTAGTGCCGCCCTTCAGCACAAGAGGACCACAAAAGTGATCTCTGAGAGAGAGTACCAGATAGATGCTCCGTACAAAAATCCTATAATCTTTTTCAGTCCTAGGTGGGCCAGTTCTCCTCAGTAGGCTAGGCATCCCATTCTCTGTTTAGCCAGTCATTGATACCAACCAACTGTGAGGCCCTGTAATAGCATTGTAGATTTGTCACCCCCGTTTTCTCCATCGTACAGAGATTGGTGGCAGTTAGCAAAGGCAATACAGTGATGATAGCCCGCCTATGGGAAGGAGCTACGCGTGGAATTAAGGCTTTTAAACCATTGATTGGTTATCGTATGAGGGAACATTTGGAACCCATACAGAAAGCGAGGCAGTATCAGCTTCTTGAAAAGAGCCACCCATTCCAAAATGTGCGGTGGAGGCGCACCCATTTCTTAAGATCTTTTTTCATTTTGGTCAAGTGGGTGTCAAGTTAAGGCTCCATGCTAACTCTGGGAGAAAATAAATATGTATACCCAGCTAGTGGAAGGTTAGGTGGCATATTGGAATTTCAGACTGCTAAGGAGACACTTGAATCACCTCTCACTGGGCAAAGCGGAAATGTTGTTTTATTCACGTGAAGTCCAGAGGCCTCTTCATAGATGTCAAGTAGCGCCAAGAAATGGAGGCCTGAGGCCTGCGGATTAGTCAGAAGAAGCAGAACATCGCCTACGTACAACCAATTCTCTCCTTGGGTCTGTCCTCCCAGGACCACCCTTGGATTTGGGCATTACATTGTATGAGCCGTGCAAGAGGCTGGGTGGCAAGGGCAAAGTAGAGGGGGGAGAGAAAGGCAACCCAGGCAGGTGCCTCTGCAGATCAGGAAGGGAGTTTAGATTGAACCATGTATTTGGACTTGTACTGAAGGTTGGGAGTACAGAAGCTTGGTAAGTTTCGAAAGTGCATCCATAGCCCAGTTTGTTCCAGGACACAGTTCAAGAGAGACCAATCAACTGTGTTGAATGCCTTCTCAAAGTCTACTATGAATAGGGCAGGGGGATGTTGGAGGTGATGCACTTGGGAAAGGGCCACTTGAACTGTGCAAATGCAATGCGGGGTGCTGTAGGCCACCATTAAGCCACATTGGTCGGAATGAATCAAAAAGGACAGGGTCTGTTGTTGCCTGTTAGCTAGGATCTTAGCGGACATCTTAAACTCTGAATTAATTAGGGGGAAGGGCCTATATGAGGTGCAGCTATCTAGAGTTGTCCTGTTTTAGGGACAACCACAATTGTGGCTGTATCAAGTTCTGAGGGGAAGGCACCCCTCAAGGCTGTGGACAGGGCCAGCAAGTGGGGGACTAGCATACTGCGAAATTTCCGATAATATTCGTCTGGGAAGCCATCGGGTCCTTTTGTTTTACCTGGGGCCATATCCATCGGCTGTGATAGTCTGGTCAAGGTCAAGAACTCATGAGGGGGGAATCAAGGGCAGTGAGATTTCAGCCAGCAGTGGATGCGCTACCCCCTGTAGGGGCCACAGTCTGCAATCGTATAGCTTTTGATAGTAATCCACAAACACTTGCACTATGTCAGAGTTGCAGGCCTTCAGTCGAACCTCCACATCCTGGACTCAAGGGACAACTCTGGAGACCACCTCTCTGGTGACCAGCCAGTATAGAAGTTTCCCGGATTTATCTCCGTGTTCCTGCACCCGTCGGGTCGTATCCCTCCAATACTGCCGGCCCTCCGCCAATGAGAGTTGTCTCACTGAGGTTCTGGCCACCGCCAATGGGCGAGCCAGATCTGCTGATGGCTGTTTTAGGGCCTGGTGCTCCAAGGAAAAGATGTAGGTTTCTAGGGTCGTAATTTGCACTGGTATCTCTTTTTCTTTCCAGCTGATAAACTCCTTTGCCAAGACTTTGAGTGTAGGTTTGCTGGCTGCTCAGAGTGTACTGGGTGATTCCACAGTGTCCTGGTTAGTCTCAAAATAGGAATTTAGCTCAGACTCAATGTATACAGAGCATTGCTGGGCATTGAGGTTCCATGCATTAATATACCACATAGGTTGCCTGATGGGTTTGGGGTACCCCAGACTCAGTACAAATGGGGCATGGTCAGATATCTCACGATGAACGATATCTACTCCAGATACCTTGGGGTGTCCGTGGCTGGGAGAAGAAGAGGTCAATACGGGACAATGTGTAATAGGCCTGTATAGGCAAGGTCATGGGGGTGCCTGACCCTCCATGCATCACTCAGCCACACCGAGTCAGTCCAGTAGTTAAACTGGCGGGAGAGAACCCGACTCCCCTCTCCGGGCGACCTGGTTGGATCAGCTTCTGTATTCAGGGCCAAAATGAAATCTCCTCCTATGATGGTGGTACGCATAGGAAAACTCAGCAGGACCATTGTTAGGGAGTGTAGAGTGGGGTGATGTATCTGATGTGGTATATATACCAACATAAAATTGTATTGTGTACCTTCAAGAAAGCCCTACACCGCAAGGTATCTGCAGTCTTGTACACTGTAGTATTGGTTACCGCCAGAGGAAAGCTTTTGTGCAGTAAAATAGCCAATCCTCTGGGTCCCCGGGTAAACTCAGTGATATACAGTGTTGTAACCATATCGCATGAGGAAGGGACAGTGGTCACCCAGCAGGTGGTTTTCTTGCAGCATGAGGACAGCGGGTAAGAAGCGTCTGGCATAGCGCAAGATGGCAGATTGCTTAATGTGGTCTAGTAGGCTATTTACATTCCAGGACATAAGCTTAAAGTTTGTCATGCGGGTTACGAGACAGACAATGGGCAAATATTGTTGCATACATATGGTGAGGACTTGGCATGGCAATAGCGCTGGATGATATCATGGATTTTTAAAATCTAAATTAAAAAGAAAAGGCAGCCTCTTTAGGGTAGTCGTAGATTTAGAAAACATCCCTACGGGTAGGTTAGCACACTATTAACTAAATTCACCTTGTAACCTGTCAATTAATAACTGGTTTGTTGACGCGTTATACACCAACTGTTTGGCGCTAACTGGAAATTGTGTAGGTGGAGAACTCTGTAGTGAAACTACATACACCAACCAACTTCTCTCAGATTGACTAAGATTAGAAATCTTTTTCTAAAAATGACATTGATGTACAGCTTTACATATAGACACTTACAGATAGAATCAGCATATTAACAGCTGTGGTGCTAGAAGACAACTGAGCAGTGATTCATGATATTATGCGGGAAGACTGATTAGAATGGGTATCCATGTCAGCCTCGTCCAATTCATCTAGAAACATTTAGAGTTCCATATCCGATTGGAAAACGTGTGATGAACCGTTCATGGATACCCTAAAGCATGATGGGTCTGCAAATGAAAACCCAAGCTGTCTTGCTCTCAACCGAGGTCTCAGGGCCAAAAATCCATTATGCAAATCCAGAGCGATTTTAGAACAATTCAGTAACAGAATTCTTTTTAACCCTCCCATAGGATGTAGTTATTTTTCCTTATGCATTGAAGTTTGACGTCCGCGTGTTGAAATTTAAGTGGTTTACACACTATAGGCCTCTGAGATGTTCCATGGGACAATAAATGAGGTGGGACTTTGTGGCTGTCAGTTCAAAATCTTTTTTCAAAGGTATTCCAGTCATTTTTGGAATCTAGACCTCCAAAAATCCAGTGCAGGCACTTTGATATTTACCTTCTGTACCTTAGGGAATCCCAAAAAACAGGCAGGCGCTCATGCTCTAGGCTCCAGAGCAGATGGTCCTGGTCACCCTGGGCAGGGGCGGCTGGTGACATTTGAAATTGGTGAGGCGTAAAAGTTGAGGATAAGTGTCATGTCGATAGCGAGCGAGCCGACTGTCGTAGGAGGGACTCGAGGGGCGAGGGACTTGCAAAGTGTGTGCAAATGGAGCATTTTACAGCAAATTTGAGAGGGCAAGAATGTTTATAAAGCAATTTGGAAGGTGTAGACTTAAAATATGCAAATACATTACAAAATACCCCATATCTTACAGCACTAAACATATCCACCTTTGACTGTAGTGTACACATAGTAGTGCAACATGTAAGCTTTTAATTATCTTACCAGGTAAATACTACACCCGTACCACATTCCTGATGAACGTGTGTAGTGCATTTGTGACACTTGTCTTGTGCTACCTTTGGATTTTACACAATCCCTATGATTTCAGTCACAGCATTGATAGCAGCACCCCCACTCTGAAAATTGTTCCAGCACCCCTGCAGCCTTCAATTATCGCAGACCAAATCAATAGACCTTGAGCCGATGCACTTTCATTGTGGGCCAGTCTGCCACCAGCAACGTGTGCGTTCTTTTAACCATAGATGGTTTCGTTTGATTCAGACAAAATTTACAAATACTTACAAAACTCACAAATACTTACCAAAGAAAACCACATGATGTCAGTATTGCATGCTCTTCGTAATTTAAAAAATGTGATAAGGTGTTCAGCAACATCACGAGTGGCTATCAGAGGGTGGAATGCAAAGGATCACGGAAAACGGCTCCAATAAGCTAGTTTAAACGGGAATGTAAAACAGAATGATGACCAGTCAAAGCTAGACTAAACGTTTCAGTGTTGTTTCACTTCGGGCGAAATATATTATATAAATATAAATTTGGCCTTACCTGTAGGGTTGTACAAGAACTACAAAGTGTGTATTCGGCCAGTCTGCCTCCAAGCAGATTGCAAACTGAACAGTAGCGCTCCCTGCCCCCACCAATCCCCCCTTTTGCACACCCGTTTTTAGGTCTCGCCTGGCTCTTGCGTAAGCGATCACTCAGCGAGACTTATGTAGGGGCTTCAGAAAATGATCCCAAAGGCTTCCCAGGCGGATCGGGTGGTGGTTACGCGCACAACCACGTGCATTCCATTTGCCACCAGCTACTTCCTGCGTGTGTGCCGCCTCACGCATTCAGAGAGATTTAGTAAGGGGCACAAGACCTTAGGAATGCGGTTTATGGCCAGTGCATGTGAGGCATTCAAGTGCGAAGCTGGCATCTGGCATCGGACTTGAAAGCAGCAGACTGCTTTCGCCAGCGCGCGCTCGGCCGGATGTATGACGTTACAACGCACACTTTTACAACGCATGCACTTACAATGCATTTTTTACAACGCATAATCCATTACAACGCACTACACTTACAACGCATGACACTACAACGCATTTTTAAAAACTACCATTACAACGCATACCATTACAACGCATAATATTTAATTGCATTTAAGGTAAGTATTAGATAGTATAGGGGTAAAAATTACTTTTCTAACTCCAGGGGGTGCAACAGTAGGGTAAGTGTTGGATAGTATAGGGGTAAAAATTACTATTCTAACTCCAGGGGGTGCAACAGTAGGGTAAGTGTTGGATAGTATAGGGGTAAAAATTACTATTCTAACTCCAGGGGGTGCAACAGTAGGGTAAGTGTTGGATAGTATAGGGGTAAAAATGACTAATCTAACTCCAGGGGGTGCAACAGTAGGGTAAGTGTTGGATAGTATAGGGGTAAAAATTGCTATTCTAACTCCAGGGGGTGCAACAGTAGGGTAAGTGTTGGATAGTATAGGGGTAAAAATTACTATTCTAACTCCAGGGGGTGCAACAGTAGGATAAGTGTTGGATAGTATAGGGGTAAAAATTACTATTCTAACTCCAGGGGGTGCAACAGTAGGGTAAGTGTTGGATAGTATAGGGGTAAAAATTACTATTCTAACTACAGGGGGTGCAACAGTAGGGTAAGTGTTGGATAGTGTAGTGTAATATTATGCGTTGTAATGGTAGGCGTTGTAATGGTATGCGTTGTAAAGGTATTTTTTAAAAATGCGTTGTAGTGTCATGCGTTGTAAGTGTAGTGCGTTGTAATGGATTATACGTTGTAAAAAATGCGTTGTAAGTGTAGTGCGTTGTAACAGTTGCGTTGTAAAGTTTGTTCCCCGCTCGGCCTCACTTCCTGCATCCCCTCTTACAACAATTAACTTTCGTTACAACTCACACCCCATATGCTCGTTCCCTCCCACCCTTCCTTTGATGTCCGCTTTTCTTGTTGTTTACAAACCACGCCACACACTGCTGCACGCCACACACTGCTGCACGCCACACACTGCTGCACGCCACACACTGCTGCACGCCGCACACTGCTGCACGCCGCACACTACCGCACGCCACACACTGCTGCGCACACTGCTGCATTACTCACTGCTGCATTACACACTGCTGCACGCCGCACACTGCTGCACACAGCTGCACGCCTCACACTGCTACACGAAACACTGCTGCACGCCTCACACTGCTGCACGCCTCACACTGCTGCACGCCACACACTGCTGCACGCCACACACTGCTGCACGCCACACACTGCTGCACGCCACACACTGCTGCACGCCTCACACTGCTGCACGCCACACACTGCTGCACGCCGCACACTGCTGCACGCCGCACACTGCTTTTATGCGAGTTTATGCTACTGACATTGTAAATGACAATGCCTTTTATTTGTTTTAAAACCAAAACATAAATAAAAGGCATTGTAATTTTACAATGCCAATAGCTCAAACTCTTATAAATGCGAGACCTATTGCATTGCTTGTTGGTTAAGTGATTTGGCTAGAGTCACCCGAACAGGCCAAACTAACTGGGTTCACACACCCGAGCCCACCCCAGAATCTGTGATCTGACATTTGATGTAATTGGGGTGTTGCTCTGGTGAGCGCGGGAGGCCCAGTCACAGGCCCCAGGAGTGCGAGGGCTCCACTGCACCTCGGTTTTACCCGTCTTTTGCTACCTATCAGGGTTTCAAGAGGAAAGGCAATTTGCCTCACTTGCAATAGGGCCCACGCCAAGATGCTGCGGTACTCGAATTAAGTATGAGTCAGAAAAGATTATGGGACAGAAAGTATATGACAATTACCGAAATCAAAGCGAAGGAGGCGGGGTGTTGCTGGCTCAAATCACTCCTTGCACTTTCTGAAACGGGACAAAGTGCCACAAGTTCATTATTGAACTTTTGTGAAACACAACATGAGGTAGAACGAGTGTTGCCTGCTGTGCATGGTGAATGCCCGACTCTGCCACCGACAGATGGGCACATCACTGCTCCTCCTTGTGCCACTGATCAGTGAAACCCGGAAACATCATCTGCCCACCGCTCTTCGTCTCTTCTAAGCCCTGCGGGCCTCATCTGCCCTCCGCGCCTCATCTGCCTTACGAGCCTCCTCTGCTCTAGTGCCTCTTCTACCCTCTGTGCCTCCTCTGCCTTAAGTGTCTCCGCCGCCTTCACGAACGGCACTGACTGGAGTAGACCGGCAACCTCTCTCAGCCAATCCTGGCACTGCCAGCAGCGCCAGGATTGGCTTGGGGCACTGTTACTACTCGCCCGCCTGCCCATTAGGAGACCGAGGTTTGAGCCTTTGCTCAACCCTCGCTCTCCTAATGGGCATGCGCCAGCAAGAGCAGACACTAGTGCGCATGAGAGGGCACGTTGGAAACATTTGCCCACCTTCCCCACTCATGCGCACTTGTGCTGCTGCCTGTTGTCCCTGGTCTGACAATCATGTCAGTCAACATGACGCCGTCCGCCCACCCCCTTCAGACTATGAAGGGGGTGGGCGGTCCGGTGGGGGTGGGGCATTGGGGCTATGCCCCAACGCCCCAATGGACGCACCGTGCCTGACCCTGGGTAATATCCCCTCACCCAGCAGGGAGGCTAGCAGGCCTTGGCCCCAAGTCTGGTCACAGACAGAAGTCTTGCAGAGCTTCACCTCCTCACACAGCCTGTCTGGCTGCTTGGCTGGTGACAATTTTTGGGCCTCAACCTCTTATTCTTATAGCCCATTTCCGGCATCAACTGAGATTTAGTTTCTGGGTCTTTTTGAGGTTTTATGTTGGGCTCCGGCTTCTTTTAAAGTGCACCCTTCTTCTTCTCTCTTCTTCTTGAAAGACTACCTGTCACAGCAAGAGAGACTCCAAAGCTGGTAGTCCTACTGGAGTGACTAGAGTTCCCATATGGATGTCAGCCACAGTGATATATGCTTTAAAACGTTAATCATGGCCTCCAGCCTTACTCTTTATGATTCCCTTATCAGCCCCATCTCCTTCCTGAGATGTGTCCTGGCCCCTTCCTTGTGATCTCTCACTAAATCAAAAGGCAACCTTTGAAGTGTGCTCGGTGGGTCTCTCTCCCTCTTCCAGTGTGTCCCATCCATCTCACAGGGATGCAGCAATACACAAATCTGTCTGGGGGATTCCTCTACTCCTCTCGTCTTCTCTAGGCAGGCCTGGGCTTTCTAAAATGGAAAGCAGGGTCCTCCATGTATTGTACCATTGCATGCACACTTGCACTCAGTGTATGGACATAGCACACACACTATTCAGTAGTGTTACCTCCATGCATTGTGCGCTCACATAGACACATACATTCATCGCACACATTCATTTTGAGTGCACTGTTCAACACTGTTGCCTTTCTGTATTGTGCCATGATGTGTTACTTGAAAATATCCACACGGCAAACACACACATTCACCATGCACCCACTGCACAACAGTTCACCCTTCATGTATTTTACTTTTTGCAAGCACACATACACAAAGCACATTCTCTTAGTGTGCATGCACTGCACAGCACTACATCTCTCATAGGTACACATACACCCAGTACATGCACTCACCATGCATGTACTGCACAGTACTGATTTGCCTGTATTGTACCCTTTCCAGGCACACATACATGCAGTGCAGAGTCACTACTTCTGCACTGCACAGCACTTTACATCTAACTGATTTAGGCCAAAAGAGAATTAAGCACACAGGAGGGGAACTTAAAAAAAAAAAAGTGAGTTAGCCTGTAGGCCTCAATCCAGTGACACAGGTTAAAAAGGACCTGTCCACTCCCACTGATCACTAAACAGTATGCTGCACCCACCACGCTTGTGCTGCTTAACTCCTTGTGAAGGCAGTAACCTTCCACCATGAAGGTAGCTTTTTGGGTGCCCCTCCCTGTCCAACAAGACTTCAATCGGTGAGACAGGCCGATGTCATGGTGCACACGCATAATTAGTGTTTGCCTATGACAACAAAAGTCAGTATTAGGGATCCAGACAACAGTACAGTTGAGCACTCAGGACAGGGATACAGCTCTATTACCATGTAGAGGACCTTTCTGTATAAACAGATGCCCTTCCCAGATCAGAGCACCCCTAACCAACTCCTAACCCAGAGATGTTGGGTGGTCAGATCAGTAAAGCCATGGGGGAAAGTCCACTGCATTCCAGTGGCTCAATCCCGCTGTATGGTCTACCACAAAGTCTAACCCTTGCAAAGAAATAAATCATCTCAACAACTTGGGATTCTATCCCTTCATAGCCATCAACCATTTTAGTGACTTATGATCTGTTAGCACCTCAACTCTAGCGCCTAACAAATATGGGTGGAACTTTCGCAAGGCCCACACTATGGCAAAGCACTCCTTCTCAATAGCTGTCCAGTTCTGCTCTTTGGGTGAGAATCTCTTACTAATAAAAGCTACCAGATGCTCCCTATTTTTGTCATCCAGTTGAGCTAGCAACGCTCCAACTCATTTGTCATAGGCATACATTTGTACAATGAAAGGCTGACTGTAGTCAGGTGCTTTCAGTACCGGTGCAGTGCAAAGTGCCTTCTTCAGTTCCTCACATGCTTTCTGACACTCTGCATTCCATAATACCTTCTTGGGCTCCTTCTTAGAGGGCAATGCCGTCAACAGGGCAACTATACCTCCATAGTTAGCTACAATATTCCAGTAATAACCGGTGAGTCCTGAAAAGGCCCTTTCTTCAGTCTGGGTAATAAGCGCGTCCCACTCCATCACAGACCGAATCTTGGCATCCAATGGGCAAATCGTCCTGTTCCACACTTTGTGCCCAAGGTAGACTACAGAGGACTGCCCTACCTGACACTTAGTTGCCTTGATGGTCGGTTACTCCTACTGTATCCTAGCCAGCACACCTGCTCAAGGTGTCTCAGGTGGTCTTTCCATGAATTGCTGAACACCACAATATCATCCAAGTAAGCTACACAGAACTCTTCCAGTCTCACAAGAACATGGTTTAATAAGTGCTGAAAAGTGACAGGAACATTCTTCAGCCCAAAGGGAATCCCCTTTAAACTGATGCAGCTCCTCTGGCATAGAAAATCCTGCCTTCACCTTAGCATTTGGTGCCAAAGTGATCTGCCAATAACCACTGGTCAGATCCAAGCTGCTCAAGTACTTTGCAGCACCTAACTAATACACAAACTCATTCACTCTTGGGATTGGATGGGCATCAGTTTTTGGTACTTAATTGAAGGCTTGGTAATCCACACAGAATCGCAAGTCAGAAAACCCTTGCTTTGGTGCTAGAACAACAGGATTAGACCAAGGACTACCAGAGTTCTCAATGACTCCCAGTTCACAATTTTGGCAACATTTGCCTGAATACATTCTTGAACATGGTCAGGCATTCTGTACATACTGCTCTTTACTGGCATACTGCTACCTGTGTCTATGTCATGCACACAGACAGGTGTCAACCCTGGAGTCAGTAAAATTAGGTTGGCAAACCATCCCAACACCTCTCTATATGCTGTCTCTGCTGCTCAGGCATGACTTTGAATATGTAACCTCTCCAGAGATAAAGCTTCAGCCTGTTCATATGAACACGCTCTTGGCTTTACTTATGACACCTGTATCCACCAAGTAGTTTACATCAGACATCTTCTGGGCTACTTTGTATGGCCAACACCACTCGTCCTAGAAAGCCCTGGGGCAAATAGGCTTTAGCACCAACAGGACCTAACCTTCCTGAAACCCAGCCAGCCTAGTTTTCTGGTTATACCATTCCTTCAGCTATTCTGGGTGACCAACTTCTGCAGGGAGCGATGCACAGGGACCAATGAGACTTGGTAGAACAGTTACCTTACAGTGAAAGCAGGCTCCAGTCCAGTTCCATGTTCTAAGGGCGAACCGCCATAGACTTCAATGG
Organism: Triturus cristatus; assembly: GCF_964204655.1. Lineage (NCBI taxonomy): Eukaryota > Metazoa > Chordata > Amphibia > Caudata > Salamandridae > Triturus > Triturus cristatus. Next base: position 286,219,146 of record NC_140594.1, on the reverse strand, counting down.
AGTGGTCCTGATGCAAGGGATACAGGATGTTGAAGGATGCTAATGAGGCTGATCCGGTGACAGGGTCTTCCGGAGGCCACCCCTCAGTCCATGAATATGGTGGGGTGACGTGGCCAGAGAGATTGATGTCTCTTGAAGTCCGGTTGCAGTTCAGCCAAAAACAAGTTGATTCTGGTCAGGCTTACGGTGAAATCAGCGATACCCTTTAACTGAGGCTAGTGTCAGTGTGACCAAACTGCAATAGAGCTGAGTCCACCCAGGAAGGGTTCTGAAATTTTGTCCCAGGGCATGGCTGCTGACTGCGGTGTCTCCCGGCGTTGGGAGCCCGGGAGGGCTGTGCCTCTGTTACTGCCATTAGAGCCCTACGCTTGGTGAGTGGGGGTATGGATGGCTTTGACAATGTGGGTGCCCTTCCTGCAGAGCAGAAGCTCCTGTTTCAGTCTGCTCTGACCACGAAGAAATGGCCTTGCGGATATGCCGCCAACTAGGGGCTGCACTGGGTGGCACGTGCTCCACTGCTCCTAGGATCGGGTGCGGCAGGGCTCTGCGGCCGCTAACCCAGCTGGGCCTGACATTTTACCCCCAGCAGTGCCCGGTCCGTTGATTGGGCCTTTCTCTCTCCCACCACGCCCTAGATTTTTGTATGATGCAGCCAGAGGTAGAGACCACTCATAAACTTCCCCCAAACAATTGTGGAACACGTTTACTGTCGTATTCAGGGGGGTTTCTGGCTTCCCTTCTATTCTGGGCCATCGTTCCCTGTCATGGTCCACTGGAGCCCCACCACCATTGTGTGCTAAATGTAAGCAAACCTAACTGAATTGCTTTTGGTGTGCTTTGGGCATGTTTGTTGTAAGTTATACCTAGTTCTACGCTTGGGGTGTTTAGAATGTATTCTGGAGTCGCATCCTTTCACGCTTGGGGATTTGGGGCTCGGCACGTCCTCGGAGTCACGTTCAAACTTCCTGCATTGACAGATGTTACAAGCATACCTAACCCCAGGTGCTGCATCCGACCCGGGCAGACAGGGAACATCCAGTGGCATGGTGCATCTTGAGGCACCTAAACCTCCGTCCCAGAAATCCATAATGGCCATGCTTTTGGCCACCTCCTCCTAGCCCGACCAGATGCGGCGTTTTGAGAGCAGTACAGAAAAACACACATCGATGTTGGACAAGGTACTCTAGGCCATACAAGACTCCTAGACTGCGATGGAAATGCAGCTGGGTGCAATTCAAATTGAAACTGGTATGTTGCCCCCTCTCCATGCTCAATATTGAATAACGTATCCTGAGCAAAGTCCTAGCCAACAGATTTCCCCCTGTCTTAGACTTTTTGATACACTCTGACGAGTGTGGCTTCATTCCATATCGATCAACTGTGTACAACATCGCCGAATGTGCCATGTCATGGATGCAGTACATGCCATGGAAGCCCTACCAGTGGCGGTCTCCCTAGATTTTGAGGAGGCTTTCGACACATTGGACTGGTCCTACCTGTTCCATGTGCTACAGGCCTTTAGCATAGGCCCCAAATGGATACAATTATTATATGCTGCCCCGCTGGCTAGGGTACGCACAGGGCACTATATTTTGCGTTCCTTCTCTATTCTGAGGGGTACCAGGCAAGTTTTCTCCCTTTCGCCCATAATTTTTGCTTTGGCTATGTGTCCCTATGAGGCGTTGATATTGTGGAGGGGAAAACAGAATAGGTGCAAGAATGTGTGGAACAGGACAAATGGTGTGTGTTTGAAATAGACTTCATCACCAATAATCCCTGTATGAAGAATCACATGGGCTCTGCACTCAGAGCCCTACATAAGCACTGCCTAACAGCAGCTTGTCAATATTGAGAAGTAATCACCTGGACAGTCTGTTTCGAGACTCTGTGTTAGTGCAAGCTCTAAGAAGATCTCTATTTTTTTCCTCATCTGCTTCTTGTCCCGTGTTCCTTTCATTCCTGCTGGCTTGTGCAGATCGGGTGACGCACTGGAGCACAAGTTGAAACTCCTAGTTAAAACTAATTTGCCGGCTGAAAAAAGAACATCCTTGTTCTATCTAGGGTTGAGAGGGGAGTTGAGTGATGCATATGCCTAATAAATTGCAAGGAACTAATAGACCTCACTGATTACTTGGATCATAGGCTCCAAGAACAGAAAGGAGACAAGTACCAAACAGAAGCGAAGGGCTATCTGGAGTGCCCAAACCCATACTGGAGGAACACCCGCATACCACTGATGGAACAGAACCTATGCAAATCAGTGGAATACGAAGGCCCATACGTCAAGAAGAAAGAGAAAAAAGAAGAAGACAGAGATTGTGTATGTACTGTGGGAAACACGGACATTACATCAAACTACTGCAAGACCAGATCCAAGGTTGTGAACAAGGCAAACCCAGGAGCCCGGAACCTAACCGTGGTGGACTACACTTCAGAGAATCCAGGAAACTGATGTACTCAAACAAGACAGAGGCTCCTTGTTTGAGGCCCATGGAGGAAGAGGTCTCTTTGGTAGTGGCCAATACAGTTCAAACAGCAGTAGCTCATATGAATGTATGCATTACACTGGAACTGCCCAGTGGGGAACCTATCGTAGTTCATGCATTGCTGGATTTAGGGGCTCCTGGTAACCGCAGTACGCCCAGGAAATAGGTGTTCCCTGTTTAAGAAAGAAGACACCAGATCCAGCAAAGGCGGTAGATGGTACTGCGTTAACATCAGGTCCTGTATGTTTCTACACACAGTTGATTCTGAGCCATTTTGAATATATACAGTTCGACCTAATTGATGCTCCCCACTTCAAACTCATATTGGAAATGCCTTGGCTAACTCATCATGATCCTTTAGTGCAGTGGGCAGCACGCACCGTCTCCATGAACTCATCGTTCTGTTAAGAACACTGCACAGGAGACAAGGTATGGAACACAGAAGTTGCTGTGAATCCTGCTGACCTGCTCGCTACTGGATGCAATGAAAAGTTCTTGTGTTGTGTCTCCACGTTACCTGATGAATATAAGCAGTTCCATTCCATATTCAGTAAGCAGGGAAGCTGCCCCCTCATAGGGACTATGATTGTGTGATCGACCTAGTGCCAAGAGCCTTCATTCCATGTAGTCGTGTCTACGCTCTTACGGAGGCCGAGACCACATATCTGCAGCAGTGTCTCGACGAGTTACTGTCTTCCAGCGTCATACGCCCTTCTTCCTCCCCAGCCTCCTCGCCGTTATTTTTCATACCGAAGAAGGAAGGTTGCTTAAGGGCTTGCATAGACTACAGGGCCATTAACAGAGTGACCATAAAGAGCAGGTATCCACTGCCCTTAATACCTATTTTGTTGGACCAGTTGAAGGGAGCCAAGGTATTCACCAAACTGGACCTAAGGGGAGCATACCATCTAGTGTGACTGCGGCGTGGGGACGAATGGAAGACAGCCTTTCGGACGAAGTTAGGGTTGGATGAATACCAGGTCATGCCCTTCGCACTCTGCAACGCACCCGCCGCTTTCCAGTATTTTATGGATGAAGTACTACGAGGCCTGTTGGACGTGTTGTGCATCGTTTATATTGACGACATCCTGATTTACTCAGCATCCATAGAAGAACATGTGCTTCATGTGACAGCGGTACTGGAACTTTGCAACAGTTCGCTCTCTACGCCAAGTTGGAGAAATGTCTTTTCCACGCCACTGAAGTGGAGTTTCTAGGGTACGTCATGGGATCAAACAGTCTATGTATGGACAATAAAAAGATACAAGCCATCATCCAGTAGGAATTGCCCTCCAGCGTAAAAGTCTTACAGAGCTTTTTAGGCCTCGCTAATTTTTATCGACGGTTTATAAAAGAGTTCTCCAGGATTATACAACCTTTAACACACCTGTTACGGAAAGGAGCAACTTTTCTCTAGACTGACTCAGCAGAACAGGCCTTCCAAACTCTCAAGAACTGCTTCACACAAGCACCCATGTTGAGACATCCTGATGCCGCTCTTCTTTTCGTGCTAGAGACGGATGCATCTCATTACACAATCGGAGGCATCCTATCCCAAAGACATCCTGAAACTGGCCAACTCCATCCCGTGGCCTACTTCTCCAAGAAATTGTCATACTGTGAGGTCAATTACAGTATTACAGACAAAGAACTCCTGGCTATAAAGAGAGTGTGTGAAGTGTGGAGACACTACCTATTGGGGGCTAAACACACTGTTGAGATATACACCGATCACCGGAAACTGCTGTTTCTAAAAACTGCAAGAGCATTAACACCTAGACAACTCCGCTGGTCGCTGTTCTTCTCTGATTTCGACTTTGTGATAAAGTACCATCCAGGATCACAAAACGGCAAAGCAGATGCGCTTTCAAGGCCGGCTCCAACTCCTGAATCCAGTCAAGTCCCATTGGACGAGCCTCCTGTAATACTGCATAAAGCCTCCTTTCCCGAAGAGATACTGGCCTTGACGACTACGCACGACTTTTTAGGTGAGGTGAGAAAACAAATGGCAAGAATAGATTATCAGGCATGGATATAGAAAAGACCCTGAACATCGTTCGGCCATAAACAAAATACTATATCATGATAATAGACTGTATGTACCGGAAGGTCCATTACAACAACAAGCCTTACGCTGGATCCATGCCTCTACCTTGGGTGGGCACCTGGGGATTCAGAAGACTGTTCAGGCTATGAAAATACATTTTTGGTGGGTAACTCTACAGGCGGACACTTCCAAATACGTTTCAGAATGTGCCATCTGCACCCAAGGGAAAGCACAACACAAACAACCTTGTGGATTGCTTCAACCCATACCTCCGATGCCTTGGCACACGCTGTCCATGGATTTTATCGTGGATATGCCTCCCAGCTCGGGCTACAACACCATACTGGTTGTTATTGATCACCTGACCAAGATGGGTCACTTTATTGCGACGACGATACTACCATCCTCAGTGGAATTGGCCCAGGCATTTTTGGAGCATATTGTGCGCTCTCATGGAATCCTAGCGGCAATCATTACAGCCAGTGGAACCCAATTTATTTAGCGATTTTCGAAGGCGCTATGTGATATGAAAGTTGATGCTTGTCTCTCCACTAGCTACCATCCACAGACAGACGGCAAAACCGAAAGACTGAACCAAACGCTGGAACAGTATCTCAGATGCTACATGAAGAAGAATGGAGCACACTTCTGTGGATAGCAGAATTCGCATATAATAATGCAGAGCATTTCTCTCTGGGGGTGTTCCCCTTTCTTTTGTCTAACTGGATACCATCCTAACACGTTGCCCTTTGAGTGGCCTGTGCAGTCTAGACATCCTACCATTCAGGAACACCATGCACATCTCAGAGCAGTTTTGCAAGATGCCAAAACATAGTTAGGCAAGGCACAAACATATGACAAGCACTATGCGGATAAGAAACATTCCCCAGGGCCTTCCTCTAGTGTGGGGGATAGGGTGTGACTCGATACAAAACATCTACGACTGAAAGGCAATGCCAGGCTGAAACCTACATTTGTGGGTCCCTATCCTATTGACAAAATATTCAACCCTGTTGCATTGAGATTGACTCTCCCCTCTTCTTGGCACATCCATCCAGTGTTTCATGTTTCCCTGTTACAGCCCTGTCTCCCACAGACCAGACTACCCTTAAAACCACTGCCATTAGACGTTGATGGGGAAATGGAATATGAGATCAAGCATATTCTCGATTCCAAACTCATCAGAGGGAGGGTGCATTACCTCATAGACTGGAAGGGGTATGGTCCTGAGGACCACTTGTGGGAGCCTGGATCCAACCTTCATTGCTCTGGGCTTCTTAGGCATTTCCACTTGCAGTTTCCCTCTAGGCGTGGTAGACCGTCGGGACGCCGGTCGTTGAGAGGGGGTTCTGTCACGTTGAGGCATAGATAGTATGGAGGGGAAAACATATTAGGTAAAAGAATGTGTGGAACAGGACAAATGGCGTGTGTTTGAAATAAACTACATCACCCATAATCCCTATAGGAAGAATCACATGGGCTCTGCACTCAGAGACCTACATTATTACCGCCTACAAACAGCCCGGTGCTTGTCAATCTTGAGAAGTAATCATCTGGACCGTCTGTTGCAAGACTCTGTGTTAGTACAAGCTCTAAGAAGGAGATCTCTATTTTTTCCTCATCTCCTTCTTGCCCCCTGTCCCTTTTGTTCCTGCTGGCTTGTGCAGATCGGGTGACGCACTGGAGCACAATTGGAAGCAGCTGCGAGACTCCAGGCTCTTCCGTGTCGAACACGCTGGAGCGCGTCTTCGAGCCGTTATGAGGCTCTGTGCATTTATTCCTTTTTCCTGTTTTGTGGGTTTGTAAACATCGAACGCGCTGAAGCGCAACCAAGAGCCGTTGAGAGGCTCGGATCACTTGCCACTTTTTCTTTTTCTTGGAATTTCCTTTCAAACGCGCTGGTGCGCATCTACGAGCCGTTGACAGGCTCAGTGCATTTATTAACTTTTCCTTTGGGGTTACGCCATTGAACGTGCTGGAGCGCGTCTACGAGCCGTTGACCTTGCTTCTTCTTCTTAAGGAATTACAAACGCGCTGAAGTGCGACTATGAGCCGTTGAGAGGCTCAGAGAAGTGTGCTATATTTCTTTATTTCTGAAACAACACGCAGGAACAGCGTGGCAACTCCTGTTATTTCATTTTGGTTGCCAGTGCCTTTGTATTTAACCCTGCAGTGGAAGATACGTTTTCCCTACTCTGGGCGGTATCCACCCAGCGAAGTACACTTTCGTGTCCTAATTTCTGGGGTGCTGTTATTCTGCAGGATAGAGCGCAGGGACTGTGTTTTCATTTGAAGGAGGGCTTATTTATTTATTTGGTTTATTTTTGTATTTTGTACTTTTTACATGAGGACGAGTGCAGTAAGTTGAAACGTAAGTGCTTACACATAACCTTAATGTGCCTTACTCATTCTACATACATGGTTTTTATAATTTTTCTCAACGCTCCCGTTCCTGCCTGCAAAATCCCTCTTTAAGGAACTCAATGGGCTGGAGTCGGATCTGATCAAGGGACCGACACGTAAGCGGGTATCCCTTCAGACATTGAATCGTCCAGTGCAAGAGGGGGGCCTGGGCACACCAGATTTTGAGCTGTTCTTCTCTGCAGCGCAACTACAATGGTCTATTCGGGGCTGGCAAAGGACAAGATGGGAGAATTTATTTTCATCTTTAACAAGCTCAGAAAAGGAAATTGGCTGTTATTGGCTGGCAGCCCAACTAAAGAGCTCCCTAGATTACGTGCGGCCAAACTGGTATGGAATAGATATATGCAACCTAAACGCATGGCTCTCACATATCCCCCACAGATACCTGTCTGGGATCTCCCTGCATCTAGGCTGCTCCTGGATGGACATGATTCCGGTCTCTGGCGGAAGGTGGGAATGCCCCGATTAACCGACCTCTTTGAAGATGGAGTCCCTGCAATCATTTCAACAACTTCAATACACTTCTGGCTTGGTAGTGGGCTCCTTTCTCACTTATAATACGCTAACGCACATTATTAGGCGGGCATGGTTAATGGATGACACAGAACCTTTACTCTACCAGGGGCTACACTGCTTCCTTACCAGTAGACCAAGAGGCTGTGTCACAGCTCCTGTACCACCAGGCGTGTGCTGGACACTTACGGGCAATACAAGATGGGAGGCGGACTTGGGCACGGTTTTCGCAGATAAGCAGTAGACAATGACTTTAGGCCACAACAAGCAGGTGTCCTGTAACACGCGCCATAAATCAACACAATTCTATTACCTCCATCAAACCTACCTTACTCCCTATCGCCTCCACACTATGTTTCAAGGAACTCGTTCCATTTGCCCCAGGTGTGGCTATGCAGATGACACCTTTCTACATATGGTGTGGGAGTGCCCGCCTCTAGGCGTCGCTTGGACCCAGGTAATGGAGCCTATGTCAGCAGTGATTGATATACAGCTTTCTCTGGATCCATTATTTTGTTTATTGGGGATCACTAAATGTGCAAAACATTCTAAGCATTACTTGATAATGGCAGACTTAGCGTTAGCGTTATTTAAATGGCTGATAGCTATATCTTGGAAAGTGGCTCAGCCACCTGAAGTCTCACTATGGCTTGGGGTGACATATAAATGGGTGGTTGCAGAAGCAATTGCTATATCGTTTGCCTCCATTAGACGCGGTCTGTGAGTGACATCACATTTCGAGACACTTATGCGCAGAAGCTGTTTGACAGATTGCATCCCCTCTTCCCTGATGTGTTCCCATCTCTGTCAGTTAGGGGGGCTGTTAATCTCTGGTGCCTCTCCCTGGGCCGTCCTCTCCCTTCACTTGCGACATAAATGCTGGACTGTTGCACACAGCAAGGTGTTACTCCCCATACTCAATACACAATACTTTTTCTCATCCTCCTTAACACACCTCCTAAACGCTGTTAAAATGTAATATGTTTCCTGTAACCTCCTCACTACTCTCTCTCTGCTAATGGGGAGGTTCCTCCTACCTACGAGCCAATATATTGTTTGTGCTTGTTGATGATATTGTTGATCTCTAATGGTATTAGCTTTTTATATAAGGATCTGAGGTATCAGCTTATGTATGGAACCCCAATTATTGTAGTTCTCTTAGACCCTTGCTTTCTTGTAAGTGTGCTTGTTTGCATTTGTCCTTCGATTCTAAGACCTATTGCAGCGTATTATGCCTCTGTTTGTAACTTGAAAATGGCAATAAAGAGATTTCATTTTTTTTTAAAATGAAGTCCTTTGTGTGTACGACAGGACACAGCCTATTCACATGTAAATGAGGCTGTGCCCAGCTCCTCCCTCCCATCCTGCCTGGATGGCTCATCAAGTCACACCTAGGCTCCTATTGTGTGAGGCTGTCTAGGGGGAATACACAAAGTCCAGCTATCACCCAATCCAGACATGCAATCATACACATGCTACAGGCACTAAGGGCTAAGAGCAGGAAAATGCCAACTTTCTAAAACTGTCATTTTCAAAATTGTCTGAAAAATCTGGCTTTGCCATTCAAGAGGATTTATCATTATAATTCCATAGAGACCAAACATGATATATCTACCTCCTCTCAATTCGGAATGATAGCTTATTAAATGTAATAAGAAATCCTGAATGTTATCCTATGGGAGTGGTAGGCCACAGTTGTGAAAAATGAATTTACAGGACATGTAAAAAAAGTACATGTCCTACCGTTTACTTACACAGCACCCTGCCCTATGGGCTACCTTGGGCTTAACCTAGGTGTAACTTATATGTAATAAAAGGGGAGTTTAAGGCTTGGAAAGGGGTTTTAATGGCAGTGTGACACAGCAAAGGTTTGGGATGTTAGTGCTAGGATCTGGGTTAGTTTATAGAAGCATAACTTTACACCAATAGGTCTCTACTGCCTGCTTTGTTTTTCCTTGTGCCAATTCTCTGCTTAATCTCCCTCCCCTTCGCCCTTTTACATAACTCCCTTACCCTCTACACGCTTTGAACAAACGGATGTAACTTGTAATTGATGTACCTTCTGTAACAATGTGTACCTTGTAACCTACGTAACTCTCCTCATGTAAAGCGCTCCGATACCGCCGGGTCTAGCCAGCGCTATATAAAACTCAAGTAAATAAATAAATAAATACTCCAGTGACACAGATAAAAAGGTATAGCCACAACTATGAATTTTCAAAACACATAAGCTACCACCCTATATATTAAACCCATGACAAGGAAAGTAGTCCACTGTCATTACAATAAGATCATGCATGGTGCACCCTCCAGATCACAGGACAGTGATTGGAACCTTACTCATGTCAATTGAGAGGCCTAGGCCACTGCACACACAGTAGATTAGTGTAAGGCTAGGGCTAACACTTAAAATCAGTATGCAGAAACACGCAGCAAGGCACTCAGGGCAGGGAAGCACAATTCTACACTATATAGGGGACGTTTCCATCCCAAGACAATAATTCATCTACTTATTGAAACGGGTCCTCACAGTAAATATGAGGTTGTCCAAATCATTCTTGAGCACTTGTTTGGAGATGGATGGTGTTGGTAAATTCTTGTGGCAAGCTACACCATGTATCAGCTGGCCCCATAATAATGAGAACTCAAAAAGAGTTTGGTCCCTGTCTACTTTGATAATTTTGCCTCGCTATTGCTCCCCATCCCCAACAGGTAGCAAGTTGACAAAATTATGACTTTTGTAAAGACATTGGTTTTGTTTCATTCAGCTGCTTTTACCTTTTGTATACTATAATATAGTGGTTTGCAACAGAGACTAGCTCAGCAACTCCAGAACAAAAGCAGCACCAACAGCTTCTGTACATTCCCAGTAACTTGTGCAATACTTGAGTAACATTCAAACACATCATTGACAGAATCGAGAAAATCAGGGGCAGCGTCCCCTTTATTTTGTTTACAATTACTCATTATTTGTCTAGTCAGTCTTGACCAGGCACACATCAATTACAGCATTTATCAATGCTTCTCTTATGGCAATGACAGTGGCTGCATCACCAGGGGCCTTTTGAAGGCAATATCTCTTTTCAATCAAATGATCTTTAACTTCCCTCTGTACAATAAGACATAAGACGTAACAATGAATTCATACGTGCTCAGTCGGGACCAGGGAACAGCAGGGCAGTCCTTCTTCGGCCCCTTCTCCAGTGCAGACGTGATCTGAAGTCTGGGTACCAGGGGTGCCATTTTCGTTTAGCTTACAAATGTGTTATTGAAACATATTCGAAGAAAATGCAGCAACGTGTATAGAGAAAGTTAATAGTGAGACATGTCATATAGGAAGTTGTAACAGTATTGAGAACAGGATAAAATATGCACAAAAATCTATTATAACAATGATACAAAATAAGAAAAATCCTGTAGGAAAAATATAAAAACAATTTTGCAATATAAGACAAATAGCATTTTATAAACGTTGCATATATTTTGTGGAAAGAGGGATAAAGAAAAAGAGGGGAAGAAAAGACAAAAAATATAAAAATAACAAAGAAAGATGGAGGATGGTAAGGAAATAAAAGTAATATGAGAATTAGAGATATACAAAAGGCTATAGTATGGAATAAAAAGTGAACTAAGAGAAAAAGCAAAAATCATGGAATTCAAGGAGGTTTGGTTACTTCAACATTTTGAAAACTAGGAGAAAAGGGCGAGAAAGGTATGACGTCAAGGGAAGCCATAGTAAATCTCTCTTGATGGCCACGTGTAGTAAAGAAGAATAAGCGGTATCCAGTCTATGATTATGACATATCCGGTTCCACCATGCCATATAGGAAACCTTGCCGAAATGTTTCTAGTTGGAAGTAATAACCTGAAAGGCAACCGCCACAAGAAGATCCACCAACCCACCCCTGATTCTGTCTCCCAACCATATATCCAAGCAACTACCAAGAAAAAGATTAGAGATATAAAAGGCAGATGAGACTGAAAATAATTGAGAAATTATACACCATACTTTCTGTCAAGAGGAAGAAAGATTAGTACAGAGAAAGAACATATGAAGAAAATCACTTGTAGAAGAACCAAAAGATCAACAACTTTTTTTTTTTAAACAGACTTTATTGAGTTTTCAAGGTACATATCCAAATGGATCTCAGGAAGTATCAGCACTATACAAGAAACACCCACAGGCATAAGCAAGCAAGTAATCACAAAAAAAAGCAATCCCTTCAATGACAGTTGTTCAGTACTCCCGCTTGTGGGATAGGAGAATAGTGTTCATCATATCCCCGATCCACCCCTATCTCGCAACCCTTCACTTAGTGACGACATAATACGATATTTATCAATCCACTAGGATCTCTTCTTACAGTCGGTGTGCTCCCTTTATAACTCCAGTCCACTCCTACCCAAATCCCGCCCACCCCACCCCCAGGCATGTCGCTAACTATCAACCCAGAAAAGAAACAAAATATGTATACAGTCTAGGGTTACACCAGAATGTGAACTGTCTCTTGGATCAACTAGCATGTGCCGTTAGAAGCTTGGTGGGGTATGCTCAATATTGTGGGTCAGATTGGTTAAGTCGCCTACAGTCAGGAATGGTGATAGTGCCTGGTGATCAGACACTCCTGTCAGGGTCCTCTTTATCTAGGCTATCTTCCCTATCCTCGGCTGGGTGTCTCAAGAGCTTCACTAGTGCCTCCCATGCCCTAGCCGCCCCAGAACAAGAACCCTCTCTGTTAGTGGTGTGGTGCGAAGCGTGCCCTACCGGACCCGAAACTCCTCCAGGCCACCTCCCCAACATCAAGATACAGCTGTCAGACCCATTAGGCAAATCATCATCGATCAACTGCTGCTATGCCTGAACCCCTTAATGAGGCACACGGAGCCGCATTGGCACCGCCTGAAAAACTTCATGGACCTTCACATTCAGGCTATTTCATCCTCTGTTTGAGGAGTGACAGCCGGGAAATCAGTCTCAGAGTCCTCATTTGCACTGCCTGGTGACGAACTGACAGATCTGTCTATGTCAGGACCACTTTTGGTCGATCCCGGGCTAGTACCGCCACGGCTAAGTTCTGCAATTGCCTGCATTGCTTTATGGCGTTCCGTTCGACGTTCTTTAGAAGATGGAGCTCTAGTGGAATTTTGGCTCTTGGTCAGATTCTGCTGAGATAAGTCCGGGGATGAAGTGCGACCCTCTCGATTCCACCGGGCATCTAGCCACTCCCATGCCTACTATGGGTAAGTGAAGAAGTGCGTCCCTGATTTGTCGACCACCCGGAGGCGTACTGGGATCTGTAGCTGTCGCAACTTTCGCTTGAAGGCCAGAAATGAAGCCCGCTGGTGCTGTTGGCCAAAGGAGCCATAGAGAAGGTACCCGATTAGGAGAAGGACAGAAAATGTTACTACAAAAGGGACAGTGGGCTCAGACCCATTCTTGATCTTCGGTTCTTGAACACTTTCCTTTGGAATAACAAGTTCAAAATGGTGACTCTGGCCCACGTACCTTTTGCCCTGGATCAAGGGGACTGGATGATGTACTTGAAGTTGGAGGACGTGTACCTTTATGTACACATCCTGCAGTACCACATGTGCTTTCATAGGTCTGTGGTAGGACTGGAGCACTTTCAGTTTGTCATCCTGCCCATTGACTCCCATCAGCAGCCTAGGTGTTTACAAAGGTTATGGCGTTGGCTACGACCCATCTTTGCAGTTCAGTACATGTTCCTCTACCTCGATGCCATACCTCGCTTGGGAAGGGCCACAGGGCAGACATGGGCTACTGAAGTCCAACTGTGAGAGGTCGTTTGCCGCTGGTGTCTTGGGGCCCATCCTGAAATGGCTCAGCAAACTGGGCAAGTGCAACCCTTTTTCTGCACTTGGCTCTCAGAGTAGTGAGGACAAGCAGTCACATGCTTCTCAGAGTGGTTGTACGGAGTGTGTGAACTCCACATTCAACAAGTAACCAGTAGACTCAATAACTTAATTGTCAACCCAGTGCTTATCCTTCCAAATAAAGTATTTTTATTGATCATCTTTCTTTATTGGCAGTTTAAAATGAATAACAGCAGTAGCAGCGCCTTCAACACAGACTGGCGGCTTGCCATCATACAAAAACAATAACTGATGCAACCTGTCACCAACTCTCTTCCCTCACTATTACAACATAAAATAATGGAAAAAAGGTGCCATAGGAAAAAAAATAAGCATTGAATAGTCATTCTCACAAAAAGTCAGTGTCCACACTTGCTGCAATGCTCCTTTAAGTATATGAGCTACCCCTATAACCAACCCACAGTGCTAGGTTTGCAGACGTTAAGCGAATCATGAAGAATAACCACTCTCACTCTGGTAATGGTGGATAACTAACTCTGAGCCACGCCCCGGGCTCCTTTATTCAACATCCAGCATCCCTACGTCACGGTTGTGACTATCGGGACTGGCATACATGGGGGAGGTATCAGAACATCCCTCGCGGGGTTGAGTAGTTGAACCTGGCCACTTATCAAAACATAACAATTGTTAGCTTTTGAATTCGCAGTGAGTCCCAAATTGTAACCAATTTTTATTCTGTGGGATCTTATGTTTACTCCAGTGGGAATCATTTAGGGCCACGCAAAGCGCGAGCGCCATCTGTTTACCTCTGATAGAATTGAGTGGGAATGCCTGTTTGTTGGAGAGACCCAATATAGTGTTAGCAGAGAAGCCCATATTTTATCTATGATGTCTAGCACACCGCCCAGTAGTAAGTCAATGTGTGGCAGTGTCAGAAGAGAGGTATCAACATACCTAATCCTCATAATCCTCTCCAGCATCTGTCAGCGCTACTTGGGTACCATTCATGTAAGTGAGTGGGGGTATAATACCAGTATGTCTCTACTTTGGTTATAGCTTCCCTGCGTGCTGACTGCGCTGTAGTGCATACCCAATAAAACCCATCTTTCCACTGTTTGTCAGTAAGCGTTTCTGACCAGAGGACTTGGTTCAAGGAGTGGCTGCAGACACGAGGGCATAGATTTCAGAGAGTAGATGCTTGTTGTTATTTTTGGTGTAGATCCATCTCTTCAATATCGTGAGCGATCTACTGGCTGCAGTCTTCATCCGTTTTTTGGGCACCCAATGCCTGATCTGCAGGTAACATAGATGTTGCACCTCAGAGATTAATCTTTCTTTAGTTAATTGAAGGGGTTCACAAACCTCTTGTTCAACACATCCCCTATGTGATTGCAACCAGCTGTTTGATATGCTTTAAATTGGTCTCCAGGTTTCAACTCTGGGTTGGAAAGGATTGGTTTAAGTGAGGATGTGAATGTTGTTGGTCGAAGTTTCTCTGCAACAGTATCCCACACTGCTGTGGAGATCTGGTGACCAGGGAGGAGTACATGCCCTATGCTCTGTGGCCCCTGGGCAGCCAGGGAACCTCCTGAGTATGGATTCCACCAGTTATTTGGTCTATGGAACACCAGTGCTTTTCAGACATATCTCTGCCCCATTCTACCAAATACTTGAGCTCCGCATCTTGGTATTAATACAAGGGGTTGGGGTTGCCCAGCCCCTCTTCTCCTTGGCGTCTGTAGGATGTTTTGAAAGACATGGTGGGTTTACGAGTAATTACCAGAGGCTGAGATTAATTCATGCATTCCATCCATCACTTTTTTGTTTACTTCAGTTTAGCTCTGTGAGGGGCCACAGTGATTAACACAGACATCGAAACGTGCTCCGTGGAAGGGTATCACCTGTTTTGATGGGTGTGTCAATGCTGTGGGGTCTCTATTCACACCAGCCTGCCTAGGGATTTAGGTGAAGCGTTCCCTCTGTAGGGTGCACCAGTACGCAGGCTCCACCCCAGCAAAAACTGTGGTCCACAAATATATGTGAAACTTCCAACCACCCTTGGGGGCTCTTCTTGCTCCTTATGCAGGGTCATCGGTCCTTTGATCCAGAGGCAGAGGCCACCCCAAGGTGCCAACTCCTGTCTAGTGCCTGTCTGTCAACTACCAAAGTCACTGTCACAACGGGAGCTCTGTATTATTGATGCAACCAGTGTCGCCGCCTCAGGTCTCTCAGCGCTCTTCCATGGGCTGTATTAGAGGAGTCCCTACTGCTTGTGCGCCACCGACTCATCACTCTCATTGCTTGTGTCCAGGGATCAGCAGTGGATGTACTAATGCTTGACTGCTTATTTTTCTGTTCCCTCCCTACTCTGTCATGGGGGGAGGTGGGGCACTCAGTCCACTCAGATGCAATGCTTACTGGTGTATCAGTTGTTGGATTTCTCTGCACCATACATCTGAAGAACTGTCTGTGGTGGTCTCCTGTGGGTGCTGTGTCCTTTCTGGATCATCGTAGACCTCATCGCACCCCAGGCTCTCACATCCACTAACTACATCCTACTCGGAGACCTCAATTTCCACATGGACAACCCCAGCAACCAGAACACTGCCTCCCTTCTGGATAACCTCGACAACATCAGACTCAAGCAGCTAGTCACTGCAGCAGTCCCCACAGCCAGACATAGGCTCAACCCCATTTTCTCCGCAAGCTGGAACATCTGCTACAGTCACACCACTGAACTATCCTGGACTGACCATTACTGCGTGCATCTCGCATTCACCATGCCCATCGTACTCCACCATCATCATCACCCCGCCTCGTCGCAGCTGGATCAAGGCTACCAAAGAACTTCTCGTTAACTCCCTCAACACAACCACTCCCCCAACACCAATTGACACCAACACCGCAGCACACAACCTCCACCAATGGATCTCCAACTGCGCCGACACCCTGGCACCCCGCAAGAAAAGACCAGGCAAACAACACTCAAAGAAGGCCAGCTGTTTCACTCCCGCCCTCCACGAGTTCAGACACACTTTTGACTTGATAAGAGATGGAGGAACAACAAAATCCCAGGAACTCAACCAACCTTCAAATCCGCCATCAACGCACAACACCTCCTCCTGAAAACCACATAAAAAGGCCCTCTAAGACAGAATCAACACCAACGCGCACAACAGCAAACAACTCTTCGCCATCGTCAAGGAGTTTGCCAGGCCCAACAGCGTGACCACAGATGTTCTCCCCTCTCAAGACCTCTGCAACAAACTTGGCACCTTCTATAACCACCAGATCATGAATATTTACGGCATCTTCCGCACCGTAGACCCGGCCACTCTGTCCGCCACCATCGCCAAGCCGCACTCCAACAGACTGTGCTCTGCTGGACCCCGCTCACAACAGAGGACCTGCTCAAGACCATGAAGAACATCCAGTCAGGAGCCCTGACAGATCCTTGCCCGTACCACATCTTCCACAGAACAGCGGCCCCCATCACCCGCTAGCTTCACCTCCCTATCAACTGCTCAATCGAAACCGCCATGTTCCCCGATGACTGGAAACATACTGAGATCGACCCCCTGCTGAAGAGTTCGTCCTCAGACCCGACAGACCTCAAGAACTTCAGACCCATCTCTCTCCTCCCCTTCCCAGCCATGGTGATCGCGAAGGCCATCAACGCCCTACTGTCCGAGTTCATCGAAATGAACCACGTCCTGGACAACTCCCAATCCGGCTTCCAAAGCAACTACAGCAAGGAGACCACACTCCTTGCCGCCATCGACAACATCCACTCCCTCCTCGACCGTGGCAAAACCGCACCCCTCATCCTACTAGACCTCTCGGCCTTCTTCGACACTGTCTCCCACCGAACTCTAATCATAAGACTCCACGACGCTGGCATCCGCAACACGGCTCTGGACTGGATCCACTCCTTCCTCACCGGCTGGACCCAGCGAGTCAGACTACCGCTGTTCCTCTCAAAACCCACAGAGATCAGCTGTGGAGTGCCCAGGGGTTCGTCCCTGAGCCCCACCCTCTTTAATATCTACATGGCCCCCCTCGCAGCCATCCTCAGAAGCCACGGACTCAACATAGTCTCATATGCCAACAACACCCAGCTGATCCTCTCCCTCACCAAAGAACCCACAACCGTCAGAACCATCTTCCAGAGTGGAATGAAGGCCCTTGCTACCAGGATGAAAGACAGCTGCCTCAAGCTCAACTCTGACAAGACCGAAGTACTCATCCTGGGACCCACCAGTTCAGCTTGGGACGCCCCTGGTGGCCAGCTGCTCTGGGATCTCCCCCCACCTGACAGAACACTCACGCAACCTCGGAATCATACTGGACTCATTGCTCACTATGAACTGCCAAATCAATGCAGTTTCCTCAGCCTGCTTCCACACGCTCTGCCTGCTTCGAAAGACATTCAGATAGATCCCCACAGAATCCAGACAGACAGTCACCCATGCACTCATCACCAGCAGACTCGACCACGGTAATGCACTCTACGCCGGTGTCACCCTGAAACAGCTCAAGAAACAACAAAATGTCCAAAACGCTGCAGCCAGACTGGTACTCGACAACCCCCTCCACAGCCACATCATGCAATACCCCCGACAACTCCACTGGCTCCCAGTCAACAAGAGAATCACTTTCAAGCTCCTCACTCATGCCTACAAAGCTCTACATGATGAAGGACCACCATACCTGAACCACTGCCTCACATTCCACATACCCGCCAGACAACTCTGATCCTCCCAACTTGCCCTTGCCTCCGTCCCCAGGATCCACAAGACCAGAACCAGAGGAAGGTCGTTCTCCTACCTCATCCCCAAGACCAGGAACACCTGTCCCTCCACCTCAGGCAATCCGCGTCGCTGACCCAATTCAGGAAGGACCTCAAGACCTGGCTCTTCGAGTGATCTTCCACCCAGTCCAACCAGCAGCCCCCCTCCCCCAGCGCCTTGAGACTCTCACGGGTGAGTAGCTGTGCTATAAAAAACCCTGATTGATAGACTCTGGCTTGAGGGGAGTGGGGCACTCGGTCCACTCGGATACCATGCTTACCGGTGCACCAGCTCTTTAAGTTCTCCACACCTTACATCTGCAGAGCTGCTTATGGTGGTCTCCCGTGGGTGTGGTGCCCTTTCTGGACTGAGGACAGTCCCAGCCTAGATTGGGCCAATGTTAGTCACTGTAGTTGCATTCAGATTGGAATGGGGCAGGTGAGGACCCTACCAGGGCTATGATAATCACTGTAGTTCAGCCCCCATCCAGACCTACGTAGACCACAGCAATTGCAGCCCACATTCGAGCCATTGATGATCATTCAATTTTAGCTTCGACTGGTCCTCCGATGATGACACAGTTGCGGCATCTCCTGGGCCTACGATGATCACGCAAATTCAGCACCAGATTGGCTTACGATGATCACGGCAGTTGGGGTGCCCGTCAGAATGTGGCATGAGAAACACACGGTACTCTCTAGCTGGCTAACACGCAGTCAGATCTCTCTGGATGCCCAGCAGCCATAAGGGGCACACTGGACTTCTTTCCTCCTGGACAGTCACCTCCCGCAGGGCCAGGCAAACTCATTTCCTCTCTCAACAGCTAGGCTGGCTTCTAGGTGCTTCAGGGCAGATCCACAACTTGTGCAGGAGAAACTTCCCCCACCACTGGGAGACTTTATGTTAGGTAGACACCAGCTGTGTTTGCACATCAGTACTTTCGGTACTCTACAGAACACTCCCTTCCCTGGTCATAAAGAACTTGAACAAAGTGGTGTGATTTAGGTCCCACATTTATACAACACTTTTGGATGGAGGATGTGGATCCACTGTCTCAAACTGTAGAACCATTTTGGGGTGATTCTCCTTTCAAGTGTCCTCCTCAAGCTGCTATCAAGACATAGCCTATGTGTTGAGTGATGCTTCTCAAAGCATGTTGCATTGATGCTGTCTCCAACCTGGTAAACACACAACAGAGGCACACAGATGTGTCATTAGCCCAATTGAAGGAGTTATCGGAGACAGACAAATGGGCAGGCCTCATCTAGAAACTTCCCTCTCATAAGAGAAACTGCAGTTTCACCTTTCACCCCTACCATCCACTAAAATCTCTGCTCAGAAAGTCTAACCTGCAGCTCGATGCTAACACAAAACTGCATGGAATTTCTAAAGGTAGCCCTGCCTCTATCCTTCTCATTTCAGTGTTTGGATCCCCTCCCTTCAGCTAGAGTAATGCAAACAATACACTTCCACTGTCTTAGAGAACAGTCCCCATGATCCATCTAGTGCTATGCCTGGCAAGGGCATCCAAAATGGACCCCATTAGTTTCCATAATTCCATTACCCAAGGTCACTTGCACACATAGTTCATCACCACATGTGTTACACACACTACAGGTGTGCACGCACTAGACTTACGCATGGGATGCCAGGGTTGGGGCAAACACCTAATGGAGGCATTTTACACAAGTGGACCAGTAGGTGTCACTCTCAGTAACATAGGTGAAAGGGTCTGGACACACTACTGGTCTCTTCTAAAGACACAGTATGTTGCCACCTCTCCTTTTAACCAGGACACAGTAGTCTTCTGCTCATAAGGGGGGCATGCTTGGTGCGCCTCTCCACACCACAGGACAGGTCCAGAACCTCACATTATCAGGGATAAGCCTAGACATCTGCACTCATGTTAGATTAGTATGACTCCAGGGCCAAATTATAAGTCTGGATACTAGATATACATGCAGTTGGGCACTCAGGGCAGGGGAACATGACTTGTACCATGTAGGGGACATTCCTACCCGAGCACCCGACAAATTGCTTTTGACCACATGTTTACAGCAGTCTCCCTGCTTTTCCTCCCAGGGGTTCTTCTTCAAAAAACTGAAGCCCCATCTGTAACCAACTTATAGGTTTCCATTTATTGGGGTCATCCTGTCATGGTCGCTTTCAGGGTCTTACCAGCCCTGCAGCGAGTCCAAGGACATTCAGGGTATAATCACAATGTTATAGGCTCTACCCTATGTTCCAGTGAGGATGGTTCTGAGAGTTTTTGGTCTTCTACCAATGTATTCTGTTGGTCTAGAGTGCCAGTTGGCACATGCAAACTCTGTAGTGGAACCTCTGGTTACAATTGGCTCTGCACTGGGGTTGCTTCACCCCTATCTTGTAAGAGGCAGTCTGGGACCTTCAATGATGACTGATAGATTCCAACCTGATGCATGGATGACCATTCTACCTGCCTCACCCAGAGCTCACATTTGCGATGGATCCATTAACTTTGGGCAGGGGGTCACCAAGCCAGGGTGGATATCAGGATATTTGGTATCCCATAGATTAGAGGCACCATATAAATATTTTGGAGCTGTGAACCATCCAGTTGGCCCTGAAGACCTTTCTGTCATCCATCAAGGAAAGTTGGTCTAGGTTCTGATGGACAGCACAACTGGCATGTCTTCTACTTCGGGATATGACTGTCTGTCCCAGCAACAGGGCAGGGTTCTGCTCACGAACCACTACAATCTACACTTCAATGCTTGGAGATTGAGCAGGACCAACTGAGTAGTTTTACCCTGCTTATGGAGGTAGTAAACTGTATCTTAGCTGCTCAATGCTAGTCCACCATTTCTATTCACTTTGGTCGCTTGTTGAGGTTTGTGGCCTGGTATGAGGACCATCAGGTAGATTCACATCAGGCCACATTATCTGATGTGCTGTTGTTTGTGTTTATTCAAGCTGACCATGGTTTTTCTGTGGGCATCATTAAAGACTATTTACAGGACCTTTCAGCCTTCCTGTTTATGCCTGACCAACCTTTGTTGTTGAAGATGCTGATCGTAAAGCTTTTTCTGAAATGACTCACATATATGTTTCCTCTTGTACCTTTAACTATGCCACAATGGGTTCTAAACTTGATCCTTACATTTTTGATTTGCATATATTTTGAGCCTATGCACAGTTGTCCTCTAATGCTGTTGACCATTAAGACCATTTTCCTCATTGCCATTACGTCTGCATGCTGTCAGTGAACTGGTGGGGGGAGTGGGGATGGTGGGGGCCCGAGGGAGCAAGGTTTGCCTTAAGCCTCCGATGCCCCATAACATCAATTTTATAGGGAAATTTAATAAGGACTCCAATAATGGTACTTGCTGCTCTTGGCAGAAATGCAAAGACAAGTTATTGGATGTTGCAGGCCCAGTAGCCCAAATAAGGAAGGTGAATGAGGGAGAGGAAGAGGGTAACTCCCAAATTGATCCTCATATCCTGTCAGACTGGGTCTAGCATACATTTATGCCTACCCGAATTTATGAGCTGTGCTATTTCCCTACAATGGTGCTGATCTATACTTTAAGGAATGAGTCTCAAGATGAGGAAGTTACCATCCTCTGGAGTCATTGCTCAGGGCATGCTGTTCGAGAGCCTTTTCTAAAAGATCTGGGCAAATTCACCCAAATCTTCATGGCCTTGGACAAAGCCAATATCTCCATGCATATGGCATAGTATTTTTGCTGTTAGAGAATTATGGGAGGGCGTCAGCAGGAACACTCATTTGGTTTCAATAATTTCCTAGGTTCTCAGACTGACAGTACAAACAAGAGAATGATTTTCAATAAAGATCAATGTACATTTAATCTGTTCTTCTCCTGATGCCACGGGAGAGTCGCTTAGAGGTAGTAGACAGTTTTGCAATGCTGCAGGTAAGTGTTATCTTTCCAACTAAAAATGGGATGGAGTATTGCTTTACATCTACTAAAGTGGAGACAGATGGTTGCATTTGGAGTTCTGCGGAATCCTGTTACAGCCCATTCAACCTTCCCCCATTGTTTTCTTTCTGTATGAAGTGTCCTTGATAGAATCAAGATTCAAGTTCTGATTCTGATGGAGGATTCAGAGAATGTTTTCTTCACCTATTGGGGTTTTTGAGCAACACATTTCAGGTACAATGAAAGATAAGGCTCTGTGTCCAGTCCTAAACCTAAGGGATTTCAACGGCTGGAAAATCTATAGGCACTTCAATCTGGAGGGAATTTACCTTATAAGAGAATTTCTTCTGGAAGGAAAGTGGATGGTCAGATTAGTCCTCCAGGATGCAGATCATATGGTGGTAATATACAGGCCACATCGCTGATGGTTTCATTAGTTGGGAAATCTTGAAAGTTCAAAGTCCTCCTATTTTGTCTGTCCTCTGCCACTTGGTGCTTTTCGAGACTGATGAAACATATATTTTTGCACCTCTGGCCTAGAGCAGCAAGAATGATTATCTATCTCTACAAAATAGGTTTAATTTTCCAGCACAAATAGAACCTCATTCAATAACTTCAGAAGGCAGTGATCACACCGTAATTTTTACAGAACTCGAGGTTTCTCAATTTTAGCAAAAAATTGTATGTCTGTCCTAAGAAGAAGATGGCGTTTTTAGGTTTCACCATAAACTTGAAGAAGTTCACACTCTAGTTGCAGAAACAAACATTTCCGTGATAACAAATAAGTTTAGACATACACTGAATGTGCAACAGATCTCTCTCCCAACACAAGCGTGGATAGTGGGTCTGCTTGTCTCCTCCATGTGTTTTATTTTTTAGGGCCTGCTCCACTACCATGCAATTCAACATTTGGATATCTTTGTCCCAGCCTCCCATTCAGGGTTGAGGGAGAATTGGGTGGTGGAGGTGGAAGTGTCAGCAGCAGGACAGTATTCAATAGTGGATGAACCACAGGGAAGCTGGAAATGGGCAGACGTTTTCAGTTTCTCGGCAGAGGAGATCATTAAGTTAGACACCAAGCGACTAGTGTGGGGAGCCCATTGTGTGGATTTATCCACAGGAGAAAAATAGTTGTAAGAGGAATCGCAGTTTCATAACAACTGTTTAAAGCTCCTGGCCTGATCATTTATGGTTGTCAGGATCAGGAAGCAGGGCTGGAAACACTATTTCTATCGCTTAGTATGGGTCGAGCATCCAAGAGCAATATTCCAGGCAAGTTGTCCTAAATAGCTTTAAGAAAAGGAAATTCTGCCCATCATGCTGTGTTGAGGATGTCAAGACTGAGGCTCCGCTAGTGTGGAAAATGCGCTACGCAGCAGTGTTCCAACAATGAACTACAATTCCCAATAAGTTATGAACTCTTGCGTATTCTGGAGAGAGAGCAGCCATTTTGAATATCTGGTTACAGGCATGAGGTCCTTATTATAAGTCCTAGGGAGAAGTGCTAGTGTAGCTGTGTGTGTATGTATGTATATATATATATATATATATATATATATATATATATATATATATATATATTATCTACTGGTGGTCGCCAGTAGATAGTTATAGTTAGGACCGAGTTTCCATAGGAAATCTGAAAATTCTATTTTGAAGAACTTTGGCGCCGGTTGACGAATCCTCGCGAAATTTTCAAAACTAATGGGGCGCTCCGTTCAGCTCCTACCCTGAAAGTCTCGGGGTGATTCGTCAAGCGGGGGCCGAGAAAAAAGGGGAGTCCCAAAACACGTTTTCCCCATGCATTTTTCCATAGGACCTTTAGTCGAAGGTACAGCCCGAACGGCTGAACAGAATTACTTTAAATTTGGCAGAGAGGTAGTCCTCAGGTCAGGGAAGTGCGTTTTGCAGGTCTGGTGTCAATCTGTTCAGTAGTTCCTGAGAAAATAGCATTTAAAAGCATATAAATATCTATAAGAGCGCACCGTGCGCGAGCGTAATTCTGATTGGTGGTTACATGTTAGTCAACGTTCGAATCGGTCGAAATCAGGAACTGTGGCCGCCATTTTGTTTGTTTTCAGTGCGAGAGTGAAAAAGGAAGGTGGCGAACGTGAAAAGGGGGCAGGGTAGAGAGTTCCTGACCCCTAGCCTTTGTCAGGGGGTCCCTGAAGGACCCCGAAGGCAGAATATTTTCTTTTTTTTTTAAATCGAAGGGATGCGCGCACGGTGAAAAACCAAAAAAAAATAATAATAATTTTTAGTACGTAGTTTATTGTAAAATAAATATACAAAAAAAATAATAATACATAAATAAATTAGCATTTCAAAAACCGTACAAATTCACTGAGAAAACCTTAGGTTTCACACACGTTATAGTTAGGAATTAGCATTTAAAAAACCTTGCAAATTCACTTAAAAAACCATAGGTTTCACACATGTTATAGTTAGGTGGATATTTCACTCGTAAAAAAACAATGAAATTCCCCCGTTATAGTTAGTTCAGATAACTATAACTCGCGCGACCGCCACTCTATCACAAGGATGATGTCATCAGTGATGTCATGAGTGATGCCACTGACCATGTCATGAGTGATGTAATATGTGACGTCATGAGCAGTGGATTGCGGGCGCGCGAGTTATAGTTATCTGAACTAACTATAACGGGGGAATTTCATTGGTTTTTTACGAGTGAAATATCCACCTAACTATAACATGTGTGAAACCTATGTTTTTTAAGTGAATATATATATATATATATATACATATACCCCTTACCTGTCACACGACTGCTGTGTGCAGGCACTTGTTCTCACGCTGAAACGAGCGTTGGGAAGGGCGAAAATCGCCGCTGTTGACAAACGCCTTTCTCCTCACACGGAGTAGGACACACCCACTACGAGGCCACGCCCCCCCTGTACAAACTCTATTTAAAGCGCGCTGAATCGCGAGGGCGCTGATGAAGCTATCTCCTCCTGAGGCACAGCCGGGAGTGTTGTCTAAGTAACTGCTGATTGTTTTAAACCTGTATTTTTGCTAATTTTAATACTCACTCACCCCTTACCTGTCACACGACTGCTGTGTGCAGGCACTTGTTCTCACGCTGAAACGAGCGTTGGGAAGGGCGAAAATCGCCGCTGTTGACAAACGCCATTCTCCTCACACGGAGTAGGACACGCCCACTACGAGGCCACGCCCCCTCTGCACTCCCTATCTATAAAGATGTGCATGTTTAGGAAGCGCAGCGGACGAGCGCAGCGGGCGCGACGATTGCGCGCCGAAGGCGCGCATAAGGCAAGCTCGTCTGCGCTCGTCCGTGCCGAGTCCGGGCCCAGGGCCTCCCCCCCTACACTGCAAGCGTCAGAGCACAGATATTATAGTGCCGAATTCCTCTACAGCCTTAGGCCCGTTGCCAATATCTGTCCTCGGCATATCTATCACGCCGACGCCCTGCCACTTGTATGTCCTACATGCCATATCCCCCTTAACATTAAACCTAGCCGGAAACTTACCCATGACTACCGCATGTTCCTTCTGAACTGCCGCTCCCTGCCGAAACACAGCGCCGAAATGGCACTGTTAATAGAGGAACACAATCCAGATATTCTGTTTTTGACGGAAACTTGGCTGACTTCTGAGTCCGACCCTGCGGTTGTAGACGCTCTCCCGCCAGGCTTCCAACTTAGTCGGCTAGACCGACCCAAAGGGAGAGGAGGAGGTCTGGCAATTATCTACAAAGAACAATATCACTGTAGAGTTATGCCGGAAAACATCCCGGACTGTGAGAGTCTTGCTTTTAATATCGAACTCTCATCCAACAGTTGCTTCTCAGGCACCCTTGTCTACCGCCCCCCAGTCCCCTCAAAGCAGTTCCACGCTAATCTACCATTAAATATGGCCGAACGAATCAACACCACGTCCAACCTCACTCTGCTTGGAGATCTCAAATTGCATTTTGACTCTTCACTGGACCACATAGCCGCTACCTTAGCAGATGATCTAGCAGCCCTGCAACTTACTCAGCGTGTTACCACCCCCACCCACGTAAAGGGTCACCTGCTGGACCCCATCTTCAGCAACTGCTCTGATCTCCAAGCCGGCCCATCTATCCCTTTGCCATGGACTGACCACTTCCTGGTTCCATTTAGCTGGACCACGGTCAAACCTCCATTGACCATACCCACTATCAAGGTCATGCGAGCTTGGTCCCGCCTTGCAGTGGATAACTGGGCTACCACACTGAAACGTTCACAAAAAACGGCCCCTTGGTATACGAACTCTCTTAGGGACAAGAAACGTCTATGTAGAAGACTGGAAAGACGTTGGCGCTTGGACTATGCGGCGGACAATAAATCCCACTACCGCAAATCCCTCAGTGAATACAAAATGCAAGTAAAAACAGCCCAAGCCACATATTTCTCCAATAGTATAGTGATGGCCAAATCGAAACCAAAGGAGATTTTTCACATTATAAAACAACTAACGAAGCCTCCCCCCGCCGTGCAGGTCGATAAGTCCACCACCCACTGCAACAACGTTGCTGAATTCTTTTACCAAAAAGTAAATACCATCTACTCAGCCTTTCCCCCCCTATCAAAAACAGTACCTTTCCGACCTATCCCGATAAAGCCATAGCATCTTACCCCCCCCCACTTCCCCAATCCACTTTGACTCACTTCCCCCTACTGGACCTCACAACTCTTGAATCCTTAGCAAAGAGAGTCAAATCCGGGTCCCCGGATGACCCAGCCCCCCCTGATATAATTTTGGCCGCCTCCCAGGTGACCCTACCTATAATTAGGGAGGTACTAAATGCTTCAATCATCTCTGGCATGGTCCCGGCCGTCTGGAAGCAGGCCAAGCTCTACTAAAAAAATCCACTTTAGACCCTTCTGACCTGCCCAATTATCGTCCCATCTCCCTATTACCCTGGGTGAGTAAAATCTTAGAGACTCATGTAAACCATCACCTAGTAAATTTTTTGGAGAGTTTTCACCTGCTAGACCCCACACAGACGGGCTTCAGACCAAAACATGGGACTGAGACCGCTCTCCTCATGGTCACTGAGGAAGCAAGAACAATCCTGGATCAAGGAGGATCAGTGGCAGTGATCCTCCTTGACCTAAGCGCAGCGTTCGATACGGTCAGCCATGACACTCTGCTGTACCGTATGTCCTGTGCTGGGATTAAGGACAAAGCCTGGTCATGGTTTAAGTCCTTTCTAGAGGACAGATCCTTTAGAGTCTTCGAGGGTGAGTCCATGTCTTCTAGTAGACCTCTGAAGTGTGGAGTCCCCCAGGGTTCCTCTCTGAGCCCCGCACTTTTCAATCTATACATGAGGCCACTGGCTGAGGTCGTCCGCCCTTTCGGGATTAAGATCATCTCGTATGCGGACGACACGCAGCTGGTGGTCTCACTGACGCAGGATGATAACCTTCCTGCGTCAGGCGGGCTCAGAGAGTGCCTTGAAGAGGTGAAGACTTGGATGTCCTTCTCATCCCTCAAGTTGAACGGGGACAAGTCGGAGCTGATGCTCCTAGGTCCCCCGGATCTTCGTCTCCCCGATGCCCTATGGCCCCCGTGTCTGGGTCCTCTACTGATAGAGATCAGGGTGTGTATAATATTCCCACTACCACAGATAGAGTAATCTCACAGTTACACGCACATACATTCATCATACGCTAGGGCCCATTTCACTAACATACGCTCAAATACTCAACCAGCAATAAACCTGTGGAAAGAAAACTCCTAGTCACCCTGCATCTATATCGAGGTCGATAAGACCTGGTTATTATGACTGTCCATAAACATAATCTATACAACCTATACGGCAATAATCAAAATATAATACTCAATAATTGACAAGAAATAATATCCAACACCATGTTCAAATTATATTGCTTTATCTAAAATTAGTCAAAATGGAAATCAATCAGAATAAATCATTTTTCTCATAGTTACCTATTCTAGCTAAATGTCAGAACGGGTCAGGACAAGTCTCTCGGTAAAGTCTCTCAAGACGAAGTCCCTTCAGCATCAATCCTCAGCAACGCAGATTCGGTACGCGGCAAAGGCAAATGGCAAGTGGCAAGTGGCCTCTCTAGGCTAACAATTCTTATAATGAATCGAACAAAGGAAAGATACATAAAAAAGTTGTAATGTCCGCTGGACCGCTGAGCAGAGCGAGAAGGAAAGGATGTAACATTGCTACATTTGAAAATCTCCGCTCAGGAAAAATCACAAAATAAAGACTACGGAACAGGAACCAAGAAACATAAATGTATCTTGTTAGTTCTACTTCTCCTCGGCAATGAGACCATAGTTCAGAGTCTTTCTCTAAGGCTCCTTTGTTTCCCAAGGCTGCCAAGGACGTTCCATTTCACTTGAAGATTACCCAGGCTGCTGCTGTCCTCACGGAAATTTTAACAAGGAAAGCAAGGACTGTGGTCAGCTGACTTCAGGACCATATTCAGCAGGGCTCTCTCCCATCACGGTTTTCTACTTTCAAATCGAGGCCAGGCTTACAAAATCGGCCATCTTTGTCTAGGCCACCATAGGCCACAATAGACCATCTTAATTAAAAGAAACAAAAACAACGTTACCACAGCATAGTGATTAAACAGTGCTAATCCCACTAATACCCTTATGTGTATGTATCTATCTAGCACTTGCAACATAGAAAAGCATTAATTCGGAAAGCGTTTTGTGCTCAAAAATAAACAGCACATAGCAACGTTTAAACATGAAAACACGCACGTTATTATTAAACAGCACATTTATGCGTACCCACGTGTAACTCTCTCTTATTAGGACAAACGGATTTATTAATTTAAACACACTTGCACAAGACAAATAATTAATTACTAGTAATTAATAAATTAATATGACAAATAGACATACCAGAGCTTCAAAAACCAACGAATTTTCAAACAGAAAACTCTGCTCCAGCACTACCATCTCCCAAAGAAAACATCAAGAGCCTCGGAGTTTGGCTGGACAGATCCCTATCATTCAATACACAGGCCACGAAGCTGTCAGCTACCTGTTTTGGCATCATGAGGATGTTAAAGAAAATCTTCCCCCTCCTCCCCATGGAAGCCAAACAGGTGGCTATACAAGGGCTTATACAATCACGTCTTGATTTTAATAATGTGCTCTATCTCGGCGCCCCAGACTACGTTTTGCGCAGGCTGCAGACAGTGCAGAATTGCGCAGCCCGTTTATTGCTGGAGATTCCTCGTAGACACTCTGTAAGGGCCGGACTGGCTAGCCTTCACTGGCTACCAGTTCGCCAAAGAGTTCTTTTTAAGGCAATGTGCATTGCCCATCAAGCCTTGTGGGACACTGGTCCAATTATTACTCGTAACCTAGTCACTCACTACACGCCCAATAGAAGTCTCCGCTCCAGCCAGACCTTTCTAGCTGTGACCCCTAGAATAAAACGATCCAGGTGTGGCGGCAGGACCTTTGCCCACAATGCCTCCAGGACATGGAATGCCCTTCCACTTCACCTCAGAGCTGATTCTAACCTTACCTCATTCCGTAAACAGCTTAAAACCTTCCTTTTTAATTCACCCCTCTAACCTTGTTCCCCCCCTGTGTTTTCCGGCTGGTTCTGGCTATCATCAGCGCTTGGATGCCTCAGGGCAGCAATTTGCGCTCTACAAATATAAATACAATACAATACAATATACATATACATATATAAGAAAACACAACAGTTTCCAATCAAACTGCCGAACTCTTGTGGACGGGTGCACAGGCGTCAGGGCCGGGTCAGGGCCGGCTTTAGCACTGATGGCATCCTGTGTGACACAGTTTTTTGGCGCACCCCAATGACCACATCGACCACGAATTGCCTCACTACCACCATTCAACAGTGCTCCTCAAGTCTCTATAACTACTCTCTCAGACTGATTTAGCTTAATAGCGCCACTCTTACCAGTGTAGGGTGTCGGAGCACTTTAAATCACACACACATTAGCACCGAAACAATCATACATGTGTAAATCAGTGTACAGGAATGTTACATAAGACAGAGGACTACAAGGTCTAGGAGTCACATGTCATCCATCTATACTGGTAGGCAGTATAGTTTAAGAGTCCATGGTCTGGAAAAGCGCAATTCTGAATTTAAAACATAACATCATTGTTAGGGGTTCTCTTTAATAATAAGAATTGATTTCTACCCAAATTAACCCTTTTTGCAAGTTTAGGATAATGAAAGACAGTGCAAAAAGACATAACGGTCTAACCTATACGTTGCAGTTTGCATGCAGCGCTTTGATGACACTTAATAGCTCACTATGCTATATTAGGATTTTAACTTATAAACTGCAAGTAAGTATAGGATCCCTGGGACACAAGCAGTAACCCACTGACCTATTTACACTATATGCACTTTGTGATCTTCATGGTACACATTCTTTGCAACAGGCATTTTAACCCACTGCACTACCCTACGATGAGTTAAAATTTCCACTAGACAAACTTCCAATCTCTCTCCAGCAGGAACATTAATGACTGGAGTGATCTTGACGTTTTTATTGATGACTGAAAATTGCAGCTGCAGGTGCTTTTAAAACGAAAATATACTTGCAAACAGGGCGCCCTCCCCTTCCCCAAGTCAGCACCCGGTGCAGTGGCACCAATCGCACCGCCCTAGAGTCAGCCCTGTCAGGCGTGATAGTGGCCTCACGACAATCCATAGCACTCCAATGGGTTCTACATCAGCGATTTAATGATCGCCCAGCATGTTATATATTTATATAAATATATATATATATATATATATATCACTTTTTCCGCAAGCTTCTTTGATTTAGCCTTGCCGCACATGGACACGGACCACAAATTAAGTGCATTCATTAATTGTTTATTGATGTCGCCATTGTCATGCCCCGCGGTCATGCCCCTGAGGGCAGTGAGTATTTAAACGGCGAAGGGCGTGCAAACGCCGCTTCGCGTTCTTGCACTGAGCCCCATTTCCGTCCCGTGTGTTTGTGCCTGACTTCCGGTTGACGCATTTCCTGTTTCCAGTTTCGAGTCGCGGACGAGTCGAAGCGGACGAGTCCCGGCTCCTGTGTTTGTCACGCTGTTGGTCCTGGTGAAGCGTAGCGGTGTGCTATCCCTAAGAACGGCCGCGCGTGTTGCGCCTTCTACCTCTGGTTGATGTGGAGGCAGACGAAGTCCTTCCCAAGTAAGGTCTGCTTGTTCGTTAGTAGTGTGGGGGTCGCCCGTCACTCGACACTCCTTACATGGGAGGCAGAGGTTGGTAGGCGGTTCGTGGGTCCCCATCTTCAGCACTGCTTCTCTTGCTGAATCCAGAATAAGCCTTATCAGGCTTGAGTTGTGTTGTGTTTAGCCTGCTGTTAAGGCGACTCCGTGTCTTTTGAATGGTTGGAGTCATACTTTGTGTTCTTACCACGTATTAAGTTTCCTTTACCTCCACTGCGTATCCCTACCCTACGTCCTCTTGAACACGTATCAGGTGGTGATTACTGCGAGGACCATTGAGCAGTGGGTTAGGTTTCCCATAGTTCTTCATAAGAAGCACGGTACTGGTTCTTCCTAAACATCTTATATGCAAGTGTGGAATCTTATCCCTCCTTTATTCATGATCCCTGCCTCTGTTTTCCATAGCCCTCAAAGTGACTACTTACGCATAGTGAGATTGAGTACTACTCTGGGGATTTATCACAGGTGTTTCGTGCAGAGCCATACCTACTTATTCCTGCAGACTATTACCAGAGCGGCTGGCGATAACCCTGGTAGGTGCCTGGGGTGTGAGACTAGAAGGGTCAAGGGTAGAGGTATATAGATATTCCTATAACCATCTTTGTGTTACAGCTGAGAGGCCCTATCATTCTTCCTGTCAAGAACCATCAACTTCCTGCTGTTCCTCCTGCCAGGATCATCCGTCAAGACCTACCTGTCCCCCCACCTATCCTTGTTTTGTTTCCCTGTTTTCCCCAGCGGGTTCTCCGCACTCTAGAGTTTGATAGAGTCGGAGGAATGTGGGGGACGATGAGGACTTTTCTCCAAGGCTCCGGACGCTCCTGCTGAACATCCACGATCATTACAACCATAACGCGTTTCATCTCACTGGGAGTCTTGATCACATGGTAACGTTTTTGGTCCAGCTTTACTTTTTAAAGTGACGTAGTGCTATGTGATTAGTTAAAACTTGCACATGATCAAGGACATAGAAGAAATATAAGTACAACTTCAACTTATTTCATCATGGCATGAATGCTTGAGTGTGGTTGTCACACTGGGAGTACAACTATATATGCATTTAATTAATAAAAAAACATATATATCATTGTTTTCACACACTTTTGCACATATATAATATAAATACCATGTAAAGTATTTTCTTAGGGCCATCTCCTTTGAAGATCGACATGATTATTTCATTTGTCTATTCATCTATTATGGTGAACGGTCCTACTTCAACATTAAGGCATTTAATTATTCCATCTATTGATGACCAAATTATTGCTTAAATGCAGCATGCCAATAAATAATACATGAAAAAAACGTTGTGCAAATTACAATATCATTAAGAAAGATACATATTGTGTTGCAATTTCTTTCTTTTCAACTCCTGGCTAAACCTTTGTATTATACAGACAATTCTGATAAATACAGATTATCATATGTCCTTATGTGCAAAATAGTGCCAAAGAAAGTGCAAGGTGCAAAAGTGTTAAAAAAGGTTGTTTTCTTCTCTAATCATAAATGTTTATAATTTTTCCCTTACTTTTTGTCTTTTTTTCTCTCACTTTATCTTAATCATCGATTGACCTCTTATTTATCTTATTGGAATGATTATAGTTATAATTTACTTTTTTATTTAACTATATTTTTACCTTGTCCTTTCCTTCTTCTATCTGTGATGTGTATCAGATTGAAATCATTGATTTTGTTCTCCTTTTTTCACAGACTTTCTTTCTCTCTTTTTACAAAACTATTTCTCCTCTGGTTGTCCCTCTCCTTGGTCTCCAAAGGATATCAGTTTTTATAAGTACAAATGTATCCATAACATCTTGAATTTGAATATTTCTGTAGATTGGGTCATGTACGTTCCAGATACCAAATATTAAATAAATAAATAAATATATATATAAATGTCTTAAAAACGTACCATAAAATATACAAAAAATATATATACAAAAGGTATCAATATTTAAGTTGCAATGTGCTAAACAGTACTTAGATTTTTATAGACAGGTATACATATCCTCGGTGTTATTCAGACCTCCCGGTGACTTAGAGTCCATTTCAAGAATATATTTTGTTTCCAACCTTCGCAATTTGGCGTCTTGGTTGCCACCTCGCCTACTTGGGGGTACTGAGTCAATTAGATAATATTGCAGGTCTTGACTCTTAGACTGATGGTATTCTCTAAAGTGCCTTGCAACAGGGTATGTGTTGTCTTGATTGGTTATAGCCCTGGTGTGTTGTAATATTAGTTTGTGGGCTTGTAGCTTTGTGCTTCCTATATATTGTAGCCCACATGGGCACATCAGGACATCAACATACTCTGTTTTACACGTGTAACAGCGCATAGGAGGGGAGGTAGGGGAACAATGCCATGGCGCGCGAGAACGCGCCGTGGACACTAGAAAGACTACATCTCCCAGGCACCCCTGCGGCGCGACGGGACGACGTGGTGACGCACCGTCAAGGAAGCATTCAAGAGCTTCCGGAGACCCCACACGGGTGCCGATTACTTTGGATCCGGTGCAGTGCTGTGAGGCAGACGAGGCGGTAAGGCCGTTGTAATTTCTCCCAAGTCATCGGAACGGCGAACAGCACTGGGTGGCAGGGCAGGACCCCGCCCCTTCGTTGCTCCGTTGGCGGAACCTGTAACCGTGGTTCCGTGCGGAGCCACTTTCCGCCTGCATGAGGGGAGGAGTCCTTCGTGGCAGGTCAGACCTATGCTTTCTGTTTTGGTAAACGCCGCGATCAGCGTTTAACTGTATAATTCCTCGCTGTCACTCGTATTGGGAGTTGGATTATTACACCTGAGGATCTGCACGTAGCAGGTCGAACGGGGGGAAAAAGACCCTCCCCTAGAGGTAGCCAATACCCTGAGTTCCTAGTTTTCAAGGAGCGAGACATTGTACCGGATCAGGCTTATTCGTGAAAAAACATAGCGATACAGATAAAGCCTACGCCCCGATAGGGGACAACATTTATTTTTGGTTAATATGAGATGGATGAGTGCGACCTCCTCCCTGTCAGGATTGCCGATATCAGACCCAAGATGGACAGGGCGCTAGAGGCGGCCGCGGCATGGGAGGGACTGGTGCAAGCCCTGCGAAATAGTATGCTGGAGGAGGACGAGGCGCCGTCCGAGCCCGAAGGGGCCCCCCGGAGCAATCCAGCCACACAAACACAGTGAATAGTTATGTACTTCTGAATGGTACCCAGTTTACAAGTGATAGCCGGGAAAAGTCGCAGTTGCGGGAGTGAGCACGGGAGGTGGGGAGGGAGGGAGGGGAACGGGGAATGGGATGGGGGAGGGGCAGTGTTGGGGGCGAGGGACGGGGAGGGGGGGAAAAACTCTAAAGCGGAACGTAGTCACCCTATCTTGTTAGCAGCAAAAGTAAAGCTCAAACTACAGTTCAGTCTGATGATCCCTGAACATCGCTGCCCGGCCTCCGGGATGTGGGCTCATGAGCTGTGTACGGCTGTCTGAATGGCCACAGGATATGTGGCATTGGTATCAGTGATGCAGGCAAAGTAATAATGTATGCTGCTGCTATTATTGTTCTGCAATAAAAACGGTTTTACAAAAAAATCAGACCCAAGATGGCGGCACGCTACTGCGCATGCGCGAAGAAGTCAGGCAGGTAGAAAAGCCTGACTTCCTGTGAAGACGAGGCTTCGCGTTCTAGTGTTGCCCCGCATCCGAATTCGGACTTCCTGTTGTTTCGAAAGACTTCCCGGAGTTATCCTGCAGTGGTTTGGTACAACCACGTCTTCGTCTCCTTGTTATTTCTTTCAGTTTCAGACCGAACTTCCATTCTGTGTCCGGAGCTCTGGACTGCCTCGTGTTCCCCTTTTTTTTGATCCCTCGCTCTAGGTGTAGCCGGACAATTCCCTGCCCCATTAGCCCTTTGGCGAAGCTGGTTGTGGCGTGCTCCGCCCGCCGTCCGGATTTTGTCCCGTCGGCCGGCTGGGTTTCGTGACACCGGTATTGGCCACTGTGAGCTTCAAGAAATCCGTGGTTCCGCTGCATCTGGAGGGGGCTCCCATTTTCCACCAGTTCTTTTTGTTTTCTTTCTTCCTGGGGACTACATAGTGCCTGTGAAATAGGTACTGTGTAGTACTTCTGGATTTGGTGCTACGACCTATTTGAAGCTCATCTAAGACCTGAGTCATCGCTGGAGTCTACTCTTGGTGTTACGGTAACAGTGCTGTAGGAGAGCGATATATATAGTATACCCTGCTTCTGTTCCTTGCCTTAATGTTGTATCTATTTTGAAGGAACAGACTGTCGCTTGGAGAATCAACCTGGTCCACATTACCTGTATTCACTCACCTGTGATACTCCTGTTTGATGCCCAAGTCTACCGCCACACCCAGATGCCCAGTCCTGTGTACCCCTGATCCGAGATTATAATTAAGGTTCTAGGTACTTTCATTCAATTAGTTAATCCCCGGTCTCTATCTAGATTTGCTTATTAGTACACTACTCATTGTTTCTTTCCATTTCAGAGAGCTAAGGTCCTCCCATCGGCTTGTGAAGTGGTGGCTGAAATCCAGGGATTGTTTCCCCTTTCTGTTTCCCTTGTTTTGTTTCCCTTCTTTCCCCTGTTACCAGTGCACTCTAGTGTCTGATAGAGGCACTTGGTGATAGTGGAAGGTTGAGGCACTACCTACAGAGTCCTGGAATTACGTGACTGTCCTGCAGAAATCTCTTCCGGTAAGATTCTTACACTCCCAAGACGTATTGTGGATGTGAGTGAAACCATCAATACCGTTTGCTGAGTGGGTGTAAGCGAGCAACTGGGAAATGATCTATGTGTTTGTTATGTCTTCCCGAGCAGGGGATCAGTGAGTGAGCAGACGGAAGGCTCTTCGCTCCCCTGTTATATGCCTACCCCTTGTTGCTCAGTGGTAGGTCCTCACTAATCCTTCCCAAAGACGCCTCTCATGTTCTAGGATTGCGTGACCTATAGCTAATGTGCCTTTCTCTTTCATGCAGTTCTGAGTGCTACCCCACGCTGCATTGATTACCTGCTTTAGAAGAACTGTTATTTTCCTTTACAGGTATGCAACGTTCCCCCAGCCTTGGGTGGAGGGCAAAAGGGTAGGATAGGAAAGCGTATTGGGTTTTAAGTACTGATCTCTGTCTTATTCTTTCTACAGGTCTCCCTCCCTGCTGTTCCCATCCTTTCCTTCCCCCGCTTGATCACCCCATGGAGTCTGTGTATATATGACCAGACCGTGGGGGTGTCGAGAGGTGGACCCCTTAGAGCAACGTACGATCCTGAGGATTCCTGGCCACCACAACAACACGTAAGCAATTTGGTTATCTTAATTTCTTCAGGACTAAATGGTGTCACATATGAGGTTTTGTTAATACCCAATTGGCATGCTTTGCATGTCTTATACCTAAAAAAACCTTTGTGAGTTTTCAACCAACCGCAATTTTCAATCAGCTCAGGATTTGTTTTCATCAATACATCTCTCATCGAAGGTGCCCTTTTGTGTGTAATAGATATTCTGTGTGACAGAGTATGTCCTATTACAGGGTCACTCAAAACTAATGGCCAATTGCGTTTGATAATATTAC
Source organism: Triturus cristatus (assembly GCF_964204655.1). Lineage (NCBI taxonomy): Eukaryota > Metazoa > Chordata > Amphibia > Caudata > Salamandridae > Triturus > Triturus cristatus. The sequence goes on along the minus strand of NC_140594.1, from coordinate 286,182,322 downwards.
GCAATTCTTTATGTTGTTTACTATATTCCAGAATTATACAGAACTCCTCCATTTTAATTTCTATTTGCCTGTTGGCATTGAAGATAATTTGCATTTCTCTCAGATTTAGGTTTGATGAATTCCAATCTTTCTGGAATCATATATTTTGTTATTGCACCTTCTATAGTTTTTAGTGAGTAACCTCGTGCAAAAAATCTGGCTTTTGACTCCTCCTGGGCCTCTTTCAATGTCGTCTGATTGCTGTTAACTCTCCTCAATCTAAGCATTTTCCCGTAGGGGATGCTATTAATAAGATGTCTTGGGTGGGCGCTGCTGGAATGTAAGGTTGAATTCCCAGCAGTTTCTTTGCGGTAAGGTTTTGTCTCTTTTTGGTTGTTCTCTTTATATACCTTTGTGTCTAAGAAATTGACTGTTGTTCTGCTTATAGTGGCTGTAAAATGTAAATTGACCGAATTAACATTGATGGTTTCAACAAATTCTTGTGCTTCGTTTTCAGTGCCCTTCCAAATAACAAATAAATCGTCAATAACGCGTAGCCAAAGAATTATATTATTTTCAACAATCATTTCTCGCTAACATTCTTAGCGAGAACCAGCTCCTCCCACCAGCCCATGTGTAAACACGCATAGCTGGGGGAGAAGCTGGCTCCCATAGCTACGCCCATTGTCTGCTGATAGTGTAGATTATTAAACATAAATATGTTATTTGTTAGGCAATATTCAACCATCTCAATCACCATCCTGCTGTGATTAGTCAATTAGTCAATTCACCCAAGTCTGTTTGATAGTGGTATACAGTGATGGAACATCTAACGCCATTAATAAGCAATCATTTTGCCACTCAACATCTTTCAGTTTATATAGAAAGTCACTGGTATCTCGTACGTACGACGTCAATGCTTGCACATGATGTTGCAAATAAAATCCACATATTGGGACGTATGTTCCAAAAGACCTCCCCGTGCTGAATTAATAGGTCTACCAGGTGGTTTCTTAGCGTCTTTATGTATTTTAGGTATAAAGTATATCGATTGTGTAATGGGGTAATCATTTTTAAGGAATTTCTATTCATCATTAATTATTATTATTTTTTTTTTTTGAAACCGTTTATTGCAATCTCAAATATATACAGGCATGGGCCTACAACCTTCCGGCCGGCCGCTAAAGTGACGATAACAAATAACATACATACAATGAGGCACTTAGATTTGCATAGATACTAAGGCAGGAGGTATCCACAACGCGGGCCATACGGCTCTGAGCCCACAATACGGTTTCATTTTATACACTACAACAACAAAAATAAACACACACCCGCAAGGCAACCCACGATCGAAAGTGGCAGCACGTGCTCCTCAAATGGGGAACCCCAAACCATCCACTAAAAACCCCCGAGAGGGGAAGGGAAACAGGTCCAAGACTGGGAGAACACTGTGTTCGGAACTGAGGGAGGGAGTAAACTAGGGGGATGGAGCTGGTGAAGCGGGAGGCAACAACGGCGGCTCGCAGATATCCCCACGGTAGGCGTTCCAGGGGCCCCATATCTTCACCCATGCCCCAGGCTTACCCCGCGCCACATACACCACCTTTTCTCGGAACATGCACCAATCCATGTGTTCTTTCCAGGCCGACACCGCCGGGGACCTCTGGGATCCCCACAGCTGTGCAACGTCCCGTTTAGCCACCATATAGCCCAGAGTCACCCATCGCGTCTGCGGAACCGAGTAATCGGTCGGTTCCCACACATTCAGCAAACATCTCCTCGCTTCAGGCAACAGCGCGACATGCGTAACCGCTCGCAGGACCTCATGCACACCACGCCAGAATCGCTCCACCCTCGGGCATTCCCACAAAATGTGCAAAAAGGTCGCTGAAGCACCACACCCACGCTTACACAATCCGTCCTCGGTATAGCCCATACGCAGAAGCCTTGGCCCCGTCATGTACACCCGGTGGAGTATCTTAAGCTGGACGAAACGAAGGCGAGCCGGGATGGCCACCTCCTTCGGAGAGGCCACCGCGGAAATCCAGTCCTCGTCGTCCAACTCCAGCCCATCGGCAACCCAGGCCTCGCGGAGGCCAGTCAGCAAGCCCGAGCGATCATTTATCAATTTCTTGTAAATGAGGGAGATCGTGCTGTCCGGAACATGGCCATCTAGCACTCGATCCTCCAGGGGGGAGGACTCCGGGATGGAGGCCACGTCTGGGAAGACGGAGCCCAGCGCGTGACGGACCTGCAGGTACCGAAAGTATTCACTGCCCCGCAGCTGAAACTCCGCCTGCAACGTCTCGAATGTTTTAAATCCTCCCCTCGTCCAGAGATCCCCCACTGTACTGATGCCTATAGTGTCCCACTGCTCAAAGCCCTTCGAGGTCCACAGAGAGCCCAACCTCTCGGACGCATACAGCGGTGACGCCCGGGTCAAACGGTCCTTCCAGCCCATAGCTGCATTAGCCGCGTGCCATACTCGCACCATGACACGCGTGGGTCCCGTCAAGCGGGAATCGGGCACACTAGCGTAGAGCGCTCGATTGTAGTCGCCACCGGGCAGGAGCATCTTGTCCATTTCAAATGCCGGGTTTAGGGCGGGCCCATAGAGGCCCTGATTAATTGCAGCTAACTGGGAGGCCCAGTAATACCGTTTGATATCCGGGAGGGCAATTCCTCCGTCGTACCACGGGAGCGTCAACTTTGCCAAGGCTATACGCGGCCTCCCATCCCAGAACAGGCGGCGCTGTAGACCTTCCACTTCACGGAAGTAGCGCGCTGGGACCAAGTCCATAGTGTTCTGGAGAGCGTACAGGAAGCGCGGCAGTGACATCATCTTGAACAACGCCGCCCGGCCGAGCGGCGAAAGTGGCAAGCGCCGCCAGCGCGCGACGTCCTCCTTCAAGCGCTGGAGGGGGGGAAGCAAATTTCGCTCGTAGCGGGCCACCGGGTCCAGCGTAATGTAGACACCCAAGTATCGAAATCCCTCCGAGGCAATCCGGATCGGACAGCCCCGCGGGAGGACAGGAGCCTCCCCGGAAAGCACATAGATACAGGATTTGGCCCAGTTGATGACAAGGCCTGAATTGCGGCCAAAAGAGCGCAGAACATCGACCAGGACAATCAGTGATTTGCGCGGGGAGGCTAAGTACAAAAGGATGTCGTCTGCATAGAGAGACACGCGGTCCTCATACTCAGGGGTCCAACGGAGACCTCGGATGGAAGGGTGCCACCGCAGCCACTCTGCCAGGGGTTCCAAAGCCAGTGCGAACAGGAGCGGCGACAGGGGGCAACCCTGTCGCGTGCCCCGTCCCAGCACGAATGGGGCCGAGACTCGACCATTCACCACCACCTGCGCAAGTGGGTCCGAGTACAACAATTTGACCCAGCTGATGAAACCCGGCCCAAAGCCAAATTTCGCCAGCATCGCCCAGATGTACGGCCACTCGAGTGTGTCGAACGCCATAGTGGCGTCCAACGACGCCAAGATGGCCGGCTCCCGCACGAACGGAACACGCGCTAGCACGCCGTGCAGGCGTCGCAGATTAAGAGCCGTATTGCGATGGGGGATAAAGCCGGACTGGTCTTGGTGGACCAGGTCGCCCACCACGCCGACCAGCCGGTTGGCGAGCACCTTGGCGAGGATTTTAGGTTCCGCATTCAAGAGCGAGATAGGCCGATAGGATGTGACCCGATCTCGAGGTCTCCCCTCCTTGTGGATGACCACGATGGTAGCCAGACGCTGGTCCGGCGGGAGGGAGCCCCGCGAGTGGGCCGCAAGGAACATTGCGCGGAGGTGGGGTGCCAGTACATCCGGTCGCAGCTTGTATAACTCGATAGGAATGCCGTTCGGGCCCATGGCCTTGCCAGAAGCGACCGAGCGGATGGCGAGGGCGATTTCGTCCGAGGTGGGGGCGGCATCCAGCAACTCCCTGTCCTCCACAGAAAGGGAGGGGAGCGCGATGTCACGCAGCAGGGCATGGGAATCCTCCTCCGAGCAGGGAGAAACCGGGGAATATACCTCGCGGAAATAATCCGCGAAGCAAGAAACAATGCCTTCCGGCTCAATGACACGCACGCCATCCGTCTTCTCAATCAGCGGGACCACACGACTCGCTCTCTCCTTCTTATCCAACCACGCAATCAACTTACCCGCCTTATCACCCACATCATACAATCGCCCCTGTTGCTCTCTGCTGAGGCCCCTGGCCGCCTCCGTGACGAGGGCCCTATAGGCCGCCTGCTTAAGGTGCAGAACGTGGAGCGCAGCGTCAGTCACCCCACTCCCCAAATCACCCTCCAATTCAGTAATTTCGGCCTCCACCCGGGTCACCTCCTCCTGTGCGCGCCTCCGGGCATGGGAAATAAAGGAAAGGGCCTCCCCTCTCAGCACTGTCTTGAAAGCCTCCCACAGGGAGATAGCCGACAGGACTGACCCCACATTCTCCTCGAAATACCGTTGCAAGGATTTAATCAAGTCAGCGCGAATAGTGGGGTCGCGCAGGTACCAAGCGTTGATTGGAGCTACCCTGCCCTCCCCCCTCGGGAAGACACCAAAGTGCAACAGGAGCGGGGAGTGATCTGAAATGCCCCTAGCCAAATGGCGCACCTCCCCCACCCTCCCGGCATAGGCCGCAGGGACAAGGATATGATCAAGCCGCGACAGGCTACCATGGGCGCCCGAATGGAAGGTGTACTGCAGCTGAGTGGGATGCTTTAAACGCCAGCAGTCTACCAATCCCAGTGTGTCCAAAAGGCCCGACAGCCACGCCTGTGCCCGGGGGAGGTCCCTAGGGGGAGAACGATCCATAGTCCCAGAAACCACCGCGTTGAAGTCCCCCCCCAACCACCAGAAGCCCCCCCGGAAGGTCAAGAAGGAGGCGTCCCAGGTCCGCAAAGGTGGTGGACTGTAACCCCGGTGGGACGTACACTGAGACAAAGACGACTACTTTGCCCTCCATTCTCCCCACCAAAACAGCGTAGCGTCCCCTCTCATCGTGGCGCACCTCGTCTATTTCTAGCGGGAGCGAGGTCTTGACCATAATGCCCACCCCTCGTGAGCCTGATGTAAAGCCCGAGTGGGCCACCAAACGATAACCACGTCGATTCATGGCACAAAAGGAGTTACCGATAAGGTGTGTCTCCTGCAGAAAGACCACATCAGGCGAAATCCGTTTCAGATACTGCAGGACCACACCCCGCTTAATCCTATCCCCCAGCCCGTTAACGTTCCAGGACAACAAAGTCAGGTCCCTACCCCCCATCCCATACAAAAGCCATCATTTGTCCCCCCGAGAGCAACTCAAAAACACCAGTACAATAAAGGGTTTGCCTTGCGGTAGAAACAAACCACACCCCACCCCAACCCACCCATCCCAACAGAACTCCCCCCACCCTGAACCCCTGCATGAGCCCAAACAGCCCCCCCAAAGTGCAGTGTGCCTGTCGCCCCATAGAAGAAAACTAACTAGTCCCCCAGAGGAGGAGGGAGATCCCCCAAGAGACCCCGCACGACCTCCACAGGAGGGGAACTTACCCTAACAGTCAATGGTGACAACAACACAGCCCGGAGCAAGGCCTACCATTAGTCCCTTAGTCCTGATCCGGCGGGCCCTCCCCACCAACTGCTCCCCCCCCGCCCCCCCGGCCCCGATCTCCGGGCAAAGTGTCCAGCCAGTCCCCGGCCGCCTCGGGACGATCAAAAAAATGCGTGCGACCATCTACCTCCACCCTCAGCTTAGCTGGAAAAAGCATCGAATATTTGAGATTCAGGTCTCGCAGGCGACGTTTGACACCCAGAAAGCTTAGTCTCTGCTTTTGGACCGCCGGGGTAAAGTCAGGATAGAAATTAACATCCATGTTATCAAGTCTGACTGGCCCTTGGAGCCTAGAAGTCTGCAGGATAGCGTCTCTGTCCCTAAAATTGAAGATCCGGGCGATGAGAGGCCTCGGAGGGGCGCCGATCTTAGGCCTACCCCCGGGGACCCTATGGGCCCGTTCCACTGCAAAGAATTTGCTCAGCCCCCAAGGTTGTAGGTGGGTGAGGACCAGGTCCTCCACGAACAGATCCGCTGCCTCCGCCTCACGTCCCTCCGGCACCCCGATAATGCGGACATTGTTTCTCCGGGCCCGACCCTCGGAATCCTCCAGTCGACGATTCATCAGGGCGCCCGCCTGGCCAAGCCTGCGCACCTCCTGTTGGAGGGCCGCCACGTCAGTTGTGAGGCCCGAAGTAGAGTGGGCCAAAGAATCGACCCGATCATTTGTTTTAGACAGATCGGCTCTCACGAGGCCCACGTCCACGAGGACCGAGTCGATCTTCTGCGCCAGAGTGTCAAAGCGCTGGTCCACCGAGGCCTTCATCTCGGCGATGGCGCCCATGACGTCCCGGAGGGTCAGGTCCGTGGGCGGAACAGGAGCATCAGTCGGGCCCGTGGGGGACCTACGCAGCACCTCCGGAGATCCCTTCTGGAGGGTGTAGCGGTCCATGTTATTGGATTGTTGGGCCGTGCCACGACGGGTCGACTTCACTTTGGCCCGGTCGCCATCTTGTTTTGTGGCCATGGTCGCAATCCCCAAATCGAGCCAATCTCCTCAGAAAGGGGGCAGACAATCCCGTTCAAGGGCTCCGGGGGGGGGCGACCACCGCTCCTCAGGATGGATCGCAGCCGGCAGGCCGGCGGGCAGCCCAACGAGGCTACAGCACCGCACACCGCCCCGCAGCCCAACCTCGCCTGGCAGCAAGGAGGGCGCAAAAGCGAAAGTGAAAGTGCGGGGTACGCGAGCCACCCAGCCTCGCCCGCCGCTGTTGTTCACTTTGTGTCCGGATCGCCCCACAACTCCAGTACGGGGGACCGGCGTGGAGAAGGCCGCAAACCTCAATCGATGCTCCTGCCGGTGTCCGAGGTCCGATTTAGAAACGGAAAACAGGCGTCACCTCTGCACGGGCTCACAAATACAGTCCCCTCATCTGGGACAGGATTCTGTCAGGATTTATGCAGGAGGTCGCGGAGGTCCTCGGGAGCCTCGCACCTACGCGGCCATCTTGGTTGCGCGCTAGGCTCCTCCTCCCATCATCATTAATTATTAACCCCTTCATTTTCCAAGATGACAATTTTGCGTAATATGTTTTAAATATTTCCTTTAAGTCTGTTCCATTTCGTCTTATGTACTATTCGGGGTCATTTAGTTGTGATAGGGCTTCCTTTGTGTATTCTTGTCTGTCCCATATTACAATATTGCCCCCTTTGTCAGAGTTTCTTATTACTATTGATGCCTCTTTTTCCAATTTGCGGACAAGTGAGTAATATCCCAAGTTGTGTTTATTATATTTGTCTTTTGTGCTTTGTACAGTGTGATTTAGTTGTTTAATTTCTGTAATCAGATGCTCACTAAACACATCAATCGAATCTCTTGGACTAACTGGGGTAAATGTTTATTTAGCCCTGAATGGTGATGGGATTGTTGGTTTCTTCTGTGTTTTTATTGTTGAAATATCACCACCAGCTTCATTGCTCCCAGTGACCTGATTATTTATTAAGTTCCCTTCCTTCCACAATTCATTCAGGACGTGCAGTAGAGGCGTCTCTTCACGTTCTTCATTTTCCTCAAATTTGTCCTGCTTTGTGTTTTTGGCCAGTAACATATGATATTTCTTGAGTTTAAGTTTTCTGATGCAACGATATACATCCATCCTGGTTCTGGAGTAATTGAAGTTACTTTCCGGACAGTATGATAAGCCCAGACTCAATATCTGTTCTTCCGCTTTTGTTAGATTTATTGTTGCCAGGTTGATAATAGTTTTGTTTGACTCCTTCATATTCATTGCTGTTGTCTCCATCTTCCTCTAGCTTGCTTCCTGGGATTTGATGTGCTTGAGCCTTGCTTTGCGCCTCTGCCTACGTTTGTAATTTCGGCAGTTGGGACTTTGTTTGTTTGGTTCCTTGGGCGCAAGGTAAACCTTCTCTCTACACATAAAAAATTGATTTCTTCACCAGGTGCTGGAATGTTTTGGGTGGAATTGGCTTCTTTACTCCTTAACTCTGAATCTGACCCAATATCCGGAACTGAACTTAGGTCGGAATTCGATGTCTACAGTGGTTTTTTACTGTATTGCACCGTGTTCGTTTTTTGACCATCTGTTGCATTTAATTTGGACCGCCTCAATGAATCATATTTTTTAGAGAACGTAAAGATTTGGCCTAATTCATAGTCATTTTTGTCTCGCAAAAAATTATAAGCTTTTCTCTTCTTTATTTTATCCTCCTCTTTTTTTAAACGCATTGTTATCTCCTTGTGTAATTTTGGGATTTCACTTTGATTTTCCTCTGACTGTTCAATGCTATCAATTGCTTCTAGCAGTGAGGCACGATCTATTTCTGCATATTTAATTAATATGAGTACAAGATTTCTTCATGACTCCAAATTGAAGTTTGCCCACTCCTTCATCATCTGGGGGTTTGGGTCTTCATAGCTAGGAGCTATAAATATTCTTAACCCTCGAGGTATTCTTCCTACATCGATATATCTGTGTAAAGACTTGGACTCCCACCATTTACTTTGTTCTTGGCGCATATGCTTTTCAAGCTGTTTAAACTTTTCCTTTAATGTATAATTCGTCTTATTTGTTTCATCTTTGTTTTTTGGTATTGTTAAGTTCGTTGAGGGCAAATCGTTGAACATTTCAAGTGCAGCCGCTTCGCGGTCCCGCAAAGTTTCTCCCGACATCATTTTCTATTTATGTTCAATATATATATATATATATATGTATATATATATATATATAAAGGAATTTCGCCAAGAATGCTCCTGCACACCAACAATCACACGGAGAGCAGGAACAGACGAACGCTGACCCAGGATGCAAGTGAGTAATTTTTATTTTTGTCTTACAGCAATGCCTGCATGACGCGTTTCAGCCTACAGGAGGCCTTGATCACGGATATATATATATTCTTTATTTTTTTTTTGAGGTTCTCATTCTCTGTGTGTCTAATTTTTCGGAGTTACAAGTTCCACATCAAAGTGTGGTGAGCTGAATACACAGAGATATTGTTAAGATATATTCATTAAATGTTCTAGCTAATCACAGAACCTTTTATGATAAATTACTTAAGATATCTCTTTGCCGTGTAGATGACCACTACTTCCTGCAGATATCCTTGACCAGCAGATGTGATGAGGCACAGTGTTTGAGTCCTGTGTCTCTCTTTTATTCACTTTTTCCATTGCCATCTCCCCCATTGGCTCTCATATCCCTGTGTCTGTGTTCACTGGTGGAATTAGTGAGAGATGAAAAAGTGTGTTTTTCCAGTGTGATTCCTAGCACAAAGGTTAGTGAATCCAGAAATGGTCTGATGCCTGTGCGCCCTCAGCATCTGTTATTTTTAGGGATGGATAGATAGCTTGGCATTTTCTTGCCTTAGCCACTTTGGGAAATGAGGTCCCGATTCTGGCAGAGTTGGTCAAAGTCTTTTGATACTCTTTTCACCAGCTAGAAATGTTTGCCACTGCAGAATATCTTCACTGGCAAAGGGATGTGGTGGCAGACTTGAACTTATGCTTCACGAATGACACCAGCAATTGGAATCTCAATCCTAAAGTGTTTCTGGCAATGATGACTAGATGGAAGCTTTTTCTCGGGATCTAGTTGCCTCAAGGCTGAATGCTCAACTTCTGGGGTTTTTTCGGTTGAGACTGGATTTAGAAGTTGTGGCTGCGTTCATATGAAACTATAGAACGCGCTTGAACTATAGTTCTCCTCCTCCCCCTTTTGCTCTGATTCCCAGGGTAAGCTCACAAGTCTGAAAAAAAGGAGTACATATGGTGCTGGTCACACGTCTTTAGAGATCACGTGCTTGGTTGCCAGTTTTGTTGACAATATCTTGGTACTCTCCAATCTTTCTATCCTAGTTCTAGACAATTGTGAGGTACATGATGTCCTGGAGGAGCTCTGGAGACATTACCAAGAACCTGGAGTTCCCCAGCAGGATGTTTTTGATGGAGCAGGTGTGGACCCCTAGAACACGCAATACATATTAATCTGTTTGGACTGGTAGTTGGTATGCGGACGTAGACGCGCGCTTATGGTGAGGCGCTAGCTACGCTGTCAGTGTTCTCTGCTCCCTATTCGCCGCTAATATAACTGTCTCTGAAACTACACAGTATTTTATTTTAAAAATTACTTTTAAAGGAACTACTGCATCGTATTGTGTTTTTCAATTGAACAGCACGCTTCTTGACTTACCCATTCACGTGTAGCTCGCTCCCAGAGCTACCACGCCGTAGTCCCAGCTGGTCATTGCCCCGTTCCACCACGGCTTGTGCCGATTGTAGTGGAGGGCTCATTCCGACCAATAGCAGGACATCCCCTGAGAGGAACGCACTTCCGGGGGCGGTAGAGACGGGCCTTTCTCCCGCTAACAGTACTTCAAAGAAGCCTGGCTCTGACGTGCAGCGGGCGCGCCACTGGCACGCGGAAGGCACGCCTAAGGCAAACCCGTCTGCGCCCGTCCACGATCGACCCGCGATCAGCGCCAGCCACGCTGCCCATGTTCAATCAGACTCGCGTATCATGCTATCTAAAGCTCAAATATTTACGCTGAACTCACCCGCTTGCCATAGGCCAACATGTTTTGACTCCTGTATATTGGAACATGGGTCCCGTAAGGTGGAACTCAAGTGTAAGTCCTGTTCTTTCAAATTGGATAGGAAAATATTGGGAAGACAGTGCAAAGTTCTAGAAAAAGCTTCATCCTCAGAGCCCCTTACTGCGGGCTATAGTTCTACCCTTAAAATAAAAGTTTGCCTAATCAATTGCAGATCCCTCCCTAAACATGTAGATGACAGTTGGCTACTACTTGACTCCAGTTCCTGGGATCTCATCTTTCTAACAGAAACATGGATGAAAGAGAGTTCTACTCCTGATATCTCAAAGGCAATCCCAGAAAACTATAAAATAGTATTAGAAAATCGGAAAGATGATTGAACGGGAGGTGGACTTGCGGTTATTATCAGGAAGGACTGGGAAATCCTACATAGAAGGGTCGAACATACTGACATGATAGAAGCTCTATCTTTTAACATCACAATTTCCCCTAAGCTCTCCATTGCAGGATTGCTGATTTACAGACCACCCACTTCCAAGCTCACCGAACTATGGGAACTTTGCGAGCAGATGGCTGACCTCTCATTAAAATACACCAACTTTTTGGTATTAGGGGATTTCAATGTCCATATGGACAATGACACATGTCCCATAGCTAATCGGTCTGAACCTCAAACAACTAGTTCTTAAACCCACACACAAGGCTGGACACACCTTGGACCTTATTTGCACTAATTTCCCCAACTTAATAACCGAAGATCCCATCCCTCTCCTCTGGTCTGACTACTGTCTTGTTCCTTTCTATCTAACTACGTCCATTACCCATAATGCCAATAAATTTGAATATGATACTAAAAGGAACTGGAGGAAAGTTACCCCTGAAGCATTAGGACTTGTACTATTAAACACCCCTCTGCCATTTACTGGAGAACCAAACTGTGACGCTGTAAGTCCTAATCAATGGGTTACAACGGCTCTTGACCAAGTCACTCCCATGAAAACAATGAAACAGGCCAGAAATACACCCTCAGCCCCTTGGTTTACACCTGCACTTCAAGTAGAAAAGAGCCGATGTAAGAAACGTGAACGGCTATGGTGCTTAGCCTATGACCATGAAGCTAAAAACACATATGGAAAGGCAAAAAAACTGTATCACAAATTAAAACGTAATGCGATTAAAGATTACATCACTAACCAAATAAAATCAGCTGACCACTCTTCTAAAGAAATTTTTTACATTGTGCAGGGCTTTCTCAAACCAGAGGCATTGAAAAGTAACATTGTCCCCTCTGCTACACTCTAAAAATCTTTCAGCTTTCTTCCAAAAGAAGATTCAGGACATCTATGCAACCTTTCCCGCCAAGGATCCATCCATCATGTCATTGCCTCGCCCAACCCCCATAACAACTTGGTCTGAATTTACCCCCTTTGAACTGGCCACATCTATCAAGCAGTTGGATAAAACTAAATCCGGTTCTCCACTTGACCCCTGCCCACTCAGGTTTTTAAAAATATTAGCACCACTGCTCAATCCGGCCCTAAACCAGCTTTGGAACACCTCGCTGGAAACTGGCATTTATCCATCTAGCTGGAAGACTGCTATTGTTCAACCAATTCTTAAAAAGGAGAACGCAGACCCCACAATTTTGAAAAACTTTAGACCTATTTCCCTCCTGCCAGTACCCGTTAAGATCCTCGAAAAGGAAGTGCAAAATCAGTTATCAACATTCTTGGAATCCAATAAACTTCTCCATGATACCCAATAGGGATTTAGAGCAGGATACAGCACGGAAACGGCTCTACTTGAGGTAGCAGAAACTGTCAGGGAAACTGTGGATAAAGGGAACTGTTCAATGCTGGTGTTATTAGACCTCTCGGCAGCATTCGACACAGTTTCTCATAAGATCCTTCTAGACATGCTTCAACATTTAGGAGTAACAGGGACCGTCTTGGCTTGGTTCAGCTCCTTCATGGAAGGCCGCACACAAAGAATACGGCTACATCCCCACACCTCTGGCTCACGCCCTCTGATATGTGGTGTACCTCAGGGTTCGGCACTCAGCCCAACCCTTTTTAATGTCCATCTTGCCCCCCTCGCCACTTTGGTAATAAAACACAAAGTCGATGTTATCTCATATGCTGATGACACGCAGCTCGTGTTCTCTTTCGCAGCCTTCTCAGAGGGCGTCTTCTCAAACTTTAGGCAGTGTCTCCTGGACATCGTAACTTGGATGTCAGCTAACTGCCTAAAGCTGAATACAGAAAAAACAGAGGTGTTTTTTTTCAACCAGCCCTCTCCCCCACTATCTCATCTCTGGTGGCCTATAGAACTCAACCCTCCACCCCTTCCAGTCTCATCGGCTAGGAATCTAGGGTTCAAACTAGATACCTCCTTGTCATGCAAGACCCAAATAAGCCAAGTCTCCTCTTCCTGCTTTTGGAAAATGAAGGCCCTCCGAAGATTCCTCTACTTTCTACCAATGGATTGTAGAAAAGCAATAGTCCATGCAGTAATCACATCACAACTTGATTACACAAATAGCATGTACTTGGGGCGGCCAGCATACTCACTCAGAAAACTGCAAATGGTGCAGAATGCGGCAGCCAGGCTCATTAGAAACATTCCACTCAGACATCGAATATCCCCCCACTTGCTCTTCATTGGCTGCCTGTCAAAAGAAGATCTGAATTTAAGGCTCTAACTCTCGCTTACAGAGCACTCAATGATATTGGCCAACATTACTTAAAAAAGAGAGTTCGTAAATATCATCAGTCTAGGACCCTAAGATCTAACACCTATGAGTACCTCATCATCCCCCATTTCTCTAAATCCAGAATTGGAGGACGATCTTTTTCCGTCAAAACTGCAATCTTATGGAACTCCATGCCCGGTCATATTAGAAAAGCCAAATCTGAACCCATTTTTCGGAAGGCTTTAAAAACTTGGCTCTTCAGCCTCCCGTTATAAACTAGGGACTGATAACTCTTACAAACTCTGACAAATGATAATTCTAAAACACCTCTCACCGTGTCCGCAAGCGCCGGGACACCCCGTTTCTTTTTCACCCTCATGTATTTCTTTCTCGCCTCCTGGAGCTAGGCCATGAAATCTAGATGTATGGAGATTTCTGCGCCTTCGTGTCTCAGAGTCTGCAATTCCCTGGCGCTGCATAGCGCAGTATCTCGGTCTCTGTAGCTAAGCAACCTTGCTATAATGGGCCGTGGTCTAACCCCCGGAGGCGGGGGGGGGGGGGGGTGAAAACGCAAGGGACCTATGTGCTCGCTCGACTATAAATAATTCAGGAAAAGTATCTCTACCCAGTAGTTCTGCGAGGAGCTTTTCTACATATTTTTCCATGTTGGCGGTACTGGTCGTCTCCCCAATTCCCATTATCCTAAGATTGTTCCAGTGGGAGCGTGCCTCCAAATCTTCCGCCTTGGCATGGAAAGTGGTCAGGACTTTCTCATATTTCTCCAGTTTTGTATTGGCCAATTATTGGGTATCTTCAGTGTCGGACACTCTACACTCCACTATATCTATACGTTCCGCATGTTTGTCGAGGTGCTCCGACATGTGGTTGACTCGATATGTTAATGCGTCTAGTTTGCCATATATATTGGTTAGGGTGGTTTGCATGGCCGTTAAAATTTGTTTTAAATCGCCGCTCATCTCCGAATCTCGGGTAGGTGTGGCATTGCCCACGGCCTCCTGATCATTGGTGCGCGGTCCCACTGTTTAAGGTTTGGTCAAATTTCATTTTGGACAACATTTTATCTGCTTTTCCCATGTTTTCTGGAGCGACAGTCAATCAGATGTCTAAGTGGCTGCCCACAGAGATGATTCTGTTAGTTGTGCAGGAGCGAAGAGAGGCCCAGTCACACATCTAATTATTTTTTCCAACTGCGTCACGGTGGCCTCAGCGGGGTCGTACAGCCCCAGTCCAAGCACCAATCCTGCGCCTAGTCGATCTATTTACAGTTATTTCTTTTTAAAGCCTGCGCGACGAGTTGTAGCGTTATGCGCCCGGGGCCCACACTTAGATTATGTAGAGGTTGATGTGTTCCATTGGTGATTTCCTGACTTCATGGTCTCCCTACTTCCCAGCTTGTAATTTTCGCTATTCTCCTTCGTCCCACCCATCTCTGACATTAGTGCTGCTGCGGGAGGATCCCCAGCGCACCGCAGGACGAGTAGACCACAACTAGGCCACAGCTCCGCTAATCTCGCCGACTCACCACCGGGCAGCGTCGTGCTGATGTATGCCTGCTGGCGCTGTGTCACATCTCAGCCAGGTTCCCACCAGGTTCTCACACAGCCTCACTTCTTGGGTCTGAGGCACTCTCCCGGCACCACTGGCTTTTGGGCATACAATGCAGGTGAGTTGCACGGTTTTAGCAGCTGTTTGACCCAGGATGGTGTAGGATTTTGTTACGCGGCTGGAGGAGCTCGCTCAGAGAGCAGCCATCTTCAGGCTTGGCAAGCTCTGCACCCCCCATTCTCGATTTTAAAAGCAGAAAAGTTAGTGTGTCATACATTTGAGAAATTGGAGAACCTAGATAAAGAAATCAATGTGAATTTAGACAAAAGGATGCTGGGACAGAAAATATCTCTAATGCAGTGTGTGTGCCTGCAATGCTTCATTGTTGGGAGGACCGTGGGTTTCATTTTAGGAAACCGAGGCCTGCCTGGTAAAGACATGAGGAGAGGAATCCTCCAAGGCAGATTTCTGCATTGCTGCATTACTGTGAGCTGGGTGGCGGCACACTAGAGAGAAAAGGAAGAGACTCCCTACACATTTCAAAAGACTGCTCTTTGATTTAATGATAGATTACCAGGAAGGGGCCTGGACACATCTCAGATAGGTAGATGGGGCTGATAAGGCAATCAAAGAGGAGGGCTGAGGTGCTGGGATAAACGTTTTGATGCCCATATCACTGTGACTGACATTCAGGTGTGAATTCTGGTCACTCTCATCAATTGTGTTGTGGACAGTCCGCTTCGGAGTCATGCCTGCTGTGGCAGACCTCTTTTATGAAGGAAGATGAAAAGAAGTGCCCACTTCAAAAGCAGAACCCCAACATAAAACTTCAAGGACCCAGGCCCTAAATCACATTTGGTGTCTGGAAAAGGACTATAAGGAGGGGAGGTTGTGTCCCAAATCATTACTCTTCTGCCAAGCAGCCAGAAGGGCTGCATGAGAAGGGGAAGCTCTGCAAGACTTCTGCCTGGAACCAGGACTTGGGGCAAGACCTACTAGTCTCCCTGCTTAGTATGGGGACATCACCCAGGGAAACCAAGACCTCCTGCCCTGGAGCCTGAGAACCAGTGCCTGCCTGCTTGCCAAGACCAGTGTGCCCTGTGAAGAAGAGGAAATCATTGAAGCTAGCAAGGTCCAGTAGGGAGCCCTACTGTGAGGACTACCTGCGTGAGGTGTGAGGATTTGACTGATCACCGATCGGGCTGTTGCCTGTGTACAAGATTGCTTTCGGTGACCCCCAATTCCCAGGAAAGGTCCGCCGCAGTCTTCATTGTTTAATATAGGAAGTTTTCTTCTCCGTGATGATGAGGATGAAGTGATAGATGAATTATTGAATGTAAATCCTCAGACCTATAATGAGGATGGTATGCCGAGAGCACAGAATGATGGTGTTTTATCTGTGGTTGTGGAATCGCTGGAACCTGTAGTGAGATTTAATTAAGGTAGAGGTTCAGCATGTAAGTTGAATTCAGAATATTTTGTTGGTTCATGCAATTTAAGTAATATGCCTTCAAAACTAACAACTTATGACTTGCTATTTTTGATTTTAAAAGCAGGAAAGCAAGTGTGTCGTACATTTGTGAAATTGGGGAACCAAGATAAAGAAATTAATGTGAATTTAGACAAAAGGATGCTGGGGCAGAAAATTCCTCTGCATGTTAAAAGCGTGCACTCCTGATCTGAGTGCCCAACAGTACTCATGTCTGGATCTCTGAGCTGATTTTTTTGTCATAGGGGAACACGGATCATGCATGTGTGCCTTGACATCAGCCTGCCTCACAGATTGTGGTCTTGTAGGACCGGGAGAGGCGCTCAATGCACTACCCTAGTAGTAGTGGAAGGCTACCACCTTCACCAGGAGTTAAGCTGCACGAGGGCAGTGGTGGTCGCATACCATGTAGTGATCAGTAATAGTTAACAGGACCTTTTTACCCTGTCACTAGAGTGAGGTTTACAGGCTCACTTAGCTTGTTATAAGCTCCGCGGCTGTGTGCCTAGCTCACCTTTGGCCTACATAAGGTAAATTTTAAGTGCTGTGCAGCGCTGGATTGGTGACCCTTCGTAAGTTGTATGTATGCATGGGAAGGGCAAAGTACAAGTATGGAGCTGTACTGTGCAGTGCATGTGAATACTGGGTATATGTATGGCGAGAGGAATGCATTACATGAGAGGTGTAGTGCTGTGCAGTGCATGTGTGGAAAAAGCATGTGCTGAGTGTATGTGTGCATCTGTGGAGTACAATAGGAAGGGTGAAGTGTTGTGCAGCGGGTACATAGTGAGTGTGTGTGCTGCCATTGTGTGTGTTTGTAAAGAGCTCACACTTGTCAAATATAGAAAAGCTTCAGCGTTAAACAGTGCGCTCAGACTGAGTGTGTGTGCTGGATGCATGGGTACATGAACATTTACAATGCATTGAGGAACAATGCTGGGCTGAAAGTGTGCTGTGAAAGTACAGTGAGTGTGTGTGCCTGCAATAGTTCATTGTATGGAGGACCAAGGGGTTTCATTTTGGGAAGCCAAGGCCTGCCCAGTAAAGACATGAAGAGGAGAGGAATCCCTCCAGGCAGATTTGCGTATTGCCGCATTCCTGTGAGCTGGGTGGGGACACACTAGAGGGCAAAGGAAGAGACTCCCATCACATTTCAAAAGACTGCTGTTTGATTCAATGATACATCACAAGGAAGTGGCCTGGACACATATCAGGAAGGGAGATGGAGCTGATAAGGCTATCGAAGAGTAGGGCTGGGGATCTGGGATAAACGTTTTGATGCCCATATCAATGCTGCTGACATCCAGGTGTGAATTATGGTCATGCCCCTCAATTGTGTTGTGGACAATCAGCTTCGGAGTCATGCCTGCTGTGGCAGACCTCTTTTATGAAGGAAGATGTAAAGGAGAAGTGCCCACTTCAAAAGAAGCAGAACCCCAATATAAAAATTCAAAGACCCAGACCCTAAATCACATTTGGTGTCTAGAAAAGGACTATAAGGAGGGGAGGTTGTGTCCCAAAACATTGGTCATCTGCCAAGCAGCCTGAAGGGCTGTGTGAGAAGGGGAAGCTCTGCAAGACTTCTGCCTGGGACCAGGACTGGGGCCCAAGGCCTGGTCGTCTCCCTGCTGAGTATGGGGACATCACCCAGGGAAACCAAGACCTCCTGCCCTGGAGCCTGTAGAACCAGTGCCTGCCTGCTTGCTAAGACCAGTGTGCCCTGTGAAGAAGAGGAAATCAACGAAGTTAGCAAGAGCCCTACTGTGAGGACTCCCTGCATGAGGTGTGAGGATTTGGCTGATCACCGATCAGGCTGTTGCCTGTGTGCAAGATTGTTTTCAGTGACCCCCAATTGCCAGGAGAAGTCCGCCGTAGTCTTCATTGTTTATTATAGGAAGATGTCTGCCTGGAACCAGGACTTGGGGGGCAAAGCCTGCTAGTCTCCCTACTGAGTATGGGGACATCACCCAGGGGAAACCAAAATAACCTGCCCTGGAGCCTGAAGACCCAGTGCCTGCCTGCTTGGCAAGACCAGTGTGTCCTGTGTGAAAGAGGAAAGCGTTGGAGGGAGGCCTACCACGAGGGCTCCTTGTGTGAGGTGTGAGGATTTGGCTGAGCACTGATTGGGCTGTCATCCCTGTGCAAGATTGTTTTCGGCGAGCCCTGGATGCCAGTAGAGCTCTGCTGTAGACTGAGCAGTGGGTTGAGCACCATGAAGGTCTTCCAGAGGGAGCAACTGGTAATTTAACCGCTTCAAGGAGGGCCAAGACTTGTGACCATCTGGGCCGGGGTGCTGAGGTTGGAACAGGCTGTGCCCATATTACCAGGTGCTGCAGCAAACCCATACGCCAACAAGGGGTGCCGGTGCCAACATTGCCATAGGATTCCGGACACCATCTGAAGGAGAGACTGAGGCTACAAGGGAGGGAACTGTGCCTGACTCACCACTGAGGACTGCATGAGAGGCTGTGGATGGCGTCACACCCTCACTGGCTCTAGTCAGGAGCTAAAAAATGAATTCCTTTCACCTCCTCCCCCTTGTTGAGCAAAGTCAGCTTACAGTGTCTTTATGAGCAGGAAGCTGCTCCAACATATGGGAGATCTCCAGCAGCACCTCTCAGGTGAGAGAGCCTGCGCCACCGGATGCTGCTGCATGGGCCGCGAGCAGCCTAAACTCTCCGAACTGATGAGGA
Source organism: Triturus cristatus (assembly GCF_964204655.1). Taxonomy (NCBI): domain Eukaryota; kingdom Metazoa; phylum Chordata; class Amphibia; order Caudata; family Salamandridae; genus Triturus; species Triturus cristatus. The sequence goes on along the minus strand of NC_140594.1, from coordinate 286,163,287 downwards.
CTCGTGGGTGTGCCTTTAAAGGCGCCAGCTGAATCCCTGAACTCTTCCGTGCCGCGAGAGCAGGAAAGACATCAACTGGGCCAGTTGGGCCCCGGGGTAACGCTCTGCAAACTAATCTGCTGCACCATAGACACTTGTGATTAAGGGCCTGATTTAGATCTTGGCAGACGGGTTCCTCCATCGCATCAGTGATGGATATTCCGTCTGCTGAAATATAAATCCCATTATATCCTATGAGATTTATATTTCAGCGGGTTTATATTACAGCGGATCGGATATCCATTACCGTTGTGACAGACTAACCCATCTGCCAAGACTAAACAAGGCCCTTTGTTCCTAAATGGTCAAAAGGGAGAATATTTTAGTGTGCATTCCCCGATGCGACCACCTGTGACTGGAGAATAGCTCTGAACACGTTACACGAAGGATGGCGGGACAGGGATTTACCTGACAACTACTAGGGCACCGACCTCAGGAGGATTGTGTTTTTGAATTTTAATGTCGCAGTTCTTTGCATATGTAGAGTTATAAATAAAATACTACTTTTTCTTATAAAAGCAAGTATTTGGCTGGACATTGATTAATTGTTCGTACTGTTTGCATTTTGAGTTATGATTCGTGTTCACTTGCTTATGTCTACATCCCCCTGAGAGACCTTGCCTGCTCGACCACAACTACCACTTAGAGTCAAGTACAGAAGGGGTACTTGGCCCTGTTGAGGGGGATCCATAGTAGGTCGGCCCCAGACATCAGGAGTGAAAGGCCTCAACCACACGGTTGGGCCAGGTAGCCCCTGCGTGCCCCATGGCCCTCTGAAAGGGGTTCTGACAAAGGAGAATTTGAAAACTGTATGCAATGAAAAGTTCAGAAGCTGAGCCACAAATGGAAACAACCATTCAACTGAGACATTATTTTGAAAAACAGTTGGAGAAAATTATTTATTGAGAAGATGTTGAAACACATAAGAGAGACTTGATTTCAAAGCCAAAGTATTTTAGAAGGTGATTATAGAAGCAGTATCTATTTATCATGTTGTTCTGTTGAAGGGAAATTTCCTTTGAGAGAAGTTCCTGGTACTGCATCAAGTGGGCCAACGTACATTCATGTTCCTTGGAGCAGACATGTATTTTGGGCTTTTACAAAAGAATTTCCAAAACTGAGAGAAGAACCAGAGAAATTGTATTCAGATGTTGATAGGATTGTGAATGTTTCAAAGGTTGTAAGGCGATGTGAATTTGCTGTTTGAATTGTAATGCCCCGGGATTTGTGGCTTGAGTGCAGGACAGTAGTTTAATGGCCAGAGAAGCAACCTGAAAGGATGGCACCAACTTATAAGCCTTCTCCAAAGGCTTTTACAAAAGAATTTCCAAAACGGAGAGAAAAACCAGAGAAATTATATTCAGACGTTGATAGTCTTGTTAATGTTTCAAAGGTTCTGTAGGCAGATGTGAATTTGTTGTTTGAATTGTAATGCCACGGGGTTTGTGGCTTGTGTGCAAGACAGTAGTTAAATGGCCAGAAAAGAAACCTGAAAGAATGGCACCAAGTTTTAAGCCATTTCCAAAGGTTATTAAGTAATATAATGATATTATTGATCACTGGAAAATGAAGGTTCCTGTGAAGCAGGAGAATTGGTCAGAGATAACGAGAGCAACTCAGAATGCAGATGAATCATTTTACATATATTATGAGAGATTGATGAGGGTGTACAGACAACATAGTGGGATGGAATATCCTACTAAACAAGGTGCATCAGGTTTTGCCAGTTTTTGTATTGGGAGTGAAACTTGGGATTGAAACCAGAATTGAGCACACAGCGTCAACAAAGTGTAATGTGCTGGCAGGCAAAGTCAATCAATGGGGTTTTGGCTTACACAAAATATTGCAGTGATTATTGTGAGTCTAAAAAGAAGTTGTCAAAGGTGAAGTTGATGGTGAAACAGACTGAGCTTTTTCAACAAGGAGAGCAAATGTCATTAGCCCAGAGCAAGGGATTAACATTCCATCCCACATTACCTCATGGTGTTCAAGTTCCTGGTCCTCCAAGAAGTGCAGGTAAAGGTCAACGTCTAGGTAGATGCTTCAATAATAATGGTAATAATGGAATGATAAAGCCTGGAGTGTACCACAGATGTGGCAAAAGTAAACACTGGAAGAGGGTTTGTAGAGTACACATACAGGTGCAGCAGCCTGTCAATTAGATGCAGATGGAACCTGTGCTGACTCCAATGTCACAGAATGGAACAATGATGGTGTCAATGACCGTAGCCCAACAGACACATGTGCAAAACACAAGGCAACTCTACAAAGCTACGCCTTTAGCACCATAATTACAGCCATATTTACATAATGGTGCAGTACAATTTCCAAATAATTTTCCATTTACAGGTGCCAGGGATTTCAGCACTGCAATTTGCAAGACAATCAGTAATTACTGATGTATTTTCCCAATTAACAGCTACCCTAGGGATACCACAAGGACCTAGTCAGACACACAGTTGTTGCCTGAAGGGGAGGAGGACTGCATGCCTGGTGCAGTTCTTGAGGTAGACCAGAGTTGACCATACATGGAAGGTACAGTTATTGGTTATCCCACATCTTTCCTAGTTGATACTGGTGCTGCCTATTCCACTGTTACACTGGAGGAAGTTCCTAACCTACTCTTCTCAGGAAAAGAAGTACAAGCTGTAGGCCTTACAAATAAACAAGTGGTTCATAAAATGTCAGCTTCTGTTCCAGTGAAGATAAGTTCAGTTACAGTTAAGTATGACTTTAGGATTAGTGAAACAAGTCTTTTAAACCCGCCGGGTTGGGATTTAGTTTGCAAATTGAATTGCTTAATTTGTTGTTCACTGGATGGTGTCTACTTTCAGACAAATGACTCTGAAAGTTTTTCCAGTTCTCACAGAAGAAGACATATTTCCAGATTTAAGACACTCTGTGAAAAAGGAGATTTGGGGTTTGTCAGGTAAAGGCATTGGGCTTATTAATAGTGCTAAGTCAGTGCAGGTCACATTAAAGAGGGAGTAATAAATTTACATATGCCACAGTTCAGACTTTCTTGTGACGTAGAGGAAGGAATTACTCCAGTGATTGAGAAGATGGTGCAACAGGGTATCCTAATGGAGGTTTTGGGGATCCCATGTAACACCCCTATAATAGGGATATATAAAGCGAAAAGAAATTGGAGGACAGTAGAGGATTTAAGGACAATTATTGATATAGTGGGCCTAAATCCAGCAGTAATATTGCTTTAAAGTCCAGCAGATGCAGTGTGGTTCACAGTATTTGATTTATGTTCAACATTCTTTTCGATTCCTCTTCTTGTGGATAGCCAGCATGTTTTGCTTCCAAATGTAAAAACAAACTACTGGAGTGGGAAAGATTGCATCATACAGAGTCACCATCAATCTTTGCACAAGTGCTCACGAATGACCTGGAGGCACTGAGATTACATGTGATTCAGTCCTGCTCCAAAATATTAATGATTTTAGGATTGCTGCAAAAACAAATTAGGCTTGTAAATTAGACACCATTGCATAGTTGAATCTTTTAGCTGAAAAGAGACACAAGGTCTAACCAACAAAATTACAGAACTGTCAGACAGAAATTACTTATTTGGGGCAGCAGGCTCAGAAAGGGGTGAGGAAGGTGTCCAAAGACAGCATCGCTGTGGTTCTGAGAATGAGTCCACCACGTATACAGAGAGATGTAAGAATGTCTTAGGAATGGTAGGCTACTGTCATCAGTGGATTCACAATTTTTCCTTAGCTGCTAAGCCATTACAGAAACGTACCCAAAGTGACATACCTGGTACAGTGCATTGGGATAATGAATGCATGAAAGCCTTCTTGGAGCGGAGACATGCATTGTGTACAGCACCCACCTTAGGAATGCTGGATTATGAAAAAGAGCTCGTTTGTAGTCAGGAAAGAGATGAGTGCTTTCTTTCTGTTCTCACCCAACAGCATGGCTGTAGAAAAAAGACATTCTACATATTTCTTTGGAACCCTAGATCCAGTTGCCATTACTCTTCCTGGATGTTTAAACTCTATTGCAGTGACTGCTTTATCCATCACCCAAAGTGAGTCAGTGGTTTGGGTCATACATTAATTGTATTTGTGCCACACTCAGTGGGAACACTATTAACCAGAAGCCGAACTCAACACCTAACTAATGTAGTATAGACTAATATAGGGTTTAAAAATTATTATAGTCCCAGTAGTGTCAGCGAGAAGATGTGGTACAAGCCCTTCTACATCCCCTCAAACCCAGACCAATGATCTTTTGACTGCTGGGGACCATTCCAGGGTGTCTCGTAACAATAGACCAATACTCTGATGTTGTGTGCCCAGTCAGCCAATGGGAATCCACCTCTTTTCCAGCAGCAGGGCCAGCTCTAGAAATTTGTACTGCATTTTTTCTGGACAATCTATGAGGCCCAAGAAAAGATAGCGAGGAAATAATGGTAGTGAGTTTTGCAATCTAGTCGGTAAATTTTTGCCTACGTACTTGGGATCAGTACGAAGGCGAAAACTGAAGTTAATTAGCTTAAATCGTGCATTCATCGATATCTTCCGAACTAGATTGCATGCAATTGCCCAGTCCCTAGCAGACGGGGGGTAATCAGGTCCATGTATCAGGCACGCCTAGCCCTATATAGAGGTCTGGGGTGGTCAGACCTCAGAGTTATGTACATCAGTGTGGTCAGTTGGTGGCCCATACAAAGCAGCAGAAGGCTTTGTGGGGGTGGGGGGAGGTAGAGGATACTTTTGCAGCAATTGACCTGGAGACCAGATATCTCCCTGAACACCTCCAGCAAGCGTAGCAGGTGAGGCAGTGAAGTCTGAGGCTTCCTAAGGTAGAAAAGAGAACTGTCCGCATAAAGGGACATTAGGTGAGTTGAGTCCCCAAGCCTGATACCTTAATCATATAAGTCCTTCTGCTATGGCGGAGGAGCGTCGCCCCACTGCTTTCTCGCAGTGCGAGAAGCAAAAACATAAAATGGTAATAACTTTCAGTTACTATGATTTTATGTGTCCTTTAGGGTTCGGCAGGTGGGCTGGGCTACTCTACTAACAGAGCAGGGCAGGGAAGGAGTGGTTTGCCCACTCCTAAGTGCGCAATGACTGTTTGGTCGGCCCTCCCAGGCTGCCCAAACCAGTCATGCGCACTTTCCTCTTCTCCATACAGGCTGCATTACAGCCTGCATGAAGAACATGCCCACCCCAATGTAAATACTTAAGGCAACAATTATACAACACACATATTACGATTTGAATGATAAACGGGAAAAGATATTGAAAGAAAAAAACAACAAAAACAATTTTTTCTTACGAAAGTACAAAATATATTTTTTATTGATAATCATTTGAGCAATAAAAATAACCCAATCGTACTGTTCCATTCATATCTGCAGTCATGCGTCTCATACAATCTGAACTCTATTAAAAACAGCAAATCGATAGCAGAAATGATCGTGATCATTAATATCCAGTTGTGCTGTCCATAAGAGAACAATGTGGCACAATTACCATTTGACTTTTGTATTCTACGCGCGTTTCGGCACTGGAGAGTGCCTTCGTCAGGAAAAGGCCACAATAAATCAAAAGTGACATCTGTAAAGAGAATACTTTATAGAAATGGTTCTTTCTATTGATTAGAACAAAGCTGCTTACCTGGCCGCCTTTAGGATGCTATCTCGATACATGTAGTGAAAGACACGAGCAATTATGGCCTTTGAGGAGCCCCCGGTCTAGGGCGAGCCGCAAGCGCCCTGTGCGCACATTTAATTGCACACAGTTGTTGTTGCACCTACAGCCCTCCTCCACATCTTCAGTCCTGGCCTGTAGAGTCTTCGTTACTGTCTCCATCCTCGCCAGTTGCTCTCTATTGGCTCTCTCTTCACCGTGACTTCTGTTTGGAGCTTCATGATTGATGTACTTTATTGTCCACTTTCCTGAGAACTTCCCAAAGTAGATTGGCATCCATGGCCACCGCTTCAATCTTTCCCTCCAGGGCCGTCCTCGAGTCCAGTATGGTGGCCAAAAGATCTGCTCTAGTCCCCTCCCCCTATGGCAGCCTGGCCTCCCGAGCCAATGTAGAGTAATTGCGTCCCATAGTCCCCAGAGTAGGCATGGGGTCTACAGTATACTGCATCATTATGTTGCTCCGCTGGGGCCTAGTTCCTCGTCCAGCTGTGATTCCCGCAGACTCAGAGGCCACAAGCTCCCCTCAAGCAGACCCACTAGCATGCTCACCAGGTGGGTGAAACCCAGCAGGCTCCTTTATTTGGCCCAGTTCAGGCTCTAAGACTCTCAAACTCCGCGAGGGACAGAACACATCCAGGTAGGCGACCTGCAGGTGCCAGTCCAAATGCAGAGAGGTCTCCAGCGGCACCCTCCACAGTTCACAGGGGGAACACTCACAAGAGCAGTCAGCAACCAAGGAGTGGCACCCCACTGAGGGGCCCCCTCCATCGTTGCGGTCCTCTGTTTTGGGGTCTCGCACCGGCCCAGTGTCCACCCGCATGGCCCACAGCACAGCTCTCAGTCTCTCCTCACAGGTAGCGATGGTCCTTCCAATCTCAGCTGTCTGACAGGCTTTACCAGGTGGCAGGCCGCCACCTGCTCCCAGACCTCAGCACAATCCACCCCAAATGTCGCAGTCGCTCTGCACCGCTCTGCAGCTTCACTTGCGGACGGGGGCCAGCATCGTCTTCAGCAGGGCAACGGAGTTCCACACAGGCCTCTCTGCCCAGGTCCAGGCCCCAAGCCCCGCCATCTTTTCTAAGGATCCGGTCCGCAGTGCAGACCCTGCCCAGTGCTGCCCGCAGCCCACCTCAGCATGATCTTTTCCCTGCTCCTCGCTCTCAGCCACCGCCAGGTGTAAGATCCTTAGCGTGGAACAGGAATCGGCGTGGGCCCCTCCATCCAGGCCCAGCAGCTCCACCAAACTTCACCAGACCACATCACAGGCCCTACTGAGTGCTATTGGTCTTTCAGCCAGGCCGCTCCTCTCAGTGCTCCCTGATCACAGCCACAATGGGGAGCCAGGCTGCACTCTATATGCCAAATGGCTTGTATTTAGTTCTGTTTGCTGTTGGCTTTTGTTACGAGACATTGAAATAAATGTCTGCACAGGTTGTAGAACTGATTGCTCTTACTATAGCCTGTTGTATTGCTAGCACACAGTGTTACAATTTACACTGTTTGTTAATACTCCCTTCGAGTTGCAACCGATTTTGGCCAATAGTGGTCACAGTATGGTTTCATGACCTCTGAAGGACACCAATTCAAAATGTACCAATAATTCTTTATTTATTGTATTCTTTGAGACTGCCATTTAAAATTGCAAATGTGAAATGTTCAGCACATAGAAGTGGAAGTGATGATGTTACTAAAGGAAATGACATATGCACTTGGACTTTATTACGTGGCACTGGGCACTGTATTGTCAATGAGGGTTGATAATCACCTAGCGGCACCTATGTTTGCTAGTGGGTCAATAAAAATATTGGATGAGTTGAGGGAAATACAAGATACAATGTTAGATGAAGAAAGGAAAGAATGGGAAAAAGTGGGATGCTAGCAAAGTTAGGATGGTGTCTGAAAAAGTGAAAAGCAATGATAAAAGATTTGGCTTGCCAAATTCACATTCACCACATATGGTTAGGTTATTTAATGGTCCTACACATGTGGGAAGAAATTGGTTTATAAATACATTTGTTTCTATCCTCACTTTAGGAGTAATGAAGAGAGTCACTGTGGGGTGTGCACAGTTTGTCAAGAAAATATTGTTGGAAAGAGAACACATGAGGCCATGACTCATCTGGCATAAGCACACTTTACTAGATTACAGGTTGATTGTCTGGAAATGCCGCTGTGTAGTAATCTATGGTGCATTCTGGTAGTGGTGTGCATGTTTTCAGAGTGGGTTGAGGAAAACCTTACAAGGAGATGTGATGCACTGATAGTTGCCGATGTTTGCTCATGGAGTTCGATCTCTGGATATTCAATGTCATTACTGAAAGGTGGACACATCAAGAATGATATCATGAAGGTGATCTGTGATGCATTGGACATTGATCAGTAATTCTGCTGCAGTTACCAACCACAAACATCGGAAGTTGTTGAGAGACTGAATGGTGTCTTGAAAAATTAAAAGGCAAAATTGTGCTCATCTATTACTTTGAAATGGTATGAGGTGTTCTCTGAACAAAAGAATTGGTTAAAGCCCTCATGAGATATTGCAGCCGTGCTCGGTATTACTGATGATTCAATTCTGGACTATTGCACACAATTGGCTGATACTGTATGGTCCATCTCTCACTGGGTGCAGCTTGCCACCCCCTCTCTGCATCAGTTGCATGCCATAATCTACAACCAGGAGAGTCAAGAAGCATGTAAGAAGGGCTTGCCTTAAAAAAACAGAAGGCAAGAAGAGCTTGCTTTCCAAAAAGAAGGAGCGGGCCTCATCAGATTACCCTGGTGAAAAACACAGCTGTGAAGTGAAAAGATTCTTGAATTCACACATCACACATTCTGAGATTGTGGGTACCAGAAAGACTACTATCACAAATTCTTGAGTCAGAGAACCAGATTCAAAACTTGAATAAAAAAAGGAGGAGTGACAGAAGAGGCAAACACAAGCAAAAAACAAAGTTCGAGCACAGAAGAGACAAGCACAAGTTCAAAAGCAAGCAAAGAAAACAGAATTTTGAGAAGAAGTTCAGTTGTAAGTTAAATTGCTCAAAATCAAACTCAATTCACTCTTTATTAGGTTTGCACAAAAAAAGCATAAAAGAATTCACAAATTCATAACATACATATACAATCCACGAATAATCTAATAACATTTTTTTAAATGTTACAATGCAATAAAAAGCGATTCCACAAGTCCTAAAAATCAGTGCTCATCGTTTTCCTTATGCAAAGAGACTTCTTAATACATTCTATACCTGCAACACAGTTCGTCAAAGATCCTAATTTTTGTAAATGAATAAGGGCGGGGCTTGATTGTTTACAATTCTGGATCAGGGGCTTTTCAAAACAGAATCGTTGGTATTTATAAAATGTACATATAAATATAAAATGCTTTGCGCCTTGCAGGGGTTGAGGTTACACTAGGAGACTTTAAATTTGATTTGAAATTTAGGAGACTCTGGGGTACCTCAACAATTGACCCATTACTGGAAAGGCTACAAAGGAATTTCTCAAAGTGAGGTAAAACCTGGTCAATAAAAACAATGGTTTACATTCAATATAGCTATGAGATCAGGTTGCACAGTTTCACTATTTTGCAACGAGTCATGTTTTACTACTGTTAGTTTAACACAATTGATTCCCTCTCTTTCCTATTCCAGACCAGATCTTTCTTTGATCTCCATTTTCACTTTGACAACATAGTGGATGCCCAAGAGTCGGTGGCATTTGATGTTATTCCCATACCCTTACGCATTTTTCTGATAAATGCTAACTATGGAATTTTAAATATATCAATTAGAGGTAGACAATCTCCAATAAGAGCCCTGTTTAACTTAATTTCTACTTTGGTCTACATGGTGTACCAAAGATGTAAAGGGCTTATTTTAATAGTGTCTTGCAGGTTGGGGAGTGCTAGTTCCTTGCGAACAATATGTGTGGAAGTACTTTTAGGTACTACCAAAAATCTCATTGCAAAACCGTTCTTGGTTATCTATAGATTATGAGGATTTGCTTATCCCAAAATATCTGAGCCATAAGTCAATGCAGAGACACATTGATTGAATATATCATACACATTTCTTTGATTGACCTGTTACCTAGCCTTGAATTTGCAAGGTTTTCGTACTCCCTTCTCACATATCATGATGTAAGTTATAGTTAGGTTGACTTTCAAAGGAATCCAACTGTTTCTGTAAATCCACAGGAGTTGTTGCAAGAAGGACGGCATCACCCACATTTTAAAGGGTCAGGATTTTTCACGAGCCAATCATTAGCATGTCAGCTTCAGTTTGAATGAGAGCTCTTTCCAGGCCAGTAATGTATAGGTTGAATAGAAGAGGAGTCAGTATACACCCCTGTCTAACGCCTTCTTTTCTGACCTTAAAAGGCTTTGAACGTTCACCGTTAGGACCAAAGCGAACTTGAGCAGTTGAATGTTGGTACAGCTGACAGAGCAAGTCAGCAATTGAGTTAACTGCAACATCAACAATGGAGTTATCCACCCCCAAAGATCTCGTAATACACCAATGTTTGAAATGGCACACACTATCGAATGCACTGCTCAGGTACATAAAACCTACATAAAGAAAGCCTCCTTGGCCTTAGTATATTTACCAATTAATAATACTAACTAAAGGCGTTGCTCCAGTGAGGCTAGACCTTTCCTAAAACCTTATTGAAGGTCGGACAAAACTGAATTCTTGTCAGCCCAATCTTCCAATTTCTCTAGTATGGCTCTACCTAATAACTTGATAGAGGAATTTAATAATGAAATTGGTTGTTAACATTGAGGGTCCTCCCTATTCCCTTTCTTAAAAACTGGCACAATGATAGATTCAAACCACGTCTGTGGAAACAAATTCTGGTCTGTTGAGTTTATGACTTTAGTTAAGAAAGGGGTGCATAAGTCTATATTTCCTTTATATAAATCAAGCAGTACTGCACCAGGAACAGCCGCTTTCGCTGAGGTAATCTTTCTTAGGACTGAATATGTTTCAGTAATATTAACCATGATTTGTATTGCATCCAGACTACTCTCTGGAGAGTTACCATGTATATATTCTTCCTCATGGTTTATTGAGGAAAAATGTGCAACCCACTGTGCTACTGTTGCTCCATCACTGAAAGAAGGGCCAGTGCTATCGGACAAGAAAGAGGATTTAATAGTCCACCAGGATAAAATTTCATTTTTAGTGGCACTGGCTTTGACAAGATTATTCCATGCATCTTGTTGCAAGGCAAATTTCTTCTTTGAGATTATTTTTTTATACGTAACCCCTGCTTCTTATATCAGACTCATTTTTGTAAGGGTAGATTTTAGTGCAGTCCAAAGATGGTCTTGTGCATGTCTCCACTTATTATCAACCCAGTCTCTCGGTGGCTATAATTGGCCTTTTTGGTTTTAGTGAGCTTGAATTCTATCGCCCAACAAAATCTCCCAAAATATGTGATTACATTTGAGGCGGATGAGCGTTCCTGCAGACATACCAAAAATTCAGCCAATTTTAGGGCCACTAAATCTGCCATTTACTTATCTGGTTGCACTCCAGACCACTTTATTTGGTAGCCCTTGTTTCTATGGGCCTCTATATTACCTTAGGTTGTGGGAAAGTTGCAGGCAGAAGCAGAGTTAACTCAGTAGTTACAATATTGCGATTGCTTCAATTTCCATTACTGTTGGCAGGGTAAGTAGGCATCAATCCTGTTCATCTGGTGCAGATACATGTACCAATTATGAGTGGGGATGCTAAATCTTAAATCAGAACGCCAGCGGTAAATGTGTTGTTGAGCTCCTTCCAAGCAAAAAGATTCAGGTTTATTTTAAAAAAGCATAGGGGAACAGCTGATATTTCGCTCTTAGGAGTAAATATGTAAAGATCTATCTAAAAAAAAAATCAGGATCTTTAAAATTGAGTACAATACAATAACCTCTACAAGATTTCTTTGAGATCCCTATCCATTTACCTCTTTATACCATCAGGATTTCATCCGCTAAACGCTGTGCATTACCAACTCTATTTGACAACCAATGTATTGACTTATTTCTCAGAATGTTAACAGAATCGGTTTGATTGGGAAATAAAGATGGTTCATCTTTGAGGACTAATACAAACCGTGTTGCTTCTGGAGGTAAATGTAGGGCATGAGTATCCTTTATCTGATTTGTCTCAGGGGGTGGGTTGGTAATACTCGAACCTCTTTCAGTACACTGGTTCCCTAAAGTGCCCCCTCAATGACCCTACAAATTTGACCTTGTGGTGTTTGATTAGGATTACAACATGGGGCATTAGTGTCAATATTTCCGGACCTGGGAGAGGGTGGCAATTCAGGTGATACATGAAAAGTGTGACCGCTAGCAGAGCGAGTTAAGCCAGTAAAATTGCTCATGCTTACAGATTTAACAAGAGCATTTAGGGTAGTTTCTATAGTTGTTAATTTAGCGATTACCTCCATAAACATATATTTTACATAGACTTTTAACTTGACTATATAGTTGTTGCTAATGTCAGATGGAAAAGTACATTAAAAAGCCACAGTTTTATAAGAAGAGTTTTTGGCCTGATTGGAGACGTGATTACTACCCACACCAAGTGTAGAGTTCCCTCTCCTGCACAGGGCTTGAGACAGTACTCTTTTCTTTTTAGGGGTTAGGCACTATGTAGACTTTCTGAGTTAGATACTATGCTGATGTTGCAAACATCCTCAGAGATCACACATTTGTTCTAGGACTTTAAATTTTGAGAGTTCATAATTCCACCGCCAGAGCAGACTTGTTCTGACACAGAGGCAGTAATTCCTATGCCACTTTGCTCCTCGTGGAGTCCTTTGTGTTGATGCTAATCTCCCTCCCACATTCTCAATTTCAGAATGTATAATACCCATCGCGTTTGAGAGATGGCTAGTGATAGTAGCTTTAGGGAATCTGTCTTTTGCTGATGACTTAAATGATAATTTCCTCATAGCCATAATAAACAGTATGAGCCACACTACTCACAAAACAGCAAAACAAAAGTGAGCAAACAGGCAGAATAAGCAATTAGTCTCCTCCAAGCTCTGATGGGTGCAGCTAGGCCTGCTCTTAGCTCAGTCATCGCCCGTCTCGTACTGAAGGTTCAAGGCGCTCCTTTATGCCTCCTCCCCCACCCCAAGATGAGCAGGAATTATACGCCTTGTTGGCCTGGCCCTAGGAAAACAAGTAGCAGCAGTCAAGTCTCCCTTTTGCCACTCAAAGAGGGAGCTAGTCAGCCTCAAAGCATTGTCCCATCAGAAAAGGGCCATCACAAATCAAACTGAAAAAGAACAAGTTCAACTTGAAGATGCGAGTTCGCAAAGAAGAGTTCTGCATAGGAGATTTGCACTTGGTGGTCCAAAAGTAGCTGACAAAACGAGAGAAAGTGTTACTGAAGAGTCTGAAGTGAGTGCAAAGAATTCTCCAAGGGAGATACAACATGTAAATCAATGAGACAGAGAAACAAAAGAAGAAATGCACAGCTCCTGAATGGGTGTACTTGGGAAGACTTCAATCAACATTAACTTAAAATGTCTTCATGTTTTGTTGAAGATCTAAAAAGCCCCTCGTAGAGTGAAAAAGTGACTGAGGGACTCCAATGCTGAATATTATTTTCTAAAAAATAAGTGAAATGTTCAAAAAATCTATTATTCCTTGAAATGATTTTTAAGGATTTGAGACCAGATGTACTAACATAAGGAATACCGTTTTCCTAATTGCGATTCTTTCCGAATCGCAATTAGACAATCTGTATTCCTAATGTATGAAACTCTTTTGAGTTTCATCAATGATTATTAGTGGGTCGCAAATAGACCTACCTCGTGCAAATTAATGAGGTAGGTCGCAATTTACGATTCATTAGTAATCGCAGCCATCAAAGGGATGTGGCTTGCTGAGTTCAGCGGACCACTATGTCCGTGGTTGCTTTTTAATAAAGCAATGTTTTTTTTTAAACTGCTCGTTTTCCTTAAAGGAAATGGGATGTGTTTAAAAAGGAAAAAATTCAACTTTGCAGTTTAATTTTTTAAGAGTAGGCAGTGGTCCGTGGGACCAGTGCGTGGTCTTAAAAAATATTTGTGTTTCATTCTCAAAGTGGTTCTCTGGGGACCCGTTCCGATTTGCGAATGGGTTACCACCTCCTTCAAGGAGTTGGTAAAATATTCATGTTTTGTGACCGTGATTTGGATGCAAAACATTCAGACATCCCATCCAGATTTGGTATTTGGAAGGGATGCCCTAAACACCCCCCTTCCAAATACGAAATCACAAACACAAATTGTGATTCGGTGTTACCGAATTGCAATTTGTGTTTTGTACATATGTAGAAGCATTTTTGTGTTCGTAAATAGCCCAATCGGCTGTTTCCGACCGCAAAATGCTTTGTACATGTGACCCTTTGTTTTTGAAATTTTTTAAAAGACTTTGTTTTTAAAAGATATATTGAAAGAGAAAATGTTCACTAAACGAGAAAATATTTGCATGGCCTCCAAAGTAGTTTTCGTAGCTTTTATTTTGGCTATTTTTATTGGGCTGTTAGTACTCTTTTTCTCATGTACGGTATCTCTCAAACAGTCATAATCAAAATAATACTAAACAAGCATTTGTAATGCAATAGCTCTCGCATTTGTTAAAGTTAGAGCTGTTGGTGTTGAAAATAACAATGTTTTTTACTTTTATTTTTTTATTTGCAGTAGAGTTGTTATATTTGCATAGCACTATTGCCAATAGTATAAAAAAAGAAAAAGTAAAAAAACATTGTTATTTTCAACGGCAACAGCTCTACCTTTAACAAATGTGAGACCTATTGCATTGGAGATGCAATCAATCTCGCATTTGTTGGAGTTGGAGTTATTGGCATTATAAATATGGCTCCCTATTTATGGTATTCATTTATTTTTACATTTCCATCTGTATTTATCCATATTTATTTTTTGCCCATTTTATCTGTATTTATCCATATTTGTTTTGTGTATAAATGAAGTTGTAAAACTGTACATTTACATATTTATTTAACTGATAGACACACACTCATACTTTGATGTCTGTCATGATTTAGCTATTTAAGCTGCCAAATATTACGTAAGAATACTTCCACTAAATATTAACATTATACCACAAATGCATGTTGACATGCCGACATGCCATTACTTAAAGAAATTTCATCCTGTTTTTTTAATTTCCCATGCTGTCCATCTGCTCAGCTGTTTGGCTACAATTCACGAAAGACAGCACAGAGAGTCACTTAAAAGAAGCACAATTTTCTGTATTTATCCTCTGGTAAAAATAAATGCAGACAGAAAACACATTGTTCTCTGTCTGTATTTATCTGTAAAAATCAGTAAAAGCGGAAAACAGGGAGCCTTAATTATAAATGTCAATGTTTTTAGGTCTTGCTGAGCCAGCGCATGCGCTACTCTGCGAGAAATTTAGTGAGTGGCTTTTGAAAGTGCTACCAGAGGCTTTTGCTGGCCTCAAGCTTGTGTTCACGCGTGCAGCCGCCAGCTTTCAGCGCCCGATCAGGAGCCATCTGTCTTTCCTTTATGGCTTTCATTTGCCGTGCGCACCACTCGCAGGCTCACCTCCTGTTCCCCCTCTCACGCCGGTTCTCTTATCACAAGCTTCCCATGCCGCGCCCCTCCTCTGCTCGTCTTCCTTCTTTAACTTTACTTTTGGGCCGCTTGCTTCAGTAAATTCAACAAAGCAACAAGCCGGACATGTCCCGAGCAGCTTTAGAACCCAGCGACAGAACTCTAATCCCGGCTCCTACACTCGAGCAGTCGCGCCCCTCCTTTGCTCGTCTTCCTTCTTTAACTTTACTTTTGGGCCGCTTGCTTCAGTAAATTCAACAAAGCAACAAGCCGGACATGTCCCGAGGAGCTTTGGAACCCGGCGACCGAGCTCTAATCCCGGCTCCTACACTCGAGCATACAAACCGTGCGAGTCTGTGCAAACCCGCTTTCTCCCTGGGGATGCGCCATATAAAAGTCCAAGTACAAAGGCGGCGTCGCGGCCTCTGTAACCGGTACTTTACCGGGCCCAACACACCCTGCTCTTCCATGCTCCTGTTACAGTCAAAATGCTCCCAGAAAGGGCTCCACTACTGACAGGAGCTACATAAAGGCTATATAAAATAAAAGCATATTAAGCACAGAGCAGCCACGCCATTTACTGGGACTTTCCTGCTGTAAGGAGGGGGCTCGCGATTGTTTATCCTAAGCAGATACTTTTCATCTTTTACTTGTTTTTCTACTGGCCAAGGGTCTGTACCGTTCGGGTGTGTTCTCCTTTCTTCCTCTCTCTTCCTATATTTGTGTGCGTATCTGTCATCGCTGTGCCTGTCATCGACTCTGTGTGCGCTTGTTTGTGTATTTGTATTCGTCACTCACTTTGCCTGTTATTCTTTGTGTCCCTGGTGGGCTGAGTGTTTGTGTATTTACGCCTTCCTCTCTCTCAGCTATGCCCTCTGTCAGGATCTATGTCGATTACTCTGTGTATTTGTCGCGCGCAGTGTTGGTGTTTCTGTAGTATTTTCAATCCATACGTGTTTGTATGTGTTCTCACTCTCGGCGTACGACACCCTCTTTCCACGGGACTCTCTGAGCTTGTCAGTCAGTCCGTCACTCTGCGTCCCCGCGGGGTATCGGCCGCTCAGTCAGTATATCTGTGCACCTCTAGGTGGGATTGTGGGTGGACCACTTTCTGTAGCTATCGCTTAGTGTCCATGACTTTGTGTGCTTGCGCGCATGGAATACTGCATGCCTATCACGTTGTATGCCGGCCACTTGGAGTATCTTTAACTGCCAGTGCGTGTGGGTGTGTATGTGGTTATTATTGTTTGCAGACACGTATTATTAGCTCTATATGTGCGCGTGCGTGTGTAAACCTGATCGGACCTGTAGGTCAGTCCACATGTATGTCTTTTACCGTAAGAGACAGTGTTTATGTCACTTCGTAGATCTGCTTCACTGCGTCTATCTAGCATTGTGTGTGAAGTTGTATGTCTGTGTGTCTGTGCCACCTCAGGCCTGTGCCCTGACTGTGTTTGCGAGACTGTTCTCTATCACTCTTTCTGTCTGCCATTCCGTGTGTTTCTGTAACCTCGTTATCTGTCACTGTCCATAGCACTGACTGCTTGTGAGACAGATTGTGAGAGGACTCGTGTGTGTGTTTATTTATTAGAGGTGGGCGAGCCATTAAATTAACAGGGGGAGCCGAACCAGTGCCAAGCCAAGGCTCTGGCTCGGCTCTTACAGCCCGTGCACGAGCCGAGCCATGACAATGTTTGCTATGTAAAACATACAACTATATTAAATAAAGTGTGATAATGCCTCTTCAAAATTCAAAAAAGTGTATTTCTGTAACGAGGAAGCTTTGACATTAAAACTATGCATTGTAGCACTGCATTGACATGTACTTATTCAAAATTATAATTTTAAACATGAACCATTAGTGAACTAAGAGGCAGGATAATTGTTATGTAAACCCTGCATGAGGCCCAACTTATTGAGCAACATTATAGTCTATTAAATCAAACACAATAGGTATTTGTACAACTGGATTCGGGACTCACATAGTTGAAAATGCTATCATATGCGATAACAATTAAAAGGAGTTTAGGTGAAATACATTTTTTGATTAAGATCACACAATTTAAGCAGGGAACTTGTTATATATTCAGGTTTTCAGGTTTTACTCGGTACAGATCAGCCAGTAAATGGTTATATACTTGTCTTTCTTAATGTTGATGCTTTGTTTTTTGTTTTTTTACCACTTTGTGCATTTTTCTGCAGTTTTTATGTAGCTGGAACTGGACTCCAAGAAATTGGAGCATTTTACATGAACACCAATTACATTATACAAGGTCACATTCATTGTTTATAGGCACAGGGATATTAACTGATTTGCCTTGGTTCACAGGATGTTGAGCGATGCTGTGACTAGAACATAGTTCCGCACTTTCAAAGTCTGCAGCTCTGCACGCAAAGCTACATCCTGGATAGAGGGAGGCTGGCAGGCAGAAGCCACATGAAAGCTCTGCTCATTATGGGTTCGAGATTCCAACAGAGTCTCAAGCTGAGTCAGGCTTCAGGTATGAGCCTCGATCAAACTTTCAATGGCTCGCCCACCTCTTTATGTGTGCTTGACAGAGAGAGACTGTCACTCCCTATGTCCATGGCTCTATGTGACATGTCATGTCTGTCACAACTATCACTCAGTGACCCCCAACTTTGTGTGTGAGAATGTGTCTCTGTCATTACCTTTTTATGTTTTGGTTGTGTATGTACATGCAAGAGTGGTATGCTGTGTGTTTGTCAGTTGTAGTTCCCATGTGTGTGTTCCCAGCAGCATAATACAGCCCCTGAAGCCCCTGTGGTGCAGGGTAACCCCTAACTATCCAGGGGCCCAACCCTTCTGTTTAGCCGAAGGGCAGGGAATATCGCTAATATATAGGAGACTCAGGAATCCCATATCACAATCTGCAGGGGGTTGGGCGTCATTTTGTGTTACGCAACTATGTTTAGCATTCTGTCACACAATGCCACTCTTTGCTTGTATGTGTGTATCTGTAGTTTGGATTTTTGTCCCTCTGTGTCCCTGCCGGTCACTTATGTATGTTTGTTGCTATATACATGTGGCTGCATGTTCCCTTAGCCTCTGTGTCTATCACTCTGTGTCTATAATTGTGTGTGTGCAAAATGTGGTTGCGGCACTCATATGGTGTATTTTCAACTCTCTGACGATGTCTGGTTACATATGCAATGAAGCCGATGTGTTAAGATTCCTCCCACAAACATGGAGGTAGTATGTCGATTTATTACAAATAGGTTTTAAGTTTATTATTTTTTAATCGTCAATCAAAACTCCCTAATTATATCAGAAATTTGAATACTTGTCAGTTTCATCACATTGTATCAACTATTATTCAAAATCTCTAGGCTGCAGTAATATAATTTGTCACAACATTTGGTATCATTCACTCCACCGACATTGTTCACAAGGCTCGTGATGTAGTTGTTATAAGGGCTCTGCAAAATGAATTTGCCATTTTTGCCTATCTCCCAGGAACCTTTTACCAAAGAGGCTTACATTTGCACGTGTAGGGTTAAACCCTCTCTCAAGTAACAACTATTCTAAATTACAGCAATCCAGATTGGCTGTATCAGTAAATGAAAGAGAGCAATAATCTGCTGCAGGCATCCATTCAGCCCTCTGAGCCTTGCACCACCCCATGCATTCACTCCTGAGACCATAGAAGAGTGCCACTCAAATATCAGCCATCAAGGGGGAGGCCATGGAAAAGTGCCACTCAAATATCAGCCATCAATGGGGAGGCCATGGAAGAGTGCCACTCAAATATCAGCCATCAATGGGGAGGCCATGGATGAGTGTCACTCAAATATCAGCCATCACTGCTGAAACCATAGAAGAGTCCCACTCAAATATCAGCCACCAATGCAGAGGCCATATGGGGGTCCTACACACCTTCTCTGTCATAGACATACTAGACATACTAATATATTTATAGCAAGAATGTTTCTTAATCTATAATATATTTTTTATATCTATAACGGTGAATACCTATGGCAACGGACACCTGAAGCCAATGCTCCTACTGCCACAGACCTAATGGGATGCTACCATGGGTCCCCGCTCTCAACCAAAAGGAACTGAACAATAAATCCAATGCTTTTCAATGGTGGTCTACCTTCCTCTCAGGGGCGTAACACAGGCCCCCGTGCTGAGGGGGCCCCCGAGCTGCAGGGGGGCCCCCACAGCACAATACTCTCGCCCAAGAGCTCGGATTAGATCCGGAGTGGGGGGCCCTCCGTGTACGTGGCAGGGAGGCCCCCTCAACTTTCTTACTCCACTGCTTCCTCTGTGTGGGCTGAGAAATGGATAAACATAACATACCATAAACATAAAATGTGCATTTTTGACATGTTTACCCAAGTCTTGTGTCACTTGCCGCTGAAATAACTAGTTTTTATTGTTACCCTACTCAATGGTACTAATTTTATTGACCTTGGAAGGATGAAAGACTGAGTAGACTCACTGGGAATTGGAGACCATGAGGTCAAACAGAGATCCCTGGAATGGCTGCATAAGTTCACTGAGCCACAGTGAAATTTAACGTGGGGTTCTAAATTCAAATGGGAGTCACCCTTGACACACAAATATTCATCAGTTTGCTAAATGTTTCCTCAGAAAGCCACAAAAATTCACAGGATAAATTATTAACAAGCATTGGCATAGACAATAGGTTTCGCCTTTGGAACCTTATAAGTATTTAGTTATGCAGCACAATATCCTTACTGCAACTGTTGCATGGCTAAACACTTATAAGGTCCCAAAGGCGAGACCTATTGGCTATGCCAATGCTGTTTTACCTAGCCATGTTGCAGGGTGCAGTACCATAGGTGTCCCATGGGACTACCTTTGGTCACATATGGTACTGCACCCTTAAAGTTGGCATTTCTCTTTTAGCTTCAGTTTTTAGAGACTCACGACTCTTTCCTAATCGCGCCGGGACACTCTTTGGAGTAGCTGTGCGCGCTACAAAAGCAAAAAACATAACATAACATTATAAATAGCAATGTTTTTTACCAAGCCATGTTAAAGTTGGAGTTATCGGCATTATAAATGGAAATGTTTTTTACTTAGCCATGTTGCAGGGTGCAGTACCATATGTGTAGTACCATGGGACCTCTTTTGGTCACATATGGTACTGCACCCCGCAGAAGATATGGTAAATCCACCCTTCTCAATACATTGCATGCAAGACAGTACCACGAGTACATTCAAAGAGCTATGTCAATATATACAATTAGTAGCGTTGAACTGTGACAAAAAATATATTATATTAATTTTGGATTAGGTTGTAATCTGTGCGGAGCTAATAAAGGGAAATTTATAGAAGGTCTCATATAAATGTGAGATTTGCTAGTGAGTAAAGTAACCACTGCCAGCCTTGCTTAGGACCAAGTGTGTGTCCTGCCTGAAGCCCTTTAAGAAAATAGTGCTCTGAGCTCTAATTAAAACATAGGGAGTAACAACACATGTAACAGGGGATGTTCTCATGGGAGGGGACAAAAAGAGACAAGGCGGTACTAAGGAGGGACTGCTAAGACTATTGACCACTGAAAAGCCACCATTTACAAAGGACAGGACACAATTAAAAAGATGGGCGGAAAGTGGGCGGAGCTTATGCCCATATCCTGAATACACCATGCCTCGAAGAGACGCGAGCGCTGCCTAGGCAAGACCTAAAAAAGATTAATTAGATAGGGGAAATAAAAACAAGAATGATTATTTAGAAAATGCCAATACAGTATTGTTAAAGAATTATCGAGAAATCATGAATGTTACTAATTGATACACTTGTACACATCTCCCTGCTTCTGTTTCTGAAGGAGTGATTTGCATACAATTACCTTTGTCCTAAGCTTTGTCTTGTTGGGCGTATTACTCAATAATAGTGCAGCAGAATCTTTTTCGGTTCAAATGTATTTTATTGCTTGTAAGAACTTAGCATTACATACTCCGGAGGGACTTCCGTCGCACACCCCATCTTGCAATACCATAAAATCGATAATACAACACAAACTAACAGACCCCCCGCCCTCCCTCGCCTCCCCAATGGTGATCACTCTGCTACAGCGTAGCCATTCTGTGTGAAATATTTATGCCTCAACCCAGGTTGCCCCTCCCTTCCCTTGCGTCATCTCATCATGTTCAGTCAAGCGTAGTACACAGAGCTGTCTGAGCCATGTCAGTTCATAGAATTCAGTCGAGAGAAGCTTAGTGTGTGGCTTCCCGAGAAGTCGATATGTGTCTAATTGAGAGGTTAACACTAAAGTCATACGCTCCATTCCCAGTATACACCACATTCAATGTAGCCAAGTCACGTGTATAGGAAGCTTCTCCATGCCCCACAGGGATGTAACGACCTGGAGCGCCACTCCCAATGCAAGCCCAATCTGTTGCCCTCTACAGGATTTGAGTGGAAAAGACTGTGTAAGCTGGGAAGCGCTGCAGCTGTGTATCAAGGTGTTTATCAGTATCATCTAGAATTGCCTCCCAATATCGCGTTAGCTTCGGACAGTCCCAGAGAAAGTGAAGCAATGTCCTAGTGGCCCCACATCCTCTCCAGCATTCTACACTATGGCTGCTATTGTTCATATTCAGGCGAACCAGGGTTAGATACCAATATGTTACAATCTTAACAGCGTTCTCTACGCTTGCGGTGTTGCACGCGTGTGCCCCACCCTGTAGTATATCTCTTCCCACTCCTTGTGCGTATGGGTCTGCCCCGACTCCTGCTCCTACTGTTTCTGCCCCGACATTTTCACCTTGGTGGGTCTGTGATGCAAGACAGCGTATAATTCAGTGATGAGGCGTTGGTCCGTGTCTTTAGAAAGCAACCATTTTTCATAGGGAGTGAGCGGATGCTGAGCGCCATTTTGCACATCTGAATGGGTGACCCAATGTCTGACTTGCAGTTATCTCAGCTGTTCTGTTTCTTCTAACCAATAATCTGTATTCAGCAGTTCAAATGGGAGGGGCCCATCTGCATCAAACATTTGGCCTACTGACTGGCAGCCAGCTGCCTGCCAGGCTGCGAACGCAGAGGGATGGAGCCCCAGGGAAAAGTCTGAATTGCCATTAAATGGTGTGAGCAGCGATGGG
This sequence comes from Triturus cristatus, assembly GCF_964204655.1. Classification (NCBI taxonomy): domain Eukaryota; kingdom Metazoa; phylum Chordata; class Amphibia; order Caudata; family Salamandridae; genus Triturus; species Triturus cristatus. Next base: position 286,140,886 of record NC_140594.1, on the reverse strand, counting down.
AAGGAGGTCTTCCCACTACGGGTAGCTGCCTGGTCCCAGACACCAAGCGAAGCTATAGTAATGGGGGAGGAGTAGAGTCCCCAAGGCCTCTGCTGCTTGCGCAGGAAGGGGGATCTTCCAGAGGCGGTCGCCAGCCACTGCTCTATCCATGAAGCACCAATACTTCTCTGTCTCTGATCGGCTCCATTCTATGAACCAGCAGAGCTGGGCTGCTTGATAGTTGCGCCGGAGGTCAGGGATCCCCAGGCCCCCCTCCCTGCCAAAACGAGAGGCCAGATCACGACTCATATGTGGCCTCTAACTCTCCCAGACAAAGAGGTTTGATTCTTTCTGCATGGCTTGTATTACACCCATGGGGGCGCCAGCGGTAGGGTTTGGAACACATAAAGTGCTTGTGGCAGCATGGTTACTATCACGTCATCAGCATAGAGGCTAATGGTATGTTCCTCAGTCCCCAAACTGCACCCCAGTGATATCTACATTATCTCTGACCCTCTGCACCAGCAGTTCCCTATACAGCACATACAGCAGGGGCAACAATGGACACCCTTGTATGGTCTCCCTATTGATAGGAAAGAAGCGGAGGTTACACCATTAACCCAAAACATCGCTGGAGGACCTCTATAGTTGCTAAAAGTCCAGGTCCGGAATCTGTCGCCGATGCCAAAGCGAGTCAGCATCGCTTCCAGATACTGCCAGTACATCCGATAAATGCTTTTTCAGCATGAGCAGACTCGAGTTGCCACCACACTCGGGGGGCCCTGTTTATTTATGTATGGTCTAAAATTCCCTCACCTTCTCCTCAAGCTCCTTTCTTTTCTCTTTACGTGCCTTATTGTCCACTGCTGAGGGAGCGATAAATTCCCCATGCGTTACCGCCTTTAAGATTTCCCAAAGGGTGGCAACAGTGGTGTCCTGTCGGTCATTTATCTCTAGAAAATCTTTAGGAGCTTGGACAATATAGCTACACACCGCTGGTCTATGGAACAAAGTTTCCCTCAGGCGCCAGGAGTGAGAGGTTCATCCAGACGGTGATAACTGTAAAGTAAGCATAACAGGGACATAGTCGAAAAGACTCCAATGTTCTATCTCATCTTCCTCTACCTTGTCCTGAATAACCCCTGTGCCAAAAAAGTAGTCAAGACGGACGTAGGTCTTATGTAGGTATGTGTAAAAGGTGTAGTCTCTAGTGTGCGGGTGTTGGCACCGCCATAAATCGCTCAGGACTAGCAAATGAAGCCTGCTCATCCACTCTTGGAAAAGCGTCTCTGCCTGGTCATAGCGCTGCCCGGACTTATTGGAGCCATTCTGCATCACCAGATATAGATCTACGACAATTAAAACCCTTTGGTCTGGGTAGGTCATCACATCCAATGTGGCCCGCTTAACTGCTTGGGATTATCGTTAGCTGCATAGATGGAGGCCAGGGTGTAGGTCAGGTCACCCCTTCAGTTCTGCGATTCTGCATCCCACGGAGCCCTTAAAGGAATACACTATACGGACTGCGACCTCACCTGTTTTGGTAGCATAGGAGGAGAAGTATCATTAGGGCGACTCTAAACTCTGCAGTCAGATTTATCGCAGGATCAAGAAAATGTGATCACATTACACCAGATCTAACTTAACTCAATTGACTCACACTCGAAGCAAGGATCCGGTTCAAGATAGCCTTCTTGATGAACAAAGTGTGTCATTATAACACTTCAATTTACCTGGCAAAAAAAACTCGAACTATCTGGTTTGAATCGGACCCTAAGAAGCATTAACAGTCTACTATTGAAACCACAAAAATGTAACAAGAAGAAAACTTACTACCGCGCCTTAGCCGGTCTTGCTCCAAGAATATGGAACGCTCTTCCTCCTGAAATCAGAGCTAACCCCTCGACCACCTCATTCAAAAAAGATGTCAAAGGGTTGTTCCTGAATAGCTACCTTCAACAAGAGACTTGAAGTCACCAAACTAACATTTATTTCATGTTTACAGCACTGATCTATCTTTCAACTATACAATGCTTTGATTCTTTATATCAAATATGATCACTTTATGTTTGTTTAACTTCTTTTTGGTTAATATTTTACACCTTCACCTGCCTATCTTGTCTGCTTATATGTACAGCACTCTGATACCCTGTCGGGTCATGTTTCTAAAACGTTTCACATAAATAAATAAAATTGTTGATAGAAGTGGTTGGGCTTCAGCCTATGCCAGTCTCCGAATAGTAAGTGTGTCTCCTGTAGGAGACAGATAACCGCCCCTTCACCTTCGAGGTAATATAGGACGGCTTTACGTTTAACCGGGCTGTTAAGCCCTTTCATATTGAAGCGGATTGCCTTTAAATCAGTATGCATAGGATGGGAAGGTTATGAACACATGCCGCTGAGGGCCAGGGTGTATTAGAGCATCAGTAAGTGGCCAGGTCCTTACTAACTCTAACCAGTGGAGTGTGTTGAAATCATCTATCACTTAGTAAATGAGTACCACTCCCCAAGAAACCCCAGAAAACCCAACCTGACAAAAAAAAAACATGAACAAGACAGGGTCTCTGTGTACCGGGGCTAACCCGCTAAGTTCCATCATGGCACCTGGGTAAATATCAGTCAACATCGCTGTCAGCCACTTGAGACGATGCTGCCCCCTTGTGACCCCACCCAGGAGCAAGGTAAGTAACAGCATTAGTGCGAAAACCTATTGACAGGCCCAGGCTGAGTCGTGCTACTCCAGTTCACCTACCAGTCTCTGCGGCAGGCCTGCCGCTCTATCGCGATGGTATTAGGATCCAGTCTCAAGCCCCTGGAAGAAGCCGGGACCCTCTCCCAAAGGTCTCTGCATTGTCACTTGTGCCTGATAGCGTTGTGTGGTGTGCTCTCATTGTCGGGCTCCGTAAGATTCAGGAGTTATCGTGCCTCCACCAGGGTAGTGAGTGTGTGCACTATGTTGTTCCAGTGGAGGATGAGGCAGAAGAGAGGTCCCCACTTGTATGAGATTCCACTGCTCTAAAGGAAAGTGGTGATAGGTCAAAATTCACTTAGTCTCTGGAGAGTGCCCGCTGCCAGATCTTGATCAAGTGTTAGTGAGTGGCCTCTGAACTGGACGGCCTATGTATCCTGCGCTTTGTGGAGTATGGACTCCTTTAGTTGAAAGTCATGGACACAGACAAGAATGTCCAATGGGCACGCACCGGAAGCCCCCAGCGGGCCAACCGATGCACCCTGTCCAACTGCACCTCTGTTTCAGCTTGTGCACCTAGGATCTGCCAAGAGAGGGCCCCTACATAGACCACAACGTCCAAGCCTTCCGCCTTGTCCGGAGCCCCTCGAATGCAGATGGTGTTTCAACTGAAGTGATTTTCGAGGTCTTATGCATGTGCTTGGAGGTCCGCCTGTCATTCCAGCAGCCGGAGAAGCGCCAAAGCTGCCAAGGATTCAGATTGCTATGTGTGACATTTTCATAATTACACTGTAATTATGAGTGATGTTTAAACAAGTATGAGAGACACTTTCTTGCGAGCAAAAATCAAGCCATGAAGACGAGGGAAACATCAATATAAAAAATGAGACCCATTTGAGCAACGAGAAACTAAAAAGATCTTAAAACTGGTGCAAACGCCGGCGGCGGCTGACTCATAGTTACAATGAAATTATGAAAATGTCACAGATAGCAATCTGAAACATTGGCAGCTATGGTGATTTAACTACTTCTGTGAGTTGTGGTCTTGATATGCCTCAGTGGACCACTTTGTATAAATACACTTGAAAACAAAGCCTTGGATTGTAAACATGGTGTTGCTGGAGCAGAGTTTTCTTTTAGAAAATTCTAGGGCTTTTGAAGCTCTGGCATGTCTATGCGTTTTATTAATTTATTAATAATTAACAATTAACTATTTGTCTTTGTGCAAAGTGTGTTCTATTAATCAATTCGTTTGTTCTAACATAAGAGAAAGTTAAACGAGGGTTAGCTTTTTTGTGCTGTTCCTGTTTAATAATAACGTGCAAGTTTTCATGTTTAAACGTTGCTGTGTGCTATTTATTTTAAGCACAAAACGCTGTCTGAATTAATGCTTTTTATGTTGCAAAGCTAGATAAATACATACACATAAGGGTATTAGTGGGGTTAACACTGTTTAATCATTATGCTGTAGTAACGTTTATTTTGTCTCTTTAATTAAGATGGTCTATTGTGGCCTATGAAGGCCTTAGCCGAGCTGACAGTATTTCGAAGCCTGGCTGTGGCATATTCTGTGATGTGGCAAGAGAGACCCCTGCTGGAAAAAGGTCGAAGACAACTGACCGTGGTCCTTGTTGTATTTTTCCATGAGGACATCAGCAGTTTGGAGGATCTCCAAAAGAAATGGAACGTCCTTGGCAAACAAAGGAGCTTCAGAAATGAACAATGAACTGTGGCCTGGCTGCCGAGGGAAGTTGTACAAGTTGGATACTTTGATAGTTTCTTGGTTCCTGTTCCGTAGTTCACGTCTTGTGACTTTTCCTGAGCGAAGATTTTCAGATGTAGCAATGTTACATCCCTTCCTTCTCGCTCTGCTCAGTGATACAGTTTATTTTGCCAACTTTATGTGTGTTTCCATTGTATTTTTCATTATAAGAATTGTTAGCTTAGGGAGGGTTTTTGCCACTTGCCATTTTACCTTTGCCGCGTGAACTTGCGTTGCTGAGGATCGATGCTGAGGACTTTGTCTTGAGAGACTTTACCGAGAGAGACTGGTCCTGACCCGTTCTGACACTTAGTTAGAATAGGTAACTATGAGAAATGATTTATTCTGATTGATTTTACTTTGATTAATTTTAGATAAAGCAATATAACTTTAAACATGGTGTTGAATATTCTTTCTTGTCAATTATTGTGTACATTTTGATCATTGTTGTATAGATTGTATAGAGTATGTTTAAGGATAACCACTATAATCAGGTCCTATCGTCCTAGATATAGATGCAGGGTTTTCTTCCCACAGGTCTTATGCTGCTGGTAGAGTATTTGAGCGTATGTTAGTGAAATGGGCCCTAGCGTATGATGAATGTATGTGCGTGTAACTGTGAAATTACTCTATCCGTGGAAGTGGGTTTATTTTAGGTACCCTGATCTCTATCAATTTCTCTGGTAGCAGAGGATGGTTATAGATGGTTGTCTTGATCTGATAAGATAAGATTGCTTGTATATTAGCTTATTGATTATTGATTTATTTTTGATGATATTGGTATATGTACTAATACTATATGTTGGAGTCGTCATGTTGAGTTATATGTAGTGCTTCTGGAATTTGGAAGCTGTTGTAGCAGTTCCGTAGTAGGGCAGAGGGAAGTATATGCTGCTCTCGGGAAAGACGGGATTGTAAGGAATTACGTGTGACAATTGAAGTTGCGCGTTCACATTGTCTGGGTTCGGAATCAGTGACATCGTCGTATGTTACTATTAGATATTTCTGGTATATAAGGAGTGTGTATCGTAGTGAAGGTTATCTGTGAAACTCTGGTCTTAAGTCCCAGGGATCCGTAAGGATTGCCGTTAAAGCTTATTGCGGGAGGAGTAATAGGTATTATCTGAGCTTGTTTGAGGAACTGGGCAGAGGTAAGCTGCTTAGTTGTTGTGAGTTATAATTCTGTAATAGGACAGATTGTGCGCTGTTCTCGGGAAGCAGGATTCTGTGTGCATGTACTATATTTTTCTTGTATGAATGTGCGTGAATGCATATACATTTATTGATTGTAAGACTCTTTGGATATGTCCTAGAGGAAACAGTTATGGGATGTATGTAAGTTTTGTTGATTCTTGAGAAATAGACTCTTTTTTACTATCCTGTGGTTAGCGAAGCAGACAATGGAGATGTTTTTATGTTGTAACTAATAGATTTTGTAGAAATCTTGACACGAAGTCTACTGAGAGATTTTGTAAAGGAGGGGTAGACGAGAGACAGAAGACAGAGACTGCAGCGACTGTTGACGTCAGAAGGTCCGCGCTCTGATTGGATAGTGGATCAGAATAGGGTTCGCGCTAGGATTGGTGCGTTAGTGTGAGTCGCGCAGGGATTGGAAGAGCTGTTTAGTGACGTAGACGCTCCAGGATTGGTGCGTTAGTGTGAGTCGCGCTGCTATTGGTTGAGAAACCTCGTATTGTATATTTATAATACGGAAAGAGTAGAGTTTTAGTAAGCGCTAAAATGTATTATCAAGAGGAGAAAAAGAAAAAAACATTCTTTGGGAAAGTTAAAAAGTGGTTTACCAAGGATAAAGAGGTTAAAACGAGAGAGGGTGAGTTGCTACCTCCAGCGAAAACACCTGCATCCTTCATGGTTGCGAAATATGGATTACATACCTGTATATGGTTGCAGAATTGGGTTAGGTATACTAAAGAAGATGGTGTTCTAGCATTTCCAGAACATGGTTCATTTAATTTGGCCGTGTTGAGAAATTTACGGGAAAAGATGTTATGCTTAGACCCGAAGCCAAGACCTACACAGTTCGAGGCTTTAGTGGAATGGGAAGAGGAAGTTCATGATCGAGAAAAGCAAAGATCTGGAGGGTATTACAGGAACATGTTTGGGAGGAGACATGATCGTGAAACACATCATGATCGGATGAAAAGATGGCGAGATGCTAGTATGACAGAGGGATTATATCCAATGAGAACAGTTGAAGTTTCTGCTCCTTCTGTAGAAAGGGTTCCTGAGTCAGATATGAGAAGATATGGAGAGTATGAGGATGAGGTCTTAAATGACATGATTTACAAGAGACCACCTCCATATAGACCAGAACCGGATGAGAGTACACCAGTTGTTTCTCCGATAAGAGATACAGTCTGTATTATTGAAAAAGAAAAGGTAACACCTGAATCAAGAAGTAGTAGTTCTTTCAGGGAGAGAGAAAATCGAAGTAGTAAGGAGAATGCTAGAAAATTAGCAAAAACGACAACAGAACTGACTGAGAAAATTAGGGAGTTAACGAAGAATTTGGAAGCTGTTACGGTGCCTGTAACAATAGGTCCGGTTATGCCTGTGTTTGACAAACAGAGAGCAGGTGAGAATGGATTAGTGATTCCATATGTTGGGAATAATCTGACAAATTCAGTTGGTCCTTCAGGAGATTCAAATAAAAGAGCAGAAAGAAGTGACCTGAGACAAACAAGACATGATACATGTAGTGAACTATTGGATGTTAGTGAACCTAGTTGTTCAGGGATGCCAATTTTAGAACCGCAGAAAAAAGTGGTTCCAGTGAGAAAAACTGCTGAAATAACAGTTGATGATTTGAATGATTGGATGAAGGTTCTTCAGAAAAAGGATAAGGATTCACAAGTTATTGATGTGGTTAAGTTACGTATAGAATTAGAAGAGCTTGTGACTGGAACAGTTCCAACAGAAATTCTGAAGAGTCATCATGATGGTGAATTAATGTTTATGTGCAAAAGCATAACATGGAGGGCAAGAAATACACATGATAGACTAAGAGTGATAGCAAATGAGCAAGGAGTTGACATTGATAAAGTAAAGGTTTTGCAGAAAACTTACAGGATGGATTTCACAGAAAAAGACATTGAAAATGTGAATACTTCTGGTAGAACAGGACAGATTAAAGAAATGGTGGCATTATTGCGAAGATGGGGTGATGTAGAAAAGTGGAAGGATAGGTGGTATAAGAAAAGAGAGGAATCTGAAGATAGAACAACTTATTCGGCATTTCCAGTGAGAGAAAAGGAGAAACCAGTGGAGAATTATCCCATGAGAGAAATACCTGGAGGAGGATATGTACATGTTCCATGGACCAGACAGGATATATTATCATTTACGAATGATTTCCCTCGATTGAGAGAAAAGCCCGTCGAGTGGTATAGGCAGGTAGATAGGTTTGTGAAATTGTCAAAAGTGCTGTGGGTTGACTTGAATAGTCTGTTTGATATAATTGTTCCAGCAGACTTGTGGACTGAGTGTAAAATAGTTGTGAGTTGGCCTACTGAGGAATATCCAAGAGATCCAAGAACAGGGGCACCAGATCCAGAAGTGATGAGGAAGTATGATCAGGTGATGGTATACCTGAAGAGTAAAGTTCCTCCAAAAGAGACAGACTGGGTTAAGATAGATCGAACACAACAGGAAGCAAAAGAATCAGTTCATGCTTTTTACGAAAGGTTGATACTGGCTTTTAAACAATTCAGTGGAGATGAACACCTGGGTGACAAGGATTTGAGTCATTTTGTATACAGATTTGTATATGGCCTAAGACCTGAAATTGGTGAGAGAATTCGTGAGCACACGGTGGATTGGCAGAGTAAAAAAGTAGATGAGATTCTGAGACATGCAAAATACTTCAGTGATGAAATCGAAGCAAAACAAAGAAAGCTGAAACAGAAGGCAATGTGGGCACAAGTGAAAGTTGCAGAAAGACAGGAAGCACAGTTAGTGGAACAGGCGAATAATCCAGGAAATAATGCAGGAAATAGACCCAGATATGCAGGAAAAGGGAAAGGAAGTCTTGAGGAAGCAAAGAAAAAGTTCCCTTGTCACAACTGTGGCCAGCTGGGACATTGGAGATCTGAATGTCCTAATCCACCATTAGTGAATAATGAGGGTAAATCCTTAAATCAACAGGTGCAGAATGAAGGGAATAACCAGCAGCAACAGCAACAGAAAGTTGTGAGACAACAGAGTCAGGAGCCAAAACCGCCCTTGCCGCAGAATAGAGGGGTACAAAAGTACAATCAGGACTCTGGATTCTTCAATGATGAGCAGGTAAACAAACCAAGACGTTCTAACAAAGTACAGCAGTACTTGTTAAAGAGTGAAGGGAGTGAGTCTGAGGGTGATTATTGACGGTGCCGAAGAGAGGAGGAAGAGTGCATACTTGGTGCAACTCTAGAAATAGACCAGGCAGGACCATTTGTGGATGGGAAAATAAATGAGGAGAGTGTTACTTTTTTGGTAGACACAGGTGCGACAAGATCAACTGTCAGGTCAACAGATGTTAGAAATCTTCCTCTCTCGGATGAAGCAATCCAAGTAGTTGGTGTAGCTAATACACAAATCAGAACACGTCTTACTGAACCAGTAAGAGTACAGATAGGGAAATTTTCAGACATGCACAGATTTATTGTCTGTGACACGAGTCCAGTGAACCTGTTAGGTAGGGACTTATTGTGTAAGATGAATTGCACAATTTTTTGTACACCAGATGGAATAGCTTTTGAGACACCAGATGATGATGTTTTGTACCGAATTACTCTAGAAAATAGAGAAAATGAGTTAATTGGTGCATTTGCTGTGTTTAATCCGGAGGAGTTGCCTCAAGAGCTGAGAGACACAGTGAAAAGAGCAGTTTGGGATTTTACTGGAGAGGATGTGGGATTGATGAATAATGTAGATCCAGTGAAAATTGCAGTGAAAGAGGGAATCACATATCCTAACATTCCTCAGTACAAAATGACACCAGAAATAATTGAAGGGATAACTCCTATAATTGAGAAAATGATTCAGCAAGGAGTTCTGAGAGAACTACTGAGTAGTCCGTGTAATTCACCAATAATGGGACTGAAAAAGCCCAATGGCAAATTTAGGATCGTACAGGATTTGAGAAAAGTTAATCAAATTGTGGTGGCATGTTGTCCTATTGTGCCAAATCCATCAGTGATTCTGTATCAAATTCCACATGATGCTGAGTGGTATACAGTGATTGATTTGTGTCATGCGTTCTTTTCAATTCCATTGCATCATGACAGCCAGCCGATTTTTGCATTTAGGTTTGGCCAGCGTATCTTAGCATGGTGTCGAATCCCACAGGGGTATACGGAGAGTCCTTCGATATTCAATCAGTTATTGAAGAAATCGTTGGAGAGTTTAATTATGCCCGAAAACTCAGTGTTAGTGCAGTACATTGATGACCTACTGGTGGCATCAAAAACACGTGAAGCTTGTGAAGTGGATACCATAGCTTTACTGAATCATCTGGCAGATGGAGGGTTAAAGGTATCTCCAGCCAAATTGCAGTTTTGCAAGAAAGAGGTTCATTATCTTGGACACAATATTGAAAAAGGTCTGAGAAAAGTGACTACTGACAGGATCAGAATAATCAGAGAAATGAAAGCTCCAAAAACCCAGAGAGAAGTGAGAATGTTCCTGGGTATGGTGGGATATTGTCGTCAGTGGATAATTAATTTTTCCCTGATAGCAAAGCCACTGATTAAACTGACGAATAGTGAAATGAAAGATCCATTAGATCTGGATGAAGAACAATTGGCAGCATTTGAAGAGCTCAAAAGTAAAATGTGTGAGGCTCCAGCTTTGGGTATGCCTGACTATGAAAAAGAGTTTGAGTTGTACTGCAGTGAGAGAAATGGATGTGCACTTTCAGTGTTAATCCAGAAACATGGACAATTGAGAAGGCCTATTGCATACTTCTCATCGACACTTGACCCTGTAGCTGTGGGTTTACCAGGTTGTCTAAAATCTGTGGCTGCAACATGCAGAAGCTTGGAACAGAGTGAGGAGATCATAATGGGATATCCTGTAAGGGTATTCGTACCTCACAATGTGGCAATTCTTTTGACAAGAAGCAGAACTCAGCATATGTCACATAGTCGGCTGACTAAATATGAAAAAGTGATTCTGGGAGCATCAAATGTGACTCTTGAGAGATGTGTGAATGTGAATCCAGCGACACTCTTGCCAGATATTGAAAATGTGGGTATAAAGATGGAAGATGATCATGATTGTTTGGATGTGCTTGAGTATTGTACAAAACCGAGACCAGACATAAGGGATATTCCCTTACCTGAGAATGACCATGTGTTGTTTGTGGATGGATCATGCCTGAGGAATGATGATGGTGTGCTATGTGCAGCATATGCGGTGTGCAAAGTTTCAGAGGTCATGGAAGCATCACCATTGAAAGGAGTGAAATCTGCGCAAGTTGCTGAATTAGTGGCATTGACAAAAGCTTGTGAGATTGGGAAAGATTTGAGAACAACCGTGTTGACTGATAGTCAGTATGGATTTGGAGTGGTGCATGACTTTGGCCAGTTGTGGCTGCAAAGAGGTTTCTTGACATCGGGTGGAACTCCGATAAAGAATGCTGAATTGATTGGAAAATTGCTTGAGGCGATACAGCTGCCTGAGGAGTTAGCTGTTGTAAAATGTGCTGCCCATGGTCCAGGGGATGATTTTATCACGGTTGGAAACCGTTACGCCAACGATGTGGCGCAGTATTGTGCTAAAACAAATCAGTCAATTAATCGGGACAGAATGGAGGAAATGTCTTTTCTTTCTGTGATGTTTACTAATGTCCTAGAAACGTGGGATGAAGTAAAGCAGTTACAAGATGAGGCAGGAGAAGAAGAGAAACAAGATTGGGTTAAAGCAGGATGTGCTCCAAGAGAGACAGACCATGTTTGGGTCTACAGAGATGGCAGACCAGTGATGCCTAACTCTATCTTGTCGTCAATGGCAAGGATGTATCATGGCCAGGGACATCTGGGGAGGGATGCGATGGTAAGGTCGTTCAAGCAGACCTGGTACAATGCAAAGTTCAGGACAATTGCAGAGAGCATCTGTCAAAGGTGTTTAATTTGTCAGCAATTTAACACTGGGAAAAAGACAGTGGTGAGTCTGGTAACAATAGGCAGAGAAGGAGGTCCTTTTACAAGAATGCAGATTGATTTCATTGAAATGCCCCAAGTGAACAGACTGAGATATGTTTTGGTGGTAGTCTGTTTGTTTTCAAGGTGGGTGGAAGCTTACCCGACTAGAAGAAATGATGGATTAACAGTGGCAAAGTTACTGTTGAGGGAGTTGATTCCTAGGTACGGGTTTCCAGTTACAGTTGAGTCTGACAGAGGTAGGCACTTTCAAAATGAACTCATAGGTTTAATTTGTGAAGCATTGAAAATACAGCAGAAGCTACATTGTGCATACCGACCAGAGGCTTCTGGTGTGGTTGAGCAGATCAATGGCACAATCAAGAATAGAATCGGAAAGATGTGTTTAGCCACTGGCATGAAATGGCCAGATGTGTTACCTCTAGTTCTGATGACTATGAGATCTACTCCAGATAGAACTACTGGTTTGAGCCCGCATGAAATAATCATGGGACGTGCTATGCGCCATGCATTCGTGCCTGTCAATAAGTTGGTGTCAATAACTGATGACATGATTTTGGATTACTGTAAAGGCCTGGCTGACGCAGTTCATTCTGTGTTTCACCAGGTTGGAGAAGAAGCTACCACACTTGAGAAGAAGCAAGCCCATGATCTGAGTCCAGGAGATTGGGTGAGGATAAAAGTTCACAGGAGAAGAAATTGCTTGATTCCAAGGTGGGGAAGGCCAAGACAAGTTATTCTGACTACGACGACTGCAGTAAAGTGTCCTGGAGTGAAGCACTGGGTACATGCAAGTCATACTCTGAGAGTTGCAAACCCAAAAGAAGGAACTGGTAAAGAGTATTTTGAAGAGTCAGATTCCAGTGATGATGAAGATACTGAAGATACGGAATCAGTGAGAAAAGAAGCACAGAGAGCTTCAAGAGAATCACTGCGAGTATCAGAGAAAAGATCAGATTCTGTTAAAGAGCCTGAAGTTTCAAGTAGCAGTGGAGGGAAAAGAAAAGAAAAAAGAAATCACACAGAGATTACTCCTGAATCAGAAGAGGAGGAGATTGAAGAACCACTTGAGATTATTCTTGAAGAAACAGGGTCAGAAGAAGATAGAGAGGGACAGATTGCGGAAGACCCCAGAGGAGGTGTAGGGAACATTGATGAGGAGCTAGGTGAAGGGACAAGTAGACAGCAAGAAGATTGCGTGTCGGAGACCCGAGGAGGGACAGAAGTAGGGAAGTCTCAAACAGTGGTGAAGAAATCTGTGGAGAAGAAAAAAACTGCTGGGAAACGGAAACAAGAGGCACTTGAAACAGATGATGAGGAACAAACAGAGGGTCGAGTTCTGAGAAAAAGAACTTTGATTGGAGAAAAGAGTGTTAAAGAATTAAGGCCGAAAAAGGTTGTGAAAGGAGATCGTTGGCCTAACAACCGAGTTAAAAGAGTGAGATACAGAGTAATAAGAGCAAATTCATCGAAAGCTGAACAAGTAAATGAAATATCAAGTCAAACTTCAAAGGCTGAAGAAGAAGAATCAAAGAAATCAAAAGAACCAGTAGAAATAAGAAGAGTTAAAAGACCGAACCAAAAGTACAGATCACCGGAATGGTCTTATGTGACACTGTCTGAAGAAGGAAAAGAAGAAACAGTGACTCGAGATAATCCGGAAGTGGTCTTGAGAAAAGTGGTTGAGGAAGATACTGGTGAAATTCTGAAGGTACTCTTGACTGACATTGGAGAAGAGTCAAGTACTGAGGATTCCGACGTTGGAGATCTGATACAATTTGATGTTGAAGAAATTGAAGTGAAAAATGACAAATATCCAAACTGAATGAAAGAAGGATTCACTTGGATCAAGTGAACGAGGAGATCATTTGGATAAACTGAAAGCTGAAGAATTGTTGGAGAATTGAAGAAGTTCAAATAGTAGTGGAGTAGTAGAGGCTAAACTAAAATGGCTAACATAGAGGATAATAGAAATAGATGTGCCTTCTTTAAGAGGTGGTGTAGAATGTGCTGCTGTTGTACTGGATTATTAATGCTTCTATGGGGTGTTTTAGTTTTATTAGTTACTTTTAGAGTAGAATTTGGAATGAATATAGAGAATGTGACAAATATAGAGAAGAATTCACAAAAAGTAGTTCCAATTAGAAGTAGTAGTTTCATACACAAAGATAGGTCAATTAATAATTTTTCTAGTAATGTTTTTTCTAAACTGTTATATGAATATGTGAAGACAATGGAAGTAAGGGATTGCTACGTCTGCATGCAATTACCTGCGTCTGTTTCAGAGGGTGTTACTTATCATCATTTACCAGCTACATATGGTATTTCCTGTAGTATTTTAAGTAGTGTTTTTTATTTGTTAGGGAAAATAGATTATAAAATGTCTAACAGAGATAGTATTTTTGGGCACTTGCCAATGAACAAAGAGCTGAATCCAGCTAAAGAAGCTAACACTTTTGGTGAAATTTTTATTGAAGAAAAAGGATTAACATTAGATTACATTTTTAAGAATAATTTAACTTGCAGTTTGAAAGAAGAGGAGAGAGCTTTCCTGGATATGGTAGAAGAAAGGAGAGTGAGCATGCATGAGAAAGGGGGAATATATGAAGTGAGTGAAACAATTTGGGACATTGAGATGGGAAAAGAGTTGAAGAATGGGGCTAGTCCAACTTTAGCTCTAGATGCACCGCAGAAGGGTAAACTTTGTATTACCAGAAGGAAATCCCAATATGATACATATTTTGTGGGAACTAGTGAGTGCCATGATACATACTTCATTGCGACAGGTTGGGGTTTCAGAGGTGGAGAAGATACGATTTTTCCAGGAGTGTACTATGTTTGTGGGAACAAGGCTTATTACAAGTTGCCGGACCATTGGTATGGCACATGTTATGTGGGCCTGGTTTTTCCTAAGATTTTTCATACAGATAAAATAAGAGATGTAGAAGATATTAACTTATTAACACGTTTTAAGAGAGAAACTTGGTCTGAAATTGTGGGTGATATTTTTGGGGTTTTGATTCCAGCAGTGGGAATTTCTTTAAATGCTTATGGAATTCGGAAACTGTCTACAGTGGTTGATCGCTTATCGACAAATACCGCAGGAGGGTTTCTTTTGGTGAATACAGAATTAAGTGCCGTACGTGCCATGTCTATGCAAAATCGACTTGCCCTTGATATTCTATTGGCAAGGAGGGTGGAGTCTGTGGAATATTGAAAGTTCAACATTGTTGCACTTACATTCCTGACGAAAGTAAAGACCTGAAGGTCTATATCAAAAATATTACTGATTTGCATGAAGAATTAGTACCACTTGAAGCTGGGAGTTTGTGGACTAAAATAGCTAATAAAATGATAGCTGTTAAGGATTTTATTGCAAAAATAGGTAGTACTATTATAGGTAGAATATTGTTTCCCTTGTCTTGTATAATTGTGGCTTTGTTAATAATAAGATTGGTGTGTGTGTGTTGTAAAAACAGGGGAGGGAGAAAGAAATTGAATAAGGAAAAGAAAAATAAGAAGTTGAAAAGAGAACCTCAAGAAATTGAACTAGAAGAATTGAGGGAGAGTGTTTATTTAGAGACAAAGAGAGATGATGAAAGAGTGACTAGTGTTTAATGTTGTGTAAGGGGAAAAGACATTTCTGATTTTTCCTAAAATGGGACTAAATTTTCACTAATTTTTTTTTTGGGTTTATTTGGTGATAAAATCACCAAAGGGGGGATTGCTGGAGCAGAGTTTTCTTTTAGAAAATTCTAGGGCTTTTGAAGCTCTGGCATGTCTATGCGTTTTATTAATTTATTAATAATTAACAATTAACTATTTGTCTTTGTGCAAAGTGTGTTCTATTAATCAATTCGTTTGTTCTAACATAAGAGAAAGTTAAACGAGGGTTAGCTTTTTTGTGCTGTTCCTGTTTAATAATAACGTGCAAGTTTTCATGTTTAAACGTTGCTGTGTGCTATTTATTTTAAGCACAAAACGCTGTCTGAATTAATGCTTTTTATGTTGCAAAGCTAGATAAATACATACACATAAGGGTATTAGTGGGGTTAACACTGTTTAATCATTATGCTGTAGTAACGTTTATTTTGTCTCTTTAATTAAGATGGTCTATTGTGGCCTATGAAGGCCTTAGCCGAGCTGACAGTATTTCGAAGCCTGGCTGTGGCATATTCTGTGATGTGGCAAGAGAGACCCCTGCTGGAAAAAGGTCGAAGACAACTGACCGTGGTCCTTGTTGTATTTTTCCATGAGGACATCAGCAGTTTGGAGGATCTCCAAAAGAAATGGAACGTCCTTGGCAAACAAAGGAGCTTCAGAAATGAACAATGAACTGTGGCCTGGCTGCCGAGGGAAGTTGTACAAGTTGGATACTTTGATAGTTTCTTGGTTCCTGTTCCGTAGTTCACGTCTTGTGACTTTTCCTGAGCGAAGATTTTCAGATGTAGCAATGTTACATCCCTTCCTTCTCGCTCTGCTCAGTGATACAGTTTATTTTGCCAACTTTATGTGTGTTTCCATTGTATTTTTCATTATAAGAATTGTTAGCTTAGGGAGGGTTTTTGCCACTTGCCATTTTACCTTTGCCGCGTGAACTTGCGTTGCTGAGGATCGATGCTGAGGACTTTGTCTTGAGAGACTTTACCGAGAGAGACTGGTCCTGACCTGTTCTGACACTTAGTTAGAATAGGTAACTATGAGAAATGATTTATTCTGATTGATTTTACTTTGATTAATTTTAGATAAAGCAATATAACTTTAAACATGGTGTTGAATATTCTTTCTTGTCAATTATTGTGTACATTTTGATCATTGTTGTATAGATTGTATAGAGTATGTTTAAGGATAACCACTATAATCAGGTCCTATCGTCCTAGATATAGATGCAGGGTTTTCTTCCCACAGGTCTTATGCTGCTGGTAGAGTATTTGAGCGTATGTTAGTGAAATGGGCCCTAGCGTATGATGAATGTATGTGCGTGTAACTGTGAAATTACTCTATCCGTGGAAGTGGGTTTATTTTAGGTACCCTGATCTCTATCAGTGTCCTACTGACAAATGGCGCTCTTTTTTAATGGAAGGGCAGGGCTTTAAGTGGGCCGGGTCTAGCCGGTGCTGAGCACCGGCAGTTTTTTAAAGGGGGCATCGAAACGGGTCTCTATCGGGCTCTGTTTGTGCCCTGGCACAGGCTGTCCGTTTTTTTCCGGACTGCTGTGACAGAAGGCACATGATGTGTGCTGCTCACACCGCTCACTTCTCAGTAGTGGAGAAGTTACGGCATGACGTCATGCCAGGTGAGCGTTGTAGGGGAAGTGAAATCCTTTAGAGAGAGTCCGTTTCTCTCTGGATTTCCCTTCTCGTTTTGAAACTCAGGAGCAGCAACATTGATGTGTTGTCACCAGGGTTTTAAGTGGAAGCTTTTTCAATATTATATACAAGCCATAGTTGCTGCTTATTTATCATATGCAACTAACAACCATTGACAAAGCCAATAGTCCTGACTTGTGGTAGGTATGATGTTACTTGTTGTATCATATTTGGATGCAATGACAGAAATAGCAAAATACAAGTCGGGCGGCACACTATGCTAAGCACAGATTGTTAGCTTACGTGTTTTTAAGCCACGCCCTTAATTACATTGGCCATGCCCCTTTGAGAGACCCCACCCCCCAGTTTTTTCATCCCACTTAAAGCCCTGCGGAATGGGACACATTTTTCATTATTCTGACTTTACCCGGAGTAAGAGAGATAAAGGCAGAGAAAGAAAAAGAAGAAAAGATAGGAAAAGAGTAAAAAAGGGGAAAGCATGGATGAAAAAGAACCTGTAAGAGAAAGCTAAAGAGACAAACAGTGTGGGGGTGGTGTAAAAATGGCATTAATTATCCACAAGTCTAGGCACCTCAGCTTACAGCTGCTCCTGCAGTGTGTCCCTAAGAAAACTTTGGACCCCTGTGCTTATTATTATTTTTTAAATCAGGCACTGCCCCATCTTTACCTCGCTTTCAAAAGTTGACAGTCCATTTCTCCTTAGTTCAGGGCGTCCCTCCCTCGTGGATGTTTGTACTCACTCTCTAGGAGGCTTGGCCTTCACAGATGCTCTGTGTTAAGGGCTCCCTGACTCCTTCTGTTCCCGAGATTACATTGGGTTCCCCCGTCACAATCTTTGTCTGCTGGAGAGAAGGACTGTGTTGGGGGGAGGGCGGGTCCAGAGAAGGGAGACTGCGGCGAAGTGGAAACAATCCTGGGAGTGTCGGTCATTGGGCTATCTTTACTGCAGCTCAGCCTCACTTGAGCAAAATGAGTTTAGTGCTGAGCTGCCCAAAAATAAGGTATTTCTACATTTCGGTGACTAACCGCGCTGAAACAGTTAAGTAGTAGTATAAGCAACAATGTTTGGTAACCGAACACTTACATTTGCAGCAGCTGCTGCCACCAAGCATGCTCCTGCGCCTGGTAGCCGCAATGTCTCGGACTGATGGGTCAGCCTGCCCGATTACTTTCCCCTGCAGCAGCATCGGCCGCAGTCCAGGCCTTGAGTCGAGGACAGTTCCAGTGCAGCATTTTGATAATGGCCTGAGTGCGGCTGGGCTCACTGCACTGCCTGTTCAGGCACCATCACTTTGGTGGCATACGGGTCCTGGGTGACGGCGTCCTCACATTATGGTACTTTACTATTTCGGATCAAGCACACAGTTATGCGCGGTGTGAGCACTCAGCTGAAACTGTCTGCCCAACTGCGCTGCTGCGGGTAAATTGGTTACATTGTAACCTCACCTGCGTGAGGAGCCACGAGAGAGCTGAACCTGCCTGCAAGCTGCACACCGTGCGCTGCCAGCTTTCTGGTTCATTTAGTAACGCTACGGCTTGGTTTGAGAGGCCTGCAGGTGCTATATAAATGTGTGACTTTCCATTTCAGTGCGGTGATGCGGACCACTACACTGAAATGCGTTAGTCTAACGCCTGATGCGTGGCACCTGGCAGGGCTAGAGAACTTCCTGTTGAAAGAGTTCAATCTCTCTGTCGTGGCTAGCTTTGTGGTCTTCGAGGGTGGACACCCTGTCTCCTACATCTGCCAGAGCCTAACTAACATCCTTGAGATCCTGGCTTATTTCTTTCCTGACTGTTTATGTCCCCTCAATCGACGCAAAGAGTGCCTCCATAAAGGACCTCGTTAGTGGGGCCTCCTCCTCTCCTTCGTCTGTCCCTGTTGCTGATCTAGGAGTCTGTGTGCCCTCCTCAGCCGCGGCCAACCTTGTGAGCATCTCTTTGAGGGAGCGCTCCCTCTTTCCTCTGGCTGCTGACATGTTGACTTCCAGGGAGAGACATTGTGAAGAGGCCATGACTGCGTTGATCTATCCCCAGCTGAGTCCCTGGCAGCAAATGCTATGCCCTTTGTCGGCCTCCAGCACGTCTGCACCCTCAGAACTGCGATTTGAGGATCGGATCCAGGAGACAGTGTAGTGGGAAGAGTGCCCCAAGCTCCCAGCTCACCGGATATGTGTGGCACACAGAAGGAGGCCCTGGCTGGTTGGCTGAACAGCATGGGCACACCCGTTATGCCAGTCGCCCTGACGTGTATATCTCGGGGGTTTGGGGGGCACCGCTTCTTCCACCCCCACTTTGAACCCCGCTCACCAGCTTGCCGCTTCAGCAGCAGACTCCCAGGAGTTCTTCTTCAATAGGGGGCCGCACACTCACGCTCTGCTGAGTCACCCATGGGGCGTGGGCTGCCACACAAGGGGCCAGTGTCCTCTCTCCGCCCCATGTCATGCCGGGTAATCCATTTGCTGTGGGCCCCCTATTTGGAACACCTCCAGCCCCAGAAAGGGGTGCGCAGGCCTAGGCCGCAAAGCAGAGCACATACAAGGCACGTCCACACAGATACTCGGTCCATGCCATCAGCCCCGTGCGTTGACGTCACCCTTTATTAAGTACTCCCCGGTCCACGCCCGGCCCGGGTAGGTGCATGCAACACATTGTATGGTAGTGGCCGGGTGGCTCACCACATCCCATCCAACCTGGCAAAATGAAAATAAACAATTCGCACCATGACACGGACGGTTATATTGCAATGGCTGAGTAACAACATCCATGTCTCTCATCCGGCATTACACTTGTCCAGCCTCCCTCCACTGAGTCTTACAGCACAAAACCCCGCAGCCTGGTGGTCGGTCGTTGCGGAAGTCATACCAATGATGTTGGCTCCTCCCTTCTCCGCACTCGGCCCCTTCCTGAGAGCTGTCACCTCGAGGCACAGCTTCACTTGTCTCGGCCATCTCGATCGGTCTTTCTGCGGTCACTCCCGTTGTCTGGCTTCTGCCCCCCGGCACTTCTGCTTCCTCTTCTCTCCACATTTCCACCTCGAGTTCCGTCACAGGCGCCCTCGGCCTGGGGACCTTCTTAAACCAGGAGACGTTGTGGGTTATGCATTGGTGTCCCTTTTCGACCACTACTCGAGTCCCTCGGACCCGCACCACTCTCCACGAGTCAGGTTAAAATGGTGTGTGGAACTTAGACCCCGGGTGTCGATCTTTTCCCACTTCATAATCTCCGACCTGAATGTCGGCCGGTCTGGTCCTTCTTTTCTGGCTAGCCCGATCATTGTTTTTGCGGTGGGCCTGGGATTGTTCCACGTCTATTACTGCCGGGGTCCATGATTCACTGCTGGGTATTCCATCCCTCACCACTCTCTTCAGCAGGAGGTCATGGGGAGCGCATTTCGTTGCGCAATGTGGCGTTTGGCGGTAGGCTCTCAGGAACTGATGTAAGCAGGTTTCTAGATTGACACCCTGTGCTACCCCGATCCGTAGGGCCTTGTTCAGTGTCCTCATAAACGTTTCGACATCCCCATTGGCCTGTGGCCATAGTGGCATTATTTTACGGTGTCGGATACCATGTTGTCCAAGGAATTCCTGAAACTCTTGCCCTTGGAACGGCGGATCATTATCTGTACGGATCTCCACCGGCAGCCCCAGCAATGCAAATGTCTTTTCCAGTGCAGGCTGTAAACATTCAAATACCGTCGATGCCACTAACTCCACTATTGGGAGCTGTCCACCAGCACTGCCATTTGCCGGCCATCCGGGAAACCTCCAAAGTCCAAACTAGCTCGTTCCCATGGTGACATGCTGGGCCCTTCGGTGACAATAGGAGCTTCCGGGGGATCAGCCCCAGTTATGATGCATACATGGCATCGCTGGACCTTGTCTTCCACCATACGATCCACACCCGGGAACCATACTTTTGTCCTCAGATGAGCCTTGGTCCTCTCGATTCCCTGGTGTGCTAACTCGATCTTGCGCTCTCGGAGAACGGCAGGTATTACGATCCGTGACCCTCGCAGGAAAATTCTGTTTCCTGCGGTGCTCAGCTCTCCTCGACACCTCCACATGCTCTCCCAGTATTCCTTCTCATCGGCTGACCTTCGCTCATTCCCACTAAGGAAGCACTTCCACTGGTGATCTTGTAGCGTGCGACCCACCCTTTGTAACCACTCATCTTCGGCCGACGCCTTCCGGATGTCTTCCAAGAGCAGAGCTTCTGGACGAGCATCTTCCAGCAGCTGCTTCACGTACATTTCAGCACCCTCGTCCACCTCCACTCGGAGCCAGTGGAAGCCTCGACAGATAATCGGCAGGGTTGTTTGCTCCTGGACGGCAGACCACCTCAAACTGATACTGCTGGATCTGGACGGCCCTCCTTTCAATGCGCGGTGGTCCGCTTCGTGCCGTTCCCGCAAAGAGGGGTACCAGTGGTTTGTGGTCAGTCACAATGGTGAAACGGTGCCCACAAAGATATATGTGAAAGTGTTGACACGCCCACCGGATGGCCAGTGCTTCTCTCTCAATCTGCGTGTATCTGGTCTCCATAGCCGCGAGTGACCGACTGGCGCAAGCAATGGGTACCCACTCATCCTGGTCAGACCTCTGCAGAAGCACAGCTCCCAATCCTATGGGGCTCGCATCCATGGCCGCTCCCGGCCGAAAATATGCCACGTGGCCCCTTTGAGTAGGGTTTTCTTCACATCAGCAAATGCTTGGGCCTCCTTGTCTGTCCACTGCCACGGAGTGACTTTCTTTGTTAGTTGCCGCGAAGGTTCCGAAAGGGTGGCCAGTCGCGGAATGAACCGGCTGCAGTAGTTGGCCATCCCCAAGAAGCTTCTCACTTCCGACGGCGTCTGAGGGATGGCCGCCGTTCTAATGGCTTCTACCTTGGAAGGATCCACCTGTAATCCTTTGGCCGAGAAACGGTATCCGAAGAACTCAACTTCCGTGGCATATAATTCGCACATGGCTTGATGCAGCGTTAGGCCTTGTTCCACCAGACGCCTCAGAGTGGCTCTCAACCTCACGTGGTGCTCCTCTAGTGACTTCGAGAAGACCAGGATATCATCGATCACATTGATAACTCCCACCAAACCGGACAGTGCTTCCCTCACAGCCTCTTGGAACACCTCGGCCGCCGAGGACACCCCAAAGCTCAGTCTCTTGAAACGGCGCAGTCCTACATGGGTGGAGAACGTTGTGATGTACCTGCTTTCTTCCGCCAACATCAGTTGATAGTACCCCGAGTTCAAGTCTACCTTCGAAAACCACTGCGCCCCATTCAAATCAGTCACAATCTCATCAATAGTTGGAGTGATGTGCCTCTCACGGCGAATGGCTTTGTTCGGCAGCCGCATATCCACGCACAGCCGGATGGCCCCTGGCTGTTTCAGTTTAGGGGCTATCACCAAGGGGGACACCCACGGTGTGGGTCTCGACACCTTTTCGATGACTCCTCCAAACGATCTAATTCCGCTTCCACCAAGGGTCTGAGATGGAATGGTACCCTCCAGTGACAAAGCGCTACAGGCTGGACTGACTCGTCGATGTGGAGTTGGACCTCCACTCCTTTCAGGCATCCAAGTCCCCTGAACAGCTCGGGGAATTCCTCCAGGATTTGGTCCGCCTCGGATTGATGTATGTGCCTCGCAAATGTCACTAGTCCTAGATCTTCGGCGGTGTGACAACTTAACAATGACCCTGCTCGGTCACAGGTAACATTGAACCGGGTAGCCTTGACTCTGTCTTTGTATTTTACTTCCACGTCGACCACTTCTTGTAGCGGAATCGGAGTAACTCCTCCATACGTCAAAATACGGACTGCCGTCGGCATCAGACAGGGCCTTGGCTTGAGTCTCTTGTACTGACCGGCATCCAGTATGTTGACGGATGCCCAGTGTCAATCAGCGCCCTTATGCAGGACTCTCCAATCCATACCTGGCAGGTAGGGGGTGGTCTCTTAGGGGCGTTCACTCCTCGGATGTGGGAAATTACGAACACGTCGTCCTCTTCATCCTCCGTCGTTGACGACTGCTGCCCCCTACTGTCCACCTCTCCTTCTTCCTGCACCCTCTTGGCTGACTTGGTGGACCCTGTGATTTACCCCTCTGGCATACTTTTGCGAAATGGCCATACTTCTTGAAATTCAGACACTGCCTATGGAGCGTGCGCCCCCAATGCCGCAGTTTCAGCACTCGTGCCTCCGGCGCCTCTCCTCCGTCTTGGTCCCATTTCCGGCCCCACGGCCATACACCTTCTTCAGCGCCTCGACCCTTTCTTCCTTGATAAGAGTTGGATATACGGGCTGACTCCCACACGATTTCTTTGCAAGTGCCATCTCCATTTCAACGACGCGTGTGTCCGCCAGCTCATGTGACCTTCCCAGTACCAGTATTTCCTCCAACGTGATCCCCGGCTGGCGGAGAATCAGCTTGCGCAGTTCTGGCGACTTGCATCCTGCGATCAGTTGGGCCCTCGTCTCAAAGGCTCGATCGACCCCACTACAGGTGCTCACTAGTTTTCTTAATCTTGCATAGTACATGTCGATCGACTCTTCCCTCTGGTGTTTGGCTTGGCGTAACTTGAAATGTTCAAGTTTACTTGCGGATCAAAGTACCGTCTTAAGGCCTGCACCGCTTTGTTATAATCTCCCTTGTCTCTGGTATCAGGCAGATCTTGAAACAGCTCATATAGTTAATCGCCCCCCATTAGTAGCATCAACAACCTCTTCACCGTGTCGTCCGTCTCTCGGGTAGCAACAAAATAGTTTTCCAACTGTCCCAGTCATTTCTTCCATCGCGGTGCCGCTGTCGCGAGGTCTGCCAGCTGACTGAATTCCGGGAGAACTTTTCCGGCCGCGCGGCTCAGCCGCCCTCCAGCCACCCCCGTTGCAGCCATTCTTTCCGGTGAATCAGGCTTGGCCGCCTTGGTTCACACCCCACGCTTCTTCTCTCAGTGGGATGCCCCCGTCGCCCACCGTGCTTCAGCCACCTGCTTGCTTACACGGCCAGCCCACGCATCAGCCATGTGGTTGCTCGTGGAGTCTGATCCCGCCTCGACGCCAATGTAACACTTCCAGCCCCAGTCAGGGGTGTGCAGGTCTAGGCCGCAAAGCAGAGCACATACAAGATACTCGGTCCGTGCCGTCTGCCCTGTGCGCTGACGTCACCCTTTATTAAGTACTCCCCGTTCCGCGCCCAGCCCAGAGAGGTGCATGCAACACATTGTATGGTAGTGGCCGGGTGGCTCACCACACTATCCTGGCAGTCAAAGTTGCCCCTCTCTATTGAATCCGGACCATCTTTAAGTGGGCCCTTCTCTCCTACCAGTTCTCCAGGGCCCACAGCAGGGCCCCCCATACGTCGTCTGCTACTTTGTGACCGTCGGGGGTGGACTCGGGTGGCGGCATCCATCCTCGGGCGAGTCTCGTCCGCACGCGGCTGTGCTGCTCCACCAGCCAGGCAGCTGTGGTTAGTATGGTGCCACTCCGAGTACTCCTGGATGTCACCCAGCTCCCCCCCACACCCCCGTCGATGCACCACTCGCTCTGATCTTTGAAGTGTCATGCCGATCAGAATAACTCAATTCAAGGTAAGTATTTCACATAAGAATTTATTATTATGATAAGGCCCACAGTCAGCTGACAATAGGGGTGGCTGTGAAGCAACAGCTGGTGAAGGAAAACTGACAACGATAATCGATGACGTGATCTAAATAGGGAACGAGGATTCCAAGTAAGTGGGGAGGGAGCTGACCAATGGGGATACAAGGGAAACAAACTATGCGGAACCAAGCTTGCTAGCAGTACGATATACAACAATCTTGTCTCTGGAGCGCTCCCGCTCTGTAGGTTGGCCTTCCCGCCAGTCGGGCGCGCACCGGCCTAAATCCGTTTACCGGTGGCGACACCGCAGCATAACCACTTCACCTAAGCTCATGTCCTGGGCCGGGGTACCGCTAAATTTTATCCTTTCGGCGGCGGGCGGTAGGAGGAGCAAAGCAATGTGTCCTACCGATCTGCGGCTATGCCCCAGCAGAATCATTTAGAGGACGTTTATGTAGACTGTGGTGTTCAAATAGACAAATTAGTTGGTACTGCACATCCTTTTATGTCAGCTCCAACTAGGTTTCACAGGGCCAACATAAAAAGTGCACAAATGAAGAATAGTTCCCTTCCAGAGATAGTTGTGTGCAAACTAACTGAAATAGAGCACCCTTTTATTAGAGAATATAATAATCAAAGCCACAATGATCAACGTGTAGGCTCTGCAGTGTTAGTTGCAGTAGGTACTTATCTACCATTTCAAATTTGTAGAGTTACTTTTAGCATGTGTTTGAACATGAAGTGCAATAGGAAGATGAAGAAGATAAGATGAGTTACCAAAGAAGAAATTGATCTGGATGAAAGAATAGTCGAAGAATATGGCAGATTGAAAAGTTTAACTATGAAATGATTTAATGGGTCAGATGTGATGACTACGATATTATAAGGCTGTGGTGATAAAGTGATCATTTTCCGTTATAAGAAGGAGGGATTGAGAAAGCTAATTAACAAGTTAAAAAATGTACTTAACATTTTTGTATTGCTAGTTTTAGGCCTTAAATAATGTGGACCACAAAAAAATGCACAGGTTTCTCTCTTTGTAAAACAGAAAGATCACATGAATTAAATTTCAAATGAGAGTTTTGCTCGTCTGCGTAACTTTTCAAGGCTGGAACTCCGTGGACGATTGGCAGGGGTGAAATTCTTCGTTGTCCATTGCATGAAGTTTCCTTCTCCGTGTTACATGCAGGAAGAAAGACTCCATTGTCTATTATATGAAACTTCCTTCTCCATGTTACGTGCAGGAAGAAATGAGGTACAAAAGCATTAATTAATGCAATGCATTTTAAAGTCGATATTCGGCTTCTGGTGAAAAGATTACATTAATAATGAATGTTTGCGTAGAAATGCACAATTTAGCAAACACATGAGTCTGGATGTAAAGCGGAGGTAATGCAAGAGAAATGTTTTTAATGTGGTGTAACATTTTAGTTTCCTAAATCTGTTGCTAACAAATGTTATGTATTTTAAAATGTCACAATATTTTTCTGTATAATGAGCATTGTTCAGATCATTATAATAAGGCTTGATTTTTTTTCTGGAGCTCTCTTGCTTCTTTTTACTTGGATCCCTGCTGGCCGGTGCGGGGGTATTTTCATTATTTTGCATATGTTCATATTCATTTGCACTGTTTTTACTTAGAAAATGTTACTTTATTGGTACCAATTGCAATTTTTTATCTTAATGAGAAACTTGGAAGATACATGCACATTATTCAGCCTCTTTCTATGAGCACACAATGTTGTTTTCTCTTGTACTTGTTGCTTATTTTAAATGACACGGTTATTTGTTTTAGTTCTTTTAAAACTGGATCGTGTATTATTTCTTTGGACAATTTATGTACTGAGAGCATACAATTGATTTTCTGTATTATATTATTTGTGCTATATTCACTGAATAGATTTAACGATAAAAAAGTCAAGTATGAGCCTTTCTGGTAAATTGTTTTAACCTGTTTTGGAATTTACTTTGTCTATCGCTGAACTTGTAGATCGACCCTTTCTGATAAGAGGAAAGCTCACTCATTAATCTCTTCTCCCCCTTGGGTTAGCACACCCCTGCTTTCAATAAAACATTTCACAATAGTGTAGTGTAGTTCCTATATCCCCGATAGGCTCTGCGCATTGGAATAACATACACTATAGATTTGACATAGGACTTAGGTCAGTATGTCTCTATCGAGTATATTAAACTTAATTACTTGTGTGTGCCAGCTAACTCAGAGGTTACTAGAAACTTCTTGAATATACAAGGAGGGATTAGTCTCTGACAACCGCATAAACATGACAACTTTGTTTTCCTTAGAATTGGAACAGTCTCAGAATCGTGGAAACAATAGATAACAGTTTCACTCAGTAAATAGT
This sequence comes from Triturus cristatus, assembly GCF_964204655.1. Lineage (NCBI taxonomy): Eukaryota > Metazoa > Chordata > Amphibia > Caudata > Salamandridae > Triturus > Triturus cristatus. The sequence continues at coordinate 286,114,001 of NC_140594.1, read as the reverse complement.
GCATGCTTAGTTTCTACAGAGTTGCACAGAAATAGCGAGATGGGCGTTTCAATAAAAGGGTTTATTGAACAGTCTTATTTCTCATGCAAGAGATATGAATTGCTACAATCGTAAGACAGACTGAGAAGTACAATATGTACGAAGTTAGCAGTAAGATAAAATAATACTGCAATAGCATGGTTTGTAGCTATGACATATATCAATCAAAATACATACATAAATAACATAAGCTAAAATGTGATACTCATCTGATGCTTCTAATTTGTTCAACCCCAGTGTACCTAACCTAAGTGCAGTACGAGGTTTGAAGGAGGTGTCATTTCTAAAGAATAGCCAGCTATATTTTAGTTTAGCCAAGAGTTGCCAAAAGTTTCTCTAAGTTCTAGTCAGCTCCATACCTAAGAATGAGAGAGGTTGGAATCTCTTTTCTGGACTCGATAGTCTAACCTCTGACCTCCCCGCAAGGTAGGTCAGAGAGCACTGGAGCTGGATTCTCTGCGAGGAGGATGGCAACGTCAGGTCAGTGCATCAGGCTGGAACTCGATCTCCTTACGAACTTGCCGTGGCAAACCACGTAGTCTGGGTTGGATCGAATCCGCCGGGAACCGCAATTTGCCAGGGCAAGTGCTGGTATATTTATACCTTGAAGGTGTCTAGGAATGCCAGTATTGATGTAAAAGTCGGGCAGAGGAACGTCATGAATAAACCCCTAAGGAATAGATGTTCATGCATACTTAATGAGTTCTTGGAGAAATCAATATTCAAGCTTAGGGAAGTTCCTAAAGACTTAAGGGTCTGGTTTTCCAAGAATTCGTTGTGACGTGGATGGACGGATGTAGGTGGCCATGCCTGCATTTGGTTTGTATGGACAATGTCTAAATAAGGGCCGGATTTCTATATCCAAATAAGGGCAATGTGAATTGTACCTATATAAGGGCATACATCGGGAAACCTATATACGGAATCTAAATCTGCACACAATAGAGATCTCATGATGAAACTGCAGAGGTAGTGAGTGCCCTTCTGAGAGGAGTAAACTGGGTTCAAACTGCAGATCCTGTGCTGGGGAACTGACCTCCTGGGTGCTTTTCACCCCATAAACCCCTGTCTTCCCAAGTCCCCAGGCTCTTTCCCTCCTTTCTTTTCTTTGCTCTCACTGCTCAGAAAGCTCCGATATATCATATCATCTTAGGCCATGTGTCAGGTATGGAGATGTGCACAAAGCAGCTTCTGGAGCATGGTCATCTATTGAGATGCACACAGCCCTGAATGTGTGAATGAAATCGATTCTGGGGAGTATGCTTGGAGTAAGCCCTTGGTGTTTATTTCATCCATTAACCCCTTCAGCGCTGGGCGAATTCCGCCGCGGTGCTGAAGGGTTCGAGCGCGGGCGGGCTCATGACGGAACGGTTCCGTCATGAGCACAGCTCAACCGTGGCTCATGACGGAACCGTTCCGTCATGAGCATGGAAGGGGTTAAACCTGTTTTAAAGTGCTGACAATTTATAAGACCAGTGGACAGAGACACAAGGGTTTTTTTTGTCCAGGATACAACAGTTGGTTACATTTGTAGACACAAGACTGCAGCACACTACTACTTTTGCTGTACAGTCTATATGTCAGAACCCCCATTAGAGGGCCATGGGGCACACAGGGGCTACTGGGCCCAACCATGGTAGTTGAGGCCTTTTACTTCTGATGCCCCGCCCAACCTGCTATGGATCCTGCGCAGCTGGGCCAAGTACCCCTTTAGTACTTGTGTCGCAGTGGTAGCTGTGGACAAAGAGTCAAAGGTTCCCATGGAGGGAAGTGTTGTTAAAGGTTAGTGAACACACCTGATAACTCAAAGTGCACTCAGCAATATCGATAAATCAATGTCTATTCGAATTCTTTTTTATATGAAAAAGAAGTATTTTACTGCTAAATCTATCCATTAAAAGAGATAGCATTCATAAGCAACGACACAATCCCCTTAAGGTCAGGCGTTAGTGTTTGTATGACAAATCCCTGCCCATACTCTTCCTTGCAATGTGGTTGGGGTTATTACCAATTCACTGGTGGCTTCATCCACAAATTCACTAGTAGACCTTACTTAAGAGTCCCCCTTTGACTCTTAGGAAATATTCAAAAGTGTCTCTGGTGCCGCAGCATCTTTAACAGCAAGTCTTGGGGCCCAACATAAAACTTGGAACATGCTTCCATATGGCATAAAGAACAGTCCAACACTGCTAGCTTTCAGGAAGGCATTAAAAACCTGGCTTTTTATCAACTAACTTTGATTATACATTCCTTCTGGTAGCCTTGCTGAACCACATGTTACCAGCGCCTAGATGCCCATGGACAGTTGTGCGCTTTATAAATGTTTAAATCAAATCAACAGGCCTGTTTTAAGTGTTACCTGCCTCTGCAGCCCAGAAGCATTCAGCGTTTCAGTGGGTGCCCCAACTGGGGACACTTGCAAGCTCTGGTCCCCAGAGAAAGAAGGCTGCTTGCGGTACACGTAGCATCACCCGGCAGGAGCAAGCGCTCTTCTGAAGGGCACTGCCAGCTTTCTCAGTGACTGGAGATACTCCTAGTTTTGACCCGCAGGCCGCAGCTTCCCTTTTCTCAGGCAATAACCTGAACGTTTGGCAAAACTTAGTACAGCCTGCGCCTGCTGGCATACGGGGTTACCACAGTACATGCAGGTAAAGCGCAGACTCCACCAGTGCAATCTTCCACACCATGGAGGCCTCTTCTCTGGCATACGAAGTTGCCACTATGGCATACATGAGTCTTGGTGGGCTTGTCGGCACAATCACTTCAGCAGTGGCTCTGTCTGGCATACAGCTATGAGGCAGTATGTGCTTGAAGCTCTTCGCACGGCACTTGATATTAGCTCATTCCACTGCGGTCCTCTCCAGGCATATGGGGTTTGCCTAATCACTCCTACATATGGAGAGGACCCAATTAGTGCACAGTCATCTCTTCATACCTCACACAGGGTGCCCTCTTGGTGGGGCTCACCCTGGACCTCGCTCCCTCCAATGCTCTCCTTTGCCTCACCATGCACACTGTTCTTGGCAAGCAGGTAGGGGCTGTTGCACCAGGCTTCAGGCCAGTTTGTATTAGTTTCCCTGGGTGATGTCCTCTCACCAACCAGGGAGACTAGCAGGCCTTGGCCCCCAGTCCTGCTCACAGGTAGAAGTCTTGCAGAGCTTCCTCTTCTTCCACAGCCCCTCTCGCTGCTTAGCAGAAGAACAATATTGGGGTCTGAACCTCCTGTTCTTATCGTCCTTTTCCAGACACCAACAGTGATTTAGGATCTGGGTCTCTGAAGTTTTATTTTGTGGTTCTGCGTCTTTTGAAGTTCACACTCTTCTTTCTCTCCTTTCCTCTTGAAAGGCTGTCTGTAACAGCAAGACTCTGAAGCTGATAGGCCCACAACACGCCCACAGGAGTGACCAGAATTCACACCAGGATATCAGCTACAGTGATATGCGCATCAAAAGGTTAATCTCGGGTTCCTAGCTATACTCATTATGATTCCTTTAACAGTCCCATCTCCTTCCTGAGATGTGCTCAGGCCCCTTCCTTGTGATCTAACACTGAATCAAAGAGTCACTTTTGAATTTTACGGGGGTCTCTCTCTACTTTCCTCCAGTGAATCCTACTTAGCTCACAGGAATGCAGCAGTACACAAATAGGTCTGGGAGGATTCCTCCACTCATGTCTTCACAAGGTAGACTCGGACTTCCCAAAATTGAACCCAGGGTACTCCATGTAATGTACAATTGCAGGCACAATTGCACTTAGTGTACATGCACCGCAAACATCCTGTCCTTTACTGTCACCTCCATTTATTTTGCCACTCCATGCACACCTACATCCAGCACACACAATCAATCTGTGCGTACTGCTCAGAACTGTATCCTCCTGTATTGTGCCATAGTGTGCTATTTAAAAACACACACATTCTTCATGCGTGTGCTGCACAACCTTTTACCCTTCATAAATTGTACTTCTCACAAGCACACATACACCCAGCACATGCTTTCATTGAGCACGAACTGCGGTGCACTGCTCTATCTCTGTACTCTACCCTTCCCATGGACACATACATCCAGCGCAGAGACATCACCCCTTCACTGCACAGTTCTCTATATCTAACTGATATAGGCAAATGGTGAGTTAAGTACACAGAGGCGGAACTTTTAAAAAGGTGAGTGAGCCTTGTGTAGGTCTCACTGAAGTGACAACGGGTAAAAAGGACATGTTCACTCCTACTGATCACTACATGGTATTCTGCCACACACTACACATCACTACCTCCTGCATAAATTGTTACCTTCACAGGTGCACATACACCCAGCACATGTAGTTAAAATGTACGCATCGCACATCACTACAACTTGTATGTATTGTACCACTCACAGGTACGCATACATGCACACATGCATTTAACATGCTCTCACTGAATAGTACTGCCTGATCCTTGCCTTTACCCTTCCCAAGCACACATTCACCCAGCGCAAATAAACCACTCATGCGCTGCCTAGCACTTCACACTAAAACAATGTAGGCCAAAGGTGAGTTAAGCAGACAGCGGAAACTTTAAAACGAGTGCGCCTGAGACACAGATTAAGAAGGATCTGTTCATACCTACTGAACACTACACAGTATGCTGCCACCACTGAGCTTGTACTGGTTACCTCATGGTGAAGGCTTTAGCCTTTAACCACCATGGGATTAGAGCTTTGGGCACCCCTCCCAGTCCAAAAAGATTGCAATCCGTGAGACATGCCTATGTCATGGCGCACATGTATCATCTGGGTTTGCTTATGACAGCAAAAATCAGATGGGCACTTACAAGGCAGCGGTACATATCATTACCATGTAGAGGATTTTGCCATCCCAACACAATACATGTATCATTGCATTGCATTTTGGTTAATATGCCCTGCACTTCTCCTATCCCCATGTAATATCTAGCCCATTTTTAAACCACACGCTTGCCAGCAGATGTTAAATCTTACCAGCAATGGAGTAGAGCAATAAGATTAAAAAAATTATTAACCAAGAGCGCACAATTTAGCCAACAGGGAGGCCGGGATTAAAAACCCTGTCTTTTGCTGTCTCTTGGTTCCACATTTACAACTATTCCCTTAGACCACAACTGGGTGGACAGTGATTCTAATGGCAAGGCCAAGGGCTCTACATCCCAGGGACGTCACCGTAGCTTTAGAATACAGGGTTTCTTTTTCAGTATATTTGGGTGACATGGTAAAGGTGAGATTAGAAGTCAAATATGCCAGTTTCCTGACTAAAACATACCAAAATGGACCATGTCTGGAGGCAGTAGGTGGTTAATGGGCAGTATGTATAGTAGATATGGGTGTTCACCATTGGTGTTTTAAAGCCTAAGACTATTTGATTCCATTTGAATACTAGAGCTGCTAATTTTCTAAACCTGCATCTGAAGATTTACAATAGGAGCAGTCAAAGCTTTCTCCATGAGGTGGTCAAGGGATTAGAACACAAATACAGTATGAATGTTAATCACAGCTGATATACACAGGGTCTGATTCACAAAGGGCCTTTGCACTCAAGGTGAATCAGGCCCTCAATCTCCAGCTGAGTTATCTTTTAAGATACCCTGATTTAACTCATGCATAGGTCCATGTCAGGAGCATAGCCATCAGTGATTCAGCAGGTGCAGTGAAACAGGGCCCCAGGGATACTAGCTGCCTAATGTACCCACACTATGGCTGTATTGTATTGTGCAGCCAGTGGCCTGGGTGAGGGGTTGTTTGTACTGTGCAACAGGGCCCATAGCACCATTACTATGCTAATTGCCTCTCTTCTATGAGCATCGCAGCCATGGTTGGCTGCTAAGTGAAAGTGGCATTCACTAAGGGTCTTTGAAACGCTGGGCCATGACTACAAGGCCTATGCAATGGGGCCTCGACAGGGGTGCAGCTATCAATAGTGCAGCAGATGCAGTGGTACCAGGCATACAGTATGGTAGGGACCAAATTCAGCCAAATTAAGGCTGTGTTTTACAGTCTAGCATAATTTGATTGCACCAAGGGCCATGGCATCATTACTATGCCTCTGGTTTCCTCTCCCATGCACCTTGCAGCCACAATCTAGAGCAATGAGGCCCAGGGAAAGTGGTGCCTCCGTTTAGCAAGCACAGTGGACCCGTGGGGATATAGGCCCAATGAACCTGTATTGTGGCTGCATTACTGTCCAGTGTTGAGAGGGGGATGAGGAAAAATTTACCTTGCTTGAACCAGGGCCCATTGCATTCTTGCTAGACCACTAGCACCCATCACCTGGTTCTCTCAGCCATGCTCTTCTGTTGTGAGGCCCAATGGCTTCGTGCCTTGCAACACAGGTTGTATGTCGTTTTATCAGCTGCCTTTTCTTGGAGCTTTTCCTTAGGTGATGTTACTTCTGATTTAGATATGATGAATTGAAAAATAATAATTTCAGACTCTTTTAACCTTGTATACCTGATCCCTCAATAATCGATCTGAACTCCAAAGCGTCACTCATCCTTCCACCCTAAAAAATATATTACCATCCTAACCTCCACCAATCCCTTACCATTAAAACCTTCACAAGCCCTAAATTCCAACCTACCCTAAATCTTAAAAACAACACCACCTTTAAACTCCACCCAGCCCTAACCCCTAAAAACTCATCACTGCCATACACTCTACCCATCTATAAACCCTCAAAATCCCTCACCATCCTAAATTCCAGGCTTCCTGGAACCCCAAAACTCTTTCCACCTCTAAGCTCCACCCATCACTGACCCCTAAAACCCTTCACCATCCTAACCTCGACCTTTGCTTGACTCCTAAAACGTGCCCCACTCCAAAACCCCAGCCATACATAAATCCTAAAAACTCACCTCCCCAAAACTCCACCCAATTCGGACTCTTAAAATCCCCTCAGCACCCCTAAATTATATCTATCCCTGAGCCATATAAACCCTCTCTACCCCTAAACTCCAACCATCCCTACACCCTATAAACTCATTTCCACCCCTAAACTCCACCCATCTCTGACCATATATATGTGGATGCAAGATTGTATGTGATCATAAAGACTTTGAAAGCAACTCTAAATTTAGTTTATATTGAGTGGTTTTTAGGAATGGTGATATCATGTTTCCAGAAGCTGAATATGAGACAGATAGCTACATTTTGCATGCTTTGAATACGAGAGAGGAGTTTTTTTCAGGGGCGGATAAATAAATGGCCTTTGTGTTATCCAGCCTAGATTATGCACCAATTTACTGTCACTCTCAGCTCAAGCACAAGATGCACACTCAGGTGCACGGGGCTCCACTCCACCGCTTCCTAACACAGCTTGTGGGCTCGCCCCCCTATGTCCCACCCCTTCCCCCTCTTACTTTCCTAATGCGCAACTACCACATGTAACACGGAGGAGGGCACCCCTCCACTGACTCCGTCTCCCTTCTTCCTGCCTAGGTTTCCTCTCATTACTGATAGTCCTGATAGTCCCCTCTACAGACTGCTCCTAATCTCCTGAGAGCGTGGGACTTTTACTCTCTCCCCTGGCACTCTAGGGACCACCGGGCTTTAGCGACCTTACTCTTTTGCATATTGAAGAATCAGCTGTTTCCATTATTGATTCTTTCTTCTTCCCTCTCTTCCTATTTTCTTTCTTCCCATCTTTTCAGTTGTGAGTTGACTTGTTGGTAGCTGGGTGCATATTTAGCTAAACGATTCATCATTCATCCCGCTGCTTCTTGTACCTGAATGGCCATTGACATCTCATCTTTGTATTTGTTACTGCCATGCTTGTTTACAAATGTCAAGTCTCTTATTTTTGAAAATCAACCTAGATTGAATCAAGAGGTTATAACACAGTTATGTGCCAGATGCTGTTGAAATAGGGTAAAAATGTCTTCTTGATCATGAGTTGGCCAAAGCACATACTGGATCCTTTTTGTCACTTGTGTCTCGAATGATTGATTGGTGTCAAGATGGATGCCCAGTTTGCATTTGTCCTTAGGTGGGGATGACCCTTGCAGGACACCACAGTTCAATTGCTTAGGTGTGGAATAAAAACGTAGTAAGTTAGTGATCTGTCAGATAGAAAATATCCAATCATTGAGTTTTGGGAAAAGAAGTTTCATGAATTTTGCTGGGCTGAAGCTAGTCGAATGAAAACTTTTACTCATGGCATCAAGATTGTTGTGAAAGAGCTTAAAGTACTCAGTTAGGACGTTGTGAGCCGTCATAGAAAAGTTAACAGGTGTAGGAGTTTTTTCTGTCTGGATTTTGTCATGTATTAGTTTCATCTTGTTGAAGAAAAATTGAGAAAGATTATCACATAGTTGTTTGGTATGTCATAAGGGAGCTCAGGAAGCTGATGGAGATTTCAATAATGATATTGAATAATTATTTCAACAAGTCATACCTTGAGAGATATGATCAGAGAAGTAGTTTCTCTTGGCTTTCCTCATTTTTAATTTATGGGGGGCAGCTATGCTGATATATTCCATTCTTTTATTTATATCAAAGTCTCTACACCATGGTAACATTGCTCACCTACCCAATTACAGATATTTTTATTTGGTGGTGAACCAAGGATTTTTTGTTCCATGTAGTTATACCCCAAGAGGTTTTGCTGAGATTTTTGCTCTGCTGAGAAATACAAAAGAGATGGGAGGAATGCTTGAATTAATCTGGACTCTGATCATTCACTGTATTACTATGGTCAGGAGTAAACCTTATGCAAATCAATGTTGGTTCTGCTCAGATAAGAACAGTCCAGTCATGTCCCCTCTTCATATAAACACAAACTGTGCCAGACTGGTCTGAACTCTATTATGCCTCCTCACTGATTGCAACCCAGTGAGCTAAGAAGCCCACACCTGGACAGCCCCAATGTACTTAGGGAGTTTGACTCAGAAGAAGAAAAAGGTGAAGGGCAGAGTGCTTGCATTCATTTAACCACTTAAATGTATTGCAGTAAGCATCCTAGGATATTGTTATTTTGTCTAATGTGCTTCAGACATGGACACACCATATGCAAATTAGCCTTGGCTGTCCTGCAGAAAACATAGAAAAATATCAGCTTGTGTTCCTTTATTAGTTTTTTCCTCGTTTAAGGCATAAAAACACTGTCCATGCTAGCAACTCTTAAGGCTTGGCCTCTCACCCCTGGGCCTTGCAGCCATAGTCCAGCACTACAGCATAATTTAATTGCATTTGGATATGTCCTTTCCAGATGTGCTTTAAAACAGGGCAAAATCATTGTATACAGATAAAAGGAGATATATCTCAAAACTGTTAATTGAATCTATTTTATGGTCATTTTCAAAAGGAATGCCTTCTGGAACCTGCAAAGTGTATACTAATAATTAGTGTCAGAACTTTTAAACTTTTGAAGACTGCAGAGTGCGTTCATAGGTGTTTTGTAGCAAGGGCTCGAGGCATATGCAATTAAACCCTGTTAGCTTAAATGTCATTATATTCTGCCAGTTTCTGGTATTTTAGTGACCTGAGTGATGCCTTTAATAAACTTGAAACTGTTATCAACTGTATAGTCTGCCTTCATAGCTTTGCTGCTTTAACATCTTATGTGTCATGCACCTTATCTTGCACCCCCTTTAATATCATCGTACTTGCTAAAGCACACTTCAATAAGTCCTGAAAAAATATGATCACACCACATGCACCCTGATGGACCTCCACAGGCTCCCTTTGCCAGCCAACATCACCTTCAAAACCAGCTGCATCATCTACAAAACCATCACGACTGGCACATCTGCCTACTTGGGTGATAAACTCACTATCTATGGGTGCCCCCCGCACACCTGCAGCCAGGACACATTCAGACAGTGTAGACAATATGCTAAAAAGCAAGGCAAAGGGCCTTCTCCATCTATGCGTTGAAGATCTCAAACTATATCTCCATATCCAACCAGACTACTCCAACCCACTCAAAGGAAGGATAGGAAAGAGCAGAATATTCACCTCTTCAAAGAACAATACTTCATGTTGCAATAGCAAACCAGATCCTAATGTTGATGCAGTGTTTGACTTTGACCCTGTATAGTTTTCTGCTGTCTTTCGACTAGGTTTGCGCTATGCAAATACCACAAACATATATCCGTAATAATGCACTAATCTGGAAGCAATGTGTTCACATTTCATTCCAGATATATATTTTGGGGAAACCGTTGCCAACCTTTTCCAACCAGTGTCACTAATTTAATGTATTTTCACTTAATAAAAACTTTTAAATATATGTACATTTTTTTAGGGTTATTTTTTTGGGGTGATATTGCACAAGGAAAGATGATTCTTGCAAAGTTGCTTCAAAGAAGCCAGAGGATTATTAGTCAATTGATAGCACTTATTGTGATATAGTTTCCTGTGATGTCACACCATATGCAAATTAGAGGGGCTGTCCACATTCCATTTGTGCCAGGGAGCCAAAAATCGCAGAAATTTCCCTGCATGGGAACGTTTGCACTTCATATACCATTTTAACATGCAATGTCTCTTGCTGGTGAATACATTTGCACTACATATTCAGTTTACAAAAGTACTATTAATTACCTTTTTTGTATTGAATGATATTTTGCCATGATATTAAAATGTTTGCTTTTATGGGTATTGTGTGCCAATCTATTGTGTGACTGTAAATAAAATTATATGTTGGTAGCCAAGTTATAGCCCAATATCCATTGAATGTTGTAGTCCAATTTTCTATGTTGGTTGTGAAATTGAAGCCCTTCTTCTGTGTTGAGGACAGGACATAAGTCGTGGGTACACGCAGGCAGGGAGGGGGTTTTCATATTTCAGACTCCAGCAGGGCCCATAACAAAGGCCGTATTTAAGGGGCCATCCGGCTGGGAGCTATTTGAGCTTTCAAACAACTGAAGGAGTAGGGAGTGATAAAAATTGTGTCGCTATTCTTTGTGGTGTCATGTGCTGTGCGTCTTAAGACTGCCCTCACTCACACAGTTGTGTGACATACTTCATCATAGGGCTGCTACCAAACACCCCTGCTCAGCCAACGCCTGAGGTTGAGCAATAGGGTGGGGGAAGACTGAGAAGGTGGCCTGATATATGCTGTCCACTAGTTCTAGTGGGCACCTTGTATCAGTCCAAACAACTCCTTATGGTGAATTGGTTAAAGACAACCTTTATTGAAAGCTATCCTAGTGGTAGCTATGGAGAGCAGCCTTCAGGCTAAGTCTTGAAGGAATGTAAAGCAGCTTGTTTTACCAGTCTACAATCTCTTGAATGATCAAATGAAAGGACAATCACACCAGGTATGTATTTAAAATATATGTATTTAAGATAAAACACACCCCTCTAGTCTCTTTATGAGACTGGAGTTTGAAGTACTTAATTTACAAGTTAGCAATCAACAGTAATAGCACAAATACACGTTTGGGCCCTAGGGGCGTACCAAACCATATACCAATACAGTGGTATAAGAACCACGACTGAACTAGACACAAGGCCTAGAGCCTGTAGAATCGCTGGGACTCCAAGGAACCACCCAAGGTAGTGACACAGGGGACCCACGGGGGCCATGTGCAGTGTGTAAACACAACAGCGGGTTCCCGTTAGATTCTATGGGCAATGTCGCGGTTGGAAATTTAAAGATTAGGGACACTTAGAATCGAGTCAGGGACCAAACCCTTTTGCACTTAAGAAGTTCTAGGGCTAGCACCCACGAGAGCACTAGAGTACTCGAGTTACCTCACCCAGGGAAGCCGGGTGCATAGGTGTCTTTTGGTGTCGGGTAGTGTCGATTACAATGGAAGCTGGCGAAGATCTGCTGCTGCCGTGAAGAGGAGAAGTGTCCGAAGAGATCCAAGCCTGGATCTAGGATGTAAGGAACCTGAAAGCAGAGGGGACAGAGTCTGGGTCACTTGCCAGTGACCGAGGGCAGGATGGACCAATGCCCACAGGTGTCGGGTGCTTCAGGGGAGTTGACGGGTGTCTTGACTCTTCAGCCACAAGGCGTCGACGAAGTCCACGAGCCGGATTCGAGCTGTCCCACGAAGTCTGTCGAGTGCTGCGGTGTCGGCGACCAGATTGGACCCAACAGCAGAGACGTTTAAATGCATGGGCAAAGTGGGCTCTGGCCCAGGGCCCCAGCCTTTCAGGGGGCCCCCTGACAGAGTCAGCTCCATTCTCCAGAGTTTTGCCCTAATGACCTTGAATATTTCTTAAACAGATTGTTTTAAATACTGTTTTCCTTTAATTTATTTTTTTATGTACCTTATTTGTGAGTCTAGTATAGCCATTTTGCAGAGAAATGTTGTGTTTATGTTTCATGCAACATACATAAAAAAGTTTCTTTTAGATCAAAACAAGGCCTTACATATAAGAAATGGGAGGGCATTACATAGATTATTTGCAGTAATATTGCTGAGCTGCTGCTGTGTTACAATATTGAAAACACACATAACTATCCCTGAATATTGGATGTAAACACATTTAGGGCCTTATTTATGAGAAGCGATGCATGGCTGTGTGAAAACAGGGATGCGTCACTTCTTAGTGCACCCTCCTTGCTACATGATGGATGCGTCATATTTACTGTATGACGCATCATGTCGCATCATGTTACAGATATGTCAGTATTTCTGACGTATCTGTAGGCGCAAAAGTGATGCATTGCTGGGGTGTGTCTGAAAATAGACGCAACTCCAGCAATGTGTCCTTTCACATGGGGCTTGCCTGCGTCAGTCTTAGGCCTGCTGTGAGGCAGGTGTAAAATATTGAGGCAATGCCGTCCTAGAAGTGACGCACTGAGTTCTCATAGATTTCAATGCGCCACTTCTACAAGGCTTTTTGAGGGGCAACACCCACCCTGCATACATTGTACCTGGTGCAGGTATAATGTGGTGCAGGAGTTTCAAAGTGATGCATCTGCCTAGATGCGTCACTTTGCAAATATAGAGCAACATGGCACATTTTTTACGCTGCCGGTGCGTCACAAAAAGTGACGCACTTGCGGCATAAAAGTGAAGCAAGGCCTCATAAATAAGGCCCTTCGAATTTAAACGAGTGTTCCTTTGTACTGTCGGGGAACTAATGAAATAGTGTATTTAATAAAGTGCGCAACTACTCAGATTAGAGTGTCCTGGCGTGTGACAGCGGGAGGAAAACGTGCGTAAAAGACCCATCAGTTAGTAAAATCCAGGTTTTTAAGTTCTTCCTGAAAGAGAGTAGGTCTGTGGTTAATCTCAGAGACTCAGGGAGGCTATATTCCACAATTTTGCGCCTAGAAAGCCGAGGGATCTGCCTCCAGTGCGGGCACAGCATTTTTTAGGCACGAGGGCTAGGTTGGCATTGGAAGTTCTTAGGGGTCTAGCTGTTGTATAGCGATTAACGCGCTTATTTAGGTAGACAGCTCCCAAGCCGTGGAAAGCTTTAAAGAAGATGGTCCTAGCTTTGAAGTCGATATGTTCTTTTATGTGGAGCCAATGTAGAGACTTGAGAATAGGGGTCATACTAGATCTGGATTTAGGTCTCAGGATGGCCCTGGCCGCCGTGTTTTGTACCACTTGTAGGTGCTGAATAAGGGATTTGGGAAGACCAAGGTACAAGCTGTTGACATAGTCAAGCTTTGATGTCACCAGAGCCTGCATCGCGATCTTTCTGCTCTCAAGCAGCAACAGTGGCAGGAATATTTTTAGCATCCGGAGTATGCCAAACAAAGCACCAGTTAGATTTTAGATTTGAAAGCGCATGGAGATTGTCTTTTCTATGACAATTCCTAAGTTTTTGACGTTTCCGCGGGTGGGGATGGCAGATCTTTTGGCCACCAAGAGCTTCAGTCAGAAGTTTCTGGATTACCATAGAAAACAACTTCACTTTTGCCAGGATTGCACTTCAGCTGATTGATCTTCAGCCAGTTAAAAACCTTTGTGAGGCAAGACCTAATCATTGCCCCGTCAAAGTTGGTTCCTTTTTCACACATAAAAATCAGCTGAGTGTCATCAGCATAGGAAACAATTTTGGCGCCCTCTTCCTCTACTAGAAATGCAAGGGGGATAGATATAGATTAAAAAGGGTAGTACTAAGAATGGAGCCCTGAGGGACACCTACATTCATGGATGGAACCGGGGATGAGAAAGGGGGAGCCAGATGTCCTGAGATCCATTTGCCAAGAAGGATGACATCCATGTTATGGCTCCTGGATGTTAGCAAGTCTCTCCAGGAGCCTCTCAATTGGGACCGTATTGAAGGCCGCCAACAGATCGAACAGTATCTGAACAGCCTTGCCTCCCTGGTCCAGCTTACCCTTGAGATATTGAGTCAATTCCAGCAGAGCGGACTCCGTACTGTAGTTAGCCCTAAAACCGGAATGGGACACATGAAGGAGCTTCCCATCTTCAATGTGTTTTTGGAGGGCCTTGTTTACATGCTTCTCTAATACTTTGGTGAGGGCCAAAAGAAGGGAGATTGGCCTGTAGTTGGCAGGGTCCGTCGGTTTGGCGTTAGTCTTTTTTATCAGTGGAAGAATCTTAGCATTCTTCCATAATTTCGGCATGTTGCCTGAGGAGAGGGAAGCATTAAAGAGCTGGTTTACAGTGGGGTTTATGGTGGAAGCTAATAGGTTCAGGATATTCGCTGGATATGGGTTGGTAGGAGAGCCAGACTTAATGCTTTGGAGAAGGGTCAGTGACTCTTCTTTTTTTTTTTTTTTTAAACTTATTTTTATTGCCATTTTCACATTTCTTATATTGTACATCATACATATTCGTCAAGTGGTCATATCCGATCATGCATCCTGTAGGATTACTCAACAATTATATTTCTTGATAATTCGTTATCATGAGGCCTAAACTGGGTATGCAATCATCGTGACGTTCACAGCCTACAATCTCGGGTTCCATACATGGCAAAGGAACTGGGGGTCAACAGTGGTGCAAACTAGGGGATGAATATGGAAGAATATATCCACTTGCACTAAGGGGGGAAATGCAGCGTCGTGATGGTGAGGTATCTCTGATACTATGTGTGTCTATCTTGGTCGTTGCGACCCAAAATCGCAATAGTGCGCCTGAAGTTAGGGTCTGTCAAGGCTTTGCACAGCTGGGGGCCTACGGGTTCAGGTGGGCAGAGCCTATGATTGTGTATTCCGGATTAGTTGTGTAGATGCGTCGTCTGGCGGGTCCGCCCCCGGGGAGAGCTGCCTAAATTGATACAGTAACATGGCCCATTCCAGTGATATAGGGTGCTTGCGGGTCCCTTTCACCTCCTCCTCCCGTAATGTTTCCTCCTCCGCCGCCGCCCATTTGAGTGTAGCTCCCACCCACGCCGCCACCGGAGGGCCGATGGGGGAACGCCAATACATGGCTATGCTGCGTTTGGCCAAGAGCACCGCTAAGGAGAGGAAGCGAGTCTGCACCTTGTGTTGCTTACTGATGCGAAAGATGCCTATGGCGCTGGCCTCCCAAGTGTTCATGCAGGTTAGCCCAGTGAGGGTGCCCAATGCGGTGTGAATGTGATGCCAGAAGATTTGAATGACGGAGCAGCCCCAGAACATATGTCGAAAGTCCGCGTTTTGTTCTTGACATCTGGGGCATAGGAACTGAGTGTCAGGGTAGAATCGCTGGAGGCGTGCAGGTGTGAGATAGGCCCTGTGTAGGATATAATATTGGATGTTTTTAAATCGTGCGTTTCTGGAGACTTTCTTCGGGTATCTCAAAGCCTTCTGCCACTCCCCGTCATGGAGCACTCGCCCGATTTCCGCCTCCCAGGTGGCCCGGAGGGTCGCCAATGGTTTATTAGTCAATTCCCGTATGGCTTTGTAAAGCCATGTAGTGAGATGGCGTCCTGCTCCCATATGTAGGATCGTGTGTAGCACTGGGTGTGGGTGTGGTTCCCCGCTACTTAGGTCCTGGTGTGGTCGGTAGCTATCTAGGAGTTGGCGGTGGAGCAGAAACTGCCCTGGGGGAAGCCCGTGTTCCTCCACCAAACTAAGGAATGGTCTTAGTTGCCCGTCTTCGAAAAGGGACGCTGCCTCTGTCAGGTCACATCCCGTCCATGTGCGAAGCGCGCTATTCGTGTAGTAGTGTTCCCGATTGGGCCAACCCACTAGAGTGAGTAAAGGGGAGTACAAAGGGGTCCCCGGGGACATGCGGTGTATCCGCATCATACACTTACGTGCGACCAGCACCTGCAAGGGGTACGTGGGCTTTGGGCGTGTGCCAGGGAGGAGCAAGCGACGGATCTCCGGAACTGATACTCGTCCCGCGATGGTATGCGTTTCCACAGTGTACCTGTCTGCTGTCCAATGCGACAGCCATTGCAGTTGTGCTGCCAAGAAGTAGGCTTCGAAGGATGGGGCTCCCAAGCCACCCTGCGTGGTGGGCAATTGTAGTTTTGTCAGGGCTATTCTGTGTCTGTTAGACCCCCAGATGAGCGCACTAAGAAGGGAGTCTAGGTCCCGGAAAAAGGTCCTGGGCGGGATCACGGGGAGGTTGGTAAAAAAGTACAGCAATCTCGGAACCATGATCATTTTGGCCAATGCCACTCTCCCAATGGGAGCCAATGGGAGGCTCTTCCAAAAGCCGATCGAAGCCCTAATGCTCGCTAAAGCCCTGCAATGATTACCCTCGAACATATCTGCGGTGGAGTGGTAGAGACGAATACCCAGGTACCGGGGGGCCTCCGCGCTCCAGGGTACTCGCTGGGTTCCCATGTGAACCACCTGCGGAGGTAGTCCCGGATGCAGCGGATAAATTGCGGATTTATCCCAATTTACTCGTAGTCCTGAGGCCACGGTAAATTCCTGCAAGGTTTCCCAGAGGGGTGTCAGATCATCCGCAATGTCCCGTACATAGATCAGTAGGTCATCTGCGTATAAGGAAATACTATGCACCGTGTCCGCTATCGGGATGCCCCAGCTCTCACCTTCCCTCCGGAGCCGCACCGCCAGGGGCTCCACCGCCAGGGCAAAGAGCAGAGGGGACAGCGGGCAGCCCTGTCGCGTGCCTCTCTGAACCGCGAACTCCGTCGATATGTATCGGCCTAGGCGCACCCGCGAAGTCAGTCCGGTGTACAATAAGCGCGTGTAGGCGAGGAGGGTGGGCCCTATGCCTACTCGTTGTAGCACCGAGAACAGAAACTGCCATGTGAGGGAATCGAAGGCCTTCTCAAGGTCTAAGATGAGACAGGCCGCTCGAGGGTAGATCCCCTGCACCTGATCCTGAATGTGGAAGACTCGACGTATGTTCTGGGACGTACATCTGCCAGGTATAAATCCGCACTGGTCCGGGTGAATCAGAGAGCGTATAATTTGGACATACCTATCCGCTAAGGTCTTCCCGAAGAGTTTACAATCGGCAGACAATAGCGATATCGGACGGTAGGAGGCCATTAGTTGTGGGTCCCTATGTGGTTTCAGGAATGTCACGATGACGGATTCTCGCATAGATTTCGGCATTTCTCCTTTCTTCAGCGCCGCCGTAAACACCTCCACTAACCGAGGGATCAGGTGCACTGAAAAGGTTGTGTAATATTCTAGGGGGAACCCATCCAGCCCCGGAGCTTTATTGCGGGCCAGGGCACGTAGGGCCCGCGTCACATCCGCCGAAACTAGTATGGTATCTAGGGCCTCTTGTTCTGTTCTCGTGATTGTTGGGAGCGGCAAAGGATCGAGAAAGCGATCCACTACTTCCTGCGGGGTAGAGGTGGGGTCACTATATGTCTCGGCATAGTAGTCGCGGAAGGCCCCCAGAATCTCCGCCTGGGAGTGCACTAACACCCCCCTAGGGTCCAGTAGCTCGGTAATGGGCTTGACTTCCGTGTCTTGCCTGGCTAACCACGCCAGTAGAGTGCCCGTCTTGTCCCTCTCCTTATGCATCCGGGTAGCATAGGATCGGAAGTTGCACCTTCGCAGATCCGTAGAGGCTGAGTGATAGGCTGTTTTGGCGTCTGCTATACGCCGCGTTTCCTCTTCGGACGTAGCATCCCGCTTGGTGAGGGTCGCCAGGCGGTGCTCCGCGGTGGTGAGGGCTTGTTCCAACACGCGTCGAACACCCGTTATTTGCCGCAGGCATTCTCCCCGGGCCACCACTTTAAACGCATCCCATTCCACCAACCTAGAGGACGCCGTTCCCGAGTTGCGCGTGAAATAGTCTTGGATGCTACCCTCCTGATCGTGACGAAAGATCTGGTCCGATAGGCAGTCCCGTGGCAAACGCCACATGGGGACCGGTGGGTGTGGGGGCTGCCAGCGTATCCGGAGAATGTGGGCATCATGATCGGATATAATTCTGCCCAGGTAGTCTGTGTGGGTGATCCGGGGTAGGATAGTCGCCGTACATAAGAAGCGGTCAAGGCGGACGCGCAAGTTGTGTGGGATGGAATGAAAGGAATACAGGCGGACCTGGGGGTGGCGCAGCCGCCAAGCATCAGTTAGCGACCAGTGTGAAATCCATGCCCGGAATCTAGTGGTTTGCTTATGTGCCGGTGAGTGCAGTGGAGGTGGGTGCGATCGGTCAAGGTGCAGGTCTAGTGAGCAATTATAGTCTCCTCCCAGAACCCAGGGTATGGAAGCAAATGGGGCAAGGACCCCTGTGAGATGGTCCCAGAACTTGTCTTGGTCAACGTTAGGGGCATAAATGCTACCAAGAAGTACTACCTGTCCGTCTAAAAGACCCTCCAGTAGTGCATATCTACCTTCTTTGTCGATGACCCTCCGAAGCTCCCGGAAGGGGGTCCCCGGTCGCACCCAGATCAACGCCCCGCGCGCATACGCAGAGTAGGTTGTGGCGCACAGGAGACCCCGCCATTTCAACTGCAGTTTCCCGACCTCTTTTGCAATGAGGTGTGTCTCTTGCAAAAAGACTATCGGGGTATTGTGACGTTTTGCATAGGAGTACACCGCATATCGTTTGCGCGGAGTGTGCAGCCCCCTAACATTCAGGGTAAGGAGGGTGACATCAGTGTGTGGTGTGTGATGCGTCATGGGCTGTGTCTGTTCGCCTAGCGCAGGGACTACGCCTATTGAGGTGTGTAGACCTCGGTCGCTCCGGGTGGTAAAGAGTGTCTGCGCCCCCCGACGCCGCATAAGCATATGTGGGAGATGGTTGGATCTGTTTCATTCCATATGAGGGGTGGGAAAGGTGTGTAACTGGGGTATACAACTGAACCAAAGGGGTCGAGGAACATCCCCAATACCTGGGACCCATCGTCAAGGACGGTGCGTCCAAACCTGGTTACCCACTTAAGGGGAAATACGACTATATATGAAGGGGGGCGGCGGTGCATGCGTGCTGGGCCAGAGACGAATCGGGCCAGTAGTAGGAGAAAAGGACGTTGCACCTGTTGCAGCAGGTTACGATAGAAGGGTCAATGCAACAGGTGGGGAAGAAAGTGCATTTGGCGTAATGGTAAATACAAGAGTCCCCTTTTCATATCGTATGGGAGCCAGATTGTCCATCTAGAATGAGGTCCGCCGTCTGCGGAGTGACCATGGGGGGTGTCACGGAGTTCTCCCCCGTCCCATCGCTGTCATTCTCCTCCTCCGAGGTAAAGATATGCGGCGGCCGATCAATGTCATCCGGTAGAGGAGACGCCTGCAGGTCGATCACTGCTTGCAAGGCCTCCCTTCGCTCTTTCACGATTTGCTCAAGGTCCGGAGAGTCTTGGGTGCGGGCAGGTGCCCTGCCACTCGCGCCTGCGCGCGGGCGTCGTTGCGACCGCCTTCCTGATCGTGGAGGCTTAGGATGCGGGTCTCTTGTGATCTCCGCCCTGGATTGTCGTGCACAGTGCTGATCTGCCCAATCTTGAGCTTCCGTGACGTTCGTGAAGAACACAGTAGAGTCAGCGTAGACCACCCTGAGACGGGCTGGGAAAAGCAAGGAGTAGTGGATATTGTTCTCGCGCAAACGTCTCTTTACATTCAGGAAGGAGGCGCGTTGTTGTTGAACTGCTCGTGCATAGTCGGGGAACACCATAACACGTTGGTTGTCGACTCGCAGGGCGCCCGCCACTCGTGCCGCGCGCAGCACCGCATCCCTGTCACGGAAGTGGAGGAATTTCGCTAGCAGCGGCCTCGGGGGCTCCCCCGGGGGCGGTCGGCGAGCCGGGACCCTGTGGGCTCGTTCCAGGGAAAAGAATGCGGAGCGGTCCTTATCCGGGGTGAAGGATTTCACCCAGGTCTCTACGTATTGTAGGGGGTCCGTGCCTTCGATTCCTTCGGGTAGCCCGATTACGCGTATGTTGCAGCGTCGAGAGCGCCCTTCTAAATCGTCCGCCCGCTCCTCCATGATGGTTAGGCGATGCAGCACCTCCTGGAGCGTCTGCTGGTGTTTATCGAGCGTTGGCTGTACTTCTTCGATCTTCTTCTCTCCGTCCTTCACTCTATCCACCAGTTTCCGATGGTCGTCCCGGATAAGGCTAATGTCCGTCGCTAGTGTCCCGAGTCGCTCCTCCATGGAGACCCTGGAGTGTTCTATGGCGGCCAGAACCTGGTCCAACTTGACAGATACCGAGGAGTCGGGCAGCGACTCCGTCGCGCCCACCCATGTCCGAGCTCTAGGCATCTTTTCCGGGGCCGTCTCGGGGACCGCCGTCTGTTGGGTCCCCCGGGGCTTCCCCATGGTTGCGGGCGAGGTGCGTCCGCTGGGGGGCACCGATTCCCTCTCCCCCCACGGGGGCAGGGGGGTCGTCTCCTCTCCTGTTTCACTCAGTCCTGTAGTGTATGTCCCCACCAGGGCCCTCCGTTATTTCGTTCCTGTTTGTGTGCTTTGAGGAGGCCGCCGTCCGGCGCTCTCAGGGATCGTTTATGCACGGCACGTGAGAGGCTCCGTCCCAACTCGTGACTTCCATCAACGCGGGCCCTCGCGAGGCACTTCACCGCTCGGTGCTCTTCGGTAGGGTCCCAGGCCGGCCACCCCTATCGGCGATGTGCAAGGGCTGGGTGCCGTCCGGGTTCGTGCCGCCCCGCAGGGCGGGGTATCCCGGGTAGGGTCCGGGAGGGATGTAGGTCGCTCCTTCACAACACTGGCGCCCTCCGCTCCAGGCCTCAATGAGGCGCCGTCTCGCCGGGCGCCATCTTAGGGTCAGGCACCCCGATCCGGTTTCCAGACCCGCCAGGCCTCCCCTCCGCAGCACCGCACTCACCGCGGGCGTCGCAGTCTCCAGGCGCCTCCAGGGAAAGCGCCGAGTCTCGTCTGATGCGCCTCGTCCCTCTAGCTGCGGGGCCGTTCGTTGCGTGAGACTCGGGCCGCTGGTGTCATGGCCGCTCTCCTTCTTCGCGTCCGGGCAGGGAAGGGGACGCCCACACCCGCAGCCCGTCTCCGGGGTTTCACCAGCCCACCGTGGAATGCAGGCATCAGTTATGGCTCCACGGGGGTCACAGGGCAGGCGTGTCGGCTGTGCCTGCCGTCCATAGTTCCGCCGGTCCCTCGATCGCGGGCTTCAGGGTCCGCTCGCCGCCATTTTGCGCTCTCGGGTCCCGATCCGGAGCTGTTCGTCGCCACTACTCCGTTTCCCCCCGTTCAGCGGCGCACCACAACGGAGCAGCGGGTGCCCGAGACCCTCCACCGCCCAGCGGGAAGTTTTCTGCTGGGGTGCAACGTCAGGAAGTGGCCACTTGTTCGGCCCGATCGCGGAGCCCTAGCAGGATGCGGCCGCCATGATAGCCGGCTTGGCCACGCCCCCGAAGGGTCAGTGACTCTTCAAGCTGAAACTCAGGGAAAGCTAGTAAAGATGGAGGATCCAAGAGGTGAAATTTGCTATTAGAACTAAGGTAGAAGGTCAGTTCTTCCTCTGAGATGTTAGTGAAGGCTTGTTCGATCACGGGGATCTTTTTGTGGAAGAATTGAGCTATTTGCTTAGACCATTCTTGCGTGCATGGCCCTTCCTTTGTGCCAGCTTTCGGGGCATTAAAGGATTTAACTATGCTAAAGATTACCTTACTCTTATTTTGGGGATTTTCTATCTTGGTTTGAAAGAAGTTTTTCTTGGCTGCCTTCACGAGAATCTAATGAGCTTTTAAGTTGTCTTTATACACCTTCCTGTCCACAGGTAGATATGATTTACGCCATTTACGTTCCATTTTTCTACAATTTCTTTTGCTAGATCTGAGGGAATCATTAAACCATGGAGCTGGTGGGGGCGAACTCCTTAAGGAGCGGGAAACAACCGGTACAGGTGCATCAATGTTAGTTCGGAGCCATGAATCTATTGAGAGGGCATCCGTCTCGGGGCAGCCAGACAGCTCCAGTGAGGAACGACCGAGGGCATCTGCTAACATCGGGGTGGATATTTTATGGAACGTCCTGTAATTAGGGACCCTCTTCCCTGCGTTAGCCCGAGAGGCTGTGGCAGAGTTGGGAATGACGAATTTTAATAGGAGGTGGTGAGACCAGATAATGGGAAGAGGTAGGTTTACTGATATGTCAAAGTTGTGAAAGATTTGGCTAGGGTATGGCCCTTCTCATGGGTGGCCGAAGAAATAGATGGAAACGTGTTGCAGGCCTGCAGCGTCTCCAACAAGGAAATTGGTTGAGGGTCTTTTCCATTGTCCATATGCATATTGAAATCTCCCAGAATAAGGCAGTTGTTGTATTTTAAGGCCAGGGAGGTGGTGGCTGTATTAAGCATAGTAATAACATTTCCAATTGCACTGGGTGGTCTGTAAATTAGAAAATCAGCTATGCTATGATGGGGGAAGAAGGTACAGTCGAAGTCTAAGGACTCTGCGCCCTCAATGTTTTCCATTGGGATGGGAGAGCAGTCTAGTAATTGATTGTAAATTATGGCGACACCGCCCTCTTCCCACTCGGTCGGTCCCTCCTAAGGATTTTATAACCCGTAGGGATGGCCGAGGTGATTGTAGGGTTGGAGGCTTCAGACAGCCAGGTCTCAGTGAGAAATAAAAGATCAGGCTGTTAGTCTAAAAGTAGACCATAAATGTGTGGTTCATGCTTTTGCATAGAGCGACAATTTAAAAGGGTGGCCTTTAAGTCCTTTGTTTTCTTATTGTTTTTATACTTATTGTTGCATGGGAGGATCTTGGGTGTGGGTTTCCTGGGATGGAGGAGAGACCAGTTGCACTTATTGCATCGAAAGTCTACCTCCAAGCTCGGATCAGCCGCTGTACACTGACATAATGGTAGCCGCCTAAGGCTAAGCAGTGTTTCCCTATTGTAATATAGTGGAAGAAACTCACCGGAGGGGAACTGTGCAGCATGGCCAGCGCCAGAAGCATCCGGGCGCAGACGGGCTTGCCTTTGGTGCGCCTTCGACTCGCCGGCGGCGCGCCCACTGCGCGCATCCTTTTGTATCAGGAATATATAGACTAATGCCTATGATGCAAACTGGATCGCTAGCGCAGCTGAGGAAGTGGAAACTACGTGGGTGGAAGTGAGGAGCCTTATAGTAGCCACAGCCCTCCGCACAATCGGTGTATCAGCCGTGGCGGACCAGGACTGGAGGAAAAGCGAGATGTGAATCGAAGCAACTGAGGAGGTGTAGGCCACCGGAATCAAGTAAAGTGCAAGTGCTCGTAGGTAGGAGAAATTGTTAAAAAGCACAGAGTAATTCAGCCACACATATACATTTTAAAAAGTATTAAAAAAACTACGAGCAGGGCAGGAAACACTAATTCCTACCGCTGTCAGCTGCACGTGTCCATTTAGATCGGGAATATATAGGCTAGTGCCTATGATGCAAACAGGATCGCTAACGCCGCTGTGGAAGCGGAAACTGTGTGGTTAAACAGGGGCTCAAATTGGATCATAAATTCAAAGCTGTTCTGAACAGGGGCCCCCAAAATATGTTTGGCCCAGGGCCCCCAAAATCCTTAAGATGTCCCTGGGCTTGAGCGGTGAGGCGCAGAGAGCATCCTTTTGCTTTGGTGACAGGACTTCGTTCTGCATGTGGAGAAGTTGTAACTCAATTCTTGTTGGTGCTTTATGGTGAATAATTATTGTCCATAAATAGTGAGAGTTTATTGTACAAATGATTCTGATATTTATTTGTAATCACACTAAAAACGCTGTCAATATTACAGACACGCCCTGCTTGCCTCAGAGGGAACATGGAAGGAATGCGGGGAGCTGCCCGTCTGATAGACACCCGTTCTGTAGGTGCCTACCTGACAGGTGATAAGATGTCCAATATTTTCTCTCTCAGGGGAACTTTCGTCATTTTGCCACTCAGTACCTATTGTAGCCATACCAGGTGCTGAGGTTATATGAACGAGACGTGATGAAGGGTAATTATACCAGCGTCATGCCGTTCAGGACACTATATATTAGTGTTTTTCACCTTCTATCACGTAGTCTCAGTCATGATGGACTTATAAATGGCAGAGTACCTGTGAGCTCCCCATATAGGCCAAAGGGATATATATTATTATTATTATTAGTACGACAGGTTGTCCCAAAGACCTACTAGTGGGGTGGACCTCTGTCTATACAGGGCATGCCACGGAATGTCGTCGTTAAGACCCACCAGGTGGATTTTTAGACGATATACCCATTTCTGCTCTCTCAGGAGGAGGGCCCTTGTCCTTTCTCCAGCGGCAGAGTTCAGAGCGGGTTTTTAAATTACCGTCCAGGTAAGTTCATCGATGGTATGGTGTTTTTCCAGATAGTGTGCTGTGAACTTCGTGTTGGATTTCAAGACCATTATTGTGCTGCGATGCTCCGTAGTCCATGTCTTAACCTTTCTGCTGGTCATGCCCACATATTGCTTGTAGCAAGGGCCAGTAATAAGGAAGATCACAAAATCAGAGTTGCAGTTAGTCTGTGATCTCTGCTACCATGAGTTGGTCAGTCCCAGGTCTATTGTTTTTGTGTTCTCGGTGAGGTGACACACACCACACGATCCACATCGCAAGTGCCCATGTACAGGAGGTAGTCCCCCTGGTATTGCGGCCCTTCTTTGCTGTGGTGTGGATGTGGTTGGTCTTGTGTGCACCAAAAGATCTTTCAGGTTTGCACTACTCTTGAAGGAGAACAGAGGTTTCTCTAGGTTCATACCATTTGAATTCAGTATACGCCAATGTTTTAGTACAGCTTCTTTAATCTGATGAGAGGCCGTGTTAAAAGTAGTGACACACACCGGTTTTTCAGTTGGTGGTCTGATGTTTTTCTCCAAAAGGTTTGCCCTGTTGGTGTTGGTCGCCCTCTTCCTAGCTCTAGCAAGTGTGTGCTCCGGATTTCCCCTTGGGGCAAGTTTTTTCGTGAGGAGTGCGGCCTCTCCCTTGGAGGTGGTTCTCTCGATACAATTCCGCCTCAATCTGAAAAATTGGCCCTGAGGGATTTTGAGTGGAAGCTGTCGTATGCTAGCAGAGAGTTCTTATCAGCTGGTTTGTGTTAGACCTTGGTGTGGAGTCTCCCTCCTTTGGGTTCGATTACTAGGGCCAGAAATGGTAGCTCAGTCTTAGTTACTGTGGACGTGAAATGGAGTAGGGGGTTCCTGTTATTAAGCCAATCCAAGAACAGAGCGACAGATTGTATATCTCCCTTCCATATCACCAGGACGTCGTCAATATAGCGACGGCACAGTTTGATGTTATCCGTCCAGGGGTACTGGGGATTGTATATCTCAGTCCTTTCGAAGGCGTCCACATACAGACCCTCCAGGCTCGGGGCAAACGTGCTGCCCATCAAGGTCCCGTGGGTCTGCAGGTAGATGTTGCCCTCGAACTCAAAAAAGTTTCGTGTCAGGGCTATCCCCGCCAGATTTAGGATGAAGGCTTGTGGAGTTTGGTATCACCATTCGCCCTCAAAAAGGATCTCCTCCAGTACCCTCAGTCTCTCTCTCTGGGGAATGTTGGTGTACAGGGCCTCGATGTCTAGGCCTAGTAGGAGTTCGCTGTCTGGGTCGAAATAAATAACTTTGATAAGATTAAGGTTATCCCGGGTGTTCTGTTGATAGGGCGATAGTTTCTTGACCAAAGGTTTCAAGTAAAAGTCACAAAATTGTGACAGTGGTTCAAGAATTGATCCGATGCCCAACACGATGGGTCTGCCGGGTGGAGGTATGGTGGGTTTATGGATTTTTGGCAGTAGAAGTATGTAGAAGTACGGCGTCTTCGGTTGGTCTCCAATAAGGTAGTCTGCCTCATGTTTCGAAATCCAATCATTGATCAACCCCTCTTCCACGGTAAACAACGTTTACCACAAAACTTTTTCCTCGCATGTAATTACAGCGTGGTCGTTACAACGACCGCGTTTTAATTCCGCATACCATTACTCCGCAAGTCGGAACAACGACTTGCGGAGGGGAGAGAAGGTGTTGATTTAAAATCCAACACCTTCCCTAATGTCCGCGCAGACTGGAGTTGGAATAGTAAATTAGACTATTCCAACATTTAGCGCCCCCCCTCCGCCAGTCGTTGTTACGACTTGCGGGGTAATGGTATGCGGAATTACAACGCGGTCGTTGTAACGACCGCGTTGTAATTCCCTGCGGGGAAAAAGACTGCGGGATAACGAGGCATATTATCTTCCACCAGTGTTGTGATGTCCTTGGTTATCTCCGCCATGGGTTCCCTGGACAGAATCATATAGTTCCTTTCATCCGAGAGGAGGTGATGACATTCATTAGTATAAGTTACTTTGTCCAAAATAACTACAGCTCCCCCTTTGTCTGCTGGTTTCATGATAATGGAGGGGTTCCCCTTCAGTTCTTTGAGTGCCCCCATCTCAATGTTGCTCAAGTTGGGATATGAACGTGTGTCCCGTCTCCACAGGTTTTCAAGGTCATGGATGACTGCTTGTTCAAATGTGCCTGCCCCCTGTGGTAGCGTAGCAATCTGCTGTGTGAACGTTGATATGGGGCGTAAGGGTGTGTCCCTGTGATGGTATTCCTTACATCGGCATCTTCAAAGAAAATCTTCAATCTCACTCTTCTAAAGAACGTGGCTAACTCCTGGCACAATAGGAAATGATCCAGCTGGTTTGTTGGAACAAAACCCAGACCCTTGTTGAGGAGGTTCTCCCGGGGACCAGTAAGGACAGTAGAGGACAGGTTAACCACTAGTGATGTTCTCTGCTCGTTCCTGGCATCATGCTCTGGGCCATGCTCCTCGTCACTCGTTGGTTCAGCCTTGGTCCTGTTCATCCCAGGTTACTCTCTGCTGGCCCTTCTGTTTGCCTCTTCCCCTTCCTCTGCCCGTGCCTAAAAAGGAACTTGTGGTTATTGGAATTGAGGTGGTTGGAACTGTGGGTTCTGGAAGCCCGGATGAGGGGGAATCCCATCCCTGGCCAGTTGTAGCCCTCAGGGTTATGGAATTTAATAAATATTTACTTGTCCATGGGACAGGTAGCTTCATAAATCTACTTGTCCTGTAACAAAATCCACTTGTCCCTTTGGTGCCATGTAGTGCACCGTCAAATAATGGCAGCACTCTCATTATAGAAGAGCTCGGATAATAGCCTTTCTGGTTATGTCAGGCTCATAGTATACAAATAATCAATGGGGAGGGAAAAAGAAGCTGTGGTCCAGTCGGCTTCCTTATCACTTATGCAAAAAAATCAAAGGGGAGTGGACCACTTGTCCTGTATATCCAGGGTCTTTTACGTTCGTGGTTCCTTCATAAAAGAACCCTCATAACTATACACAGGTATGGCAGCGGCATGAACTGGGTTACCGCTTATGTGTAATAGTACAGCATCATCATTGGGTCTTTTTTTGTGTGTATGCTGACCTCCACCCGGAGGAAGACCATCTGGTTAGACAGTAGCGTCCAGACATGAAGGTTCAAGAGGTGTGAGAAGGTCCATGTCAAGTGAGTTAAAATCTCTGGATCATTGTATCAAAAGCAATTTTATTCTGGAGATCTTGATCAGAGAAAAGTAAAAGAAAAATTCAAGTGCGGAGGAAGACCGAGTTACTGGTCTACCGTACTAAAAAGATTAAAGGTCAAAGGTCGACATGTTTCAGCCTACTGTCGTAATCTATAGGCTTTCATCAGGACCAATGCAAGGAGGGCGCATTATGGCTCCTTATCTAGTGAGAATCTCCCACTAATTTAATTAGAGAGGTCAGTTCGTTTATCTGTACCTAATTAGAAGAGAGAAAACAATAGTTTTTCTAGATAGTTTGAAGGAGCAAATAATCATGAAATTCTGTCCCATGAATTAATTTGGAGCTACTACCTTAATTTAAAAAGAAGTGAAGGTTAAAATGAATTGGACTATTTTGGTGAATATCGAGCGAAAAAATGGGGCGGCTAGGTGAAGAGGAAAAGATTGTGATTGTGATAGGTCTTGGCGCGAGTGCTTTTAAGTGCAAACGGCTGGCTGTTCGAATAATATTGGTGAAAAAATATATCGTTGATTGTTAGTTGAATTTGTGGTTGATTCGTAATGGCGAGTATATCTCAAAATAGGTTGAATACAAGAGATTTATGATATACGCTTAAAGTCATTGGTGAAAATCGTCGGCAATGTGTGTCTCAGCAGGACAGGCATTAATGTGGATTTCGACAATATCTAAAAACAGAGTAACGCCTATTATGGTGATTACGGAAAGGGAGAGGGAGATACTGGCAAAGTGAATCAAGGAAACATATACCGTTAATGGTTATCATACAATTATTTACCTCAAGTATAGAAAGTTCCGTATTCTGGAGGTGCCCGGGGGCGTGAGAGAACCGTATTTCTAAGGTTCGGAGGGAGGCATAAGAAAAAGGGATGGTTAGAAACATCTTACTTGGTGTATCTCGGCGTTCTGGTCGTGTCCGCCATTGGCGCTTACCGGTGTCTCCTCGTGCGATGACTTGTTCTGCCTCTACCCGCTGCGCCTCCGATTGGATGTGCTGGTGGCGTCTTGCCGTTTTGAAGCGGGAGGGGAATAAAGATGGAAGAGAGACTGGTTTTTTATGTGTATTCTCTTGGTTGTGGTTGGCATTCATGGTGGTTGGCAATCTCGCGATCAGAAGGAGGATTAGGATAGAAGAGAGACTAGTTTCCTTATGTACATTCTCTTAGCGGTGGTTGGCATTCACAATGGTTGGCAAACTCGCGATCGGTGTACGGTTTTTCGGGTCATTGTCTGTGAAGTGTTCAGATAAATGTATGCCCATGATTTGTTGCTTCAGGCTGGTGTAGATTCTGGTAAAGGACAGAACAACAAGGGGGGGGGGGTTATTTACAGTTATTGATTGGTCTCTAGATATCAAAAAAAGGGGGGGTTATTGATGAAAATGTCATAAAAAGAGAGCGCAACAGGAATTGTCTGATCTTCAAAAAAGGCTCAAAGGGTACAGTTCAGATTATGCCAGTGTGTGCCAAGGAATATTATCATTGAGGCCCTGGTGATCCGTGCCCAGACGGTGAATCCAGCGTTGTTCTTTCTCAAACAAAGTGCGTTCAGCAGTATGATTAACGGATTTCAAACTCTCCAAAACTACCCATTTTAGGTCATTGGCGTTGTGATTATTCTCTACGTAGTGCCGGCTCATTTTAGTGGTTAACCTTTTGCAGTTCACATTGCTTTTGTGTTCCGTGATTCTTTGTTTTATTTTGCGGCAGGTCATGCCTATGTACCTGAGATTGCAAGGGCAGGTTATCATGTAAATCACATGTGTAGTATTGCATTTGGTGTGTTGACGTAATGCCCAAGAAAAGTTGGGGAGAAGTTGTATGGTTTTGGTAACCTTTGTCGTATTGCATACTGAGCATGTGGCTCATAGTATAGAAAGATTTGAATTCTAGTGATTTCCTTATTTTGCCTCTTTTCTGCAGATCTCCCCATTCATCCTTTCATTCACCCACTGATATCTAGCATTTCATATTTACATTGTCATCCATTCATTCTTTCATCAGCCTTTTCCATTCTGTTTGTCCATCCATCCATTCGTCCATCCATATCCAAACCTGCCCATCCATCTCCAAACATATCCATCCATCCATCTCAGCCATTCGTCCATCCTTTCGCTCATCCATCAATTTACCCTTTCACTCATCCATCCTTCCACTCATCCATCAATTTACCCTTTCACTCATCCATCCTTTTGCTTATTAATCCATTTACCCTGCAACCCATCTATCTTTTCACCCTTTCCTTCATCAACACATCCACCGTCCATCCACCATCCCGTCACTCATCCATCCATCTAGCAAGCCACACTTCCACTCACTCATCTATTCACCCTTTCACCCACACATCCATCCATCCATCCATCCTTTCACTCACTCACCCTTACACGTTCATTATGGCCCTTTGTCTGCCGAGCTGCAGTCAGAAGAGGCCCATCAAGAGCTTCACCCCCGCTGTTGCTGCTAAAGCGAGGGGTTCACGACGCCCCTGGCGAAACCTATTCTTCCAGCTCCAAATCTATTATTCAAACTTATCCATCCCTCCTTCTTTCCACTCACCCATCCATCCTTTTGCTCATCCATCCACTATCACCCCCTCCATCCACCCTTTCACTCAGATCCATCCACCCTTTCACACATCCCTCCATCCTTTTGCTCTGCCATCTTTCACCCCCTCCTTTTCACTCATATCCATCCACCATTTCACTCATCCCTCCATCCATCCATCCTTTTGCTCTTCCATCTTTCACCCCACCCATCCTCCTTTTTACTCATATCCATCCATCCTTTAACTCATCCCTCCATCCACCGTTTCACTCAACTATCCACCCATCAATCTATCCATCCTTCCACCCATCCATCAGATCCACTGACCCACCCATCCACTCTCTTTCATCCATCAGTCCACCCTTTCATTCAACCATCCATTCTTTCACTCATCCATCCACTTCACCCATCCATTCATTCGCCTTTGCTCTCATCCATCCATTCTTTGACTCATCCATCATTATATACTTCCTTTCACTCATTCATCCATGTATATATCCATCCATCGTTTCACGTAAATTATGAAGCTTTGTCTGGACCTGCAGAAAAAAGAGGCCCGTCAAGAACTCCACAGCTGCTGTAGCTGCTACAGCGACCTGATCAGATGACCCTGGTGCACACACAAAGTGAGATGATAGACCCAGTGCAAGGACAGAAATGAGTGTGGGCCTAAAAATTGCACAAATTCCTCATGGGGAAACTAATGAGCTTTATTGTAAGCCCTGGATGATGTAAGATATGAGAAGCCAAGGGGAGCGAGTAAGGACCGTCAGAGGGGACAGCAGAGGGGGGTGGGGTTAGCAAGTACAGGCACCGGGTGAAACATAAGGTGTACAGGAAAGGCAAAGTGTAAAGGAGGGTTGTGCGGGAGCCTCATGAAAAGGGAAAGCATGGCGCTTTACTGTAGGCCCCGGGATGCGAGGATGAGGAGGGATCTTGGGGCCGATTGAGGCCCAAGGGTAAAGCACAGAATAAAAGGCAGGGGTCACATGCTTCAAGTCAAAGCAGGAGCCAAGAGGCTAATAAGGCAGCCTCTTACATTCCAGTGATGTGAGTGTTCTGGAGCAGCAGAAGCTCCATGTTCATCTCGTGCTTGAAGCAAGTGAAAGGACCATGGGATGGCCTGGAAGCCACACAAGAGCCCTGGGGAGAAAGCAAAAAGACTCTTACTCGACAGTGCTGTGGGTGTTTTATACGGATCTGCAACTTTCAGCACAGCTCCATCATGTTGTTCTTCTGCTCTGGGGAAACTAAAGTGCAGGCCCCAGCTTTTGCATTGACCCTTTCACTGCCAATGCTCAGAGCTACTTATTAACTGGCTGGGACCAACAAGGTTGAACAGCTGTGTATCGGATTACCGTAAGACTGTCTACTTGTCCTTTGGACAGAATAGAAATTTAGGGCCCGATGTAGGTGGCTAAATACCGGTCGGAAACGGTGAAATTTGGGAAATTTCACCGTTACTGACCAGTATTTAGCCAATTGCAATTTTCGTAATACCGAATGGATTCGGTAATGAGGAATCAGTAAAATAAGGAAAACCAGTTACCGATTCCTTATTACCGAATAGGAGATACCGAAAACCCCAAATACCGATTCGGTAAATAAGAATCGGTAAAAGAGATGTACCAAAAATCGGTAATACCGAATTTCATGAAATTCGGTATTTAAGAGTCGGTAATTACCACTGACTCAAAGCAGGTGGTAATCATGGGCACAGCATTTAAACAGCTCCAAAATGCAACAGTCTCAACACAATGGCAGCCCTCTACATTATTGCAAGGCAGCTACGACTACAGGTAGCAGGAATGAGGATCTGGAGAAGGGAGGAGCGCATATACGGACAGCGCATCACACTATTTCAACTCACTGAGGCAGAAATTCATGAAAGGTACAGGCTACACCCCCAAACTATCCTGGACCTGATACGGGACCT
Organism: Triturus cristatus; assembly: GCF_964204655.1. Lineage (NCBI taxonomy): Eukaryota > Metazoa > Chordata > Amphibia > Caudata > Salamandridae > Triturus > Triturus cristatus. Next base: position 286,081,722 of record NC_140594.1, on the reverse strand, counting down.
GCTACCACTCCTGGAGCATCCTACACCAATACGCTATACCACCACATGTCCAGGTGCTCTGTAGCCTCCACCTATTAGCATCAGGAAGTTACCAGGGGGTGATAGCTGCGGCAGGGGGTGTGTCGCAGAGCTGCCTGTCTCGGTTCCTTAACAATTTCCTGGATGCCATGATGCAAAGGATGCATCACTACATACGCTTCCCCACCACACAGGCCGAACTGCAGAAAACAAAAACAGACTTCTACCAAAAGGCACAGTTCCCGCATGTTATAGGGTGCATTGATAGGACACACATACCTATGTGCCCACCTGCAGCCAACGAGTACATCTACCGTAACAGAAAATCCAGCCACTCCATCAACATGCAGGTCATCTGCGATGCGGCCAACATCATCACCGACATCGTTGCAAAATTTCCTGGGAGCATCCATGACTCCTACATATTCTGCAACAGTGGGATATACACACGTCTGGCTGGGGGAGAATTTGGAGAAGGATACCTGCTAGGTAAATCACTGTGACACACCCTGATGTATACTCCTGATGAATGTGTTGGTGTTTGTTATTAATGGCACTTTCTTTCTCACCTAGGTGATAGCGCATATGCCGTGCGGGCATTCATCCTCACCTGAACCCATCAACCCCAAGTGAGAGGCGATATAATGCTGCGCACAAATCAACATGCAACGTGGTGGAGCGGACGTTTGGACTGTTGAAGAGCAGGTTCCACTGCCTCCACAAAAGCGGAGGCGCCCGTCAGTACCGACCCATCATCTGCTGCAAGATCATCGCTACATGTGCTATGCTGCATAACCTGGCAGCTAAGAAAGGGACAGCAGTCGATTTGACCGACTCTGAAGATGATGACGATGACTGTCCACAGCCAGAGCCCAGCGCAGCAGGAGCGGCACAGAACCAGATGGGAGACAAAGACGGGCTGAGATTACACAGAGCTATTTCTAGGTAAGTAAGGAAACACAGCCAGTAATTGTGTGTGAGTGACGTAGTTTAATAGCATGTCACTACGCCACATCATGAAGGGCTTAACATAGCAGTCCCAATTCCAAACAGCCTACAAAGCCGTCATGGGTTAATTTACCCATGTATCAAAAACAAGTGTGCCGGGCATTACCTCCTGCGCCCAGGCACAACATTGCTGCTTCCTCTGTGTACACTGTCCTCACTGGCAATCTGTCCTGTGCCACCACTTTACCGTCTGTTGCGCCTCCTGGACTCTGTAACAGGGGGCGTTTCACTGCTGCGGCTATTTGTCTCCTCACTGTCCACCACATCACCTGCACCAGTATTGAGAGTCTGATTATTTTGTAGTACTTCAAGTGCAGTCACTGTCACCAGCCCCCTTGCCACATCCAGGCTGCAGTGTGCCGTCTACTCCTGCATGGCCACCGAGCGCATGCAGAGCAGAGAAGTGGCAGTGGAGAGGCGGTTCACCGCCTTGGTGTAGTTCTCCATTTTCTGCCTCTCCCTACGCCTTGCCATTCTGTCATTGTCCATCTTGCTGCACAGCAGCCTCGCTGAGTCGGACATATCCCTCATGCCCTCAGCCATGTCCCTCATTCCCTCAGCCAGTGTTGTGTTCATTGTGCAGATGCCCTTCTCTATGCACTGCAAGTGTGCTGTCATGTGCCCCATCTGCCGCTGAACTGATCTGATCGCCTTTCCTTGCAGGCACTGCACCTTCAACATGTTCACCTCCAGACCTGCATAGACACTCTGATCCTCGCCCTGCGAAGCTGGACTGTGTGCCCTAGCCCTGCAGCGTCTGGCACCTGTGTGTGGTCGCTCTATGGGAGACTGTGTACTGGCATTATTGCCATCGTCTGGCACCGTTGGCTGTTCTTCCCCCCTGCAGTCCTCGTCGGACAACTCCATCTGTTGGAGGCTGGCAACTGCATGCCTCCTGGGTCTTCGAGATGATGGCGTTGGTGACGCTTCTGGTGATGCTGGTGTGGAGAAGTGTGGCTCAATGGTTAGAGCGGCAGACCTTGATGCAGAGCTCTGGTCTGGGACCAGGGTTCGATTCCCGCCTCGGCGGGGTCTCGGGCTAAATAATTCCTCGGACCTGATATTCTCGCCTTAGTGCCTATTCTAATCATGGGTCCCACGCTGCAACTCTGGGCAATAGCTTGCTTAATCTCCACACCGCCCCAACAGCGCTGGGATGCCTGGCTTCACCTTGGGGGTGCCCAGGAGTGGACACTTCACAGGGAAAGCCAGGAAGGATTCCGACAGCGGTATGAGTACAGCGCCGAGATGCCTCAGTGGTGAGTCGTGCGCTATACAAGTACCAAGTTTACAAGTTTACATGCTGGTCGTGATGCCGGTGTTGATGCCGGTGGTGGTGGTGTTGATGATGGTGTTGATGGTGGTGGTGTTGTGGTGTGGCCTGCAGGCGAAATGACATCGTCCTCCTCCACTCTATCTCTCCGGGGTGCCTTTCCTGCCTTGCCTGGTGCAGCCCTGCACGATGTCTCACCTGTGTAGACAGATTGTATATTAGTTCACTTGTCTGGCAGCATACAAATAAATTTCATCTCTGCCAATAAATCTGACTGTCCTCTGCTTGCTTATCGCTGATGTGCATCACATGCCTTTGGGTTAAGTGGGCTGACTGTTATGATAGGTGTTACACTGACTACATCTCCCATAATGCATTGCTGGTGTTTAGTAAAACCTGTACTGGAGTGGGATTCACACTGCCTCATTGGGGAATGGGGTTAGGGAGTGGGGGGCGCGCAGCTTGGTGTGCATGCATCTTACCTTATTTGGTTGCAGCTCTGGCTGAGCTGTCTGCATCCCCGATGTCGCTGACATTGGTGGACTCCACAAGCAGTTCCAGGGCAGTCGGTGCAGGTGCTCTATTTTTTCTACCACCTGTCAGGTTTGTTTGCATTTTCCTTTCAGACATCCTCTTCTTCGCCATACTCCTGAGGTCATACCACCTCTTTTTTAGGTCGTCCACGTCACGGTGGGTCACACCTATGGAATTAATGAGGCCCTGGATTCCAATCCATATTTTCTTTTTTGTGACTCAGGCACTTGTAGTGATTTTTTACCAAAAAGCTTGGTGTGTTCCTTTGTCACCTCCTCAATTAAGATCTCCAGCTCCCTCTCACTAAATGTAAGTTTTCTTTTCCTTTCTGCACCATCAGTTTCCCTGTCATGGCTGTCCATTCTGGTGTTTGATGTCAGGTAGTAAAGTTGCTCCTAATTTGTCTTTCTCTGCTGCCTGCCTCTCCATCAGCTTCTGGTTCAGTGCAGCTGCTTGGGTGTGGCCACTTCCTTGTTGGGAGTAAATAGGATGCACAGGATTGACTGATTCCTCAATTGCAGGAATTTTGAATTACAGATTCGGTATTTACCGATTCGGTAATTAAGAATCCGTAATACCGATCGGTATTAAGGATTCGGTATTTCCCCCCCGAATTTTTCAGATTCGGTAAAAATTACCTAGTTTTTACCTACATCGGAAATACCGATTTCTTAATACCAAATCGGTAAAATTCGGTATTAAGAAATCGGTATTTCACATTTACCTACATCTGGCGCTTAACCTCTTGCCCCTAATCCAGCTGTCTCGGGCGTCAGGAGATAGGAATTCCCCACCCCTGAGCCCTGGTTCGGGTAGCCTTGAAAAGGGGCAGGAAAGAAGGGGTTTGGTCCCCTCTGATAGCCTGTGCCCCTAGCTCTCCTACGTTGTGGGACTTTGTAATCACTGTCCTCACTACTACTGCTTAGAATGTCCTGACATTTCTTCCCCTGTTTGGTTCCTCTCATTGGTATAGGGGTATACCTTTTCTTTTGAGAATTTTAAAAGATCTTTTTGCAGTTTCGATATTTTCAACTGCATTAGGTAGTCCCTGTACTCCCCCAATTCAGTGTGCACCTCATCAAGTTTGTGTTTGAATGTGGCCAGAATGACCTCAGTTTTCAGACCCTGCTCACTTACCTTGATCTGTATCATCAGGGTATCAGCTAGTCTCTTGGCTGTACTAATAATTAAGACTAGCCAGTCCCTGGTGCATTTCCACACAATGAGTGCCCAATCCCGCCTGAACGCAGCACAAGGATGCTGCCTGAACACAGCATCCTCTAAAAAGATGAGGGGCTCGTTGGTGACGAGGTCACCCCTTAGGCAGGCCTTTCAATCCCGAAGGCAGGGTGCTAGGTTAGAAGTGTGAGGGTGCCCCTGCATGAGCAGGGAACTCCTACAACCCACGTAGTCCATTCTCTCGGGTTGTAAGTACAACAGACTTTACGACTGCATAATTGGGGACCCCCTCTAGAAATTGCACTTTCAGGCCAGGGAGAAGAGGGGAAAAAACCAAGAAACACTAGGGACACTCCCTCGTGGCCTATCTTTCTATTACACTAAGGACTCAATCACTACTGGGCTCAATAATACATTAAATCAGTGACACTTAACATTTGAAATTTAAGTCTCATTTCATTTCTTTATATACTTTATAAAATTTCATTTTTCACCTTCTTTTTTCATTCTTTTAAAAAAAAACTTTTTCTGAAAGTGTATATGTCACGCCCCCCCCACAGACCAGACTAGGCACGGGACTGTTGGGTACGATTTTTATTGAAGTTCACAGGTACGGGATTTGGATATGCTGGGAAAATGGGGGGGGGGAGGGTTCTTGGCCGTGATCCGTATTCCCGGGTGATGTCAGGTATTCTCACTGGTGACCGTCTCTGCTGCTTTTCTTCTTCCACGGGTGATCCTGCCGGTCGTCCCCTCGGTAAAAACAAAATACAAGATGGTCAATATCACTTTCCCTTCCCCTTCTCTTTTTACCTACATACTTTCAGCCACACCATGGGATTCCTTATTCCCAATGCTCCTCTACCGTCCCTGGGCCCTTTTAGTCAGGTACGTTCCCATTGGAGGAGGTTTGGCTTTTCCCTGGCTTCGGTCTCCAACCCGTTCGTCTCAAGTGTGCCTCCTGCTAGGTTTATCAAAGGTGGTCCCTTACAGGCCCGATAAGGTCGACTGGGTGTGCCACCACCCCACCAATGTGCGCCCGGTCTTCCCAATAACTTGCCTGAAGCCGGGACCCGATGAGAGGGTCCCGGCCGCCTCGTCCGCAGGGCCTTCCTCGGGGTACGTCCCGGTGCTGTTTCGGGTCCTCGCGTCGTAGTCTCGCTCCCTCATCGGGTCCGCCTCTCCGGCCTGCTCCCTCGGCGTCCTCTCGTCTTCCTCGTGTTGTGATTCTCCGCTCAGCTCCTTGCTTCCTCGGCGTTCCACACCACCTGTGTGTGCTTCCGGCTCTTTCAGTCCTGCCAAGCTCCGCCTCTCAGCTGCTAGCAGAGTTAGCACATGTTGAGACAGCTTTGTGCCCCCGGGGTCCTCCTGTTGGCCTTCCTGGTTCTCCCCGTCACAGTATACATCACAGAAAGTGAAATCAATCCTACGATTACATTAAATACACATAACACATATTTTCATATATAAATTTACTTAACAAAAAAGAGAACCCCTGGAGAGATACATGATTAAATCACAACAGTGACACTTAACATTTGAAATTTAATTCTCATTTCTTTTATTATTTCATTTCTTTATATACTTGATAAAATTTCGTTTTTTACCTTCTTTTTTATTCTTTAAAAAAACCTTTTTCTGAAAGTCTATACATCACAGAATGTGAAATCAATCCTACGATTACATTAAATACACATAACACCTATTTTCATATATAAATTTACTTAACAAAAAAGAGAGACCCCTGGAGAGATCATATAAATACATCAATTTCACAAAAACCATTCAAACACATTCAAACTCACACAAACTCCATACAAGTTGCATCTGAACAAGGGGGAGATTATGAGTGACAAAAGCATATCCACGACCAGATTGAATCTTTTGTTAAAAAAACGGGACTGAACATAGGATCGAAGTGCGTTTCGGCGGTATATGAAGAGCAGTTAGACCACCTTCATCAGGACCTTTCCAGATACCCACATAATTCTCACAGCACCCAGGGGACCTAAAACGATATAAAAACGTCATTGTTATGAGCCCATAACTTATCTTTTCATTTATTGATTGGACCAAGATTCAAAGAAAGAAAAAGTTTTTTTTCCTCGAAAAGCACATTACAGAACTAACAGACAATAGAACCCATACCACCAAATACTCTCACTCCCATTACTCACTAATGGGGGTGTCGAGGTCATAAATTCCAACATTAAATAAATACTGTATTAAAGAAAGAGGAAGGAAAGCACAATATATGCACCAATGTGAAATACAGTGATACCTTAAAGACCCTTCAACATTATGTGAGAGATCACTTACACCCAGAAAAAAGTGTAACAGACCCTGATACCTAAGTTAGCCAAGTATGCCCTATAAAGTCAGCTAATGTGTTCATGACCATCTACACATAGGTACTTACAACAAAAGGGAGAAAACAAATAAGGGTCAGTAGCCACCAGCCAATCGTTCCACTTAGGAGTTAAGACACTTGTCTGTTTTTTAGAGTGACGACATTCTATCTGTATAAACAGTGGATTACATAGGCATAAATACAAAGGCAAAAGGAAACTCTAGGTGGATATTATACAGTTTAAACTAGAGCTACCTTACTTAGAAAGATTCTTCTCGTAATGCCCAATTCACCATGTACTCATGTTTTTCTCTTCAAAGACCCGTGCCCAACAGGGACGGAGTATTCTAAGCAAAGAGAGACATTTTTGGTGAAACTCAGAAGGATATCCCAAAGATAAGCTAAATACCAAGAAAAGCCAAAGCTTTCAAACGAGATCATTGCAAGAATACGAACCGGAATAGTGCGTCAAGAAGCCTTTATTTCACTTTTCTTCGTCAGTCAGCCTTCCAAATTTTGATTTTCCGTTTTTCCAAAATTTTTAGTTATTTTATTATGCAGAGCAACTTACTCGCTAGAATAAGAGGAAAAACAAGATCCTCAGGTTCTGATAAAGGCAACTATACATTACTTTCTTACAGTTAATAGATACCAAACATTACTGACACTAGCAGTCTGACAAAATCTTGAGCTTTCTTCAAAACCACTACTACTCATAAAACACCCATACGTTAGGGCAGTGTTTCCCAAACTGTGGTCTGCGGACCCCCAGGGGTCCGTGACACATTCCCAGGGGGTCCTCAGGCAGCAATTTTAAAAGCACAACAAAGTTCCTTGTAGAATTAGCAGTTTTCCAGCAACAATAAAAGTGTCAAGATAACGTCAGTGATTAATGTACCTGCTGGAGAGAGATGAGAGTTTTGTCCAGTGGCAGCTTTGACTTATCTAATGTAGCACAGAGGGTTAATATGCCTACTGCAAAGAACGTGTACCATGCATTTTAAAAAAGTGTTTTATGTGCATAGGTTAGTGGGTTACTGCTTTTGTCGCAGAGATTATTTTGTTACTGTGCAGTTCATAAATGACAATCGTAATTCAGCACAGTGACCTATTAACTGTCATCAAAGAGCTGCTTGCAAACTGCATGATACAAGTTAGAAACATATGTTTTTTCTAAGTCTTTCATTATCATGATGCTGCTAAAAAGGTTTATTTGGGTGGAAATACATTTTTATTGGTAAAGTCAATGCTAACCACTGTGTTATGTTCTGAATCCTGCGTTTGTGCTTCTCCAGACCAAACACTCTTTAAAATGCCTACCAGTATGAATGACGTGAATCCTACACCTTGTAGTTGCATTTGCCTTATGTAACATTTTCTATACACTGATTTACATGTCTGAATCATTGTCTCTATGGGGCAGATTTACAAGGAGAGTGACTCAGTGTGCGCTGCAAGCCATTTGGGTGCACCACACTGAGTCACTTTCAAAGCACAGGGATGCGACATATTTACAACAATATGTCGCATCTCTGTGCTTTCCCCTGTGCTGGGGCACAAACTGCTGCCATGCATCTGCACAGGCACCCTTGCACCATGGTGCAAGGATGCCTGCATCGTGGGGAGATTGTATGGGTTCCCTTCCTGCACATAAACAATCAGAAATGGCGTTTTTCAACTTCTAAGTGTGCTGTATTAGCACACATAGAACTTGCAAAACGTCATTGTTTTACTGATTGTTTATGTGCAGTAAGGGACACCTTCCTTTACATAAACAATCACCAGAGGAGATTTCCTCTTTCTATGTGTGCTGCAGAATGCAACACGCATAGAAAGAGGAAAACAAACAAAGAGAAATAAATCAATTTCTCCTTGTTGCGCCTCCCTTTGCCTCCGCTGGGGAGGCGTAGCATTCAGACACATTTCCAGATTTACGATTTCTAGTAAATCTGGAAATGTGTCTGGTTTCATGGGTGTTGCGTGGGAACACCCACAGCAACACCAAGGGAACACCCCTTTCATGCAAAGTGCTGTGTGCAAATGGGCCATATTTACAAGACCAGGAAAAGTCACGAAGGGTGGCTTTTCCTGCCCTTGGAAATATGGGGCACTAAAATGTGCCACCGGTGCGTCAATGTTTGTGACACACCCGTGGCACAAGGGGCTTGTAAATCTACCCCTATATGTGTGTGATGTAAAGTGCTTTGACATCCTACAATGGTATAATAGATGCTGTAAAATAAATGAAATACATGTGACAGACAGGCTATGGAGAGATGAGAGGCACTGTTGGAGGGTGATAATAAGAAAATCATTGAAGAACCCCCAACAAAGATTGTCGTATCCTGGTGCATAGTAAGGTAATCATTTACTATTCTTTAAAAGCTGATACAATTCAATATATAATGATAAATTTGTTGTAGAATGCACTATTGTTTCCTAAATTTTCTTAGGGGGGAGAGCCTCCCAAAGCCCCCTTTGTAGTGGTCAGGCTCACTCACTGCACTTGGTGTGCACTGTATGGGGACTGGTCTGAAAACATTTGCCCGGGCTGCTTTGGGTTTCCAGCCTGGCCCTGGCAGGAGCCTTGTACTGCGAAATAAAACAAACCATTTCAAAGTTAGTCACGGAGATGCAGCACTAAGCTTTCCGTTTTTTGCAAATTCTTTCAATATAATATACTAAAATCCTTAGTAATTTGAGTATTTGTTTTGTGTGCACACTTGTATTTACTGTTTCCGAATTATTGTTTTAATGTTTGAAATTTAAATCATACAAATTGCTTGGGGGTCCCCGGCTTCCAGTGGTAACTCAATGGGGGTCCTCAGGAGTCAAAATTTTGAGAGCGTTAGGGGATATATGTAGGCTCTTATACTGGCTATAAAAAATAGCCCCATATTGGGGAGGAGCCAAGCGCCGGACCAAGATGGCCGCGTGAAACCTCGGCTCTGCCACTACCGTCCCCTAAGCCCAACATCCGGCAAAGTATCCTGCCTTTGAGGATCGGCAACCGCGAGTGAGCAGAGAGCGGTGCCGATTAATGAAAACCCGTCGCCAGAAACCTAAGCTACGTACCCCGTAAGATTGGGCCTGATCGCGGGAGTGAAACCAGGGACTGAGATTGCTGCAGGAGCCGACCAGGAGAGGACCGACATCGGTGGACTAAACCAGAGATCATCGGTCGTGCCGGAATCGCCGCCCGACATCTGGTCCAGCCCCTGTGGTGCCACGAGTGAGACGCCCCTCCGCCCTTGCGCCCGCTCCCCTCTAGGGCCGGGCATGGTGAGAGGCTCCGGAGACGCCGCAACGCCAGCACTGACGGCGCTACTTCAGTCAGTCCGGAGCGCCGCGGAACCACAGACGGAGCTGGGGTGAGTGACTGGGTTCCCCCCCTCCCCCTGGCAATACTGAGAACTGCAGCGCGGCCGCGATCGGAGGCCTTCCTGTGTCCCGCGGTGCCGTGCCAGCTGGCCGGCAGCCATTGCTTAGGACCAGGCAGAGATCAATGTAATAGTCGGCACCATGGAGGGGATCCGGGCCCTGGGGGCTGATACATAGCCTCGGAGGGAGGCACTAAAGTTGAGGGGCGGTTGAGAAGTGAACCTTGAAATTTATGCCGGCATACCCCTGCTAAACACGGGAGTTGCAGCCCGACCCCCCCCCCCCCCCCACATTGACATTGGCCGGAAATATTTACCCGGAGCATGCGGGCTGGGATTGGCAGACCTGCAGCAGAGATCTGGGCTCAGCCAGAGGGTCCGGGGTGAACAGAGGACCCCCCATCTTACATGGCCATCGGCAAATGACTTGGGCCCCCCGCATTCTGTCGAGCTGACTGATCCGGCCGGTTTGTTCGCCACACGGAGGGCCTCTCTCTCTATCACTGGCATTCGGCCGTCGTGGCAAGATACTTACGCAGGCGCCACTGGAATACCTAGCGCTCCAGCCTACAAATGGCGAACAAATCTGACGCAGATAAGAACCAGCCCAGAATGACCAAGAGTATGAGACTGGTCCAGACTAACAAATTGGATCGCTATACCCTACCCAAAGGTTCGCCGACGGATTCCCGCCACGCTCCTACGGTGGGGGAGATTCCGCGAGCCCCACGTCGGAACTGACATTATATGATGTTCTGGCCACCATAGATGGAGTCAGGTTGTCACTAGGGAACAAACTGGAGTCACTGGAAAATAAGCTGGACACGGTCTCCATAGAGGTGAACCTTATCCGAGCGGACCTTACAAAGGTCAATGAAAAAGTGAAATCCCTGGACATAAAGACAGCCAGTCTTACGGACGATGTGTCGAAGCTACAGCAGGAAGTACGCGACCTCAAATCCTTCTGTGAAATGACCGAACGGAAGTTGGACGACTATGAAGGGAGATCAAGACGCAACAACATTCGCATCCTGGGAGTTCCCGAAAAATCATAAGGGCCAGCCCCTGATCTATTCGTGGAGGAACTTATCTTAACCCATCTTAAACCAAAGGGCATAGGTAAATTCTTCACCATTGAGCGCGCGCATAGGGTCTCAGGAGGGTGACCAAAGCCCAGGGTGCCCCCTCGGCATATGATTGCAAGGGTCCTAAACTTCAGAGACAGAGATGCTATCCTACAAGCTGCCCAAGCGGCACCCCCCTTGTGCTATGAGAATGCTACCCTCTCCTTCTTCCCCGACTTCACGCAGTTGGTGCAGAGACAATGCAGGAACTTCCTCGCCGTAAAAAAGAAACTCAGAGACAAAGGTCTTAAGTATGCCATGATGTTTCCGGCGCGTCTGCGGGTTGAGATGGGGCGGAGGGTGTGGTTTTTTGACAATCCTGAAGTGGCATCTGACTGGCTGGACAGCCGTACTCCCAGTGATTTTGGGACACGTGACCAAGGCGGAGACCGAGCGACACCGAACCATGATTGAGATTCGGCGATCAGGCCTGCAGACAGTATGAACATTGTCAGGTACAGGGGTCACGACGCCCACGGTTGGACATAAACCCTCATCATGTTATTGTACTTTAGACTTGCACTTTCAGATCCTCAAGGGATAATTAATATGGGTAGAGAAGGGTTTGGGGCTGGAGGGTGGGAGCACAGGCATTCCTCCTCTTTACTACCTTTAGTTCTGTATTAGTATAAGTGTGTAGGGCGACAGGCACTCTGCCAGTTTGTTATGGGCGGATACCGTGAGCAGGGGTGCAGGGAGGGGGGAAGTTGGGAGGGGTATGTATTGTTTCTTAATTTTGTATTTGAATTCTTGGTTGTTCTGAATTTTTCGACACCATCAATGATACCAGCAGCGATAGAGCGACTCATACAGAGACATAATGATGAGCGGTGAACAGGTATCAGGGGTTAGGGTACTCAGTTGGAATGTGAATGGACTGGGAGATAAAATAAAAAGAGGTATGGTCAATCAGTTTATCAGACGACACGCCCCTGACGTGATCCTCCTACAAGAAATGCACCTGATAGGAAACAAATGCATGGCCTTACATAGAGGATGGTATAAACTCGTGGCACACGCGGGCTTTACCTCTAAATCACGAGGGGTGGGCATACTAATCAAAAACTCATTCCCTTTCCCAATACAGGCCACGTGGTCCGACAAAATGGGTAGATATATAGGGGTTTCAAGCCAGTGGGAAGGAAAGACAGCCACATTCGTCTCAGTATACGTACCACCTGGTCTACAGACCGAAACGTTCAAGGACATGGGCTCGATTTTCATGTCCTTTCCGCTGGGAATCCTGATATTGGGAGGTGACTTCAATGCAGTGATGGCCGGGGACCTTGACCGACATCCGCCACGTGTAATTAGACCCGCTCACGTGGCTGCCTGACGTTTTAGATACAGTGGGGATGGTGGACGGCTGGCGAATACATAACCCAGACAAAATACAATTTACCCACGTATCTGGCGCACACCACAGTTTGTCACGAATAGACTATATCCTTGTCCCGGCAGCACAGGCTCACGCAATCCGGGAGATGCGTCATCTGGGACGGGGCATCTCAGATCACTCCCCTGTGTGGCTGAGAATGGACTTTGAACACCGTAGCATTGGCAGGGTAGCCCCCATTAATCTGTGGTATTTGAAGGATCCGACCACCTGGAAGAATATCGTCAAAGCCACTGATAATTACTTTCAAGAAAATGAGGGTACGGTGGATTCCGCACAGAGTCTATGGGAGGCATATAAAACAGTTATCCGGGGTGAAACCCTCTCTCTGAAAGCAGAGAAAAAGTGGGAAAGGCATGCGGAACTTGAAAGAGCAGAGGAGGACGTGATAAAGTCAGAAGAGGAATTATCCCAAGCAGTGACCCCAGAAGGACTACATCTTCTGAGGTTAAGGCAGGATGAGTTCAACAGTATTGCCAGAGATAGAGCCAGGGCGCAGAGTAGAGAGGTCCAGGGCAGAATCTATGAACATGGGGACATGGCAGGTAAGCTGATAGCGTGGCTAGATAGGCGGGAATGGGCATCGAGACTGGTGCCTGAGATACAGGGAAAAGACTCCAGCCCCATAACGGACCCGCAGGCCATAGCAGACACGTTTGCAGACTATTTTCAGATGGTGTATAATATGAACGGCAAGTTCTCCGAAGTAGAAAATAGCGAGATGCTAAGGGATATTAGACTTCCCACGCTCTCAGACGAAAACAGGGACTACCTGGAGTCACCGCTGACGGATGATGAGGTGGCGCAGGCGATCAGGGGTGTAAATTCAGGTAAGGTTACGGGGCCGAACGGAATACCCATTGAACTGTATAAACTGAGTCCTAATAAACTTGCCCCCTACTTCCATTCCATGTTGGCAGAGAGTAGTGAGAAGGGACTGCTTCCCTATGACCAATGGGTGGCTAACATTGTAGTCATCTATAAGGAAGGTAAACTCAGAACTAGCTGCGCCTCCTACAGGCCCATATCACTCCTAAATGTGGAGCTCAAAGTCCTAGCAAAATTACTAGCGACTCGGCTGATTAAAGTCATCAACACTCTAGTCCACCCAGATCAGTCGGGCTTTATGCCCCATCATAATACGGCCATTAACCTGCGTAGACTGCATGGAGTACTGAGTAGAACACCCACCATACTGGAACCGGCAGCTCTAGTATCATTAGACGCCACTATGGCATTCGACATGGTTGAGTGGCCCTATCTCTTTGCAGTCCTAGGCAAACTGGGATTTGGCCCGGAGTTCACAGGTTGGATTCGTCCCCTATACTCCAGCCCGATGGCTCGGGTGGTAGTAAACAATCATAATCCCCAGACTTCCAACTAAGCAGGGGAACTAGACAGGGATGCCCCCTGTCTCCTCTCCTCTTTGCGCTGGCATTGAAGCCGCTGGCGGCCTGGGTCAGGCAAGACATATCCATTCGCAGAATGCGGTGGTCACAGGATTGGGAGGACATGGTCTCCCTATATGCAGACGACATTCTTCTTTACTTAACTACTCCAAGAGCGTCACTGATCTGCCTCCTAGATGTGCTGGCGACATTCGGACAATACTCCGGATTCGCTATCAACTGGTCCAAATCAGTAATTTACGTCCTTCAGGGTGACCCGCCCATCATACCGCGAAATTGCCCGATTCAGATCGCATCTGACGGTTTCCGATATCTCGGTATATATGTGTCACTGGATTCGAAACTTCGCTTCACCCGGAACCTAAACCCACCCCTACAAAGACTTAAGAAAGATGTAACACACTGGAGATCCCTTCCTCTTTCCATGTTAGGTAGGGTGGTCTTTTTTAAGATAATGGTTTTGCCTCGTTTCTTATACGCTCTCCAGAATGCAATAGACCCGGTTCCGGCGTCCTTTTTCAGAGAGATTGAGAGTCTCCAGAGGCAGCTCCTCTGGTATGGCAGGTCCCGCATAGCATTCTCAAAGTTGACTCTTAACTGGTACGATGGGGAATTGGTCTTCCCGGCCTAAAGAAATATTATTGGGTGTCTCAACTTGCAGCTATTAACCATGGTATCTACTGCCGCACGGATGATCCCGGATACGTCATGGATAGGTGGCTACTCCCAGGGGGAGACTATACCAGGGCGTTATACGCCAAACCCCGTAGATTCCCACTGAGGGGACCAACAGCACATGCCGTCCAGATTTGGCATACAGTCGATAGACACCTGAAGTGGGAGAATAAACTCACACTAGCCACACCACTATGGAACTGGGAGAAACTGGGGAACCTCTGGACATTCAGAGGTTTTGACAAATGGGACCTCTTAGGGATCTCGCGAATCAAAGATATCTGGGGGGAAGGAACGGTTCAGCCATTTGCGTCGCTTAAAACACAGTACAGTTTAGCAGACAGTGAATATTACCGTTACCTCCAAGTCCGCCATGCGTTACTCACTCAGATCCCTAGGGACACGACACTGCCAGAGGCCTCCCCACTGGAGGATAGGGTGCTAGATGAACATCTCCCAGAGAAGACCATCTCCCTAGTATACAGGAAGTTGATCAACAATATGGAGGATCCACTACTGACCATTAAGGGAAAATGGAATAGTGACGGATTAGAACTTGACGAGGAGGACTGGCAGGAGGCGATTTCTTCCCCACCAGTGGTCGCAATCCAGGCCAGGCTGAGATTAGTGCAGCTTAAAATACTGCATAGGACCTATGTAACGGGACCCTGCCTGGTTCGAATGCGACAGACAGAAAGCGGAGAGTGCAGAAGGGGGTGTGGGGAACTGGGAACATTCATCCACATACTGTGGCATTGTCACCAGATAAAATCGTATTGGAGGGACATACACCACATACTGCGGGCAGTATTAGGGGTGGACATGCAGCCAGAAGCGCGAAGGTGCATACTAAATCTCTGGGAACCCACGGATCTTAACACCTACACTACGCAATGGGCAACATTGGCATATATGATAGCAAAAAGGAACATCGCACAGCTCTGGGGCGCTAGTCAGCTGCTTCAGGTGGGGAGGTGGAAGGAAGATCCAGACTAGTGCATGTACCGGGAGAAATCAGTCTTTATAGCTAGAGGGTGCCATGGGAAATGGAATAAGGTATGGGGAGCTTGGAACTGCTACAGAGGCAACATTTGTTCCCCGCCTGATCGGCAGAATGACACTGACAATCACGTAACCCCTTGATTTCCGCAACATGATATCTGTAATGTAATTTGCAATGTGTATAATGTCACTGAGAAATGATACAGTCGCCTGATTGTAATCAATTGATGTGTTTTGGTCGAAGTGTTCAATAAAAAGAAATATAAAAAAAAAAAAAAATAGCCCCATACGCCAGTACCTCTTTTATGCGTATCGGCACACAGACAGTGCCTCTCGTAGTATTTATGCATCTAGATAGAATCACAATTCCCATTTCTAAAGAGATTAACGACTAATGGCTCAGATGGTAACGGGCCTTCAACATATTTGCGAAGAGACTAACGAAAAGGTTTCAAACCCCTCATCGTTTGTTTGTTATAACAAAAATGAGACCATTCACCTGTTTGTCTTAATCTAGATAAAAATAAATAAATGACCTCCCGAGAAGACGATTATTGGCATAACTCTTCCATAGCATCCCCGTCTCCTTGTGCGCTTACCTTTCACAAAAAGCTCGATCTACATCCACAGGACGCCCAACGTCTCTCTGCCAGGAACGCGATGAACAAACGGAACCGCGACCTATAAGTAGCAGGTCCCTGGTTGGGAAAACGGCGCGAAAAATGAAACAACGCGTTGCGTTCACCACTATAGAAATAGGACTAACACCTTTCCCAATACTGGGCGCCATCTTACAATGAATACAACTTTCCATATGCTCAGTGCCCCATTGAAACCGAATTTTCGATATTAGTCAAAACATCACAGAACGATGTTCAAATAGTTGGTTTCTATTTTAATAAAGGGAAAAACCTATTTGCGAACCGAGTACTAATGAAAACTATTCGTAGGCCAAATATTTGTAAAATCCTCATATTCAAATCAGCCAATAAGTTTGGATGTTAATCTCATTCACACATTTTCATAAGTTCGAAGAAGGATACTACATCTTCGTTAGAATTAACAGAAGATGGATCTGCACAAAGCGCCATTCATCTATGTCCTATCAAGGATTATGTACTTAATGATTGTACAAGAATTTACTTAGATGTACATTTTAAGCTCCCATAGTAATACTAATAAGACCAAAGGGTCAGATCCCAGCAATGGATCTTGGTCCAATATATTCAGATAATCAGAAGTTCCATTGGGAGAGCGCTTAATAAATAACACACCAGAGATAAAGCAATCACTCAGATCCCTGAAAAACTACTATATTTTCTGAGCTCATTAACTTCTAGAAGGAGGATTGTTTTTTATCCCTACAAAGAACTTAATAGATATAACGGCATAGGCAGAATCAAGACTTAGTAATATGCCAAACTATATCTTCATTTAACCCCTCCCTCAGACTATTCAAATGAAAAATCAAGAAAGTTTCTCTTTTCTTGCATGTAATTTCTGTTGATTGGCCTGCTTTTCACTGGTTTTTTTCTATAATACACCATTTCACATCCATTTCTGAATGTTGCTTGTCCAAGAAATGCTGTACTAGCGGTGCAGTAATCCTTCCTGTCCTTATTGCAGATTTATGCTCGCTAAATCTAAGGTGGAATTCACGTCCAGTCTCACCGATGTAAGCCAAGCCGCATGGGCAGAATAATATATATACAATGTTACTGCTCCTGCAGTTTGTAAGATGCCAGAGTTTAACATTCCTATCCTTATAACTAAAGGATTCAGTGACTAACGCTGCATCGCAGGCAAGGCATGCCCCACACTTGTGATTTCCTAGTATCAGAGGCAGTCCAGTGATGGTAGTTTGACGCTGAGTGCTAAGGGCTTTTTGTCTTGTATGAACCAGAAGGTCTTTTAAATTACGATTCCTCCTATATGCCACTAGTGGTTGCTTAAGTTGGATCCCATTTTCATCTGTGTTTAAAATCTTCCAATTCTTATTAATAAAAATTTGTATTATGTAATTTAATGAAGAATGGTTGATAACACACGTAATCTGATCACGTGGTGCGCGATTGGTGCCTTGCAAGAGAGCATCTCGGTTATAATATTTCGCTCTTTTATAGGCGAGTCTTACAAGACGATGCCGGTAACCGCGATCTAGTAACCGTTTTTTCAGGGCATCTCCATGTTTATGGAAACCCTCCATGTTCGTGCAATTACGACGAACATGAAGGAATTCCCGAAAGGAGATTGAATCCTTCTGGCAAGTTGGATGAAAACTATGGTACTGTAATATAGTGTTCTTAGCTGCAGGTTTCCTAAATAAGCTGACTTGTAAAGTGGCATCTGATCCGAAGATTGAAATATCCAAACATTCCACCTGCTTAGAGCTGAATTTAGCAGTAAATTTCAAATTCTTGTCACTAGCATTAAGCCAGAGAATATACTCCTGTAGGCTCTCAACATCTCCTCTCCAAATAAAGAAAATATCATCAATAAAACGCTTCCAAACAAAAACATTCTCAAAAAATGCTGCTACTTCATTAAAAACATTTCTCAGCTCCCACTCACCCATATAGGTGTTCGCTACACTCGGCGCGCATGATGCACCCATACTTGAGCCCTTAATCTGATACAGGGATCCATTAAAAATCAAAGAAATTGTTCAGCAGAACTATTTCTAAGCACTGTAGAATAAAGCCATCCGGTCTCTCACCTGGGGATCGCTGGAGCATAGATGCTACCGCCTGTAACGCTTGACACTGAGTAATATTCGTATACAATGCCTCAATGTCAAGCGTCAACAAGATATCAGTATTTGGATTGTAGGGTGACTCCTCTATCTTATTGATGATATCGCCCGTGTCACGAATGAAAGAGGCATAACTCTGTATCAATGGACAAAGATAACAGTCCACATACTTTGACAGAGGCTCCGTACTTGAGCCAATAGTCGAAATAATGAGACGCATTGGTGAATCCTCCTCATTTTTATGTGTTTTCGGCAAGCCATACAGAGCCGGAGTTATAGGACATGACTTATTCAAGAAACTACACTCTTCTCCACAAATGAGTTCATCTTCCAATGCCACATGAGTAACTTCTCACCAAGATCCATTGCTGGGATCTGACCCTTTGGCCTTATTAGTATTACTATGGAAGCTTAAAATGTACATCTAAGTAAATTCTTGTACAATCATTGAGTACATAGTCCTTGATAGGACATAGATGAATGGCGCTTTGTGCAGATCCATCTTCTGTTAATTCTAACAAAGATGTAATATCCTTCTTCGAACTTATGGAAATGTGTGAATGAAATTAACATCCAAACTTCTTGGCCTATTTTGAATATGAGACTTTGGTGATTTTACAAATATTTGGCCTACGAATAGTTTTCATTAGTACTCGGTTCGCAAATAGGTTTTTCCCTTTATTGAAATAGAAGCCAACTATTTCAACATCGTTCTGTGATGTTTTGACTAATATCGACAATTCGGTTTCAATGGGGCACTGAACATATGGAAAGTTGTATACATTGTAAGATGGCGTCCAGTTTTGAGAAAGGTGTTGGTCCTATTTCTATAGTGGTGAACGCGACGCATTGTTTCATTTTTCGCGCCGTTTTCCCAACCAGGGACCTGCTACTTATAGGTCGCGGTTCCGTTTGTTCATCGCGTTCTTGGCAGAGAGACGTTGGGCGTCCCGTGGATGTAGATCGAGCTTTTTGTTAAAGGGAAGCGCACAAGGAGACGGGGATGCTATGGAAGAGTTATGCCAATAATCGTCTTCTCGGGAGGTCATTCATTAATTTTTATCTAAATTGAGCCAAACAGGGGAATGGTCTCATTTTTGTTATAACAAAGGAACGATGAGGGGTTCGAAACATTTACGTTAGTCTATTTGCAAATATGTTGAAGGCCCGTTACCATCGGAGCCATTAGTCGTTAATCTCTTTAGAGATGGGAATTGTGATTCTATCTAGATGCATAAATACTACGAGAGGCACTGTGTGTGCCGATACGCATAAAAGAGGTACTGGCATATGGGGCTATTTTTGATAGCCAGTATAAGAGCCTACATATATCCCCTAACGTATGGGTGTTTTATGAGTAGTAGTGGTTTTGAAGAAAGCTCAAGATTTTGTTAGACTGCTAGTGTCAGTAATGTTTGGTATCTATTAACTGTAAAAAAGTAATGTATAGTTGCCTTTATCAGAACCTGAGGATCTTGTTTTTCCTCTTATTCTAGCGAGTAAGTTGCTCCGCATAATAAAATAACTACAAATTTCGGAAAAACGGAAAATCAAAATTTGGGCTGCTGACTGACGAATAAAAGTGAAATAAAGGCTTCTTTATATATTTCTTTGACGCACTATTCCGGTTCGTATTCTTGCAATGATCTCGTTTGAAAGCTTTGGCTTTTCTTGGTATTTAGCTTATCTTTGGGATAGCCTTCTGAGTTTCACCAAAATATGTCTCTCTTTGCTTAGAATACTCCGTCCCTGTTGGGCACGGGTCTTTGAAGAGAAAAACATGAGTACATGGTGAATTGGGCATTACGAGAAAAATCTTTTTAGGTAAGGTAGCTCTAGTTTAAACTGTATAATATCCACCTAGAGTTTCCTTTTGCCTTTGTATTTGTGCCTATGTAATCCACTGTTTATACAGATAGAACGTCGTCACTCTAAAAAACAGACAAGTGTCTTAACTCCTAAGTGGAACGATTGGCTAGTGGCTACTGGCCCCTTATTTGTTTTCTCCCTTTTGTTGTAAGTACCTATGTGTAGATGGTCATGAACACATTAGCTGACTTTATAGGGCATACTTGCCTAACTTAGGTAGCAGGGTCTGTTACACTTTTTTCTGGGTGTAAGTGATCTCTCACATAATGTTGAAGGGTCTTTAAGGTATCACTGTATTTCACATTGGTGCATATATTGTGCTTTCCTTCCTCTTTCTTTAATACATTATTTATTTAATGTTGGAATTTATGACCTCGACACCCCCATTAGTGAGTAATGGGAGTGAGAGAATTTAGTGGTATGGGTTCTATCGTCTGTTAGTTCGGTAATGTGCTTTTTGAGGAAAAAAACTTTTTCTTTCTTTGAATCTTGGTCCAATCAATAAATGAAAAGATAAGGTATGGGCTCATAACAATGACGTTTTTATATCGTTTTAGGTTCCCTGGGTGCTGTGAGAATTATGTGAGTATCTGGAAAGGACCTGATGAAGGTGGTCTAACTACTCTTCATATACTGCCGAAACGCTCGTCGACCCTATGTTCAGTCCCGTTTTTTGAACATAAGATTCAATCTGGTCGTGGAGATTCTTTTTTCACTCATAACCTCCCCCTTGTTCAGATGCAACTTGTATGGAGTTTGTGTGAGTTTGAATGTGTTTGAATGGTTTTTGTGAAATTGATGTATTTATATGATCTCTCCAGGGGTCTCTCTTTTTTGTTAAGTAAATTTATATATGAAAATATGTGTTATGTGTATTAAATGTAATCGTAGGATTTCTGTGATGTATACACTTTTTTTTAAAAGAATAAAAAAAGAATGGAAAAAATGATTAATTTTTTTTTGTCCTCATTCGCCTTCAACCACCTTAAACCGACTGCCTTTTTGTAGCCTTACTTAATGACCCACTTTACGTGGAGTCTCTCGGTACCTCAACCTGTAAGGGTATGTTTCCCCTGTTGAAAAGAAAAAAAAACCCCAAAGGGTGTAGGTTGGATTTACTCCAGCTAGGTCCCTAAGAACCTGAAGGACAATTCTAGATAGCCTGGAAAGGCGTGAAGTGATACAAGGAGTATCCAAAAGGCATAATAGTAGGACACACTGGGAAAAAAAAACACCAAAAAAACACGGTTTCTTCCACTGGATGAGCAGGTCCCAATATGCGTTTTTTTTCTTACTGCGAGATCTAGCCCTATGTAATTTGGATATTTCATATAGTGAGGTTAACCAATCTGAATGTTTGGGGGAAGCTGGGTCTACCCAATGTTTGCAAATTTGCCTCCTGGCCATTAATATTGAATAGAATAACAGAGATCTGGCCAAAATTTATCAAGGACAGGTTGACGTGTATTGGTGCTTTTAAAACACTCTCAAGTGTTTTCCGCACGTCTTCCCAGAAGCTGGCGATGGATGGGACAATCCTTAAACATATGTAGGCTGTCCGGAATTCGGTTAAAACCGACTCTGCCCGAGATTACCCTACCGATTGCAAATCAGCTGACCCGGTTTAAACCGAGTATCGCTGAATTTTTCAAATTGGATTCACCACTTGGCCATTTGCACCTTTTGGCCACTTGAGGGAGGCAAAGCACTACAATCCAGCATCCGAGCTAGGCATCGGTAATTCCAATGAAACATTTCGCCCTCCTCCCGCTGTTCATGGCCTTCAAACACACTTTTAATTTCAGCGCGGAGGTCTTGAAACTGGCGCTGCGCTTTGCACTAGGCGATGGTTCTGTGTCCCTCCCCGCTGTAGTGTATGTCTCCCCCGGGGCTTAAGGTGAACCCGGAGCGCCAGTGTCTTTTAATCTCAGCGCAGTGCCCTTGTTTTAATTGAAGGAACAAGAGGAGACACGCTCCTCCTCTCACCTTGCTGTCAGCCTTATTTTTAAAAGTTATCATCCCTTTCGTGCTAATTATTTGGCACTGTTTTGCAACTCAATTAAAAGTAGTTCCACCTTTAAGAAGGCGAGTCTTCTCCATAAATGTGCAACTTCCCCCAAAGCCCGGAGTTTCAAGCCAGCCTCGGGTATCCGCTCCTCCCAGTTCCATGGGGTCTGCATTTTGTATTAACTGTGGGACTGAGACTCGCCGCCAGTGTCTGTGCCCTGAGGAGGAACTGGCTACATACACCACAGGAGGTGCCGAGGTGAGTGTTACACCCCTGTTGAGACACTTAACGAGGCTTTGTTGTTCACTCACCCGAGATTCAAAGGAGATTTAATAATAACACCTCGTCCGATTTTATGCGGGGGGGAGGGGGGTGTTCACACATGGCAGTGCCTGCTGAAAACATGTAAGCGCGTCACCGGTGTTAGCATTGATAATTGCTATCGTTGCAGTGTATTGTTTACTTTGGAATCAGGACACGTGGGTCTAAGCCCGGCTTCACCACGTTCACACACTCAAATCTTTATTATTGCTTGCGCTTTTATAAATGACAGAGCTTTGAAACAATTGGGAAGTTAACCTCTTCCTCCTAGTAGCATTTCTTAATGTTAGCCCTGTGTGAGAAGGTGCGGCGGCAGCAGTGTGCAGTACTACATGTATTTATTTACTGCAGTTAAAGCGCCTCATGCTTCCTTCCTGCTGCTTCAAAGTGCCGAATGAGCACAGTGTTCATGCCGACCTTGTTCACAAAAAAAGTACCACATTCATGCTTTTTCTTCATCAAATTTGTTTGGTTAGAGGTTTTGTGAAGAACCGAAGGCATCTCAAAAAAATCTTGTGTTTATAAGATGAACTGGAACCTTCAGAGCCAACTGCCCTACTTACACACGCGGGTACGGAGAACAGGCACTGCACAGGCAGGAGCGGTGTAACCTCCCTATCATGCTGTAAATATATACAGCTCAGGCAGAAGTGCTTAGTTTGTAAAAAAAAACAAAAAACAAGTGCCAGGGCTTTGTCAGGAGGCCACTGTAGCTTGCGCCACCTTATTGCCCCTGCAAGTCCAGCCAATGACAGTACCAGCAGAACTATTACCATCACACTGCTACAAGTGCGATTAGTCAGGCCATTCCAGATACCCAAGGCTGTTAGAATGGCTTGAGCAGAGGTATTAGTCGTTTCTAATGTAGATCATTTAATAATATACTTTTGTACTAATTTCTAAATTAGACAAACAGCATGGCAGACTGTCATAAGAGTCGATGTTGACAATTCTGCTGAGCGCCAAAAACCACTGGCTCAAATTAAGCACAGGCAGCCACTGAACAAGCATCCCTCACACAGATAAAACAGGCACAGCACACTTTCCTTTCACAAGCAGAAAGTACAGCGGAGAGACACCAGAAAGTCACTCGAGTTGAGCACACCGAACAGCTACATAACAGGCGCTAGAACTGAAACAGTACAGTCATTAGGTGAGCAAGTTTCCGCCACCTAGGGTCGGTAAATAACAGACAGCAGCAGTGCAAGAGTCTATCAAACACACAATAGGAGCAGCACAGCCATGCACCTTCCGCTGCACGCACAAAAGAGGCACAGCTCAAGTACAGCAGTGCAAGCCATATGCACATTCACGGAACGTATACACCTCGCAGTCCCAATAGACCTCACGCTCCATTCACTTCAGCAGCCACTGCAGTATTATATAGCGGGAACTCGACCCAAAGGTATTGGAGCTATATGTAAGCTGGGGCACCATATTCAGATATTGGATCCTATGGCACAGCTGGCCAATGGTACCCACGCGTAAACAACGCAGAAAATGCAATATATGCGCTGTGAGCCATTAGTCTGAAAGACACCAAATGAAGTACCAAATAGCGTTTCGCACACACAACACGTGTGAGGGCGCTATATCGATGATACAATGCAATGCAACACTCTCTGAGCAGGAGAGGGGTAGCGACTCTGGAACACAGACTGTAACTTCCAACTTGCTGAGTGACCAATTCACGCTTTCATTTAAAACAAGCATTTGCAATGCAATAGGTCTCGCATTTACGCGAGTTTGAGCTATTGACATTGCAAATAACAATGCCTTTTATTTTATTTTCGTTTTTAAATACAATGCTAATAGCTTAAACTTGCATAAATGCGAGACCTATTGCATTGCAAATGCTTGTTAAATCTGAGCTGCAGAATCAAAGGACAATGGAAAGTATTTCATGACTGTATTAAGCTTCTGAAATATAGAGCAGTATACAATTTCTGAAGAATGTTTTTTTTTTTAAGGTAAAGGCCCTAGAGGGATATATGTAAATCGATGTTTAGCAAAATGTAAAACTGTAGAAAAAAAAAATCATAAAATAGAAAATATCCAGGGCTGGTTGCTCCGTGGACTAATACATCCCTTGTAGGGACCCCTGTTTGACTTAATGGAACCTAGTTCAAATTCTGGCACATCCATCCACTCAGCCTTTCATCTTCTGAGGTTGAAAAGACGAGTGCCACAGAGTCGGGAAACAATAAATATCAGTTATTCAGCACTGTGGTGCTCTTGCTCTTCGGGGTGAAAATGCACTTTCTAAATACACTTTCTGTTCTGCTCATCCAATGTGTAACTTTGTATTATGCTATGGTGGCACATATGAACACTTGTAAATCATGTCGTCCGAAGCTCCCAGTGATATTGTAGGGTAAATTATGAAAAATGATCCGAACTGTAGGACGTTGCTGGCTGCCACAAACGATTCTCTGTAATTTGTACCTATATACACTGCTTGGTCTGGTCAGATGGTGACATTCTGGCATTCATCTCTTCAGCACACATCATGATCGCCCTCTTATCCACTTTAAATGTCATACAGTCTTACCATGGCTGGGGCCTGACGAAGAAAGCAAGCAATATTAACAGCAAAGCGTTCCATAAACACCGGTAAAACACTGTCTCAGTTTTTTTTTATGGCGTGAAAATGAGTAACCACTGAAAAGCACTGTTTTTTTGAGGTATTGAAATCACTGGAAAACACTGAAAAAACACCACCAGAATTGACCAAAAATAGAAACTGAAAACAGGAAAGCCTAAACATATGCATGTCTGAAGCTTCAGCTAGCCCACATTTATTGCACATAGCCCGGATCCCTTTCAGGAATTTAGATAGTCTAAGAGGGGATAGATATGCCCTATGTGCAGTGTGATTCCGCTTCAGCCAAGCAGGTCTAACTAGTTTGAAGAGAGTTCTAAACGAGTCTTGCCAGAGATGGTCACACTGTCGATTTGGAATCTGTTCCCCCCATAGCTCGTCTGCAAGGTTGAATTCCCCATCCACTGCCTCTTCGATTGCCCAATACCACACTGAGACCTCCCTCTTTCCTACCGGTCTCTCGAATAGTTGTTGTTCCAGGCTGATCCCCCTTCCAAATGATTTTTTCAGCCTTAACTGGGATTGTGTCCAACATTTTAGTTGGATATATTTAAATCTTGAAAGACCCGTCCCTACGCTCATTCTTAGATCTTCCCAAGAGACAAATGTATCCTCAATAATCAGATCCCCCATACTCTTATCCCAGCTTCTCTTTTTTTTTTTTTATTCTTTTTATTTGCAAATAAAACCAAGGCCACAAATTGATCAGTACTTAAACAGTAGAGTCACTATAACACCGGTAACATACAGTGACAGTGTGGGTCAAAATGTCATTTGAATTTACTCTAAAAGCATAATACGTTCAGTCGATAGTCTCCAAGCTGGACCGGCGGGCCTGCGGAGGCTCACAGATGTCACCTCTATATTCGTTCCAATGGGACCACACCACCCCCCACTTTCGGGGGCACCCTCGCGCCGTATACACAGTCTTCTCCTGCAGCATACACCAATCCATGTCTTTTTGCCATTCGGCCAATTTCGGCGGAGCGAATGCATCCCAGAGGCGGGCGATGTTTCTTTTTGCCACCATTTGCCCAAGTGTGACCCAGAGTTTCCCTTTTGCAGGTAAGTCTGTGGGTTCCAAGATGTTCAAGAGGCATCTCTTAGCCTCTGGGCGTATGTCTACCTCCCATACCTCCCGCATGCAAGACACCACTCATCTCCAGTACTTCCGCACACTCGGGCAGTCCCACAGTATATGGAAGAAAGAGCCAGTCCCACCGCAGCCCCGCCTGCAGAGCCCCTCCTCCCCTCTTCCCATCGCCTGCAGTCTAGTGCAGGAGACGTATACTCTATGCAATATTTTAAGTTGTATGAGCCGAAGTCTAGCCGAAATCGCCACCTCCCTAGGGGATGCCAGCGCACCCACCCATTCCTCATCATCGATCTCAAGTCCATCGGCCACCCACTTATCCTTAAGGGACTCGAGTGGATCCGGAGGATTATTTATCAGTTTTTTATATGTGAGTGAGATGGCATGCTCCGGCATGTGTCCGTCGAGCAACCTGTCCTCGAGTGGGGAGGCCTGTGGGGGCTTAGTCCCTGGTGGTATGTTGGATTGTAAGGAGTGCCTAATCTGCATATATCTGAAATATTCAGTGCGTGCTAAGTTGTATGTGTCCTGCAAGTAAGCAAAGGATCTGACCCCCTTGGGCCCCCACAGGTCTTTGACCTGTGAGATACCAATAAGGTCCCAGCTATGGAACCCCTTTGTCTGACCCAGGTTGCCCAGTCTCTCCGATGCCCACAGGGGGGTGGCCATGGTCAGAGTGTTGGACCAACCTAGCTTACGATGCGCCGCGTGCCATATTTGCACCGAGTGTTTCGTCGGTCCTGTGAGCTGATGTTTACCAGGCCTAGAGTAGAGCGAGACTTCATAATTCCCACCTGGGAGTAACCATCTATCCATCCCGTAACCTGGGTCGTCACCGTCACTATACGTCCCTTGGTTGATCGCCGACAAGAGAGTGGCCCAGTAGTACTTGCGGATATCTGGGTGGGCTATCCCTCCATCGTACCATCCCAGTGTGAGTTTTTGCAGCGCTATTCTAGGTGTACCGGACCAGAGGAGGGCCCGCTGCTCCGCCTCTATTGCCACAAAATAAGAATTCGGTACCAAGTCCGGATAGTTTTGGAGGGCGTAGAGAAATCTAGGAAGTGCCATCATCTTGAAGAGGGCCGCACGGGCCAACAGGGACAATGGCAGTTTCCGCCAAGTATTAGAGTCACGTTGGAGCCGTCGCAGGGGTGGCAGTAGATTCTTTTCGTACAGAATGGTCTTGTCCATGGTGACAAAGACTCCGAGGTATTTGAATCCGTCCTCCGCAACGGTGAGCGGGCAGTCGCTGGGAAGCCTGGGGGGGCTGCCATGGAGGACATAGAGAAGGGACTTGCTCCAGTTGATGCGGAACCCCGAATTCTTCCCGAAACTAGTGAAAATATCCACTGCTGCCACAATAGACCTCCGTGGTTGGGATAAGTAAAGGAGGATGTCATCGGCGTAAAGGGAGATTTTGTCCTCCCAGCCGTCCGTCCATCGTATCCCTGTAAGGTAGACGTCTTGCCTGATCCACGCCGCGAGTGGCTCAAGGGAGAGCGCAAATAAGAGGGGTGAGAGCGGGCAGCCCTGTCTGGTTCCCCTCTCCAGGGCGAAGACCTCAGAGACCCTGTTGTTAACTACCACCTGGGCCAGGGGGTCCGAGTAGAGAAGACGAACCCATGCCATAAAGTGTGGGCCGAAGCCCATTTTGCGGAGCACCGCCATCATGTAGGGTCATTCTAGGGTGTCAAATGCCATGGTGGCGTCAAGCGACACCACCACCGCATCCTCCTGGGTCGTGTGGCACCTCCCCAGTACACCATTTAGGCGTCGAATGCTGAGCGCCGTATTGCGATGGGGCATGAAGCCGGACTGGTCCGGGTGGAGCAACGTGGGTAGGATGGAATGAAGCCCATTGGCGAGAGTTTTCGCCAATATTTTCGGTTCTGCATTGAGCAGGGAAATTGGTCTGTATGAGGAACAGGACTCCCTCGGTTTCCCTTCTTTTGGGATAGCCACTATAGTGGCCAGGCGCTGGTCTTGCGGCAATCGTCCTGTCGCTTTGCTCTCTTCGAACATTCGTTTAAGGTGCAAACTAAGGGCGTCAGGTTTCAGCTTGTAAAGCTCAATTGGGAGACCATTAGGTCCAAGTGCTTTGCCCGGTCGAAGGTCGATTATCGCACGCTCCAGTTCGGCCGTGGCAAGGGGGGCCTCCAAGGCATCCCGGTCGACATCCGACAGGCATGGCATACGGATATCTGTAAGCATGGCAACAGAGTCCTCCTCCGGACGGTCAGACTCCCTACTATATACCTGCCGGAAGTGCCTTGCAAATTCTGTGGTGATCTCTCGGGGCTCTGTAACCAGGGCCCCCGAAGCTGTTCTTATTTCTGGTACCACTCTATTGGTCCTCTGTTTTTTCTCGAGCCAGGCTATAAGTTTGCCTGCTTTGTCGCCTTGGTCGTAGATCCTGCCCGCCTTGTGTAGAGCCACAGTTTGGGCAGTCTGCGTGACCAGCTCCCTGTACTCCGCAGTTTTTAGTCGCAACCGGTGTTGCACCTCCGGCTCACTATCCGCGCAAGCAGCATCCTCCAGCGCCCTGAGGTCCGTTTCAACGGAGTTGATCTGTGCCACCCTTTCCTTACGGCTGCCGGAGATGGCCGAAAGGGCCTCTCCCCTAAGCACTGTTTTAAAAGCTTCCCAAAGATTTACAGAGGAGCTCACCGATCCGACATTTTGTTCGAAGTATTGAGTTATGGAGCGGGAAAGCTTTTTTCTAAGATCCTCATTTTTTAGATACCAGGCGTTTATTGGCAGCACACAGCCCTCCCGGCCATTCCCCATCGTGATGTGTGTCCAGACTGGTGAGTGGTCGGATATGCCGCGTGCCAGGTGGGAGGCCTCCCGTATGATCATGTCGTGCTGTAATGGAGTCAAGATATAATCCAGGCGGGAGAAGGAATGATGTGGGCCAGAGTGGAAGGTAAAGTGCCAATCCGTGGGATGCATCAGTCGCCACACGTCCGTGAGCCCGAAGGCATCTAGGAAGTCTGCCAACCATTTCTGCCCCTGAGGTGTGTCCCTGGGAGGATGTCTGTCTTGGGTTCCTGAGACTACCGTATTCAAGTCTCCCCCGATGATCAACTGACCGTCAGGGAAGGAGAGTAGGAGTTTGCCCAAGTCTGTATACTATTGGGTTTGAAAGCCTGGGGGATATACGCGGAAAGGAGATTTAATCTACGGCCCTCCCACCTTCCCGACAGTGCTGCAAAGCGGCCCAGCGGGTCCGTCTCCGAGTGGTCAATGTGGAGGGGCAAGGAGCGACGCAGCAGGATCCCCACTCCCCTGGAGCCAGAGGTGAAGCCGGAGTGCACCGCCAAAGTATATCCCCATCTGTTGAGGGCCTGGCATGCATTCCCCATCAAGTGCGTTTCTTGCAGTAATACTACATCAGGGAGGTGTCGTTTAACAAATTGTAAGACAATGGTACATTTGAGCCCATCACCCAGCCCGTTCACATTCCAGCTAAGGACCTTAAGACTACTATCCCATCTACTAGCCATATCCGCTACTGTATGAGCTGGCCTGTCCCCGCGCACTGGTGCAGCCTTTAACTCTGTTCATAGTAGCGATGTGTGACCATAAACACCTTCCAACTCCCCCTCCCTCCCACCCACCCCCCCAACATTCCAAAACAGTACATAAAGTGCTTGGGACCCCATGCGGTGGACCCGTCACCTTCTGTCGTTCCATCCCTCCCGGAGATGCCTTCCCACTCCCTTGAACAAACCTCCCCCCCCTCCCTGCTCCCTGCTCTGTAGGTTTCAAACTACCCACTGCCCCAATTAGCAGAGCGCCAGTCGCCCGACCCCACCCCGGAGAGAGTGAACCGCCCCTCCCCCGGAGAAAACTCTGTTAGGGAGAACGTGCGCCGGCCCCAACTCCAGCCGCCAGACCTGTGCTACCCCAAACGATAAGTCCCTTAAGTTTGTGATGCACTCGAGGATCAGTCACAAAATCACTGAAGTAAGGGGCGGATGGGTCCACTTCCCACACCAGTGACACCACCCATAACCCCGTGCATGTCTTGTACATTACTGTTCGATGAGGCTTGATTCCACAGCACGAATCCTCATCGTGCCGCTGTGTCGTCGAGCGAGTCCCAGCGGGGACTGTTCGACCTGGAACGCCATGACCTTTGGCTCTGCTCGTCTACCACTGTCCTCTCCGCCTCAGGACCGGGGGAGGCCGCCCTGGTCTCTCTCCAGTGGTCGCGGTCGTGCCCCACTTGTTCTTCCGATGTCGCCGTGTCGAGCAACTCCTGGACCGCCGCCGGTGAGGTGAAGAAGTGGGACTTGCCCCCCGCAATGATCTTCAGTTTTGCGGGTAAGAACATCATATATTTGATGCCCCGTTCTCTGAGGGCCGCCTTGACTCCCAGGAAGGAGCGTCGTTCTTGCTGGACTCGCAGCGTGAAGTCAGGAAAGAATCGGATGGTGGCCCCTTCATACTGAAGGTCTCCCTGTTGCCTGGCCACCTGGAGGATGGCGTCCCGATCCCGATAGTTCAATATCTTGGCGATTATTGTTCTCGGCGGGGCCCACGGCCTGGGTCTGGGGAGCAGGGCTCGATGAGCACGCTCGATGGTAAAGAGCTTGGAGAGTCTCTTTGGCTTTAAATGCCGGAGAATTAAGCCTTCAAGAAAGAGCTCCACACTTTGCCCCTCAATTCCTTCCGGCACACCCACGACGTGGATATTATTCCGTCGTGCCCTCCCTTCCTGGTCCTCGAGCCGAAGAGCCATTTGGCGGTGCTGGAGGACGAGCTCGTTTATTCGCCCCTCGAGCCGTTTCTCGGAGGCCTGTAGTGCCTTGATGTCCGTCTCGTTAGTTCTCGATCTCTCCGTAGTCTTGCCAAGGTCCGTGCGTAGCAGGTTAACCTCAATAGAGATCTTGTCCATTTTTGTCTCGAGATTAGTGTCCAGAGTCTGTATCGCGGCCATTATGGAAGTCAGGGAGGGCTCCGTTTGGTCCGTGGTGGCCCACAGCGTTGCTCCAGACTGCGTCGGACCGGTGGGCACCGCATATTTATCTAGTTTGTTAGTTTGTGTGGTTGTTCCCACCTTGGGCCGCATGTTGGATATAGGCTCCTTCACCACCAGGGTCAGCGCCCCGGCCCGGGCGGCGGCAATTGCTATTCGAGCCCTTTTACCACTCCTTCACTGGGGCAGTGCAGTAACTCCGCACTGAAGGCCGTGTCTGTCGCCGCGCGGGAATTCACGGTGCACCACACTAAGCCACCAGCCAGCCGCCCAGGGCACCTCCGTTTACAATGCGCAGTTCAGCCCACCGCGTATGGCCATTGGACCAGGGCTCCTCTCGTCTCGGGCGGGGGGCTAAGGGTAGGTCTTCTCGTCTCTCATGCATCGCCACCACCAGGCTGAAGGATCAGCCGGCAGGCCCACCGCTCGGGTTCTATACCCAGCCAGTCGATGGCGCCCTGGGCCGCCTCTCACTCCGCCGCGCCACCAACCTCGGAAGTGCCTCCACTCACTGTTCTCCGGGACCCCTCCCCGGGTCTGGGGTGTCCGCGCGGCGAAGCGTCTCCTGTAGAGCCGGTCTATCTGCAGGCCGGCCGCATCCACGGGCCAGCAGCGGCGCAGGCCGAGGCCCACGCGGCTCCCCCACCGGCTCTTGTGCCTTTTCTCCAGTGTGTTCGTCGGATCTCGCCAGTGGTCCGGCAGCAACGCAGCTCGGCGCCCACGCGGGTCCGGCCGCCAGAGATCGGCCCCGCTCCGGCCCAGTGCGAGGTAGAGGCCTCTATTAGTGTCCCTCCCGGCCCTTAGGCTCCAAGCCGCGGCACAGCCGAGCGCGGCGATGGGTCCCCGCTGGGTGCTCAGACTTCGCTCAAAGCGCAGAGCGATAGCGCTGCACATAAGGGAGTTGGCGCTTCGGCAAGAGTGCGCTCCAACCAGGATTTGATGCCGGATTTCGTGGGGACAACAGCGGTCCCGGCGGAGCTCGGTTCCTAGGCGGCCATCTTCATCGGCACCTGGCCACGCCCCCCATCCCAGCTTCTCTTAATGGTATCATCAGACTATCCTGGAGGCACTCCGGCAAACCTGGAGAATCCCAGAGTGACGCAAGTTTTGAAAAATAATTGAGCCCAACCATATTTCTTATTCTGGCCCATACTTTTGCTATTGCCTGGAGGACCTTCAGTTTGACTTTCTTAAAACATTTTTGGTCTCCAAATTTAAACATGAAGCCTTCTTCGGATAAACCAGCCCCTCTTAACATAGCCCGAAACATATCTCCACTACCTCTACTCACAGGCATTTTCAATAGCATTCGGGAATGTGAAAGCTGGAAGGCCCAGGCATAGTATTGCATATCGGGTAGCGCCAGCCCCCCTTTCTTTTTTCCAGGCTATCCGGATCGATCTATATCTCCAAATGAAGGAGTTTACCTCTTGTTGAAATTTATCTATCAAGGGTTTATCAAAAAACAGGGGGATTGTATTAAATAGAAATGTGATCTTAGGTAGAATTGTCATTTTGACCAGATTTACCCTCCCCAAGATGGATAAGGGGAGATGGGCCCATGACTTCATCAATTTCTGACAATCCTTGAATACTCTCGCTAAGTTTGTTTCTGCTATTTTTCCTACCTCTTGTACAATTGTAACTCCCAAATACTGCATGGCAGATCTAACCTTGGATTGAGTTTCTCTAATATTCCACGTCATTATTTCTGTTTTACCAGCCTTTATCTCGTAGTCAGAGACTTGGCTGAAATCCTCTGCCAGTTTAATGACTGCCGGAAGGGCTGTGTCTAAGTCTGCCGTAAATATCAGAATTGTCAGATTATGCTCCGCAGGATTCAGGCGCCGCCGGCAAAGGTCCACCTCCAGATGTTACCAACACCCTGAAATATCACACAGGGGGTTCCATCCATCTGGAGAGGGAAAGGGAAAAGGGGAAAGGGCAGCAGGGAAAAGGAACCTGAAACAACAAAAAGGCAATCATACAAACAAGGCATGTAACATAAGACTACTCTCATGTGGTCTCACTAAAGTCTTCTGCATCTATGTGAGCGCTCCATAATAACACTGATCAGCGACTTCACTAGAGCTCACGTTAGACCAATGACCAGCAGACTCCTACACACAGTTCTCACTAGATCAGTTGTCCAACATCAGAAGACCTTCCCCTCATGCCCAGAGACCCAATACTACAGCAAGGTTTGTTCCTTCTTCCCCCTGTCTTACAAAAAACCAAAGAGGCAATTCCACGCACAGTACACTGTTTGTAATCCACAGATACGGGAAGGCGTGGTTAAGTCACCACTGCGCTCCGCTCTGTCAGGAAGTTCGTGAGGGCTCCACAATGTATGCCCCAAAAGAAGGTACCCTACCAACGCGTGGTTACCTTCACCACTGCGCTCCAATACCAATTAGTTCCAGGTACATTAGCAAGATACGGTAACATGTAGTTGCGAACACCACCACGCTCCGCTCTAATACACCAGTTTAGTGGATGCCAACAAAATGAGCACGGTAACGCGTGGCTCTCACCACCACGCTCCGCACCCCACTGAGAACGGTTCGGGTGTCCTTTCAGGAAATCTGGAACGCGGACCCAAGGCCACTTCCGGTCTCCCCCTTGCGTGTGCAGGATATGGCAAACACGGTAACGCGTGGTTGCGAACACCACCGCGCTCCACGTCTGAAATGGCCGGAAGGACGAACACGGCAACGCGTGGTTGGAAACACCACCGTGCTCCGCTCTGTCGTAGGGGAGGTCTTACCGCTCGTCAAGATGTCGCGTCTGTAGCCAGGTCCGATCCTGCCCCGGAATCCCACCTCAAGAGGCCAGGAACAAAGGTGCACTGGCGGATAGGTCCCTGCTTCCGCGAGAGCCGACAACGTATTCTCCAATGCCAAAATTACACGCATCCGCCGATGCGCGACCTTGCCTCAAGTACTTCCTCCCCCCGGAGGCTCATGGGACATGTAGTTCCCCGTACTCGTTAGGCAGGCTCCGCTACGGATCCTGACAGTAGGTCCCTCCTCCTAGCGCCTCCTAGGGCCAGGCTTGGTCGGAAATCGTCTGTGGAAGGAACGAAGAGCAGCAGGGGCATGGACGTGCTGACAAGGCTCCCAGGAGTCGTCCTCTGCTGAATACCCTTTCCACGATACCAGGTACCACAGAACACCCCTTCTCCAACGGGAATCCCGGATGCTTCTCACCTCATACTCCAACCCCCCGTCACACTGCACCGGTGGAGGGGCTCTACGTCTGGCTGACAATGCGGGTTTCAAGAGGCTGCAATGAAACACTGGGTGAATGCGAAGCAAACCAGCCAGCTTCAGCTTGTAAGCCACAGGGTTGAGTCGTTTCAGTACGGTGTATGGCCCGATGAACCGTGGGTGGAAGACACTACGTAGTTTAAAACGAATGTTTTTGGTGGAGAGCCATACCCTATCACCCACCTGGTAAACCGGCCCATCTTGCCGGTGACGATCTTCCCATTTTTTGTACGCTTGCTTGGCTTTCACCAGATGTTCTTTTACTTTCCGATGCACCACGTGGAGTTTCCTTATGTGTTCCAGGATGGTAGGCTGATTCCTCACCTCTGTCGGAATCCTGATGGAAGGATTCTTGCATTAAAACCGAAGGTAGGGGGGAGGAGCCAAGATGGCGACCGGAGCAGACGCTTGAGCGCCCGGCTCCGTCGGTCCGTGGCCTCGGACTACTATCCTGATGCCCATCCTCGCCGATTCTCGAGGTGCACCGTGTGCGAAGACGCGCTGACCGCGCTGCTGCTTTCCCGGAGTCTTAACCCGCCCGGATGCCCGAGTTCTGGGTGCTTTTGTCCTCGGCACTGAAACCCTGCGCCCTTACGGCCTTTGCCTGCCTCCTGGAAGCTCCGCAGTTACCGGACCAGCTAGCGCTAACCTGAGCCCCGCGGTCCCGATCTCGCCTCGCACCATGGATCGTTGCCTGATGAGCCCGGGGAGAGACGGCCGGACACCTTCTGCACCCTGTGCCTGACGGGCTGGAGCTGTGGGGTGGGCCCCGGTGCGGTGAGTCTCCTGCCCCGCTCTGAGGACCGAGCTGTGGGGGGCTGCTGCCCCCTTTGCCTATTGCCTAGCCAGCGGCGAGGGGGACCGGCGAGAGGATAAGCGACTGTCGGCCTTTCCTGTTGCGGCGTAGACCTGAGGGGAATTGACCCCTTGCCACGACCCCCCCCCCTGGCCATTGCACCGTATAGCGGCAAAACATGGCGTTGAGTGCCTGCTCGCGGCTGGGGGGTGACACTCCGGTCTCGCCCGCTGCTCACTTCGCCCTCCCTCTTCCGGACACCAGCTCCACAGCGCCGTCCCGGATTGCTGCCGATGTTGGGGCCCGGCTTCCGCTGACATGCGGCTCCGTTCTGGCTGTCCTGCGGGACTTTCAACTACAGATGTGCGCTGGCCTGCAGGCGCTGAGTGAGAGGTTTGACCCCATACTGTCGGCTGCGGGCCGTGGGCGCACTGTTTGTCATCCACAGGGCGTGGGTCCTCCGGTGCTCTTGTCCTCTTGCGGGGAAGCAGCGGCGGTGTATGACTGTGCTACACTGGTGCCTTCATCTAGCGCTCCCGGCGCCCAGGGTCCACCGCTCTCCACCTCAACCGCGGATATTTTGTCCCCCTGGTCATGGCTGCCTGCTTTATTGTTCCCTGCCTCACCGCGTCCGCGAGGCTATCCTGCTGAGCGATACCTAACGGCTTCGAGGGACCGTCCGCGGTGGCCCACTGCTGCCTTTTTGTGGAACTCCTGTACCTTACTTGCCAGGTTTGGATTTTATGTGGTGCAACGAGGGACCTCAATCGATGGTCGGCGGCCATTTCGTGATCCTACTTCACCATCCTCTCACAAGCGGCCATCTTGTCTTTGTCTGCTCGGGACACGGGGCCTTCACGCAGGAGCTGGTTTAATCCCAAGCCCGCGATCGGGCCAGGGCTAGACTGACTTCTATCGCTATGGTTTATGGACGGGCTGGCCTGGGACTGGGACTGTATGTATGTTTTGCGCGCACTCGTCGCGACTTGTATCCCTTGCTTAAACTGTGGTGCCATGGTATCTTTGCATGCCGTTTTTTGGCGTAGAGGGCTCTCAGTGTGTGGGGGCCATAACTGGCTGATGGTTCGGGGCGCTCTGGTGTCCAGTGGGCTCCTCCCCACCTTCTTTTTTGTTTTCTTCCCTTCTTTACTCTGTTCCTACTTTCTCTCTTCTCTATATTTCGGGTTCCTTGGGCGACAGGCACTATGCTGGGGGGGGGGTAGGCCGTAGCCTCCGCATTGGTGTAGGGTGGGGGGGTAATACTCTGTTCTCAATTAGTTCTATGGGCCTTTTTTCTTTTATGTCTCTGTTCTCTACTTTCTTCGATTCGGGGTCCGGGTGTGGGGTGGATCGAGTGGGGGCGGCTCTGGAGGGGTGCGTACTTGCTCATGTGACTATCCTGATATATCTCTGCACCGCCTCACTGATTGAGATTTTACTCCCATTGTTGTTCTTACTGATGTTGCTGCTCGCCCGTGTGGTGAAGCTATCTTGCGGACTCGAATCTACTTTGCTCTTATCCTTCATTGACTGTTTTTCTCTGATAAAATTATCAAAAAACTTAAAATTAACCTTCACCTCTCCTTCCCCGGGTTTCAAAGATATCTCCAGTATGTGACTCATAACCGGTTGTTAATCCTGACCGTTGATGCACGGGGGCTGTAATGTGGGTATCAGTGCTTTACTGTATCGTGGCCGGCCTGACGGTTGTAGGCCCGTATTTGTTCTTTTACGATGCACGAAAAAAAAAAAAAAAAAAAAAAACGAAGGTAGCACAAAAGGCGATACTCCCACCGAACAATGCCACGCATTGTTATACGCCAACTCCGCCATCCATAGCAAGGACACCCATGACTCCTGAGCTTCCTTAGCATAGCATCGGAGATATTTCTTCAAAGTCTGATTTAATCTTTCAGTTTGTACATCCGTTTGAGGGTGGAAGCTCGTGGACAGTGTGGAAGCAATATGCAGAGCATGGCACCATGTTTTCTAAAATTTAGCAATGAACTGCGGCCCTCTGTCCAAAACGATCACTTCAGGCACTCCATGTAAGCGAACAATATTGGTCAATAACAACTGAGCCGTTTGTCCCGCTGTAGGGAGATTCTTGCAGGGAATAAAATAACCCAATTTGGTGAGGCTATCAATGACAACCAGTATAGCCGACTGTCCGTGATCGAGAGGCAACCCGGTGACGAAGTCCAAGCTGATGTTCTGCCAAGGTCGGCGGGGGGTTGGCATGGGCATGAGTTTCCCTTTTTTCCTCGTGCTATCGTTCTTGGCTCGAGCACAGTCTTCACACCGAGCTACCCAAGCGGAAACATCTTGTTTCATTGTTTCCCACCAAAAGTGACGTTGGATTAACTGTATGGTTTTCAGCACTCCGGGATGCCCAGCCACCGGGGATTCATGACACCAGGCGAACGCCTTTTTCTGCAGATCGGACGTGGGCACATACAACTTGTTGTCAACGAAAGGAAGCCCCTGTTTCACGGAGCGTCCGTTTCCTCTTGTAGCCCAGGACACCCATTCCTTTGAAGACTTCGTGCGTTGGATCTTGTCCAAGAAGTTGTCTGCTCGTATCGCACAGATGACCTTTGTGGGTTCAACTATCGCTTCCAGAGCGTATGTCTCCCGAACCTCTTCCCCAACCTCCTGTCAGGACAGCGAGTCCGCCTTTCGGTTGTCAACCCCCGGCCTGAAGGTAATCACAAAGTCGTACTCGGCAAAAAACAACATCCACCTCATTTGTCGTTGTGTGAGATGTCGAGCTGTCTTCATATATAGGAGGTTTCGATGATCTGAATACACTGTCACTGGAAAAACAGCCCCCCACAAGTACTGTCTCCACTCCTGAAAAGCCTTTTTGATCGCTAACAATTCCTTTTCAGCTATCATATAGTTTCTTTCAGCTGAACTCAGTTTTTTCGATCGATAGGCCACAGGATGTAGTTGTCCGGTGATCTGATCTCTTTGTGAGAGGATGGCTCCTATCGCTTCCTCTGAAGCATCAGCTTCTACCACAAACGGATATTCTGGTTTGGGATGAGCCAGCACCGGAACAGACGTGAAAGCTCGCTTGAGATATTCAAAAGCCTCTTCCGCCTCGCAGGACCATAGGAAAGGTACCCCCTTCCTGAGCAAGCGTGACAGAGGAACAGCCACCTGAGAAAAACGGAGGATGAATCTACGATAGTAGTTCGCAAATCCCAGGAAATGCTGCACCTCTTTCACACTTTTCGGAGCAGGCCAGTCTAACACAGCCTGCACCTTTCGTTCCGACATACGTAGCCCCTGCGGGCACAGCATTACCACCAGAAATTCCACCTCAGTCACCCCAAACTCACACTTGCTCAGCTTACAATAAAGACTGTGATCACTCAACCGTTGCAACACCCTGATAACGTGCTCTGTATGTACTTCCGCGTCCGTAGAATAAATAAGGATGTCATCTATGTACACCACTACCCATAGGTCCACAAACTCCTTCAAGACATCGTTAAGGAAA
This sequence comes from Triturus cristatus, assembly GCF_964204655.1. NCBI lineage: Eukaryota > Metazoa > Chordata > Amphibia > Caudata > Salamandridae > Triturus > Triturus cristatus. Next base: position 286,043,169 of record NC_140594.1, on the reverse strand, counting down.
TACTGGAAAGCCGCCGGAGCGTTGCAAAGGCCAAACGGCATCACAGTATATTCGTACAACCCATAACATGTCTTGAAGACAGTTTTCCATTCATCTCCTTCACGAACGCGCACCAAATGGTACGCCCCTCTCAAATCTAGCCTAGTGTAGATCTTGGCATCCCTAACTTGATCGAGTAATACCGGTATAAGGGGTAAGGGGTACCTGTTGCGCACGGTGTTTTTATTTAACGTGCGGTGGTCCACACAGGCTCTCAAGTCACCATTAGCCTTAGATATAAAAAACAAAGGAGAGGCCGCTGGGGATCGGGAAGGTCTAATAAACCCTATCTCCAAGTAATGCTCCAGGTACTCTTTCAGGTATTATGTCTCTGGCACAGATAGCGCGTACACCCGACAAGCCGGTAAGGTAGCCCCATCAACCAGGTCTATCCGGCAGTCGTACTCTCTGTGTGGCGGTAGCTGCTCTGCCTGGACTTCACTAAAAACCTCTCGGTATGGCTGGTATTCACTGGGTAATATTACCTCCTTTTCCGCTGCGGTAGCTATTAGAAAAGGAAACGAAAGGGCAGCCGCCTGTGTGGGTTGGTGTGGGACTACATGACTCTGGCATTCCTCAGATAGAAACTGCATAGTCTTGTTCTTCCAATCGATCGTAGGATTGTGGTGACTCAACCATGGCATTCCTAAGATCACTTCATACTGTGGGGCCTCTATTATGTTCAAAGACAGTGCCTCTCTATGTCTGCCATTACTGACTGGAAAAGACAACACCACCACTTGGTTTGCTTTGTGATGAGGCCTGATGTCAATGGTTTGCCATCCACTGCCAACACCTCCTCAGGGGTTTCTCTAGACACTCTTTTCAAAGCCAGGCTTGTTACCAACCCGCTATCTATAAAGTTCCCCGTGGCCCCTGAATCAATCATGACCTGTACTTGGTGATGCTGCTGCTTGCTTTCCAGACCCATGGGAAGCACTATGTGTGTCTCCGTGTCATGTAGGACCATGATGGACAACAAAGGGATTTTCCAGTGCTTTTCCTCCCCTGCGTCCCCTCTTACGTCCTCCGGCGGACTGACAACAGGCATTATAGTGGACACTGCCAATTTCTTGTTCCTAGACCAACCCCCAGTGGACTTTGGTTTAGCGGGGCATTCCCGTACGTAATGTCCCTTTTTTCCGCAGTACAGACACAACCCTTGTACTCTACGACTCTCTCTTTCTTCTCTGGAGAGCGGGGCCCTGACAGCGAATATCTCCATGGGTTCGTTACCGGCCTCAGTAGATGACACGTTCTTGCGAGGGGTGGCATCTGTACGAAGATATCCTCTATCCCACTTTCGCCTCTCTCCCCCTCTTTCTGCTAGCCTACTATCCAGCCTCAAGGACAGATTAACCATATCCGTATAAGTGGTGGGTTGCGGATCGATCTCTGCTATGATGTCTTTCAACCCTTCTCGCAGTCCTTGATAAAATAAGGACATTCTTTTTTCCTCTGGCCAGGCGGTTTCGGCCACTAACCTAGTAAAGGTAGTTAAATAGGTAACCAGATCGCTTCTCCCCTGTTTGAGATCCAACAGTTCTCGGTCGGCGCTAAAGGTGGTAGCTCTTCGATCAAAAACCCTTTCAAACTCAGCCCTGAATGCCGACCAATCAGACAGGACTGCGTCGTTATTCCTCACTAGAGGACCTGCCCAGTTGGCTGCATCACCTATTAGATAAGAGATGGCGAACGCTACTCGGGAATGGTTGTTGGGAAAAGATGCGGGTTTACAATGCAACATAATCTGCGTCAAAAACACCTGAGTCTTTGCCGGGTCCCCAGAATATCTCTCTGGACTGGCCAACGGGATCGGAGGAGGGACCGTGACCTGTATCTGGGGGTTGGGAGGGGGAACATCAAATGGGTTCCTAGCCATCTTCTCTCGTAAGGCGGCTGTCTCCGCTCTGGACACTGCTAGTTCCTGTTGTACCACAATCAACGCCTGGAGGACTTCCTCCATGGACGCCATACCCCCGACCCCTGGATCGGGCGAAGCAGAATTCGTGGGTGCGTAATTCTGTCAGATTATTCTCCGCAGGATCCAGGCGCCCCCGGCAAAGGTCCACCTCCAGATGTTACCAACACCCTGAAATATCACACAGGGGGTTCGAACCATCTGGCAAGGGAAAGGGAAAAGGGGAAAGGGCAGCAGGGAAAAGGAACCTGAAACAACAAAAAGGCAATCATACAAACAAGGCATGTAACATAAGACTACTCTCATGTGGTCTCACTAAAGTCTTCTGCATCTATGTGAGCGCTCCATAATAACACTGATCAGCGACTTCACTAGAGCTCACGTTAGACCAATGACCAGCAGACTCCTACACACAGTTCTCACTAGATCAGTTGTCCAACAACAGAAGACCTTCCCCTCATGCCCAGAGACCCAATACTACGGCAAGGTTTGTTCCTTCTTCCCCCTGTCCCACAAAAAACCAAAGAGGCAATTCCACGCACAGTACACTGTTTGTAATCCACAGATACGGGAAGGCGTGGTTAAGTCACCACTGGTGGTCAGGAAGTTTGTGAGGGCTCCACAATGTATGCCCCAAAAGAAGGTACCCTACCAACGCGTGGTTACCTTCACCACTGCGCTCCAATACCAATTAGTTCCAGGTACATTAGCAAGATACGGTAACGTGTAGTTGCGAACACCACCACGCTCCGCTCTAATACACCAGTTTAGTGGATGCCAACAAAATTAGCATGGTAACGCGTGGCTCTCACCACCGCGCTCCGCACCCCACTGAGAACGGTTCGGGTGTCCTTTCAGGAAATCCGGAACGCGGACCCAAGGCCACTTCCACTCTTCCCCCTTGCGTGTGCAGGATATGGCAAACACGGTAACGCATGGTTGCGAACACCACCGCACTCCACGTCTGAAATGGCCGGAAGGACGAACACGGCAACGCATGGTTGGAAACACCACCGCGCTCCGCTCTGTCGTAGGGGAGGTCTTACCGCTCGTCAAGACATCGCATCTGTAGCCAGGTCCGATCCTGCCCCGGAATCCCACCTCAAGAGGCCAGGAACAAAGGTGCACTTGCGGACTGGTCCCTGCTTCCGCGAGAGGCGACAACGTATTCTCCAATGCCAAAATTACGCGCATCCGCTGATGCGCGACCTTGCCTCAAGTACTTCCTCCCCCCGGAGGCTCATGGGACATGTAGTTCCCCGTACTCGCTAGGCAGGCTCCGCTACGGATCCTGACAAGAATGTCATCAGTGTACAGGCCTACCCGCCTCTCCCATTCTCCATACTTGAAAGGGATGATGTTTGGATTATCTCTACGTTTCTGTGCAAAAGGCTCTATATACATATTAAAGAGCAGAGGGGAGAGGGGGCAACACTGTTGTGTACCCCTAGTTATTTTAAAAGCCTCAGTCAAAGTGCCATTGACCAGCAGCCTCGCTGACGGTGCTTGGTATAACAGCTGTATGATACAACAGAAATTATTACCCAGATTGAATCTTGCCATGACTTCCGACAGGTAGCCCCAATTCACCATCGAAAGCCTTGGTGGCGTCCAGAGTTAGAGCAGCCAAAGGGAGTGAATAGGTGGAAGCAATATCAATTGCACTGACCAGATCATATGTGAGGTCAGCTAGCTGTCGTCCTTTCACAAACCCTTTTTGGTCTGGATTTGGAACATCATTTGCCACCATCCCCAACCTAGTTGCTAAAATAGAAGAAAATTGTTTATAGTCTATGTTTAAAAGTGATATTGGACGATATGAGCCGCAACTGGCTGGATTTTTGCCAGGTTTCAATATTAGTACCACTGTGGCATTGTCTCAAGAGCGGGGGGACTTATTCCCTCCAATAATATCTTGCTATATAGTTGTGTGAGTACTGGGATTATGACCTCCTGTAGAGTTCGATATATTTCAACTGGAAGCCCGTCAGGTCCTGCCGCTTTCCCTCTTTTGCCCCCAGCAATAGCCTTCTTCACCTCATCTTCTGTGATGGCACATTCCAGATCTATCTGTTGCCTGGGACTGATTGATGGTAAAGTGGTCCCGTCTAACCAGTGCTTTACTTTAACATTGTCTTCTATGCAGGTTTCTTTATATATATCTTGGAGGTAATTCAGAAAGGCTCCTCCGATCTCTTTATCTGAGGATAGGGAGGGTACGTCGTCGTCCACCTTTATTTCTTTTATGTGGTTCCGGAGCTGGTCTGTTTTGATTTTCCAAGCAAGTAATTTACCTGCCCCTTCCCCATACTGGAAGTGGGCATACTTGTTTGCCTCCCACCTATGTGTTAGTCTCCCTTGAAGAATGCTCTCCAACTCTTCCTTTAAGTGACCAAACTTTTCAAAATCTTCCTTCATGCCAATTCCGGTCCCACTGTTCATTTTATCCTCCACTACCCTCAATTCATCTTCCAGAGCTGAAATTACTTCCCTGTAATTCTCTTTCTATAGCTTGATCTATTGGTGATGCTACCTCTCAGGAAGGCTTTGAGGGTGTCCCAGACTGTTGTAATAGTAGCTGTGCCCAGATTGCACTCTAAAAAATGCTTAATTTCAGTAAGAAGATAAGCGGTCTCTTCTTCTTCGCGCAGCAATGTTCAGTCAAACGACAATGTTCTGGAAAGCTGTGGCTGTACACATTCTATGGCTAATAGGACTCCTGAGTGATCCGAGAGGTGCGACGGTTGATATTTGATCTCTTCAACTCTGTCTTTAAAATTGTAACTAAGCAGAATATAATCAATTCTCGACTTGTGTTTATATCTAACATTTATGAAAGATATTCCTAGTTGCTCTCCCGATCTCTCTCTCCATATATCGCATAACCCTAATTGGGCCATCGTTGTCAAAAGCGACGTCCTGGATCTGGAGGGAACTGCTGCTCTGCAATTTGGAGATTTATCCAGTTTAGGGTTCAGGACAATATTCAAACCTCCTGCCCATATAACTGGCTATGGAAAATCCAGAAGGTGAGAGCGAATAGAGTTAAGACAGCAGGGGTCATCCTGGTTTGGACCGTAATATCCGACTAAGGTGAAGAGGATGCCCATTAGGGTAATCTTCAATATCAGCCACCTTCCGCTGAAATCTTCCCTATGTTGTAAAATCTGAGCTTTGACTTGTTTTTAAAAAAGGAACAACACCCCTCAGATATTTGCTGTCTGGCCATTTCTGAGTTTTAAGCAGCTCTATTGTCTCTGTCTTAAGAAGGTGTGTCTCCTGGATGATAATGACCTGCACCAGGGAATCTCTCAAGTATTGTAGAATTTTGGCTCTTCGCGCCCTCATGCGCAGTCCATTGACATTCCAGGACAGAATCTGAAGAATTGTCATGCTAATTTAGGGTTAGAGTTTCCAACTCTAACTGGACAGGGACATGAACAAAAAGACCACCCAGCTTTCAAATATTTTCTATTTCTCAAAGTTGCAGAGTAAGGCAGAATCGTGACAAATGAGGTATTTTTATTTTTACTCCCCTTGTGCTTCCCGACCCCCCACCCCCTCAATCCCCCCCCCTGGGAAACCCTACCCCAATTACTCTGGTCTGGTGTTGACCAGCTGTTGCGTCCGTGAGCTAGCCCCCCCCCTCTATTCCTATTGTGTCTATGTGTTACCTGGGAGAAATCACCCCCTTTTTTTTTCTGATGCCTTTTTTTTATTGATTCCCTGGCTCTTCTTCCTCTCCTTATTTATATTTATATATATTTTTCCCTTCCCCCTTAATCTTTCTGTCTTTTCCTTTTTTTTTTTTTTTTTTAAAGATTGTGCTTAGTTTGTTTCTTGCTCCATATCTCTGTCTCTGACGGGAGAAAGTTTTGTGCCCTATTCCCCTGTTCTCAATATAGAAATAGATATTTGCCAATCTATATACAGGTGACAAATGGTGAGTAGGGTAGAGACATTAGGGTATACATGTGGGAGAGGAGACTTCTCTTCGTATGCTCGTCCTCTCTAATCTGGCTATTGCTCAAAAAGAAGGGCGAAATGCTTGGGTGTCTCTAAACACTATTTGAGGCTTCCTTGTTAATTATATCGAGCAATTCATCTGTGTCTTGGGTTGATCTAATATTGTGCATGTTATTGTTGTACATAACTTTCAAGAAGGCCGGGAATTTAAGTTGTACTACTGCGCCGGCCTTCTTAAAGTTTTCCATTCTACGTCCCAGTTCCCACTGCCTTTCAAGTGTGACTTTAGAAAGGTCCGAGCGAACCTCAAAGGTGAAGTCTCTACTTCTTAGCGTCGTTGCCTTCAGGGCCAGATTCAAGATTTTCTCTTTGGTTGAATAAGTGTGAAAATTAATGAGGATCTTTCTAGGCTTCGCCCTATTAGGGTTATGACGAAATGGGTCTCTGTGAATTATTTGAACCTCTTTTTCTAAGAACTCTGTTGATTCTTCGAGTGATAGGGCCTCCTTGAGCAAAGCAATCATGAAAGCCTTAATGTCTGCTCCTTCTTTTCCTTCAGGCACATTCAATATCCGTAGATTGTTTCTGCGGGAATTATTTTCAAATATCTCCATCCTATCCCGCATAACAGCTTCTCCTCTCTGTAGATTTTGTATTGTTTCCTCTGCTGACCCTAAATTCGTCTTACGTTCCTCTACAGAGCTCTCTAGGGATTCGGTTCTCAAATTTAAGAGTTCGACCTTCCTCTCTAGGGTCTCACACGCGCTCCTTATCTCACTTTGATTCTCTGCAGAAACTGCAAAGCCCTGTTTTATGTCCTCTTTTAGTGAAGCAAACAAGTCTTCTATTGAACTCCCTGAGGTATGACTAACAGCTTCCACAAAACTCTGAACATCCGTTTCTGCTCCTTCTCCTATCTGTGGTATAGGCTGCTTCTCAGAGGCCACTATAGATAGAGGAGTATGTATAACCGTCTGGCTAAGAGAGGCCTCGTTAGCCACATTGGGCTCCATGTTATCTCGAGAAAACCCAACTGCAGAGCCAATAGAACAAATTTCAGTGTTCCTTCCCTGCTTGGTAACAATCAAAACCTCCGGTTGCACCCTAAAGAAGGACCGTAATAAAGGAGTAACTCTCAGTTTGTTAAATGAGGAGGCAGTCTTATTCCTCCCACCTTTTATGCTTCTTCCTTTAACCTGGTAAGTTTGGAAAGCTGTGTCCTGGTTAGGGGATATGATGTTATTGCTTTTGCCCCTCGTATTCACCGGATCTTGGCCTCCCACTAAATGTAGATCTAGTGGCTCTGATAATCCGCTTTCTGTTCTTTTAACGGTTATTTTCTCCTAACCAGTCACAGTTTCACTCTGCCTTCGCTTTCCCTTCTTTTTTCCAACCCTCTTTTTTGCAGCTACCACCAGGATACCGAAATTATGTGGCTCAGTCCCCCCTGGGTGCTCGTATTCCTTGTTTAAAATGACCAAATTAGATTTTGCTTCTTGGGCAGGGGATACAACACTCTTACCACCATGGATGGTTTTTGAAGCAGCGGGGGAGGGAGAAGCTCCCAACGTAGACGAGGTAAAGCTTCTCTCTGAAATGACCCCCGCTGTCTCTCCGGTGCTGTCCGTGGCCGTTGCAGATCCCGCACCTTTGCCACCAGCCCCCGCGCCGAAAAACCGACTGATGCTGGCACTGCCACTATTGACCCGGAGGAGACCGCGGGCCGCCGCTCTGCGACAGCGTCTCAACTTCAGGGCGTCTCCGTACCAGTGTGGGAGGTAGAGCAGGGAGGTCAGGGGCAAAACACCGGGAGTCTGAGTGTGGTTCCGAACACACATTCAGACGGCATACAAACCAGTCAGCAAAAACACATGTGCAGGAGGAGCCTAGCGCCTGACCAAGATGGCCGCGTGAGCCTTGAGCTCCCGCGACCCTCGCGCCCTCCTGCAATTATCCTGTCCTAAATCCTGATTTTCATGCACGGAATCCTGCAGATGAGTCACAGCTGGGGCGATTGACGTTGTCCGGGCTAAGATCGCCCACCGGGAACCGAAGTTGTGCATGGCGGAAGATTGCGGCCTACCTCCGAAGGATGCCAGGGGCTTGCGTTGGCAGGATGCCCGGCCACTAATTGAACAACAGCGGCCTCGGGAGGTGTGAACTGGCGGACGGGTGCCGCTGCACTTTCACTTTCGCTTTCTCGCCCTTTGCTTGCTCTGGGTCGGGAGTGCTTCATGCCGGTCCCCTGCTGTCTGGAAGATCTCCGCTCGGCCCTGGCTGGCTGCTGACGTCCTAGTTGACCCTGTTTCCTCTGGCTGAGTGAGGGACGTCTTTTTGCGACTGACCGCCCTGCTGTTCGAGATGTCGACCAAATCGGAGGCAGACAAGTCGAAGTCTAAGACTACCAGGCGGGGAGGCTATACCCAATCCAACAATATGGATCGCTATGCCCAGCAGAAGGGGTCGCCTGGTGGATCGGGACAGTCGCTGGAAGCACAGAAGGCCGATTCATCCCCAGCCTCGGAGTTATCATTGCAGGATATCAAGGGGGCGATAGATGGGATGCAATATTCGATTGGGCGACAATTCGAGACCCTGGCGCACAAGGTGGACATGATTTTGGTTGATGTCAACTTGATTCGCGCGGACCTGGGCAAAACCAATGAGCGGGTCAAGTCCCTGGACCTCAAGACTACTGGTCTCGCGGACGATGTCTCGGAACTCCAGGCTGAGGTTCTTAAGCTACGAACCGCGAATGACCTCTCCGCCCGCCGGCTCGAAGACTTTGAAGGTCGGGCCCGGCGCAACAATGTGCGCCTTATTGGGGTCCCGGAAACTTCGGAGGAGCTCTCCGTGGATTTACTCGTCGAGGACTTGGTGGTGAATCATCTTGCACCTAAGGGCCTCGGCAAGTTTTTTGCGGTGTAGCGTGCTCACCGAGTGCCTGGCGGACGGCCTAAGGTGGGAGCTCCCCCGCGGCCGATTGTCGCCCGGATCTTCCATTTTCGAGATCGGGACGCTATCCTGCAAGCATCGAGGGTGACAGGCCCGGTGCCTTTTCAGAATGCCTCTGTGAGCTTTTATCCTGACTTCACCCAGATGGTGCAGAAACAGAGGCAGAGTTTCCTGGGGGTGAAGCGGCGGCTTAGGGAGATGGACCTGAAGTATGCCATGCTTTTCCCCGCCAGGCTACGTGTGATGTATGAGGATCGGACTTTCTTCTTCGAATCACCGGACATGGCGGGGGACTGGTTGGATGCGCTCCCTCGGCGACAGCCCGGCCGTGACCGCGTGGATGGAGCGGGAGGCGACCGGGATGGACAGAAGTGATACCCCCGGTGTCGGTCTGTTTTGACTCAGCCCCGGACAGTGACTCGTACCCTACTGCAGTAATGGGAGGGCGGCGGGGGGAAGATAGGAGCTCTTTCCTCCCTTGGGGTACTTTCTGTAGATTTGTTTTTGATAGGGCGACAGGCACACTGCAAGTTGGGGGGGCTTAGTAAGCTGACGCAGGGGTGCAGGGAGGGGGGGGGATTCGGGATGTTGGGGTGGTTGTTGGGGGTTGTTTTTTTCTTGCAAGGCGTAGCAATGGTTGTCAGTATTGTCCGATCGTGGTTTTCCGGGGGGGGGTGGAGGTCTCTTTGTGTTTGGGGATGGGGGATAGGGGCTTAAACGTAATTAGCTGGAATGTCAATGGCTTAGGGGATCGTATTAAACGGGGGATAGTCCTGCAATTCTTGAAACGGACCTCGCCAGATGTGGTCCTCCTGCAGGAGACCCACCTTATAGGGAATACATGTTATGCACTTAACAGGAAGGGTTATAAATTCATTGCTCACTCGGGGTTTTCCTCGGGCTCCAGGGGTGCGGGCATACTTGTTAGAGCTTACCTACCATTTGAGGTTGACTCCACCATCGCTGATGACAGGGGGCGCTTTGTGGCTGTGGCGGGGAGGTGGGAGGGCAGAACGTTGGTATTGGTTTCTGTTTATGTCCCTCCTGCCCTGCAGGCCTCCACGTTTGCTGATCTGGGCAAGGCCTTGTTGGAACTCCCCGAAGGGATGCTAGTGGTGGGAGGAGACTTCAATGCGGTTGGGTCTGGAATGCTAGATAGGTACCCGCCCAGGGACACCGGGGGTACTCAGAAGTGGCTTCCCGACTTTATAGATACTTTTGGTCTGGTAGACTGTTGGAGGCTACGGCACCCCACTCAGAGACAATATACCTTTCATTCCGGGGCCCACGGGAGTCTCTCTCGGATCGATTACCTGCTCACTCTGGCTGCGCATGTCAGGGTTTAGTCTAGGCGCCTGCCTGGACTACAATTCCCACAAGTCCGTGGGTTTTAACTACACTTCCCAGAAGCCCCGGGCGCCGGAAGGATATAGCGCGGCGAGACCGAAAGGGGAGTGTTCGTGATTCGGAGGACGTACTGAACTTAGCGGGAGACGCTGAGCTGGGTCCTGTGTATTTGGAGGCTGCGCGAGGCGAGGCGCGATCGGAGAGAGGAGAAGGGCTCCCGAGAGAGAATCGAGGAGCCGTTGGAGTGTTCCGAGACGTTCGGAGAGTTGGAATACGAGCGGAAGCTCGGACAGGTATCGCGGGTGTTATCTGGTGTGCCTAGAAGCTGGGAGTCGGGACGAGTAGCCCAACGTTCCTGGATTAATAGGGAATCGGCAAGGGGCGGAGTGCGGGGGTGTAGAGGAACAACCTCAGCATTACCGTCTCGAAGGTTTGGAGACAGCGCGGACGGCGGTAGTAAAACCTACGCCCTCCCGTGTTGGTTGACTTTGGAGGCAACGCGGACGGCGGTAGTTTGTTCCTACACCCTCCCGTGTTGACTGACTTTGAACTTTGGTGAAGTTCGGGGTATATGAAGCAATATACACCGAAGGTTGCGTGACACTTGTACATAGGGTGATATTTGAAGGGTTTAAACCAGGAGGTGACCCGCTTATGACAGTACATGGATGTTCCTGCAGTAAAGAGGGGGAAAGGAAGGCACCGAGAGGAACAAGGGGAGATAGAGCCGACAGGCCAGGCTAGCACAGGTGACATTCCTTTCATTAGCGAGAAATTACTGAGAGTAGGTATTGGCGCATGATTAACCTGTGTGTTTTGTTTTTCAGCTTCCCTTCCCTGCTGCCCCTTTCCTTTCCCTCCCTGGGTTTTTTCCCCTGGTTGGGGTTTTTCCCTCGCCGTATCAGTCGCACACCCTGTACGTATTTACCACCGGGGTGTGTGGCAGGTCCGGAGGTGGAGCTTATCACTGCAAATGGATCCTGCGGAATGAAAACCTGACAGAATCACGAACCCACGAATTGCATTCCGCCCGGTCCATTTCGCAGTGATAATGGCGTCCATGGAGGAAGTGCTCCATGCTTTAGTTTTAGTACAGCAGGAGTTGGCGTCGGCCCGGGCCGGGCCGAAACCAACGCCTTAAAGGACAAGGTAGAATTGTTGACCAGGAACCCTTTCAGTGCCTCTGCCGCTGCTTCTTCCATACAGGTGACGGTGCCTCCTCCCATACCCCTGGCTACCCCCGAGAGGTTTTCGGGCGATCCTCGAAAGACACAGGTTTTTCTAACCCAAATATTGCTACATTTTTCATGTAAGCCGGCTTCCTTCCCGACCAACCATTCAAGGGTGGCGTTCGCCATATCCTACTTGGCAGGGGACGCGGCCAATTGGGCCGTGCCACTGGTGAGGAACAATGATGCCATCTTATCAGACTGGGTGGCCTTTAGAACAGAGTTCGAGAAAGTCTTTGATCATAGGGCCACAACCTTTAGTGTGGACAAAGAACTCATGGAATTAAGGCAGGGAAAGGGCGAGTTGATTACCTATTTGACATCCTTTAACAGACTGGTGGCGGAGGCTGAATGGCCGGAGGAAAAAAGGATGTCTCTTTTTTATCAAGGGTTGAAAGAGGATCTGAAGGATGTGGTAGCCCAAGTAGATCCACAGCCACAAACATGTGTAGACATGGTCAATCTTGCGTTGAGACTGGATAGTCGCCTAACGGAGAGGGGTGGTGGCAGGAGAAAATGGGAGAGAGGAGCGGTTGGCTTTGATAGGTCCCCGCGCAAACCCCTGGGAGGAAACGAAGGTGGTCAGGAACCTATGGAGGTTGGGGCTCTTCGTGCTCCTTTGACGAAGGATGAGAGAGAAGTCAGGAGAACCCAGGGGCTTTGTATGTACTGTGGGAAGAAGGGGCATTATGTTCGGGAATGCCCCTCCAAGCCCAAGAGTATGGGGGTCACTCGATTCAAGAAAGTAGCGGTGTCTTCGGTAGTTGCTGACGGGGGGATGCATGAGAACTCGAGACCAGGGACGGAGGCAGAACCTGAGTGGAAACTCACCTCGCTCTCCACTCGGGGAAGCGGGGAAACCGAGTCTCATCTAGTCTTAGGCATGACGCTCGAATGCGAGAGTGAGTTCCATCCGGTGTTGGCTATGCTGGACTCAGGAGCCACCGGCAATTTTATAGATGAGGGCCTGGTGTCCCGTCTGGCGTTACCCCGCGTCCCGAGAGAGAACCCTGAGGACGTTCTAGCCGTAGACGGGCAGCCGTTGAAGTCGGGCCAGATAACTGAAAGAACATCAGAGGTCGGTCTATCCGTAGTCCTACAGGGAGTGTGTCATGCAGAAGTGTTGTCATTAAACATCATTGCGGCTCCTCAGTATGAGGTAATTTTGGGCATGCCGTGGCTATGCCTGCATAACCCTATAGTGGATTGGAAAACTAAGACAATCCGGTTTTCGCCCGAGGGTTGTCGGGAGCCCATGTGGCCTAGCCCCTCAAACCATATAGCGGTGTTGGCCACCCCGTACGTGGCGGCCACGGCCGCAGAAACCGATGTGCAACTCCCGAGAGAATACAGCAGCTATGAAGACGTGTTTAGCGAAATCAAGGCGGACACCTTGCCCCCACACCGGGAGTATGATTGCCGCATTGATTTGGTGGAGGGGGCTACCATCCCCACTTGCAGAGTGTATGCGTTGTCCGTCCCGGAAACAACTCATCTGAAGGAATACATAGACCATTACCTAAAACTGGGGTTTATCAGACCGTCTCGTTCCCCTGCAGCCTCTCCCATCTTCTTCATCGCTAAGGCCAATGGTGATTTGAGGGCGTGTGTGGACTATCGCGTCTTGAACAAAAACACCGTGCGTAACCGTTATCCTCTCCCCCTCATCTCAGTGTTGCTCGATCAGGTGAGGGAGGCAAGGATTTATACCCGGTTAGACTTGCGGGGGGCCTATCACCTGGTTCGGGTACGTGAGGGGGACGAGTGGAAGACGGCGTTCAAGACGCGGTACGGTCTGTACGAGTATAGGGTAATGCCTTTTGGGCTGTGTAACGCCCCGGCGGCTTTCCAATATTTTATTAACGACGTTCTCAAAGAGTATGTGGATCGATTTGTAGTCATGTATATCGATGACATTCTGATCTACTCGCAGGACGAAGCTAGCCATACCGAACAAGTGAAGAAAATATTGGAGAAGTTGAGAGAACATCAATTATACGTCAAGCTGAGCAAGTGTGAGTTTGGGGTTAAGGAGGTGGAGTTCCTAGGAGTGAATCTCAGCACCAAGGGATTACAAATGTCCGACCGGAAGGTTAGGGCGGTACAGGAATGGCCAGCCCCAAGAAACGTGCGGGAGGTGCAGAGTTTTTTGGGGTTTGCTAACTATTACCGCCGGTTCATCGCACATTTTTCACAGACAGCCGTCCCGATCACCAGGTTGTTGAAAAAAGGGGTGCGATTTGTGTGGACCACAGAAGCAGAAGAGGCTTTCAAGATCCTAAAGAGGGCGTTCACCACGGCCCCGGTGTTACTCCATCCGGTGCTGGAACAACCCTTTGTAGTGGAGGCAGACGCTTCGGATGAAGCGATAGGGGCAGTCTTATCGCAGAGGGACGCATGCACTGGTCGCCTCCATCCGGTGGCCTATCTGTCATGCAAGTTGAGCCCCGCTGAGCTCAATTACACCATCGCCGAAAAAGAGCTCCTGGCGATTAAACGGGCGTTTCAGGAGTGGAGACACTACCTGTGGGGGGCTCGGCATGCGGTGACAGTATACACCGACCATCGCAACCTGCAGTATATGTCTTCGGCGAGGCATTTGACACCTCGACAGATGCGCTGGATGTTGTATTTTGCCGAGTTTAATTTCGTGGTGACTTATAGACCTGGAGTAGAGAACCGAAAAGCAGACGCCTTGTCCAGGCAAGGAATACCCGCAGATCAACCAGAGGCAGTCACACAAGCGATCATACCAGCAACCAAGGTGGTATGTGTGATTAGGGCAGAGAGGTTCCTGGAGATGGTGAAGGGAACCAAGTCGGTGGGGGCCTGGGAACAATGGGCAGCCAGTAAGGCAGGACGAGTGGTGAGACAAGGATTGCCATTTCAGGGAGAGCGTTTGTATCTGCCCACCACTGACTTACGAAACAAGGCTTTTGAGTGGTGCCACGTAACGCCACTGGCAGGGCATCCAGGAGTTACCAAGACGGTGCAGCTACTTCTTAGATACTTTTGGTGGGAAACCCTGAGGGAAGACGCCAGACGGTGGGTGAAGGAGTGCGAGGAATGCGCCAGAGCTAAGGGAGAGAACACAAAGAGGAAGGGCCTGCTACGGCCCATGCCCACTCCTGCCCGCCCGTGGCAGAATATCAGCCTAGACTTCGTAACGGGGTTGCCCATGGATCAGGGATGTTCGGCCATCCTAGTGGTGGTCGACAACCTAACCAAGATGGGTCATTTCATACCGTGTATCAACCTACCCACGGCCAGCCAAACAGCCCAGCTGGTGGCCTCCCAGGTCATAAGGCTACACGGAGTACCACGTGTGATAGTGTCTGACAGGGGCCCGCAGTTCATCGCCCGTTTTTGGCGGACCTGGTGTCAGGCTCTGGGAATCGAAGCAGCTCTTTCCACGAGCTTTCACCCGCAGACTGACGGGCAGACAGAAAGGCTGAACCAGACCTTGAAAAAGTATTTGCGGTGTTATTCCAAGGAAGCGCAGGAATCATGGGTGGACCTACTCTGGACCGCCGAGTTGGCTTACAACAACGCTTGGCATAGTTCTACGGGACTGTCCCCTTTTAAAGCCAATTACGGTTATGACGCATGCTTCTTGCCTATTGTTATCCCTCCAGAAGTAGACAATCAGCCCACCGTGAGGAAACGCCTCCGTGATTTAAGGAGGGTTCATAAGACAGTGCACACTCGCTTGGCAAAGGCGAAAGAAACATACAAGCGTTGGGAGGACCAACATAGAATCCCTGGTCCTCAGTTCAAAGTAGGAGAGAAGGTGTGGCTGTCCACGAGGTATATCCGGTTTAAGATAAAAAGCATCTTTCATCCGAGATATATTGGCCCTTACCCGATAGTGCGACAAGTCAATCCTGTGTCCTACAAACTGAAGTTACCTAACACTCTAAGGATCCATCCGGTATTCCATGTTCAATTATTGAAGAAGGCGATGACGTCCCACAGGAGAACACCCCCACCGGTGATGGGCGACAAGGGGCTGGAATACGAAGTACGATCCATAAGGGACTCCAAGATGCGCAGAGGGGTACTCTGGTATTTGATTTCATGGAAAGGGTATTCGGAGGAGGAGGACTCTTGGGAACCCTGGACCAACGTGCACGCGCCAAGGGCCATCGCTTCCTTCCACCGCAGATTCCCGTCCAAACCTGGGCCTAGAAGGCGCCAGGGAGGAGGACGTACTGTCAGGGTTTAGTCTAGGCGCCTGCCTGGACTACAATTCCCACAAGTCCGTGGGTTTTAACTACACTTCCCAGAAGCCCCGGGCGCCGGAAGGATATAGCGCGGCGAGACCGAAAGGGGAGTGTTCGTGATTCGGAGGACGTACTGAACTTAGCGGGAGACGCTGAGCTGGGTCCTGTGTATTTGGAGGCTGCGCGAGGCGAGTCGCGATCGGAGAGAGGAGAAGGGCTCCCGAGAGAGAATCGAGGAGCCGTTGGAGTGTTCCGAGACGTTCGGAGAGTTGGAATACGAGCGGAAGCTCGGACAGGTATCGCGGGTGTTATCTGGTGTGCCTATAAGCTGGGAGTCGGGACGAGTAGCCCAACGTTCCTGGATTAATAGGGAATCGGCAAGGGGCGGAGTGCGGGGGTGTAGAGGAACAACCTCAGCATTACCGTCTCGAAGGTTTGGAGACAGCGCGGACGGCGGTAGTAAAACCTACGCCCTCCCGTGTTGGTTGACTTTGGAGGCAACGCGGACGGCGGTAGTTTGTTCCTACGCCCTCCCGTGTTGACTGACTTTGAACTTTGGTGAAGTTCGGGGTATATGAAGCAATATACACCGAAGGTTGCGTGACACTTGTACATAGGGTGATATTTGAAGGGTTTAAACCAGGAGGTGACCCGCTTATGACAGTACATGGATGTTCCTGCAGTAAAGAGGGGGAAAGGAAGGCACCGAGAGGAACAAGGGGAGATAGAGCCGACAGGCCAGGCTAGCACAGGTGACATTCCTTTCATTAGCGAGAAATTACTGAGAGTAGGTATTGGCGCATGATTAACCTGTGTGTTTTGTTTTTCAGCTTCCCTTCCCTGCTGCCCCTTTCCTTTCCCTCCCTGGGTTTTTTCCCCTGGTTGGGGTTTTTCCCTCGCCGTATCAGTCGCACACCCTGTACGTATTTACCACCGGGGTGTGTGGCAGGTCCGGAGGTGGAGCTTATCACTGCAAATGGATCCTGCGGAATGAAAACCTGACAGCGCACGCCTCATTGGTATCTGAGGCTAGGCACATGGCACGTGGCATTTCTGATCATTCGCCGGTGTGGGCCCGTCTGGATATTGGCCGGGTGGTGGGGGGCAGGGTGGCTCCCATTAACCCCTGGTACTTTCGTGACCCCAAGCTGCGCAGTGCGTTGCTGAAGACAGTTGATCACTATTTTCAAGATAATCAGGGTTCAGTTGAATCGGCGGTGTCTTTGTGGGAAGCTTTTAGGACTGTATTGAGAGGGGAGGCCCTCTCCTTGGTAGTGGCCGCCAAGCGGCGGAGAGACGCCGAGGTGACACAAGTAGAGGACGAGATAGCGGCTTTAGAAGTGGCTTTGGAAGAGGATGTTGCAACGGCCACACTGCATAATTTGAGCTTGAAGCAATTGGAATATAGGGATCTGGTGACGAACGCTGCCAAGACCCTCAATAGGGAGCAGCAGGGTCGATTGTACGATGTTGGTGATAAGGCCGGGAAATTGCTGGCGTGGTTGGATAAAAAAGAGCGTGTTAATCGAGTGGTGCCGGAGTTGTCGATGGATGGGGGAGAGGTTGTCACTGACCCCGACGGTATAGTTCAGTGTTTCTCGGACTATTTTCGTACGGTATGCACCTCGGTCTCGGATAGGCCGACTGAGGACTCGTGTGACCTTCTGCGTGATATCGCTCTGCCTTGCCTTTCTGCCATTGATAGGGATGACCTCGATGGCGATATAACTGTAGACGAAGTGGCGTGTGCTATCCGTGCGTTGCACTCCGGTAAGGCCTCGGGCCCAAATGGTTTGCCGATTGAGCTGTATAAGCTTCGCCCGGATAAGTTGGCTCCTCACCTGCGCGCCATGTTCGTGGAGGCGCGGGTGAATGGGTTTCTTCCGCTTGATCAACGGCTGGCGACGATTGTGGTCATACATAAAGACGGTAAGCCCCGGGACAAGTGTGGCTCCTATCGGCCGATATCACTTCTCAACGCCGAGCCGAAAATCCTTGCTAAGATCCTTGCTAACCGCCTGGTCCGGGTGCTTGGCGACTTGATCCACCCGGATCAGTCGGGTTTTATCCCGCACCGTAACACTGCACTGAATCTTAGACGTCTCCATGGAGTGATTGCTAGGATGGGCACGATGCGAGAGCCGGCTATTGTGGCGTCCCTCGATGCCACGATGGCCTTCGATATGGTGGAGTGGGCATACCTGTGGGCTGTGCTAGCCAAGTTCGGCTTTGGGCCTGGATTTGTAGGCTGGGTGAGGTTGCTCTATGAGGGGCCTCTTGCTAGCGTCGTGGTGAACGGGCGGGCGTCGACACCGTTCGAGCTCGGGAGAGGCACCCGGCAGGGTTGTCCCCTGTCGCCGTTGTTGTTCGCCCTTGCTCTTGAGCCGCTGGCGGCGTGGATAAGATGGCACCCCGATATACGTGGGATTCGTTGGTCGCCTGACCACGAAGACCGTATTTCACTTTACGCCGACGATATTCTGTTATACCTCGCCTCGCCTCAGAAATCTCTTATAGTGGTTTGTGACGTCTTGACTTCTTTCGGTAGGAACTCTGGTCTTGTCATCAATTGGGGGAAGTCATACTTGTATGTCCTGTGTGGGGATGTCCCGCCTGTCCCGCGCAACTGCTCGATCCAGATAGCCCAGCAGGGTTTTTTGTATTTGGGGATTTATATTTCCACCGACCCCATTTTACGATACGAGAAGAACTTGCTCCCTCCCTTGGCACGTCTGCGACGGGACGTGGCGGGCTGGCGGCGGTTGCCGCTTTCCCTCCTTGGCCGTGCCGCCCTGTTTAAAATGATGTCTCTTCCCCGTTTCCTCTATGCCCTGCAGAATACCCTTGACTTGGTCCCGGCCAGTTATTTCCGTGAGGTCGAAAGCCACCAGCGCGCGCTATTGTGGGAAGGGTGTCCGCGCATAGCGATTGCTAAGTTGACGCTTCCATGGTATGATGGTGGTATCGCGCTTCCAGACATTCGGCGTTATTATTGGGCCACTCAGTTGAGCGCGATTAACCATGGTGTATATGGTCCGGTGCTGAGCCCCGGCTTCGCCATGGACCGATGGTTAATACGTGGGGGTAATTACCACAGAGCGTTGTACTCGAAGTCGTCGGACTTAACCCTTACGGGGCCCACCAGGGTGGCCGTGCATGTATGGAAGGTGGCGACGGATTTACTGGGCTGGAAGGGTAAGCTTACCCTTGCCACCCCTCTGTTTGACTCTGATATTCTGGGAAAGCTTTGGCATACAAAAGGGTTTGAGAAATGGGACCTGATCGGCATATCCAGGGTTGGAGACCTTTTGGTAAAGGGTAGGATAAAGTCATTCGAGGAGCTGCAGAAGGAATATGAGCTAGGGAGCACGGAGTTCTTCCGATACGCTCAAGTGTGCCACGCCTTGCGGTCAGTCCTTGTAGAAGGGGAGAAGGTGCCTGAGTTCTCTCCGTTAGAGGACCGGATCCTGGATGGCCATATGCCAGAGAGTACGATCTCGCTCATTTATAAGAAACTAATTAATGTTCGGGCGGATCTTCTACTAGGGTTGCGCGATCAATGGACCAGGGATGGCTTCGAACTCAATGATGAGGATTGGCAGTATGCAGTTTCTTCTCCCAAAGAGGTCATGATCCCCGCGCGCCTGCGGCTGGTGCAGCTTAAAATACTCCATAGGGTCTACGTGACGGGGCCCAAGCTGGTCCATATGGGTTTCTCTGAGGAGGGCTTATGTAAGAGAGGCTGTGGTATGGTGGGCACCTTCCTACATATTATTTGGGAATGCGGTGCGATTATGGAGTTTTGGAAGCGAATCCACGATGTGATGGGGGAGGTGACGGGCATCGTCATGCAGCCTGAGGCGTGGTGTTGTCTCCTGAATGTTTGGGGTCCTACTGACCACGACGCGGCACAGACTCAATGGGTGACCCTAGGGAACATGGTAGCCAAGCTAGACATCGCTCGTCTGTGGGGCTCTACTAGGCCTCCTACATTGACAGCGTGGATGGAAAACATGGATTGGAGCATGTTTAGGGAGAAGACAGTGTATTGTGCTCGAGGGCGCCCTCGGAAATGGCACTCTGTATGGGGGCGATGGAACCAGTACAGAGGGGGCATATGCCTGCCCCCAGACCCGGACCCGCCTGAGGAGCAGCTCTCCCCTTAGCTTTCTTTCCGGCTTTGTACTTCTTGCTGCTATGTGTTTGTTTTCTTGAGTCTCTGACTTCCCCTCCTTTCCCCTGCTATCGACCTGTGTCTGTTGGACGAAATGGGGCTCGCTCTTTCAGTACTTATCGCCTTGCTTGTGTTTAGGTTTGGGTTTGTGTTTATTTAAAACTGAACCTTTAACTCTCCTGCCAGTGAAATGTGGACGCTCGCATGTGTTGTGTTTCTAAAGCTGCCGTACCTCCGGGTTGTCGGCTGAATAGCTGTGTCACTGATTTAAAAGAATAAAGGTTTTGGAAAAAAAAAAAAAAAAAAACTGAGGCATTCTATCATGGGAGGTTCTTCACTGACAAGAGTTTTTTTGGACTTTAAACTTTAAAGATGACCCCCGGATTGAAGGCTACTGGGATTTAATCACGAAACCTAGAGATCACAGGTTGTTCCACCAGTTCCGAGTAGAAACTCTTCCGCTTAGGAAATTTACTCGCAGCTGGACTTCTGGCAAGGGAGACAAGTGTCCATTTTGCCCAGAATTTGTTGAAAACATTGACCACCTTTTATACATCTGCCCTGCTTACCGTTTACCCAGAAGCGAGTGGCTTAAACCCCTATGTAGAATTATGGGTACGAACTCTGCAATGATTGCCAAAAGACTACTGAAAAGTGGTGGCGCTGCCACCATTACAATAGGGGTCGCCAAGTTTCTGAGCTGGTCCTGGGCAATCCGCGAAAGAGATAAAGGGTGATGATCGCCAGTTAAGGACACTTTTAGGATTGAACTGTTTTGAGCTAAAATTAGCATATATGTAAAGTCCTTGCGATTGATATATTTAATACTGTTTTAAAGGCTTTTTAAATTGTGTTTTCTTTTTTTTTTTTGGTTTTAAATTATGACAGCATTATAGGTGTATTCTTTGATGCGTTTTTTTTTCTTTTCTTTATTTGTACAACTACCTGTCTTTTAAGATGAACAATCGCAATAAAGACTGTTTTGTATTGAATTGAATTGAGTGGGGGTGTAGGATACCGGATTTCTCCATGGAAAAACATCCTGCCGAGAAAAAAAGTTATTGACTGCGCTTCCTTTACGTTTTTCTCATGTGAAAATATGTAGTTGTGTGTACTTGTATAATTTTGCATGTGAAAATTTATTTCAGAAATGTGTTCCAGGTGTAAGAATAAAATGGCAAAAACTGAAAAAAAAACAAAAAAAAACACATGTGCAAAGGTCTCCGTAGATCTCCGTTTATGTGGCTCGCAGCATTGCCGGTAACCCTGTGCTTGTTAGCTTGTTAGCTCAGGAGGTGGCGGGTGCTCTCCAGACGCGCACTCTGGTCAGCTAGCGTAGCGGGCGCCATGTTTCCCCGACCGTAAAAAATTAAATTTTATAAAGTATATAAAGAAATAAAATAATAATAGGAATGAGAATTAAATTTCAAATGTTAAGTTTCACTGTTGTGATTTAATGTATTATTGAGCCAAGTAGTGATTGAGTCCTTAGTGTAATAGACAGATAGGCCACGAGGGAGTGTCCCTAGTGCAACAGCCATTATGATACATAGAGTGGCCATGCGTCATTACGCGATGGCTATCTTTAAACTCGCTGTAACGAACCCTGTCGTGCTTGGTATCAAACATGTTGGAATTATACCCCAACACCGTAAACGTACCAGTCTTTTAGACCAGGACAGCAAACTATGGCTGCTGCCGACCAGAGACGCGATTCTGCCCTTCTGCTGCTGAGCCGAGCTCCAGCAGGGGAAGGCAGGATAATAGGTTTCTGTTATACCTGCTGCTCAGCCAGTGTGACTGTGGTGGCGGAATGTTGGTGTGTGAGGTGGCTGTGGAATGTTAGTGAGTGAGAGAGTCAGTTAGAGGATGGGCTGAGCAGCAGGAGGGCTGCTCCTCGTTCTAATGTCATTCTTTTGCATGCAATAGTTCTAATGACATCCTTTCGCATGCATTAGTTTAATGTCATTCTTTTTACAGTTCCAATGTAATTTGTGTAGAGAAAGGAGATGTGTTATACCTGCTGCTCAACCAGTGTGACTGTGGTGGCGGAATGTTAGTGTGTGAGCTGGTTGTGGAATGCTGGTGAGTGAGAGAGTCAGTTGGAAAATGAGTTGAGCAGCAGGAGGGCTGCTCCTGGTGGGGCTCTTCATAACATCATACTTGAATAAACCTACTTAACTAATCTACCTGGAACTAGACCTTGTTTCTTCTACAACAGTTTCCTGTCACAGGGAGGTGTGACCACCTCCCAGACAGGACTTAGTGTATTGGGCCAGGGTGGGGGCGCTTGTCAGCACCACTAGACTGCTTTGAAGGGCACATTTGGTGCCCTCCTTGCATGCTCCAGTTGAAACCAATTCAGGGAGCCATTGGCTCCTGCTCTGGCCCGAAGCTGGAAAAAGGACATGAGAGCATCCTCTCCACTGTCCAGCCCCTCCTCTGGGAGGGAACCCTGAATCGTCCCAATCCTTTCCTTAGGATACTTAAGAGCTTACCTATGGGTGGGTCCCTAGATTCGTCGTGGGATAAGATTCTGATTAGAAACCACTTCATCTTCAACTGTCTGGGCACTTTGGACTTCCCTTTGGGAACTGAGACTGCAACTGGGAAGACTTCTGCAGCTCCTGGTGTCGTCGTCTTGCCAGTCTGCTGCGCTGTCTGAGCCTGCGCTCCATACAAGTTCTTCCACAAGCCTGTGGACAGCCAGGACACCCAAAGGAATTTCCTTTGAAGTGAAGGAGTCACTTCCCTGCATCTGCAGGCACTGCAATAAAGATGACCGGTCTGCTGGCTCCAAGAAGCTCCAGCCTCAAGCCTCAAGCATCTTCTGCATCTTCTGCAGCCCAGATCTTCACCTGAACCGCATCCTTTGTACCATGGGCCTTCATCCTTTGGTGAGCTGCTCGAGGTCCTCTTGTGACTCCTGTGCCTTCGGCCCGTGGGTTCTCTTGGGGGTCTTCTTTGACTTCAATGGGTTCCCCTGCTTGCTCGGGTCTGCTCTTACCTGGTCGTGGTGAGTCACTTGGACCTTGCTGGTACCGACACTGCACCTTTTTTGACTACTATGCTGGTTGCCGTTGCCAAGGCTTGTTGGTTCCCCTGCCTGACATTGACCCCCTGGCTCTTGACATCCGACGTGGGACAGCTCGTGAACAGCTTCTGGTCTTCCACAGTGTTGCCTGGTCCGCACAGCTGCAACTTCAAGGGCATTGTCAACTGTCCTGCATCCCCGACATAAGTGGGCATTCGTCTTCCTTGCCTCCTGGTCACTCCTGAATGGCATAGACTCTGTCCTATCTGCTTGTAGGTACCTCTCATCTTGAATCCACCTTTGGGTTCCACCGGACTCTTTTGCCTTCTTCGCTAGTGACATTGTCACAGAAGTCCTCCATTGTGATCTACAGCGGTTTCCAACTTCACTTTGCACCTGGTGTAGGTATCCTGTGTCCTGGGGTATCTATGGGTAGGGTGACTCTTCAACCTTCCATCTTCCACTGTGTTTCTTCAGGGTCTGCTGGGAAGGGTCCTTCTTTTTTAAACTCCAACCACGACTTACCCATTGACTTGTATTGAGCACGCTGTTGGGATCCCACTCTGCACACTGACTCCGTGGGGTTCCTGGGTACTTACCTTGGGTGGTTCCTTGTGTCCCCGCTCTTCTACATCCTCTAGGTCCATTCCCGACTTAAGTCGTGGTTCGCATTCCACTATTTTAGTATATGGTTTGGTCTCCCCCTGGAGACCACTGTGTATTTGTGCTACTTATGTGTTCTATTATCAAAGTATTGTGTGTATTGTGGTTATATCTCTGAGTAGGAGATATTGCAATGTGTTAGTGAGTGTTTTAATAAATACATATTTTTAAACTACAATGTGTCGTTATTTTTTACTTAAACTGCACCATAAAATTAAGTACTGGTAAAACAAGAAGCTTTAGACTCCTGGACTACGCCTGGAGGCTGCTCTCCACAGCTACCACTTAGAGAGCTTAATATGTCTAAGACCACTAAAATCCCTATCATACGGTGTAACAACCGAAGTAAAAGGGCCAGTCCTTATGGGAGGTTACAAATGAAGACATGGCGATACTAAGGAGGGACTAACAAGCCTATTTACCAATCAGAAGCCAGCATTTACAAAGGATAATGACACAAGCCAATGACAAATATGCGTGGAGAGTAGGCGGGGCTTCAGTTCCATACTCAAATACAGCATGTCGGCAGAGCAGCGCATGCGCTGTCCAGCCTCAACCTAGAAAAGATGTTGCTTCCTCTAGGGCAGTGGTCTTTAAACTTTTTTGCTCGGAGTCCC
Organism: Triturus cristatus; assembly: GCF_964204655.1. Taxonomy (NCBI): domain Eukaryota; kingdom Metazoa; phylum Chordata; class Amphibia; order Caudata; family Salamandridae; genus Triturus; species Triturus cristatus. The sequence continues at coordinate 286,019,001 of NC_140594.1, read as the reverse complement.
CCTTAAGCAAAATGTTTTGAAGTGGGCCCCCCTCCTAAAACTAAATGGCAAGACTTGGGTAAGTAGAAGGGGCGGGGCTTAGTAGATCATTTTTAGGGATGCTTTTTTGTAGATCATAATCAACAATAAATGGAAAAGAGCAAATACATCAAACAAAATCAGAAATTGATCAAAAACACTACTTCCTTTAATTTGGGTGAATGGAGCCCCTCTCCTTCTTCCCAAGTGCAGCTGCACCTGCTGCACTAATGACAGCTGTGTCACTGAGTAGCTTTCTCCTCTGCCTCGTTCGCCCCTCCCACACCAGGTCTGGCCATCACTCCAATCTCGAAACTTGAAATGAGCTCCCAAGTTGCCTACTCTATTGTAAAGAAAGAGCCATAACTGTGATGCAGTGGCCCCCTCCAACTCCTTGACCCCAGTACCACTGCACCTGCTTCAATAATGAGAACTACCGCCCTGTGAAGCGGGCAGTTTCCTCTGCCACTTGTTAAAAAATAGGCCTCCATCTTGCCCCATCCCCACTGTACAATTTCTCTGAGGCCTAAGCTAAGGTGCGCCCTCTGATTCAATTGTGCCCTGTGTCCGAGGCCCATAGCAACACTGACACAGGATGGGTGTACTGGACCTTAGTTAGTGCAAGTAAGAAAGAATAGTAAAACAATCATAATTGGAGTTTAGTTGGGACTTCACACCCTTGGACCAAGTTCCACTACACGTGCAGCACCATTGACATGTATTTTACAGTTCACTCCACTATGTCATCGCTCCTATGCCTGAGGCTCAAAACAGGCGGTCTGCCACTTTTGTGTTGAAAAACAGGGGATAGCCTCAAATCTCGGGCCCCCTGTTGCTCAGAAACTGTTCCCAGCAAGAGTTACCTGGCCCCCAATTCCAGCAAGGAACATGGCTCCCACCCACTTTTTGCTCGTAACACAACCATAATTGGGGTGTAGTGCACCTTCACGTTACTACACCAGCGAAACTGAAATTGCTGCACTCATGGTAATGATGGTCAATTTAAAAAAAATGAGCCACTTTCCTCAGGACATCTCTCAAAGGAAGCAGTCTCTGTCCATTTGTAAATGAAGCAAGCATTTGCAATGCAATAGGTCTCGCATTTACGCGAGTTTGAGCTATTGACATTGCAAATAACAATGCCTTTTATTTTTGTTTTCATTTTTAAAACATAAATAAAAGGCATTGTCATTTACAATGTCAATAGCTTAAACGTGCGTGAATGCGAGACTTATTGCATTGCAAATGCTTGTTTAAGTGTAGGCAGTGGTCCGTGTGACCACTGCCTGCTCTTAAAAAATATTTTCGTATACATTCACAAAGGGGAAGGGGTCCCCAGGGGACCCCTTCCCATTTGCCTATGGCTTACCACCTACTTCAAGAAGGTGGTAAACTGCGAGTATTTTGTGGCTGCAATTGCGGCCGCAAAAGAATATTACATTGAAGTGCAAGTCGCTATTAGAAAGGGACGGCCCTTGGCATGCCCCTTCCTAATAGTGAGTCGCAAACCCTATTTTGCAAGTCGGTGATAGGTTACCGACTCTCAAAATAGGGTTTGTCCATGGGGCAGACCTATTATGCGGTCGCAAAAGGGCCGATTTCCGGTTTGCGACCGCAAAAAAAGGTCCTACATCTGGCCCCTAGTCCCTAACCCACCTCCTGTGAGTGAGCCTTGTCTGCTCACCCACAGTTGCCAAAGGAGAGTCAAGGTAACCACGAAAGCTTTTGGTAGCCATTTCAGGCCACAATTATCATGTGTCTGTGAGAGCGACAAGAAGCGGCTGCAAATGGCTTGTACAAGACGCATTAATGCTTCAAACACTCCTAACCCTCCGTGGGTCCTAAAACAGCATGACACAGGGGCTCTCACACTTTCAGAAGGGTTAATGCACAGTCTCACTGGCTGAATGCAAGAGCAAACACAAACACCTACTGTCTGACACAGACTACTGCCCGCGGGCACTGACACACAACCATCCTGTATACTGACACATGCACACAAACACATCTGTATACAAGCACAGACACACACACAAACACATCTGTATATGGACACACAGACACGCACACAAACACATCTGTATCCATACACATGCACACAAACACATCTGTATACAGACACAGACACGCTCACACGGATTGACAGACACGCACACTTGCGTACATCAACACATTCACTCTGACATTTAAGCACATCTGCACCACTTCCAAACCAGCATCCACGGGCAATCATATCTAGAGTAGACACGTACAATCTGACAGACACGCGCCGAAAAACACACGTAGAAACAAAGCACTCCTCGACGCTGAAGCCTAGACAAAAACACGTGTGCACAGTCACGGAGAATCACAGTGTCTGAAAGACACACACACTCATCTGCACTCAGACACACACACATCTGTTTGGACAAAGACACTCACACAACTCCACGCACTGACACACTACACAGTGCTCAGAGGGTACACAGAAACACACATTGACAGACACGCCCTGGCGCAGACAGGCATCTGCTGCATATCACACTTCTATTCACACACACGCTCACAGTCGGCGCTACAGACACGTGTGCTCACACTCAGGCTGCGCTGTGTCTGGTCTCAGTCAGCATCTATGCTAGAGGGGGCTGCTCTCTGGCAGCTGCAGCCAGTGAGCCCAGAACTGCACGCACTGCACAGAGGCTCCCGCGAAGGAGGTGCGTGCACGTCTCTGGGGAGCCCTCCAGCCCTGGGCACCCATGGGTGCCCTGCCAGCTCTGCTGCTGTGACTCCTCCTGAGCGCCCCCATGTGCCCCGCAGCCAAGAGAAGGGACTTCGGGGCACAGGCAGATGAGTGCTGCTGCGCCTAGAATCCTCGGAGATTCCGCGACATATGCAATGTAAAAGAACCTGGCAGCGGAAGTCCGCGTGCGAGGCAGTGCACCCAAATCAGTGTGCCATGGAATGTGTGGGGTATTGTGTGTGCAGGAAAACTGCCCGCCATCTCAGAGTGTAGGAAACTGCACAGTAATGGGTGTTTGTTAATACCACGGCAGTGTATGAGGAAGTGTCAGGAGTGTAAGGGGACTGTAATAAACTACATTAAGTGTGTCTTACTATGAGGGATGTTAATCAGTGCGTGGGGTGTCCCTGCAAACAGAAGCAGTACATTTATAAGAAACTGTAGAACAATGGGGAGAGGAGTTGGCCTAACGGCTAGGGCGGTCGGCAATGACGCTGAACATCCTGTGATTCTGGGCAAATCACTTAATCTCCCTAACAAACAAGCTGTCGCCATTGCCTGAATGGAAAAAAGTGCTCACAAACTAAATGAAGGAGACCGTGTAAAGCCGCAAGTAAAAGCTCCAGTCCTGATGGGCGGCCACAAAAGGAGACAGGGCGGTAACAAGGAGGAACTAAGAAGCCTCATTATCAATCGGAAGCCAATGTTTACCATGGACGATGACGCCAGCCAATGAAAAATAGAGGCGGGGCTTCCACTCCACTTCTAAAACATACCCTAATACAATATGGCTCGCAAAGCGTGCAGCGCATGTGCTGCAACGCTTGGCAAGACCTAAAAAATAGTCCCCACAGCATCCCATTCATTGGGCCATCACTTACCTGAAAGGAATGTGAATGTGTGCAATTGGTTACTCAACAAATGTAAAGGCTGGGTGGGTGGAAATATAGGGTTTAATTTTTGGAGTCACTTGAAGATTCATGGTGACAGTGTTATCATTTTTGACAGGTAATATAGACGGTGCAGGGTTTTGTAAAGTGTCTTTTATATTGTCTTATGAAAACATTTGCACCAGGAACTGTGTGACTGCCTATTCCTAATAAGTACTTTTTGAAAGTGCCTGTTTTTATCTTAAACATGAAATCATTTTGTGGCAGTCTATCATACTGTGTGTAATAATCTTAAAATTATTACAAACATATCTCTGATTCTTTTTGTTACAGGCTGGAACCCCATAGCACTATAAATACACAAGTCATTATTTCCATTGCGCCAACCAGGATTCAAATCTGTGGCTCTCAGGTCTAACAAACAAACATGGGCAGTGATTACGGTAACCAATTGAGTGTACTTCCCACTCATTAGTTCAATTTTCATTTCGTTTTCATTTACAATGCATGCAGTGCCTCTGCATGAGAGTGCAAAAAGAACAATTGATGGACAGAATGCAGAACAATGTCATACATTCATCCCAGTACAGAGATCTGGGCCTAAATCAGTCATTTTTTTGCTCACCATGCCATTCCAGTTTGGACCCAGCCATATGCAAATCAGTCTTGACCCTGTGCCCAATTGGAACAATCCAGCCCGAACTGCCAGGCTAGGTCCTCCTTCGACTGGAAACAAGCATCCTAGGAAGTGTGTCGGTCTTTCAGCCCTCATCAGCCAGGATAGCCTGACTCCAGTGGCATGGAGAGCACAGGACCCACGTCTGGGCATACCCGTCCCACTCGGGATGACAAATGCAACAAGCATTGGCATAGCCAATATGTCTCGCTTTTGGGACCTTCTAAGTATTTAGTTATGCAGCACAATATCCTTGGTGCAACCACATCAACTGTTGCGTGGCTAAACACTTATAAGGTCCCAAAGGCGAGACCTATTGGATATGCCAATGCTTGGTGTGGTTGTGTGTGGTTGTGTGGTTGTGTGTGTGTGTGGTTGTGTGTGTGTGGTTGTGTGTGTGTGGTTGTGTGTGTGGGTGTGGTTGTGGGTATGTGTGTGGATGTGTGGTTGGGTGTGGTTGTGTGTGTGGTTGTGTGTGTGTGGTTGTGTGTGTGGTTATGTGTGTGTGGTTGTGTGTGTGTGGTTGTGATTGTGTGTGTGTTGTGTGGTTGTGTGTGTGGTTGTGTTTGGTTGTGTGTGTGTGGTTGTGTATGGTTGTGTGTGTGTGGTTGTGTGTGTGGTTGTGTGTGTGGTTGTGTGTGTGTGTGTGGTTGTGTGTGTGTGTGTGGTTGTGTGTGTGGTTGAGGTTGTGTGTGTGGTTGTGTGTGGTTGTGTGTGTGGTTGTGGTTGTGTGTGGTTGTGTGTGTGTGGTTGTGGGTGTGGGTGTGGTTGTGGGTGTGTGGGTGGTTGTGTGTGGTTGTGTGTGTGGTTCTGTGTGTGGTTGTGGGTGCGGGTGCGGGTGCGGTTGTGGGTGTGTGTGTGGATGTGTGGTTGTGTGTGGTTGTGTGTGTGTGGTTGTGTGTTGTTATGTGTGTGTGTGGTTGTGTGTGTGTGGTTGTGTGTGTGGTGTGTGTGGTTGTGTGGTTGTGTGTGTGGTTGTGTGTGTGGTTGTGTGTGTGTGTGGTTGTGTGTGGTTGTGTATGTGTGGTTATGTGTGTGGTTGTGTGTGTGGTTGTATGTGTGGTTGTGTGTGTGGTTGTGTGTGTGTGGTTGTATGTGTGGTTGTGTGTATGGTTGTGGTTGTGTGTGTGGTTGTGTGTGGTTGTGGTTGTGTGTGTGGGTGTGGTTGTGTGTGGGTGCGGTTGTGGGTATGGGTGTGGTTGTGTGTGTGGATGTGTGGTTGTGTGTGGTTGTGTGTGTGGTTGTGTGTGGTTGTGTGTGTGGTTGTGTGTGTGTGGTTGTGTGTGTGGTTGTGTGTGTGTGGATGTGTGTGTGGTTGTGGGTGGTCGTGAGTGTGGTTGTGTGTGGATGTGTGTGTTGTGTGTGTGTGTGTGATTGTTTCTGTGGTTGTGTGTGTGCTTATGTGTGTGGTTGTGTGTTTGGTTGTGGTTGTGTGTGTGGTTGTGGTTGTGTGAGGGTACGGTTGTGGGTCCAGGTGTGGTTGTGGGTGTGTTTTATTTTTTGCAAAAAGACGGTGCACCAAGAAAAAGTCTTTTCAAATGATCCAATTTTTGTTCTTTTATTCTTTGTCAACTTTTTAGAGATTCAGACTCAGCCAACGCGTTTCGTTCTTATGAACTTCGTCAGGGCTGAAAATGAGTATAAATACAAACATATAAATAAAACACTATATATACATCACAAAACACAACATACCACAATACTCATTATACATAACAAAAATATGATACTATACATTTATATACAAATAAGAAAAAACAAATGACACAAACTACACATGTAAATATACCACAAACAATGTTCAGAGTTCTAAGACATTAGCCAGTTAAGTATAAGAGAAAAGAGTTAAGCAATTAGAGCCACTACTTAAATGTCTGACCTAAAATTGTATACGGCCTAACACATAACATGGAACATTTAGTATAGAGGTAATATGACAGGAATCCCTACATGAACTAATTGAATTCAAGACTTTAGCGATTTTGGATCAATGGCCCCATATGTCAAGGGGCCTAACGAATTATAAAGGTGAAGTATCTATCAAGAATGCTTCAAAATGAATATTGGAGATTATTAAGAATACCGCCCACATTCAAAAAAATATTTTTTTGCCAATTCTTACCATAGATAATAGCTTGAAGGCAACCTCCAGAACTTTCAATAGGTAGTCAACTTCCAATCGACGTTGATCGAAGTTGTTCAAAAAAATTGTGTGGCCCAGTAAAAATGGATTACGAAATTATCATGACCAATTCTGTACCCGAAGGGTTAAGGAAAAAGAAAAAGAAAATACGGAAAACGAGGAATTCCAAGAGGAAAGCAAGAGTAATCTTACCTCTTAAATAGTCAAGTGGTGCATATACAATTAAGTCCTATGTATATCACCAAGTAAATCGATTGTAAATAGGACTCCCAAGTAGATCCAAAGAAAACGAAATCAATAGTAAGTCAACATTATAGTTGCATATTTAGTGCCAATGTGTGGGCTCTATTTTCTAAAGGAAGAAATGGAGAATGCCATGAGCACATACTTCTAATCCCACACCACAACAACATTCTCCAACCCAATTCACAACTGGGTCCGCAGAGTTAACCACGCATCCATAATCCATTGCTACAAATTCAGGGGGGTCATGAGGGCCACTATCTATCACAGCGAGTACCAACTGCTATATGAATTTCCGCAGTACATAACAAATATACCCTCTTGTGAGGCGGTGTTCTTTTTAAGACCATTAACCTGTTTTTACTTGCAGTAAGAAACGATAATATGTAAAATGCTTAATGTGCTTAATATGTGAAGCATTCACTTCCGGATGATACTTTTGCAGAGATCCATCTATTAAACAGTGCTAAAGTGGAAAGCATCAGAAATCACTGGCACAGATTCAACATAGTAAGATTGCTATATTGCTATGTTAAGAATACGCGCCAAATATAGTCATGGAATATTGTACTTAAAGCGTCACCCAAATTCCCGCCATAAAGACCAAATAAGAATACAAAATAAATCTTTATATTTCTTGACATATCGAGAGAAATATCTTGGATAAACTGCACAGAATACCTCTACGAACCGCTCAATGTAATAGGGCTACGTAAAGGTTCCATCTCATAATAAAAGCGTAACGAAAAACACCGGCATCCCAGTCTTACCGTATGAGAGAGTACTTCCTCAGATTCGCGGCGAAACCGTATGTCATCGGTCAAACTTCTTAAATAGGACCACCCCTCGTGTCACGTGTTAGGAATACGCTGTTATGATTGCCAGGAGGTTCCGCAGGAGCATCAGGAATCTGAAGAGAATACCTCAGCCTTCCCCTGTGGCCTTCCGACTCTATCAGACTCTAGAGTAACGGATGGCTCACCAGGGGAAAACAGGGAAACAAAACAAGGAAAGGCGGGGATGCTTCAAATGAAAATGAGGGCTCCACGTCTGGGATCGGAGAGGCTGGCTGCAGCTGTAGGAAGGAAGGGTTAAATCAGCCTATGTAGTCGTGTAACTTCACTAATACTCCCAATGAAAACCCCTTGTCACACATACCATCATGAGGCTAGTTCAATACGAGGAGTGGAAACCAAGGATAGTGACAATGTAAAAGTTCCTGCACAACAAAGGAATACGTAATTAGAAAGGGATTAACAATCTACTAATAAACCATACATTTATAAGGTGAACCACTTACCCCCACTATGATACGGTAGAATAGAGAGCGTATTGGGTTAACAATCTGCTTCGGGCGTTGGTTCTGTACCTAAGCGTGGAGTAATTGCACCGTAAATAACCCCTTTAGTCACCCCCTATACTAGTACACAGTAGATATTTTCATATATATATACAGGGGTAGCGCAAAGCGCTGTTACCGTGATTCTGACGTGGAGCGCCTATAATGCCAAGTGGTTCACGCAAGTATACCAAGGTTCTTTCCAGACACTATAAGTCCGGCGGAACACCCCAAATGCCAGGCAAGGAGCACTCAGGGGGAACCCCGCACACAGCAAGGACGGGGCAGGAAAAAGAATATAAGGTAGAGGAGAAAAAGCGTGCTTAGGAAATAATAAAGACACAAGCAGAGAAGAGGAAGGGAAGCGAGGCAAAAATTCAACTGCCTCTTTTCTCCAGAGCGTAAGGACAGAGCTCCGTCCTGCTAGATGTGCGTGCCGGAGTCCCAGGTGGAACACCCGGTGTCAGGAGCCTTCGCCGAAGCCCCGAGCTCTGCGTAGATAAACTCTCCCGTTGGAGCGGGGAGAGTCAAGGAATGTATCCACCACCAGAGATGGACAAAAGGACTCGTAGGAGGGTACACCAGCGTTGAGAAGCACTGGCGAAACAAGCTCTTCTTCCGAAGCAGAGAACGCTTCAGAGTTCACCGGAAGGAGAATAACCGGAAGTCAGGCAAACAATGGAACAGACGGAAACGGGGGCCAAGAGCTAGAAAGCTAAGCGCGTTCGTGAGCGTTTACGCTCCCTTTATACTCGTACTGGCTACGGGGCATGACATACGCGTAGAGACATGTAGAACGGAGTTGCGGTGTGTAGTCAAAGGTCCCGGATGTTTGGGCGCCATATTGAAGTAGTATATGGACTTTGCAATTGAATGGGAGATTCTGACTCCCGATTGTGCCGATCGATTGGAACAATAAAGCTTAAGTTAAAAGTTAATTTTACGGAAAAATTATTATAAATTAAGTGTAACGAAGACTATAAATCATGTGTCATAATAAGTATGTGACACTTAGAAACGGAATCACCATACCTAATCAGAATTCATAAGTATTAAAGCGCCATATTGGAGTAGTATATGAACCTTAAAGTTGTATAGAGTATTCTGACTCTGAATTAAACTGATCAATTTAAAATACGACAATTAGGGTTTAAAAGCTAATGTTAGCACAATCATTCCTTTAAATTGAATGGGAGACAACAACTCGAAAGAGGGAGAAGAAACAGACAAAATAGAAAAAATGTATAAGAAGTTTTTTTGACAAGAACACGGAACAATTGTTTGTGTTATTATGCCATTATGTAAACTTAATTAGATACACCAAGTGCAAACTCTATTCAAGACACTATATAATCTTTGATTTGGCATAGTGTCTGACAGTTGTCAAGAATTCCTGTCATGCGAGGGGAGGAAAACGGTAACCAGCGAAAACGGACTACATCTCCCAGGATGCTTAGCGGTTGAGAGGTTATGTAAACAGGAGAGCTGTTACATAACTCAAGGAAAACACGCCCTTATGTAAACAGGAGAGCTGTTACATAACTCAAGGAAAACACGCCCTTATGTAAACAGGAGAGCTGTTACATAACTCAAGGAAAAACACGCCCTTATGTAAACAGGAGAGCTGTTACATAACTCAAGGAAAACACGCCCTTATGTAAACAGGAGAGCTGTTACATAACTCAAGGAAAACACGCCCTATAAAGGGAGGAACCGGGAGGTACAACGCTGTCGGATAGTGTGTTTACACCGACGTACCTGCTTAGTGAAGAGCAGTGTTCCGGAGTGGTGCTCCAGTAAGGCAAGAACGGAGGTAGGTCGAGTCGTTACTCCCTGGGCCGTGTCTTGCCCCATCGTCACCTGTGAAGGACCCGGAAGCTCTACCGGATAACCATTGAGCTTCGCTTTTTGACTCGGCTGAGTCAAAGCGCAGTGGCGCTTTTGCTGGTTGGAGTCGTAACTCCCAGCCCGACCAGAGATACAGGGACTGCCAGCTGTAACGCACACCAGGAGGTGTTTGCCGCGTTACAGACTCGGAAGTCCACGGGATCGATCGAGCGGCTGCTCTCGGTTCAGTCTTCTTTGCTTGTGATTGGGGTATCGGTGACGCATCACCAGGAGGTGACTCCGCGTCCCGGTGCAGTCTGAGGAAGAGGTTGAGCGGCTGCTCCCTTCAGGTAGAGACCCCGGCTGGGTGTTTCCCTGACTCCTCGATTCTCCCCAACACTCTTCGTGCCCCTCACAGCCTACCGATTGGCATTGTCGGCCATTTCATTTCTGCCCTCTGTTGGCATACGCCGGGATCGGCGTATATGCAGAGGACGGTTAGGACCATCCGTGCTGTGGGCTGGTAACGTACTTAGCCTGGAGGATTCCAGTGACTATAACCTTTGTTTATTCCTTGTATTATTTTTGCCTTCATTAAAATAACTCAACCTTCACAAGTGGTTGCGTTCTCATTATCGTGTCTGTTAAACGATCCTGAGACGTTCAGGGCGTTACAAAATATCCGACCTTAATAACACTAACTGTCTCCCGGTCGATAACAGACATGGCAACACTTGATGATGTGCTGGCTGCTTTAGCGACCGTGCAAATTGAATTGGCTGCCTCCAGGCAAGAAACAGCCGATGTAAAAGCCAGACTGGATGCTATCCAATTGGACCCGCTCACGCCCAGCACCTCCCTCACGAACCAGACCCCTGCGGTAGTAGTGGAAATGCCGGTAGCCGTCCCCTTGGCAACACCAGAGAGGTACAGTGGGGATCCTAACACTGTGCAGGTATTCCTCACACAAGTGGCGCTACATTTATCGTGCAAACCAAGGGCGTTCCCCACGAGTCAGGCTCGTGTGGCTTTCCTTATATCCTATTTGGCTGGAAACGCGGCACAATGGGCCGTACCTCTGGTGAGCAGGGACGACCCCATCTTATGTGATTGGGGTGCTTTTCGCGAGGAATTCCTGAAGGTCTTCGACAGAAGGGCTGACTCGTACACAGCGGACCGTGAAATGCTTGAGTTGAGACAGGGATCCAACGACCTGGTGCAGTATCTCAACGCGTTCCGAAGGCTGGTTGCGGAAACCAAGTGGCCTGTTGCTAAACAGACGGCGCTCTTCCATCACGGGCTGTGCGATGAGCTCAAGGACGCCGTGGCTCATATTGACCCACAACCCAAGACATGTGAGGGCCTTATCGACCTGGTATTACGGCTGGAACATAGGCTAAGTGAAAGAAAGGGGGATCATGGGAGAAAAGGAAAATCCCTTCCATCCTATGTGACAGTGGGAAGTCCTGAAACTGCCACCGCATCCAAGGGAGAACCCATGGACATCGGCGCAATACGAGCGAGCCTCACAGCCACGGAGAAAGAGTCACGCCGTAAACAAGGATTGTGCCTATATTGTGGCAAAAAAGGCCACTACGTACGTGAATGCCCTGCCAAACCGAAGACGTCACGTTATCGGGCCAACCGGTCGGTAACAGCCGTGGTGGACGTACCGGCGGAAAACTAGAGGACTCCCAGACCAAAGAAGGGGCATCTCGGAGTCACTCATCCATCCCTTCACTTTCCAACTCGGTCACTAAGGGACAACGACACCTGTTTCTCACGGTGCACGTGGGAGTGCATGACCAGTGGATACCCGTTGTGGCCATGGTGGATTCAGGGACCACTGGCATGTTTATGGACCACAACGAGGCATGCAGGCTAGGGCTAGTGCTTCTTCCCAAAGCTGTACCCGAAGACGTCTATGCTGTAGACGGAAGGCGATTGGTGACGGGGCCCATCGGGCAGCACACGGGGGTCCTTCCGATGAGATGTGGGAGGAACCATTTGGAACAAATCGATTTTAACATCATCCGAGCGCCCCAATATGGCGTCATATTGGGATTGCCGTGGCTACAGAAACACAACCCCTCTGTGGATTGGCCAACACATCGCATCGAACTGACGTCACCGTATTGCATCCTGCATTGTGGAATAAGAACGGAATCCCTTGACGCAGATGAGAGCGGGAGTCAGACGGTGGCTACAGCGGCAGAAAAAGATGTGGCTCTCCCCCAGGCTTATCACAGTTTTGAGGATGTATTTGATGAGGTGAAGGCGGAAGTGCTACCACCACATAGACAGTTTGACTGCCAGATCGACCTGGTGCCAGGGGCCAGCGTTCCCAGCGGCAGGCTGTATGCCCTGACGGAGCCTGAAAACGTGCATCTCCGGGGGTACCTGGATAAACTCCTCAAGCTAGGATTCATCCGCCCGTCCAAGTCTCCGGCCGCCTCGCCACTCTTCTTCATCCCGAAGGCTAATGGGGAGCTGAGAGCCTGTGTGGACTTTAGGGCATTGAATGCGATAACCGTAAAGAATCGGTACCCCTTGCCTCTCATCAGTGTACTTCTGGAACAGGTCAAGAAAGCTCGTATCTACACCAAGTTGGATTTGAAAGGGGCATACCATCTGGTGCGCATGAGGGACGGAGACGAGTGGAAGACCGCCTTTAAGACCAGGTTCGGCCTTTTTGAGTACCTCGTCATGCCGTTCGGTCTGTGCAACGCCCCGGCAGCCTTTCAGTACTTTTTGAATGAGGTATTCAGAGAGGAGTTGGATATCTACGTGGTCGTATATATCGACGACATCCTCATCTATTCGTCCAGTGTGGAGGAGCACGTACACCACGTCAAAGCTGTGCTCCAAAAGCTGAGGGAAAACATGCTGTTTTGTAAACTCAGCAAGTGTGACTTCCACGTCACGTCCGTGGAATTCCTCGGAGTGATGCTGAGTCCAGAGGGACAGGAGATGGCAGAACGAAAGATCAAGGCGGTGAAAGAATGGCCGGTGCCCCAAAGCGTGAAGGACGTCCAAAGTTTCATTGGCTTCCCCAACTTTTACAGGCGGTTTATAGATGGATTTTCAGGATTGGTGGCCCCAATCACACAGCTACTGAGGAAGTCCAAGGAGTTTGTCTGGTCCCCTGAAGCGAACACAGCCTTTGAGGCCCTGAAAAGCGCTTTTGGTAAGGCGCCGGGTTTGGCTCACCCCGATCCGGATCTCCCCTACGTGGTGGAAGCGGACGCATCGGATGTGGCGCTGGGGGCTATCTTGTCCCAACGCAACCACGACACAGGGGTGCTTCATCCCGTTGCGTACATGTCCCGCAAACTCAACGACGCCGAACGCAACTACCATATTGCGGAGAAGGAGCTTCTCGCAATCAAGGACGCCTTCACCGAATGGAGGCATTGGTTGATGGGGGCAAGACATGTGGTATCGGTGTACACGGACCATCGGAACCTACAGTTCATGACGGCCACACGACACCTTTCTCCCAGACAGCTGCGGTGGATGATCTTCTTTGCGGGGTTCAACTTCCGCATCACATATCGGCCGGGGACGGAGAACCGGAAGGCGGACGCCCTGTCCCGTCAATCTACAGTTAAGGAACCATTGCCTGCGACCGAGCATTCCATCATTTCCCCGAGGATGGTATTGGGGGTTATCCAACCGGATACTTTCCTGAGGGGAATAAAGAGAGGGATCAGGTCATTCGCATGGCGGAGGTGGCTCTTCAGTCACAGAGAATGGCAGCTGAAGGACGGGATACCCCTGAAGGGCAGGTGCCTATTGATACCCACGCCTAGGCTAAGGAAACAAGCATTCATCTGGTGCCATGACTCTCCTTGCGCAGGTCATTTGGGCTTTGAAAAAACGGTGGCTAGCATGGGACGGCAATTCTGGTGGCCAACCATGAGAGTGGATGTCAGGAGGTGGGGACAGGAGTGTCCTACGTGTGCTACCATGAAGGCCGACCATGGCCGAACCCAAGGGCTCTTACATCCACTTCCGACCCCGGATAGACCATGGGATAGCATATCACTGGACTTCGTGGTGGGCCTACCGGTAGACCAGGGGATGACGGCAATACTGGTGGTGGTGGATTACTTGACAAAAATGGGGCACTTCATCCCCTGCAAGAGAGTCCCTACGGCCGGGGAATTGGCGTCACTACTCCTAAAGAATGTGGTACGACTGCATGGATTACCTGGGGTGATCGTGTCGGACCGGGGGTCGCAGTTTACTGCGCAATTCTGGAAGACTTGGTGCACTGCGCTGCATGTTAAGACCGCCCTGTCCACCAGCTACCACCCTCAAACGGACGGCCAAACCGAGCGCCTGAACCAAACGCTCAAACAGTATCTGCGATGTTTTGTGGACCAGGGCAGGGAAGAATGGGTCGACTTGCTATGGGTTGCAGAGATAGCCTATAACAACGCCACTCACAGCTCCACACAGTCATCTCCGTTCTATAGCAACTATGGCCAACATCCCAGGTTCTTGCCATTTCTACATCCGTTCAGAGAGGACAGGATTCCCGCCACAGCGGACAGGGTGGCACACATAAAAGACACGTTGATGCGCTCAAGGGCTGTCCTAATAGAGGCCAAGAGAAGATACAAGGCTGCGGCAGACAGGAAGAGAAGGCCCGGGCCACTGTACCGCACTGGAGACTACGTCTGGATATCCACAAGAAACATGAGGTTTCGAAAGAACAGTGTGTTCCATCCCAAGTACATGGGCCCCTATCGAATTACCAAGTGTATGGGTCCCGTGAACGTGAAGGTGTGCTTGCCCCAGTCATTGCGGATACACCCTGTCTTTCATGTATCATTGCTCAAACCAGCACCCTCCAAGCCGTCTGGGACACCTAGGCCGGTATGCGTGGAGTCGGAGGTGGAGTATGAAGTGTCGGGCATACGGGCGTCCAAATGGCGCAGGGGGAAGCTGTGGTACCTGGTTGTGTGGAAAGGCTATGGCCCGGAGGAGCAGTCATGGGAACCGGCTGAAGGGGTTCATGCTCCGCGCTTGGTCTCCTTGTTCCATCGGCGTTTTCCTGCCAGCGCTGGACCCGTGGGGAGCCGCTGAGAGGGAGGATGTACTGTCAAGAATTCCTGTCATGCGAGGGGAGGAAAACGGTAACCAGCGAAAACGGACTACATCTCCCAGGATGCTTAGCGGTTGAGAGGTTATGTAAACAGGAGAGCTGTTACATAACTCAAGGAAAACACGCCCTTATGTAAACAGGAGAGCTGTTACATAACTCAAGGAAAACACGCCCTTATGTAAACAGGAGAGCTGTTACATAACTCAAGGAAAAACACGCCCTTATGTAAACAGGAGAGCTGTTACATAACTCAAGGAAAACACGCCCTTATGTAAACAGGAGAGCTGTTACATAACTCAAGGAAAACACGCCCTATAAAGGGAGGAACCGGGAGGTACAACGCTGTCGGATATTGTGTTTACACCGACGTACCTGCTTAGTGAAGAGCAGTGTTCCGGAGTGGTGCTCCAGTAAGGCAAGAACGGAGGTAGGTCGAGTCGTTACTCCCTGGGCCGTGTCTTGCCCCATCGTCACCTGTGAAGGACCCGGAAGCTCTACCGGATAACCATTGAGCTTCGCTTCTTGACTCGGCTGAGTCAAAGCGCAGTGGCGCTTTTGCTGGTTGGAGTCGTAACTCCCAGCCCGACCAGAGATACAGGGACTGCCAGCTGTAACGCACACCAGGAGGTGTTTGCCGCGTTACAGACTCGGAAGTCCACGGGATCGATCGAGCGGCTGCTCTCGGTTCAGTCTTCTTTGCTTGTGATTGGGGTATCGGTGACGCATCACCAGGAGGTGACTCCGCATCCCGGTGCAGTCTGAGGAAGAGGTTGAGCGGCTGCTCCCTTCAGGTAGAGACCCCGGCTGGGTGTTTCCCTGACTCCTCGATTCTCCCCAACACTCTTCGTGCCCCTCACAGCCTACCGATTGGCATTGTCGGCCATTTCATTTCTGCCCTCTGTTGGCATACGCCGGGATCGGCGTATATGCAGAGGACGGTTAGGACCATCCGTGCTGTGGGCTGGTAACGTACTTAGCCTGGAGGATTCCAGTGACTATAACCTTTGTTTATTCCTTGTATTATTTTTGCCTTCATTAAAATAACTAAACCTTCACAAGTGGTTGCGTTCTCATTATCGTGTCTGTTAAACGATCCTGAGACGTTCAGGGCGTTACAACAGTATATGTTTGTGGGTGTGTGTGTGTAGATGTGTGGTTGTGTGTGTGTGGTTGTGTGTGTGGTTGTGTGGATGTGTGTGTGTGTGGTTGTGTGGTTGCGTGTGTGGTTGTGTGTGTTTGTGTGTGTGGTTGTCTGTGTGGTTGTATGTGTGGTTGTGTGTGGTTGTGTGTGTGGTTGTGTGTGTGTGGTTGTGTGTGATTGTGAGTGTGGTGTGTGTGGTTGTGTGTGTGTGTGGTTGTGTGTGTGTGGTTGTATGTGTGGTTGTATGTGTGGTTGTGTGTGTGGTTGTGTGAGTGTGTGGTTGTGTGTGTGGTTGTGTGTGTGAGTGTGTGGTTGTGTGTGTGTGTGCTTGTGTGTGGTTGTGTGTGTGTGTGGTTGTGTGTGTGGTTGTATGTGTGGTTGTGTGTGTCGTTGTGGTTGCGTGTGTGGTTGTGTGTGGTTGTGTGTATGGTTGTGTGTGTGGTTGTGTGTGGTTGTGGTTGTGTGTGTGGTTGTGGTTGTGTGTGGGTGCGGTTGTGGGTGCGGGTGTGGTTGTGGGTGTGTGTGTGTGTTGTGTGTGGTTGTGTGTGTGTGGTTGTGTGTGTGTGTGGTTGTGTGTGTGGTTGTGTGTGTGGTTGTGTGTGTGGTTGTGTGTGTGGTTGTGTGTGTGTTGTGTGTGTGGTTGTGTGTGTTGTCTGTGTGGTTGTGTGTGTGATTGTGGTTGTGTGTGTGTTTGTGTCTGTGGTTGTGTGTGTGGTTGTGTGTGTGGTTGTGTGTGGGTGCGGTTGTGGGTGTGTGTGTGGATCTGTGGTTGGGTGTGGTTGTGTGTGTGTGGTTCTGTGTATGGTTCTGTGTGTGTGGTTGTGTGTGTGGTTGTGTGTTTGTGGTTGTGTGTGGTTGTGTGTGTGGTTGTGTGTGTGGTTGTGTGTGTGTGGCTGTGTGTGTGGTTGTGTGTGTGTGGTTGTGTGTGTGTGGTTGTGTGTGTGTGGTTGTGTGTGTGTGGTTGTGTGTGTGTGGTTGTGTGTGATTGTGTGTGTGTGGTTGTGTGTGTGGGGCTGTGTGTGTGGTTGTGTGTGTGTGGTTGTGTGTGGTTGTGGTTGTGTGTGTGGTTGTGGGTGTGGTTGTGTGTGTGTGGTTGGGTGTGTGGTTGTGTGTGTGGTTGGGTGTGGTTGTGTGTGTGTGGTTGTGTGTGTGTGGTTGTGTGGGGTTGTGTGCGGTTGTGTGTGGTTGGGTGTGGTTGTGCATGTGTGGTTGTGTGTGTGTGTGTGGTTATGGGTGTGGTTGTGTGTGGTTATGTGTGTGTGTGTGGTTGTGGTTGTGTGTGTGGTTGTTTGTGTGGTTGTGTGTGTGTGGTTGCGTGTGGTTGTGTGTGTGGTTGTGTGTGTAGTTGTCTGTGTGTGGTTGTGCGTGTGGTTGTGGTTGTGTGTGGTTGTGTGTGTGGTTGTGGTTGTGTGTGTGGTTGTGTGTGTGACAGTAATACTAAAAGCATATCAAAATAAAGGAACACAAACATCGAGTTTGTGGAAAGAGAAAGCACATTGTAAGTCAAACTTGCACAGCAAAGCATTAACACAACAATATGTTCTTTGATGTTTGATGTTCTTTGAATGAGAACATCAAAGGGGCACCGCGAAAGTAATTGCGGGCAAAAGTGAAAGTGATCGCGGGAGCTTAATGAGCATGATGAGGTTTGCCATATGGTGCCTCTGCTCCTAAGCGCGCGCCCGCGCACATGCACTGTAGCTCTAGGCTGGCCATGGTAGCATTTTTTGAGCCCTCACTAAAAGTCTCGCTAAAACAAGGCATGCGCTGGGTCAGGCGAGACCTAAAAAGAACAATTGATGGACAGAATGCAGAACAATGTCATACATTTACCCCAGAACAGAGATCGCCTAAATCCATCGTTTTTTTCCTCACCCCTCACCATGCCATTACAGTTTGGACCCAGCCATATGCAAATCAGTCTTGACCCTGTGCCCAATGGGAACAGTCCAACCCGAACTGCATTTTTAGGTCTCGCCTACGCAGCGCGCATGCGCTGCGGAGGAGGACCTTTAGCAGTCGTTCTGCTCTTTTTGGAAGCACACACTCGTGCTTGTGGTGGCATCCAGCTTGCGGGAGCGAGCAGGGGGTGCACCACAAGCACGAGTGCGGTGCTTCAAAAAAGAGCAGACTGCGTGCGCATGCATGCACAACTCCCGGACTTGTCTGCATGTTGGAATAACAGCCGGTTTGCCGCTTGCAGATTCCTACTTTTTCCCAGGTCTCTCGTCTATCCCGCCGTCCACAAGGCCGCCTTCCCTCTTCAGTTTCATGCTCCATCTTGTTTCTGCATTATTTGCATGGATTGTTTTATATGGCACGTTTGGTCGGTCGGGGCTGTAGTCTTAACAGTCTGGTTTATTCTGTATGCAGATGCTGGTGCGGGTAATGCAACAATTTTGTATACCCTCCCCATTTTGCATGTTTATACTAATTAGATTAATTAATTAATTATAATCGAACTAATGGATTGAAGTGGAAATTATTAACCAATCTTATTGATGACTGAAATACACGTTGGATTGCATTTGCATGACTTAATTTATTCATAAACTAAATTATGTACGCATACTAATGGTAGACAATTAGAATATTGCATGATATATGTTGCTTTTGTGAAGTATTTGTGATTTGTACTTTATTTAGTAAGTATAAACCGCTTGAGTGTTGCTTTCTGCTAGATAAATACACACACATATGGGTATTAGCGAGGGAATAACATTTTATTAGTTATTTCTATGTATTAATTGCGTTTTGTGTTTCTTTTGCTTAAGTTGACCATTTAGGCCTGCCACAAAATGGCTGCTTCCGGTACCTCACTTGACTGACGACGCTACACGAGGTTTTGGGTGAAGTGCGCCTG
The DNA here is from genome assembly GCF_964204655.1 of Triturus cristatus. Classification (NCBI taxonomy): domain Eukaryota; kingdom Metazoa; phylum Chordata; class Amphibia; order Caudata; family Salamandridae; genus Triturus; species Triturus cristatus. Next base: position 286,000,029 of record NC_140594.1, on the reverse strand, counting down.
CGCCAACGCCAGCAACAGTGGCCTCGTCGTGACCCTAACCAGACTGTACCCACCAAGGTCGCCCTGGGAAGCAAGCCAGCTTTTCAGAAGAACAATAAGATGCCTCTTAAAACCGGAATAAGCAAGACTGATGACCTAAGAGACATTATTCCATGTGAACCCTGTCGGACGATCTCTGATTGTCCAATCAGAGGAGCTGAAAACCAATATTTGATACTTTTTGACAATGATTTTACTATAAATTATGGTAGAATAGAGAGGTTGTATGGCTTTTCTCGTTTTCCTGACGTTATGCTGACGGAGAGGACGGTGACGCTGCAGGACAGCTGTTTCCCTGAATCTTTGATGGACTGAATTAATGCCCAATCTCCTGATGAACTGAAATTACTCAATTTGTCGGGCATAGATTTGCGAGACTACTGGATTTGACTTAGAGGATGGCGATTAGCCAGAATAGGTAAATATGATGATTGGCGGCTTGAATAAACGAATAATTTAATTTGCATTAATTAGTTAAGATTGAATTGATTAACTACAGAATGAGTTGGGTTGTTTATTCATTGAAAATGTATTAATTTAAAGGTAAATAGAGAATTAGAAATTAACCTAAACCAGCAACTAACTGATTCATCCCAGTTTATGAGAGGAATACTAAAGGTGAAGTTCAGGGCCTAATGAGTTTCAGAAGGTTATATAGATTTGTTGCTCATTAGGGTAAAGAGGTATTTCCTTTCATGTCAGCGTTTGGTATAATCATCTCCCGAGAAACACAGATTGAAGGTGAGTGAATGTTGGTGTTATGGGCCCCACCAGCGAATGTATTGATAGTGTGTGTTTGTGAGATCTTTGGTCTGTGACGGAGGGAGGGATTTTGTACTCCACGCTGCAGCAGTTTTTCTGGTAGCAGTATGATGGTTGTTATTGTTTTGGTTTGGTGATTATTGCTTGTACATTGCTTATTGATTATTGGTTATTGATTGGTATTGATTTATGTACTAACACTCTATTTTGAGTCGCGTCGAGTTCTATGTCGTTAGCACGGCTTCTGGGATGTAGGAAGTCGGAAGTTTTTAACGGTTCCGTAGTAGAGCAGAGGTAAGCGCTGCTCTCGGGAAAGACGGAATTGTTGTTGTTGCCCTGTAGGTACACAGGGGAAATGTGTAACAATTGAAGTTGCATGACGCATTGTCTGGGTTCGATTCGGTAGCATCATCGTGTGTTGCCATTAGAGATATTTACAGTGTGAGAGAAGAGTGTATGATAGCGAAGGTTACCTGTGAAGTTCTGGTCTTAGGAACCAGGGATCCAACTGGCATTCGATAACGCTTATCACTGGAAAGGTAATAGGTATTCTCTGAGCTTGCTAGAAGGACAAAAAAGAGGGGAGCGCTGCTTTGTTAACGTATGTCATAATTTTGTAGTAGGACAGACTGTTCGCTGTTCTCGGGAAAGACAGGATTCTGTATGAATGTACTACATTTTCTAGTGTGAAAGTGCGTGAACGAAATTGCATTTGCGTTAATTGCGAAACTCTGGGTTTATTTCTCAGGAGCATTGGGTCTCCAACTATGTGTCTTAAATAATAGAGAAACAATTAGCTAGTGCTTGTTAGAAGGGTGAAGTAGAGGGATGTGCTACTTTATCAACGGAAGTAACAATTCCGTAGTAGGGCAGAGGTAAGCGCTGCTCTCGGGAAAGACGGAATTCTCGTGAGAAAGGTCTTTTGCTGTTCTTTGGTTAGCGAAGCAGACAATGGAGAGGTTTCTATGTTGTTACTAACAGAAGTGTAGAAATTGAAACAAAAACTTACTGAGCAGATTTGTAAAGGAGGGGTAGACAGGAGCAGGAGCTGCCGCAGCGGCTGCAGATGTCAGAACGACCGCGCTGGGATTGGACAGTCGGTTAGAACTGTAAAATGCTCCGGATTGGTGCGTTAGTGTACGCCTCGCTAGGAGTGGAGAAATACAGGGTGACGTAGACGCTCCTTATTGGTGCGTTGGTGTGAGTCGCGCTGGGATTTGAGGATTGTGACAGTGACGTAGACGCTCTGAATTAGTGCGTTAGTGTGAGTCGCGCTGTGATTGGATAGAATAGCGGTACAGTTGTAAAGAGAGACTAGTGATACACAGAAGACAGGAAAATGTATTACGATCCACCAGAAAAAGAGAAAAAGTCATGGTTCGGAAAAATTAAGAAGTGGTTTAAGAAGGACAAACCGGTCAAAACTAGGGAAGGACAGTTACTTCCACCGAAAACCCCCGCATCCTTTATGATTGCGAAATATGGATATCATACTTGTATTTGATTAGACAATTGGGTGAGATACACAAAGGAGGACGGAGTATTAGCTTTTCCAGAACATGGTTCATTTAATTTGGCTGTTTTGAGAAATTTGAGAGAGAAAATGATGAATTTAGAACCAAGACCTAGACCGACGCAGTTTGAGGCTTTGACAGAATGGGAAGACGAAATGCATGAACGAGAGAGACAAAGAAATGGTAGAGGATATAGGTACCTGTTTGGCAGATCGGACATGAAACGCATAATGATCGAATGAGAAGATGGCGGGATGCGAGTATGACTGAGGGTTTGTTCCCTGTAAGAACTGCAGGAGAGAATGAAGGACGAAAGTGCGTAGAAAAGACGCATAATGTGGAGTCGAGAGGGTACGGAGGGAATGAGTCCGAGGATGATGTTCTCGATGATATGTTCTATAAGAATCCACCACCGTATCGACCGGAACCAGAAATATTAACCCCAATTGCCCCAATGAAAGAAACAGTACGAATTATAAAATCGGAACCAGAGTTCCAAAGTTTGGGTAAAAACAATGCCATTAGAGAGGTAGAAAAGAAGTCTGAAGGGAAAATAGATGGAGAAAATTCTGCAGAATTAGCAAAAACGACCCTAGAATTAACTGAGAAAATAAGAGAATTGACTAAGAATCGAGAAGCGGTAACTGTTCCAGTAACGATAGGTCCAGTAATGCCTATTTTTGACAAGCAAAAGGACAGTGAGCTTTGTTTGACAGTCCCTTATAAAAGTAATAAACCAGTTGAACAACCAAGAGTGAGTCAGATTGAGAACCCATGGAGACAGACTAAGAGTATAATTGAACCGAATTTTTCAAATAACCCGTTTGTAGGTCAGAACTGTGCAGAGAAACGTATGACAATGATCGAGACGATGTCAGAAACACAAAAAGATTTTGGACAAGGAAATGTAGAGAAGCCAGTAGGACCATCGACAGAGGAGTTAAGTGAATGGTTAAGAAGCTTGCAGAGAAAAGACAAAGAATCCCAATCAATTGATGTGGCTAAGTTACGAATGGTATTGGAAGAATTATTAGTAGGGACTATCCCCACAGAAAAATTGAAAACTTATCAGGATGAAGAATTACTATTTTTGTGCAAAAGTGTGACCTGGAGAGCGAAAAACCTACATGAAAGGTTAGAAGAAGTGGCAAATGAGATGGGTATTGATATTGAAAAGGTAAAAGCCTTACAGAAACCATATTGAGTAGATTTCACCGAAAAAGATATTGAAAACATGAACACCACCGGACGAATAGGTCAGATTAAGGACATAATCATTTTATTGAGAAAATGGGGAGATGTGGATAAATGGAGAAGCAGGTGGTATAGAAATCGTGATGATACTTCAGATAAAACATTGTCAGCATTTCCTGTAAGAGAAAAGGAAAAGGTAGTGACAGAATGCCCTATGAGAGAGATTCCCGGAGGAGGATATGTACATGTCCCATGGACAAGACAGGATATTTTGTCTTTTACGAATGATTTCCCTTGACTGCGTGAGAAGCCCGTCGAGTGGTACAGGCAGGTAGACAGATTTGTAAAATTGTCTAAAGTACTATGGATTGATTTAAATAGTCTATTTGACATAATAGTACCAGCAGATTTATGGACAGAGTGCAAGCTCATGATAAATTGGCCAACTCAGGAATATCCTAGGGATCCTAAAACAGGAGCTCCAGACCCCGAGGTAATAAAGAAATATGAACAGGTTATGGTATTTTTGAAAAACAAAGTGCCCCCTAAAGAGACAGATTGGGTAAAAATTGATCAAACACATCAAGAAAGTAAAGAGTCAGTACATGCATATTATGGAGACTAATGCTAGCTTTTAAGCAGTTTAGTGGAGATGAGAATTTGAGTGAAAAGGATTTGAGTCATTTTGTATACAGATTTGTATATGGTTTACGTCCAGAAATTGGTGAAATGATTAAACAGCATACGCTAGATTGGCAAAACAAGAAAATAGACAAAGTATTGAGGCATGCTAAATATTTCAGTGATGAAATTGAAGCAAAACAGCGGAAACTTAAAGAAAAGGCAATGTGGGCACAGGTAAAAGTAGCAGAGAGCCAAGAAGCACAATTAGTGGAACAAGCAGGGTCAAAGCCGAAATTTAATCCTGGGAAAAATAAAGGGAATATTGAGGAAGCTAAAAAGAAATTTCCGTGTCATAATTGCGGTAGGATAGGGCATTGGAAATCCGAGTGTAAATTTCCCCCAAGTACTAACAATGAAAATCCATCATTGAACCCACAGGTGCAGCATGAGGTGAGTGGTCAACTGCAGCAACAGCAGCAAGTTGTTACCCCACAGAATCAGGTGCCAAAACCGCCTTTTCCACAGAGCAGAAACTCACAGAAGTATAGTAGTGAATCGGGATTTTACAATGAAGAACAGGTAAATAAGCTGCCACGCGCTAGCGCAGTTTCGGAGTATTGGCTGCAACGCGATGAAAGTGACTCAGAAGAAAGCTATTGAGGGTGCCGAAGGGAGGAAGGAGAGTGCGTACTTGGCGCAACTCTAGAAGTAGACCAGACAGGACCATTTGTAGATGGGAAGGTTAATGATGAAAATATTACTTTCCTAGTCGATACTGGCGCTACTCGATCAACTGTTAGATCAGCTGATGTTAAGAATCTTCCTCTCTCGGATGAAACGATCCAAGTAGTTGGTGTATCCAACAGACAGATTAAAACGTACCTTACAGAACCAGTGAAAGTTAGCATAGGGAAATTTTCAGAAATGCACCGCTTTGTTGTGTGCGACACAAGTCCTGTATATTTATGAGGTAGGGACCTGTTGTGCAAAATGAATTGCACTATATTCTGTACTCCGGATGGAATAGCTTTTGAAACACCAGATGATGATGTACTGTATAAGATGATCATAGCTAACAGAGAAAATGAGGTTACTGAAACATATGCTGTATTCAACCCTGATGAATTACCTAAAGAATTGAAAGAGTCTATAAAAGCGGAAGTTTGGGATTTCACTGGAGAAAATGTAGGATTAATGAGAAATTTATATCCAATAAAAATAACAGTAAAGGAAGGAGTAACATACCCAAATGTCCCGCAATATAAATTGACACCTGAGATAATTGAAGGAGTAACTCCTGTAATAGAGAAAATGATCAGGCAAGGGATCCTGAGAGAAATAATGAGTAGTCCATGTAATTCACCAATAATGGGACTGAAAAAGCCTAATGGGAAATTCAGAATAGTGCAAGATCTGAGAAAGGTGAACAAAATTGTAGTATCATGTTGCCCCATTGTACCAAATCCATCAGTGATCTTATATCAGATTCCCCATGATGCAGAATGCTATACAGTAATTGATCTGTGCCATGCTTTCTTTTCCATCCCATTGCACCACGACAGTCAGCAAATGTTTGCGTTTCGTTTTGGCGAACGTATTTTGGCATGGTGCCGAATCCCACAGGGGTATACAGAAAGCCCTTCGATATTTAATCAGTTATTGAAGAAGTCTTTGGAGAGTCTAGAAATGCCCGAGAATTAAGTGTTAGTTCAATACATTGACGACCTTTTGGTGGCGTCAAAAACATGTGAAGCCTGTGAGGTAGACACAATAGCTTTGCTGAATCATTTGACAAATGGAGGACTTAAAGTGTCACCATCAAAATTACAATTTTGCAAAAAGGAAGTACAGTATTTAGGACATAACATTGAGAAAGGACTAAGAAAAATAACAATAGACAGAATCAGAATTATAAAAGGAATGAGAGCTCCCATGACTCAAAGTGAGGTGAGAATGTTCTTGTTAATGGTTGGATACTGTCGTCAGTGGATCAGCAATTTCTCTTTGATTGCAAAACCTTTGGTACGACTGACGAGAAGTGATGTGAAAGATCCCATTGAGTTGAACAAGGAGGAATTGGCAGCATTTAGAAAATTGAGAGATGGTTTGTGTGAAGCACCTGCAGTAGGTATGCCTGACTATGAGAAAGAATTTGAGTTGTATTGCAGTGAGAGAAATGGATGTGCACTCTCTGTGTTGATACAGAAGCATGGAAAACTGAGCGAGACCAATTGCATATTTTTCATCAATGCTTGATCCAGTAGCTGTAGCTTTACCTGGATGTTTGAAAGCGGTAGCTGCAACATGCCGAAGTTTGGAGCAGAGTGAAGGAATTGTGATGGGATATCCATTGAAAGTGTTTGTACCTCATGATGTAGCGATCCTGTTGACAAGGAGTCGTACTCAGTATATGACTTACAGTCGGCTGACTAAGTATGAAAAAGTCATATTAGGTGCAACTAATGTGAGTCTTGCAAGATGTTTGAATGTGAATCCCGCAACATTGTTGCCTGATGCGGAGAATGTGGAAGTAGGAGATGAAGCAGATCATGATTGTTTGGATGTACTTGATTTTTGTACAAAACCACGACCAGATATAAAAGATGTACCTTTGCCAGAAAGTAATTTTGTGATGTTCGTTGATGGGTCTTGTTTGAGAACAGATGAAGGAGTGCTGAGTGCAGCGTATGCAGTGTGCACAGTCGCAGCAGCCATAGAAGCATCCTATCTGAAAGGAGTCAAATCGGCCCAAGTAGCAGAGCTTGTGGCTTTGACTAGAGCATGCAAGATTGGGAAAAGTGTGAGAGTGACTGTGAAAACTGACAGCCAGTATGGCTTTGGAGTTGTCCACGACTTTGGCCAACTATGGCTGCAAAGAGGTTTCCTAACCTCGAGTGGAACTCCTATTAAGAATGCTGAAGTGGTTGGAAAGTTGCTTGAGGCGATACAGCTGCCTAGACAATTGGCTGTTGTAAAATGTGCTGCTCATAGTCAAGGTGGTGATTATATCACCACAGGAAACAGATATGCCAATGACATGGCACAGTATTGTGCACGTAATCAGAATTCGGTCAATCGGGCTAAGGAAAGAGAAATGTCTTCTTGCTCATAGATGTTTACTAACATTGTGGGAACTTGGGAAGAGGTAAGACAGTTGCAAGAAGAGGCAGGAGATGAGGAAATGAAACAGTGGGTAAAAGCAGAATGTGCCCCAAGAGAGAAGGATCATGTGTGGGTCTATCGAGATGGAAGACCAGTTATGCCTGATAGCATGATGTCTATCATGGCACGGATGTATCATGGCCAGGGACACATAGGGAGAGACGCCATGATCAGGTCATTTAAGCAGACCTGGTACAATGCAAAATTCAGACTTGTAGCAGAAATTCTTTGTCAAAGATGCCTAATATGTCAGCAATACAATCCTGGGAGAAAGACAGTAGTGAGTCTAGGAACAATAGGCCGAGAAGGAGGGCCTTTCACCAGAATGCAAGTAGATTTCATTGAAATGCCTCCCTGTAACAGACTGAGGTATGTTTTGGTTGTGGTCTGCCTATTCTCTAGGTGGGTGGAAGCATTCCCAACAAGGAGAAATGATGGGATGACAGTAGCCAAGCTACTGTTAAGAGAGTTCATCCCTAGGTTTGGGTTCCCAGTGACAATTGAATCAGACCGAGGAAGACATTTCCATAATGAGATTGTAGGATTAATTTGTGAAGCATTGAATGTACAGCAAAAACTACATTGTGCCTACCGACCAGAGGCTTCTGGTGTGGTTGAACAGATGAATGGTACTATCAAAAATAGAATAGGGAAAATGTGTTTGGCCACAGGTATGAAATGGCCTGATGTCTTGCCTCTAGTACTCATGACTATTAGATCAATTCCAGACAGAACTACAGGGTTAAGCCCACATGAAATAATCATGGGACGCGCCATGAGACACATGTGTATACCAGTCAACAAGCTGATGACTATAACTGATGACATGGTGTTGGAATACTGTAAAAGCATGGATGACGCAGTTCATTCTGTGTTTCATCAGGTTGGAGCGGATGCCCCCACCCTTGAAAAGAAGCCAGCCCATGATCTTCTGTGGACCTTTATCCTTACCCAGGAGACTGGGTAAGGATAAAGGTCTAACAACAAAACACAGAAATCCTAGGGTCTACAAACTGCCACTGGGTGATATTAAACCTATGTGGTAGAAAGCCTAACTTAAAGGAAGATAAAGCACTATATGTATAAGGGCAGATCCCTTTGAGGACGAGATCCCTCACTCACCAGAGGTGACATGCTTCATCATAGGGACTCTCCTCCCAAGGGAAAAACCTAGTTCCCTTGGGGGCTACAACCCCCTCACTGAGAGGGAGGAGCTCAGGGATGTTTTATGTTGGTGTTATAGGACTGACTACGTCCACATATGATGAGCCAAAAAGTGTGAGCAAGGATGCAGCGCAAAAGTAAAACAAATGTGAAGAATAGTGCAAGGTTAAAACTGGCTAGGAGGCACCAAATCAACTTTAATTAAGAGGTGCCCACTGTCAGGGTTAAAAGGCAGTGCACCTGCAGTATGGATTTAAAACTGCTATGGTGTAAGTTTTAAGTGGTCGACATGTTTCAGCCCACGAAGACCAAAGATGGATCGGGCTTTCGTCAGGACCTTTCAAACGCTGCTGCAATATCATAAAGTGAATAAACTATAACAAAAAAGGATATCAAGCCAATGCGATGTCATCAGCCTGTGGTTGAACCTGCATGTACCTGAAACAAACAAGAATTGCCACATGTCAGGAGAAAATAAAATATCTCAAAATAATATCAAAAGTTAGCTCGAACTCGAGATCTGCATATACATGAATGGAGGACAGAGTTGCCTTACCCGCATTAGCTGGGCACAAGGTCTCACCTCTCACCTGGCAACCGCTCAGGAGGGCAGCACCGCTCTAGAAAAAATATACCAAGGTAAATCTTTAAAAAATGATGTGATGCAGAAAGAGTAAAAAAATCTCAAAGAATGATCGTGTATGAGTCAAATGCTTGACAAATCGATCTTAATGGGAACCATCAGTATGGGGAGCCATAGGTGATATAAAGGAGTGGGAAGAAATACCATTACAACAAACACTACATATGTCGAACAGCAAGGCCATTATTAGCATGCAGACCCACTAGATAGTGATAGAGCCAGCCACCGTCAGTTGGAATGGTGGTTGACAAATGGAAGCATCTAGCTGAAAGCATTTAAAACCCAAGCATACAACTAAGCCGGGTAGAGACTGCCTCACTGATGGGCACCAAAGGCAGACTGTCCAAAACAAAGCAAAAGCTATCCAGAGGAAAGGATCCCAATTGCTCACCTTTCCGTCGGTACCGCTAATCCGGGAGAGCCTGCTACCGGAGGGGAGAGTGAATTTCGAGCCGCCCTCTTAAATAGCCCCTGGCGAATATGCCTAATCGTTTTCAGGTGGGGAAAGAAGCGTGACTCGACGCGCATGCCTAATCCGAGAAATCTGTGAATGTAATATGGTGCATGCGCATTAGCAAGACACCGCCTCTACACGATGGCAGTAGCAGGCGAACAGTCGCGCAAGCGCATTAGCAGGACACCGCCTCTACACGGCGGCAATAGCAGGCAAACTGTCGCGCATGCGCAGATGGAACAAATGTGCGGAACGGCAAAATAGTGGGAGGCAAAGAAAAAGTGCACAACGTGTGGGGCGTTTAGTGTCACGGCACCTGCGCCAAGAAAAATCGGGCTCACACATGAATGGGGCCCATAAGAAAAATGCAAGGGCACCCCATTTAGAGCCAAGGAGTGCAGGAGCAAGTAAGCCCCATAAACATAATTTTTTTTTTTATTTTTTTTAATTTTTTTTTTTAAAACCTTTATTTAGCACTGTGTACAAGACAAATACGGGCCTACAACCATCCGGCCGGCCTCGACACTTCTGAAGCTTGATAGCAAAGTATATGTCCACTCGGTGGCACGGCAGCACATAAAAGCATACGACCTAAGTTACAATAAATCCACGTGCACCGAGTGGCAGGAGACAGCAAGGTTAATTTTAAAAATTTTATGTAAGGAGATACAGAAACTAGAACGGATCAGTGTACAGAACAGACGATCATATGATAAATGGGTAACAGCCAACAGGAGAGTCAACTAACAGTGAACACATCTAAAATGGAGGCACGAAACTATAATACCAGGATATAGATACGCAGCGAGGTGTGCCTCCCAGCCGCTACCCTCCTAACAGCAGTCCCCCCCACTGACCCTAGAAAAAGACGTAAGAAAAGGACGGAAAAAGGAAAAAGAAGGCCCATAGAAATAAAAAAAATGTGCCGAAGAAGACCCCCCACCCTACACGCATGCCGAGGCTATGGCCTACCCCCCCCCTAGCTACGTGTCTGTCGCCCCATAGGAACCCGAAATGTAGAATTAAGAAAGAAGAAAGGAAAAAGAACCATAGAAAAGGAAGAGTGCACTACCCTATTACTCCCAGGAAAAGGAAGAGCAGGGAGGAGCCCACCCCACTGCCGAACTCCCGGACTCCCGCGCCGCCCGTACCTCCTGCGCCATGTACAGCACAGTATCAAAAGACCCACGTAAACCCGGTGGTCTCGAATCAATACCCCCCAGCACTTCAGTACGTCACAAGTCTGCCCCCCGGCAGAAGAAGGAAACAGGGGGCGAAATCACAGCGACATGTAGCAAAAAACAGGTCATTAAAAACTACTCAGCCAATATAGCAAAACGTGTATCAGTCCAGGTCTCCGTCCGCCGATCCAACCAAAGCGACAACGAGCCTGCCATCACCCCTGTCCGGACCGGCAGATGTGGTTCAGGCCCGTCCATTGCTGCGAGTCACCTTCAGCCAGGACAAAGAGACAAGATGGCCGCTCTCGAGGAAAGGGGACAATAAAGCCGTATCGTACCTCAGGGTCCCAAACGCAGCAGTAACATGCCACAGAAGCTCCAGCGATAGGTGCCTTCAGGGTAACATCTGGCAAGGGAAGTGAAAGGCTAGGTCTCAACAGGTAGTTCGTAGGCAGAGTCACAGCGTTCAAAATGGAGGGTGTCCCTGCAACTGTATCCGTGTCGATGGGTTGACGCGTTACATTGTAGCCAGGAGGACTCCGCGCCACCGCCCCTCCGCTCTGCAACATTGTTTCACCTCCAGGAGAAAACATGGGCGGCGGGGGATCCTCCAGCCGGGAACGTCCCGTTGCGAACAGTGCCTCATCGATTCTCCGGGTCAGCGCCCAGCAAGTACTCCGCATCGCCACTTTTAACGCCACGAGGGCGGCCAATACATCCCCACAGGTCGGGTCTCTCTGTAACATGCATCGGTCCGCCCTATCCCGCTGCTCCTCCGATGCGGCAATCAGCTCCGGGGCACATGGGCGCGCAGACCCTGCGAGTCCAGGGTCAGCCAGCGTCTCAGCAAGAAGAACAGGCGCCATCGTCATCTCCACTGCAGGCACTTAGTAGCGGGACAAAAGTGACCATGTATACCGGAGATCCGAGGATGTAGACACCGGAAAAACTTCGTGCTCCACTCGGGAACTGCACAGGGCGAGAGCGCCCCACGGTTGCCGTGAGGACCGGCCGTTCGCCGCAGGAAGACACTTCAAAATGGAGTCCGCTCGCTGTTCTTCAGGGTGGCTGAGGAGAGCTAGTATTAGGGGGCTCCAACGTCGTCCACACCACTGCCAGCGCGGGGGGGAGTCCGACCCGGACGTAAGGGTCCGACTCCAGTCGCACAGCCAGCGTTGTCACCCCCGCGACCACCCGCAGTAATCCAGCTCAGCACCCCGTCCACATCCCTCGGCGTCCAGCGGCGGCCATACACGCAGGGACCAGGGGGAGCGCCGGAGGTCGAAGCAAACACCGAGTCTGCTACCAAACCCGCCGACAAAGGTGTCAGGAGAACGCCAGTCACTTCAGTGCCGGTAATCCGCGGCGGTAGAGCGGCGCAGGTCAGGAGAATTGATCAGGATTATCAAAGGAAGCCGGACGGTCCACGGAGCCGGGAGCTCAAGCGTCCGTCCCGTCGGCCATCTTGGCTCCTCCCCCCCCATAAACATAATTGACGGTAAATCAGTATCAACAGTTATTTATGCTGAAAGACCAACAAGAGCCACAGTGAGTCAAACCAATGAATTAGTATAGCCATAAATCACGCACTAACAGACGTATTAACCCAGGAATGCACCACGATCTGCAACTGAGTTGAAGTCGAATTGCACAGAGAAACAAGAACCAGTGCAGTATAAGGGTAGAGCATGACCAAAGGTCCCATGCAGTATAGGTGGTACAGATGCCTTGAGTGGTACAGCAAATAAAAAGAATTATAGTGACACCCAAGGGATGTCGTCATTCAGACCGGACTTGTCAGTCTCCAATTTAAAAACCCAACGTTGTTCCTTCTTAAACAGAAAGGAGGATATATCTGTCAAATGAGTGGGAATAAAGGAGCGCTCCAACACTGTCCATTTCAGATCTTGGGGACTGTGTCCAGCTGTCACAAAGTGTTGGGTTAGTTTGGTGGAAGTTTTCTTGCAGCGAATGGTGCTCTTGTGCTCCAGTATGCGTACCTTAACTCTCCGTGTTGTCATGCCAACATACCGGAGTAGGCAAGGGCACGTGATGAGATAAATCAAATTGGTACTGTTGCAATTTGTGTGATTGACCAAAATCCAGGGTTTCGAAGTCCCAATGTCTATTTCAGTAGTGTGTGAAGTATGTGCACATGCAGCACAATTGCCGCAAGGGAAGTGTCCGCGTACCCTCGGTAAGCCCCACAATATGTCTTGGTGAGGTCTCTTATTCTCAAGTGGTCGGGTATGTACAAGTCTATCCCTGATGTTAGAGCTCCGTCTGAAGGCAAACAAGGGACGTGGTAATGGAGTAGTCCCAATGTTCAGTATCTTCCAGTTCGCCAAGATACTTTTCTTGATTTGATTCGAAAAGCTACAGTATGTATGGGCACAAGTCAGTCTGTTAGTAGTTTCTTTGGGACTGTTTAATTCGAGTAGTGCAGCTCTGTTATTATTCGCTGCCCGTTTGAGGGACTGTTTAACCAACTTCTTGGGGTAATGTCTGCTTACCAGCTGGTTTGATAGTGCTTCAGCATGTTCATAGTACTTGTTTGTCGTGGAACAGTTTCTCCTGATTCGCAAAAACTGTCCAAAGGGCAGATTTTAGCGTAAAGCCTTAGGATGGAAACTGTCATATAGCAACAGAGAGTTTCTTGCCATTGGTTTTCTGTATAGTTCAGAACGGAGCCCACCATCAGCCGGGAAAATCAAGATATCCAGAAACGGCAAACTCTCTTTGCTAAACTCACAGGTGAACCTCAAAAAAGCATTACGAGTATTCAGCCAAGTCTTGAATTCAATGATGGATGTCAGCGACCCCGTCCATACAACAAAGACATCATCAATGCACCGTTTCCAACAACGTATGTGATGTCGATATGGGTTGAGAGGGCACATGATGTGTTCCTGTTCAAAACTATAGACATAAAGGTTCGCTAAACTAGGAGCGAAGTGTTTTCTGAGGTTCACCTGTGAGTTTAGCAAAGAGAATTTGCCGTTTCTGGATATCTTGATTTTCCCGGCTGATGGCGGGCTCCGTTCTGAACTATACAGAAAACCAATGGCAAGAAACTCTCTGTTGCTATATGACAGTTTCCATCCTAAGGCTTTACGCCAAAATCTGCCCTTTGGACAGTTTTTGCGAATCAGGAGAAACTGTTCCACGACAAACAAGTACTATGAACATGCTGAAGCACTATCAAACCAGCTGGTAACCAGACATTACCCCAAGAAGTTGGTTAAACAGTCCCTCAAACGGGCAGCGAATAATAACAGAGCTGCACTACTCGAATTAAACAGTCCCAAAGAAACTACTAACAGACTGACTTGTGTCCATACATACTGTAGCTTTTCGAATCAAATCAAGAAAAGTATCTTGGCGAACTGGAAGATACTGAACATTGGGACTACTCCATTACCACGTCCCTTGTTTGCCTTCAGACGGAGCTCTAACATCAGGGATAGACTTGTACATACCCGACCACTTGAGAATAAGAGACCTCACCAAGACACATTGTGGAGCTTACCGAGGGTACGCGGACACTTCCCTTGCGGCAATTGTGCTGCATGTGCACATACTTCACACACTACTGAAATAGACATTGGGACTTCGAAACCCTGGATTTTGGTCAATCACACAAATTGCAACAGTACCAATTTGATTTATCTCATCACGTGCCCTTGCCTACTCCGGTATGTTGGCATGACAACACAGAGAGTTAAGGTACGCATACTAGAGCACAAGAGCACCATTCGCTGCAAGAAAACTTCCACCAAACTAACCCAACACTTTGTGACAGCTGGACACAGTCCCCAAGATCTGAAATGGACAGTGTTGGAGCGCCCCTTTATTCCCACTCATTTGACAGATATATCCTCCTTTCTGTTTAAGAAGGAACAACGTTGGGTTTTTAAATTGGAGACTGACAAGTCCGGTCTGAATGACGACATCCCTTGGGTGCCACTATAATTCTTTTTATTTGCTGTACCACTCAAGGCATCTGTACCACCTATACTGCATAGGACCTTTGGTCATGCTCTACCCTTATACTGCACTGGTTCTTGTTTCTCTGTGCAATTCGACTTCAACTCAGTTGCAGATCGTGGTGCATTCCTGGGTTAATACGTCTGTTAGTGCGTGATTTATGGATATACTAATTCATTGGTTTGGCTCACTGTGGCTCTTGTTGGTCTTTCAGCATAAATAACTGTTGATACTGATTTACTGTCAATTATGTTTATGGGGCTTACTTGCTCCTGCACTCCTTGGCTCTAAATGGGGTGCCCTTGCATTTTTCTTATGGGCCCCATTCATGTGTGAGCCCGATTTTTCTTGGCGCAGGTGCCGTGACACTAAACGCCCCACACGTTGTGCACTTTTTCTTTGCCTCCCACTATTTTGCCGTTCCGCACATTTGTTCCATCTGCGCATGCGCGACAGTTTGCCTGCTATTGCCGCCGTGTAGAGGCGGTGTCCTGCTAATGCGCTTGCGCGACTGTTCGCCTGCTACTGCCATCGTGTAGAGGCGGTGTCTTGCTAATGCGCATGCACCATATTACATTCACAGTTTTCTCGGATTGGGCATGCGCGTCGAGTCACGCTTCTTTCCCCACCTGAAAACGATTAGGCATATTCGCCAGGGGCTATTTAAGAGGGCGGCTCGAAATTCACTCTCCCCTCCGGCAGCAGGCTCTCCCGGATTAGCGGTACCGACGGAAAGGTGAGCAATTGGGATCCTTTCCTCTGGATAGCTTTTGCTTTGTTTTGGACAGTCTGCCTTTGGTGCCCATCAGTGAGGCAGTCTCTACCCGGCTTAGTTGTATGCTTGGGTTTTAAATGCTTTCAGCTAGACGCTTCCATTTGTCAACCACCATTCCAACTGACGGTGGCTGGCTCTATCACTATCTAGTGGGTCTGCATGTTAATAATGGCCTTGCTGTTCGACATATGTAGTGTTTGTTGTAATGGTATTTCTTCCCACTCCTTTATATCACCTATGGCTCCCCATACTGATGGTTCCCATTAAGATCGATTTGTCAAGCATTTGACTCATACACGATCATTCTTTGAGATTTTTTTACTCTTTCTGCATCACATCATTTTTTAAAGATTTACCTTGGTATATTTTTTCTAGAGCGGTGCTGCCCTCCTGAGCGGTTGCCAGGTGAGAGGTGAGACCTTGTGCCCAGCTAATGCGGGTAAGGCAACTCTGTCCTCCATTCATGTATATGCAGATCTCGAGTTCGAGCTAACTTTTGATATTATTTTGAGATATTTTATTTTCTCCTGACATGTGGCAATTCTTGTTTGTTTCAGGTACATGCAGGTTCAACCACAGGCTGATGACATCGCATTGGCTTGATATCCTTTTTTGTTATAGTTTATTCACTTTTTGATATTGCAGCAGCGTTTGAAAGGTCCTGACGAAAGCCCGATCCATCTTTGGTCTTCGTGGGCTGAAACACGTCGACCACTTAAAACTTACACCATAGCAGTTTTAAATCCATACTGCAGGTGCACTGCCTTTTAACCCTGACAGTGGGCACCTCTTAATTAAAGTTGATTTGGTGCCTCCTAGCCAGTTTTAACCTTGCACTATTCTTCACATTTGTTTTACTTTTGCGCTGCATCCTTGCTCACACTTTTTGGCTCATCATATGTGGACGTAGTCTGTCCTTTAACACCAACATAAAACATCCCTGAGCTCCTCCCTCTCAGTGAGGGGGTTGTAGCCCCCAAGAGAACTAGGTTTTTCTCTTGGGAGGAGAGTCCCTATGATGAAGCATGTCATCTCTGGTGAGTGAGGGATCTCGTCCTCAAAGGGATCTGCCCTTATACATATAGTGCTTTATCTTCCTTTAAGTTAGGCTTTCTACCACATAGGTTTAATATCACCCAGTGGCAGTTTGTAGACCCTAGGATTTCTGTGTTTTGTTGTTAGCTCTCTGGGGAGATAATCTTTTAGTGGTCTTTAAAATCCTCCCTTGGACTCTCTTCTTCAAACTGTGTTCTTTACTAAGGATAAAGGTCCACAGAAGAAGAAATTGTTTGGTTCCAAGTTGGGGAAAGCCCAGACAAGTCATTCTGACCACGACAACGGCTGTGAAGTGTGCTGGACTGAAAAACTGAATCCATGCAATTCACACATTGAGGATTCCAAATCCAGTGGACAGCACAGAAAAAGAATATTTTGATGAATCAAAATCAAGTACTGAGTCAGATGACGAAGAGTCAAAAACACGAGAATACTCTTAAACGGGGGAAATAGAACCAAGTCTAACTTTAGTCCCCAGAAGTAGCTCTATGAGAAGAAGATTGCAGATTTCTGAATCCAGCGATTCCGGAAACGAACAAGAAACGCAAAGTTCCAGAAAAGAACACAGAAAGAAAAGAGGAAACGATAATGAAGAAACAATAAAAGAAATTCGTGAAAAGGAAGTACCAGATGAGAGACTGAGAGAAATTCCACCTGAAATAACAAATTTAAGTGAACAAGGGACAGGTACAGAGAGAGAGGGACAGATTTCTGCGGAAGACCCCCGAGGAGGTGCAGGGAACTGCAACATCCAGTTAGGTGAAGGGACAAGTAGCCAGCAGGAAGATTGCGTGTCGGAGACCCGAGGAGGGACAGAAGTAGGGAAAACAAAACAAGTGGTGGAAGAAGAAATTGTTGAAAAGAAAAAGCAAGCTGAGACAGAGTCTGAAGAGAGCGAAAATGAAATACCTGAAGGTCGAGTTCTAAGAAAGAGAGCTTGGAGGAATGAAAAGAACGACAAAGGAAGTAAGGTAAAAAGAGTTGCAAAGGATGACATTTGGCCCAATAAAATAAAGAAATTGAGATATCGACTGACACGAGTGAATTCGCCAAGAGCTGAACAGGTGAATGAAGTGACAAGTCAAGAAAAATCAAAAGAAGAAGAAACAATTGAGAATAAAGAAAGTAAAAGAACAAGGAAACCTAACCAGAAGTAAAAGTCACCGGAATGGTCGTACGTGGCTCTGCCTGAAAAGGGAGAAGAGGCAGATAGTCAAGGAAATCCAGAGGAGGCTGTACTGAAAGTGGTTGAAGAAGAGGAAGAATCGGAAATCCTGAGAGTTCTCTTGTCCGACATTGGAGAAGAAGAAACGGAAGTTCAGGAAATTCTGTATTTGGATGACGAGAGGAAAGTGAAGAACGATGAGATGCCAATCTGAATAGATCAAGAAAGCTGTTGATGAAGAAATAAGAAACTAAGTCAAAAGATAGATACTGGTAGAACCAAATAGGTGTTTAGAGCCTTAGGTTAGAAAACTAGTTGTGAAGTGAAAGAGGCTAAGTCAAAAGACACGGTCCATTTTTAACGAAGATGGCTAACATAGATAGTAGCAAAGGTAGATGTACATTCATGAAAAGATGGTGTAAAATGTGTTGTTGTTGTACAGGATTATTAATGCTTCTATGGAGCATACTTGCTATTCTGATCTCTTTTAAAGTCACTATAGATACATTAGACATAGTGAGAATAAAACGAATATAGGGAAGATTCAAAAGGTAGTTCCGACTAGAATAGATAATAATTATTTACATAAAGACAGGTCTATAACTGATTTTTCTAATAATGTGTTTTCAAAATTATTGTACGAATATGTAAAGACAATGGATGTAAGGGACTGCTACGTATGCATGCAGTTACCTGCCTCTCTTTCTGAAGGAGTGACTTATCATCACCTTCCAGCAACGTATGGAATAACATGCAGTGTAATAGCTAGTTTATTTTATCAGACAGGAAAATTAGAATATTATTTTTCAGATGTAGATAACATTTTTGCGCAAGTGCCTGCCATTAACAAACTAAACAAGGTAAAACCTGGTATTAGGTATTAGGTGAATTTTTCTTAGAAACTAAAGAACTAACATTAGAATATATTTTTAGAAACAATTTGACTTGCAGTTTGAAGAAAGAGGAAAAGACATTCTTAGACATGGTTGAAGAAAGGAGACTGGAAATGCAAAGAATGGTAGCAAAAGGAAAAGTGGAGAAAACCGTCTGGGATGTAGAAAGGGAAAAACATTTGAAAGGAGAAGCTAGTCCAACTATAGCTTTAGATTGGTCTCAGAAAGGGAAATTTTGCATTCGAAGGAATCAAACTGTGTATGATAATTATTTTCTAGGTAATAGTGAGTGCCATGATACATACCGAATCATGGGTGGATGGAGATTTAAAGGCGGAAAAGATCCAGTCTTTCCTGCATTATATTTTATTTGTGGGAACAGGGCCTATTATCGCTTGCCAGACCATTGGTATGGCACATGTTATGTAGGCCTGGTTTTTCCGAAAAAATTTCATATGGATAGAGGAGAAGATGGTGTATATAGTTTAAGTAATCATTTAGTACGTAGTAAGAGAGAATCTTGGACAGAAATTGTAGGTGACATTTTTGGAGCATTGATACCAGCAGTGGGAATATCTCTGAATGCAAACAAAATTTGAAAATTATTAACAGTAGTGGATCGCTTGTCAACAAGCACCGCTGGAGGATTTTTATTGGTAGACACTGAAATGGTTGCCATGCGTGCTATGGTAATGCAAAATCGACTTGCCCGTGATATATTATTGGCAAAAGAGGGTGGAGTCTGTGGAATGCTGAAGGTTCAACCTTGTTGTACTTACATTCCTGACGAAAGTAAAGATTTGAAAATTTATATTAGGAATATTACAGAATTGCATGATGAAATTGCACCACTGGAGGTTGAAGGTGTTTGGGAAAAGATCGGAAAGAAAATAGCTGCTATTAAAAATTGCTTAGTAAAGCTAGGTAGTACATTTATAGGTAAAATATTGTTTCCGTTAACATGTGTGATTTTCATAATATTAGTGATAAGATTTGGTTGTATCTGTTGCAAAAATAAAAAGAACAAGAAAAGATTAAAAAGAGAAAAGTTGAGAAGAAAAGACAAGAAACAAGAAAGAGAATTTGAGGAGATAGAATTGGAAGAGTGGGAGGAGAGTATGTATGAATCAGCAAAAAGAGGAGACGTGGGTGAAACTGAAAAGAGCAAGAAAACATTTAAAATTCCGTAAAAGAAAGAACAACATTTTTGGTTGGTTGGTATGGTGATAAAATCACCAAAGGGGAAATTGCAAAAATTATAATATTGCATGATATATGTTGCTTTTGTGATGTATTTGTGATTTGTGCTTTATTTAGTAAGTATAAACCGCTTGAGTGTTGCTTTCTGCTAGATAAATACACACACATATGGGTATTAGCGAGGGAATAACATTTTATTACTTATTTCTATGTATTAATTTCGTTTTGTGTTTCTTTTCCTTAAGTTGATCATTTGGGCCGGCCACGAAATGGCTGCCTCCGGTACCTGACTTGACTGACGACGCTACACGAGGTTTTGGGTGAAGTACGCCTGCGCTACCGCCAGCAACAGTGGCCTCGTCGTGACCCTAACCAGACTGTACCCACCAAGGTCGCCCTGGGAAGCAGGGCAGCTTTTCAGAAGAACAATAAGATGCCTCTTAAAACCGGAACAAGCAAGACTGATGACCTAAGAGACATTATTCCATGTGAACCCTGTCGGACGATCTCTGATTGTCAAATCAGAGGAGCTGAAAACCAATATTTGATACTTTTTGACAATGATTTTACTATAAATTATGGTAGAATAGAGAGGTTGTATGGCTTTTCTCGTTTTCCTGACGTTATGCTGACGGAGAGGATGGTGACGCTGCAGGACAGCTGTTTCCCTGAATCTTTGACGGACTGAATTAATGCCCAATCTCCTGATGAACTGAAATTACTAAATTTGATGGGCATAGATTTGCGAGACTACTGGATTTGACTTAGAGGACGGCGATTAGCCAGAATAGGTAAATATGATGATTGGCGGCTTGAATAAACGAATGATTTAATTTGCATTAATTAGATAAAGATTGAATTGATTAACTACAGAATGAGTTGGGTTGTTTATTCATTGAAAATGTATTAATTTAAAGGTAAATAGAGAATTAGAAATTAACCTAAACCAGCAACTAACTGATTCATCCCAATTTATGAGAGGAATACTAAAGGTGAAGTTCAGGGCCTAATGAGTTTCAGAAGGTTATATAGATTTGTTGCTCATTAGTGTAAAGAGGTATTTCCTTTCATGTCAGCGTTTGGTATAATCATCTCCCAAGAAACACAGATTGAAGGTGAGTGAATGTTGGTGTTATGGGCCCCACCAGCGAATGTATTGATAGTGTGTGTTTGTGAGATCTTTGGTCTGTGACGGAGGGAGGGATTTTGTACTCCACGCTGCAGCACAGACGGGACGCAAGTGCGTAAACGCGGATGAAAATCAGTTGGGCACGCTTCCAACTACTTAAATAAATTAAATTGATGAGTATGTTGTATAATCGTTCTATAATAGTTCTAAAACCCAACAGGCATGCAAGGCTGTTAACTTTTATAGTTCAAATACATGCTAAAATGCAATAGTTGTAACGTTGTTTTTTTCGCAGAACGATATATAGTGATAAACTGTGAAAAAATTAAATGTGTATAATGCTGATCGAAATGTAAAAAACATAATACTATTAAAGCGGGAGTGAGTTCAAAGTGTCATCTTTACTACTATTTATATCATATGTATTGTTGGTGTTATAATCAGCAGCGCTACATTTACGCAGGAATGGAGGATGATATTATGCAACAAGAAAAGGCGAATTATGCGGCACAATACAGCATGTTCCATTAATTTGCTATTTTGACACTGTAACAAGCATTAATATTGTCTGGGCAAACATTTCACCTATGAGTACAAGCTTAACACTTAAATACCTGAATACATTGACATTTGTATATATAATCAAAGGGGGGCTGAAGAGCTAATATTTAGAGAGGTCCTGTACCCGTGCTCCTCTATGTGTATATGCAAGGCAAGTAAAGGGTAATCAGTTCCTCTTATAAAACATATTTGGCATGGGCAAGGACACTGTCACTGCGTGCCACGGGATTCAAGTCGCTGGGGGATCTGAATTTCAGATCATGTGGCCCTCACACACCTTTTTAGGGGTGTCATGCTTCATCATAGGGCGCTCCTCGTCGGACCGGCGCTGCAATGTCCGACGGGCCTGGTGGCAACTTTGGCCGAGATCTTTTGATCTGTAGAGACGCCGTATGTGAGGTATGTATGTGGGCAGTCAGTGCTATGTATTTTCGTAATGTGAAAAAGTGATTTATTAAAAAAGGCTCCAGGTCTGTCGTAGTTTCTTTATTCACTCTTTGATCTGGGTCTTAATAAAAGCAGTGGAACCACCTGTAGGGCTTAAGGTACCTTGGTGGCTATTTAGTATCAGGTCGACATGTTTTGTGTCATAAGGGCTCCTAAATCGAGCGACACTTCTTCAGGACCTAAGTGTGACGAATCAGATTGAAATATGTCGAATGAGCTCCACCTCCCGATTTGGGGGGGGGGGGGCGTAACTGTGCCATTGAGGAGTCTCACCCAACCTTTCAACCTAAGTCTATGGTCGGCAGTGGGGTGTGACACATGGAGAGGGGGAGAGTCAGCTCGATACATTAAAAGTAGCCAACTGAAAGGTTAGAGGTCGAGATCCCCTCTTACCAGGGCTCTCCCGCTTCCAAGTTCGGGGTCTTGACATTTGAACACCTGAATCCATCAATCATCAACCTTTGTAAAGGGTTTCCCACTGTGCAGCACCATTTGCAGCACTTTTTAAATAACTTTTGATGTGTGTGAGCTAGAGTTTTTTGTTAAAGTCTGCACATTTTGCAGCAGATGGTGTGTTAAGTGTAATATACTGCAGTTCCATAATTATATGGATAATGCTATGGCCACAGAACCAGATAATTGCAGTGGTATTGATAATACAGAAAATAGCACAATGGGTGTATAAACTAGGGTTCTGATAATTCTCGTTCTTTCTTTCTTTCTTTGTTTCTTTGCTTCTATCTTCCTTTCTTTCTTCCCTTCTTTCTTTTTTCTTTCTTTCTTCGTTAGAAGAACGTAATTGGTTTTGAACAAATCATCCAACAGACTAATCCATCCAATAACTAATTCTGAAAAACATGTACGCTCTACATTGAGAAATGCAGAACCCAATACTAAACGAATTACATAATAAACCACACACACACACACACCTACAAATTACAATATAAGACAAGCTATGAAAAGTATATACAGAAGCCATTATCACACAAAAAGTGCAATGCGTTTCTCTGGGACATATATCTTCCTAGATCTGTAAATTAATCATTTTTTTGAACTTGCTCCAAAATGCTATGGCGCTGAGGCAATCTTGAGCACTATACAAACTCATAAACCCAGTCATGATATCAGCACAGTCACAAATTCTCCATACAAATAAATAGGAACGTGTCCCACAAATAAACTAAACAAGGATACTCCAATAGAAACTGAATCATTTTCTGTTTGCAGGTGCAGATTAGGAGTATGCCATGACCCTTGCTAGTTGCCTAACTGGTCGTTTTGCTGTGTCTGCTTACTTCAATGATTTGGCGAGAAATGGTCCCATTGGTAAATATTCCCCCAAAGTCTTTTTCCATAGTCCACTCCACAGCGTCTTGTTCGGGATATTCATTGGATGTCTTTACCAGCTAGATGGCAGAATACCCAACAGGATATTTTTCTTGGCATCAAGTGTACCTTAAATGAAGAGCCAATGAGTGTGCAGAACAAAACACTATCTGGAAAGGGGTGGATTTTCTCTGTGAAAGTATGTTAATGAAGAAATCATTTTTCAGCCTACGTTTTTTAGGTCTCGCCTACGCAGCGCGCATGCGCTGCATGGAGGACCTTTAGCCGTCACTCTGGTCATTTTCAAGCACACTTGTGCTTGTGGTGGCATCCACCTTACGAGAGTGAGCAGGGGCGAGCCACAAGCATGAGTGCAGTGCTTGAAAAAGAGCAGACTGTGCGCGCATGCACACAGCACTCCCGGGCTCTCTCTCCTCTCGCTTTCTCTCTGTCTCTCCCGCTCTCTTTTTCTCTCTCTTGCTGTCTCTCTCCCCCTCTCTCTCTTTCTCACTCTTTCCCTTTCTCTCTCTCTCTTTCTCTCTCCCTCCCGCCCCCTGCTGGCAACTGTACGTTCATGCTGCCGCTGCTGGTTAATCAGACATCGCTGGTTGCCCTCAGAGTTCACATCTCTTGGTGAGTGCAGAGAGACGTGTTTTCTTATTTTGTCATTATAAATAGATTTTTATTTTTTGATGGAACGGTTTAATTACAGAATGTGTTTGAGCTTGGTTAGAATGTGCTTGTTTGTTTGTAAGTCTGGCCCGTTGATGAGCTGCGCGTCAAGTCGCTAACAAGGCATCGCGAGTGCACATCAAATGCGGAGTCTGCATCCTATGGCAAAGACCCAGTGGGTACCCGCTTGAATACCACTATCATCGTAGGGGTTACTTCGGTGTCTGACTCTGTAGTCCGTTTAGGTGCGCCATGCCTCCGGCAGCCATGTGTGTGACGGCGTTGGTTACTATGGCAATGAGCGGCCATTTATACCACATGCGCGTGCTCTTCCCAGCCACTACCAGCTAACAAGCACTGGCATAGCCAATAGGTTCCGCCTTTGGGACCTTATAAGTATTTAGTTATGCAGCACAATATTCTTATGCAACAACATTAACTGTTGCATGGCTAAACACTTATAAGGTCCCAAAGGCGAGACCTATTGGCTATGCCAATGCTTGTTGTACTTGCGGTGCCTCTGCATGAGAGTTCAATTGATGGTCTAAACAAGGGCAGCACCTCACACACTTCATGTAAATGCAGGCAGCTTGGAAAACGAAAACCCGGTTCTTGGCCATCTTCATTTGTGCTCCAATACGTTCGGGTCGAGTTTGTATATAAAACTGATTTAAAAAAAAAAAGATGCAGCCACTGACGCTCAGCTTCCCTCCTCCTCCGATAGACGCTTCCCGCAGCTTGAATAATACCTTCACCTCGTCTAGGGTTTGATCAGAAGAAGGAGAGTTGAGTGCAGCAGTTAGAAAATACGAGACATTAAAGTCCCCTGGAGTATTGGAATTCAAATGGTTGTCGGGACTTTTTCGAGAAAAGGGATCCGCTACTGATGGACTTTTTAGTCACATCTTGTAGATTCACCCCCATATACTATTATACTGGTGGGAGATGTGGTTTGTCTGCTGTTTAAATGATGTAAAGCCAAACTTAGATATCGTCTTAGTGTTGTTAATAAAGCCTTAACCTTCCTTCCTGTCAGCTAGAACGGTTTGTATTGCACTGCGTTTAAACTTAAGTTTTTGTTGCTGTGGTCCTTCCTTCATATGCGTCCATGTATAGCAGTTAAAATGTTAGTCCGTCTTTTATTTCACTCGCCAATACCCTGCTGTCGGGAAGGAAACGGTGTTGCCCACTACCAAAGCGACATATGGGACACCTTATCTTGACAATAATTATCTGCTTGCTTCCTGCTGCAGTTATATATAATAAAATGTCTCACGTCCTTAAACAACGTCATATCATAGAATACCTCACTGTCATATTTATTGAATACACTTGAACACCATTAGAAACATTTGACCATTCCAAGATGGCGTCGTTGTTTGAGCAGTGTTACGTTTAGCAGTTTCGGTTCTTCTTTTATTGCTTACAGATACCGCCTGTTTTCACAGGTTCACTATGTGGGGCTCGGCGCGGGCGTGTCTGTGCCAGAGACGCTCCTCCTCCGTGCGCGCGGCCGGTGCTGCGTGGGCGTGTCCGCGCCGCGTGCCCGTGGCTTCCGCCGCCATGTTGTTTTGGTTCTCAGTGAAAGGCAATCCCGGAGTCGCAGACAACTAGACAGCTGGAACGCAGCTTGTGAGATTACAGGTGCTAGAGGACCAGTGCTTGAGGTACGTTGAAAGCTTCGGGGCTGAGGGAGTAGCTACAAAGCCTTGTCCAAAACCTTTCTCTGTGTCCCGAGGCCTGCCATTGCCTCAGCCATTTGACAGGAGACCGGTTCGTTAACTGCCCTGCCACCATCCGTCCCACATTCTTTATTATTACTCTAGTCCAACCAAGGTTTGTCACTTCATCCCTGTTCTTGTCCTTTCACCCTCACCCCGCCAGCCCAGTAACCCACTGATCTGGCACCAATCCTTTCCCGATTATTGCTTTTCACAACTCATGCACAACCCTCTGTTGCCTCATGATTCTGTCCCTTGATGTGGCAGCCCAGGTTGTCAGATCCATATTTTCCTTCTTCGTCACTCTTACTTCACATATGGGGTAGCACCCTTTGAACTGACCGTTTGCCTTTCCCAACTTGCCCCAAAGTCACTGCTCTGTTTTGTAACTTCTCTGTCCCATAGACAGTGGCTTTTGTTGATCACCAGCCACACGAACTCGTAGCTCTATGGTCTGCCATTGCCCTTGACCTCTTTAATCTTCGCATGTCACCGCCGCTACTATAGAATTTTTTTATGGCCTCCACCTACTGCACATTTTGCCTGTACCGCAGTCCAAGTTATGTTAGACAGCGCTATTTGAGTTATCATTGGTACCGGTTACCGACCCACTTCTTCCCTACGATCTATACTTGTGATGCTCCTGTTTATGAATAGATGTAGGGTAAATACATGAATCTGTTCCTCAGTCACTGACTCGCCGCCTGTTAATATTAATGTGCCAGTTTGGGAGAGAGCATCGGTATGATCACCTTTGGCATTACGACCTAGGGCTTGACACTGCTTGCAACTATTGACTTGTCAGGCTCCTTTATCTTGTGAAATGATTGACGTGCAGTTACTGCCACTTCTTGTGCCATGGTTTGTTTCAAGTTTATTTTATTTAGCACAGTTATTTAGCACAGTTACTTAAAACCATTGCTTCAACATATTTCCTTACACATCATCAATTTTTAAAATAATAAAACCAGTTTGCTAAAAATCAATACAAACTAATTGATCTTTGCAATACATTGGTAAAATAACAGTTACTTAGCAGCGTCTGATTTTTGCTTTTCAGATATATTGATGTTCTGTCTAGACATTTTCTTCTCCGCTTGTTTCAAAAATTTTACAAAGCGGCAGTTAAGCTGCGTGTCCTCAGGTACAAAGCACGCCGGCACAGCCTGCTTCTGTGTGCGAATATCTCTCCGATTAAAAAGTGGTTTTAAAAGCGGTTTCCTTTCCTGTGTTAGTTTTTTGCACATACAGAGAAGGTGCCACATATCTTCTTGCGCTATACCACATAGGCATCAGATTGGTTTTTCAGCCAATGTGGAAAGTGCTTTGTGCATGGCTGCAGGCCTAATCTGTATTTTAAAAATTGAATTTTTGTAAATCTGGCAAACCCCAAAGTTAGATACTTTTGTGTAGCAAAGGAGGAATAGGAGCTCAAGATCATCCAGCCGTGCTACCTTCTCGATAGTGCTGCCTTGCCTTCAATCCAGGATTGATTCTTTACTATTCTTTTTTGAGAAGGCAATGACTTGTAGAAGTTACCCAAAGTTCGGTGAGACTTAAAGTGCACAGACTAGTTGCTAAGTATTGTGCCGCTGGTGATGATTCTTTCTATTGTAATTCTGACCACAGATGCCAATTTAGGGTGCCTGGTTTAGATTTCCTTACTTTATCCAAGAAGATGACTATCGCACCTTGTCTTGCAAGGGTCTGTTTTTGAACACCAAACTCGAGCCTGATCTGTGCTGGAGAGACTCGCGTTGGTAGACCAAAAATTATTCTATACACTTTTGCGACCACAACATTCAGGAGCTTAGAGTCCCTTCCCCTCTGTGCCTCGCTCCCGTAAGTTATTGTAGGTAGGAGTTGTGCCTGTATAACTTCAACTATTGGGGCAAGTGAGGGCCGTTCAGTTTATAGTTGCGGTTTCTCATTGAGGTGGCTAGGGCTATTCCCTTCCTTTTGATTGTGCCATGGTCTTATGTCCTCCAATGCGCCGTGAGTGCCTTTAAATGCCACTGTTTTTAAGGCAAACATTGGCTACTGCATATCATCATTATATACCTTAGTGCAAAAGTGTCTGCATTTAGATGTCAATTGATTACTAAGAATGTATTATTGCCGCTGTTAATTGGTTTACTACTGATTTTATTATATAGGTTAAATGTAAAATTCTGTGATCCACTGACAGCAGGAAGTAGGAGGGACTATTAAGTTACTCTGCAGTCAAAGGATTCATAGATACGGCAATAGTAATAGCACATTGGCTGAAAACAATGGCATTGAAATCCACAGGGGTGTTGAGAATTTGAAAAATGGAGAATGAATGTGTGAGACCTGGGTTTACATAGCCAGCACTTGTCTACATTACACACAGATTTGAAAAGGGGATTAAAAAACTGACAAGGCACTGGCCTGGGTATGTGCCAAAATGGAAAAGTGGATGGGGTTGATATGGTTAAATAGCTGAGCTTTAAATAGGAGATAAATGTATATCGAGTTCCCTGGAGATAGCTTGCAGGAAGTAACGCAAAAATAGTCAGTGAAGAATTCTCAAGACCATGATTTGTATCCAGTATAAAATGTAATCCTTAATTTCTAGCATGCTCGTATTAGCATGAAAGTATGTGGATGGCATTAACATAAAAGATTTACCAGAATGATGGGCTTCTAACATCCTGATGAGAACCAGAAGTTATGTTTTAAGCTTTGGTTTGAAGGATACAAAGGTGTACGCATACACATTACACTATTATCTAGCTGAAGATTAAGTTTTGAATAATATTGTTGGATTGGGATTTCGATTGTGCCAATGATATGTAAAAAGTGGGTACACAGCAATCTGGTTTATGAATTGTTCATATGAACACGTATCAAGCAAATAAAATAAAAAATAAAAAAAAATCCCGCATCCAAATTTTGGGTGTGTAATATCATACATTTGTTGTAGAGCAACGACATTGAGCTGAAGTTTTTTGTTTATATTGGGTTTTTGTTTTGCTTTGGTATTTGGATAATCATAACATTTATTTAAAAAAAAAAAAAGTTATTTTTCTTCGCTTGGGGTTACAAAGAGCAGACATAGATTATGGAATTATTGATCACATTCTTTGGCAAATATGTTACATAATTCTACTGTTAGACTGTTTGGACTTTGGGTTATCTTAGTCTTCAGGTGTACTAATGACTATTGAATGGGTTTTCAAAGCTACCGTGTGAAACCTGAGTGGTTTTAGGTTTTGATGTTGAGGGATATTTATTTAAAAAAAAAAACCTTGATTTATTTCCTTGGTGGTTTTTATATTTACTATTTTCAAGTCTAAACTAAAACAACCCTACTAAACAACCATCAGGGAATCTAACAGAAGTTCACCCCTTTGTATGCACAGCCCTTTTGGTAATGATGAATCTACTGTTTAATCATAAGTCTGTCCACATCTTCAGGCCACCCTGAACCCACAACTTGACATGCTTGTAAAATTTCTCTGGACCGCTAGCCTCCCTCCTGCCCCTTTCCACCACATTTGATGTAAACTGCATGTTGGTAGCTTTTATAACATGCCCGTTCCCTCCCAATGGAGTATCCGAGTGTAAATACCAACAGTGTCTTCCTATCATACCAAGAAATACTGGAGGGACAAGGCACTACAATTAATTTGGAAACAGCCAAGATTTCAGAATTTTTGTGCATTTCCTTATATTAGACAATTGACATAGGTTTTCTGGAAGCTTATCCTAGTGCTAGCCCGCTAGATAGGCAAATTATCTTGCTTGAAAAGTGTGTTGTGGCTGAGCATGGGCCAGGGAGAGTGACCTAAGAATCCTGGTCGGTTTGTAGTAGTTAATCCTGCTGCTAAGCTATCATTGACTTTTGATGTAAAGTGCACTGTGGACATGACATAACAGGTTGCTTACATATTGGTTATATGTCTCTCCTGCTATATAAAGGGGTTTTAAAAATAGGAGTAGAAACGAATCTGGGGAGGAGGCAAAGCAGCTTGGTGGTAGTGTTTTGAATTGTTTGAAGGCACGTCTGTACGTAGGCATCCATACCAGCGCAGAGGGCATTACCATTATCAATTCGGTTTGTCACAAAAGCTTGGGTGACCATTTCCTGCAATGCGGGGTATTCAATTACATTTTTAAAAACTTTTATTATCTACAATTGAAATTAAGTATGTAAATGAAACAATTGAAAATATTGTAAAGCATACATATGTTGCCATTACAAGCACCACAGTCAGCTGAAACTTGTTCTTTGAAACAGAAAATTATCACTTCGGATGCCTTTTTTTTTTGCCACTGTATTTGAAGTTGTGGCAGGCTCAAACTCCCATGGCCACAATTCATCTGACAAGATGGTATTAATTCTGCCAAACAGAATGATCCCAGGTATTTCCCCAATCCATTTGAGACAGTTTTGTTTCATCCACCTGGCTACAGAGCTTAGACTCATAATCACAGATGGATATTATTAACTGCGTGTAATTGGTGTAAGAGAACTTCAAAGCTGAATGCTCTAACAATGCCAGCTAACGGCCATATAGCCATATAGATATTAAAGACAGTGGGACTTAGTGATGATCCCTGGCGCACCCCACAAGGTACTGCAGTAGAATTAAATTAAAAGGTGGCAAGTGGATGGTCCACTACCTGTCTGATTTAAAAAAAAAAAAAAAAAGATTTGAACCAGACCATGGTTTTGGAATGGAAACCTATCTCATGCAGTCTTTTGATAATAATGTGAGCTACACTATCAAATGTTGCAGAGAGGTTGGGTAAGACGAGCACTTTAGGCCTGTCCGCATCCAGACTCAGCCTGACATTGTCTGTGACTGCAATCAAAGTGGTTTCAATACTATGTTCAGCCCTTAAGTAATGGTAGCATGTCAGCATGCTTCTAAACCGCTAGGACATTAACAGTGAAAAGTGATGGATTAAAAAGCTGTGTCAGATTCATGCCAAAGGTAACAGGCATGCACTAATGATATAAGAAGGACAGGGATAATCTGGGAAGGCTGAGTGTATTGGCTGCTTAATTTGTTCCACGTCCCTATAAGTGATTTCCTTTAAATTCCACAATTTGTGCATGATGTAGGGTTTGGTCTATTTTATAAGTAATTCAACTAACTTATTTCGCGATAAGGCTCAAAGTTGTTATACACATTTTTAATTTGCATGTAAAACCAGTGTTGCCTGCTAAGTGCTCTCATGTCTTATGTAATAGAGTCCTCCTGTGTTAAACTGTTGAAGTAAAACACATATATCTGTATAGAGCAGTTTTTAATTCTTTACAGTGATTGCAGCATGCTGCTCCTTTTCAGGCTTGTTTTCATGCAAGCAATTTACACAACTTTTTTGTCTAATTCTTTTTGTGATATGAGAGAATCTGGATGTGGTCTGTGGATTACTTTCTTTGTGATTTATTGATTGATCAAGAGATTGATTCTCCTGCTTCAGGAATGGACCTTCCCCTGTGCACATATTCTTCATATTGTATCTCCTGTTTTTGATAAAAAAGAAATCTACTCTCATTTTAAAACCATTGAAGCAGACATTAGCTGTAGTATAGCCCATGTGCATTTGAGTTCCAGTGTATGCTGATTGACCTAACATGTCCTCCCTTTCTTCAACGAGCAGCTCTTAATGGGCCATCAGAAGTGATTATTGTATGGGATCCTTTAAGTCTTCTTTAAAATGTAAATAGGATTATTATCTATTGCATTACCAACATCATAAACATCAATTGTGTATATAAAAGATAAAAAAAAAAAACAAGCTTTGAATTGAGTAATGCATGCAAATTGTAGTTTGTAATTACAGCTGCAAACAATATCTCTTTATTAATGATAACGATCATATACGTGTATCTCATATAGGGAGGGCAGTTTAAGGCGATTTAGTGACAAAAAGTGGTCTGAGAAACACTAATTACCGCCCAATAAGTTTAATAGACATTTTACAAAAGATGTTTGCCAGACATATTTTAAATAGGCTTTTAGATTGGATTGAGGAGACTAAGATACTAACCAAATACCAAGCAGGATTTAGATCAAAAATTAGTACGGTCGACCAGGTGTTTAGGTTTATGTGTATCTGTTGGAAGTATATAAACATAAGGAAGGGTAGCCTTTATGTGGCGTTTGTGGATTTAAGGGCCGCCTTCGACCTTGTTCCGCGCAACCTGTTGTGGATCACATTAAGGAACAAGGTGGTCCCAGGCGAGCTACTTAAAGAACTTATCAAGCTCCACACAGGGAACTATGCTAAAATTAGATGGGGGAAGGGTGGTGAAATTTCAAGGGCCATACCTGTGGACCGTGGTGTGCGCCAAGGTTGCGTGTTAGCACCCACCCTCTTCTTGCTATATGTTAACGATATCCCGAGCTATCGAAGGAACTGTGTACACGACTCCCCGAAGCTAGGCGGCGAGACGATCACGGCATTACTATTTGCTGATGATACCATTCTCATTTCTCAGACTCCGAGTGGTTTACAAAATTTGGTTGACTCCTTCTAAAAGTATTGCGTGGGGAAGGGGTTAGAAATAAACCCAACCGAATACATGTCCCTAAACCCCAAGAAATCCCTCAGGAAAAACCTGTTTTTAGAGAACCAAAAACTGGAACAGGTAGGGAGTTTCAACTGTTTAGGACTAATGTTGGATAATAACTTGACTTGGAAAGGGCAGCTGGACAAAAGCACATTATCCCTTAAACAAAACTCAATGCCTATTTTAAAAGTGCACGGCGCTAGCTATTCTAAAGCTATCTCGCCGGCACTTGAGGTTTTTAAAGCGAAGGCTCAATCGGCTGCTCTTTACGGCGCCGAGGTTTGGGGTTACTGCTGTAAAAGCAATTTTGGGAAGGTGGAAAACCACTTTGTACGTAGGCTGCTCAAAATACCGTCTAGAACTCCTCTAGTCCCTGTATTCCTTGATATTAACCTTAAAAGAACAGATTATCAAGCTACACTAAGACCACTATTGTATTGGGTTAGGTTATGGTCAACCCCGGAGCTGAGTGATTATAAGAGTGGATTGACTGAAATAATCCAGATTGATGGGCACATGAAAACCCCATGGTTAAAATATATATTTAAGTGGTATGAAAGACTAGGGCTTTCTCATTTATGGGAGGTTCCCCAGAACATAACATTGTCTTCTAAAAAACTTGTAAAGGATACCTTCTGGTCCTATGTCAACGGTGAGCTAGTGCATAGTTCTACGATTGGAATACTGATCCAGAACTTCCTGAATATAAAAGACATACCCAACTTCATGGATGAGATTGGTCCACCACTAGCAAAAACATTATATTTGCAATTTAGGTATGGGGTCTTAAAGATTAGTGCATACACGTGTAGGTGGGGGGGGGGCAAAAGGTTCTGATTTGTGCACTCTCTGCTCTCTAGGGGCTAAGGAAGATGATGCTCATCTACTCTTCTTTTGCCCGGCATATAAGAAACCGAGGGTTTGTTGGATCAAACCCCTATGTAAACACGTGGGGGCTAGATCCTACAAAGAAGCAGAGCGCATAATTAAGTCCAATACCTCACAACTAGTGGTGTTTGGCACGAGTAGATTCTTATTTAATGTGTGATTCTTATTTAATGTGTACCTCATCAGGAAACGGTCTGGTCATAAACTGTAATGTACGGATGGGAGCCTTTTCCTTTCTCCTTCTGTATAGAAACATGATGCACTGTCCCCTTAAGTCCTAATTGTTTTTAGTTCTGGCTTTTAATTAATTCAAAATTGTTATTTATATTTTTATATACGGTATTACTCAATCATGGAGACAACCAAAATATTTCTTGCCAATTGCATGTATTAATTTTATTGCTAATTATGGTCGTGTGTGTATATATATGTGTTTTGTAATTTTTCTCTTGTACTTGGCTTTTAAGGCTATATTAGCCGAAATAAAGTTTAAACAAACACTGAGATGAAGGAGCTATATGAAACTGAATTAAAATATGTGACTTGGAAGGGAAAGAGACTGGAGTAATCCTAGTCCATTCCTATTCAGGCCAAGTTCAGGCACTGCCCTGAAGAGACAAGAAATAACATTTATTTTAATTATTTTAGATCTTAAGCTGCATGAAGATTTAGTAAGAGGGACACTGATTGGAGGCAAAGAAATGCAAATTATTACAAAAGAAATGGTAAATTATAAGATACAGAATGCCTATCCATGCTTGGCCTTCGGTTGAAGAGATCAGCATCATAACACTGATTCAGACGAAGAATTCAATTAACTGAAAATTAGTGAGTAGTAAATCAAGTGTAAAAAAGTACACCTTTTCACACGTTGATCTCTCTTCTACGTATTGATTACATCGTCCCAAATTCAGGCACTAAGAAACATCACCTGACCAACAATTATTACAATTTCGAATCATGACACAATTATTTTTGACATTCTGCTTAAATGTAAGCCTAAAATAAAGGCATTGCATAGGTTTTATAGCATCACCATGAAAAATTGATGTATAGAAAGGAGCAGGATGATCAGATTAGTGACTTTATAGAAGAAGAAATTAAAACCACACGTGGAACGTTGTTAAGTCAGTAGTTGCGTGCTAAGTAATCATGTCAGTATGTGCTAAAAGGGTGCGTACAATTACTTAAATAGTCTTATCAGGGCACTGAATCAGTTAACGGTTTGTTGAAGCAAAATATCAGAATTACCTCATTGAGATGACTCCAACCTGAGAGCATATTCGTGTTTTGCCCGACAATAGGTGGGATATGTCACGGTTCAAGATTCGCGCGGCGGATGACCAAATCCTCGGGAGCGAAGAAGGACCGCTACTCTCCCGTAGGGTAGTACCAGATCCAGCTGCAACTGGATTCCTGGCTAACTACCCAAGAGGAGAGACGAGACCGCTCAGGGCCACCAGGGAGAGGGGTATTCAATGTGATCTCGGGGATGAAGGATCTTTCAGGAAGGAATACTGGGTATAAATGTAGCTGCCCTGGACAAGACAACAGAGAGCAAAAACAGATTAACAATTACTGTGTACCCTTCTAGTCCTATACCTAACACCCTCAGGGACTAAGCCACCCCTCTGTTGTGTGCTCCCCAGACTCACCGTGGTTAGTTAGCAGGCTTGCTTAGTAAAAAAAAAAGAAGAACTCCAAACAGGAAGTCCACTTGCTCTGTGTTGTAGACATCCACCAAAACAAAGGGGTATTGTTGTCCAAATAAACAATTGCTCGAAGGCTTCCCAGAATTCCCACAGTTCGACAGCCAACTGTGACACCGAGGTAAATGCTTCCGCTGGGGCAAAAAGAAAAAATATTCCCACAAGCTGCCCATAAACACAAACAAGAGGCGATAGCCAAATGGGAAGGAATAAAGAATGCTAGGCTCCACAACTGCGTAACTGTCGCAGATGATAAGCAACACCAAAAACGGCGTTTCAGCAAAAATAGTGCACGTGCAGCACTAAAGAAAAAAAAGAAACCAGCATTTGCAATGCAATAGGTCTCGCATTTACGCGAGTTTAAGCTATTGGCATTGTAAATGACAATGCCTTTTATTAATGCTTTAAACCATAAATCAAAGGTATTGTCATTTACACTGCCAATAGCTCAAACTCTCATAAATGCGAGACCTATTGGCTATGCCAATGCTTGTTTCTTTTGGCAATGTTATTTGTTTTATATTGGTGATGTATAGACTAATCCCCCGCCCCCCCCTCCCGCCCAACAGTAAAGTTGTGCACAAGTCATTACCAACAAAAAAAGCATTGGCAAAAGTAAAAGGCTGGGCGTCAACGCAGGTCCAATTGGCTTTGCCATTGCTCATTTTGTTTACATTCTGATAATGGTAGTCCTATACTTTAAATGACGAACCGAACATGCAAGTACCAGAATACGGCTGAAAACAAAACTGAATGAATTATTCCCATCTGACATGGGGCAACAGAACTCGCGTAGTATCGACCTAAGCTGTGAACCTTTTCTGTACTGTAGGACGAGCAAGGTGTGATTCGAACTATGGGTACCACAATGCAATTCGCTTGAAATAAGGCGTAGGACAGAGGTGTGGATTGCTCATTGATCAGGGATGGGTGAATGAGGCAGTGAGTTAATGAGATCTGAAGTGGCGGGGGTGCTAATTGCCTGGGGGATGGGAGGGGCTCTTAGCTCCTCCTCCAATCACTAACCTCATATATAACGTGGGATGTTTTCCGAGTTGGTCGTTTTCCATAGATGCTGGTTTTTGAATTTTCGCTGGTTTACGCACCTGGTAACTGATTTATTTCTGTAGTGTATTTAATTTCGGTCTGTTTGTTTGATTCTGCCAGCTGAGGGAGTGTGCGGAAGTGGATGGGTTTGAGATGGAGTGCAGTTTTGATGTATGGTGTTAAGATCGGGCGCGGTTATTTATGTAGCGTAAGCCACCCCTGGTGATGCCCCGAGGCGCTTTGTGTGCAGGTAGCACTCGAAAACTCCTGATGTTCGTCTGCTCTGCGGCATGGTTGATAAATATATGTATTGTTAGGGATTGCATGCTAAAAGTTTTTTATTCTTGAATACCAAGTGTGGTTTCTTCAGTGGTTGTTTGTGCCCCTGGGTGAGGGAGTCGGTCATCGGCAGCTGTGCGGTTCACTCACACTGTGGGCCTCTCTTGGCCTCTAACTTTGGGTCCTCTAATCCGACCTCTCCTCGGGCGTCCTTTGTCCAGATTCTTACGGCTTGGGTTGGGGGTCTTGGGTAGGAGTTCAGTTGGTGCTCACAGCCCTACTGCAAAGGTTCTTATCGGGGCCACAATCGAAGCCACCACCTACCGACCTATATCTTGTTTGCTCTGCGAGGGGGTTTAACATTATCTCAGCACTCTCTGGCCAGTAAAGTGTCAGCTGGGCTAGTCTGACTGCTTCCCGTGTGGTGGTCGGCACCCCATGCTAAGACTATTGCCAGGAGTGGGCTCTCATCTTCCAGTCCAACTGAGGGGCGCCTTGAAGCCTCACCCTAGTTATAATATGGTAGTAAGCGCTAGAGTGGGAAGCGCTGGGGAACCAGGGTGGTTCGACCATCTGTTGCAGTTGGATTGCAGCTCAAGCGCTGCCGCCGATCACAGGCCAATCAAGCCAAGAAAGTGACCTATAGTTTATTCAGAGCGTGGGAGGAGCTAACAACTACGCTGCTGCCGGAACTTCGGTACTCAGAAGAAAATTAACAAGCGCTCGCATCTCTTGTCTTTATGGGGCCATGTGTTTGAAACACATAGCCCCATAAAGATAAGAAAGCTTTTGTGACGGGAGGAAGGCAGATGAGCCCGTCCAAATGGGACGGCTCAAAAAGCCAAACGAAAACGTCACTATCAGCTCTTTTCCAATGGCTGGCCACCGTTTAGCATAAACGGTGACGCGAGCCAATGGAAAAGAGGGGCGGGGCTTAATGCCCTTACAGAAAATACCCCAAATCGTTAAATCTCGCCAGCGAGACTGCGCATGTGCGCAGCCCACGCCAGGCGAGACCTAAAAATGAGTCGGGAGAAAATGAAATTCTGCCGCGACTTAAAGCAAAAAGTCGTTACCAATAAAGGCAGCACAACACGCGCTAATCCAAAAGGAAATAGAAACTAATGGAGCCTCACCACAAACACGGAGGGCATTCAGGAGCGGAAAGGTCAATGCAAAGGAAAGTCCCAGCACAGCAATACAGGAACAAAAGGAGCGTGCTGACCAGAGAAGTTGCGAACAGAAGTTGCAGGGAGGCATGGTCCACCAGGAAGTAGGTTGCCAAGCACCTGAGCTTGGGAGCAAGCTTCCTTTAATGACTAAGGTGTCACATGACTGGGTCTGCAAGGGCACACAACCTATTCCCAAATCTGGTGCATTCTGGGAGTCGTAGTTCCCACACATCAGCAACCTGTAAGCGTAATTCCCTAATGTGTAACAGTATACACCCTAGCAATGCTTAGACAGAAATAATACAAGAGTAGCGATGAAGCAAACAGGGCGCTGTTTCATAGAACTAAAATAAAGCAGAGCTACAAAAACAATTCACAAAAAAGGATTTGCAGTTGAGAAAAGCAATGGGAATGCTTAGACATTTCCAAAGTTTTCCAGAAAATAAATCATAACAAGTACCTGGGCCCACAGGAAGGGGCTGAATATCTACAAAGATTTGGAGTGCCCTGAAATGAATCAAATCGAGGAGTGAGCTGGAAATAGTAGGTATCGGATGCTCTGAATGGAACTGTCTAGAAGTTCTTTGACTGCCAATTGGTCCCATTCTTTACTTGACTATAACTCAGTTACCACAAAGAGGATAGTTGCAAACCTAGTGTTCAAATCAAGTAGGAGATTGATTCTCAAACCTTTTGAAGACATAATGCCATGCAGGCCAATAGCACAGTTAAATTGCTGTCAAAAATGTACATAGAGTTGTGCTAGCAAAAAGTGCAGAAACCATACTTCAGAATATGATTGCCTCAAGCGGCCTGGTCTTCTTTAAACGTGTTAAACATTTCCAGACTTCCTATCAGATTTATAAAGCCTAGTAGTGGACACATGGCATTGGCATACAACATGTGTTACAGAAAAGTCACAAAAGTACATTTCCTTTTAATATCCTCATGAATAAACCCTACAGACTTGAAAGGGAATGAGGATTGGAAGCCTTAAATTGTAAATAAGTTGTTGAATGTACTTGAAATTAAATATAGCTAAGCTGAATGCCCAGAGAGATTCAGTATTGGCCTAATATTAAAGAGTGAGGAAGAATTTGGATTCCCACATATGAAACAATAATTCCACATTGCCAAAATGAGAATTTAATAACTATATACTCAGAGGGAGACAGAACACTTGTACTCAACTGGATCAGGCAGCAATTGGTTTATTGTTGCAAGACCTACTGGGGCCAGGTAGACTGCACAGAATAAGGAATGTAAGTGCATATAAGCTCACTGATTCAATTATGTCAAAATGGTACGCTTTAGATAAAGAAAGGGACTTATCAACCCTCTTTCCCCATTTACCCTGATGGAGTCCCATTCAGATATCACTCCGACACTATCCTTGCGTTTAAAAGGCAGACAGAAGGGGCTATAAAACAAGTCCACCTATGTTTCAGGGTTAACCTAGATCATTTGAAGAAAGGAAGAAGTCTTTTTGACCAGATCACTGGGTCAGCAATATGGAATAGAAAATATATGCATTTACAGAGCTAGCTCTACCTGAAAAAACTAGTAAAGGCACACCAAGGAGCTAAGTGAAACACATGTATATAACTGGAGTTAAATGTCAAACATTTTGGTGGACAAGCATCGGACAATGAAAGCACTATTTGTAGCGGCATTTGCAGACTAGAAATAAGTTTGACATCACCAGATTCTAGATGGTAAATGAGGCGAATAGATATATCCCTATTGAACTGGCTGAAATGTTGCCCTCTGTTGTGGGAATATAGGAGGAAATGCCTGGAACCGTGTACAGAATTGCACTTTTGTCAATAAGCCCAACTATAATAAAATATGCATGAAAATTAACATTTTTGGGAAAGAGATTTTAAATGTTTCCACACAGGTGCTGACATCCTATAAACCCAAAATTCAGCATTTCGGGCCTGAGGGATGCAGCAAAGCCCAAAAGTACTATAGTATTGGTATTTTTACAAAATGTTCTGTATAAGAAAATACTATTGTGCGTGTCACTAGCAAAGGAATCTTGTTAATGATGAGGGATGGAAAATGGAGGAGGCACCATGATATGAACCGTAATTTCATGAACTGTTGAAAATTCCAGCTGTTCAGCAAATCATTCATGCTATAGTTTTGTTGCAAAGATCCACACACACAGTAGATGGAGTTCAATAAGCATCCAATGTTTAATCCGGATAGCCTCGGCCAGAATTTCCAGTTTCCTTTTCTCACTCTAACTGCTTTGAACATCTCCTAGTTGGCATAGCCTTATCAAGAATGTTGGCATGAAGACTCTTTG
Organism: Triturus cristatus; assembly: GCF_964204655.1. Classification (NCBI taxonomy): domain Eukaryota; kingdom Metazoa; phylum Chordata; class Amphibia; order Caudata; family Salamandridae; genus Triturus; species Triturus cristatus. The sequence continues at coordinate 285,960,398 of NC_140594.1, read as the reverse complement.
AGCGCCTACTGACATCCACATATCCCCCCTGAATGAATTAAAATCATCAACACAACACTAAATTGCATTCCAGCAATACAGTTTAAATTGCTGTTCTGTCTGAGATGTAATCATTACGTATATGGTTGAAATGTGCCATTCTATATTTCGCATATATTCTCAAATATCTTTTTTTTTTAATTTTAAAATTTCTGTTTATTAATTTTCAAGAACAGACCATTCCCTATGCTGCCACACAGGGCAGTGTACCGCCACTGATAACAAAAACACAACCAAACAATTGTGATTGATTTTTTTCGCATGGTTACATATCGAATATGAAATACCACTTATAATTGTACGCCATTAAATAAAACATACATATTACAGAATTATACCAGTTAGTTATCAGAAGTGAGGTCACCATGACTCTTCGCTAGCATATACTGTCGTAATGGCTCCCAAATGTCTTTGGGTTTAGAGGAGGACGGCAGTTCTTCAACACACAGCTCAAGGGTCTCTTTACAATATACCATGTCTTTTATCCAGTGGTCTACTTTAGGGGCCAATGTTCTTTCCTAAGTCAGCGACACACGACGCTTTGCTAATAACAAGGCGATTCGCAGAAACCTCCCCAAGATGCCTTTAACTTGAGGTACAAAGCATAGCAAACAGACAGCCGGCGTACACTGCAGGGTCTGGCTAGACATGACCTTTAAACAATTGATGACTTCTGTCCAGTATTGTGCGACAGGATTACAGCTCCATGCCAGATGCCAGAAATCTGCGTCCGGTTTACCACATCTTTTGCAACTGCTTGTGTCTCGAAGACCTAGTTTGTGCAGCCTAGCCGGAGTGTGATATATCTGGTGAATATATTTAAAAAGGATGATCCGGAGATTACCATTAGGGGCCAACCTGCCAGTGAGCGTGCATATGTGTTCCCGATCTAAGGGGGTTAGTGGAGAATCTAATGTGTTATTCCACCGCGCCAGGCTACGGTCCTCCCCTCGCACTCTTTCAGGTCGCACCGCCCTATATAGTTTAGTTACCAATTTTCGTTTTAAAGGCGCCACCAGCAGAAGCTGCAATGATTGCAATTGAGGTGGCTCTTCAGGAAACGAGTCATAATGCGTTTTGAGCGCGAGTTTTAAGCGGTGCATGGTGAATTGAAACAGTGGTGTCTGGTTAGTGACGTACTGATGATCCCCAGGTGTGAGAAAGTACCCTTCTATATAGAAATCATGCATGTGCTGAATACCGACCACCTGAAGAGAGCGAATCGGCCCTGTTTCTTGTGTGACGGACAATGAGGCATGATGCGCAATCGGCAGGGCTGGAGCGTAGATCGGAAGTTTGGCTGCCAGTTTACCTATAGTTTGCCTGGCAGCTATGGTGGTGTCTACTGTGTTTATTTCTGTCCGTGGCGTACCCCTATGTGTGTGCGTAATGATACTGGACAGTGGAGTGGGGAGTGCGTCCCCGTCTTCCACAGCCACGTGTGGTGTGAAGGCTTGCGGTTTGAACCAATAATAGGTGTACTGTGCTTGCGCACACAGGTAGTATAAATAGAAATCTGGTGCACAGAATCCACCCTGAGCATAATTCAGCGTAAGGTTATGCCAACCTATTCTAGCTTGTTTGCCATTCCAAATAAGGCTAAGTAGGTGAGTGCGAAGTGTGCGAAAAAACGGTGTTGATAATCTGATTGGCATGTTGTTGAATAAATAAAGAAACCGTGGTAACACAATCATTTTTATACTGGCAATCCGATCAGCCAAGGAAAGTGGCAGGGTGGCCCATCTGTCAACTTGAAGTTTTAAATCTGCATACGCCTTACCATAGTTTTCCCTCACTACAGTCTCAGGGTCGCGGCGCATCCATACACTCGGGTATTTCACCGGTTCTGTTGACCATATCAACGGGTATTCCATTTGTGGGGGTACAGTAATCGGCGTCCAAGGGATTACCACCAATTTTGTCCCAATTTATCAGCAGCCCAGAAAACAAGCCAAATCTAATAAATTCCCTAAGGACCGGGGACAGGTATGTGTGAGGTTCACGAATGAAGAGCACATATCCTCTGCATATAAATAAATGTCGACGGGGCGATGATTAAAATTTAGCGCTGACGCCCTATGGCGTTGCCGGATCACGCACGCCAGCGGCTCAAGCATAATGGCAAATAGAAGCGGCGAGAGGGGGCAGCCTTGTCGGGTGCTCTGATTAATGGAGAAGGGCTTGGAGGTGAAACCTCCCACCCGGACTCTTGCCGACGGGTCGGTATACAGAAGTTGCACCCATTTTAGAAAGATGTTTGGGAATCCCATGCGCCTCAGAATGTAAAACATACACCGCCATTCGATAGTCAAATGCTTTAGCCGCATCTAACATGATTGCAGCAACCGGGAGATCGGGGGATAAAATATGAAACATGGCGAAAATAGTCCTTAGATTGTGAGATATAGACCGCTCCGGTATAAAGCCAGACTGATCAGGCAGTATTAGACAGGACATCAGCGGTTGGAGCTTAGTAGCAAGTATTTTAGCCAGTATTTTGGCGTCTAGGTTAATAAGCGAAAAAGGGCGATAAGTCGCAATGAGAGGGAGATTTGTCTTTTTTAAGCAGTATGATAATTGGAGCCTGCCTCAGTGATTTTATTTATTTTATTTCAGCAGTTTTGTATAGCGTGAACAAGACCCTTGCAGGTATCAGAGCGCTTTACAGTACTGAGCTATCAACATAAAAACATATAAATCTCGTGAAGTAGGTGAATACAGTAAAGATGAGCAAACACGAATAGCATGTATTTACAAGGGAATATCAAAGAGTCAAGTAAATTTGGCTAGAAGAATAGATTTCACTTCTTTTTTGAAAAAAGCTGCGGATGGATTAAGTCTTGTTTCTTGGGGCAAGGCATTCCAAATCCTGGGAGCCATTCCTGAGAAGGAGCGGTAGTATGTTTTCATCTTGGAGTACCGTTGTGGCTTAAGTAGAAGATTGCTGGAGCTCCTAGTGGATCTGTTACCACCCGATAGTACCAGTTTCTCCGCTAGGTATCTTGGTGTCTTGTGGTGTAAGGCCTTATGTGTCATACAAGCGATTTTCAGATGAATTCTGTCCTCAAAAGGAAGCCAGTTGAGGGCACGAAGGTCAGGGGAGATGTGGGTGTTTCTTTTGGAGCCTGTGATGAGCCTAGCAGCTGTATTGATTGTAGCTCTTAAAGGAGCGGTCGTTGATCTGGGTAGGCTGCAGAGAGCAATACTTCCGTAATCCACTTTGGGAATTACTAGAGATTGAACTGCCTGTTTAAAGTCGCTGGCTGGTATGAAGGGTTTCAGTTTTCTCAAGGTGTTAATCTGGAAATTGGCTCCTTTGGTTGCAGCGCTGATGTGCTTCTGCATATTTAACTTATTGTCCAAGGTTATTCCCAGTGATTTAGCTGAGTCAATGATGATCGGTTGACCACCGAGTGCTGTAATGTGCTTCATCCATTCAAGGATGGTGGTTTTTTGGTTGGGAGGGGCGATTAGGAGAAATTCAGTTTTTTATTTTTATTTTATTTTTTTAAAAACCTTTATTTTAAATCAGTGACACAGCTATTCAGCCGACAACCCGGAGGTACGGCAGCTTTAGAGACTCAACACATGCTTGCGTCCACATTTTACTGACAGGAGAGTCAAAGGTTCTGTTTTGAATAAACATAAATCCAACCCTAAAACACAAACAAGGCGATAAGTACTGTAAGCACCAAAAGAGGTTCCCATCAGGGGGGACGAGCCCCATCCCGTCCAACAGACACAGGTCTATAGTAAGGGAAAGGAGGGAAAGGCAGAGACTCAAGAAAAACAAACCCATATCAGCAAGAAATTCAAAGCCGGAAAGAAAGCTAAGGGGAAAGCTGCTCCTCAGGCGGGTCCGGGTCTGGGGGCAGGCATATGTCCCCTCTGTACTGGTTCCATGGCCCCCATACAGAGTGCCATTTCCGAGGGCGCCCTCGAGCACAATACGCTGTCTTCTCCCTAAACATGCTCCAGTCCATGTTTTCCATCCACGCTGTCAATGTAGGAGGCCTATTAGAGCCCCACAGCCGAGCAATATCGCGCTTGGCTACCATGTTCCCTAGGGTCACCCACTGAGTCTGTGCCACGTTGTGGTCAGTAGGACTCAAGACATTCAGGAGACAACACCGCGCCTCAGGCTGCATGGCAATTCCCGTCACCTCCCCCATCACCTCGTGGACTCGCCTCCAAAACTCCATAATCGCACCGCATTCCCAAATAATATGTAGGAAGGTACCCACCATACCACAGCCTCTCTTACATAAGCCCTCCTCAGAGAAACCCATGTGGACCAACCTGGGCCCCGTCACATAGACCCTATGGAGTATTTTAAGCTGCACCAGCCGCAGGCGCCCGGGGATAGCGACCTCTTTGTGAGAAGAAACTGCATACTGCCAATCCTCATCATCTAGTTCAAGGCCATCCCTGGTCCATTGATTGCGCAACCCTAGAAGAAGATCCGCCCGAACATTAATAAGTTTCTTATAAATGAGCGAAATAGTGCTCTCTGGCATATGGCCATCCAGGATCCGGTCCTCCAACGGAGAGGACTCGGGCACCTTCTCCCCTTCTACAAGGACTGACCGCAAGGCGTGGCGCACTTGAGCATATCGGAAGAACTCCGTGCTCCCCAGTTCGTATTCCTTCTGCAACTCCTCGAATGACTTTATCCTACCCTTAACCAAAAGGTCTCCAACCCTGGATATGCCGATCAGGTCCCATTTCTCGAACCCTTTTGTATGCCAAAGCTTCCCTAGAATATCGGAGTCAAACAGAGGGGTGGGAAGGGTAAGCTTACCCTTCCAGCCCAGCGAGTCCGTCGCCACCTTCCATACATGAACGGCCACTCTGGTGGGCCCTGTAAGGGTGAAGTCCGACGACTTCGAGTACAACGCTCTGTGGTAATTACCCCCACGGAGCAACCATCGGTCCATGGCGAAGCCGGGGCTCAGCGCCGGACCATATACACCATGGTTAATCGCGCTCAACTGTGTGGCCCAGTAATAACGTCGAATGTCTGGAAGCGCGATACCACCGTCGTACCACGGAAGCGTCAACTTAGCGATCGCTATACGCGGACGCCCATCCCACAAGAGCGCGCGCTGGTGGCTTTCGACCTCACGGAAATAGCTGGCCGGGACCAAGTCAAGGGTATTCTGCAGAGCATAGAGGAAACGGGGAAGGGACATCATTTTGAACAGCGCGGCACGGCCAAGGAGGGAAAGCGGCAATCGCCGCCAGCCCGCCACATCCCGCCGCAGACGCGCCAAGGGAGGGAGCAAGTTCTTCTCGTATCGTAAAATGGGGTCGGTGGAAATATAGATCCCCAAATACAAAAAGCCCTGCTGGGCTATCTGGATCGAGCAGTTGCGCGGGACAGGCGGGACATCCCCACACAGGACATACAAGTATGACTTCCCCCAATTAATGACTAGGCCCGAGTTTCTACCGAAAGATGTCAAGACGTCACAAACCACTATCAGAGATTTCTTGGGCGAGGCAAGGTATAGCAGAATATCGTCAGCGTAGAGTGAAATACGGTCTTCGTGGTCAGGCGACCAACGAATCCCACGTATATCCGGGTGCCACCGTATCCACGCCGCCAACGGCTCAAGAGCAAGGGCGAACAGCAACGGCGACAGGGGACAACCCTGCCGGGTGCCTCTCCCGAGCTCGAACGGTGCCGACGCCCGCCCGTTCACCACGACGCTTGCAAGAGGCCCCTCATAGAGCAGCCTCACCCATCCCACAAATCCAGGCCCGAAGCCGAACTTGGCTAGCACAGCCCACAGGTATGCCCACTCCACCGTGTCAGAGGCCATCGTGGCATCGAGGGACGCCACAATAGCCGGCTCTCGCATCGTGCCCGTCCTAGCAATCACTCCATGGAGGCGTCTAAGATTTAGTGCAGTGTTACGGTGCGGGATAAAGCCCGACTGATCCGGGTGGATCAAGTCGCCAAGCACCCGGACCAGGCGGTTAGCGAGAATCTTGGCAAGGATTTTCGGCTCTGCGTTGAGAAGTGAGATCGGCCGATAGGAGCCACACTTATCCCGGGGCTTTCTGTCTTTATGTATTACCACAATCGTCGCCAGCCGTTGATCGAGCGGAAGAAACCCATGCCCCCGCGCCTCCACGAACATGGCGCGCGGGTGAGGAGCCCACTTATCCGGACAAAGCTTGTACAGCTCTATCGGCAGACCATTTGGGCCCGAAGCCTTACCGGAGCGCAACGCACGGATAGCACCCGCCACTTCGTCTACAGTGATATCACCATCGAGGTCCTCCCTATCAATGGCAGAAAGGCAGGGCAGAGCGATGTCACGCAGAAGATCACACGAGTCCTCAGTCGGCCTATCCGAGACCGAGGTGTATACCGTACGAAAATAGTCCGAGAAACACCGAACTATACCGTCGGGATCAGTGACTCCGGCACCACACGATTAACACGCTCCTTTTTATCCAGCCATGCCAGCAATTTCCCGGCCTTATCACCAACGTCATACAATCGACCCTGCTGCTCCCTGTTGAGGGTCTTGGCGGCGTTTGTCACCAGATCCCTATATTCCAATTGCTTCAGGCTCAAATTATGCAGTGTGGACGCCGCAACATCCCCCTCCAAGGCCACCTCTAAAGCCTCTATCTCGTCCTCTACTTGTATCACCTCGGCGTCTCTCCGCCGCTTGGCGGCCACTACCAAGGACAAATCCTCCCCTCTCAGTACAGTCTTAGAAGCTTCCCACAAGGACACCGCGGATTCAACTGAGCCCTGATTATCTCGAAAATAGTGGTCAACTGTCTTCAGCAACGCGCTGCGCAGCTGGGGGTCACGAAAGTACCAGGGGTTAACGGGAGCCACCCTGCCCCCCACCACCCGGCCAATGTCCAGACGGGCCCACACCGGTGAATGATCAGATATGCCCCGTGCCATGTGCCTAACCTCAGATACCAAAGAGGCGTGTGCCGCCAGAGTGAGCAAATAATCAATCCGAGAGAGACTCCCGTGGGCCCCGGAATGGAAAGTATATTGTCTCTGAGTGGGGTGCCGCAGCCTCCAACAATCTACCAGACCAAAAGTATCAATAAAGTCGGGAAGCCACTTCTGAGCACCCCCGATGTCTCTGGGCGGGTACCTATCGAGCATTCCAGAACCAACCGCATTGAAGTCTCCTCCCACCACTAGCATCCCTTCGGGGAGTCCCAACAAGGCCTTGCCCAGATCAGCAAACGTGGAGGCCTGCAGGGCAGGAGGGACATAGACAGAAACCAATACCAACGTTCTGCCCTCCCACCTCCCCGCCATGGCCACAAAGCGCCCCCTATCATCAGCAATAGTGGAGTCAACCTCAAATGGTAGGGAAGCTCTGACAAGTATGCCCGCACCCCTGGATCCAGAGGAAAACCCCGAGTGGGCAATGAATTTATAGCCCTTTCTGTTAAGTGCATAACACACATTACCTATAAGGTGGGTCTCCTGCAGGAGGACCACATCTGGCGAGGTCCATTTCAAAAATTGCAGGACTATCCCCCGTTTAATACGATCCCCTAAGCCATTTACATTCCAGCTAATTATGTTTAAGCCCCTATCCCCCATCCCTGAACACAAAGAGACCCCCCCCCCCCCCGGAGAACCACAGTCGGACAATTCTGACAGTCATTGCTACGCCTTGCAAGAAAAAAACAACAACCCCAAACAACAACCCCAACATCCTGAATCCCCCCCCCCCTGCACCCCTGCGTCAGCTTACAAAGCCCCCCCAACTTGCAGTGTGCCTGTCGCCCTATCAAAAACAATTCTACAAAAAGTACCCCAAGGGAGGAAAGGGCCCCTATCTTCCCCCCCGCCGCCCTCCCATTACTGCAATAAGGTGCGAGTCACTGTCCGGGGCTGAATCAAAACAGGCCAACACCGGAGGTATCACTTCTGTCCATCCCAGTCGCCTTCCGCCCCATCCACGCTGTCCCGGCCGGGCTGTCGCCGAGGGAGTGCATCCAACCAGTCCCCTGCCATGTCCGGTGATTCGAAGAAGAAAGTCCGATCCTCATATACCACACGCAGCCTGGTGGGGAAAAGCATGGCATACTTCAGATCCATATCCCTAAGCCGCCGCTTCACCCCCAGGAAACTGTCTCTGTTTCTGCACCATCTGGGTGAAGTCAGGGTAAAAGCTCACAGAGGCATTCTGAAAAGGCACCGGGCCTGTCACCCTCGATGCTTGCAGGATAGCGTCCCGATCTCGAAAATGGAAGATCCGGGCGACAATCTGCCGCGGGGGAGCTCCCACCTTAGGCCGTCCGCCAGGCACTCGGTGAGCCCGCTCCACCGCAAAAAACTTGCCGAGGCCCTTAGGCGCAAGATGATTCACCACCAAGTCCTCGACGAGTAAATCCACGGAGAGCTCCTCTGAAGTTTCCGGGACCCCAATAATGCGCACATTGTTGCGCCGGGCCCGACCTTCAAAGTCTTCGAGCCGGCGGGCGGAGAGGTCATTCGCGGTTCGTAACTTGCGAACCTCGGCCTGAAGCTCCGACGTCGTCCGCGAGGGCAGTAGTCTGGAGGTCCAGGGACTTGACCCGCTCGTTGGTTTTGCCCAGGTCCGCGCTAATCAAGTTGACATCAACCAAGATCATGTCCACCTTGTGCGCCAGGGTCTCGAACTGCCGGCCAATCGAAGATTGCATCCCATCTATGGCCCCCTTATGTCCTGCAATGATAACTCCGAGGCCGGGGATGAATCGGCCTTCTGCGCTTCCAGCGACTGTCCCGATCCACCAGGCGACCCCTTCTGCTGGGCATAACGATCCATATTATTGGATTGGGTATAGCCGCCTCGCCTGGTAGTCTTAGACTTCGACCTGTCCGCCTCTGATTTGGTCGACATCTCGAAGAGCAGGACGGTCAGTCGCAAAAGGACGTCCCTCACTCCGCTAGAGGAAACAGGGTCAACTAGGACTTCAGCAGCTAGTCAGGACCGTGTGGAGGTCTTCCAGACAATAGAGGGCCTGCACGGAGCACTCCCCACCCTGAGCAAACAAAGGGCGAGAAAGCGAAAGTGTAAGTGCAGCGGCGTCTGTCCGTCAGTTCACTCCTCCCAAGGCCGTTGTTGTTCAATTAGTGTCCGGGCATCCTGCCACCGCAAGCCCCTGGCATCCGTCGGGGGTAGGCCGCAATCTTCCGCCACGCACAACTTCGGTCCCCGGTGGGCGATCTTAGCCCGGATAACGTCAGTCGCCCCAGCTGTGACTCATCTGCAGGATGCCGTGCATGAAAATCAGGATTTAGGACAGGATGATTGCAGGAGGGCGCGAGGGTAGCGGGAGCTCAAGGCTCACGCGGCCATCTTGGTCAAGCGCTAGGCTCCTCCAGAAATTCAGTTTTTAGACTGTTTAGTTTTAGATGATTTTCTGCCAGCCAGATCTGTGTTTTATGGAGTGTTGAATTAAGGGACTTGATGTCATCAAGTGAGTGGATCTTAATGTAGAGTTGTGTGTCGTCGGCATATTTGTGATATTGGATGTTAGATGAATTGAGTAGCTCAGTGACAGGTTCCATAAACATATTGAAGAGTGTCGGGGAGAGGGATGAACCCTGGGGTACTCCCAGAGTGACCGGGGAGGGGTTGGATAGCGATTGGTTAATCTTGAATCTTTGAGTTATGTTTTGGAGGAAGGACGTGAACCAGTTTAACACAGTACCAGATAGTCCCATCCTGTGTTTCAGGAGGTCAAGAAGATTGTCATGTTTGACTGTGTCGAAGGCTGAGGATAAGTCAAGCAGGATTAGCAAGCATCCCTTGTTTTGATCCAAGATTTGTAGTGCGTCGTCAATTATGTGGGTCATGGCTGATTCTGTGCTGTGCCCTGATCGAAAGCCTGATTGGTATTGATCGAGCAGGTTGAAGTGATCTATGTGATTACTAAGCTGCACGTGGACACATTTTTCTAGCAGTTTGGCGAGGGTTGAGATGTTGGAAATTGGGCGATAGTTATTCAGGTCAGATGGGTCTGCCGATGTTTTTTTTAGGATGGGGGATATCTGACCAACTTTGAGGATGTCTGGGATGATTCCTTGTGAAAGAGAAGTGTTTATAATCCTGGTCCATAGGGGCAATAGCAGTGGAATGAAGGTTTTTAAATGGGTTGCTGGGAGAGGGTCTGTGAAGTGATTGGAAGGGTTCAGTGCTGTGATTATTTTTAAAATAGTTTCTTCATTGTAGAAGCTGAAGTCGGTCCAGGAGGCATTGTTCTTGAGTGCGAGCTTTGGAGGGGATGTTAACGAAATGCTAGGTGTGGTTGGTGCACCACTCCTTTGTGGGTCAGTATGTGATAATAGATCATTAAGTAGGACTGTCTTTAAGTTTTCAGTCTTAGTTGAGAAAAAGGATGCAAGATCCTCACAATTGGGCAGTGTTTTGGGATCAGCTTGGGGGGAGTGGGAGACGCCCTTGGATTGGGCTTTGATTATTTCGAATAGTCTTTTGGGACGATTCTTGGCTTGGTAGTATGTTATTGTCATGGGCCTCTGCATACACCTCTAATAAGTAGGACGTTAACAGATCGACATACTCCTTAAATAATTCCGCTGTGAGTCCATCCGGACCCGGGGCTTTGTTATTTGGCAAGGAGCTGATCGCTGCCTTAATATCGGTCTCGTCAATTGGTTGACTAAGGTATTCCCGCTGCCCATCCGATAGCCATGCGCAGGCAATATCAGAAAGATAATCCCCAAGGGCGTCCTCATCCAGCCTCCCTCGTGATGTGTATGTCTCCGAATAGCAGGATCTAAATTGTCCCACTATCCCCTGAGGTGTGAAGTGCTCCCCTCCTTGTGAGTCAACAATTTTTGTGATATGATGATGATCAGCTCTAAATCTAAGCTTGTTAGCCAGCTGTCGACCCTCTATCTTTTTTTTCTTTTTTCATTTTTCAATATAAAAAACATTGTTTTATATTAATTATTTAATGTGGTGTATTTACTCTTCCCTTTTTTTTTTTTTTTTTTTTGGACTGGTCTACATTTCTTTGTTACCCATCACCAGTTTCAAACTGTATGTCTAGCACAACCTTCTCCGAATTACAATTCCTCACATACATTTTCTTATTAGTCTTCACTGTCTCATTAAGTACTTCCCTATCTACCTATTTTTTTTAACCAGCCACAGTTGATCTTTATTGATATCTTTTTCTCCCTTTGCAAAAAATAAGACATAGAAGATGATAGCCCTGTCACTCTGAGAAGTCTCTCCATTCACTCCTACCATCTTGTGTAATTCTCTTTACCCTGGAAGCTGATTTGCCATTGACAATTGAATATTTGCTATCACAAATGTATAATCTACATCTTTTGCTTGGCAGCTGAACAGTGCATTTCTCTCTTGTCTTGTCTAATATGAACAATTATTCCGTATTTTGACATAGTCTGTGCTTCTTTGTCTGATAACTGTAGCTTAAGGAATACCTTCTTTCAAATGAGTATCATTCAAGAACAATGTTACTGTTTCTATGTTAACATGTTCCACAGTTCTCATAGTAAACCATTTGATGTGGTAGTCCACCAACATGATCACAAACCTATTCTTTGCTCCTAAGAGTCTAATGGTCCCAAAATATCAATCACAGTTTTCCTCCAAAGTACTTTTGTTGCTATTTGCACAGGCATAACAGTTTGCCATCAGTTTCTCCTCTTCATACATACTCGCTCACCTAAAGGATTGTCCTAGTCTTGTGTTTGTAATCTTCCTCACAGGATGCTCCTCATGCTAGTTTGAATATAGCCATGTGTAGACCCAAAGGAGAATAGTTTTGTATCTTATGAGCTTCCCATTACATACACCTAATGCTTTTCTGGATTGCATTTTTTCACTCCTTCCTCTAAAATAATCAGTCTGTCAAACCGCCCATAATATATTTCTACCTATTTCCCTCATTTTAATGGTAGCTCTTTATCCATCATTGCCACTGGCGACTCCTCTTCTAATTCTGATTCATTTTCTGTATTTGTTACTAGAAGTCTTGATTAATAGTTTTCAACAACATTTCCTACACCTTTAATATATTAAACTTCAAAGTTATAGCCCATCACTAACAACATCCATCTCACTATGGCCCCGATTACGAGTCTGGCAGTCCACAGACTGCCAGACTCACAGGGGCGGTGCGGTAGCGGTCTCCTGACTGCCCTACTCATAGTCTGGCGGTGGGACCGCTGCAGCCGCCAGGGAACCGCCTATCCCTGGCAGTGTTGTGGCAGTCAGGAGGCAGTAATATGCTTTTTGGGACAGCTGCTGTTCTCCAAGCTTATTACAAGTTTCCTCTCTGCTGCGGTTTTCATGGCCATTTCACCACTGTGTGCATGCACATCAGTTCCTGCACGGCATAGTAACTGTTTTGGGCATTCACAATGTGGTGCCCATTTTCAGGGCACCGCCGTGGGAACGTCAAAATCAAAGCCCTCCAAACAGGAGAAAACTCCTAATCTGGCGGGCCGTCCCACCACAGCTTTGGTGGTGCAGCGGCGGGGCTTACTAGTCTCCGCACCTCCAAAGTTGTAATCGGGCCTTATGTGTATTGTAGCCTTTCCTTCCAATCCTTTACCAAACTTACAATTATGTACTAGAGGCTTGTGATAGTTTCTGATCACAAAAAGTAGACCCTACACAGTGTTTAAATTGTTTTGTTCTCCACCAACATGCTAAAACCTCAATGCAACAACGCTGCTTATCTAGACACCTGGACACAAAGCTTACTTACTTGTCCATCCACCGTCCTGATTAACTCTTCTGCTCATCCCACTAACTGGCATATGTTGTCATAAGTCCTCGCTTTAAATTGTTCTAAAGTGGGGCTATTGCTGTACTCTTAGTCCTCGTAATGCTTCTTTACATTCAATATTTCACTTAAATATAAAGTTCCTTTAAATACGTTTCCTACACGTATGTAACAAAATCCTGATGAGCCCAAAAAAGGATTTGGATCTTTTTTTTTTTTTTTTTATACATCATTTTCAGTATTCTGTGCATCCTGAATAGCGGCGACTCTTCTTGATGTCAATTTGATACACGTAATGTGATATTTCATGTCCCTGATAAGCAACATCTTTTTTTTTTTTTTTATTTGAATTTTTTCTCTTTATAGTCAGTACTGCCTTTTCAAACCTTAGCGGCACTTCTCTGAACACTTTATCATGCTCTTGTTCTAAATTTCCTGACTGAAAATATTATCGTATGTGAAAACCCCTTAGTGTAATTACCGCCTTTCCAAAAACACCATTACTGGCTTGCTGGCATTTAGTTTCAGTACGATCTCAAAATTTGATAACCCCATTCCAAAAGATCAGAGCTTTCGTTTGTTACATAAATCTATCCATTTACACTTCTGACCTCGTATATTTATTTATGTCCCTTGACTGGCCATTATCTCGGTGGTTTCTTCAGTAACCAGCTGCTCTTTGATTTGATCCAGTCAAATCGGTCTTTTTCCTGTTCAGATTATCCACATTTGAGTCTTTCGATACAAGCGCAAGCATGCTACCTGAGTTGACACATTTACTGGGTTGCTTCTGCATTTCATTTCACAATGATTTTTTACAATGAAATACAATTCTCCGTTTTTATTTTCCTTTAAGATACTTCTTTTCGGATCATTTTCCAATCTTCATATCCAGGTTTCTCTGTCCTCTACACTTTGTTTCTTTAATGATCAGTACCATTTAATAAATATTTTTACATTTACCATGTTTCTCATACCCTTTGGAGTCCTTTTCCACTGCATACCTTTACAAAGTGGTCCTTTCCATGTTTCTTCAAGTGTCCTGCCATGCTCCCAGCTTCTGCCCTGCCTTTGTTTATTTGACCATACCCACACACAGGCGGCATAATGCATTCCCAGCGCTGGATACCACAATGCTTGTGGCACAGTAACACCAATTGGTGTTACCCGCTTTGGGTTAGTTTTTCCTATGACGCTCCCAGTGTTGGAACCTCCAGCACATGAGACACTGCAACCATGGTAGAATAGCAGTTTAGAGCCTCCAACAAAATAACCATAAGAAACCGGCGTGGTACATTACAGTTAACTGCACTACTCGAGTACGCTGCCAGCGAAGTAGTGTTTTTGTTTTTTTCTCCTTAAGAACACATGGTGAGATAAATCAAAAGGAAACTACGGCCAGAGACTGCACGAGACTGCACGGGTTCTATTATCAGATTTGCAAGCTGACACTAACTCTGATCTCCTCCATGTTGTTTTGTGAGTCATCCAGAAGTCTCAAGAGCTTGTCCATGGTTCACCAGCCCTTGCCCTCTGCCTAGGCATTTCAAAGATAAATTGTTCTATGTACTAAAGATGTAAAGATCCACATATACACATGGTGAATTCCTATAAAAGTCTGATGGTTGTTCCTGACCTCCTCCAGCCAGCATTTCCAGTTTCCTTCTCTCACTCCAGGCGTATTCCCTCAAAACATTCCCACCAGATACCCTGTGTTCATCTACTAACAACTGCACAGCTAATATTTTTAAAGTACAATATCTGCCCCTGTTTTGCCCAGATGACGTTCAGCAACAAAAGGTAATCTAACTCCTTTGCTTGTTGTTGCATGATGATGTAATGGGATTAAAGCGCTCTGTAGGGTCTGACTGAGTTACAACCACTTTCACCGGTTCCTGACCATTAAGGCTTTAAGATTATCAGAGCTGCAGCTCTAGTATCGCTATCTGGCTGTCATCTTTAGGACTTGATAATAATGGTAGATAGGGAAGCAGTCACAGTTTGAGAGAATTGTGTTTCCTAGCATATATATATATATATTTTTTTTTTTAGGGCCCATAAGTTCAAGAAACAAAAATAAAGACCATGTCAAAGTTGAATATTATTACCATCTAAACATGCAATAGCTGTTTTGTGTATAAAGTGCAACGTTAAAGTACAAATATGAGTTGTTAATTACCTGTAAATATCAGCCTAATGTGGCTGCCATTTACACAAGTGCCAGTCATCTCCAAAATGAACTGTCATTTGTATCATATGGCACCTAGTAAATGTGACAGTCCTTCATTAAGCATATTTTACACTGATATTTGAATCTGGACCTTGTAAGCAGTGGATGAACTTGCAAGCGATCCAAAGAACAGCTTACAAACCAACTGCATTGGCATGGTTTTATTTGCTATTAGATTTATTAATAAAAGAATCTGTATTTGCCAAACCTCAACCATAACAGTCTAAATAAAGTGGCTATCTTTCTGCTTGTCTTGAGCAAGTTTGAGTGATGGCT
The DNA here is from genome assembly GCF_964204655.1 of Triturus cristatus. Taxonomy (NCBI): domain Eukaryota; kingdom Metazoa; phylum Chordata; class Amphibia; order Caudata; family Salamandridae; genus Triturus; species Triturus cristatus. Next base: position 285,945,082 of record NC_140594.1, on the reverse strand, counting down.
GACAGTTTACATAGTGGCAAACTCCTTGGTGTTCCCAAGGCGGTGCCACTGGAATTATGTGATTGTGTGGCCGGGGCAATTATCATATATTTAGGGATCTGCCACATAATCCATCATCTGCCGCATAGTATGAATATTTTTACCACTAAAAATATTTGTTTGTTGCTCAAATGGTTCAAACGTTACTAAATATGAAGTGTCAAGTGTTTCAGTGCTCTAGAAGGCCCTTTGCAAAGCTGGACTGGTCACCTTTCTGTTGCTTATTACTATATTTGGGTGTTAAACTGGTACTAATGAAGTGCAACCAAAGCGCAGACAGTGTTACCAAGTTTAAAAATGGCGAAATGATGAAGTAATACTATTACAAAATATGTTTAATTATGCTGCATATTTTTGCCTTTTCTTTCCGCATAATTTAAGCAAACGTGCAGCATAATTTGGGCCTCTCCTGCCGCATAATTCCAGTGTCCTTGTCCCAAGGGAGTGTTGTATCTTTTTGAGGGGCAGCCCATTGGAAGTTTAGTAATTCACCATTGGCAACTAAATGAACCTTCATTTAAATTATGACTGTTAATTGAAATAGCACTAACTAGTTTCTTATGAAACTTGCTGCTGGGCTGGGCAGTGATACCTACTTGTACAATATGGTTTATTTGTGACTTCTGTGAACGTACCTGTAAATGTCTAAATTGCAGAGAAACATTCAATTATATAGATAATGTTCAGTCTCAAGCAGGTGACACTGCATACTTTGAGAACCCGTTCATTCGTTTTCCGCCCTGTTTGTCTTATGTGTACGTTGACCAGAAATATACATTTACCATGTCTGCCTGATATGAGGCCCATGTGCCTTTATCAAACAGTTCTTATAAAACATTCATTAGGAACCTATACATGCTTTCTTGCTGTGACGTGCCTGCCCGTGTCTTGCACATCTTATTTAAAATATGTTATAGTGGAAATCTCCCATAGCATGTCGCTGGAGATAGTGTTTCTACTTAAAAATTCTAAATATGCTTTTTTTTTAAAACACATCAAAACTCTATACAGAAACTAAACTTGCTGTTAATAATACATCTTTATATTAGGTGTTGTGCGGTGGCATGTTTAGATATTTTTGCTTTTTTGTGCCATATGATTTTTGTAGTAAGCCCTAAAAGATATTTGTTTCATCGCTCTTATAAGTTTATAAAACGTTTTATGTTTGTAACTGTCTGCTTACCTCTCATTGGAAAAAAGATTGTGGTTTTTTTTTTTGTCAAAATATTCTTATTGTAGTTTTTCCAGGTGTAGCAACTTAATACAGCACATAGTATCGATTCAATGAACCAGTTGCATTAGTTAAGTTCGGTATGTCAAAAAAGGACTGCATAAATCGGCATAAGTGTACATAGCATTGAGGACTCGTTACAATACATCACTTGTCATCATCATGTACCATGTAGTACCCTTCGGAGAAGGAGAGACAACAAAACAAAGGAAAAACATAGCTGAATAAGAAAAACTTTACAACTTGTTCTGCATGTCAAGAATAAGTGTGTGTAGATGACAAATAACCTTTCGCCGTGTAGTAGGGGTGGACGGGAGAGCACAAAGGTACAGCCATGGAGGGGGGATCATACCTAGGGCACATAGAGTTCCTTTGTTGGCAATGGTGGGGGAGTTGCAAAGTCTGACGGTCTGAAAGAGGTGGAGTGCCTGTATTCCTGGCCGACAGGAGAATAGTGAGTCCCTCCGACAGGAACCTCACCAAGGGACCCCATGTATAGTCAAAACCTGTCCACGTTCCAGCCAAAATGTACGTCTTGCGTTCAAGTGCTAGGGCCTGCCACAGCCGGGAGTGCCATTGGGAGAGGGACAGGGCCTCCGGTTTCTTCCATACTGCGTCCACTGCTATTTTGGGCGCCTCCCAGACAAATCCACGTAATGGAGCGGTTGCCCAGTGCTTTATGCTTCAGAATGGGGTCATGTAGGCCCAACAGGACATACTCCGTGTAACCCAATATTTCCCTAATCTGTGACATGGTTTCTTTCCAGAAAGGTTGAATAGATGGGCAGTCCCACCATATGTGACTAAAGTCTCCCGGCATTTACCAGCCCCTGAAAAACATCTGTCTGAGGTGTTTGGAAGCAAGGTGTGCAGCTTCTCAGGGTATCACTTCTGAGTGTACAACACTGCTTCTCTTGTGTGGAAATGCCTAGTGTGGTTTCCCAGAAGAACTCGTGTCGGGGCAGGGGACCTATAAAACTGACTCTGCATTAATATCATTGAGTCCATTTTACATTCACTCACTACCTCATGAGCACTACCTCACACGCATCCTAAGGCGAGAATTAAAAAGATCTTTGCAAAAGTGACCCTTCGGGGGACCCATAGGGCATTGCTGCGCCAGCCTGACGAGGAGCAACCTCCCTATGATGAAGCTGTCTTGCTAACTCTTTCTTATACACCCTAGACCGATCTTTTATTCCTTTAGGAACAGGAGCCTCCTGTTTTTTAGTTTATACTTCACATGAGAGCACTGGCACTGGACCTCTTTCTTCAGCTCCCAATCCCTCCTTTATTTCATGGAATTACAGGTGTGCTGAGATAGGCATTCCTCGGTCTGTCCTGTTTAGGCTTCCACAGGAGATCCCATGTGGCCCTGTCTATCCCCACCCTGTCCATATGGAGCCAATGCTTATCTGAAGCTCTATGGGACCTTTCAGAAATAACTCTGAGCTGGGCCGCCTTACAGTAACGTGAGAAGTCTGGAAGTGCTAATCCCCCTGCAGATCATGATCAGGTTAACAGTCAGTGGGACAGCCTGGCCCTACATCCTTGCCACATGAATTTCGTAACCATTGTATGAATATCCGAGAAAAACTCTGTTTATCTCAATGGGTAGTCCCTGGAACATGCACAGTACATAGGGGAGTACCATTCTCTCAATCGCGTTCATACGGCCAGTCAAGGAGAGAAGTGAACATGTAAAAATCTGCTACATTTGGGGTGATTTTGATGCCCAGATAGGTAATCAATTTTTTTTAATTTTTTTACCTATTGAAATGGCGAAGAAGTTGTAATTTCTTCCATCTCCGTTGAGGGGGTTCAAAATATTTCGAGAGGTTGACTTTAAAGCCTGCCACCAATTCAAAGTCATGGAGCTCTAGTTGTAGGGATGGCAGGGAGGTACGGGGAGCCGAAATAGGCAGCAGGACATCATCTACGAACATTTATAAATTATGTTCATCTGATCAGAATCGGAAGCCCTAAATATCTGGGTTGGCCCTTATCCACGCTGCCAGCGGTTCTATGCATAGCGCAAACAACATGGGTGAGAGGGGACATCCTTGTCTTGTCCCCCTCATTAGGTCGAAAAAGATCGAAAAAGTCTGAGGCCGTACCATTAACTTGGACCTGGGATCTAGGTCTATGATAATTAGCCTTTATCATTCTCAGGAATAGGTCCCCAACCCCAACTTATGCAATGTATTCATTTACAATTACCAATCTAAGTGGTCAAAGGCTTTCTCAGCATCGGAGGATAAGACTGCCAGGATTCGTCTCTTATGTACGTTGTCTATTAAATGGATAACACAACATAGATTAACATTGGTCTGACGTCCCTTAATTAATCCAGTCTGGTCAAGGTGGATCAAGTTGGGAAGTATCTACTCCAATCTGTTAGCCAGTATTTTGGAATATAGCATCCAAATTTGGTTGCGCTATTGGTCTGTACGACGCGCATAATTGAGGGGTTTCCCCTGCTTTGGGGGTGACTGTAATCCATGCTTCACCCATCGATGGGGATACCTCCTGGGAGACAGCTATAGAGTTGAAAAGGTTTGTTAGGTGGCGCGTAAGATCTGCACTGAATGTTCTGTAGAATTGAGCATTTAAGCCATCCGGATCAGAGGCTTTATGAGGTTTAAGGGAGTCTATGGCTTTTTGGACTTCCTCCCTCGTAATGGGCCGATTTTAAGTGTTTCATTATTTTCAGGGGGACCTGCGGCAAAGCGAGCGTGTCTAGATTGGGTGCCTTCTTCTAGTGAATCGGTAGTATACAATCTGTTGTAAAATTCTCTGAATACTTGGGCCTTACCCTCCTCACCATGTTGTATCCCGTAGTTGATTGGACAGTAAGGAGCCAATTTTATTACTGCGCTGATATCCACATGATTATAGATGTAGAAGGGTATTCTCCGCCCTATTAGTTTAAATTGCATGTAGTTTCTTTTTCAGGGCCGTTACTTTCCTCTGAAGGTTAAGGGAAGGTGAGGCCTTGTGAGCCTTCTCAGCTTGCAGGAGTCCTTCCTCCAGTGTTTGCCTCTCCTTTGTCCTTTGTCTTTTCAGTGTGGTGGCCAAGAAGATAATTTGCCTTGCATCATTGCTTTGAATGCATCCCATGTATTTAAGTAAGAGGTCTCGTTGGGGTCCTTCCAAAAAAAAAAAAAGTCCTTTATCGTCTTCCAGAGTTCATCTCTGAGTATATTTGGAAAGTCCATCTACGATACCCAGAACGGGAAGTGGGCCAATTGAATATCGTCTTGATTGGGGCATAATCCGAGATAATCAGACGTATTTTCGCAGAATGGACAGCTTGGCTTAATTGGTGACTAAGAAAATCATGATCTATTCTAGAATAGGTCCTGTGGGAGTTTGAGAAAAAGGTGTCGTTGCGCGCCTTGGGGTTCAGGGTCCTCCATATGTCTATCAAACACAGCCGGTATAGTATGGATTTTACCGCTGTAGTAAAGATCCTGGTAGGGGACCTGTGTGAATGAGTGATGTCTAATGAGGAGTCCCATACCAAGTTGAAATCACCCATAAATATTATGTCCCCAGTAGGAAACTCCTCTAACATAGAAAGCACTGTAAGGAGAAACTCCAACCTACGAGAGATGGGGGATATACTGTGGCTGTGGTGCAGGCACAGTCCCAAAGGAAGCCCCCGACCATTAATAACCCCCTCTTTGTCGACCTTGGTGTCCTGCACTTGGTAGTGGACTGTGGAGTGGAACAGTAGGGCTACCCCATTATGTTTGGTAGTGACAGATCTGTAAATTAAGGGGTATGATTTATGTTGTAATCTGTGGTCTTCTCCCCCCTTCCTTAAGTGCGTCTCTTGCAGTGCAACTATGCCAGGTATTTCCAGAGTTGTTGCCGCTTGTTTGGGGAATTCAAACCCCCTAACATTCCAGGTCAAACAATTGAGTGCCATGTACCTAGCATAGAGATGCTCCGTAAGCCCCAAGTTTCCAACTCCACCGGGAAGGCACTTCCATATGAGACCTCCAAACCCTTGTCGCTCACCACCCCCTTCCGATTCCCTCCCATGAGGGTATGCCATTCAGTCATTCAGAGAACACAAAACAAAACTGCATTAACCATGAAGCACAGCGATCTTTTACATATTGCAACAACAACTGACAGATTACCCTTGTAGATTGAGTCTAGTGGGGGTGTCTACTAACAAAAGTATTGAAAACCATATTGGCTTAATGTCCCATTGGGGGAAGGAACCCTTTCCCATTCGTCTGTCTCGAGGTTTTGCTTCTCCTCTTTTGTGTGTGTGCTTGGTCCTCGGTTCTCTCATTCGCTTCCTCCGCCTGATTCGCTCTATGCGGCGGCATCTGATCTCCAAGTCCAAGGAGGGCAGCAGCCTCAGCCATCTCGGTGAAGTGGCATTGTTTGTTGTCATAGACCAAGGCTATGCCGAAGGGATAGGTCCACCTATATTTGATCTGGTGATCATTTAAAGCTGCAGTGATAGGTTGGAACTGCATGCGGCGGGCAAAAGCTGCCTAGGTGACATCTTGAAAGAGTGAGCAGGTGACTCCCTGAAAGTTAATGGTGTCACTTTTCCTATATCTCTGTAGTACCAGCTCCTTAGTCTTGAAGGAGCTAAATTTAGTGAGGATGTCTCTGGGTCGTCTGCTCTCTCCCGGGAGCTGTGGTCCCACTCTGTGAACCTGCTCCAATTTCACCTCTGGGTGGTGGTCTCCCAGAATATTTGAAAAAAGCCCGACCATGAAGTTCTCCTGGTGTGGACGTTCGCTGCCCTCCTCCAGGCCGGCACTCTGATGTTGTTCCGACGGGAATGATTCGCCAAATCTTAGCATTTAAATAGTGTGGACTGTAGCTGGGATTTCAAAGTGGCCTTTCCCTCCACCACTGGTGTCTGCCTCTGCTCAATTTTGTGGTATTTCATTTCCAGATCCAGGGTGCGGGCACCTACCAAGTCCATATCTGTCAGACAAGAGCTAACTTCTGCTTTGAAGGACTCAAAATGAGCGTTTATCTGCTTTCATGTCCTCTCTCAGCTCTTTTTTAAGTCCTGCAGTGTTGCCAGGAGGTTGTCTCGAGTGAGTGCCATGCTTTCCACTGAGGGCAACGCTGTTTCTCCCTCTGTCCTGGGTTCTGCTGGCGTGAAGTAGCTTGAAACTGTTTGCCTGCACCTATTTCGGCGGCATAGTAGCATGGAGGTTGGTCACCATGTCGCTGCCGCACGTGTACCGTAGGATCCAGGGCATTAATATTTCACGCCAGGCCCATTGCATCCCTCAAGATAGACGATTGTAAGTGTTTATTTAAGTATTACTGTCTGTGCAGAGTCGAATTGGCATTCCCGAGGGGAGGGAAGGGGGGGACCTTCAGTTGCCACCACCAGGTATCTTCCTCGGCTGGCCCGAAAAACAGTCGCCTCTCCCCATGGTGGGGCACTCCCTACCCCTCTGTCATGCAAAACACAAAGAAGCTGTGGCAAACACCCACGAGGCGCTAATTCCAGGGGGTCTGACAAATAGTGTATTTCACCCAGTTGAGCCAGTCGCATCCTACCAGTCCCCGGGGCAACAGGCGCCAGATGGTTGATCCGGGTTCTGTTTCATGCCCCTCTTGCCACATGTATTGCTGGCTTTCATCTCTCCAGTTATTTCCCAGGGTTTTATACTAGTTACTAGTTGCTGGCTAGCCCGGGCACCATCTTGGGGCCAGGCATTGAGGGCCATCTCCAGCCAGTTAAGCCTCCCTCCTGCACAGGGGGGAGAAGAATACGTTTTTTTGGTGCATCCCCTAGTGCCGGCCCCCGTATAGATATTGCTCAGCTCCATACACTTTATTGTGGAGGAACCACGGGGCAGGGGCCTCTCGCCACTGTCCCAGCGGCGCTCCCTGTGCATCTCAAGTGGGAGCTGTCCCGATTGCGGAGGTCCTTGTCTTATTCAGACCTCTCCTTGCGAGATGGTCTTGGGTGCGCCACCCGTCGCACCGGCACACTGCTCCTTCTTTGCCAGGTCTGACCACACTCCTCTGCTCAGATCTGTTCTAGGGTTCAGGCCTCGACCACCATTTTCCTCGGCAGGCTGCGCCGCCCTCTGCGATGGTTCTCGCTTTTCCCTTGCCTTCCAGTTGCCGAGGATTAGCAGGATGGTGTCTGCTGTTGTTCGCACGCACTCCGTAAACATTTCAGGAGTCACGGTCGGCTGTTGCATGTGAGGCGTTTGCAGTAAGTGGGGCAAGTTGGAACACGTCCACACAGCCATGATGGTTTGCCGAGCCCCCCAGATTGTTTTTTTTAAAGTATTTCCCTATATATATTATATAGCTGCCTTACGAGGCAAGAATACACCTAAAGGTGGCCTGCATGACCCTCAAACCAATACATAACAATACACCCAGTTGCTTAGCTCTAAAGCTAGAAAGGTCGGGAGGTTGCAGACAACTAAGAAGTGTGAGTACTTTCCTTCTGAAACCTCAATCCTTTCATAAGAAGAGAACTGGCTGCAGAGCTTTCTCAGGGATTGCACCAAAGATCTGGAACTCCTTACCTCCAGTGGTGCGTGGAATCTCTTCCTTTACCGCATTCAAAAAAGAAGTAAAAATACTACTAATGAACAAATTCACGTCCTAAGTCTTAATTCTAGGCTGACACCGAGTCACCTATACGATCCGCATATCATTGCCTACCTCCGGTGGAATGTATGAGATTTAATAAATGTAAAATAACTACCACAGCCACTTAATGCTCAATAACTGTATGGAGTGTAAAGCTTAGTTGGCCTTGGGTCTCCTATATTATCCATATACTTCATACCCATGGTGAATCGAAGGATATATTATATGTATGTTTATTAGCACAACCACCTAATGCTCAATAACTGCATATTGAGCAATGTCCTGCTGATTCGGCGTCTCCTATGTTTGTTATCCATATATTATATATCTCTTCTGTACGTAATGACACATTCAAATGCTTGTATACTACCTCAACCATTTGTTTTATACTGTAAAGCGCTCTGATACCCTTGTGGGTCACGTCTGCACTATATGAAACCATATATATATATATATATATATATATATATATATATATATATATATATATATATTCACTGAAAAAACCATAGGTTTCACACACGTTATAGTTAGGAATTAGCATTTAAAAAACCTTGCAAATTCACTGAAAAAAACATAGGTTTCACACAAGTTATAGTTAGCTGTACATTTCACTCGTAAAAAACCAATGAAATTCCCCCGTTATAGTTAGTGCAGGCAACTATAACTCACGCGACCGCAATCCTCTGCTGATGCTAATACTGTATTTAGACACTTATTTGCCCATGTCTTCTTCCATTAAATTTTAGCTATACATATATTACAAATATTTTTTTTTCATAAAGACACATATGTGATCAGCAGAGGATTGCGGTCGCGTGAGTTATAGTTGCCTGCACTAACTATAACGGGGGAATTTCATTGGTTTTTTACGAGTGAAATGTACAGCGAACTATAACTTGTGTGAAACCTATGGTTTTTTCAGTGAATTTGCAAGGTTTTTTAAAAGCTAATTCCTAACTATAACGTGTGTGAAACCTATGGTTTTTTCAGTGAATTTGTACGGTTTTTTAAATGCTAAGTTACTTTACGCCATTCGTGGCGTGCGCGCCCACTTAACGCAGTTCGTTCCGTGCGCGCGCGGTGCGCTTCGCGCACAGTGAGCACGCGGTGCGCTTCGCGCACCGCGCGCCCACTTTACGCAGTTAGTGCCGTGCACGCACGGTGGTCACGCGGTGCGCTGCGCGCACCGCGTGCCCACGTTACGCGGGATGGGCCATGTACGCACGATGCGTAATCTGCGATTTTTCTAAAAAAAAAAAATTTAGTTTTTTTGGCCTTGGGGGTTGTTTGGGGACACATATATGGATGCTGGGTGTTTAAGAAATGAATATACTCCCCCTGTAGATGTTTTTTGTCTTGGTTTTTGCAGCCCACCTCAGAGTGCGAGAGAGAAAATGGCGGCCGCCGCTTCCTGGTTTCGACCGATTCGAATGTTTACTTAGATCGAACAGCCAATCCGAATCGAGCTCGCACACGTCACCGTACGCGTACGGTAAGCGCACCGTAAGCGCACCGTAAGCTGGCTCAGATATATATATTGATTTAAAGGCTATTTTCTCAGAATCTACTGAACAGATTTACACCAAACCTACAAAAGGCACTTCCTTGACCTGTAGACTACCTCTCTGCCAAATTTCAAGGCACTCTGTTCAGCCGTTCGGGCTGTGGCTGTGTCTAAAGGTCCTATGGAAAAATGCATGGGAAAAACGCGTTTTGGGACCCCCTTTTATCTCAGCCCCCGCTTGACGAATCCCCCCGAGACTTTCAGGGTAGGAGCGGAGCGCAGCGCCCCACCTATTTTGAAAATTTGGCGAGGATTCGTCGACCGGCGCCAAAGTTATTCAAAATAGAATGTTGCGGTTTTCCTATGGAAACAGGGTCCTAACTATAACTACCTACTGGCGACCGCCAGTAGGTAATAGTTATATAGATATATAGATATATAGATATATAGATATATATATAGATATATATATATATATATTTGCAAGCACTCTTACACTCTGCGATTCTGCCGCCAGCCACGGAAAAAGAGCACGGACCACAATCCTTAAAGATCGAAGTTTTTTAATGTCCTTAAGTTACATCCTAGTAGCAGCCATTACGCGTTTCGTCCCTGCTCGGGGACTTGATCACATGTTAGATAGTTAGATATACATATATCTAACTATCTAACTATATATATATATATATATATATATATATATATTTCTTTTTTTAGCATACCAGAGAATGAGTGGTACAAAAGCTTGTTTCCGGTCCAGGGAAGGCATAGCTTGGCAGTTCGGGCTGGACTGTTCCCATGAGGCACAGGGTCAGACTGATTTGCATATGGCCATGTCTGAACTGGGGTGGCAGAGTGGGCTAAAGAACGGTGATGGATCAAACCCAGATCTGTTGACTGGGTGTGAGTGTTTGATTGGTTCTGATGCTCCGTCCATCACCACCCCCTTTTGTACTGCAGTGAATGAGTAAGCAGCACGTTTTAAAAAAAATAATAATTTAGTCATTTCAAAAACAAAATGGGTAACATTGGTTACATCCAATGCAAGCACATATTTTGTATAGTGAAGCAAAAGGGCATTGTATTGATCAGATGGAGCAGATCTTTTTTTAGTTATCTATTCATGCATGAGTTGGATACTTTTGACCTGATTGGGGAGGCTTCCAAGCACGCTGGCATGGTAACCGCTAGCTGAGAAGGTGTTTTTCCAACACCACAATGCTTTAATGTTCTACAGTCTACAACATCATGCAAGTATCAGTAGAGCAGCCTCCAGTCTACCCTGAGGCCACACACACCCCTTTGAACACTAACAGGGGATCGAATATTGACTTTGAGTTATATTCTTTTATTCTTAACACAGTCACTAGGCTACCAGCTATTATCATCATCACCCACTTTTACCAGTGCTAGTCGAATTTCAGAATAACAGATAGTCGGACAGCAGCCTGTGCTGTTGGCCTGCGCCTCTAACAGTGCTCTCCATTCAACCTGAAATGTCAGCACTCCCTTCTGTTAGCCTGGTGTCCATTGTAGCTCTTGCTAGCTTTTTAAAAGCCATATGCCATAAAGTATTGGCTTCCTCAGTTTCCTTCAATGAATCCCTTCCCAGGCATTTATAGAAGCATGAAGTCACTAATGCCTGGAGTTGCCACAAGATGTTGTCTCAGGAGTCCGGTGTCATGAGGTGTTGTTGTGAGGAGTTCACTTAAGGAGCAGTTGGAGCTGGTGACTCCCTTTTTAAAAAAAAAAAATTTTCTTCCCCAATAGCTTCCAGATGCAGGATCCGTAGCCCCCTGAAATGTTTCTACAATTTTTTTTTCTTTGAGAAGAAATATTTTGTGATGTTCTTGATCTTCCTTTCCCATAAACTTCCTGACTGCAGACCGTGTGGCCAAATGAACTCCAAGGCCGTCAAGCAGCTGTGTTGTGCTCTTTCTAAATCAGATTTCAGGATCTTTTCTTTTGAGAGGTGCAACAAGCCTTATAAGAAAAATAACTTTTCCTCCTATTCCCATAAGATAAAAACAAGGCACAAGAGGTCAATTGTTCAAGAAATTATAGACTTTTCTTTGTCAGAAGCACCTGATTTTGCTTATTCTTGGGTACATTTTCCACCTGACGGAGCCTAGGAAGCTTATATTGAAGCTTTTTAAAAGGTTGCGTTTGCTATCTTTCAATGGTACGCTGGTGCTCCCCCTTAAATAACTCCAAGGGCCCGACTTTGCCAACGATTATGGAGCTGGCTCTTTTATTGGTGCTTTAGTCTCGACATTGAGACTGAGGGGGATTCTTTGGCCTCTGAGGCCATTAATCGGCCAGCTGCTACCACCTGTATGCTGCTAGTAATGGGTTTTGACATCTGTCAGTGCTGTCTCCGACAGAGGTAACCAGCCCAGTAATGAGCCCAGCCCCTGCACATTTGAAAGGGGGAAACATACCCTCAAATGGCAAGCCATGACCTTTTGTGAAGAACAGAACATTTTTTGTTTTTGATTCAGATGACTGCTATTTGATCTGCTACTCAGGAATCTCCCCTGCAAGGTAGGGATACCGTTGACTTCGACCCTGTATATGTGTTGCCTCTAATGGAAACTAACTTCACCCTACATGCTGTCAATGAAAACTGATTAAAGTTGATGGTCCTAGTACACCTGAGCATACACTCTGTTCTAAAGTGATGCATAGGGCTCCTGGGAGAATTAATATAACCATGAATTCGGAGCAGCCACATTCTTCCCTCTTCATTGAAATCATACCACATAAGCTTACCCCACAAAGTCTAACCCTTTCAAAACTCTTCACTCCCTCTCATTAAGAAAGTATAGTAGAGACAGTGGTCTGACGCAGCATATAGAGTAGAGCTGACCTTGCTGGGATTTGAGGTCCTTTTGGGAATGCGTTATGGTGCCCGCACCCCTAGGGCCCAACCTGTGGTGACTCATATTGTGTTTCTCAGCTGGCGTCCTGCGCTCTGGTATGCAGGTTGGGATTCCTAACTTACTCTTCAGATACCATTATGGATGGAATGATGGCAGCATGAAACAACTAGCCTGGAGAGACTTACTCCGTGAGACACAACAGGCATCTCCATGCTGGAAAATGTTTGGTCTGGCACCCGCCCACACTCTTTTCATGCCCTATTACACACAATTTAGTACATATCTTCAACAGAGACATGCAATGAGGGTATGTCACTTGGATAATTCAGCCCTCTCAAAGCCAAACTCCTGATGGGAGCATTCTCAAAAGGGGGAATATCCCAGGTTACCGCTTGTTGATTATTAATTCACTCGATACAATGGCACCACTGTGGACTCAGTGGGAGGAGTGGATGGGGCAAATAGAGGACAATGACTGACAAGATGCCAAAATACACCCCGCCCTCCCACATCACAATTTCTCTAAAATGCGGCTGGCTAGGCATACTGTCTCCACTGTGCATACCTCACACCCATCCATCTCCATATGGCACACCTCCCTAGCTCTACATGCTTTAGATGTATCTATGCTCCTGCAGATTTATACCATATGGTCTGGACATGTCCTAATATTGTGAATTACTGCTGTGCTGTACCCAAGTCCTTATCCGAGGTTTTGGGGTGGAAGGTGGAACTCTCACCAGAATCTCTCCTCCTGGGAATCTTTCAGGGAATGTAGGGTGTGAGGGTGGGTCGGGCAATGTTTGGGGTGGCCACCGTGGTGGCCAGACGAGACCCAGCTTGCAAGTCGGAAGTCTCCCTCCTCGCCCCTGTTGTCCCAGTGGTGCCGTGGAGTGGACTGGTGTGCCCAACCGGAGAAACTGGTATATGAAGCCAGGGGCTGCCCAAAGAAACATATGAAAGTCTGGCTCAAATGGTGGGACCATTTGGACATGGCTTGTTATTGTAGAAGGATAAGACGCCTGTGAAAATTATGCTATGGAATATATAGAAGTGTCATTGCAATTTTTTCTTTCTTATGGTGATGGCTAGGAATGGCTGGTAATGGTATGGATACCTTTTTATTTATAAAAAATACATAATCAGTATAGTAGAAACAGCAATTAGTACTACATTTGAGAGACCTACCTTGTGGAGCTACAAGCCATCTCCTTGTGATATGCCCATTCTCTCAGACCACCCTACAACTAAATCTTGTTGTCCAGGTGTCATCTGCAAGATGCAGGCAAAATGTTTACTATGGCTTCCAAATCTAAAAAAAAAACACTTTAAGGTCTTTGACTTGTTAATCGTTGCTCTACGAGCTACAAATGAAAATTGCCTTCTTTCCAGATAGACTCTTGCTTTCTGGAAAGTGGTGACTCAGTGCTTAATTTGAGCCGGTGGTTTCTGGTGAATCCACTGGCACTTATTTTTGGGTATTTGATCTTAATCTCATTCCTATTCCTTAAGATAAAGTTTGCCGGAGTGATTTTGACACTACAAGCCTTCTCTTCAGTGGATAGGTTCCCGAACATCTCTCAGGTGGGGACTCCCAACACTCCGCACATGATAAGGGCAGTGTTAAGATTATTCAGTCTCATATTGTTGTTAATTTATTTAGTGCCTCGAGCACCTTTGCTCATGAGTCAGCCAGTGAATACTGAGAGGTCAATTGAGAACAATTGTTTGGCCACATGATGGACATGATAGTAATATCTCCATCTTAGTTTCTATTTTTGAATTGCTGCGCATCTGCAATCTATCTTTTCACTAGGAACAAAAAAAATATTATGGCCTTAGGCAATGGTTGTGACAGAAGTCCCCCAGTTGGGATGAGGTGAGAATATTGGACATGCCCATGGCCAGCAATACTTTGTGGTCTCTAAAAAGCCACCTTTTTGAGGTCAGAGCGATGATGTTTGCTCTGCGTTAATTTTTTCTTCAGATTCTAGGTCTTTAGATGGTGCCAGATATATCCACGGCCATGACTTGTATGAATGAGTCTCCTTCTGATCCCTATGTGAAGATGCTATTCTTCTGAGGCCCCGGGCATTAGACAGAAAAATTTGACTAGCAGCATCCCAATAAGTTTGCAGAATTTGGAAGCTGTTCAAAATAGCATTCTTCTGTCCGTGCGAGCTGTATCCTTAGGTCAAAGCACTTCTGTTTGCAGTTGGCCATCCTGGACATAGATCTTTTTGCAAGCAAGTGCAACAATGTCCGTGACGGATTTGTTGTCCGTAGATTGGATGTTTCCACTCCTAATGTGCATTCCTCCGATCCAAAAATGTCACAAAATCAAGTATGACAGAGTGCATCTAATTGTAATTTGCTTTGAGTTGGCAGGAGAGGTGATATAATGGGTCTGCTGAGCCTGAAACCACCTTTTGCAATGGTACATTGGTCTCTTTCACCCTTCTGTCATCAAATTGAGCCTTCTTCCATGGAATATGAAAAGTTGACAACTGAGTTCCTGTGACCATCCTCAGAATGTTTTAGAAAAAATCCTGTAATAAGGTAGATACTTTTCCACAAGTCATTTTATTCCAGTTGTTGAACATTTTTTCGACCTATTGTAAAAATGCTAGTGGTGTTCCTTCGTGCCGGTTTATGCCGATCTTCCAGTTCGCAGTCTATTTAGCTGAAAAAGGTATTCATGTACCCACAGTTAAGGGGGTAATCTAGGTGCCATTCTCACACGTGCTTTCTCTTTCCTCATGTTATTGATTGCAGTAAGGTTTATTAAGGGTTTCGCAAACAAAGTTTCACTCTGCAGCCCTGCATGGAACTGAAGTGGGAACTGAATCTAGTCTAACTTATTTGAGGAGTTAAACATTTGAACCAATAGTTTTGCTGGGGTGTAGAAACCTATAAAATAACTACGTGTCCATTGGACAGTTTGCTTCACAAATCCTCTTGTCCTGTAAACCAATCCACGTGTCCCTTTGGTGTCACTCAGTGCAGTGACAAATTATGGCAGCAAGCTCATTTTATGAGAGCTCCGATGATAGCCTCTCTGTTTATTCCAGGGCTCATATTATATTAGGGTTTGAATACTAGCAATTCACTTATTTTGCCACCTTGCCATAGACCTATGTACTGAGGCTGGAAGAAGCGGTTAGCAATAGTTTCAGGGTTGGAATGCCCTTTTGAGTCTGTGCAAACCTACTAATTTCCATGTTTTAGGGGTTTCCACCAGCTCTTCTCTAATTTTTTCCATACTGATAAAGGTTTGAAATGTACTCCTGACATGCGCTGAAGTAAAACTTCTACCAGGGTTGAGAAAAAAGGGGCTGGAGGAAAAGTGCACTCGTAAAAACAGGTTTTCGAATCGGCAAATCTACACATTCATATTTGCTCATGCTAAAATGCATTCACCAATATCTTTTAGGAGTACCATTTCCTATCTTACTTCTGTAAATTCTTATAAATGCATGAAAGCCAAAAGTCTGCACTAATGCTAGGACACTTACCATTGGTTGGACTTTTGTGAATATTTTTAAGAATTGAGCCTCTGATTAGGTCTGGCGTTAACCAAGACCATCTATTTTTATTAAAATTCTCTCGCTCTCTATATCGACCGACTTCACCCTTCTTTTGTTTTTATTGAAATTCTCTTGCTCTCTATATCGACCGACTTCACCACTGTGAGTGACAGCATTCTGTTCTTTCACAAAGAGCATATCAGCACACAATGTAGTTTTGTTCTTTGCAAGGGGACTAGTGTGGCATTGTGTGCATTTTGACAACCCAAAAATATTTTTGCTTTTTGCCTTTTTTTTTTTTCCCTTGAAAAAACAAATAAGATTGAAACTAATCTGCGGTCAGCAGTGAACCAACTTGCAGTCTTATCCCCATCAGCCCCTCATACCCCCATCAAACAGTTTCACTGATCCTTTACCTGCAAATTTCTTCAACAAGATGAAGATGTCCATGGTCCCACTCTGGACCAAGATAGTAAATGCCTCCCTACTGCAAGGTGTGATACCGGATTGCCTAAAGTCAGGGCAGGTTGCGCCCATTCTTAAAAAAACTCACTGTGGATTATGAGGACCGTAATAACTTCTGTCCAATCACTAACACTCCAACGCTGTCGAAGCTCCTCTTGAAATGTGGCCATGTCCAACTATGTAACCACATGGATCAATTCCAATCTGTTTTCTGTCAGGATCAGAGCACTGAAACGGCCCTTACTCACATAGTTGATGATGCTCTAAAAATGCTTAATCAGAGTGAAAACTGCCTTCTAATCCTCATCGACCTCTCATTCGCTTTTGATACGTTCAAACATGACAACCTCCTTGACCTACTGGAATGCAGGATGGGGCTGTCAGACTCAGTTTTGAACTGGTTTGCCTCATTTCTTCACAACAGAATGCAAAGAATTAAAGTCAATCGGTCCCTTTCCAATCCTACTCCGATCATACACACGGGTTCTGTGCTCTCACCCACACTCTTTAACCTGTTCATGGAGCCTTTAACTAAAATTCTCAAATCTAACATCTTCTATCACATATATGCGGATGGCACCCAATTGTACCTGACAATCTCTTCCCCTGACAATATCAGGTCACTCAACACAACCCTACACAAAACCCAAAACTTCTAACCATCTCAAGCTAACCTCCCTCAAAACGGAATTCCTCCTTATCTCTCCACTCAAGTAATCTACCATTATTGAGGATATATTAAACATCTAATGGCTTTCAACTGCATACTACACATCATAGACTCTACAAGATCTCCGGGAGTAATAGTAGATAAGACCTGGAACATGTAGGAGCACATCACTTCAGCCACCAAAGCAACAAACTTCCAGATGAGCATCCTAAGAAAATTAAAATCCTTCCTCCCCCCTCTGATTACTCAAATCCGCTGTTCAAGCCTTAGTCTTTCCCAGTTTGGGGTATGGTAGCGCAACCCTTTGCGGTCTACCCAGCTACAAGTAGGGCCTCTCTAAATCTGCTACAAGGCTCATCGCAGGATCCAAAAGAAATAACCATGTCTCGCCGGATTTGAAATCCCAAAACTGGCTTCCATTTGAGGCCAGGATACATCTAAAAATTGCCTGCATGATTTGCAAAGCCCTTTACTTCAACACCCTCGCTTGGAAACTGGAACTATCCGGTGGTTGCAGATCTCATAGGAGCTCCGGCACCTTGCAGCTGAAACGAAAAAAAAAATCAAAGAAAACTTTTAATTGAGCCTTCTCTGGTATTGCCCATAAAATCTGGAACACCCAGCCTCCTGAAACCAGACTGAATTCCTCAACAGGGTCTTTCCAAATAAAAGTGAACGCGCTACTGATGAATACTTTCTGAATTAGAAAGTCACCAACTCTGTCCTTTGGGCTATATTATGATGCTTCCTCTTCAAGTTTTTCCTTTTTAGGTCTCGGCTAGCGAAGGCTGCGCTTGCGCGAGATTTAATGACTTGGAGAAGAGGGGCTTGAACCCGCCTCTCTTCTCTCCTCTTCTCTATTGGCTGGCCTCTTAAATGCTGGTCAGCCATTGGAGAAGAGGTTTGTCTCTCCAAACAAGCCCCGTCTCTTTGCGATTCGGGGGCTGTTTTTTTCGAATCTTTCTCTGGGTGTGTTTTGCCCATAAGACAGCATGTCGTGCTCACGCTGCCTACATGCGCCAGTCAGCTCTCTGATTGGTTGGCAACTACCAAATAAGCACTGTGATTGGTGGACCTTGTCTACCAATCAGAGAGCCTACTGGCGCGTGCAGGCAGCATGGGGTCCCTAAGGCACTGCGACGCGCATCCCACCTGCTTCCTCCCTACCTCCATGGTCCTCTCTCATCATCCACCCCGGCCTGCACCTCGCCCCTCGTGTCCCCTCCCACTCTTTCATCTCTCCCCCCTCCCCGGCCTGCCACTCGCCGCTACTGTCTTCCTGTTTCCTCCCATCCTGTCTCCTCCCCTGCTCTCCATCCCCCCACCTCTCCTGGCCCCTCGAAGTCTCTCCCCTTCTTCTTTTCATCATGGCCGCTAAGTCGGACGGCGGCGGTGGCTCAGCGGGGGCGGTGGGGTCCCGGGTCCCGCGGGAGTACCGGTTGCGAGACTGCCTGTGGGTGCTGCTGGCGCTCCGTCGCGAGCCCGGACCAGGCGTCGCCTAGCAACAGCTACCGCTGCTGGAAAAGCCATGCTCGAGGGCGGGCGGGGCTGCCTTGTTAAGCTGAGCACATGAGCCCCCCGCCCCCATGCAGCATGGAGCTTCTCTAACACTGGCACTTCTTGCGCTGCACCCCCAGCGCTCGCACTCACCCCATCTCCCCCGGGGCTCTCCCGCCGGGATCCGTGTCTCCCGCCTCTCCGCCCCCTCACTCCGGATCTGCAGACCGGCTGCAACTTCGGGATCCACAGCCTGCTCGCCCCGCCAGTCAGGGAACGGCGGGCGCGGCCCTCCTTTTCCTGTGGCCGCTGGTTCCTGTGGTACGTCAGCGCTCTTCCCCGATCCCCAGCACAGATCCTCCTCCGGCCATGGCTCTGTGAGACAGCACATGGAGGCCGCAGCAGCCATAAGCACCCCTCCTACACTGCCCCCCATGACATAACGACGGAGCCGCCCCACGGGATCAGTCCCCCAACAACTGATGGCAGGGAACATGATGACGCGCACCTGTAGAGGTAAAAGTGAATTCTCTATTTTGTTACTCATGTATGCAGTATGTGAACAAGTTAATGTCTGTTGCGTGTGTATGGAGCCTTTAGAAGCATTACGCCGATTAATATTTGACATTGTTGCGTACAGTTCAAACAGTTGTTTTGTTTGCCATCCCACCCGCTTTCCTTGCCTTAGAGTGTCTTTAGAACTAACGCGACCCCCGCACATCTGTTTTGTGATATGTGAGGGGAAATTCGAAGGAGGTTCGTCAAAGGATAACGAATCATAAGGGATGGGTATGGAGATGTATATATTATGCATGCCACTAGACCGGTAGGCAGACGGTTTTTAGTGGTTGGTCCTGCTTTGCATTTGTGTCATGCCACCAATTAGATTGGTTTCACGGCAACCCTGCACCACGGGCTTAGAATAGGCGTGTCGTCTATGTGAGAAGTGGGATCCCGTTTTTACCACGATTGGAAGTTGGCTTGTGCAATATTTTTTTTTTTCTCGCTGTAATGTTCAAATGGGTAAAGATATTTAACTTTTCACACTTTTTAATTTATTTGTTATTACTTGTGTTATCTGCTTAGGTTTGTTTTTCTTGTCGAGTGGAGGTGTAGTAGATAACGATGTAGAGGTAATATTTCCGCGTTCTTTAGGTCTCGGCTAGAACAAACCGCCGGCAGCATTACCTGCCACACTATTGTTTGTCTTAAAACAGCTTATATTGAGGACTCCTAACAGCATACTGATACATGTGTCCAAACCCCAAATGCTGATTTGCTCCCCTTCTCATGTCAAGTTGGTGATGGTTTGTAAAACAGTTCAGCAGGTTAGTGCACATAAACAAAAATAATGTCATGAGCAATGCCAATAGCTCTAACTTTAACAATGCCGAGACCGTTGCATTGTAAATGCTTGTTTTTTTATGGGCTTTATCTCCCAGCTTGGCGTTGCTACATCCTGTTTTGTTCCTGAACATATTGTTGAATTGAACACCCTTGTTTTTTTGATGGCTTATAAATGCTCTTGTATGTAGGCTTTGCGATATATCGGTCCTCCTGTGAACGCCTGTATCTCTCATGATCATATTGTAGTTTTCCCCTACTTGTCTCCCTCTCGCTTGTTCCTATTTATAAAGCGTCGTGGTACCCTCTTCGGTCGTGTTCGCGCTATATACAACTCTATAAATAAATATAACGCATTATTGGACTGATCATTGTGTTAAGATAGTTCAGGGATTAGTCCCCTTTTACAGTACTCTTTCACATGTTTTCTGGAGCCATAATTAAATATTATTCCTCGTTTATTTGATAAGCTCAAGTCCTTATAACACTCTAGCTACAGTTGCGAAAGAACCTGCTTCGCTGGCAAAAGAAGTTTGCATTAGAACATAAAGCAGATTTACAACATGGATTTAAGAATATATAAAACAGGAATTCTGCAGGCAAAAAGATTCTCAGAAGATAAACATTGATGAAGCAAAGCATTCTTCTGAGAAATTGTTTAAAACATTCAGTACACTAGATAACAATCAGTAATATACAGAAGCAGTTGATGCACTGAGTCATTTAATAAGAAGCAAGATTCCTTTACCTACACTGTAATGAACATGTAGGTTGGTGTTTAAAACACCTTAGACTCTAGCAGAACTTGCTCCTATTTTCCCTTTACTGTTTTGATTATTCCTATTGCAAGATTTATGGAGGCGAACAGGCTACAAAAAAGTGGTTCGATTTGAGAAAATGAACCTCCCCATCACCTCATTTTATAAAGAAAGCAATTACCTTGTCACATTGTGCATGTGTTCCTTTCTTTGCCGTTCTTATTGATGCATGGTCTTTAAAGAGCTATTAACATTCACTACTGGTATATTCTCAAATGTGAATGGGACTATGTACCCTCCTTGAACAATTCACTCCTTCAGTGGAACGTTGTTTGGGTGCAGTAATTCTAAAACTAAGTGTATGGCCTATAAAGCACCTCTGACCAAATGTTATTCTGAGAGGAAAAACCTGATTTAGTTACCTTGGACTAAGATTCTCTAAGAATTATGAACTCTGGTTGAAAATGGAGTAAAATTCTAAGAATTTAATGTAGTTATGTTTTTTTTAGAACTGTTTCACCATCCATTGAGTTTGTGTTTCTGTTTTGTGACATTGTAGAGTTTTTTTCTTGTCTTTATACCCGATTAGAGCAATGGATGTAAAATAAATGTTCTCATCATTGCAAGTGTTATTCAGTATGATTATTTCTGTTTGTTTAAGACTGGATCTTTTACTGATCATGGAGATCGTGCTAGTTTATTTGTGTCATGTTATTGTTTATTAGTTGTGACTTTTTGCGAACACCATGTTTTGTCCAATGAATTGCTCTAGTCCCCAGGTGGTTACAGCTTTACCATCGCCAATTCATGCACTCCTAACAGCATACTGACACACAACACACCGAAGACACTAAAGCTGTGTCAGGTTTTCAGGATAGTCTGTCATGGTTCTTGCTCATATCCTTTCTGTATTTTACATCTTAAAAGAATGGATTTGTTTAATTCTCCAGATCAAAACAGACTGAGTTGTTCTTGCTGCTAGGCTCCTTTCTGCAACTCAAAATTATATACTTTGACTTCCAAAATATTCGAATTTGGAGAAGCTAAAAAACTTAAGGAGTGTGCAAATATTTGAAAATGTTAAATCTTTTACTTATCTTCTCCTGTTTTTATTGTGCATGCCCATGGTTTCTCCAGGAGGCATCTCAAAATGTGGTGGTCAGAGATTAGGGGTACATTTCCAATTTCTTAATTGAATTTCCCATAGTACATCCAATGAATCCTTAACCATTCCATACACTAGTAAGACAAACAACCATGGTTGCTGTAGTTCTGTGCTAAAGAAGAGTGTTGCTCCTTGGCACGTGTGAAATGAAGGCCACAATATGTATAGATTGACTGCTGACTTGCAGATGAATTGGTAACCTGCTTAGTGAGACTGCAGAAACTGATGTAGTAACAATTTAATTGCTCATAGGCCGATACTATAATGTCTGGTGTGGTCAGTGATACTATTGTTAAAACGATCATACATGAGTCATGATCCTTGAATTATTACGTGATGACTGGTAATTTTGAATATACTCATTAGGATTCCATTGAGCTGGCTGTGTTGCACACTAGTTATGATTAGGTGCCAGTTCTATGGCAATTTATGTGTTAATTTCTTTTTGGTTTAATTACTTGGTATGTGCACAGACAACAGTGAATTTACATGACTTGTGACTGTAAACTGTATCTTAATTCTAAAGATGTTTCAAATTCTGTCTTGAGACACTTACTCACAGCTTCGGCCCCTATCAACAAATGGTAATTGCTTTTTTAAAAAAAATGATTGGCCCACTCTGAAAGTTTAGTGGAAATCTGGTGTTGCATCAGGGGTTTATGTTATGCTCTACAACGGCCGTATCAGAACATCACTAACTTTCGCATTCACGTGTAGCGTGTTGTAAAATGTGTGATTTTGATGGAATGTTTTTTATAAAAACTGTATTTTTCAAGGTTTTTTATGTGACGAACATTACTAAACAAAGCATGTCAATACGTACTCAGAGCTAACATAGCATATATCAGCAGTGTGGTGCATATAATCATTGAGAAAGTCCAGCAATATACATACTATGGAACAACACAGTAGGATCTGGAGAGATTCAATCGTGCGCCTCACTTTAGAACAAAAATAGTTAACAGTTGCAATCAACATGTCATATGGCCTGAAACAGACAATGGTGGCAAAACCTATGCAAGGTAATGGGCGCCTGAGGACGGAGCGCAACCCTCTGAACGGATATCTACTTAACGGAGAGCCAAGCGGTAGAATGACCAGCCAATAAGCCTAACGATCTGAATCGGGGGCAGAGTTGTGGAAGCGCCACGTAAGCCAGTACTTACTCGCTGACCATGGGTGGGGTCAAGTGGATGAAGTATGACCAGATTGATTTACCCCCGGATGTGTGATCAAGTAACCCTTGAGAGGGCCCCAAATGTCTGCAGGACGTGATGAACTAGGGATTAATTCTGCATAATGAGTCATTTTTTTCCTGGCAATACACCAAGTCCATCAGCCAATCTTTGAACTTAGCTGCCCGCCCCCTGCCCCACCGACATG
This sequence comes from Triturus cristatus, assembly GCF_964204655.1. Classification (NCBI taxonomy): domain Eukaryota; kingdom Metazoa; phylum Chordata; class Amphibia; order Caudata; family Salamandridae; genus Triturus; species Triturus cristatus. The sequence goes on along the minus strand of NC_140594.1, from coordinate 285,922,005 downwards.
CTACTCTTCTCTTAGCCAACAGCAGGCACAGGGAAACGTATTTACGTTGCGCTTTAGGGACATGTTTGGTGTAGCCCAATAAAGCGAGAAGAGGGGTTTTCGTTATAGTTAGTGTGGTCATCTGCTCCAAGGCATCCAGAACTTGCCCCCAGTACTCAAGTACCCCCGGGCAGTCCCAAGCCAGATGTAAAAAATCTGCGTCTGGGCAGCCGCATCTATCGCAGCAATCCGAGTCCCTGAGTTTGTATTTGTGCATTCTAGCAGGAGTATAATACGTGCGTTGTAGAAATTTAAAGTGGGTAATTCGCAGCCTGTTACTAGCGGAGATTTGCTCCGTCTGCAAACAGCAATAACCCCATTGATCATCGGATAGCTCAATACCAAGTTCAGAGTCTCATTGTGCGTGCGCAGGACATGGAGTCCTCCGACATTGTGTGTATGTGGTATGATATATCCTAGAAACAAGACTCCTCGGAGATGGCGCACTGAGTAGCACGTGGAGCGGGAGAAGGCATGGAGGTTCCTGCGTGAAATCTGGGGTAATAGAGCGCAGACCTTGCCTAAGGCGGATGTATAAGAAAGTGTCTAGCGGGGTTGGCTGATGCGTTTGGAAGAAGGTGTCTGCATTACGAAATCTGCACTCTTGATATAAGTCCCCCCCCCCCCCCCCCCCCCCATGTATTAAAACAGCGGCAGTTTAGGGTGGTATACGAGGGGAAGCCTTGGTGAGTATACCAAGGAAGTTTGCATGATGGCCTTTATACGATTCCATGCCAGAATCGAGCATGTGAGCGTGGTGGGTTCCTTTTCACGTGGTTGTATGTTGGTGTGAAGCGCACCTGCAATGGGTATGGGTTCGGCCAGCCAGTGTTCCGCCGCTACTTGCGGCATGTAACGGGGAGGGTATATCCAAAAACAAACATAGTGCGCCTGCGCACAAAAATAGTACAGTTCCATATCAGGAATATCGAAGCCGCCCTGCGCGTAGGGCTTGGTAAGAATGCTCCAGCTTACTCGTGACTGCTTACCCCCCACCCCCACTAGCCGGATCATCTCAGACCGTAGCACTTGAAAAAAAATACCTACCAGGGTGGAAAGGAATATTGAGGAAGAGGTAAAGGAGCCGTGGTAGTATAACCATTTTGATTAGTGACACTCGCCCCGCCAGAGATAGCGGTAGAGCGGTCCAACGTGTAACACATTCCTTTATCCGTTCAATGGCTGTACCGTAATTTAAGCGCATCAGTTCCTCCTGATCTCGGGAGAGATAAATACCCAGATATTTTAGATCGGAGTCACACCATTCTAAGGGAAATGTAGAAGTCGAGGAGGTTAGCGGGAAGAGACTGGACTTCTGCCAATTGATATGTATCCCAGAAAGGCACCCGAAACGTATGCATTCAAGTAAAATGGGGTTTAAATTCTCCTGAGGGTATCTAACATACAAAGTGATCTCGTCAGCTTAGAGTGATTCTAAAATCTGATGCAAATTACATCGGAGTGCCCTGTGTTGGTGATGTTGACGGAGTTTTGCCGCCAAAGGCTCCACCGCAAGGGCGACAGCGGGCAGCCTTATCTCGTCCCCCTAGAAATCTCAAAGGCAGGAGATGTGTGCCCATTTATGAGAACCGTGGCCATCGGCCGGTGGTATAGGAGCTGTATCCAGGATTAAAAAAGAGGCGGGAAGCCCATGCTGCCATTAACAGTGAGGATGTAATCCCATTCGACCGAGTCGAATGCCTTAGTGGCGTCGAGAAATATCGCCATCAAGGGGCGCTCGGGTGCGATGTTGTGAAGAATCTTAAAAAGAGTACTTAAGATATGGGTAGTGGCTCGTCCTGGTATAAAGCCCGATTGATCGGGAAGGACTAGCTTTTCCATAAGTAAAGTGAGCCTATTGGCAATAAGCTTTGCGAGAATCTTGGCGTTGCAGTTAATCAAAGAGAGCGGACGATATGAGTTGCAGCTAATCGGGGATTTACCCGGTTTGAGCAGAGACGTCACCAAGGTGTCCCTCATCGAAGGTGGGAGCGTTTTAGATTCAAGAGTGTCCTCATATACTTCGCGCAATATGGGGGCCCTCAGATCTATATAAGTTCTGTAAAATTCAATGGGTATGCCATCCATTCCCGCTGCTTTCCCTGACTGTGTGCATTATTGCCTCCCGGACCTCGTCTAGCTCGAAGGGTGCACATAAAAATTCGCATTGCGAATCTCCTAGTCAGCCTAAGGCTACATCACTGATATACTCTCCCCAATCGAGTGGGTCAGCTCTGTTGGATGTGTGAAGCTAGGAGTAGTGCTCGGTGAAGATATTAAGAATGTCCGCCGTGTCACGATGGAGCGACCCATCAGGCCCCTGAATTTCTAGAATGTAGCTGGAGAAACGTGGCTTACGTATAGTCTCTGCCAGCGCCTTCCCAGGAAGCTTGCCTTCCCCATACTTCCTGGCCACCCAATACCTGCCCCTGAATTTAGCTTCGGGCTTGGCTGTACCTGTGTATTCAGTCAGTGTATCACGGAATTTGCGCAGCAGGGTAGAAGTGGGATTAGTGGAAAGCTGCGACTCCAATGCCCGCAGCTCTGACTCCAGTTAACTCAGCGTGTTCTGGAAGTCTCGCAGTACCCCTGCACTCTTGGCTATACAAAGGCCACGAACAGTAACCTTAAAGGCTTCCCATATAGTTCCTATTTCTACCACAGAATCCTTGTTCCTGCTAAAGAAATCCTTTATCTCATCCTCCAACTCGCTCTGAAAGACAGGATCCAAAAGTGCAGTGGGCTGCAATCCCCATCTATAGCGCGGAGTACAATAACCTGTCGGGTTCAGCGTCAGCAAGACTGGGGAGTGATCAGAGTACGTGCGTGCAAGGTGTATGACATAGACTATGGCAGGCACGAGCCCCCGAGAGAGCAGCAGATAGTCCAAGCGTGCCCATGAGGCGGCCTGGGTAGTGAAATGTTTACCCTTGTGTGTAAGCAGGTGTCCGTTAGGAGGCACGACGCCAGTATACCCTGCAGAGTCGCACTGGACTTTGTGTAATTATGTGGACTAGGGTTATGGAAGGGTCATAGACTGTTAAAAACCCCTCCCCATATTACGTGGGTGCAACCGATTTCCAAGATCCTGCCCCACAGGGTCGAAAAGACTTCTGGAGTGTCTGTGTTCGGGCCGTTACAACATTCCAGGGTCACAGCCAGTCCCCAAACGTCCCCATGCAAGACAATACCTCCCGTCAGAGTCACTGAGCGCTCCTAACAATGCAAAGGGCGTGGGTTTTTTAATAATAATAGCTGTACCTCTGGCATATGAGTAATAGGATGAGAAAATTCTATGATCAGCCCACTTCTGCGCAAAGTTGTTAGTGCGCTGAGGATTACTATGAGTTTCCTGGAGGAACACTATATTAACTTGGTGCCTGTCTAAATAGGCTTCCGAGGGACACGCAGCCTTCTAACGTTCCAGGTGATGACGGGTGTGCGCGACATTTGTTCAGGGCGGGTGTTGCGATGGACATAAAGGACGCACATAAAAAAAGGAGCAACATGAGTACTGATCCATGAACTGGGATATCCCACTCTGCTACAGACATGCTAAACCTCGAACAATCACCACGTAAACCTACCCCCACCCACTAAATCAACCCCAGCTTGCCAGAATTATACGCCCGCCCTCCCACCCCTGCTCTAAACAGTAACAACTGCTTTGTGAGAAACATGCATAGAATGAAACATCCTCCCCCGTGTCCCCACCCCCACCCACTGAAGCAGCCCCAACTTGCCAGAAATTATGGTTTGGTGTGCACGCTCTATTATAAACTGATTGGAGAAAGACTCCGCTCCAATTGAGGACAGCAACAGTTTTTAGATATACTCCTCCATCTTGCCCGTGTTGGTCGATTCAGGAATTCCTAGGACGCGGATATTGTTGCGCCTACTTTGCGCTTCTAAGTCCTCATTCTTTGCAGCAATGAGTTTCAGAATTTTATCCATGTGGGCGATTTGCGTCGTGGCTCTGGATGTTGTGTCCTCTGTATCCGAGATGCGCCGCTCTGCCTCTTTTATGCGATCCTCATCAACTTATGCGCAATGGCGTCCATACGACGTCATTCTGTCCATCTTGTCCACGATGGTGGCGAATCCCTGTCGAACCTCCTGAAGGATACTTTGCACGTCCGCAGTCTGTGCGGTTGCACCTCTCTGGGCCTCATCCCTTTTGTCGAGATCCTGGTCATCCTGCTGGTTCCGGACGCTACGTTTTGCCATCTCAAAGTTCAGTTTAGGTTGTCTGGTGTTTGGCTTACCCATGACAGTCAGAGCCCACAGACTGTCCGTGCGTCAACAGTGCCGCTGGATGCGCAGTACAGGTAAAGGAGATGATGTACGCTGTGTCTTTTGGCGTACAATTGTAAAGGAAACAGTGGTGCGAGGGGGTGCAGTGGTGCACGACAGGTCAGCCGTAGCTCCTCTATATTGCCAGGTTGCAAGCGGGACAGTGCGGTCAGAGCCGCTCGCCTCAAAGCACATGTACCTCCCCAGGTGTAGTCAACCCAGTATGGTGGGATCACAGGGGGAAGTGAGTTGAGACACATCAGTACCGCAGAGTATCAGCACAGTAGATTGTCCAGGTTATTGCTGGGATGAGTCCCAAAAATTAGGCAGGCACAGAGTAGGGCGGGCCCAGAGCGCCATGTATAGCCTTGTGTCACGGCGGGAGTCTTATATCTTCAAGTGCCCCTAAAGTCAGAAGCAGTGTCCTGAGGCAGCAAGTACAGCGCGTGGAGAAAAATCATGCTGTATCACACAAGATGGCAGACCACGGCACTCAATTGCAACTGGACTCCAGCCCAGAGGCTCCATTCGCCCAGAGGCGGGCAGCGCAGGGGCACAGTCCAGTGAGTGATTCTACCTCCCGTCTTTCTGCTAACATTAAGGATTAAGGGACAGCGGCGAGTCCCCGTGTCACGTCGCCCCAGAAGCGGGCCTCACCGCAGCTGCTGCGGGTGGCAATTATGCAAGTCAGCACGGTTGCGTCTAGGCGCCTCCGGGCGCGTCATGGCATGCCAGGTTAGTAGTGGTTATGCGGACCCAGCCCAACGCCGGGTTGCAGGTGTCCAGGTCGGCGAGGGTAGCGTGATGTTTCCGGGAGGCTGCCAAACGCATTGTCATGCCAGGGTGGTGGGGGTTATGTTTTTGCAGCTGTCGAGAAGCACAGACTGTCAGCAGCATAGAGCATGCACTGGGTTTGACCTACCACCATCAAGATCGTCTATGTCGGTGCCGTTCGCCTCTGGCAGTAGGTAAGCAGGATCTTTGCCCGCTACGCAGAGAACTGTGATAACTGGAGGAATAGCAATCCTGGCCTGGGGTCTCGGCTCCGACAATCGGTCCGTGCCTCAGGGCCTGGATGCCTCATTGTGAGCCGTGGGCTTGCGTAGTGACCAAACCCGCCCAGGGGCTCCACGCTGTTCCGCACTTCCACTCGGCAGAAACTCAACGCTGTTGTGGCGGGAGCAGGATTAACCCAAATCGGCTGATTTTTTGCAGCGAGGCCACAGCGGGTTAGGAGCACCGTCGGGCTGTATTTTTAAAACATCAGCCGGACCGCCGAGCAGGATAATTGGAGGATTAACGCGCCAGGCTGCAGGAGCCTCACGATTGTGCAGCCATCTTGCGTGTGCGCCACCTAGCTCCGCCTGTGATTTTGATGGAATGTGTAAATTTTCTCAAGCACTTTGGGAGATTGCTACCAAAATATTTCTTACTATGTGTTTTCTCGTTGTTGTGGTACTGTTCAAAGAAGGTAGTGAAACGCTATACTTGAACCATAACCTCGCTCCAAGATCAATTTTGATGAACTTTGACTGTAGCCTCTCTTATAGGATTGTGGCAAAATTACACTGCCAGAAATAGTTGACCTGCTTTCTTTTTATTGAGAATATTTGATAAAAGTAGGTTTTTAATGTGTTGCTGTAGATACACTTGCTGTGTATACTCTGCTGGGCGTGTAGAATTGCAAGTTGTTTTCGTTCAAAGTATTCTTTGGTCTTAAGATATCTTGTCGCTCATCCATTAGCCCACAGTGCACCAAGACAAGGATTCCACTCCAAATCGTTGTTTTCCACCATCAAGTTTGGATGATTAGCTCGTTGTCCGGGACCGCCCAAGTTCTCCTTTCCAGTTGTTGGTGATATGGATCCATTGTTTGAAGAATATGCTACTGCATGCCAGTGACCATGTCTCTTCTTCTGAACTGCACTAGAGCACTTGCTTGCCAGTACTCTGGTTGTTTCAAGAGCAAGTGTTAAAGGATAGTATGCAGTAATGCCCTTTCAAGTTGCCCAAGGTTTGTGGAATGCCAATAACCTGTGGGTAGATCACTAACATGTTGGCCACCTCTGCCTCTTCCCAGAGTATGAGGTGCCGACTTCCACTGTTTGCAAGATGTCTTTAAATAATAAGACCCTAAGATCCGATTGAGTGCCACTGTGCTCATCCTGGCATGCAGTGTCGACACACCACCAACATAGCCTATATTCTGCTCCAAGTACATTGAGGGAGCCTCTGGGGAAGGAGGGGGTCCATTGGATGTTCCAGCAGCCCAGTAGGCACAAATCCTTGAGGATTTAACATGGAATGGCTCTAATATCAAAGAAGAGGCCATAACCCTGCAGCTAGTCGAAGGGCCCAAGACAAAGATTACAGCTTGAGCCCTTGTTATTTGACCCATACCCGAGGATCACCCCTCCATGTGTTTAATCTCAAAAGCATTCTCAGCAGGAGGCAGAGCACTGCTCCAGAGGGAGTCTAGCATCCAGTCTCGAGACCAGTTGCAGAAAGGTACCAATCTTTGTGTTTGGCTCACAGTTCTGAGATCTCTGTCCCAGAGAGCCTTCCTTGGTTCCTGAGATGCCTTTGGCTAAAGGCTCCAATCCTCTTTAACAGTCGGTGCCAGCTTGGCTCAGAGTCTCAGATAAGTCAACTGAGGAGTCAAAATGTACTCTGAGCAGAACCAGACAATTTTTGTTTGGAATAGTGATCATCTTTTAACTGCACAAGTCTGTCTAGAGACTGCAATGGTGATATGTTTTAGTAAAACAGTATGGGTTTCCACAAGCTCGAAGACTATACTTGAGCCGCTCTTTGCGATAAACATAGGGTTAACAGACATCTGTTGTTAGTGATGGATATCTTTTACTCCCAACTTCTATACACTTGTTTGTTTCTTAGCCCTGAATAAGTCTCTGCGCACAACAACTAAGCGCGACGAAACACGTGTTGGCTAAGGACCTCAGGATTAAACTGAAGTGACTGTTTCAACGGAGGAACAAGAGTTATTTATTTATTTTCATTGTCATTGATACATAATATATACGGTCGGCGTGTGCAAGGGAACGTTCTTTTGATTCTGTAAGAGTGGTCAAAACTAGTGGAGCTAGGACGATTTTCTCCCCTGGCAATTTAAGATGTGCCTTGAATGCTGCCAATGCAACCTCCATAAAGGTAAGCAATAGCATCATACTCTTCTGCCATGCATGCGTTGCGGTGTCTGTGTTCCGATCTGACATTCATTAACAGTTCTTGAATGATCGGTTTGATGGAGCGCATCTCTTCGCTGATAAGCGGCTAGATGCTTGAAATAATTCAAATAATACATGGACCCTGCTGAAGCCATGTTGAGGTGCACTCTTAAATACCCAGCCTTTTTTCTTGTAAGCAGCAAACAAGAGTGGGTACCAAAGCTCCAACCTGACTTTAAAGACGGGGATACCAACAACGGCAGCCATTCCAAGAGTTCACATTTCCAAAGCCCATGGAAAAGACTGCTATTACAGAAAATGTAGTGGGATGCGAATTAGGGTATTCCTTCCACAATGGGAGAAAATGATCTGACAGGTGAGGGCTCTTGGTAGTGTGACAAGGATGCTATCTTGAATTCCATATCACACTTCCAGACTTATTGCCTCGACAGCCAATGAGCCAAGAACATCTACAGCTATTGGAAGATGAGGTACAGGCGCTTCTCAGCAAGCGTGTATTCCCTGTACTTTCTTCTCTTGAAGATATAGTACCTTGCGGCCCATGCTAGACCACTGGTCACCGAACTGATACATCCTGTCGGAGCATTTGAATATGACCACCCTACAGGGTGTCATTCTACTGCTATCCATAGGAGACCACTTGGTGGCCCTTAACTTCAAGGGATTCCACATGTCCAAACATCTGGCGCAGCACCACTAACTGCACTTTGTGACAAATCGGCAACACTACCTATTCAAGTTTCTGCCCTTTGGGGTGACATTGGCCCCAAAGTTATTCATAAAGTGCTTAGCAGTGGAGCCAGCTAATTTGCGCTGCAGTGCTATTCATGTGTTCCCATGCTTGGATAATTGGCTGATGAAGAGTAGCAGCCCACAATAATACAAAGCACACACTCGGACAGCAGTGTCTCTGTTGACACAGGCTAGGGTTTCCCGTTAATGCAAAACAAAACAGTTGCATCCCCAATCTCTGCAAAAACATTTTATAGGAACTGTATAAATCACTGTGTCGTAAAAAGCCTATTGAAACTATGGCATTTCAACGGCTGCATCCTCTTTTTCAGACATTGCTTCCCTTTTGGTGTAAGTACGGTAATTAAAATGTTGCTAATGATGCCTCCTGTATAGCAGTTGTAGCGAGTTGTATATAGTCTTGCATAAAATACAAGAGTGTCTTGCAAGGCACTGGTTTCAAGTGGAGGGTCAGTATGAAGTCCTTGTGTTTGGGGCAAGCACTTTGATGAAATCTTTAGCAGCATTAGGCGTTCCAAAGATGTTATGTTTCCCTTGATACTCGACTCACAGGCGCGCAGAGTATATTATGGTGTAGGGGATATTGGCTCTCTGCAAGTGGTGCTTAACCTGGAGAAATTAATTTCTAGCTGCCTGGACCATGGCCCTGAAGTTAGGATAGCATGCGATCTGATTTCCGTAAATTCAATGTCCTTTTTTTTTTTTTTCTTTCTCTCTCGTGCCGTACAGGGTACCGTATCTCTTTCCTGGTAATTTAAAGGTCTTACTATGATAGATCGTGGGTTGTGCCAAGTGGGAGACGTACCTTGAGAGATCGATGCTCTCTTTCCACCACTAGGAGCTGCTACAAACTTGCTGCACCAAACATTGTCCTCAACATAGTCTCTGCAAACGTTTCCATCTTTTCTGTGTTTGTAGCTACTGGGATCCCAGTGATGCGTAAGTTATTCCGGCACGAGCACGCTTCTAAGTCCTCGTTCGTGGCTTGGAGGCACATTAATACACGTTCCATATTCAAGCATTTCGAGATGATGGCTTTAAGGTCATCTCTGTTTGAGATTCGATGTTCCGTCTCTGTAATGTGGGTAGATTGTTGACCTAATTTTACGGCATATGGTACATTTGGAGATTTAATGTGTCTATTTTGCGTCAATGAATTGGAGACTATTTTGCATCACCTCTAACGTCTCCAGAGTGGACCTCCACCCTTCTCAGCGTCGTGTGGCGGACTCGCGTACACCTGGTCTCAAACTTTTGCTGCGTTTGGTGCTGGTCTGCCTTCCCCATAGTGGGTGCACTGTGCTCCGAAAGATCGTGAGAACTTGTTTGTGTGAGGAAGAGACGCTGATGCTTTAGTCCGGTACTCTGCTCGTTGTCCCACTACTCAAGGCGGCCTTCACATATAGTCAGCCTCATTCTGCAGCCCGCGTGTGCCGCTGGCAGAAAGTATGCTCTCCTTGGTGTATGATAAACTAATCCGTAGCGATCAGCTCCCGCCTTGCAGCCATAGGGTCCCTAATTGGATCTCTAGGCCCCTCCAATGTAGCTCTATGTGGATCTCCCCAGATCACAGATGTACGATCTCTGCCTCAAGAGGTGGAGTCAGACCCAATGCGATGTATTAATCTAGGCGCCTCAGTCGCAGCTCCACACAATGCGGGAGACATATCAGATACAGTCTATGTTGTATTCACGTGTCTGTGCACTATCAGTATGTGTTCCTCACAGGTGCCAATCCACAACTATGCGGACCTCAAGCGCCGCACACAGCGGTTATATAACCATGTGCAGTACCGCAAATTGGGCCTACCTCTCTTGCAGCAAGATAATGGCCTTCCGACTTCCCCCTAGACGAGCACTATCATCAGGACTTCCAATTGCAGGCAGATCCTTGGACTCTCTCCTTACCTCCTATCCGCTCGCAAGAAAGGTGCCCTCAGTATATTCAACGCCACTTTTCCTGGACTCCGGGTAGGACATGCACCGCAGACCGATCCCACGCTCTCACAGGCATTGTTTTGTGCCCCTGCAGATCTCTGATGTGCAGCAAAGGTGGCAGCTGTAGCAGTCCAGTGTCATCTTCCCGATAAATGAAGAGCTCTCAGGCTGGCAGGCACCCTCTGCTCTCGACTACCTACCGCCCATACAGGCCCACGGTCGGATCAGAACTCCTGTGGAGCCTACACTCACCACCAGACCGCACACAGCTTTCAGAACCCATAAGCCGCCGTGCTCTTGGTCAGCTCCCACGCAGTCCCAATGGCAGTTGTTAGTGCAGCCCCAACCTCTGATATCACCAGTGGGCTGCCCCAGCAGTTCCCCAGCCCCTCATGCTGGCTGGTATCAGCGTAACGGCGGGGTCTGCATGTCTCCTCAGCGCAGGTTGATACTACCCACAATGCCCTCATGCAGCGCCACTCACCACATCAGATTCACCCGCTCCGAACCCCCACAGAGCTCAGTTGAAAAGATGGGGCTGCGCTCTTTATCCCTCGCAGAGTCTATTTAGGGACAATTTAATCCAGTATTATTCTGGCTCGCTCTAGGTTGGAGGGAGGAAGCAGAGCACGCTTCCGCCAGGCCCAGTCGCAGCTCACTCCTTGTGTCTCGTGGGTCTGCAGCAACAGAATAAGTTCGCTCAATATTCCTCCCCCTTTGCACATTCTGGTACCCGGACAAACAGTTTTCAATCACAATATGTATGTATGGATGGCAGGATTTTGGACAGATTGTTCTTACCCGACCAGCAGAGTTACACTAATGTTAGGCCATCTTGCTGTGGGCTTTCTGACGCCCCCCACATTATTAAATATAATTGAGTAACCCAGAGTTTTCCTGTGAAACAGCCAGCTTTGCTACAGTAATAATACTTTGGGTCTATTTCATTGTAACAACATGTTTGCTGTTAAATTCCTGCATTTCCTACTTTTCAGTACCATTCACCCTCCCTTATGGTCAATAAGGCCTACATGTGGGTGTCATATAATTATTTAAAAAGAAAGTTTTTGACCTGTAAAAAGGGTTTATTTTGGCATCTCGAATTTTGAGTTTAAAACTGCAGTAGTAAACTACAGTTAGTAGGTCTGCAGTTATGTTTGCACTGTTACTGTAGTTGGTGGGTGGCACCCACTGTGCTACTATCCACTAAGAACACCTAACATACAGGCTGTGGATACACACTGAACCTTATATTAGGGTGTTACTGGTATGGTAAATATACCTACTAGGGCTATGCCCATTCAACATTTTGAAAGGGGGAGGAAATGCATTTTATGAATGGTAGTGGTAAAGTGTACAGATTTCTTTGTAAAGGCAGCAAAAATATAGAGTCCAGCTAAGGTGAAAAAGCCGGGTTGACTCGGCAGAAAGGTAAAATTTCCTATAGTTTTACATAAATACAACATTATTAATTCTGCTGTATAAAAGCAGGTATGTAATTTGAGATCACCTCCCGCCCCATTTCAACCCTCCTTTAAGTTCCATCTGCATTGGGATATGTGACTGACAAGTGAGAGAGTACAGTCTTTAATTTATTGGAGTATAGCTTTTGCCCTTATTTGAAAATGTACAGGTCTGTGCCTCTCGACTTCAGCGTTTGTTTGCTTGGCAGTCAGGTGTGCAAAAAAAAAAGAGATCATGAGTTTTCAGCTTGTGTCCGTTCATGTGTGCATAGCTACGCCTGAGAAGGATGTCTTCAGTGTGTGTGCATACAGAGGAGTTTAGCTGTGTGTACATTGCTCAGCTTGTGACATGCTTAACCACAGCTGCTGTATAATAACTGAATATAGTACGGACGAAGTAGTCTGCTGCTAGTTTTACTCTCTGATGTGCATTTACGGGGCTTCTACATTTCGTGAGTAGTTCACTGAAGTGACCTACCTACCCATGTGTCCTAAACTGTCTGTTAGAGTTTAATAGCCGATGAGGTGGTTTTAGGTCGAGTGTTGCGGTGATGTAATATCAGACGTCCTGTGTGCATGGAAATGTTGCAATACATCAACAGTGTGACATTGTACCTTTATTCTGGCATCCAAGGCTTCGAAAGAGGAATTGTTTTTAACCACAAGTTGTTCCTATTGGTGTTTTCTTTATTAAAGCGACTTAATTGATTTGTTCATAAGAGTGTTGCCAGCTTATAATTTTGGTCAAAATACAGTCTGCAATATCGCACTAAGCACTTAAAGGTCGCGTGAAGTGGGAGAGGAAGGTGTCAGGGCACACCAAAGTGATTTAAGTTTATTCGGCATAGCTTTGTGAGTTTAAGGGTTACGCCTCGAGGCTTGACATTTAATTGTATTTTCAACTGTATCTGATGTTTACACTCAAATTTCTGCCTCTTGCACATATGAAGTTATGTTTTGCCCTTATGTATGCCAGAAGACCTGTTTAATAATCTCCTGATTTTCCCTCCTCCTGCACAGACGTTGCTCTCATGAGCAACAGTTTTGTTTCTGCATGCCACACCATCTGTACAGAAGTTCTCTGCCCAGCCAAATTGTCCAACGCCTCAGTAGCTCTTCCATTCTTCATTTTCAGGTCTAGTCCAGAACCGTTTTAACGTATTGCCAGCCTCATGTAATAACAGAAAATCATAAATATACATACATTTATAGACCCATCCATTGGTGTGTTCAGCTACCATTAACCTTTTGCTGCTGCACACAAAAGCTTACACCGAGGTGCAGACACCCCTGCTTGACCAGCATCTTCCTTGCCAAAGTCCCACGCATCCGTCAGGCTAGAGCCAGAGGTGGAGCTCTCTTCTAGCGCCCAAAGCCTGCAATGAGCTCACCTACCACATCAGAGTTGCCAGCTCCATCCTTGAATTCTGAAAGAAACAAAAAATCTGTCTCTTTCCCAGACTAGCCAGTAATCCCATCTCCCTTCTCCTGCCCCCGCTCACAGGCACTAAGATTCTCTGAACAGGCATCGGTGCCCCACTTGCAACTGTCCTGGCTCATCTTTGTGCCCCCCTACTGGGCGACAGCCAGAACTGTCACACTGCCTCAGACTGGGAACAGTGATGTTCATGATGTACATTTCATGTTTTACTTACACTTGCATTCCCTAAGAGTAGTTGCTTTTTTCCAGGATGTGTGTAAAGTGAAAAGAGTTATCCCTGTGTATCTGAGTTCAGATCGTGGGTGGGTGTTTATAATAGGCCACGGTTACAATTGGTACATCTGACCATTGGTTCTGTGCGCCCTACAGAAGGGCCAAGGATTGTCTGAGCATGTATTAAGCACCCATTTATGACCCACTGTCTTCTGCCTGCGCTCCACAGCTCTAAATAATGACTGTGTGAAAGTGTGTGAATGAGGTACTCAGCTGTCGAAATATTGATGGGGTAGGATGTAGTGCTCACAGGTGAGTGGATGCATTTTGTGTGTGGTGAAATGAAGGATGAAATATTGGTAAGATTTAATTTACAGTCTTTAAGAGTGTGTGTGTGTGTGTGTATATATATATATATATAACGTATGCACACAGTCTTTATGTATGCTTGTCTGCTGTAGGTGCCCCCTTTTTTTCTGTGGCCCCTTCTGTGCCCTTCCCCCTCTTTAAAAATCACTTACAGAATCACCTATTATGCTGCCAGCACATACCCTATTTTCATAGATTGTTTCTTCTGCCTTTGCACAATAGTCCATCCCTCTCAACTATTCTGAAAAAGGGAGTGCCTTGCGATGTCCCTCTTGGCAGCCATTGTACCTCTTGCTAATAGTGTGCAGACGTGTCTAGGTGCCCATGTGTATAAACTGTATAGGTTGCTATGAACTGGAGTTAGTCAAGGGTTTCCCTGGCTTGAGTACCAGTGATATAGTGGTACCTTGTAGATCCTTTGGCAGCCTGTTTGTATGGCCATTGACATTAAATGAGGATTCAGGAGCGACATTATTTTTTGGGTCGAGCCTAGCGGCAGCGCAAATGCGTTGCTCGCTCTGCGAGGCATGCTGTAGTAGAGTATGCAGTGGAAGCCTCGCCCACTCCCCTCTCATATTTTTCATTGGCTGGTGTCCTTTTCCTTGGTAAATCCTGGCTTCTGATTGATTGAGGCTTGTTAGTCCCTCCTTGTTACTGCCTTCTCGCCGTTAGTTACCTCCCATGAGGACTGGATCTTTTAATTGATGCGTTACATGGTCTTCTTCATAAGTCGGTAAGCACTTTTTTCTTTAATGATCTTCCCTATTCCATCCACGACATCTCAGAAGGCCCTCTGGTTTTACTAATGTATATATTTAAAATATAGCGCCTCCGCTTTAACTATAGTGGGCAGGCTTATTTATTAATTTTATTAATAGTACAGGCTGCTTTCTTTAGGGCCGAGCAAGGGGGGCAGGAGGGGGCACAACGCGCAGCACTGGGGCGCATGCCAAACATGCAGCACTGCTATTTCCACTCCCCCACTGAAGAAGGAAAGAGAAAATGCAATGTAACAGGACTCGCATTTACGCGCGTTCAGGCTATTGGCATTGTAAATGACAATGCTTTTTATTTAGGTTTTAAAAAACCAAAACATAAATAAAAGGCATTATCATTTACAATGCCAATAGCTCAAACCCGCGTAAATGCGAGACCTATTGCATTGCAAATGCTTAAGGAGTTAGAGGGATACTATGAGGTCAGTCATTTTGCCAAAGTCATCCCGCCAATTGCTTCCTGAATTTCTACAGATGTAATGGGGGGGATGTCCACAACTTCACATGCCTCTGTTAGAAGGTTTTTAATTGGTATCTTTTTTTTTTTTTGATAAACAAATTTATTGTGTTTTGCAGCATAAAGGACAATATCAAGAATGATATACAACAGTGCATTGAACATGGCATCGGTACCTGCAATCAGGGAAGTATCGACAAACGAATGTAAAAACCCCCCCCTTCCTCCCCCAGCCCCCGTCCCCACCCTCTGCGCCCCCACCCCTCAAAGCAGTCCCTCCAGCCATTTCCCCCATATTTTGCGGAATTTTTTGGGGCAGCCCCGGGCAGCGTATAACGACCGCTCTTGGGCCGCACACCAATCCACCCCTCTACTCCAGGTAGCCCTTCTGGGCGGGTCTGGCTGTGACCATGCGGCTGCTATATCCCTCTTAGCCACCATTAGGGCAGTAGTCCCCAGCAACTCCTCTAGGGAGAGCGTGGACGTCCGGAGTCGGTACAGCCGGGAATAGTAGTCGGCGAACGCCTGGGCCATCGCCACCGAGGCTGTGTGGAGGCCACCCGCCGAGTCCGCGATGGCTGGAATGATCCTACCTGCCCGGGGGTAAGTAGCCAGCCGGTGGAGAAGAGTGCCGTTTTTGTCTCCCCAGCCGTATACCCGGGCCACCGAGGAGCGCCACAGAGTCTTTGCTGCCTCCAAGGAGTGTAGGCGAATCTCTTCCCGCAGGAAAGCCAGGCGACGAGACCGTGTGCTGTCGTCCAACCCCCCCAGGTTGCGCTCCAGGTCCAAGGCTTGAGCCTCGTAGTCTGCGAGCTTCTGAGATTGGGCCCGCCGTTGCCGTTGCAGATGCCCCTTAGCGGCGCCCCGAATAGTCGCCTTGCCGGCCTCCCACAGGACGGCAGGGGAGGGGACAGAGCCCTCGTTGTGAGAGTAATAATCGGCTATCTCGCCCCCGACCACCTTCCGGAAAGCCTTGTCGTGGAGGAACCAGGCGTTCAAACGCCACATCGGACGGGCGGAGAGGGGGGGGGGGCCGAGAGCAAGGAGCACTGGCGAGTGGTCCGAGAGGCCCCTCGGGAGAATGTGCGCATCCTGCACCCCTGCGCAGTCGGTAGACGGTACAAAGATGAGGTCGATCCGGGCATGGGAGTGATGGGCCGCCGATGTGTAGGTGTATTGGCGAGCCTGCGGGTGCCAGATCCTCCATACATCGCAGAGGCCCTGAGATTCAGCCCAAGACGAGAGCTGCTTCGCGCGGGCCAGGGATATCGGACCCGTCGAGTCCAGGTGGGGCGTGTAGACAGCGTTAAAATCCCCGCCGAGAATGAGGGAACCCGCCGGAAGCGTCGGGAGGAGGCCCGCGGTGTAGGAGAGGGCCGACGGCAGGAGGGATGGAGCCGCGTAAAGGGACGTCGGGGTGAGGGGTCGCCCCTCAAGAGTACCACATACCACCACTACCATGCCCTGGGGGTCCAAGTGCACCTGGGTCAGGACAAAGGGAAAGGACTTGCGGAGCAGAATAGCTACCCCTCGGGATCCCCGTGTAAAACCTGAGTGCCACACCCTGTCATAACCATAGCGGCCAAGAAAGGGACAGTTATTGCCCAAGAGGTGAGTCTCCTGGAGGAGGAGTACATCAATCTCCGCACCTTGCGTGTATTTGAGGACCGCCATGCGTTTGAAACGGTCCAGAAGACCATTGACGTTCCAGGATAATATGCGCATGGCGGCCCTAGGGACAGGAGGGTCAGCCATAGCCCAGGACAGAAGAGGGGGCCAGTGGAGGCGCGGCTGAGCAGGCCCTTAAAGAGGAAGGACAGCGGGACATCGGGCAGGAGAGCAGGTCAAAGAGTACAAGATGCCTTGGCACAACAAATAAGGGGGAGTCACCCCCCACCAACAAAGCCTCCCCAACGAGGAAGAAACAACCCCAAACCAACCCCAAACCCCCACCCTATACTTCGAAAACAGAAGCATCTGTCGCCCGAACCAAATGGAAGAACCACCAAGCTAAAACGCTCGGGCTTGAGTGCTAGTGGACCCCTGGTACAACTGAAGTCACGCCTGATTCATCTGCCCTGGCCAACAGCGACACTGACAGCGGGGCATTCCAACCCCCAGCCCGGGCGTCCCCCCCCCCCCCCCCAAAGAAACATAGAGAGTCAAATGTTAGGGCTGCGAGAGAGGTCCGAAGTGTCCACCAACTCGGCCGGCTGGGTTGCAGGGCCTGTGAGCCGG
Source organism: Triturus cristatus (assembly GCF_964204655.1). Classification (NCBI taxonomy): domain Eukaryota; kingdom Metazoa; phylum Chordata; class Amphibia; order Caudata; family Salamandridae; genus Triturus; species Triturus cristatus. The sequence continues at coordinate 285,904,816 of NC_140594.1, read as the reverse complement.
GGGGACATGGCCCGCCGCCCGTCAGCCACGGGACTGGCGTGTGTGGCCGAGGAGGCAGAAGATGCTCTCGATCCCCGGCGCGGCCGTCCCCCAGAGCGTGTGGTGACCGCCTCCTCCGCCGTGCGCTCCCGGGGTAACGTGCGATGCCGCCGGCGGGTCTTCGATGTCCGGGGCCTCCCCCGTCCCCCCCGTGCTCCCGTGGGCGATCCGCGCCCAGAGCGGTGCAGGGGGTGCTCCTCTGTCAACCAGGACCAGGCCGCTCGTGGCGTATCGAAAAACAGTGTCTTATGCTGGAAGATGACCCGGAGGCGGGCCGGGAACTGGAGCTGGTATTGGAGGCCCAGGGAACGCAGCTTTTGTTTCACTTCAGTGTAGGAGCGGCGCAGCTCCTGGACCTCGCGAGTGTAATCTGGGAAAACCATGATTTTGTGGTTCTGGTAGTGGAGGGTTTCCGTGCGCCGGGCCTCGCGGAGAATAGCGCCCCTGTCTCTGAAATTCAAGAGCTTGAGGATGAACGGCCGGGGGGGCGCACCGGGGGGCCTGGGGGCCAGGGAGCGATGGGCTCTCTCCACCACGAACGAAGCAGTCCGCCGGCATCCAGGATCGGAACCAGCGCTCCATAAAGTCGTCCGCCCGGCCCGATTCGACTCCCTCCGGGAATCCCACGAGGCGCAGGTTGCTGCGCCGAGCGCGGTTTTCTGCATCTTCGACCCGGCGGTGTAGTTCCTTAGAGTGGGTGGTCAGCTCCCGAACCTGGTCCTGTAAATGGCAGATGTCATCCTCAGCAGTGGATATCCGGGATTCGGCTTCCGAGATGCGGGCGGTGGCATTCCGCAGATCCTGCCGGAGAAGCGCAACATCCACCTTGACCTCTCCCACCATGCCCTCGAGGGAGGCGCGGGATGAGTTGATGGCCTGCAGGATGGCAGCAAGGTCTGTAGCGGGGGCCGGGGCCAGTTCGCCCGTGGGGCCGGACCCCTTCTCAGAGGTCGTGAATTTGTCCATCCTGGTTTGGGTAGCCCCGGACGCCGGCTTAGTGGCCCTGTCCTTACCCATGTCTGGGGCGGCAGTCAGCTAAGCAGGGCAACAGGGTGTGAGACGCTCCTGCAGGATGTCGACGGGTGCTCGGGCTGACGTGGACTCCGCAGGAGGTATGGCCAGGGGGTCCCACGGCTGGAAATGGTCGGGCGCCACCAGCCCCAGCGGTCAAGCTCCGGCGGGCCACTCAGCATGAAATCCAGTCCAGCCCCCGGCCACAGTCGCGCCCGCAGCCTCCCACCGACACTGCGAGGTCCAGCAGCGTGGGTCACGGTCCCAGGTCCCTGGAGAATCTTCCGAGAGTGCCTCAGTCGATAGTCGCCAAGGCCGCAACTCCTGCGTGCAGCCCGCCTCTCCGAGGGTACTTTCGGCGCACTGCCCGATATGGCAGCCGGTAATCTCAGGGGGCCGTCACCAACCCCCAGCCCCGGCCCTGCAGGGAGGTGCGTCACCCTCCGCCGCACACCGCAGCCAAGGCTAGGTCTCTCCGCTCCAGCCGAAATCTCGGGGCACTCAGCCAAGCTTCAGACCTCCTCCCGGTGGGTCCGCTGCCACTACGGCCTGTATGCAGCCCGAGACCGCGGGCTCCAAGGTCAGATCAGTTCAATCCCCCCCTGGGGGTTCGGGCAGCCGCACGCCCAACACCTGGAGCGCCTTAGCCGAAAGGGGGGAGGGGGGGGGGAAGGGAAGCCGTACACACCCCGACCGCCGGCCTGCGGCCCGATCCCCAAAGGCGGCTCCGCACCCACCAAGGCGTCCCCCGCAGGCCGTAGAAACCAGGCCCGGGGTCCGCGACGTGGGCAAGGGGGGGAGCCGGCCCCCGATCGTCGACACCCGGCCCGATGGGGGGGGCGTCCCCACCACCTCCAGTCCCCCAACAACTCAAGTAGCCCCGCTGGTGCGCTTCCCCGCTGCCGCACTCACCGCCTGTCATGCGGCGCAAATCGGATCCTCTGGACCAGCCCCGGACCTCCGCGGACTCCACAGGTTGGCCTCGGCTAGGGGCCTTCGTTTTTCTCCCGGGGGGGCCCGCAACCGCAGCAAAGACGCCTCCTGTAGGCCGCCGGCACATCAGGGCCCAGACACCTCGTGGGCGCCGCGGGCTTGAGTAGCAGCTCGCCCGCGCCCCAGGACCGGGACAGCAGCCTCCTCTCGGCGGTCAGCTGCAGAGACACCGGGTCGAGCGCCGAGGGGGCAGATGCGCTCCAGATCCGCGCCAGGGAGAGCAGGACGGTTCCGGGCTTCAGCGCGCCCGGGAAAGCATTGGCCAGGGCAGCTTAGGACGGATTAGGGAGGATTTGTGGGGTCCGGCGCCCGGAGCTTCACCGCTAAGCGGCCATGCTGGTCAGGCGCCACCTAGCGCTCCTAATTGGTATCTTTTATTATCTGGTTCTCTAACTCTTTGGTGGATAGATTTGTAAAGAGTGGTGTAGGAGGCGAAGGAGTCTGCAATTGCTAATGAATGGTTATTTAGGATAGATTTCAGTTGAGCAGTTGATGAGTGTTGACACTGGTTGGAAAAGATCTCCGCTAAAGAGCCCTCTTGTGGGGCATTGCAGCAATGGCCCCACAAGGAGCAAAAAGCTCGATGAAGCATGACACCAACATGAATGTGTGAGTGCATCACTTCCTGATTAGGAAGATCCCCTCTACATTATCCCCTATTCAACCATCTTCTTATTAGCAATTCTTTTTTCCTCTCTTCTTGATAGGAACAAGTACACAGTGATGTTGTTCTGCTCACTGAGCATGGGCACTGGACCTTTTATAGAGCTCCTAGTCCCTCTCTCGTTTAAAATAAGATTGCTGATAAGCAACATATAAAGCTCACCTGAAGGGACACTGGAGTGATGGAGGACTTGATCATGCATGAAGATATGATCACTAAAATTAGAGAAGCACCTACGTTTATTGTCCTGTGGAGTGAAAGCCTATGTTTGTCCCTTGGCAATTAATTTTATTAGCAAAAAGGGAGGGTCATGGGCTAGGGACCCACTGTAACCGCCACTTTATCCCAGACCATAAGAGTTGATCATGTCATGTGAGAGGAGTAGATAAGATACCCAAAGCCCTGTGTCAACAAGTCAGCCACACCGCTTTTCGTATATGAGAGCCCGCTACAGATTTATCCATGAATACCCAGTGTTTCTCGGTGAGAGGGCGGTTCCATTCTATTAGATAGCGGAGTTGGACCGATTGATAATATCGCAACATTATGGGCACCGCCAGGCCACCCTTCAGCTTCGTGCAATGCAGAAGTTGTTTCTGGAGTCTAGGTTTTTACTTCACCAGATACAATTATTGATGTCCTTTTGAAGTGAGCAAATTACACAAGGCAGTGGGATCATTGGAAGTGTCTGAAATATATAGAGCGTAGAAGTGGGTGGTGAACGCACTCAGATTTATAAAGATCTAACGAATTTTTCTAGGTATGCGTGCAGCGTTGCAAAATGCTTGCGGGGCATGTGGAATAACTAAGTGGAGTGGCCTAGTTCTGGAAATTACTAGGACTGCAATCTGCACTGCTAATGAATCCTTTATATCATTTAGTACAATTTCAAAACAGAATATTACAAATGGTATACATTTTGTTCAATATATACTTTCATCTGTGCATTTTTACAATCAACATATACATGTTCAACTTTACATGGATATTAATCAAAGAACAAAAACAACATAATGTTTTTAAACACCCAATGCATTTCGGGACTTTCGTAGTCCCTTCGTCAGGGGTATGCTGTGAAAAAAGGAGAGAATTTCAGCATCTGCGCTTTATGGGATCAATCAATCACAGTCAAAATCATGGTGATTTGTGCAAATACTGTGCTCCCCTCACCAAAGTGATCAATCTGTGGTTTACGATACCTTTATAAATTGGTAAAGTGCTCTAGGGTTCACAGGTTCAGTCACTAGAGAGAGAAACATTCGAATGAGGACAACTGGTTCCCTGTGTCATACTCTAGCTTATCTAAGTCCACTTAAAGCCTCTCTACGTACCTGGTCTATTTAATAAAAACCGACAATATAATCGTACTGTTTTTGAATGATGGCTCACCTTATTATGAGATAGGCAGGAAATGCACCTCTAGTTTAATAGCGACACCGGGACGCAAACGCCGACCATTTGAACTCTTGTTCGGTAAGCTCATACGTTTACCATTTAAATTATTTTATTTATCCGTTGAGAATCACCGCTCACGAGAGGTAACCCGCCTTTACTTGAATTTTTGATTTTAGATCGTTGATGACTATCGGTCGTAACTTCACTCGCTACTAGTCTTCACATGCAACCTGGCTAAGCGCCATTTCTTGCCTATCTCCTAATAAGGTGATCCATCATTCAAAAACAGTACGATTATATTGTCGGTTTTTTCCCACAAACAATACACGCATAATTCAGTTTTTGCTCGTTTTTAGACCCAGAGAAGAACAGGGAAGAGAACATCTAATAGCACATTAAATATACCAGGTACGTAGAGAGGCTTTAAGTGAACTTAGATAAGCTAGAGTATGACACAGGGAACCAGTTGTCCTCATTCGAATGTTTCTCTCTCTAGTGACTGAACCTGTGAACCCTAGAGCACTGTACCAATTTATAAAGGTATCGTAAACCACAGATTGATCACATTGGTGAGGGGAGCACAGTATTTGCACAAATCACCATGATTTTGATTGTGATTGATTGATCCCATAAAGCGCAGATTCTGAAATTCTCTCCTTTTTTCACAGCATACCCCTGACGAAGAGACTACAAAAGTCCCGAAGTGCATTGGGTGTTTAAAAACATTGTTGTTTTTGTTCTTTGATTAATATCCATGTAAAGTTGAACATGTATATGTTGATTGTAAAAATGCACAGATGAAAGTATATATTGAACAAAATGTATACCATTTGTAATATTCTGTTTTGAAATTGTACTAAATGATATAAAGGATTCATTAGCAGTGCAGATTGCAGTCCTAGTAATTTCCAGTACTAGGCCACTCCACTTTGAAATATATAGAGAACATGGGGGAGGATGGGCAATCAGAGACTCATTGTTTGCCACAGCGGTCTTCGCATGGATACGTGCCAAGGGTAGGCCAAGATAAGGAAGGCCTATGGTGACCCCTTGGAAATCAAACTGTGTCTTCAGAATGTGCTCAGTCTCTTGGGTTACCATAAGATTTAAACTGTGGGAATTTTGCATGTTCACTCGAAAGCCTGAGATCGATCTGAATGTCTGTAATTCCACTATGATGACCGGCAGCTAAGTTAGGGGTTGCGTTACTGAGTAAATGACCTTCTTCAGCATATAAGTTGACCAAATGGTTATCAGAGCCAAATGCACTTCCAGACGCTGCTGGGTTGTCTGTCTTTGCGCCAGAGGCTCCATGTAGAGCGCAAAAAAGTGGTGAGAGTGGGCAACCCTGAAGGGTGCCCCAGTGGATGGAAAAGCCACGGGACTGAAGTCACTGACTCTTACCACTGCGCGAGGAGCACTGTAAATACATTGAACCCATGTCCAAATCTCTCTGCAATGCCAAACCGCCACAGGGTCTCAAAAAGGTAGGGCCAGTGGACCCAGTCAAATGTTTTCTCCACATAAATAGAAAACAAAAGAGCCTCTTTGCTCGATCGCTGTACCTTGTCTATGAGATGACAAATATGATTTGTATTCTCGCTACATTGGTGAGAAGGGATGTAACCTGCTTGGTGTGGGTCAATAAGCCCTGGCATAAGGGGATAGAGGCGATGGGCCAGGACGCTCGTGAAGAGTTTTACATCTATGTTTTATAGCGAAATGTATCTATAATACCCACTTTACGTTGGGTCTTTCCCGGGGTTGGGGAGTACCGAAATGAACGCCTCTAGCATAGATTCCGAAAGGGTACCTGAATCGGAAAAGTTATTAAAAAGTAGAGTGCTTAAGGGCACCAATTTGGAGCAAAAAGTCTTCTAGAATGCTGCACTAAACCCATATGGGCCTGGGGATTTCAGAGGTTTCAATCGGTCAGTAGCTGAAATCACCTCTTCCATGTATATGGGCTTATCGAAGGCCTCCATTTCCTGCGGTGGGAGAGAAGTGAGGGCTATACTACTAAGGTAATCCTGGTAATCGATGGGTGGGCCATCCTCTGCGGAGTACAGTGTCGCATAAAACGCCTGAAAGGCAACGGCAATATCTTCAGCATCCTTTCCTCCATCCTGGAATCCGTTCTAATAGACTTAACCGATCCAGCATGTTTGCTACATAATTGGTTTGCCAACATGCAGCCTCCTCGGTTACCCCTTAGAAAGAATTTGTGCTTGAGGCGCAGAATAGCATATTCAGCCTGATCTAAATCTAAGCGTCTTAGTTGTAGGCGCTCCTTTTCCATCTCTCTCCATACCCGAAGTGCGCCAGTTTGTTTGTGAATGGCCTCTAGTTCAGAGACCCTTTTTTCAAGTGCCGTTCTCTTATCCTGTTGCTTTTGGTTTTCATCTGCTGCACCCGCAATGAATTGCCCATGTGCAACCAGTTTCAGAACCTCCCGTACAGATGCTAAAGCAGTCAACCATGTATTGTTAAGAACCCAATATTCCTGGAGGACTTTTCGTGGCGGACTCACTGTTGTGGGAGACAGAAGCATAGTGTCTCGAAGCCGCCGTCCAGGAGGCTGCTAGAGGGATAGGGGCATGTGCAGGGTCTAAATGATAGGCGCTTGATCGGAAAGCGCTTGAGGTTCAATGGTAGTGTCCGCCATGCGGTCCCAGACACGGGGGGAACTCAGGAAGTGATTGATTCAGGCGTCCATCTTGTGAGCCGCGGAGTAGAAGGAATAGTCTATCCCCAGGATGATGGAAGTCATACAAGCTGCATTCAGCAAGCCAGCTGAGACTTTTCGGTCAAACTGGGGTTTTCTCGCCCAATCTGTGCCCGGAGCGATCATTCTCTGAGTCCATCACTAAATTAAAGTCTACCCCTACAACCACTGCCGCATCCGGAGATGGGAGGACCCTGGCCAGGGAATCAGTCAAGCAGGACTCTTGGTGCTCATTAGGCGCATAGACTGAGGTTGGAGTGAACTGGAAAGAGCCTGTCTGCAGATGGAGAGCCACACGTCATCCTTTAATCTCCACTATGGTACCCAGCACTGTCACAGAGAACCGCTTAGAGAATAGGATGGCTCCCCCGCCTTTTGTCACATCCCCAGATGACTAGTATTGCCGTGGGAATCGCTTAGTTTGCATCATATGGACGGCTTTAGAAAGCAAGTGAGTTTCTTGTCAAAGGCATATATCCCCAATCGTGTTTTTGAACAAGGAGTGAATGGCTGATCTCTCCGTTGGGTTATTGAGGATCAGCAATCTAATCTCCTTTATAAGAGATTGAGGAGTAATTGCTAGGATCAGGCCTTCTCATCTGCCAGGGTAGAGAAAGGGTTCCAAAAAGCCAGCATGCCACACAGGGTAATGCCCACCCCCCAGATATTCCTTATGTATTTGAGAGCACATGTTGGAAAGAAGTTCCCTCAAACAGTCCCCAAACCCCAACAAGAAAAAAAACACAGTGAAAGAGTCCGTCAAGACTGGAAACATAATAGTGGGCTTGACGACATTAGGCATAGTCTCCACTGACTTTGATTTAAACTCCATCACCCCCTGCAAACCTTCCACTGTATTAGAATAGCCCATTGTCCCCTCGGAGAGAAGATCCGGAGATGTCTACTCCGTCTCCCGAAAGGGAGAGAACAACATTCACACGCTCTCTTGCAGTGGTGTCCAAATCAGGGCGATGGCCCTCTGGGGTGGACTTGTGGCGCGTTGTGTGCCAGTTCCTTCCAGCAGGGCGACCTTTTGTTGATACGGGCTGGGAATCCCGTGAACCAAGGTCGATGTTTAGAACTTTACATGCTTCTGTCAAAGATCGTATCTGGTAAGTCTTACCCTCATTTCGAAATATGAGGCGAAAGGTGTGGCCCCATGAATACGGAGTTCCAGTATTTCTCAAATGAGCTGTGACGGGGTGAAATTATTTTCTTTTCTGCAAGGTGACCATTGCTTGGTCATGGTAGAGCTGGGGTGATTGTCCCTGGAATTGTAGCAGTTGAGCGTCCCAAGCCCTATGAAAGATTAATTCTTTGGTTTTAAAATCGTGCACACAGACCAGGATGTCTGCTGGACGTCGCATTGCCTCGTGGGGCGGACCCACCCGATGGCATCTATCGAATTTGATTCCCCCTTCCATTGTGGAGTCCAAGATTGAGTGGAACAAGGCATGTTTTTATTTCTCCAAGTCTGAACCTTCTGCTGCAGTTTGAACACCACTTAAACAGATGTTATTCCTCCTGGACCTGTTTTCAAGGTCTTTGGCATGTGCCCGCAGGTCAATCTGTTGTTCTTGGAGACGGATTACTTCCTGTTGAAGGTTCTCAAGTTCCTCATCTCGCACTGTGGAGCCATTCTCTAGGGCAGCACCTTGCTCTCCCACCTCATTGACATCTTTGTACCTCCCTCAATTCGGTAGCGAGGTCTTTCTTCACTGCCTGTAAGTCTTCTCGCAGCGAGGGAAATGGAGATTCCAGGAATTCGTGGGTTACGGACCAGCTTTCTCGCTGGGGTTCTCACCAGAGGTCTTGAGGAGCATGTCACACAGGGTTCGCTCTTTCTTGGACTTAACCAAGGGTACGCCTTCGCAGCCTCAGAGAGGGTTTAATGCCTGGTGCAAGTGATCCACACACCTGCGAGTGTCCAGGAGTTCCAGTTACCAGCCCAGGGGAATTCTTGAAGCAAGAGCTCTAGAGCACCACAAGTGCTGCTTAAGGATCATCAATGTCAAGGCAATTGGTAAAGTAGAGGCGTTTCTTCCATGACTATGGGCCTGGCCAGATCGGACCTCCGCCAGTCCCTAGTCTAGCACAGCCTCTCAACAGTGGCTGCGCCAGTTGGTGGACCCAATCGAGGGATAGGACGAAGATATGTTCCGATATACCCAATGCTCCAGGCAAAGTCTCATTATGGTCCTTTAGGGTTCAGTGGTGTCAGGAAGCCAGCGCTCACCGATGGGTGTCCACGAGTCCCGCCCGCCTCTAATATAACGCCCAAAGGGGGGTGGACCCTGACTCCTCAGGGCCAAGCAGGCCAAAAAGCGAGTACTCCAGGGATAGCCCGGGTGCAAACCTAGGGTTTTGTTCACTTCCCCTGCATCTCAACAAGGCCCTATCCCCTGCACTAGTCTCTCTGTCCAGGCAGTCCTCGGGTATTCTCCCCCCGGGTGGGCAGTAGTGCTAGGTGCTCAGCCTTTTCCTGTAGAGTGGTTGCCCTTCCAAAGGTGCCCAAAGATACCTTGAAGGAGTCAAAGAAGAGAAGCCTTACGCTCCAACTACCGGAGCGCTCTTTTCCTTCCTCCGGTGTGCTTTGCTGCCCAGGGGGAATCGCCTTCTGCTTCCAGCAGTTCAGCCCTTGGGCGTCCGGACCTGGGGTTTCCAGCTGCTCCGACCTGGTCATCTGCCTCCATTCCCTCCCTAGGGCAGGTGCGTGCTCAGTCTTTCGGGCCGTAATCCTGTTTCCATGCTGCAGCCCCTCACACAGGGCTCTGCACTTCAAGCGTGGTCCCCAAGGACGAGGGTCTCCAGCCCTTCAGGCTGTGTTCGCCACTCTCTCTTCATGCCAACAGGAGGCACTGTCCCTAACAGGGTGTGTAGGCCACGCGCAGGCTCCGTTGCAGCAGCCAAACTCCGGGCTCACCCTGGAGGGCCTGCCATCCGCACGTCTTGGGTGCAGCAGCCGGTCTGCCCCAGTGGGCCCCCTGTCTCCCAGCCCCACAACCGTGCAGGGCCCGGGCAGGAAACGGTCCATCAAAAATAGGCCACGGCACCTGCTTTGTCGTCCGTGGTCCGCTGCTGGAGCGGTGTGTGAGGGCACTGCTCCTGTGTTCGGCCCCAGCACAGACCCACAGGTCCTCCTGCACCCCTAGTCAGGTAGGTGCCGTCACGTTAATTTCCACGGGGCGATGTTCGCGGTGGATGGGGCTCTTTATGCAGGTTTAAGACGAGGCGAGGACGGAGCAACTAGTAGTCACGTCTGCTCATTCTGCTATCTTGGCCACGTCCCTCAGGCAATTTTTAGATGTATCGTGGCCTCGTATGGAAGCCAGTTTATATACTTTAAGTCCGGCGATATGTGGTTATTTCTTTTGGATCCTGTGATGAGCCTTACAGCAGAGTTCAAAGAGGCCCTAAGAGGAGCCAACTTGTAGCTATACCGCAAAGGGTTACAATAACATACACAAACCTGGAAATGGCTAAGGCTTGAATAGCGGTTTTGAAGCCATCAGGGGGGGAGGAAGGGTTTTAATTTTCTTAGGATGCTAATAAGGAAGGTCGCTCCTTTGGTGGCTGAACTGATGTGCTCCTGCATGTTCAAGCTCTTATCTACAATTATTCCCAGAGTTCTCGTAGAGTCTATGATGTGTAGTGTGCAGTTGAAAGTAATTTTATGTTTCATATATCTTCAATAATTGTAGATTGCTTGGATGGAGAGATAAAGAGGGATTCAGTTTTGAGAGAGTTTAGCTTGAGATGGTTGGAAGTTAACCAGTTTTGGGTTTTGTGTAGAGTTGTGCTTGGTGACCCGATATCGTCCGGGGAAGAGATTTTCAGGTACAGTTTGGTGCTGCCCGCAAACATGTGAGAGAGGATGTTAGATTTGAGAATTTCAGTGAGCGGCTCTATGAACAGTTTGACGAGCTTGGGTGAGAGCGCGCGAACCCTGTGGGAACCTTAGTGTGATCGGAGTAGAATTGGAAAGGGACTGATTGCCTTTAATTCTTTGCGTTCTGTTGTGGAGAAACGAGGTGAACCAGTTTAGCACTGACCTTTACAGCTCCATCCTGCGTTCCAGTAGGTCAAGGAGGTTGTCCTGTTTGACCGCATCAAAAGCAAACAATAGGTCGAGGAGGATTAGAAGGCAGTGTTAATTACGATCGAGCATTTTTTAGAGTATCATCATTTGTGAGTAAGGGTCTTTTCAGTGCTGGGACCCTGACGGAAACCAGATTCAAATTGATCTAGTAGATGGAATTGATCTATGTGGTTACAAAGTTGGACATGGACACATTTCTAGAGGATTTTCGGCAGAGTTGGAGAGTTAGTGATTGGATTGAAGTTATTAAGGTCCTCATAATCCGCAGTGGGTTTTTAAGAATGGGCTCAACCTGCCCTGACTTTAGGCAATCCGGAATCACACCTTGCAGTAGAGAGGCATTTACTATCTTGGTCCAGAGTGGGACCATGTTATTCATCTTATTGAAGAAATTTGCAGGTAAAGGATCACTGAAGTGGTTTGAGGGTTTCAGTGTTGTAAGAATGTTGAGTATGGAGATTTCGCAGAAGGTTGTAAATTGGCTCCAGTAATCTCTATTTTGTGTGAGTCCTAGTGCAGGGGAGGTTGAGGGGAAGGAGGGGGGGTAAGAGGTTGGTAGGAGATAAGACTACAAGTTGGTTCATTACTGTCCAGGGATCAGTTTCAATCCGATTTGTCTTTACAAGTAAAAAAGGCAAAAAGTAAAAAATTTTGGGTCTCAAAATGCACACAATGTCACGGTAGTCACCTTGCACTGAACAAAACTACATTGTATGCCGATATGATCCTTGTGAAAGAACAGAATGCTGTCGCTCACAGTGAAGTTACCTGATATATAGATAGATGGAGAGAGAGAATTTTAATAAAACCAAAAGGTCTTGGTTAATGTCAGACCTAATTATAGGCCCAATTATTAAAGATAATCACAAAAGTTCACCCAATGGTGAATGCCCTTGGATTAGTGCAGATTTATGGCTTTCATGAATTTCTAAGAATTTACAGAAGTAAGCTAGGAAATGGTACTGCTAAAAAATATTGGTGAACTACATTTTAGCAGGAGTAAATATGAATGTGTAGATTTGCTCATTCAAAAATCTTTTTTTTCAAAGCTCACTATTCCACCAACCCCTTTTTTCTCAACCCTGGAATAAGTTTTATTTCTACCCTTGTCTGGGGTAAATTTCAAACCTTTATCAGTATGGAAAAAGATTAGAGAAGAGCTGGTGAAAAACCCTAAAACATTGAAATTAGTTGGTTTGCACACACTCAAAAGGGCATTTCAACCCTGAAACTATTGCTAACCGATACTTCCAGCCTCAGTTTGTAGGTCTGTAGAAAGGTGGCAAAATAATTGAATTGCTAGTATTCAAACCCTACAATAGTTTAAGCCCTGGCATAATCAGAGAGGTTATTACCTGAGCTCTCATATGAGATTGCTGCCATAATTTGTTGCTGCGCTACGTGGCACCAGAGGTGCAAGTGGATTTGTTTACCGGACAAATAGATTAATGAAGCAACAAGGAGCTGTTTTATAGATTTCCACATCACTGTAAAACTATTGGTTCAAATGGATAACTCATTAAAATTAGACTAGATTCAGATCCCACTACAGTTCCATGTAGCTGCAGAGTGAAAATGTGTTTGCGAAACCCTTAATAAACCGCACTGCAATCAATAACATAATGAAAGTGAATGCACATGTGATAATGGCACCTAGATTACCCCCTTAACTATGCGTACATGCATACCCTTTTCAGCTAAAGAGACTGCAAACTGGAAGATCTGCATAAACCGGTACAGAAGGGAACACCACTAGCATTTTTTACAACAGGTCGAAAAAATGTTTAACTACTGGAATAAAATGCCCTTTTGGAAACGTATTTACATCATTACTGGATTTTGTCTAAAACCTTCTGAGGATGGTCATAGGAACTTAATTGTCAACCTTTAACATTCCATGGCAGAAGGCTCAATTTGACGACAGAAGGGTGAAGGATACCAATATACCGTTGCAAAAGGTCTTAACTGTGGTTTCAGGCTCAGCAGACCCAGTGCACTCAGTCATACTTGATTTTGTGAACGTTTTGGTTCAGAGGAATGTGCATAAAGTTGAAGTGGAGTGGAAATCTCCAATCCACTGACCATCACTCAATCAAGGGTTGGTAAAGTGCAGCTACTCACCCATGAGGGTCTCGAGGTGCTGGGGGGAGGTAGGGAGCAGATCCATCGAAGTGCTGGGGTCATTCGAAGAGCCAGGTTTTAAGGTCCTTCCTGAACTTTGGTAGCGTGGGAGATAGTCTGTGGTGGAAGGGTAGTGTGTTGCAGTTCTTTGAAGCGAGGAAGGTGAAGGATTTCCTCTGGTTCTGGTCTTGCGGATCTGTGTAACTGTGGCCAGGGCGAAGCGTAGGTGTGTTTTGGATGCGTAGACGGAGTGGCGGCTGTTCAGGTCTGCTGTCGTGGAGGGCCTTGTAAGCATAGGTGAGGAGTGTAAAGGTTATTCTTCTGTCTGCCTGGAGCCAGTGGAGTTCGCAGAGGTGTTGAGTGATGTGGCTGTGCTGGGGAAGGTTGAGGACGAATCAGGCTGCGGAGTTCTGGACATTCTGTGGTTTGCAGAGGTTTTCTGTGTAACACAGGTGTAGCGCGTGTTGCCGTAGTAGAGTCTGCTGCTGATGAGCACGTGAGTGACGTCTGTATGAATTTGGTGGGGATCCATATGAGGGTCTTTCGCAGCAGGTGGAGAATATTTAAACAGGCTGAGGATACTGATTTGATGTGGCAGTCCATAGTGAGCGATACCTCAATTATGATGCCAAGGTTTTGTGCGTGGTCCATCGGGGTGGGAGGGTGGGGGGTTCCTAGCGAGGAGGGCCACCAGGTATCGTTCCATGCGAAGGGGGCAGATCCCAGGATGAGGACTTCTGTCTTCTCTGAGATGAGCTTAAGGCAGCTGTTTTTCATCCAGTTGGTAACTGCTTTCATCCCTTCTTGGAAGTTGTGCCTGGTGACATTGGATTTGTTGGTGAGGGAGAGTATCCGCTGTGTTTCCATGTAGGAGACTATCTTGAGTCCTTGGTTCCTGATGATGATTGTGAGGGGAGGACAGTGCAGACGTTGAAGATGGTGGGGTTGGGGCTAAGACAGGAGCCCTGGGGCACTCTGCAGTTGGTGTCTGTCAGTTCCGAGAGGTATGGCGGAAGTCTGACCTGTTGTGCTCTGCTTCTGAGAAAGGATCGGATACAGTCGATGGCCTTGTCGCAGATGCAGGCGTCGTGGAGTCTAGTGCTAAGGGTGTGCTGGGAGACTGTGTTAAATGCTCCCAAGAGGTCGAAGAGGATGAGTGCCGTGGTTTTGCCCTGGTCGAGGAGGGAGCGGATGTCATCGTTGGCGGCGAGGAGGGAGGTCTCAGTGCTGTGATTGCTTCAGCTAGTTGGATGTTGACTGCTTTTTCAATTACTTTGGCTGGGAAGGGGAGCTGGGAGATGGGCCTGATGTTCTTAAGGTCTGTCGGGTCCGCGGAGGGTTTTTCAAGAGTGGGTTGATTTTGCAGTGTTTCCCGTTGTCTGGGAAGGAGGCGGTCTCGAGGGAGCAGTTCATTGTTCAATGTAGCTCGGGTGAGTGGGGTCCAACTGAGCAGAGTCTGTCGCGGGGCGTCAGTTGAGGAGGTTGCTGGTGCAGTGAGGAGGTCCTGACGGTCAAAATTGTCGTATATCATCTTGATCTTGTGGTGGAAGAAGGTGCCAAGTCTGCAGACGTCTTTGGAGGGTGGGACATCTTGGGAGGGTGGGACGTCTGTTGTTTCGCTGTTGGGTTTGGCGAATTCCTTGATGATGTTGAAAAGTTCTTGTTGTTGTGTGCGTTGGTGTTGATTCTGTCTTGGAGGGCTTTTCTCTTGTGTTTTGGATGAGGTGGTGGTGTGCGGTGGTGGCTGCTTTGAAGGCGCTGTGGGCTTCCCGGGTTCTGTAGTTCTCCCATGTCTTTTTGAGGCTTCTGCAGGAGTATCTGGATTCTTGGAGAGCAGGCATAAAACAGCTTGCTTTCTTGATGTGTTTGCTGGTGGCTTTCTGTAGGAGGGGGGCTGGGTGTTGGTGCAGTTTGTGATCCATTGATGAAAGTTGCATGCTGCGGTGTTGGTGTCGGAGGTTGACGGTTGTGAGGTGTTGTTGAGAGCGGTGGTGAGCTGATCCTTGGTGACCTTGTTTCAGCTTCTGCAAGGGGGAAACGGTGGGCGTGCTTGGGGTGTGGTAGGTTTGTTGAAGGAGAAGTGAATACAGTGGTGGTCCATCCAGAGAAGTTCCGTGGTGTGGCTGTAGGAGACACTGTTTCCTGCGGTGAAGACTGGGTAGAGTGTGTGCCCGCTATGTGCGTTGGGGCGGTGACTAGCTGTTTCAGTCTACCGTTGGCAAAGTTCTCTAGGGGATAGGAGGTGTTCGGATCGTTGTGGTTGTCCAGGTGTAAGTTGAGGTCTTGGAGTAGGATGTAGTCTGTGGATGTGAGGGCCTTGGGTGTGATGAGGTCGATGATGGTGTCAGTTAATGGAGCGTGGGGGCTGGGTGGTCTGTAGATGAGGGTGCCACGGATGGTGGTTTTCAGGTTGGTCTGGATCTGGTAGTGCTGGTACTCCATGTGGGTTGTGGGGTTGTCTGGGTGGGTGTTCAGGCGGAGGGTGGTCTGTGGACGATGGCGAGGCCTCCTCTTTGCCGGTTGGGGCTGTCCTTGTGGATGATCTTTCAGTCGTCTGGGGTGGCGATGTCTGGTGCTGAGATGGCTGTAAGGAAGGTGAAGTCTGGTGAGGTGGTCTCGAAGAAGTCTCAGATCTCTGTGGTGTGTTTGTAGAGGGATCGTACGTTGAGGAGGATGCAGTTGAGCCGTTTGGGTGCGGGGAGGGTCGGTCGGTTGGGTGATGGAGCTGGGGTACGGAGGTGGGTGAAGGTTCAGGGCAGTGAAGTAAGCCGAGAGGGCTGGGGATGTTGCTCTGCATCGAGAGCTGGTAGTTGTTGTTGCGTCCGGGGTTGAGGCTACTGGAATCATAGCAGAGGCGGTTCAGAAGGCCAGGGTTCCTGGCGCAGTGCGGGTACAGTCGCAGACAAGTTTGCCTTCGATGCACCCGCTTCGTGCGACCGCCATTAAGTAGGGTGAGGGCGGGTCAGCTGGGTGGCAGGGAGTGGGAATGGCGTAATGGAGGGGCGGCAGCATTGGGAAAAGGCAGATAGAGGCTTGGGGAAGGGGGGGGGGAAGTTAAGGGGGCACAGAAAAAGGAGACAATAAAAAAGGAAAACAGAAAAAAACAGAAAAAAGGCACAGAGAAAGAGAAAAGGAAAAAAGGCAGAGAAGAAAGACAGAGGACAGAACAGCAGAAGAGCAGAATGCTCTCCCACTGGACCAACAGTTATGAGGTGCAGGTGGGAGCCTGCCGGTGGAGAAGGGCCTCGAACACCCTGACACAGAGGTCAGAGTGCGTTCGGGGCAGCACTTATCTGGTGGAGCCGCAGATAGAGCAGTTTCACTGGCTAGGTCGAACATCCTTCACTGGCTCAAGAATCCGGCTAAGGAGCAGTACCTTTTGGCATTGTTTTGCTTGCTTGCAATGAGGAAATATGAATTTTGTGATCAGTTATGTCCCCTATCGTAGACCCCAACGGCTCCATGTACATGTATGTTCCCTCCTGCTCCAGTTTTGAAGACGCAAATATATGTGCGTCCACCGTCAACATGTCCTCTTTCAGATCCACCATGAATGGGTCAGATATTCCTTTCCTAAGTATGAAAGGCCACCGACTTTATGTGGTTCACTTTCCACATTTTACAGATTCAGGCGAGTAGGCCCTAATTCTGTCATCAAGCCTTTTCCTGCCTTCTGCCTCTGAAAGCTCCAGTCTGAGCCTGCATCTGTGACCATGAACTTTGTCTTACTCCCTGCGCGGCTAACGGTGCCTGATCCAGCCCGTAGCCTGCCAGAAAACTGTATTTCACCTTCAAGATTATCTCCTCCGCCCCTCATCCGATGCATTCCTGTCTAGCAGTTTAGGTAAACATTCCTCCAGCTACCGTGCAAAGGGGCCAGGCCTCGCTGTCCTCATGCAAGTAATTCATAAACCCTGTTACCATGGAATATTCCTACCCCCTCGCATCTAGTGTAGACACTTAGACGCTTGTACACGCACTAACAGTCAGTATAGTCAGTATAGAATAAGATTCTATCCTAAGAGACCTCTCTTTTTGGATAACACAGTTCTTTAAACATAGGATATTAGATATGATTTGGGATTAGGTTGACATAACCCCAGACTTCTGTCTCCACATGTAGAGCTAAATGTCAAGTCCCATTCTCCCTCTAGTTGCACGTCAATCACACGTCATGCGGCTGCGCACGCATCTCTGCCAAATATTTCTGCTGACATTACAGGATTCTCTTATGGATCCACCCACTTATGACCTCATATATGATGACGTTGTCTAGTTACGCCTATTCTAGTTACGCATGCATAGTTTATTTTTCTTATCAGTTGATACGCCTACTGCATCTGTTTTACTGTAATGCCTCTTCTATAAAAATGATTAACTGTCAATAATATATGCCCTTCCTTCCTGAACTTTCGTGGTGATGGAACAGAACGCAAACAATTCGAATTGTGTTCCTTTGTATAGGAATAAAGCCTTTTTAAACCTCTAATACCACGGATTCTGCCTCTCATTTTACTGAGTTATTTTTAATAGACTTTACCGCATAAAAAATAGTACCGGTAACGAAATATTTACCACATAAATTGGCGCCCGAACAGGGACACTTTCTCATCTCACGCGCCGGCGGTGCGTTGCAGGCCCGGTCTCCTGCCACAGCTGAACGGACAAAAACGCGTACCCGCAGGATTTCCTGTATCTCCCTCCGGCCAAGCGGGGACGACTGAGGCTGCGATCAACACCCAGACGAGGCGGTGAGAAGTGCGAAGTATCCCGACCAGAGCCTAGCTGAGAGAGCAAGATCCGAGGTATACAGAGACCCGCCAGGTTCCGAAGTTCCGAGTCCAGTCCGGTCCAGTCCAGTTTCAGTTCCGTTCCGAGGCCTTCCGTTCCGAGCTACCCGGTGAGTACCATTACCAGGGAGGCATTTAACGTGCACATAGTCTGTGCCGGACAAGACGGGTTTGGGTACACAAATCCGGTCTGCACTGTTTTAGCAGTGTATCTGTACTGTTTAGCAGTATATATAGTATGTTGTGCATATAAATAAGATAAATAAGTATTATCTAGTGTCAGTATAATGTCAGTAACTAGTTTTCTATTAGTTATCATTGTTCGTAAAACTGTTAAGTGTTAAATGTTTTAAATACGTTCTATATACTGTGGTGTGAATGACTGTTCATTATTGTGTTTTTGTAAAGTGTGTTCTAGTAAAAAGGTCTAAAAATGCCGCTCTTTTCAAAACTAAGACAGATCAAAACTAGAAAAGGTGTACTCGAAGAAGCCGTTCCCATCCCACCTAGGGACACTCCAGGGTACTTTATGTATCATAAGCATGGCCTAGATGCCGTATTATTTCTTGATTTATGGGTGGACTACACCAAAGAATTACCCGAGAGTCAGAGATGGCCCGCAGCGGGGACCTGGGATGCAGATTGCATCATGAGAGTAGAAGAAGAATTATGGAAAAAGAAAGCCAGACAGTCGCAGAAAGATGCCATTGAATTATGGCGTAAAGAATCATATAGACGTACAGAAAAAGCGCTCAGACAGGAAGAGAAAGGTAGGGAGAATCCGAATAAAACCCGAGAAAATCTATTACTTGAGGAAGGTACCCGAGTAAAAACAGAACAAGTAGACAGACAAAGAAACGCTCTTATGAATGGTATGTATCCACTTCTGGCTGAAGGGTTACCTAAGGCTACTCCGGAAATACCAAAAGACTTGCCACCTCCATTGTTTCCGATAAAAGCACACCCCAAGGGGCATCCTAGAACCGCAGAAGATGTTTTCCTTTCCTCTTATTTAGATGACGCAGCTCCCGAGTATGCAAATACCGCACCATATAGACCGCTTGCCGATGATGCTCATCGCCAAGATTCTCCGTCTGTACCTCCACAACAACAAGCTCCGACACATATTCCGACAAACACATCTGTTTCTACAGTTTTTCCCGCAACGACGGTTGCTGTCTCACCTTCAACAAATCCTTTTACGTCCAGCACCCCAGACGGTGCTATAGGAGGTACGACAGACATTTTTTCTACGCCACCCAGAGGAGATAAATTTTCCCTTAGAGAATTAGCACACCAACGTACGCCCAAACTAGCAACCCCCGACATGCTCAAGGAACTCCTAGTAGATTGTAGATATGATCCTGTACCCGGTAAACGGGACGAAATGCTGCTGTCATCATTACGTATTCGACGAGCTGCAATATATTTAACGAAGCTACCAGGAATGGCTACACATTTAGAAAATATATATCACTTTGTCCAGTCAGGACGAGGTCCTGAAAGTATTAGCAGAGCCATGGAGTACCAGAAAGTGGAGGTACAGGGACAACTGTTACGTTTCCTCATAAACTGTGTAATCAGAAATCAAGACCGGCCAGGGGTAAATCCGGAAGAAATGCAAAAACTTGTCACTTGGGGTAAGAATATATCAGAAGGGAGACATGATAAACTATTATGTATAGTAGCTATGTACCGAAAGATCCGCAAAGAAGTAGAACGAATACACGAAGAAAGATTAGAGGTAGACCCCACTGACATAAACAGAGAGGAGGAGGAGCAAGAATCAGACCAAGCAGATACAATAGCTTATGTAGGTAGAGGAAGATCCCATAATAATACCAGAGGTTTTAACGACCCAATACGTCCAATACGTCCAGAATGTAATAGACATCTTCCAAACCCTATGCTAAATGCAAAATCCCCTGAACACTTATTCCAAGCCGCTGATAAATTACTCCGAGATCGAAGGGGGTACCACGTGCTTGATTCCATGGACGAACAAGAATTAGCCAGGTCAGCAGTACAATGGGCAGACAGTCCCGGCGAATACAATGACGATGTACTTGCACACACGTTTCTGAATCTAGACCCCTATGAACAGCGTTTAGCTAGTATATACATGATTCAACACCTCCTTATATTATATAAAAACCAACACTCCGATCCAGGACCCTTACCTGACATATTGACAGAACTGCTCACGAATATATGGAGAGGGTCAGGTCCTGATTTGATTAAGGAAATTCTAGTATCTCGAAATCAATATTTAAATTTCGTAAGCCCAGAACACGTTCCAGTTCCCGGCATGGGGAGAAAAATGTATCACATAGATAGACAGAATCCGTTACGCGAAGTACACCCAATTAGAGGTGCCGATGATAATTTTACACGCGTGTTTGTATACACACCTATAACTAAACTAGAATTATTAGAAATGAAGAAAGTAGTACCCAGCCATGACAAGGACCCAGCAGGTTTCCACCGTGAGATAAAAGACATGTTACTCATGGGAGAGTATACCTACCCCGATATTATGAAAATATTAAAGGTCCTATTACCTGCCGGTGTTTATGAGAAACTCAAAGAAAAGGAATGGGAGGTGGGAGACCAAAAGATAGATTGGACAGCATTAGAAAACGAAGAAAAGGCCCGAGCTGCAGGAGCAGGGCTTGGGGATAAGACTACAGCATTAGCAGGATTACTAATACAGGTACTGCCACGTTTATTAACTACGAAAAAGGAAGACTGGGGTGCAATCTCAGCCTGTAAACAAAAACCAGATGAAGACACTAGTGATTTCTATTCCCGATTTGAAAAATGTTTTAGTATAAATAGTGGTATAAAAGCCAGTAGTGAGTCATATCCACATCTGTTTGTGACAAAATTAGTCGAAAATTCTCTGCTACAAGTCAAGAATAGAGTATTGAAATTCGAAAGTACCTGGCAAGGTAATACCCCATCACAGATGCTGCAGATGTTACAATATCACCACAATAGAATTAGAGAAGAACAAGAACACGAACAAAGACGTATGAAAGATACAAAAATGAAAATGCTTGTTGCACAGTCAGTTCCAGCCGATAGTCATCAAAAGGGTGATTCCGCAGGTCCTGCGAAAGGGACATGCAACTATTGTAAACAACTAGGTCATTATATACACGATTGTCCAGTCCTGAAACATAATATTGCCACAGGTAGAACACATGAGACCACGTCCACCTAGACAGGATCAGAATCAACAGCAACTGCCTCAGCAGGCACAACCTAGGGCAGCTCCACAACAGATCGTAGCACCACCACAAGCGCAGCCTGTCGCTGCAACTCAAGCAACAACACAACAAATGTACCAGTATGCACAAACAGATTATCCCGATTATCAGCGATACTCATGAGATAGCCTAGAGAGGGAAGTTGGCTTACCCCTTATAGAGGTTCCTGTAGACCAAGAGGGACCTTATGTACATAGTGAATTATTAGGGGAAGACAGAAAGTTTTTACTTGATACAGGGGCAAGCAGAACAACTATAAGACGCAGTGAAGTTCCAGGGGCACCCCTCTCAGGCTCACAAAATATTTCCCTTGGATTCTCAGGAAAACCTATAATTAATGACGTAACACAACCTCTTCCACTTACAGTCGGTCCATTAACACGTACTACAGATTTATTGCTTACTAAATCATGTCCAGAAAACTTGTTAGGTATAAAAACATTGAAAGCTCTAGGAGCCATAATATGTTGCTCTCCGGAAGGAGTACGACTATTTTTACGTGACTTTAAAGGTCACTACGTATCCAGAGACATGGATCACCGACTGCAGAATTTACCTACACATTTATGGGCACAAGGCCCCACTGATGTTGGTTGCATGAACATTACACCATATCGAGTCACACTAAAGGCAGGAGTGGTACTACCACGAATGCGACAATACAAGTTACCACCAGATGCTGTAGTGGCTTTACTGCAAATCATTGACGAGCTTATTGCCCAAGGAGTGGTTGTCGAAACTGACTCCAATGTATGTAATTCCCCGATAATTCCGATTCTTAAAAGAACGGATCCAAAAGCTCCGCCAGTATATCGATTGGTTATTGATCTGCGCGAATTAAATAAATGTATTGTACCACAATACCCTGTGGTCCCAGATATCTCCTCATTACTCACAGCTATTGACTCAGAAGCAACGTTTTTCACTGTAATTGATCTCAAGAATGCTTTCTTTAGTGTCCCAATTGATCCAGAAAGTCAATACTTATTCGGTTTTAGTTTAAATGGACGAAGTTTTAAATTCACACGCGCACCTCAAGGATTTACAGAAAGCCCCAGCATCTATAGCCAAGCACTGAAACGAGAACTTGACAGTATCCACATGCCAGTTAACACTGCCTTGCTTCAATATGTCGATGATCTGCTGATCACCGCCCGAAGCGAACCTGAATGTGAAAAAGCGTCACTGACGGTTTTAAAATTTCTGGCTGACAAGGGGCACAAGGTGTCCCCTTCCAAGCTGCAATTCTGTGTCCAGCGAGTTGTTTATCTTGGGCACTCGCTGTCCAAGGAGGGAAGGCAGCTTACACCCGACCGCATCCAGTTAATTGCTAACATGCCACCACCCAAGACACAAAAGGAGGTGCGGGCTTTTATAGGCCTCACTTCATACTGTAGGCAGTGGATCCCTCAATATGCATTTCTAGCAAAACCACTCATCCAGTTGACAACACAGGAGGAAGCCACATCGACTGTCCTCCCTTGGACTCCAGAACATACACATGCCTTCGAAAGCTTAAAGAAAGCTTTATGTCAAGCACCTGTCCTAGCAACACCATGTTACAGTAAACAGTTTACACTCTTTGTTACAGAACGCGAAGGTACTGCTTTGTCAGTACTCACTCAGGAACAAGCAGGATCACACAAACCGTGTGCTTATTTTTCTAGTACATTAGATCCAGTAGCTCAGGCACTTCCAGCGTGCCTAAAATCAGTGGCAGCAACAGCTTTAGCAATCAGACAAAGCGATGCCATAGTGTTAGGACATCAATTGACAGTACAAGTACCACATGCAGTAGAGGTTCTCTTGAACCGCACACAAACACAACACTTGACTATAGCAAGACTCACCGGTTACGAACTGACATTGTTTCAGCCACACATAGAAATCAGACGTTGTAATACGTTAAATCCTGCCACACTGTTACCAGTAGGCGGAACAGATCCATTGGCACATGATTGTGTCGAAGTCATTACTATCACGACGAAACCCAGACAAGACTTGACAGATATCCCTTTGACAGATCCAGACTTGACATTATATGTAGATGGGTCATGTATGAGAACAAGTACAGGAGAGTTAGTGGCCGCTTACGCAGTCACAACAGACACTGAAGTCGTTGAAACAAATTGTATTAACACTTTGTCAGCTCAAGCAGCAGAGCTCATCGCTCTGACACAAGCCTGTATTCAAGCCACAAATAAAGTCAACATATATACAGATTCACGTTATGCATTCGGAGTCGTCCTTGACTTCGGCGTACTGTGGCGAGAGAGAGGTTATTTAACTTCTCACGGTGCCCACATCCAACACGGACCCCTCATTCAAGCCCTATTAGACGCGATTCATCTACCTACTGCAATATCAATTATGAAATGCAAAGCCCACACAAAAGTTACCGATATTATTTCTCAGGGTAATGACCTAGCTGACAGAACAGCTAAACAGACTGCTCAGAATCAGACTCTCACAACTGACATGACAAAGACAATAGTCCTGACACCAACAGATTGCATGACAGTTAAGGATCCCGCCCTTAATGTAATTGACATACAGACACATGCTACACCAGAAGAAATAAGGAAATGGACTGAATTAGGAGGGATCCAAACAGATCAAGGATGGATGACGAAGGAAAAATCTATATGGTTTCTTCCCGACTCAACGGTCCAAGTCATCATTAATACTATACATAGTCCAGCGCACCTAGGAGAAAAAGCTATGCTAGACAGCATTCAACACATTTGCTTCAACAAACACTTGCGAGCCGCAGCGAAACAAAAAGTTCGTACCTGTATGATATGTTGTCAGTTTAATCCAGGTAAAAGCATCCCCGTAGAACAGGGTGGATTCCAAACTCCCGATCACCCTTTTGAAGTCCTCCAGATGGATTATATCCAGATGGAACGATGTCGAGGATTCAAATATGTTCTCGTAGTTGTCTGTGCTCTTTCCCGTTGGACAGAAGCATACCCGGTTTCAGATTACACTGCCCCGACTACTGCCAAACAGTTAGTTCGAGAATTCTTCCCACGGTACGGTTTACCACGTGTTGTCTACTCAGATAACGGCCAGCCGTTCTCATCCGAATTAATGAAACACGTTTCCCTTCTATTAGGTTATCAATGGAAATTTCACTGTGTCCGACATCCCGAGGCGGCAGGTCTCGTGGAACGCCATAATCAAACTCTGAAAATTAGATTGTCCAAAATATGTAGAGAAAAAGGAGTCGATTGGATAGTAGCTTTACCAGTTGCGCTCTTTTACATGAGAATGGTAGCACATTCTCGAACAGGGCTATCCCCGTATGAGGTGATCTTCGGTAGACCACCAAATATGTGGGGGACGCCTATACCTCGTAAAATAACTGACGTTGACTGTAATATGTTGACAGATTACCTGGCTTCCTTGATGTCTGCACTACAATCTTGTCGTTCACAGGTATCCGCAGCTTTTCCCGACAATACTGAGGTGAAACCCCATGACGTGGTTCCTGGGGATCTGGTTTTAGTCAGGAATTTCGACCGGAAGACCCAACTGGATCCTAGGTGGAAGTCACCGAAGTTGGTTTTACTTACCACAAGGACTGCTGTGAAAATCGAGGGAAGAAAAGGGTGGCTGCACTCGAGTCATATCAAGAAATTTTATGGACTACCATCCAGCGTAGAGACTCAACCCTGTATTCCCTCACAGACAGACTCAAAGCTCCCCTTGGTTGAGCAATCGAACTCAGAACTGTATAAACTAAAATTGAGGTCCAGTAAGTCAGACAATTTGATTGTTTAAGTCCTCTCCAAGGTGAATCGGTTGAATTTGTCTCTGACATGTATCCTCTGGACCGGAATAGAGAAAGAAATAATCAAATATTGCTCAAGAAGCATGCGTATTGTAAATCATTTCGTAGTCATTGTACAGTAACATTATTAATTTTGTTTTTTCTAAGTCTTTTGATCATCATTGTCAGCATCCTATTGCATATGTATTACCCTATTCCTAAGCATGCTTATAATATAACTGCAGAACATTCTTTTAGTGAATTACCTCCACATGAATTGTCCTATAGATTTGCGCTGCGCAATAACACTTTCATTAGTATGCTACATCATTCTCATCAAACCAGCAATGCCACAAATTGTTGGATATGTGGCCGACTCCCTCCCTATCAGAACTATAAGGGAGTTTTGCCCCTCTTTCCCTATCCGTTCACACACAATGGCTCCTGTGGAGCATGGTTTAGTTTGATCAATTCCCTAGATTCGAATTCCGCAGTTTATCAAGACAACTGGGTATGGGGAAACCTGAACTTAGTTTTGCTTAAAGTCTGCTACCCTAACAAGGAGGGACTTCCCAAAAGAACAGGAACTGATCTAGAAAATGAAGTATATGGATTAGGTAATTTTACGCTTAACCTCATGATCCTGAACGTTGAATCTGAAACTACACCAATCTTGCCCGCCATGTCAGTATTCCCAGTAAAAGGGGAACTATGTATAAGAAAGAATGGCTCCATACACATGGGCCATAGTAAATGCACCACTGTAATAAAATTCAGTGATCAAGGCAAGTCTACATTTAGAGCTTCTCGTCATTCCTACTTTATATGTGGCCAGACCGCATATATACGCCTACCTTTAGATTGGGATGGTACCTGTTACATAGCATTCCTCCTACCACCTGTTTTCCTAGCTCCTCCTGATTATCACAGAAATACCCATTTAGTACACAATAGACAGCAGAGAGATCTCCCAATCGTCGATTACACTGAAACAGCATGGGAAAAATACACAGATTTCAATAAAGGTTTCTTTCCTTATATAGGTACAGTCACTAATAGTAAGCTGATACGTAGATTAACCAGAACCCTTGAAGCAGTAGTGAACGAAACTATTTCCGCCTTAGGCAATTTAACAGAAGAGCAGTCTGCTATGCGGATTGTTGTGCTTCAAAATCGTCTTGTCCTTGACGTCATCCTAGCTGATAGGGGCGGAGCTTGTAGGGTCATCGGATCAAGTTGTTGCATTTTCATACCAGAAAATTCGCCGTCAGTATATAAAGCCATAACCCGCCTTCATAAGATTGTAAGCCAGATACACCAGAGTCCAGGCACCTGGTGTCATGATGCAGCGAAACAGACTGAAAAAAGATTCTGCGAGTGTACGATTGCACTCCAAAAGACAGTGTCCTTGGAAATACCCGCTCTGGAGAAGATTGACTCCCACTTGGAAGACATCGCTTAGATCCATTCTGCTTGGATTGCGATTCCCTTCCACTTCCAGTTAAATTCTGTAGATCATTTCCTGGAAGAGTACTCGGTCTAGTTGTTATAGTCGCGAGACTCTTCACAGGTCTCAATGCGCATGCGCGAGGTTCGCGCGGCGCACTTCAACTGTAGAATTTCGAGAAAACGGTTGCCTTATCTTTCGAGGCCCGTTCCTTCAGAGAAAATCTTTTGAGAGAATCATCTTCGTGGTTCCAGGTTCCTTTTTCAAAAGGAAAGTATTCACAGTACAGTTTGTGTAGCACGGAAAATATTTTCTCACGTGCTTTCTGGTATATATTATTTTTTCAGTTAAAATTCAGTCAGCAAGTCGACAGAATTGACGAGAGAATCTTTGCAGTGAATTCAGAAGGAGATTCTACGTCACCAGCAATATTTTGGAGAAGCGTCTCTGTGAAGAGAGACCTTCTCCTCAGTCAAGTAAGAGTGTTGTTTTTACCATCTAAAGCATATGCAAGCTAAGGAGAGGAAATATTCTGCTGAAGTACAAGTTAGAACATATTGACTAAGAGTAGCTCTCAATGTGAGAGTTTTGAACTGTGAAGTGACTTCAGACAATATCAAGGGCGAGCAGCGAAGTATTTTCTTCAACCTTGTTATGGATTGTAAACTAATAAGATAAGAGGCATAAAGCAATTTCATCTACAATAATTTAATCCTGAATAAAGACATTGAGATTTCAGCCCTTTCACCAGTGGTTCACACAAGTTCACGGAGTAAAACCACGAGTGAGCTTGAAAGACCTATAACCTCTGAAAGCTGATCAAGTGATCAATAGACAAACAAGCATAGAGAGTGGCTTAGTTCTCCGACACTAAAGGTAAAAGTAGTTCCAGCGAAGAAAGCTTAAAACTATCTATAGAGTTAGGGAAGACTTAATTTGTGTGTTATGTTTTTTAGGAGTCTTCATAAGAACAGAAGATACCATTAGCAGTTCCAGTGTCCGGAGGCAGTCTCTCTTTTGTTTGTCGTCCACTTCCCCTTTCCCCCTCGGCCAGGCCCAGAGGCAGTTGTATATTCCATCTGTCACTGGCTTGGATGAGAGGGAGTTGAGGACCTGTCATCTGCTCCTGGGGAAGTCGTTCCATTGATCTGACAGATTGAAGTGCCCAAACAACCTCATTTTTGAGGGTTTAGATTTCCCCCCGAGCAGATTGGCGGAAGGGATAGATTTAAAGACCCTAACTTCTATTTTAGAAGGCATGCAGAAGCAACTGAATTGTGCCCTAGAAGATAATAAGTCATTGAGAGAGGAAGTTAGGAGGTCGAGTCAGGAATCAATTCAGACTAGGCAAAGATTAGACGAGTTAGTTGCATCAGGTTCAGGATCTAAGGGATCTCAAGGATTATCAGGCAATCTATCTCCTTCAGATATTTCAACTCAAGTTATTCATGCAGTTTCACCAATAATTCCACTGGCGCCCCCAGAAAGATTTGGTGGGGATCCACAAAGAGCACAAATATTCTTAACTCAGTGTTCCCTGCATTTTTTGTGTCGGCCAGTCATTTTTGCAGAGGATCAATCAAAGGTGGCTTTCATACTGTCGTATTTGAATGGTGACGCTGCAGCTTGGTCCATGTCGTTAGTCTCACAGAATGATCCAATGTTATACAACTTTAATGATTTCAAGATAGAATTCTTACGAATTTTTGATCGTCGTTCAGCCTCCCAAGCTACTGACAACGAGTTATTGGAGCTCAAGCAGGGGAATCGAGATTTAGTTGCCTACTTGGCCCAATTTAATAAACTAGTGGTGGAATCCAAGTGGCCTGAAGACAAGAGAGCAGCAATTTTTTATAGAGGGTTAAAAGATGACCTAAAGGATGCTTTGGCTCAGATTCCTAGGAGGCCCACCGAAATATCTGAGTTAATCGATTTGGTGTTGCAGATAGACCATCGTTTGAGTGAGCGTCGAAATGAAAAAAGAAGAGATGTTCGCCCGCTTCCACCACGTTTTGATCGAATGAAGACGGAAGGTCACAAGTCATTAGAAAACTCCTTGACCGAGGAACCTATGCAGATAGGGTCAATACGAGGACCCCTGTCCAAAGAAGAAAAGGAAAGGCGAAGATCTAGTCACTTGTGTTTATATTGTGGCCTCTCTGGTCACTTTGTAAAGGATTGTCCGAAAAAACCAAAGAATTCTCTGCCGGGAAAAGGTCAGCTTCACCTGTGAAGAGAGTTGCCCAGGGTGAAGCAGATTCAAAGTCAACTCCAAATTTGCAACAAGTGGTAAATACCTTACAATCATCCTCACCTCATGTGGTAGTTTCCTTTACAGCTAGATTTCGAAATCAGGAGATTAGCGGAGTCTCAGTGATGATAGATTCTGGGGCAACTGGGAATTTTTGTGACATCAAGTATGCCCGTCGCAAGGGGATAAGATTTGTTGAAAAGCAGGTTTTGGAAGTGGTCACAGCTGTTGATGGAACTAACCTATCTTCGGGACCAATCACTCATGAAACAGAATTAATCCAATTGACAGGATTGAATGGACATTCGGAATTGTTGACATTTAATTTGATTGATGCTCCTCAATTTGAATTAATTTTGGGCCTTCCCTGGTTAACTGAACACAATCCACGCATAGATTGGGCTAGGAGAACCATCACCATGGATTCAACCTTTTGCAAGGAAAACTGTTTTTGTGAGCAATCCCATCAAACGGAAGATTCTCCTGCCCGGAAGTTAGCTGGTCGTCCTGCTTTAATTTGCTCTTTGGAAACCAAGGAAATTCCCGAAGAATACAAGGATTTGTCTTCAGTGTTCGATGTAAAAGAGGCAGAAAGGCTACCCCCCCATCGCCCCTACGATTGCAAAATTGACATTGAGCCAGGGGCCGTGTTGCCTTGCAGTAGAATCTATGCATTGACTGAAACTGAAAATCAATATCTAAAAAGTTATTTGGACAAACACTTGGAAAATGGTTTTATTCGTCCCTCTAAATCTCCAGTATCGTCTCCCTTATTTTTCATTCCGAAGAAAGATGGAGAACTTCGAACTTGCATCGATTACAGAGCCCTGAATCAAGTGACAATCAAAAATCGTTATCCACTCCCGCTAATTTCAGTTTTGTTGGATCAAGTAAAAAATGCAAAGGTCTACACAAAATTGGATTTACGTGGGGCTTACCATTTGATTCGTATTGCCCCCGGTGATGAGTGGAAGACAGCATTTCGTACCCGTCATGGCTTATTTGAATATTTGGTGATGCCATACGGGTTATGTAACGCTCCGGCGGCGTTCCAGCATTTTGTGAATGACGTTCTCAGGGAGTTTTTGGACAGAATTGCCGTTGTTTATATCGACGACATTTTGATCTTCTCTGACAGTCTGGAAGAGCATGTAACCCATGTCAGATTGATTTTAACTAGATTGCTGGAAAATCATCTCTATGTGAAACTGGAGAAGTGTGCCTTTCATGTGAATAAGGTGGAATTCCTTGGGTTTGTGCTATCCCCTGAAGGTGTAAGCATGGATAAGACTAAGGTGAAGGCTGTACAAGATTGGCCATCCCCCAAGAGTGTAAAAGAAATCCAAAGTTTCATCGGTTTTTCAAATTTTTACAGGAGGTTCATTTCAGATTTTTCCCACAAAGTAAGTCCAATCACACGTTTGTTAAGAAAAGGAGTCAAGTTTATTTGGGATGAGGAAGCAGAAGAGGCCTTTCAATTCTTAAAGAGATCTTTTACTCAAGCCCCTATCCTGTTGCATCCAAGAACTGATGAACCATTCTATGTCGAAGCGGACGCCTCAGATGTCGCCATAGGAGGAATACTGTCCCAACGTCATAAGGATACAGGTCAATTACACCCAGTGGCCTACTACTCCAGGAAGTTATCTCCCCCAGAATGCAACTATTCAATTGCAGACAAAGAATTGTTAGCAGTCAAGAGTGCCTTTTTGGAATGGAGGCATTATTTGCTAGGGGCCTTGCATAAGGTCACTGTTTACACCGATCATCGTAACCTTCAATTCCTTAAGTCTGCCAGGACATTGACGGCCAGGCAGTTACGTTGGTCATTATTTTTTGCAGATTTCAATTTTGTAATCACCTTCAGACCTGGGACCAGTAATGTTAAAGCAGATGCTCTTTCCAGAATAAATACTGATCATTTAGAAACTGATCAAAAGAAACAGGCTATAATTCCGGAAGAGAAGATCATTGTAGCCTCTCTCAACACAGATTTTTCAAGTGAAATCCAAAGGGCCATGCCAGATGAAGAAATGATTCTGTGGGCAAATGAAGAATCAGAGAGAGAAATCAGAGATGGATTGCCTTATATCCGAAATTGTTTGTATCTTCCGACTAAAAGACTGCAAGATCGAGCCTTGAAACTATGTCATGACGAATCTTTAGCTGGTCATAAAGGAGTTCAAAAGACCTTGGAGTTGGTTGAAAGAAATTTTTGGTGGCCAAAGATGAAATCACAAATACGACAGTATGTTTCCACCTGCGAGAGATGCCTGCAGGGGAAATCAGATCGAAGGGCTCCACAAGGGTTGTTGATGCCAATGCCAACCCCACCTCACCCTTGGCACACAGTTTCGATGGATTTGGTTGTAGACCTCCCTCCAAGTCAGGGTTTTAACACCATTCTGGTCATGGTAGACACATTCACTAAGATGGCACATTTTGTCCCTTTGAAGGAAATACCCAGGGCACCTCTATTAGCTCAATTGTTTACTCAACACATAGTGAGACTGCATGGGATTCCAAAGGTTGTGGTCTCTGATCGAGGCTCTCAATTTGTCTCCCACTTTTGGAGGGCCTTTACGAAGAGGCTAGGCATTGATGCACGCTATTCCACCAGTTTCCATCCCGAAACTGATGGTCAAACCGAAAGAGTCAATCAAGACTTAGAACAGTATCTCAGGCTCTATTTGATGGATCAGAAAGCTGGGTGGTCTGAATTAATTTGGTCTGCTGAGTTTGCCTATAACAATGCCAAACATTCCACTACGGGTTACTCCCCCTTCTATTTAAATTATGGTAGGCACCCGAGTTTAATTTTCGAAAAGGATGAGGGATCAGTACCTGCAGTAGAAGAATTGGTAAATAAGGTTCAAGATTCATTGCGTCAGGCAGGAGAAAATATCAAAAAGGCTAAAGACTCTTATAAATTTCAGGCTGACAAAAAGAGAAGAGAGAGTCCCGCTTTTAAACCAGGAGACAAGATTTGGTTGTCCACCAAAAATCTAAAATTAAAAGAAAACCGTAAATTCCAACCAAGGTTCATTGGCCCATTTAAGGTAAATAAGATGATAAATCCAGTGTCAGTTAAGATCCAGCTGCCTCCCTATCTAAAGATTCACCCAGTGTTCCACGTTTCTTTGTTAAAGAAAAGTCCACCGAATTTGAGGTACCGATCTACCCCTAAACCCATTAATGTAGGTTCAGTGGAGGAGTTTGAGGTTCATAAGATTCTAGACTCAACCTTTAGAAAAGGTAAATTGTATTACTTGATCAGTTGGAAGGGTTTTGGTCCTGAAGAAAGATCTTGGGAGCCACATTCTAATGTTCACGCTCCAAAGCTCATTCGAGACTTTCACCAGAAACATCCTACTAAGCCAAGGTTGAAGGGACGTCTTTTGGTGGGGGGTACTGTCATGATGCAGCGAAACAGACTGAAAAAAGATTCTGCGAGTGTACGATTGCACTCCAAAAGACAGTGTCCTTGGAAATACCCGCTCTGGAGAAGATTGACTCCCACTTGGAAGACATCGCTTAGATCCATTCTGCTTGGATTGCGATTCCCTTCCACTTCCAGTTAAATTCTGTAGATCATTTCCTGGAAGAGTACTCGGTCTAGTTGTTATAGTCGCGAGACTCTTCACAGGTCTCAATGCGCATGCGCGAGGTTCGCGCGGCGCACTTCAACTGTAGAATTTCGAGAAAACGGTTGCCTTATCTTTCGAGGCCCGTTCCTTCAGAGAAAATCTTTTGAGAGAATCATCTTCGTGGTTCCAGGTTCCTTTTTCAAAAGGAAAGTATTCACAGTACAGTTTGTGTAGCACGGAAAATATTTTCTCACGTGCTTTCTGGTATATATTATTTTTTCAGTTAAAATTCAGTCAGCAAGTCGACAGAATTGACGAGAGAATCTTTGCAGTGAATTCAGAAGGAGATTCTACGTCACCAGCAATATTTTGGAGAAGCGTCTCTGTGAAGAGAGACCTTCTCCTCAGTCAAGTAAGAGTGTTGTTTTTACCATCTAAAGCATATGCAAGCTAAGGAGAGGAAATATTCTGCTGAAGTACAAGTTAGAACATATTGACTAAGAGTAGCTCTCAATGTGAGAGTTTTGAACTGTGAAGTGACTTCAGACAATATCAAGGGCGAGCAGCGAAGTATTTTCTTCAACCTTGTTATGGATTGTAAACTAATAAGATAAGAGGCATAAAGCAATTTCATCTACAATAATTTAATCCTGAATAAAGACATTGAGATTTCAGCCCTTTCACCAGTGGTTCACACAAGTTCACGGAGTAAAACCACGAGTGAGCTTGAAAGACCTATAACCTCTGAAAGCTGATCAAGTGATCAATAGACAAACAAGCATAGAGAGTGGCTTAGTTCTCCGACACTAAAGGTAAAAGTAGTTCCAGCGAAGAAAGCTTAAAACTATCTATAGAGTTAGGGAAGACTTAATTTGTGTGTTATGTTTTTTAGGAGTCTTCATAAGAACAGAAGATACCATTAGCAGTTCCAGTGTCCGGAGGCAGTCTCTCTTTTGTTTGTCATCCACTTCCCCTTTCCCCCTCGGCCAGGCCCAGAGGCAGTTGTATATTCCATCTGTCACTGGCTTGGATGAGAGGGAGTTGAGGACCTGTCATCTGCTCCTGGGGAAGTCGTTCCATTGATCTGACACCTGGACTTGGTCCGGTTGGTTCTGGGGCGTGTTGTCAGCCTGGTGATGGAGAATGCTCTCCTTCCTAGGTATTGGCTTTCTCATACTATTCAGTTGCTGCTTATGTCTGCAATGTGGGCCAGCGATTTGTGGTCTGTGTGCCACCTCGTGTATCCCACATCCAAGTTTTCGTTCGAGATCCCGGAAGAAGAAAGAAGAACAAATGATGTTATATGAACAGATCGATGGATTGATGAAGATCGATATCTCCTAAGGGTCCGAAGGGGACAAGGAGGGAATGAGGAAATATGAATTTTGTGATCAGTTATGTCCCCTATCGTAGACCCCAACGGCTCCATGTACATGCTATACGTACATGTATGTTCCCTCCTGCTCCAGTTTTGAAGACGCAAATATATGTGCGTCCACCGTCAACATGTCCTCTTTCAGATCCACCATGAATGGGTCAGATATTCCTTTCCTAAGTATGAAAGGCCACCGACTTTATGTGGTTCACTTTCCACATTTTACAGATTCAGGCGAGTAGGCCCGAATTCTGTCATCAAGCCTTTTCCTGCCTTCTGCCTCTGAAAGCTCCAGTCTGAGCCTGCATCTGTGACCATGAACTTTGTCTTACTCCCTGCGCGGCTAACGGTGCCTGATCCAGCCCGTAGCCTGCCAGAAAACTGTATTTCACCTTCAAGATTATCTCCTCCGCCCCTCATCCGATGCATTCCTGTCTAGCAGTTTAGGTAAACATTCCTCCAGCTACCGTGCAAAGGGGCCAGGCCTCGCTGTCCTCATGCAAGTAATTCATAAACCCTGTTACCATGGAATATTCCTACCCCCTCGCATCTAGTGTAGACACTTAGACGCTTGTACACGCACTAACAGTCAGTATAGTCAGTATAGAATAAGATTCTATCCTAAGAGACCTCTCTTTTTGGATAACACAGTTCTTTAAACATAGGATATTAGATATGATTTGGGATTAGGTTGACATAACCCCAGACTTCTGTCTCCACATGTAGAGCTAAATGTCAAGTCCCATTCTCCCTCTAGTTGCACGTCAATCACACGTCATGCGGCTGCGCACGCATCTCTGCCAAATATTTCTGCTGACATTACAGGATTCTCTTATGGATCCACCCACTTATGACCTCATATATGATGACGTTGTCTAGTTACGCATGCATAGTTTATTTTTCTTATCAGTTGATATGCCTACTGCATCTGTTTTACTGTAATGCCTCTTCTATAAAAATGATTAACTGTCAATAATATATGCCCTTCCTTCCTGAACTTTCGTGGTGATGGAACAGAACGCAAACAATTCGAATTGTGTTCCTTTGTATAGGAATAAAGCCTTTTTAAACCTCTAATACCACGGATTCTGCCTCTCATTTTACTGAGTTATTTTTAATAGACTTTACCGCATAAAAAATAGTACCGGTAACGAAATATTTACCACAGCAAAAAGATCTATATCCAGGATGACCACCTGCACAACAGAAGTGCTTTGACTTAAGGATGCATCTCGCTCTGACTGAAGATTGCTAATTCGAAAAGCTTCTAAATTCTGCACCCTTATTTAGATCCTGCCAGTCAAATTTTTCTGTCTAATACCCGGGGCATAAAAAGAGCAGCTTTCTCACATAGGGATCTGAAGGAGGCTTATACATGCATGTTCACACAAGTCATGGCTGTGGATATATCTGGCACCATCTAAAGACCTAGAATCTGAAGAACAAATTAACGCAGAGCAAACCTCATTGCTCTGACTTCCAAAAGGTGGCTCTTTCAGAGACCACAAAATGTTGCTGGCCATAGCCATGTCCCATATTCTCACCTCTTCCCAACTGGGGGACTTCTGTCACAATTATTGCCTAGGGTCATAATAAGAAATGTTGTTCCTAGTGAAAAGGTAGATGTGCAGCAATCAAAAAAATAGAAACGAAGATGGAGATATTACATCTTGTCCATCATGTGGCCAAATAATCGCTCTCCACTGACCTCTCAGTATCCACTGGGTGACTCATGAGCAAAGGTGCTTGAGGCACTAAATAAAACCACAACGAAATGCGACCAAATAATCTTAACACTGCCCCTACCGGGTGCAGAGGGTTGGGCTTGAATTGATTCACCACCTGAGATATGTTAGGCAACCTATCCACTGGATGGAAGGCTTGTAGTGTCAAATGCACCTACCTCTGCAAACCCTATCTTCTGGAATAGGAATGAGATTAGATTTTTTTCTTAATAGTTATACAAAAGCATATTGCTATAAAAAAATTACTATAGCCTTAATGTGCTCTACAGTAAGTTCGACAGGCAAAGCATTCACCAACCATTTGCCCAAGAATGGGTAAAAATGAATGCCCTGGCACTGGAGGTGGTCAACTGTCATTACTTTGGTAAATACTCATGTCAAGGGAAGGACAAAAGGTGTAACACAGACATTTCTGTGTGTTTGGTGGCTATTGGGATGCATGTAAAAGTAGGCATCCTATGAAGTTGGGGAAACTGTTGAGTGGTTTTTAGTATAATGGAGTATATTCTGGATGGAGCAGCGCAGCCTTGTACGACCGCAGATGGGCTAGCTCTTGACCCTGGCACGTCCCGCGATGCGGGATTACAGCATTTCTTTAAAGCTGGTGTGATGAGGCGCAGATGGGGGCCAGATAGAGTTGTGGGATTCTGAGTCCACAGCAGCGGCGGTATGGACTGCGGCGGCTTCCCTCTGAGCGGCTTTAAAGCAGTCGGGTGGCACCGATCACAGCGGTGTTAACAGCAAAGTCTTGGCCCCAAAATGAAGATAACAAGCACAGCTCCATCATCAATCAGTGGTCCCACATTCTACTTTGGATGTGACATTGCTGCGACAACTACTGAGTTGGTAACTGCTTTCGCTCTTCCTGATCAAGGGGATTCTAGCCCCCCTCCTTTTTATACACAATGGCTGACACAAAAGATACAGAATTGAAGGAAACTAAGAACACCAAAACTGGGCTGAAGAGAGCTAAATCCGTGCCTCCATTGCCGTACTCTCCTCTAAAGTCTAAAACGTATCATTCTGTTAACATGGATCTTACTCTACATTTGTACTCTTTACATGACTTAGCCCAAAGTACAAAGACAAATATGGATCTCATGCAGCTAGATCTACTGGGCCTGCGGAAGAACTTCGAGAACCTGGCCTGAAGAATCAGAGAAGCTGATTCTTACGTTAGTTACTTGGAAAATGGTAGCTCAAAAAGACATAAAATCTCAGAAGTGATAAATGCTAAAGTTGCCCTTCTATCCAACGCTGTCACAGACCTAGAAAAATGAAATTGCAGAGGCAACCTAAGGATATTTGGCCTTCCAGAAAAGGTGAAAGATTTGCCAAATTCATTTGTTGAATTTCTGAAAGCTTGCACACTAAACATTCCTCATTTCTTTTTGGGCCCATCTAGATTTAAGAAACTTTTCAGTGACACTCTGTTTCGTAGAGGAACCTTCAGATCTCCAGAACTTTTTTTCCGGAAAAAAACACTTTGAGATAACTCACTAACACATTTGTGACCCATGTGATGCAACTTGCTGTGCTTGCCTCATCGATGTTCTTTGTACTCGTTGTCTCAGGTTGCCTTCAAATCAACACTTTGGGACCCTAAGGACCACTAACAATAACTGTAGGTGGTAGCCCACCCTATGTGTGGTATCTAATATGAACTCTGGCAGTAAGTGAGATAACGTTTGCTGTACTAAAAGGACTCCATGGGTCTGAACACTATTACCGACCTCACAGGTAATGAATGCTCCTGTTTTATCGCGAGGCAATGTTTGATCTACCCTTGTTCGCACTCGTGTAGCAATGTAATTTCTAGTTTGCTTCAAGGCTTGTGGGTGTGACTTTTGGCCCATTCATTTTCACACGACTTTACATCAAACACTTCCTCTGTGCCCCTCTAATTTCCTTGATTGCTATCCTTGTTTGCACACATGGGATGATCCTCCTAATCTGTACCCCCTGTGCGTCTATTCCTTTTGATTTCAAGAATTGAATTGTTACGCAGCCATAGGTTTCTATTGTCCAACTGTTAATCAGCCTTGGGCGACATCTCGGGACGCTCTCCACCTTCCGGTTTGTTAATGATGGGTGGTTTTAGGGGGCTGTTAGCCAGGCGAGACCTAAAAAGGGCAATCGCGTAAGAGATCGCTCAGCGAGAATTATATAGGAGCTTCAGAAAATGCTCCCAAAGGCTTCCCAGGCTTCCCAGGCGTATCGGGTGGCGGTTACTCGGACAACAACGCGCATTCCATTTGCCTCCAGCTACTTCCTGCGCGTGCGCCGCCTCACGCATTCAGAGAGATTTAGTAAGGGGCACAAGACCTTAGGAATGCTGTTTATGGCCAGTGCATGTGAGGCATTCAAGCGCGAAGCTGGCATCTGTCATCGGACTTGAAAGCAGCAGACTGCTTTTGCCGGCGCGCGCTCGGCCTCACTTCCTGCATCCCCTCTTACAACAATTAACTTTCGTTATAACTCACACCCCATATGCTCGTTCCCTCCCACTCTTCCTTTGATGTCCGCTTTTCTTGATGTTTACAAACCACGCCGCACACTGCTGCACGCCGCACACTGCCGCACGCCGCACACTGCTGCACGCCACACACTACCGCACGCCGCACACTGCTGCATTACACACTGCTGCACGCCGCACACTGCTGCACGCCGCACACTGCTGCACGCCACACACTACCGCACGCCACACACTACCGCACGCCGCACACTGCTGCATTACACACTGCTGCACGCCTCACACTGCTGCACGCCTCACACTGCTGCACGCCTCACACTGCTGCACGCCTCACACTGCTGCACGCCTCACACTGCTGCACGCCTCACACTGCTGCACGCCGCACACTGCTGCACGCCGCACACTGCTGCACGCCGCACACTGCTGCACACTGCTGCATTACTCACTGCTGCACGCCGCACACTGCTGCACGCCGCACACTGCTGCACGCCGCACACTGCTGCACTCCACACACTGCTGCACTCCACACACTGCTTTTATGCGAGTTTATGCTACTGACATTGTAAATGACAACTCCTTTTATTTGTTTTAAAACCAAAACATAAATAAAAGGCATTGTAATTCTATGATGCCAATAGCTCAAACTCTTATAAATGCGAGACCTATTGCATTGCAAATGCTTGTTTGAGGTGGGGTTGGATTATGTTTGTTTTTGCTTTTCTCTCTGCATATCCACATTTCTTTACTCTTACCTTCTTCTTCCTTTTGGACTCTTCTTTATTCACCATAGTATACATTGTGCCAGGAGAAGCTTCTGTTGTACTTCCACCTCCCAAAAACACAGCGACTGTGTAAAACTGTGCACCTCCATGAGAACAAGACAGATGTTGTATTCCCTATTCAGACCATAATGTTAAGACCGTATGCCATCTAATGTTCAGCAATCCCTAAAAATGTTCTCACTCAATAAAAAAGATTTGAATCGCCCTGTTAAACAATATAAAATACTTAACTATTAATGCAGACTACAAGGTGATACTGTGTTTCAGGAACCTAGGATAGGTTTCAGTAAACTTCAATTATACTTGGAAGACTTAATGACTGTCTTAGCTCCCTGGCACATAAAAACGAATGAGATGGAAGGGATTGGGGGCAAAATCTATAAACGCCATCTTATGCTCCTGGGCTTCCCTTTTTGAGAAAAAGGGACATAGCTAGGGCCTGGAAGGCAGCGGTCGCTCCCTCGATCTCTGCATGGAAAACGGTCTAGATTTTTGTATGGGCCTGGAGATCCCGGTATTTGAGGCCAGGGGATATCCCCGGAAGCACTACAAGATCTGGAGGTGCTGGGCTGACTATCGAGGTCTGGAGCTTCAGCCGCCCCCGGGAGACCGGAGTCTGGACCCAGGATGACCTCTATACCTCATGCAGTTTGTTTTCTTTTATTTTGTTTTTATTTGTAATTTGTTTGTTGCCCCTGGTTAGGACAATTGTTACATGGCTGATGATGTCATCTATTGTACAATGGCAGTTTGTGTAAGTGATATGCTGCTCTGGAATAAATGGCAGTGCGTGAGGGCGGAGTTGTTTTAAGGGTTTGATTGTATTTGCATCGCCTTTCATTTTCTCCTAATTTTTACGTAAAATGGTCACATTCAATTTTTGTATCTTGCATGCAGCAGGTGTCTCTGGGGTTCAGAGATCTGCGCCATATGTGATATTTTGGCAAATAAAATCTGTTTAAAAAAAAAAAAGCAAAAACGAATAGGGCTATTCTCACGTTTAAAAAAAAAAAAAAAAAAAAAACTAATATTTCATCATTTCTGTACCAGTGCAATCAATTGTGCAGATGGGTAATTATCTTAGCGAAGAAGGATGGTTCAGCTTTCTTTATGGTCAACCTCTATGCCCCAAATAATTATGACCCCTCCTTTTGGTCTAATATTAACCATGTTTTATCAGACCTACATAAGAATAATGGTATTGTTCTAGGTGGCCATTTCAATCTCCCTATAGATGGCACCATGGATAAGCTCTCCTGTCTGAAGTTTAGACCCACCAGATCCAATACACAACTCGTAAAAGTATGCTAATCAAACAAACTGATTGATGTTTGGAGAGTCTACAACTCTACTGGAAGTGAATACACTTTCTACTCACAACCACACAACTCCTACTCAAGGATTGATTATTTACTGGTAGAGAACTGTCTCCTTTAAAACAAATTGTTCTCAAATATTAATCCGATTTTAATCACTAATCGTGCATGCATTTCATTTAAACTAACAGTTGGTACCCCATTACCTCCCCTGAAGCACCTGGGAATGAATCCTCTTATCACTGATGATCGAGATGTGTCACTCGATCCAAATCGATATTAATCACTATATTAATGAGAACAACATGCAGTATACTCCTCCTGAAGTGTTCATAGAGGCTCTAAAAATCACCATCAGTGGAAGGAAGATTAACCTGATGACAGCCAAGAATAAGAAGTATCATTAGTTAGTGAATGAGTTGGAATTTAAGATTAAAAAACTTAGACATACTAGAGGATCGGTAGCCCTGCCTGAACTAAATAGTCTTTAATACGAATTTAACACAATTCTGAGTAGCAGAGCACATAAACGGATAGCCGGTGGGAAAGCTGAAAAACTGATTAGCAAAACAGGGATGGAAAATATCTAGGTAATTATCTAATCGGGAAAGGCCCCAGGGCCGATGGTTTTACATGCAAGTTTTACAAGACTTGTACCTCTTCTCTCTTCAAACCTTTACACAACCTATTTTCACACTTTACCGGAAAGGGTAACATCCAAAACTATGCCTCCATGGCAACAGTTGTTGTGATTCTCCAAAAATGTAAATACCGCTTAGACGTCAAAAATTACCACCTGATTTTGTTACCAAATTTAGCTTGTAAAATCTATGCTAAGATAGTGGCCAACATATTAGAAATTGTTCTTCACATATCAATTCACCTAGCCCAGACAGGATTCCTTAAAGGAAGAATAGGCTGTGATAATATCAGGACTTTCTGTAACGTCCTCAACAAGGCCAAATTGCTAAACTCCCTCGCTGCCGTCATTGCTCTGGATGCAGAAAAGACTTTTGCTAAGGTCTCTCGGACTTTCCTCAGAGCCGCCCTTGGTAAATTTGAGCTGGTGGAGGATTTCATCCGTATGACGCTAGCTCTCTACACTAATCCTCAGGCTGCAGTCTGAAAGGTTGGGACATGTATCCATCGATTCTAACTACTCCAAGGTATGAGGCAAGAACGTAATTTCTCTTACTTTTGCCGGCTATTGAACCACTTCTGGAAGCACTAAGAGCTAACACTAACATTAAACAAATTCCTTTTAGATCAGGTCCACAAAAATGAGCAGCTTGCATGGATGATGTACTCATTTTTTCAGAGGACATTGATAACGCATTACCCCATGTGCTTGAAACCATATCTGATAATGCTGAAGTATCGGGATACTCACTGGATGAAGGTAAAACTAAGGTCTTCCCACTTGACCCA
This sequence comes from Triturus cristatus, assembly GCF_964204655.1. NCBI lineage: Eukaryota > Metazoa > Chordata > Amphibia > Caudata > Salamandridae > Triturus > Triturus cristatus. Next base: position 285,863,528 of record NC_140594.1, on the reverse strand, counting down.
TGTGCCACCCCTCGATTACACATAACACAGGACTAAAATGTTGCTCTCGGTTTCTTTAATGCCATTTGGGGGTATGTGGGCATGTGGGTTTCATGCCCTTTTCTTGTTTTTGTCTCTCCCATAGCGCTTGGACCAAGTACCTTTCTCCTGATACTTCCCCTGGTTTGCACAGCAATTTTGTTTGGTTTTCAAGCAACCCATAGGAGTACTTGTGTTTTCAGACCTTCTCCATTGTGCACAAATATACATACCACTAAAAGGCTTGCATGTGTACATAAACAAATGCATTTCTTAAGTTATTAACCCCTTGCATGCCCGCCCCTTTCCCCGCCCAGTGCCGCGCCTTGCATTAGCGGGCGGAGTTCATGACGAGCTGGACTCGTCATGGGCACAGCGCCACCGCAGCCCATGACGAGGCCAGCTCGTCATGGGCACTGAAGGGGTTAAATCACGAACAACACTTGTTTATTTTTTGCACGATCAAATGATATTGGAGCGCTCGTTCAGTCCTTGTTTTATCATAGCGTGAACATGAGCGCATGGTATTGGAGCGCTGTATGTGCTCACCAGTTACACTCCACAATGACATTCATTTTTGTGCCGAGTCTGCTTCAAATACGGTACTCCCCCGCCCCTTCATTGTTGCTTCCGCTCGCCCTCTCCCTTCATTGATTGCCTATCTCCTTCTGCTTCCCTGCTTTATGTTGCTGCTGCTTTTTTCTTTTTTTTTTTTTTTGCACGATCCAATGGTATTGCAGCGCTTGTTCCATCCTCCTTCTTGCGATAGTTCTAACACCAGCCTTTGGTATGGGAGCGCGTTAAGTGCTCACTAGTTACATCACACAATGGCACATTTATTGTCATATGCGACTGAAGCTTAAGTGATTTGCCCAGATTCACAAACTGTTCAGCCGATCCAGAGACTCGAACCTGGTTCTCTAGTTTCCCTGTCTGCAGCTCTCGCTGTTACACCACATCCTCGCTTCACTTCAAAACTTCTCACCCGTTTCTCATGATAATTTCCACATTTGTTCAGCACGACTCCTTTAACACCGAACAAGCATTGGCAAAGCCAATAGATCGCAGCAATGCTTGAGCTATTGGCCTTGCCAATGCCTTTTAGTCATGTTGTCTAGTAGCACATCTGCTGTTCAGCCAGCATGGCTGAAAGTCACTGAAAAAAGCACTGTGATGCGGCCAGCGCAGGCCTCGTCATATGTTATGTTATGTTATGTCGGGTATTTATAGAGCGCGCGGCTACTCCCAGGAGTGTCCCGGCGCTAGAGCACAGAACACGCACCCGAACAACAGAAAGATGAACCAGAGCACCAAGCAACAAAATGCTAGTTGAGCCGCTTTAAAGTTGGAATAACCATGTCTTGAGCATTTTTCTAAAGGCAAGCAAATCCTGGGCCTGGCGGAGGGACAGTGGGAGGTTGTTCCATAGGCCGGAGGCAACCGCCTGAAAGGAGCGACCTCCGACCCGTGCAAGTGCAATTTTCGGCACAGAGGTCAGGAGTTGAGATGAAGATCTTAGAGCACGTTGAGGGACATAGCGGGGGAACCTATGTCTTAAGTAAGGAGCTCCGATCTGATTAAAAGCTTTAAACACAAGAACCAGGGCTTTAAAATAAATTCTCTTCTGGACCGGCAACCAGTGCAGGGAGGACAAGAGCGGAGATGTCAGAGTGCTAGAGGGGACCAGGAAAATGGCCCTGGCTGCCGCATTTTGAATCACCTGCAAACGGGAGATCAAATAGCTAGGGAGACCCAAATAAAAAGAATTCGCATAGTCCAGACGCAAGGTAACCAGAGCCTGGACTATGATTCTTCTGTGAGAGACAGAGAGCAAAGGTAAGAAGTTCCTTATCATTCTTAAAATCCCGAAACAAGTCCCTGCTACAGACTGAATCTGGGGTTTCATAGAAAGCGAGGAGTCCATCTTGACTCAGATTCTTGACCACGGTCACCGACGACCCAGGGGGGGGGACAGATCCCGTGGCCACCAATTATGCCATTTGTTTTGTGTTAGGAGGGGTAAAACAGTAAACTTAACATGAGGTTGTGGGGGGGGGGGAGAGAGACTCCACATCAGCTCAACGTCCTTTGATTCTAGGTTTTTTTTCGCTTTCAGCTGAGCTGAAAAGCAGTTGTGCTGTTATACAACATAGCTAAAAGACATTCGCATTGATGAGACCAATAGCTCTGGCATTGCTGAGACCTATTGGCGTTGCGAATGCTTGTTTGTAATGAGAGCTACTTATGATCAATTAAATAGTCACAGGCTAATAATGACTGTAATCACTGTTACAGTAGTTACAGTAGTGACATTAGATACAACCAAAATAGTGACCACCCAGATGAATGTCATGATATCTAGTAACAAAATGCCATCAGCCAAATTTCATATCCAGAATACTGATTACATAATATCATGAAGTACTTGTACATATCCATGTATAGATTTATTGTTCTTACCCCATATCTGCGTACATTGATTAGATATATATTCGATATAGATATATTTTAAAGATAAGCAGAAGTGGAGTAAAGACTGTAAATATAACTATATTCATCTGTGTATACCTACATTCATTATGTTGTAGTTGTTGATATTCTGGATGGAATATTTTGGCAGGATGTTATTTAAAATGTGATATTGTGATATAACACTGGCCACCTGAGACTGGGATAGGAACAGCAATGCTGGGAACATTTTATCATTATAAAATACCTGCATGTGACTAATAGAATAGCCAAAGCAACAAGTGGCCACTGGCACAAAGGATCTACTTGCAGCTGTAAATCTCCCAAAAAACACACAAATTATCATTCAAAGAAGAGCTTTAAAAACGGATTGTTTTTTTAATCATTTCATTTTCAAAGTCATCATACACATTTTTCTATCAGACTTGCCTTCTCATTTTGGATGAAACACTCCAAGTACATCTTATCTTTTTCACACATTCTTATGACTGATAGCTGAGGCATTGCAAATTGGCAAATCCCCACGGTGTGTTTTGTGGGTAAGCATGAGGTCCTGCCATTGGTTAGGCTGGCTGCAACTATAAGGGTTCGGAGATGTGTAGTGCTACCTTAATCAATGTTGCTAAACATGTTGTATTACATACTGTCCTGAACTGCACTTTTGGGAGCTATGTCCAGTAAACCTGTCCTGTGAGCTACCAGTTGCTCCCAAGCTACCACTTGGACACCTAGTGTAGTGTATCATACAACATCTAGGAGTCAGACAGACCTACTTCTCGGATTCATCTCATTTCGTATGCTCTGCACCCGAGCCAAAATTTCCCAGTGTCAGTGGGGCTTATTTAGCCCTTCTGACTCCATGCTGATGTAGCATTATCAACTGTACATCCTCTTCACCTCTTCGCCTGTACATCATGTTCCTCCAGTATTGCCATTATCACCATATCACCATTACAATCATCTGTACCACCACCACCAGTACCACCTCAAGGTGAAGGCCATCGTCTGTACCACCACTATTGGCAATATCACTACCACGGCCAGCTGCACTGCCACGACCACTTCCAGTACTAGTAGCTCCAGGACCAACCCAACTACTGGTACCTCCACTATCCGTGCCACCAGTACTTTCAACTCCACACATATCTCCACCAGTCCCACTGACAATATTACCACCCACCCTTTTACATCACCAATAAAACCAGTACCCCCATCAGTACCACTACAACCATGGCTGACAACTGGCTGTTAGTCCATTGTAAGCAATTACAAGAATGCAGGAGGTGCCACCATTCCTACTCCACATTCAGGGCAGCGGCTACTATCACCATAAAAACAGCCTCCCTTTCCTCGCTGCCTCACAGATTTCCATTGGTAAGTATGAAGGAATGGTTTTGGGATGAGTGATAAGGTCAGTCTTAACTGAATATTGCCATGCCATACTAATGTGGCAGCTATCCGGATGTATCTATAATTGCTGTAGCAGGTCTTTGGCACTGGGGCCAAGACATAAGGGGCGGGGGGGGGGTGTCTCCTCCCCTATTATGACTGTCTTGCTACCCAAACAAGGACCATTGAGGCCCATATTCCTAGCTTGAATTTGGACTGTTGGCACACTTGCACCACCACAGTCGGCTATTAAAAACGAAATCTGCCATTGTAAATAGTACCAGGCCAACACCTGTAGTAGTATTTTTTCTTTCTAATAATTTTTTTGTGTTTTACTTTCAAGGGCTTCAATATGGGCAAGTCTACGGCCGGCATATGATTATTCTGCCTTTGACTTAGCATTTTCTAACAAAACCCCCCAAGCCCAGGTTGGAAATGTCTGCGCGAGCGACGGCATACTACCGGCTGCCCCGTAGACGGGATAGCATAACCCCTACTGCCTCTGACCTGCAGATAGGGGCGTCTGCGAACACATGGGGATGGCTGCAATCATGGGGGTTGGGGGGGGGGGTGATGAGGGGGGGGGAGTCGAGGGTAGGACAGGGGGGGGAGCACTCTATGTGTACAACTGTTCACACTGCCACTGTTATGAGTTCTTCTTTCGAATTGTTAGTGACTCATCTGTTCTCAACGCCTCAGTTGTGTGGGCGACATAAGTTTGCATGTACGGCTAAGTGGCTGGTATATGGTGGCTGCTGCCCCTCTTTAAGAGAAAACACCAGAACTGATGAGGTAAATGCAGCCGGCTCCTGGGCGAGTGGCGGTTGGCACATTACTCGACTGCAGGTTATATTCATTTGACTAGGCCGGGCACGGATCAGCAACCTGCATATGTCCATGAACTTCTGTGTGTAATGTATCCTGCCGAACCATGTATTCTTTTACTAAACCCAAAAAGCAAAAAAAACAGATTTGCAAAAAAAATAAAAACCCCAAGCCCAGAATACCCCAACATTTAAGCCTTGCAGAATTAGTTTGCATGATATGTCGAGTGTCTCCACCCCAGTTACATGCCAAATGAGGGATCTGAGCTGTTGATTTATGTGGCTTTCCAACTTTGCCTCATTGCTCACAGGGGATCCAGTTGTCTTTTCTTCTTTTATATTTTGGCTTTTTTAATTCCTATATTTCACAGAAATGCAGAGATGAGTGAAGCATGTTAACATGTTGCTCATAAAGTATTCGCTAATTTACTTTACCCTTTGGAATGTGTTCATGGTGAAATAATCTCCCTTCCAGGACTACAATGTGATTGTTTTCTGTTTGGCACAGCACTACATGTTTTGTAAATATATGACTGTTTTTTGGGAGGAGTTTTATTGATGCTATGTAATGTGCTGTACCGAATGGCACTGAAATTATCCTGAATAAAAGTAACTTCTAGGTACAGTGCAGAGGTACTAAAAGTTTCTTTTGAATACAATCTACAAAAAAAAATCTTATTGTACAAATGTGATTAATTTGTTTTAAACGGTTAACACATACTCTCACTTGCATCGATTGGCCAGTGAGGGGAAAATTCGGGTAGGGCAAGGAGGGGGAGGGACAGGGTAAAACCGGGTTTGGGAGGAAGGGAAGTGGGTGGTGGACTCATGGCAGGGAGTGTGTGATGCGTTAGTATACCCTTCTTTAAGGTTAACTACCTTTGGGGATTTTTCAAGTGTATTGTATTGGAGCTAATAGGGTAATTAGCCTATGGAGGCCGAAGGTCTTATTTCTGTAGCTGATGTGGCCTCGGCGGTGAGCCGCTACACTCCAAAATAGATTAGGCATGTAAGTTCACTGATTTCCTGCGTAAGGAAACGCACGCAAGGCCCCCACATTTATGTTGTATTGTCGAAGTTTATTCTCCAGGGATGCTGCAAGTTTTTCCATCCTCACTATGTCTTACTGTTTGTATAACAAGTCGGTATGGTCTGGTATATTTTCTGTTCCTCATTTTGCCGTGATCACTTGTTTAGCTGCGCATAGGGCCAGTGTCCCATTGTGAGAGCGCAGGGGGGAAGTCAGTGTGTTGGGGAATCCCAAAAGGATATAGCTGGTGAAGCGCTGGAGTTTGAAGTGAAAAATCCGTCAGTAAATTTGAATGTCTTCCCAAGTTTCAGCGCCACAGAAGATGTTTTAGTGTTCTCTACAGTTGCACCAGCATCTGTCGGAGGTACTTGGTTTACATTGTGTCATCTTGGCAGGGGTATAGTACTAGTAGCGAGGTATTCTAAGCATGGCTTCCTAACCTGGTGCACTGACGGCAGGTATGAGTCTTACTCAGTATGCCTTACCATTCATTCGGGGAGAAAGGGCGTGCTAGTAAAGTGTCCACTTTATTTTGCGCCAGAGATTTGTCAGCAGTGAGTGCCTTGGTCAAGAAGTTGTAGATATCCAATTGCTGTCATTTGTCATCCGTTCAGGTGATCGCCACTTTTCGATGGTTATGTTTCCTGCTCACATGGGGCCTAATATCGGGTTGAGTGATCCAGCCTTTAATGTAAGTGTATCTCTGTCCCAGGTCTCAACTGTCGTCATTACCACAGAGGAGAGGTAAACACCCCGGGAGTAGGTGTTTTCAAGGAAGTGGCCAGAAAATCAAAATACCCTCTACTTTGAACCAAAACTCTTACGACACAAAGTAGTGTAGTATGGGTTAACCACTCCCTATGTGCAAAGCTAAGTTAACATAACCTCGTCAGCTGTTAGAAAGCCAGCTTGCCGCTTCTGCTGCTTTTGCACGCAACACTGTTCTATGTTATTCATTCGAGAACTGCTGACTCGACTTTGTTTCACATGAGAACCGTCTGTTTAACATCCTTAACAGTGAGCAGTGACCTTGGTCTGTACACCGTGTAAAGAACGAGTCTGGGTCACTAGACGGTGCAGGTTGTTGTGTTCAGGTTGATCGTACCACTTCTTAGCCATAACATACATACAGCTGCCAATACCTGAAAGTCGACTCCTTTAATATTGCAGAGCAGCATGTTTTCTGTTACATTTGAAACGAAGAGCTGTTGCAGGAGAGAGCCTAGCTGATCCTGTGATGCGATTCCACTAAGCTGATCTATAAGGTATGGGGTCCCCCATGCAAGCCTAAGAGACCTTCTATTAGTCTAATAATAACTTATTAGTTGCTAGAGAAAGGAGGGTGGTCGCTTTCCACTGTCATTATTATTATTATGATTGCTCCTTTCATTTTCTATGGTATTGTAACAATGCTGATGGTGCTGATCCTAACCATTTGTCTGCTTGTGTTAGCAAAAGTACTGCATCTTAGGACGCGAGGTTTATAAAATAAACTCTTTAAACTTTACCGTGTCTTTGTTATTCTGTTGTGGACTGATATATAGCTACCAACGGGTATTTCGGATTCCCACCACTCCTGAGAGTATCTAAGTCGCTTGTTCTGGGTTGTCTATACATTGGGACCGCCGAGCTAAATCTCGGATAACGAATGTGACACTAAGCTAGTCGGATAGGGGTTCTTGGTTCTGAGGGGAGTTTCTGGTACACCACAATTCTCTGAGGTCCTGGTTTCCTGCGCATAGTTTTGTGCATAAGCAGAATCCCTGCAACATGGCACACCTAATGTTTGGTCTTTTGATCTGAAACGCCTTAGTAGTGCTTTTATTAGTCCACAACGTCCTCACTCTGGTTTCCGGACAACTGGAGTGACGGCTTAACCTACCTAGGTTTCGACTAAAGGTTCTTTCAAGCTTGATAATTAAAAAGGTTTTCTTTTTCTGAACCCCAGTGCTACTGTAGAGCTTGTTGTTGTTCTTCTGTGTGTCCCGATGGCGGTCAATGTTGCCGCGCATAGTCGGGTTCCCCTGACCGCACATTTACGGCTCTATGGGGTTCCTGATGATGGGTTGGCTGTAATTTTTGTGGTAGGAGCTGATGCGGCGTTCCCGTATGAGTTGTTTTACTCTTGGGTGACGTTTGAGGCAGTGGATGCAAACGACAATTTGTTCCACAAATATACTCGCACAGCGATGCCTGCAGCCTATGCCCCATATCGGACACTTGAAATTCCTCTCACTGCCTGGCAGCATACGATTTGGTTTAATGGCGCCCTTCCCCATGCGGTAGTACCGGCGAGAATGGGCCCGTTGTCTATTGCAGGGGCCACATGGCCGGTGCTGGCCGGTTATACACCCCATCCCCGCTACATGACTGTGGCGGAGTTACGAGTGCTACACACTGCCCTGATTACGGTCCATAGGGCGTTAGTGCAGTACGTGTCTCGCAATGTACAGGTGGGGGCACCTGCAGTTGCGGGCCACACGACTGACCATCACGCAGTGGTCATCAGTCCTGTTATGGTTAATGCGGTTGTCGGCAAGAGCCCCCAAAATAGGGATGAATTTCCTTACTGGCTTGCTGTAAAATTTGATCAATTAGAAGCCGTGTTTCCACATACTTCTCCTGTGGATAAACACAGGATACTCACGATTACTTTGCCGAAGGATCTGGTCCCGGATATTGTCGACTGTGACAATTGGGGCAAGGTCTTTGCTGCGACCTATGCGAAGCTTGTGTCCTTGTATGTGACATTTGCCAGCAGATTAAACCTTCTTCTGTCGCGCGTCCACCACAAACGCAGCTGTATATATCTAATCAACCACTTGCGTGTGTTTATTTAGATCACTGCGGTCCTTTTTCCTCTGATACTGCGTACAAGTACATCTTGGTTGCAGTGGATTCGTGCACACGTTTTCTGTGGGTGTGGCCGCAAAGGAGTACTGATGCCCGGATGGTCATCAAGGATTTGTTGGGAGTTTTGCATGTGGTACCCTACATTCTGACCAGGGCCCTGCGTTTGCCTCTAGGGCTTTCAAAGAAGCCATGAGAAGTTTGGGGGTCCAAGTCAAATTTTCGTCTACATACCGGCCTGAGGGCAATAGTGTTGTGGAGTGAATGAACCGTGACCTAAAGCAATCTTTGACAGCAAGGGTTTTAGGTACAGGCCGAAGCTGGCTAACCCACTTGTATGACGTGCAACATGCACTTAATAATCTCCCTAGAAGGTCTCTGGGTGGGCGGACCCCATACATGATGCTCTTTGGAGTACGAATGTTTGTTCCGAACCTTGAGGGTCTAGACATGGCGGCGGCTGCCGCGCCTTTTGACCTAGATGATCACTGTGCTGTATTGCAGAATCTTCAAGAAGCCAGAGACACTCTAGCAAAGGAACACGTACCCTCTACATGCGAAGCTGAGCTCCAGATTCCGGTAGTCGGCTGGCTACCTCAAGTTGGTGACCTGGTCCGTGAGAAGGTGGAGAACAAGAAGGAGTTTGGCCCCTCTTATCGTGTCCCGGTGCTTGGACTCCAGGGTACACGTACAATTATTTTACCATCACTTCTAGGTCTTAAGGATAACAGGTACATCTCGATTGACAATGTCAAGCTACAGCGGGTGGCCGATTCTCCATAGTATGACACCTTCAGTTTCTTGCCCTTCCATTCTGCGAAATTCTGTTGTGATGCCGCCCTCGAACATCATGCCTGAGGTTGCCATTGAGATGCATGCAGTTACTGCCCCTTCTATGCCGCCTACTGATGGTGGTTTGCCTGATGATCCTGAGTATGCTTATCCTGCAGGTGTCCCGTTGCCTCTGTTACATTCAACAGCGATTAACCAGTCACGTTCTTCTTTTGACACTGAATCAATGACTTCCACTGCCCCTTCCAAAATTTCTATATTTTTTGCCTGGTTCAAGAGACATTTTTTGGTGGCACCATGGACTTACATCTGGCTGGTGCTAATATGTATTTTTTTGTTCATGACAATTGGCTTTGTGGTAGTGTTTTTTAAACTTACCAATGGACACTACCTGACTGAAAGATCTACGATTGGATTAATTGATGGAACTTTGGCCCCCCATTCCTCATCACACATTATGAAAAGGGACCAGACTTTTGTGAACATAACTGCCTGGCCTGTGCGTGATGGGATCGCTTGGGATGCTGTTAAATTTCAAATTCATGGACCTACCGAAGTGATTAATGTGCCTAATGTATTTCGTGTTTCTATGGGTGATGTAGTTAAACAGAATATCCGATCTGATGATTGGGATGTACAAGCAATAGAAGCACTATTTTCTGATCTAAAATATTATACTGCATTTGATGCTGAAGATTTGTATTTAAATTCTGCTAATTATGGTGAACAATTTTGTTATCAACATTATGGCACACATTTCCTACAGAGAGCAAATACCTTTCGTAATTTTGGTAATTACACACAATGGGAACACTGTCTGGCCCCTTATCATGGCAGTTCTGCCACATTAGTGAACAAGTTCACATATTTTTCGGATTTTAGTGTGTCCAAACCGACCTCCTTTTATTTTAAAGTGGCGGCTGAGACCGCCTCTAAGGTTAGGTTGACACATACCAAATTATTATATTCCAAGTCCTTTATGGACGAATTGGCTATCGGAGGCTATGAGCTATGGAAAGCTACTATCGATCTTAAATCGGTTTGGGGTACTAAACCATGGCCGGTTCAGGGAACAGAAGCTTTGCATCGCGCCTGTCTTATCCCAAACCACATTTTGTTTTTGAATTCATCTATTTTTCAGACAACCTGTTTTGGTTTGGCAACGTCTAAAAAATTTGAATTCCCCCACGATCCCGGATCTGGGTGCTTATCCCGGCTGGGGTAATTACACAGATCTTTCCCTTACTAGGTTGCAGTCCCTCATTTCCAACACCACTTTTAATGTTTCAGCGTTTAACCCTGAAGGGTGGTTGGTGTGGCAAACTGGTTCAGATTCCTGTCAACGTCGATTTTTAGCCTTGGCACCTGGGTACACTCAAGTCAGGGTAGATCCTCGTTTTGAATCATCACACACTGTAACTACCTACTCTGTGGGTAAGTTATGCCAGTCGTGGCTGCAACATTCCACATTAGCATCTGTTAAACTTCATTTGTCACGTTTAAACGACAAGATTGATCTGAATGATTTTATTAAAGGTCCCGCAATAGGCAGGTCCAAAAGATGGGTATATGCTATTTACAACGAAGTTTGGAAAATGTCGCAAATTGAGGCTGCGTCCAGATTACGTGCTATTGACCAGGCCAATATGGAAAAAGTATTGGCTGTGATTGATAACAGTATAAATACCTTGTCTTCTAGAATTTACACTTTAGATAATATTGTTTCATCTGTCGTAGACATTGTGTAGGATGATTTGTCTGTATTGTATCATGGCCAGAATCAGTTGCGTTCTGTTATGCAGTTTGCATGGACTTTGCAAACGTGAAAGGCAGGGAAGGTCCCATGGGATTACATGAACGTTTCATCTTTGTTCCTCCTCTTTTAATTTAACTGCAAAACAACAGTTTATGACTATGAAGGATGCTACTTATTCATTACTGCACATTGAGAAATTAGAACCATTGCCATTCTCTGTTGCTGAGTTAAATTCGGCCGTGTGGCTTATCCACGGAGTGATCACTTTACCTTTTTCGCTTTTTAAGTTTAGTTCGTGCATGAAACATTATGCTCTTGGCAGATATGAACAACTTGGTAGTGCGTTCCTGCACGAAGTTTGGTCGCTCCCGTTCACGTATAGATGCATGCGGGAGGGCACTGAGGTTTATCTGAAGGGTGAGGAATGCACTTCTGCTCCTGATCATTCTGTGGTGTGTAGACACATACAATTACATGGTGCTTGCAATGTACACGCTCCTAATTTGGCTTGCGTCCTGAAAGGTGTACCGGTGCCAGTTATAACCCCTTCATTCACACTGCTTGCTAACGGAAGTTATTTGCTTTTAAATAATGAAAATTGCTGCGGGATGCTAAAGAGTATACCATACATAGTCACTGTTACACAGCGTGTTGTTTGTTGTAAAAATGTCCTTTTCCCGCCCCCGCATGGCCGGCTCGATGTTTCTATCTGGCCTTCGATTCCAACCTTGAGCGCAGAGTTCAACCAGATGAGCAGAATAAGGGCTCTTTTGTCTCAAAGGGAGGTCGCTTTGACTTCATCCCGTGAAACCTTTCTTCTTCACGTGGCAAACACCCGCACGGAGGTGCAGGCGCTTTTGAATACTGACCTCCCCTTCCATTTTGGAACGTTGATACAGAATATCTTTAATGCCTCGTCTACGACCGGCATAGTTCATTTTTTTAAACTTGTGGGCTCCGGCCTCGTGACCTCCTTTCAAACTATTTTTGGTGTGATTCCCGCATTTTTTCATTCTATTTTTTCCAGCGTCTTCGGAGGTCTTCCTTTGCTTCTCGCCCTTATAGCTGGAATACTTCTATTGGTTTGCGTGCTACGCAATGGCTGCGCAACTTGCGTACCGAGACAACATGCCCCGGCTGTTACATCTGCGTAACCGGATGCTTGAATACTATGGCACGTTGCCCCTGGCGACTTTAAGTGTCGCGTATGGATTGTCCTTCCGGTTTCCCTTCTTTACTTGTGTGCAACCAGTCTTTTACTGCCTGGATTGTCCATTCCAGTGGGCTCTGGATTTATGCCTGTCAAACTCTGTGTCACCTGTACCGGATTTTGGTCAACTAATGGGCCCCTTAACGGCTCATGAGTTTGAATGTTCTGGTGTCGGGTTTATGGCCTTGGGTGCGGCACATGGAGTCCTTGGAAATTGGGCCATTGAAGAGGCTGCGATTGACTTGCTGGAATGAAGTTATATCGAGGAACCTTCCTGTTGTCCCCGTGTGGTGCTGGAGGCTCCAATTGTGAGTGAACACGTGTGTTCCTTTCCCTTGCTGGATTGGATGGCGGATAATTTTGCGGAACGCTCCAATGATTTCCTCTTGGAGGCTGTTGCAACTTATTGTGCCTACACCTTGATGGATTGACTCTGTCTTGGTCAACTCATGGTGCATCCATCGATGTCATTTTTTCCCCATTTTTTCATGTTTTTTTTTCCTCTGACGACATAATTTTTCTGTTTTTTGAATTTTTTTCTTTTCGAACTTACACTTACCTTATATGGACTTATAGTTCATGTCCTTGGTTCCGTTCTTTCTTACTTGAACTCTGCGTTCTTGATACGTGCGCTCCTAGTGGTTAGTAGTCCAATCAAGGGGGGGTGTAGTATGGGTTAACCACTCCCTATGTACAACGCTAAGTTAGCATAACCTCGTCGGCTGTTAGAAAGCCAGCTTGCCGCTTCTGCTGCTTTTGCACGCGACACTGTTGTTATATGTTATTCATTCGAGAACTGCTGACTCGACTTTGCTTCACATGAGAACCGTCTGTTGTTTAACATCCTTAACAGTGAGCAGTGACCTTGGTCTGTACATCGTGTAAAGAACGAGTCTGGGTCACTAGATGGTGCAGGTTGTTGTGTTCGGGTTGATCGTACCACTTCTTAGCCATAACATACATACAGCTGCCAATACCTGTAAGACGAGTCCTTTAATATTGCAGAGCAGCATGTTTTCTGTTACATTCGAAACGAAGAGCTGTTGCAGGTGAGAGCCTAGCTGATCCTGTGATGTGATTCCACTAAGCTGATCTATAAGGTATGGGGTCCCCCATGCAAGCCTAAGAGACCTTCTATTAGTCTAATAATAACTTATTAGTTGCTAGAGAAAGGAGGGTGGTCGCTTTCCACTGTCATTATTATTATGATTGCTCCTTTCATTTTCTATGGTATTGTAACAATGCTGATGCTAACCATTTGTCTGCTTGTGTTAGCAAAAGTACTGCATCTTAGGACGCGAGGTTTATAAAATAAACTCTTTAAACTTTACTGTGTCTTTGTTATTCTGTTGTGGACTGATATATAGCTACCAACGGGTATTTCGGATTCCCACCACTCCTGAGAGTATCTAAGTCGCTTGTTCTGGGTTGTCTATACATTGGGACCGCCGAGCTAAATCTCGGATAACGAATGTGACACTAAGCTAGTCGGATAGGGGTTCTTGGTTCTGAGGGGAGTTTCTGGTACACCACAATTCTCTGAGGTCCTGGTTTCCTGCGCATAGTTCTGTGCATAAGCAGAATCCCTGCAACAGTAGGAAAAGAAAGTTACCACAAAAGAGCTTGCTTGTCTCTTCCATCCAACCATCTATCTATTCATCGTTCCAGCCACCGGCTGATATCCTCTATTTCACTCTTAACTGTCTATCATTTATTCTGTCTTTCATCCATCATTCAGTCTGTCACCATTCCATCGTCTGCCCATCCGCCCGCATCCTTATCCAGAACTATCCATCCATCTTCAGACATCTCTACAGATCATCCTTTAAATCAGCTATCCATCCTTTCATGTTTCCATCACCCTTTCATCCATCCTTCATCTATTTGTCTATCATTTCAATCATCCATTCATCTACCCTTTCACTCCATCCATCTACCCTTTCACTCCATCAATCTACCCTTTCACTCCATCCATCTACCCTTTCACTCCATCCATCTACCCTTTCACTCCATCAATCTACCCTTTCACTCCATCCATCTACCCTTTCACTCCATCCATCTACCCTTTCACTCCATCCATCCACCTTCTCACTCCATCCATCCACCCTCTCACTCCATCCATCCACCCTCTCACTCCATCCATCCACCCTCTCACTCCATCCATCCACCCTCTCACTCCATCCATCCACCCTCTCACTCCATCCATCCACCCTCTCACTCCATCCATCCACCCTCTCACTCCATCCATCCACCCTCTCACTCCATCCATCCACCCTCTCACTCCATCCATCCACCCACCCTCTCACTCCATCCATCCACCCACCCTCTCACTCCATCCACCCTCTCACTCCACCCACCCTTTCACTTGTCTGTCCACCCACCCACCCGTCCACTCGTCTGTCCACCAATCCACCCACCCACTCGTCTGTCCACCAATCCACCCACCCACTCATCTGTCCACCAACCCACCCATCTGTCCACCAACCCACCCACCCACTCGTCTGTCCACCAATCCACCCACCCACTTGTCTGTCCACCAATCCACCCACCCACTTGTCTGTCCACCAATCCATCCACCCACCCACTCGTCTGTCCACCAATCCATCCACCCACCCACTCGTCTGTCCACCAATCCATCCACCCACCCACTCGTCTGTCCACCAACCATCCATCCACCCACCCACTCGCCTGTCCACCAACCATCCACCCACCCACTCATCTGTCCACCAACCCATCCACCCACCCACTCGCCTGTCCGTTGGCCCACCCACTCGCCTGTCCGTTGGCCCACCCACTCGCCTGTCCGTTGGCCCACCCACTCGCCTGTCCGTTGGCCCACCCACTCGCCTGTCCGTTGGCCCACCCACTCGCCTGTCCGTTGGCCCACCCACTCGCCTGTCCGTTGGCCCACCCACTCGCCTGTCCGTTGGCCCACCCACTCGCCTGTCCGTTGGCCCACCCACTCGCCTGTCGGTTGGCCCACCCACCCACTCGCCTGTCGGTTGGCCCACCCACCCACTCGCCTGTCGGTTGGCCCACCCACCCACTCGCCTGTCGGTTGGCCCACCCACCCACTCGCCTGTCGGTTGGCCCACCCACCCACTCGCCTGTCGGTTGGCCCACCCACCCACTCGCCTGTCGGTTGGCCCACCCACCCACTCGCCTGTCGGTTGGCCCACCCACCCACTCGCCTGTCGGTTGGCCCACCCACCCACTCGCCTGTCGGTTGGCCCACCCACCCACTCGCCTGTCGGTTGGCCCACCCACCCACTCGCCTGTCGGTTGGCCCACCCACCCACTCGCCTGTCGGTTGGCCCACCCACCCACTCGCCTGTCGGTTGGCCCACCCACCCACTCGCCTGTCGGTTGGCCCACCCACCCACTCGCCTGTCGGTTGGCCCACCCACCCACCCACTCGCCTGTCGGTTGGCCCACCCACTCGCCTGTCGGTTGGCCCCACTCGCCTGTCGGTTGGCCCCACTCGCCTGTCGGTTGGCCCACTCGCCTGTCGGTTGGCCCACCCACCCACTCGCCTGTCGGTTGGCCCACCCACCCACTCGCCTGTCGGTTGGCCCACCCACCCACTCGCCTGTCGGTTGGCCCACCCACCCACTCGCCTGTCGGTTGGCCCACCCACCCACTCGCCTGTCGGTTGGCCCACCCACCCACTCGCCTGTCGGTTGGCCCACCCACCCACTCGCCTGTCGGTTGGCCCACCCACCCACTCGCCTGTCGGTTGGCCCACCCACCCACTCGCCTGTCGGTTGGCCCACCCACCCACTCGCCTGTCGGTTGGCCCACCCACCCACTCGCCTGTCGGTTGGCCCACCCACCCACTCGCCTGTCGGTTGGCCCACCCACCCACTCGCCTGTCGGTTGGCCCACCCACCCACCCACTCGCCTGTCGGTTGGCCCACCCACCCACCCACTCGCCTGTCGGTTGGCCCACCCACCCACCCACTCGCCTGTCGGTTGGCCCACCCACCCACTCGCCTGTCGGTTGGCCCACCCACCCACTCGCCTGCCCGTTGGCCTACCCACCCACCCACTCGTCCGACTGTCTACCCACCCACCCACTCGTCCGACTGTCTACCCACCCACCCACTCGTCCGACTGTCTACCCACCCACCCACTTGTCCACTCGATGGTCTGCCCACCCACCCACTGGTCCGTCTACCCACCCACCCACTGGTCCGTCTACCCACCCACCCACTGGTCCGTCTACCCACCCACCCACTGGTCCGTCTACCCACCCACCCACTGGTCCGTCTGTCCGTCCACCCACTCGTCGGCCCACCCACCCACCCACCCACTGGTCCGTCTGTCCGTCCACCCACCCACTCGTCCGCCCACCCACCCACTCGTCCGCCCACCCACCCACTCGTCCGTCCGCCCACTCGTCCGCCCGCCCACTCGTCCGTCCACTTGTCCGTCTGACCACCCACCCACTTGTCCGTCTGACCACCCACCCACTTGTCCGTCCGAACCCACTTGTCCGTCCGAACCCACTTGTCCGTCCGCCCACCCACCCTTTCGCTCGTCTGTCCGCCCACCCACCCTTTCGCTCGTCTGTCCGCCCACCCGCCCTTTCGCTCGTCTGTCCGTCCACCCGCCCTTTCGCTCGTCTGTCCGTCCACCCGCCCTTTCGCTCGTCTGTCCGTCCACCCGCCCTTTCGCTCGTCTGTCCGTCCACCCGCCCTTTCGCTCGTCTGTCCGTCCACCCGCCCTTTCGCTCGTCTGTCCGTCCACCCGCCCTTTCGCTCGTCTGTCCGTCCACCCGCCCTTTCGCTCGTCTGTCCGTCCACCCGCCCTTTCGCTCGTCTGTCCGTCCACCCGCCCTTTCGCTCGTCTGTCCGTCCACCCGCCCTTTCGCTCGTCTGTCCGTCCACCCGCCCTTTCGCTCGTCTGTCCGTCCACCCGCCCTTTCGCTCGTCTGTCCGTCCACCCGCCCTTTCGCTCGTCTGTCCGTCCACCCGCCCTTTCGCTCGTCTGTCCGTCCACCCGCCCTTTCGCTCGTCTGTCCGTCCAGCCGCTCGCCCTTTCGCTCGTCCAGCCGCTCGCCCTTTCGCTCGTCCAGCCGCTCGCCCTTTCGCTCGTCCAGCCGCTCGCCCTTTCGCTCGTCCAGCCGCTCGCCCTTTCGCTCGTCCAGCCGCTCGCCCTTTCGCTCGTCCAGCCGCTCGCCCTTTCGCTCGTCCAGCCGCTCGCCCTTTCGCTCGTCCAGCCGCTCGCCCATCAAACCGTCCACCCACCCATCAAACCGTCCACCCACCCATCAAACCGTCCACCCACCCATCAAACCGTCCACCCACCCATCAAACCGTCCATACGTCCACTCATCCATCCTTTCGCTCCCCGTCCATACGTCCACTCATCCATCCTTTCGCTCCCCGTCCATACGTCCACTCATCCATCCTTTCGCTCCCCGTCCATACGTCCACTCATCCATCCTTTCGCTCCTCTATCCATCTCACCCCATCTAGCCATTCATATATCCTCCTTTTTACTTAACGTCTTTCCATTTGTTCTCTCTTCCATCCTTCCATCCTTGCATCCATTCATCCTTTCACTCCATCCATCCAGCCCTTATCTCCATCCATCCTTCTCTTCCATCCACTCATTCATTCATCCATCCATCCATGCATCTTCACTCACTCACCTTTCCACATTAATTATAAGCCTTTGTCTGCCAAGATGCAGACAGAAGAGGCCCATAAAGAAACCCATCCCTGTTGTCAGAGACTGAGGTTGAGGACTCCTCTGCCATCCATCCTTTCACCCTATCCGTCCGTCCTTTCACTCGTCTGTCCTCCCTTTCACTCGTCTGTCCTCCCTTTCACTCGTCTGTCCTCCCTTTCACTCGTCTGTCCTCCCTTTCACTCGTCTGTCCTCCCTTTCACTCGTCTGTCCTCCCTTTCACTCGTCTGTCCTCCCTTTCACTCGTCTGTCCTCCCTTTCACTCGTCTGTCCTCCCTTTCACTCGTCTGTCCTCCCTTTCACTCGTCTGTCCTCCCTTTCACTCGTCTGTCCTCCCTTTCACTCGTCTGTCCTCCCTTTCACTCGTCTGTCCTCCCTTTCACTCGTCTGTCCTCCCTTTCACTCGTCTGTCCTCCCTTTCACTCGTCTGTCCTCCCTTTCACTCGTCTGTCCTCCCTTTCACTCGTCTGTCCTCCCTTTCACTCGTCTGTCCTCCCTTTCACTCGTCTGTCCTCCCTTTCACTCGTCTGTCCTCCCTTTCACTCGTCTGTCCTCCCTTTCACTCGTCTGTCCTCCCTTTCACTCGTCTGTCCTCCCTTTCACTCGTCTGTCCTCCCTTTCACTCGTCTGTCCTCCCTTTCACTCGTCTGTCCTCCCTTTCACTCGTCTGTCCTCCCTTTCACTCGTCTGTCCTCCCTTTCACTCGTCTGTCCTCCCTTTCACTCGTCTGTCCTCCCTTTCACTCGTCTGTCCTCCCTTTCACTCGTCTGTCCTCCCTTTCACTCGTCTGTCCTCCCTTTCACTCGTCTGTCCTCCCTTTCACTCGTCTGTCCTCCCTTTCACTCGTCTGTCCTCCCTTTCACTCGTCTGTCCTCCCTTTCACTCGTCTGTCCTCCCTTTCACTCGTCTGTCCTCCCTTTCACTCGTCTGTCCTCCCTTTCACTCGTCTGTCCTCCCTTTCACTCGTCTGTCCTCCCTTTCACTCGTCTGTCCTCCCTTTCACTCGTCTGTCCTCCCTTTCACTCGTCTGTCCTCCCTTTCACTCGTCTGTCCTCCCTTTCACTCGTCTGTCCTCCCTTTCACTCGTCTGTCCTCCCTTTCACTCGTCTGTCCTCCCTTTCACTCGTCTGTCCTCCCTTTCACTCGTCTGTCCTCCCTTTCACTCGTCTGTCCTCCCTTTCACTCGTCTGTCCTCCCTTTCACTCGTCTGTCCTCCCTTTCACTCGTCTGTCCTCCCTTTCACTCGTCTGTCCTCCCTTTCACTCGTCTGTCCTCCCTTTCACTCGTCTGTCCTCCCTTTCACTCGTCTGTCCTCCCTTTCACTCGTCTGTCCTCCCTTTCACTCGTCTGTCCTCCCTTTCACTCGTCTGTCCTCCCTTTCACTCGTCTGTCCTCCCTTTCACTCGTCTGTCCTCCCTTTCACTCGTCTGTCCTCCCTTTCACTCGTCTGTCCTCCCTTTCACTCGTCTGTCCTCCCTTTCACTCGTCTGTCCTCCCTTTCACTCGTCTGTCCTCCCTTTCACTCGTCTGTCCTCCCTTTCACTCGTCTGTCCTCCCTTTCACTCGTCTGTCCTCCCTTTCACTCGTCTGTCCTCCCTTTCACTCGTCTGTCCTCCCTTTCACTCGTCTGTCCTCCCTTTCACTCGTCTGTCCTCCCTTTCACTCGTCTGTCCTCCCTTTCACTCGTCTGTCCTCCCTTTCACTCGTCTGTCCTCCCTTTCACTCGTCTGTCCTCCCTTTCACTCGTCTGTCCTCCCTTTCACTCGTCTGTCCTCCCTTTCACTCGTCTGTCCTCCCTTTCACTCGTCTGTCCTCCCTTTCACTCGTCTGTCCTCCCTTTCACTCGTCTGTCCTCCCTTTCACTCGTCTGTCCTCCCTTTCACTCGTCTGTCCTCCCTTTCACTCGTCTGTCCTCCCTTTCACTCGTCTGTCCTCCCTTTCACTCGTCTGTCCTCCCTTTCACTCGTCTGTCCTCCCTTTCACTCGTCTGTCCTCCCTTTCACTCGTCTGTCCTCCCTTTCACTCGTCTGTCCTCCCTTTCACTCGTCTGTCCTCCCTTTCACTCGTCTGTCCTCCCTTTCACTCGTCTGTCCTCCCTTTCACTCGTCTGTCCTCCCTTTCACTCGTCTGTCCTCCCTTTCACTCGTCTGTCCTCCCTTTCACTCGTCTGTCCTCCCTTTCACTCGTCTGTCCTCCCTTTCACTCGTCTGTCCTCCCTTTCACTCGTCTGTCCTCCCTTTCACTCGTCTGTCCTCCCTTTCACTCGTCTGTCCTCCCTTTCACTCGTCTGTCCTCCCTTTCACTCGTCTGTCCTCCCTTTCACTCGTCTGTCCTCCCTTTCACTCGTCTGTCCTCCCTTTCACTCGTCTGTCCTCCCTTTCACTCGTCTGTCCTCCCTTTCACTCGTCTGTCCTCCCTTTCACTCGTCTGTCCTCCCTTTCACTCGTCTGTCCTCCCTTTCACTCGTCTGTCCTCCCTTTCACTCGTCTGTCCTCCCTTTCACTCGTCTGTCCTCCCTTTCACTCGTCTGTCCTCCCTTTCACTCGTCTGTCCTCCCTTTCACTCGTCTGTCCTCCCTTTCACTCGTCTGTCCTCCCTTTCACTCGTCTGTCCTCCCTTTCACTCGTCTGTCCTCCCTTTCACTCGTCTGTCCTCCCTTTCACTCGTCTGTCCTCCCTTTCACTCGTCTGTCCTCCCTTTCACTCGTCTGTCCTCCCTTTCACTCGTCTGTCCTCCCTTTCACTCGTCTGTCCTCCCTTTCACTCGTCTGTCCTCCCTTTCACTCGTCTGTCCTCCCTTTCACTCGTCTGTCCTCCCTTTCACTCGTCTGTCCTCCCTTTCACTCGTCTGTCCTCCCTTTCACTCGTCTGTCCTCCCTTTCACTCGTCTGTCCTCCCTTTCACTCGTCTGTCCTCCCTTTCACTCGTCTGTCCTCCCTTTCACTCGTCTGTCCTCCCTTTCACTCGTCTGTCCTCCCTTTCACTCGTCTGTCCTCCCTTTCACTCGTCTGTCCTCCCTTTCACTCGTCTGTCCTCCCTTTCACTCGTCTGTCCTCCCTTTCACTCGTCTGTCCTCCCTTTCACTCGTCTGTCCTCCCTTTCACTCGTCTGTCCTCCCTTTCACTCGTCTGTCCTCCCTTTCACTCGTCTGTCCTCCCTTTCACTCGTCTGTCCTCCCTTTCACTCGTCTGTCCTCCCTTTCACTCGTCTGTCCTCCCTTTCACTCGTCCGTCCTCCCTCCTTTCACCCACTGGTGGACCCGGCCTCGTGGCGTGGCCCATCCAGACCCGTAGCGACACCAGACTAAACTCTACACCCCACACGACACTGACTAGCGTAGCCTACCCGACCCAGAACCCGGGGTTACCCCCGTCCTCCCCTCCATCTTCCCGACACCGGGCACCCTTCCCCTTCCATCGGCCTCGCGGCCTCCAGTGACCCGGCCCAGCACCCCAGATGGCCGCGCTCGACCCAAGCGCAACCCCGGCCTAGTCGCGCCATGCCGGCTGGGGGGAGAGAGAGCTCCTGGTGAGCAGGAGAGGGAGGAGTGGTTTCATTCACACCTGGTCTCCTCCCAAGAGATGGTTTCGATCGGCCCTCCGGCCACCCTGAGGGCTGGCTCCACGCCTGCTGCGTGTCTGGGATCCCTCCCGACCCCGCTTTGAAAGCATCAGAGGGCCGTGTGGCAGGAACCCCCAACAAGCGACCCCCAGGCGCTAAGACCCCTGCCCGTGAGGGCTCCGGACATCAAAGAGGAGTCACCCTATAACAAGGGGCGCTCTGGGACCCTCGGCAGTTGAATCCTGGAACGAAACGAGCCCTGCTGACGTGGTCGCGGCTGAAGAACATCCTCCCAAAATCCGACGGAACTCTTGGAACCTCGGTGAGCCCTGCAGACAGCGTCGCGGCTCCCCCTGGCAGAGACGGACTTCTGCCTAAAACCATCCGAGCTCTGCTGACATGGTCGCGGCTCACCTTGCACCCTAGAGAACTCTGAGCCCTGCTGAGCGACTCGCGGCTCTTGGAAGATTGTCCGACCTCCGACACCCGGACTCGAGTCCTGCAGATTTGGACACCCTCAAGAGACATTCCGGTCCGGCTGGGCCCCAAAGATCGTCTCGTATCCCCCGGCTCGAGGATTGAGAGCCGTGCGCCGGATACGCTCCCGCATTGACCAAGATCCTAAGACTGTCCCGCTACCCCTACCGAGACTTTGTGAGCCCTTGCTCTACTTGTACATACGCCTCTGCGGATCATAAAGATCCTGATATTTCTAGATAAAGCCTACGTACTCCAAAATCTACGGTGTGGTGTCTCTGTTGCCTGGTGCTAAATCAGCGTGTACGATCCTAGGTACGAGACCCAGCCCTGAGGGAGTCTCCGGCCAGTGCTCGGCTATTTCTCCCGGAGGGTTGGGGCGCAGGGTGGTCAGGTACATATTCTGTCCTTCCCTGAGGCTAGCCCTTCTAACACCCACCCGTCCATCCAGCCAGATTACCTTGACAAAACTAAAGGGGATACGCTTTCAGATGAGTCCACCTTCTGGATTACACCTTCCTTAATTAAAAACTCCATATAGTATTTGAACTTATCATGCACACTCGAAGGATATTTCTCAATGTTTTCTTCACAGGTATAGTGCTTTTCTTTAATCTTATGTGATGTCAAGAGCCTTTCAATCGTCAGATATTTTCTGCAAAAACATTAGGAAATCGTCTTATAAACCAATTACTACTCTCTGACTCTCTAACCACAAGCACTTATTCTTTACTCCTCGGATCTAATATGATTCCCTACTTAACATTAACTCCTTTGGCTGCCGCATATAAATGTATACCTCCACTCTTTTCTTTGAGTTTTAATTTTATCCTATCAAATCCCTATGTTAATCTTGGTACCATCAAATGCTTCTGCTGTGATGTCTGATGATTTAAGATCATCTTCCTGAATAGTATAAAATTATTTCTTTAAATAACTCCTTGGTAATGATAGGCCAAGGAGACCCAAAGTCAGCAAGCAATTTTACATTCCTACCTCAATCGCCACATGACACTTTGGAGGAGAACAATTTTGTAATACACATGCCTTTTCTTTCCTCAATCTTTCTGAGCCAAAACTACTCCCTTTTCGCCTTCAAAACCACAACATTCTCAGTCCCCTCCTAATAATGCTACTTTCCTCATTTTACTAATATCTTTGTTTTTTGCAAATTTCTCTATCATTCAACATGCCTGAAATTCTTTTTTGATGGCAGGACAAATATTTTATACTGTATATGGTTGTGAACCTCATTAACGCTACATATTTCGGTTTCCTATATCCACTTTTATCTTCATTGATTTTAAGCATCATCTGCTCAGAATACTCGATAGCTTTAGCCCTGGCTAAAATATCTTGTAAGCTAGGGTCTCCAAAAATCAGGTGGGGTTCCAGGATTTTTGATCTAGGAGGACTATGAAGGTAAATGGCAGTGGCCACAAAATACAACAAAAGTGTTTTGGTTAAATATGTTTGGTGCAGACTTGTGTCCAATAGTTACACATTAACACAGTAACCTTGACCCAATAAGCTACATACTTTGCATTACCTGCTGCAAGAATTCCTGCATCAGGGTTGGTGAAGGAGGGGGAATGGAGGTGCTTCCCTGGACTTTAAGGTGTAGCAGTGCAGCATGTTCTTGGTCATATACAGCAATATTACTGTTTAACAGATAGGGCCGTTGCTGTGTTCTTTTTAAAGTAACTTTGGAAGCTTAGCACTTTGCAAAGCATTGACGTTTAGGAATGTGATGCACTAAACCCTGAAACTATTTTACATACCCCTATCTAATACCTAATAAACTGCTTGCTATTATTGACCTTTTTTCTACGCACGTTAACTAAAAAAAACACAGTTATAGCTCCAGCTAAATTGCCACTGAAATCTGCCTGTTATGGTCCACAACACATACTATGACTCATGTTGTCTGTCATGCTGAAAACTCGAAACACCAATTTGCCAAGAGATCAAAAACAAAGAGCAATCTAAGAGAACAACATTGCAGGCGGCATGATTTATGTGAATTTTGTGTATTGGTAACTATCACTGGCGAATATCAATGATTTTCCACTTTTGAGCCAGTACCATAACTCAGGTTTTAACTTGTCTTTTTCAGTGAATATAAGGTGAATTCAAACACTATTTTTGGCTAATCTATTGAAACATTTGAATAAAGTTTACTAAACTTCAGAGGCCATCGTGGGATGTACATATGGTTACCAAAACTTTAAGTGATCCTTAATCAAGATTTTCATAGTTTATAGGACAAGGACAATCTTTATAGCACTCTATTTTATTGCTTTTTGTATTTTTAGGTCGAGCCTAGCAGCAGCGCGCATGTGCTGCTAGCTCTGCGAGGCAGGCTGTATTAGGGTATGCACTAGCAGCCTACTCTTCGCCCACATTTGTCATTGACTTTGTGTCATTGTCCTTCTAAAATGGAAGCTTCTGATTCATAAAAAGGCTTGTTAGTCCGCCTTGTCTGCATTTGTTAATGCCCATAACTACTTGACCTTTTACTAGGCTTGTTACATGGTCATCTTTATCTAGTGGGTGAGCACTATTTTGTTTTAGGACACTGATGGGGACAATAACGGCTGCTTTTTTTGGGGTATTGTATTTGCATGCTGAGCGCGGCGCCCGCTTTAGGGACACCGTGCTCAGTTTAAATGTGTTTATTTAACTTTCATGTTGAGCGCGGCGCCTGCTTCAGGGACACTGTGTTTATATACAGCTGACCGCTCTGTACAAAAATGGCAGTCAGTGCAAATAACAAACCAAAAATCAAGCATATGATTGGAGATCCGCGCATCCCCCAGTTCAGATGTGCCAATTGTTTCCCAGGATTGAAACCTAGTCACTTCTTGAATTGAATCACTTGACCAAAGGGAAGTCTTTAGTCAATTTTCATCCCAAAGCTGTCCACTTTACTGCAGTATGCCATGCTTTGATAGATAGTTTTGTGATTAACAGTAAGAAAACAGCTGGTCTTCTACTATAGAATTGCACTAATAAACCACGTTGTTCTTAAAAAAAGTAAAATTCCAATGCAAGATGGATCATCCTGATCCCCAAATAGCCAATCATTAACGGGAATCATTTGAGCTCCCCAAAATAATTTAATGTCGGGAATGCCCAACCCTGGAAAAGAAGTTCCCTTTGCTCCCCAAGATAAAACCTGTCATCCAATTATGACCAAAATACTAAAGAGTTATTGTCATATGTCTATACTTGCAGTGCCACAAGACAACCACTAATTAATGGTGAAAGACCAATACTCTTTTTATTTAAAACATCAAAAACATTAAAAAATTTAATGCATCAATTTACACATCATTAAAAAACCATACATCTTTGATCAATATAATATATTACACAAACAAAAATTCCAATATTAAAACTGGGGAAACATTCAAAAATTCATCAAAATTCAGTGCAAAATAGTGAATACATGAAGTACTTCTATCAAACAAGTCTATAGTTGATATCACAATTATTAATAATAAAATCACAATACAGATGTTCTCCAAAGATAAGATAAAACAGAAAAAGAGAGCGACAAACAACAAATACGACAATGCACTTATTAGTGGTTTGTGAACTAATCCAAATCAGGAGGTATGATGCCAAACATGTAAACAGCCAAAATTCCTTGTCAGACGTGCTGGCCTGTGCACTGGATTTAGTTCATCCAAAGCGTCAACGCATTTCGGTGGTATAGACAGATTAATGGCCCCCTTATCAAGACCAGTTTAATATGCCCCTCTTAGATAGTTTTCGGGTATATACCCAAGTAACTACAGTGGGTATCCTAGGAATATATATAATCCTTGCGGGGAAATGTATCCTCAGATTCTTTTAATTATCTCAACTTCCCAGTCGGTAAATCCCATTATATATTCTATTCAATTGTATACAGGCCTTTCACATAGAGCTCATTTATTTAGTTATTTATTTATTCAATGTTTTCTATATCATGAACCAAACCCAGATACTGGGTGTCGGAGCGCTTTACATTTCAACCACTTTCGATATTCGCAGATATCCTGTTCTCTCACATCAAGAACAAGTCTAGGTATTTACTAACATTGACATATGTTTATCCATACATCAAACAAATATAATGAGGAAATAATAGACATCATTAGATTAAAATCAAGATTGTCGTGTCGTAATTACATTTTAGATAATACCATTCCTGAGTGCTTCTATATCCAAGTTGGTTATAGCATTGTTATTTTAAACACATTAATAAGTTATGGGAGAAATTTACCCATCAGAAAGGACTTGGTCTCCTTTTTGAATCGTGTAGCATAGGTGATTCTTCTCATAAAGGTGGGAGCGAATACTAAATCCTTGGTGCAGCCAAGATTTATGATCTCCCTCTTCATGAGTGGATATTCGAATAGCTCCAAGTGCGGGACCATCAATCTCCCCGGGATAGTGAATGCTGCTGTGATGCAAGCCTTCACGCGTCTGATCTGTTATTAACGTATTTAGTTGCGCCCTGTCCCAGTGACACGTGGGGCCTCTCTCTCTTTTTATTGAGGAATGCCCAACCCCCATTACAAGATGTTTGTACACATTTACTGAATGCCACCCTTGAAGGGCCCCAAATCCACAGGAAGGATGTCAACATCGATTGCAGTAAATTAAAGAAACAGGGGGGGGCAATGTGAATCATTAAGATCAAGCAATTAAGCAGAGCCTGCAGAGCTGCAAGCCGCTGCGAAACAACGGACAAAAAGAAATACTGGTTTTTCAGCTCTGAATTGCTTTGGGTGGGTCAAGGCCTTTCCTTGGTGGGCCTGGGCTCTTGGCCTACCCTTTAGAACTGGGCGTGCCAAACACCCATAATTGTTTATTTATTTCCTTGCTTCTAACATGTACTATAATCTGATCCCTTTTCATGTCATCCTCCATAGTTCCAAAGTTACAAGACATAGATTAAACCCCCAATGCTGTTAGAAATTCGACAAAAGACGCTCTAGTATAAAATTTACAGCAATGTAAAGCTACTCAAACATTAGGTTTAAATCTTGTTTACATTCTTTACATAGATTCTTCAAATTCATCTCGATCTCCCATGATATCAATTTGTATTAGTCTTGGCAGAGTACAATAAACTACTTCCCCCTCCTAACCCAAAGCATGCAAATGAAATTTGATCTCTTTTTTGTACTTATTTTGTCAGCTTCAGTTGCTTTCGTGAATGATAAAAATCCTCTTTCCATCGATTCCACTGCATTGGAGGCTGTCCTTTCTTTGAAGACACTTAGGTGACCGATCAAATTGCATGTTCCTTAGTTATATAGTGCTTACAATACTAGTGAGATATATGTGCATGATATGGTACAAACTCCCGCAGTTGTGTGCATATCACAGACTAACTTTTAATTTAATGTGTACCCATCACAGGTGGAAAAGATATGCAACCTATATAATCATTGTGTGCATATCACAGTGAAACCATTAGCAGCAGTGTGCATATCAAAGAAGTAGAATAGGTGAAAATGATGTCAATCAGTGACAATATTTGAAATGTTTGCCCGTCAGAAATGATCAATTAAAGCTTCTGTCTATACATAAAGAAAATCAAGCCACAGTATCTCAATGCCTGCAAGTGTATACATTTCACTTTAGGTCACATTAGCACTCTGGAAAAGCTTATGGGAAATTCACTTGAGGTTTATTCAGCACTAATCTTCAGTCAGGTTCTTCTGAACATGCATCTAATTATTGGGTTAACAGAGGTCACTCGGGCATACCTCTGGTTTGGCTTCTGAGCAGTGCTTCATTTGAGCTAGCGGTTTCCGGTGTTGAGCACCAGCACTTAATCGTCAACACCGGCGCTTTTCACAAGCACTAGTTAAGGATGCATTCATTTATGGTAGGCGCGGGGAGAGTAAGTGATTTGCCCAGAATCAATGGATGTTGAGCCAACGCCGAGACTCAAACCTGGTTCCCTTGCGCCGAAGTTGGCAGCTCACACCATTATGCCACATCCTCTCCCCACTTCCATGGTTAATAGTTAGTTCTATTTTAAGCGGTGCTAACTGGAGAAAAGGGCTGGTGCGAGCTGCCTCCTGACGCTAGCCCCAACACTTTTTTTTTTTTTAAACAAATTAATCACTTCTTCAGGATTTATATTCCTCTCTTCTTTCGTTTTCTCTAAGGATGCCACCAGTGATATCGTGAATAAGATGAAGTGCTTCATTTTTTTTTTTTTTAAACAACTGCATCTGTGCTGAGAAGACAGCTGGGTTCAGGCTGGATCGTTGCCAATGTTGAAAGTAGTACGTGGAGCCAAGATGAGGTAAGTCTGATCTCTATTCATCAAAATGCTTGAATCAATTAACGATCTTATTTACATTCTTAACATATCCCACTCTAAGCCTAGCGTGAGGTAAAAAAATATAGAACATGTACTCCCAAGCAACACAGTGTATAATTGTGGGTGCATGCATGAAATCTAATGTTGCATGGTTGCTGTATAGCACATGCTCGCCAATTATTCGGTCACTTGGTACTATTGTGAAGAATGAAGAGCTTTTCTGTGATTTTGGGTTTACCATGGAGCAGGACTCCGTTGGAGAATGCATGTTGTGTGACCTGGACCAGTGAGTAAGTGTAGTGGGGAAATTAATTTACGCTTTTCCCTCAAAATGAGGTCCTTATAAGGGTGAGCCTTGTGACCTGCCATCCAAACATGTCTAAAGTTTGTGCTTGCGTTGTCTGTAGGATGTATCGCATTGGGATTGAGGGTCATTTTACCTTCTGTCTAATCTGAGTCATCTGTGGTAGTGTAGCCCACCATGCGTGGTCTCACCATGCCCATACTGCATGGGCTGGTGTCTGCCTTTTCTGTGTTATAGGAGATATAAGCTTCTAAAAGTCCTTGTGCTGTTCCTGGAGTTGGTGTATTAATAGAGTGGTCTGATCCTTTCTTTTTTTTAATTTGGGACAAGTACTTAATTTGGGTTGGTTAGGTTACTCAATTTCTGTATGGGTTCTGACTAGTGTTCTACCTAGCCCTGTGTCCTCATTTCATGTGATTCCCTGAACCAGTGTCACAGTTCTGATTCTGTTGGATGGTGAATGTGTTTTCGAGGGTAAGTAATAAGTCCTGTAGGAGCCAAGTAAGGCAAGCATGACAAGCAGACAGTGTAACATTGCAGTTTTAGAATCAGTACTACCTTTCTAGAGGAGGTACAGCAATCTGAATGAAAAGAGCATGGTTTAGAGATTTGCATTGTATTGTCTAAATTGTTCTGTTTTTGTGACACACATGCTTTGTTACCAGGTTTTGCTGGAACCCTGACTGTCCCCAGTGAGTGAGAATGAAACACAGGCAATGTACAAATCCTCACCCTCTCCATTTATGCGCACACAATCAAATGGAATTCAGCTGACTAGTCTGTGTAACTTAATAGGTGCTCTAAACCCTTGACCTCCGGACCTGCTGCTGTTCCACATCTCTTCTTCCCACTGATCTGACAGGAGTGTCAGAGGAGATTTGTAGTTGAAGGATTGGCAGGAAAAATTGCACGCACGGAGTGCAGGCATCTGTGCTGTCGGTCCATCCAGGATCCAATAAGGTTGAACAGGAGCACAATGAGGGCCTAATTATGAGGTTGGTGGTCTGAGGACTGCCAAACTCACTATAGCGCAGCAGTGGCGTTCCAGCCACTGCTGCACTGGTGATATGACTGTCGGATTAAAACGTGCGCAGTCGGAGAGCCATAGCACTGCAGCGGCCTGAAGGCTGCAATATGCTTGGTGGTGCCCTTTGGCACCGCCAAGCATATTAAGACTTTCCTCACCGGCAGCAATCTCATAGAGGTTTTTACTTCATAAAACTGTGGGTGGTGAGGGTTGTGCCCCCCCGGTGTGCATGCACCCCCATTCCTGTACGGCATGGACTGCACAGTCCATACTGTGCAGGAACGCGCACTGGTGGTCCCATGGCGGTGCACTTTAAGGCGCACATATGAGCCTTTAAATTGCACCGCCGCTGGACCCGCCATGCTACTCGCTTGCCAGAGCACTATTTTGCTCGTAATCTGGTGGGCGGCTGGCAGTGAGTTTTGGCGGTGGGAGAGCGGGGCAGTGGCTGGCCGCCTGCTCCCGCACCGCCAAAACTCTTAATTAGGCCCCAAGTCTCCTCTTGCACACATTCATTCCAGCCATTCAACTGCATTACATTCACATTCCACTCCACTTACATGCCCACTCATATTCTGCTCACACACTAGATCTCTAACCAAACTCTACCAATGCCATGTATTCTCCCAAACTGCACTCATTGAGTCACACTTCTCTTGCAAGCACATGGCATCCCCTAAATTTAAGTCAAAGCACCAGAGTTCCTATCTGCCATCCCAGATGGACACCCAACAAGGTATGATAGTGCTAAGTGTAGGCACCTCCACCACCATGACCCCATCACGTACTTAAAAAAAAAAAACAAACAAAAAAAAAAAAAAGCCATGTATGTTGTCACCTGCCTTCTTTTTTCCTTTCTCATTATTTTCATCCATATTTTGATCCAAGAGATCTTGTGTTGCATTGAGAGCCGCAAGAGAAAAGAAACAAGTCCTTATTCATCATCCAGCGAACATCTATGAAAGCAAAGGGGTGCAGGAATGAGTGTCTGAATCGCCTTCAGCACAAACTATACTAATGGAACACAAGCTTGTCCATGGGAGATTATAACAAGCATTCATGCAAGCTTTGCAGTCCTGTTTTCCATTTTCTCTGCCTCTAAATCGCAGTGTGTATACCCTCTTAGTGTGACTTCGCAATCAGGAAAGGCAGTAACCCAATGGTTATGCCACCCATTGAACATGGAAGAGGGAGTTCAACTAACACCTGGCGGCTCAGATAAGCTCGGTGGCCAGCATCCTACTTTGCCCATCTGGGCAGAAGCACTGAAGATAGGAGCCAAAGCAGAGTGCTGGCCATCATCTTCTACCCTACACTTCATGTGCATGAGAGCCAGATAATCAGACATTCTCACTTGGGCCCAAATGTATGCAGCACTGTACTATTGTCAACATTTGTGTGGGATTTAGTATACGCACATGAAGTATTTCCTACTCGGGTGTACGGCAGAAGTGTGTGTGTTTGGCGTCATTGTATTTTATTCTCTCCTCTTAGAGAGCAAAGGTGTACATGGGGTACTTTTTAAATACAATTGCTGGTCTCTATGGCAGAAATGTCTCTGCTGAGGCTACGTGTTGTTGCAGGGTGTATTCTCATATTTGGTGAAGAGCAAAGCTGTTGCTTTTTTGGGGGGTGAGAGGTTTTGAGTGCAGAGTATTAGTTCAGTGTAGTAGACTTACTTTGGAGAAACAGTTCACCTTTGTGTGTTTTTTGACCTAGTGATATTCTAATGAGATCAGTTGGAACTAAGACTCTTTGAGAGCCAGCTGGAGATTCCTTTTCCTTCTCAAATAAACCCTTTGTTGACCATTGCTTTATGAAAGGTCACATCTTCAGTTTGGTGAGGTGTCTGCACAGATGGCAGCTAGAAAGGATTAATCTCCTCTGGGTTTAATAGGAATCAAGATACTTCTCTAAGATTTCAACCACCTGGACCAAAATGACTTAGATCTTGGAGCATCCACTAATTTAAAGAGTGAATTCTGAGTAATATCACTTACCTGTTACTTTGGGTGAATCCGCTATATCCGTACTTTCATTTGAAATTACCTCTGCGTCTGCAGCGTGTCCGTTGAGATCAAAGTGACATGACACTTGTTAAAAGAAACTATTCTCATTTTGAAAGAGAACGATCCCATTGCAAGCGGCATCTTTCTTGTTTCCAAGATATTTTAATTCAGTGTGTGTAATAATTCCCATATCCTTTATGCTAGTACATTTAAGGCGAAGGCGTGGAGTTAGAGGATTAAAAGTGCTTTCTTTGAGCACATCTGCCGAGAGAATGGAGACAAAGAGGAAATCTTATGTGAGAACATTGCTGGCCGATAGGAGAGCATAATTATGTTACTTGGATAAGAGCTGGCCTGAGTACCTCTGCGTATGAAACGGGCCATACGAAATAGGAAGAAAGAAGTGTGTGTGATGGGAAACTCTTAAAGTTTGCACCGTCTAGAGAGAGAGAGAGAGAAACACCTATCGAGAATTAAAGGGGAGCGTAAAAGATCAAAGATCTTTGTTGTAGCAGCAGAGCATGCCAAGACTTTGAACTTTATGAAGATCATCTTGTCCTTTCCACTCCACATATGTTAATTATCACTTAAACTGAGTAGCAATTTGTTGTTTTAACTTGTTAAATAATCTTTTAGTCCTCCAATATTAGTTTGTTCATAGATTCATATGCTTGAATAATTCCTTGTTGTCCAGCAGGTAAACCCAAATGTGATCTTTTTTAATAGCAAAATCAAGAAATTTCGTAGAAAACAAGACTGACACTTTCACTTTAGTATTCCAATCACCTCATTAAAGAAACCCTCCACTTCAGCCTGTGAAGTGAGAGAACTCTTACCTCCAGTTCATGTAGAGGCCATCATTGGTCAAAGTTCTACCCCATGTCATGCTTACAGATTTCTCTTTATTCTTTCTTCTGTATTTCCTGATTTTTTGCTTTAGATATTTTCTACATCTGTGTCTCAGCATAGTGATCTGTGGCAACTT
The DNA here is from genome assembly GCF_964204655.1 of Triturus cristatus. Taxonomy (NCBI): domain Eukaryota; kingdom Metazoa; phylum Chordata; class Amphibia; order Caudata; family Salamandridae; genus Triturus; species Triturus cristatus. The sequence continues at coordinate 285,830,800 of NC_140594.1, read as the reverse complement.
GGAAGTAATTATTTCTCTTCAGGAGATGTCTGACTCACCAAGAAAAGCCTTATTCAGTGCTTGTGACTCATGTGGGCAAAAGAGACTTTGTGGATGACCCATGCGATAATTGTGTATAATTCCTTTAGGCACCGTTTAAGAATAGCAAATGCAATATGCTGCAAACTCTTGCCAAAAATCCTGAATGACAGGGAAGGAAATCTCCGCTGTTGACTCTGGAAGAGTAACACCAGTGAACAGGGCTCCTCAGATGAAGCGACCTCTAGTAGCAGTCTCCAAGGAGGTGTGAGACTGCATAAGCAGCATCTAGAGGGGGACAAATCTTGTAAAATGAACTCTTTTGAGCTGCACTCTTAAGCAGCACCTTGTCACAGTCTACATTGATGATTAGCACACTTGTCACAGTCTTCGCCTGCTCGTCCGCATCATTGTACTCTTAGTCAACAATGCCCTGGAACAGTCTTCAGTGGAGGGAGTGCAGTTCTGGATGTTGGGTTGTACTATTGGGCCTCCCAGTTGCAGGTGATTACCGACTGGGTCTACGTAGGGATGGAGGAGCCAGCCTACAGAGTGGATAGGGCAACGATGCTGCAGGGCAATTGTGAATCCCTTTTGTACTCCCGACGAACGTGCCCGGACTGGCCGGAGCATAATAAAGTGGTGGTCCAATGTTGGAGAGATGCAAAAAAAATGGCTGGGCTGGGAGGCTGATGTGCAGAACCCCGCTTTGGGCTGGCGATCCTCTCAGGGAGGTGTCTGCGCTGTCGGGGTTCAGGGGCTGGCGCATGATTAGTATTGAATATTTGGGCGATGTGTGGAAGGGGGACTCTCACCGCACATTTGATTACCTGCAGAAAGAGAACCATATGCATGATTCGCAGCGATAGATGCATCTGTGGCTTTTACATGCTGTGCGCACCCACATCCAACGGGGGGAGGGTCTCCATTCCAGACTATTCTCCGCTTGAAGACCGGCTGCAACCTCCACGATTTACAGCAAATTCATTTACAATCTCCCAGATCCCTTGGTCTCTTAGGGAGGCCTGGGCCGGCGACCTGGGGGCTTTGGATGCTGACTGTCAGGAGGCACTCCAGAGCCCTAGAGAAGTGGCTTTGCGCGTCAGATTTAGACTGGTGCAGCTCAAGATCCTTCATTACACCTACTATCCTCGCACTCACCTGTTCTCCTGGGGTTGGGCCCTGTACGCACTGTGCGTTGGGGAGTGCGGGGAGGAAGGTACCTTCATGCACATACTATGGGACTGTCCTGAGGTTTCCGTGTTTTGGCAGAAGGTTACGGAAGACCTGTCGGAGTTGGTGGGCGAGCCTGTTCCATTAGACCCAAAATGGCTTCTCCTAATGATTAGAGGCGATGTAGACTGGTCCAGATATGTGGGTATACGGCTGGCATTGACGGCGGGGGTGGCAAAACGTAATATTGCCAGAAACTGGGAGGCGCCGGCACCTCCGCAGATGGAGGAATGGAAACGTGATCTTGATTGGTGTCAGAGGGCAGAGGAAACTGTGTATAAGAGTAGGGGGTGTGTTAAGAAATGGGAAAGGGTCTGGAAGCGATACAGAGGGCTGTGGGAGGCAGAATAGTAATATGATGAGGGGTAACAAGGAGGCCTGCTTAATCCGAGAATTGTGTTGACTACGGTTCTCTGTACGTGGCAACTAATGTACTCATGATATTGTCTCTGTTAATAAAAAGATTTATAAAAAAAAAATTCTCTGGAACGACTGAAAATGTTTAAACGTTCTTTAAATGTGAAGGCGTTTGAAATTTGAAGGCTTCAAATTGTTAGTATCCTCAGACTGATTTGTGGTAGCAGTGCAAGTGCATCAAACCGAAGATAGTATGGACAATAAGTGGCCTCAATTGAAATTAGAAAAGTTCCATCCTTCCTAACGAGTAACTTTTTTTGTGTTTATTTGCAAACCAAATAAAATATTTAATCATTTATGTATTCATTTCATTAACGCTTGTTAATGTTTCGTTTGTGAATTATTTTGCAATGCAAATCTACGAAATTGCTTCGGCTAGGGACCCTGTTTTCCACTAATGATTAAGCAGGCGGGAGTCCACAGATTCCAAAAAAGACTTGGTGGGGATCCCCGGGGTTCCATTAATGATTAAGTGGGGGGTCCTCAGAAGTCAAAAAGGTTAAGAATGACTGCCCTATACTACTACTAAACTGATGCTGACTTGGCCATCGACGCCCCGTTATCGACAACACCATTGCTGACTGCACAGCCAATATAAGCGACCACTTTGAATACACCACCATTGACTCTGACATCGGTGACCCCAAATCAGAAGTCTGTCACAATGCCATTGAGGTCAGGAAAGCAACGTTTTGCCTAGGAGGATATGACTTCTGGATGGGTCCCTCTGCAAGATCGGGGACAGTGAGGGTCAGTCCAGGACCGTTTGAAGCAGCAACAATCTATACTTATTTGAACATCAAATACCAGAAGGATCGTGATTATGGCTTCCAGGATGCTGAAGACCATAAAGAGAGGAGACAAAGTCCATACTACATAGAGAAGTCATATTGGCGGGCATTGTGATTAATATTTTGAAGGGATGCACTATAAGGTTAATGTCTATCAGCTTCATTAACAATCTTCATTAAATGGTACAGGATTATAATAACTGGTGTCTTTCAGATACAAAGCTTAGTGCAACTGCAGGTCAGCCCCAGTCTGCTTAAACACCACAGCTTCCCGCAGTACCTCCTCCTTCGCTTCTATCTTCATCCTCTCCACCACGTTCTCAGATACAACTAATTTATGTTCTACAGGTGGACAAAAAAGTAATACCTGAAAAGCAAGCGGTGAATGCAACAAAGCCAGTCAAAGAGCTTGTAAATTCTCCTTGAGAGGGACAAATACAAGATTGACAAGCTGCAACATGAATAAAAAGTAGGCAAATTAAAGTGTCAAGGAAAGCCAACCAATGGTAAGCAATGGTTGGGCTCCACCTTGGTAAGCCACAAAATGCCTTGCGACAGTGCATGTGCTGTCTAGCAGGCTTGACCGAAAAAATAAAACTGCAATGAAAATCTGAGTGTTGTAATGTGATATGTTAAAAAAAAATGGCGATGGACAAAATAGTGGGCACAAAGCACATCGGGCGTATAGATTTAGAAAAGGTCTGTAGGGTCCAGCAGTTTTGTAAAGGAACGTACAGGAGCACACGAGCAAAAAAAAGCACGAACATGGGGAGAAGATGAATGAAACGTGCATTGGGGTATAGCAGGGCATTGGGTGCTAAAACAACAAGTCATAATCGTGCAAAAAGAATTTTGGAAATTATTTTTAACTGGAGTAGCTGACAGTCATACGTGTTCAATAGTAAAGGAGATCGGCTTCGAAAAATAAATTTGGCTCAGTATGGAGAAGAGAGGATGAGATAGCATTTGGGTAAAAAACTTTTAGTAATGGGTGACATGGATGATTTAAAGAGTATCTAGTAGGCATATGGCAGAGTATGTGGAGTTGCCCAGAAAGACTGAACCACTGAGAGTATGAGGGTGGAGTTTATATGCTGTTAGGAAAAAATGCAGTAATGGAGAAAGTAAAGTTCATTTACAGAAGCAGCCTACAGCACAGGGAAAGCTATTTTATAATGTAAACCTGTAATTAGCTTAAAATCAATCAGTGTGCATATGGCACAGTGCATGTGAGGCTTCATAAAGGATCTGCATGACCAGGTTCTTTGTATTGAAAAGTAACAGGAGCACACAACCAAAAAAGAAAGACGTAGCACAGGGAAGGTGTGAATGAAACCTATAGTAGGGAAGTTAGGGAGTTGTGAGGATGTGGGATGTATGTATTTTGTTTGGGAAAGAAGTCAAAACGTGCAAAAGGCTGAATAGAAAATATATTTAAACAGAGCAACTGACAAACCACATATGTTGGGCAGTAAAGGAGATGAGCTATTAAAAAATAAATCTTCCTGTCCTTCAGTGCCAAAGGGATCCTCAATGCCAAAGATGTCTGGGGATCTCCGAGGAGGTCTGTTAATATCTTCTGGTGTGCCCAGCATTGTTCCCTTAAGTACGCTAGAGTCTATTTGGATTGAAAGGCAAGGTACAGTGCACAGGAGGTGTCAGGCATGTGTTACACACTTTGTAGTGGTCTTCCCGCGGGTATTTGCAGCAAAGACAATTTTGAAAAGGTGTCCATTCCATCTTCCATTCAGCACTCTCTGGCGATGGAGGACTGGAGACAAGACTCTATTCCTGAGAGGCACAAAGCCTTCAATGCCTGGGTCATCAACAGTAGTTTCTAGTACTGGCAAAGGTATTCACTTATAAGGGAGATGAAGGGACTGGAGGTTAGTTGAATACTGAAAAGAACCCGAATTGGGCCAGTGAAATGTGTTCAGGACATGACTAACTTTGAGCTCGTTCTGTATACTCCAGAACCCAATGATTGAAAGAAGCTATCTAACATGAAGTAGTTGGCCATATGCAATGTACACCAAGAGCAAGAGACACAGCCCATCTCATGACCTAAGAGACTTCTTCAAAGAAAAATGTCTTGCAGACCAACACTAAATGGCAGGAGTTCAGCCACACATTCTACAAACATTATTATGCTCCCACCACTAAAACTCCATTTCTCTTTACGCAAACAAGAGCGATGGCAGAGGAAACCTCTATTGTGTGCTCCTACCCACTTCTACTGGTGTAAGATGACAACCTCTGTTTTCATACTTGCAGTTGGCCCTGTGGATAATAGTTGGGTTAATTCTGCACACTCAAGGCCAAAATTCAAATAGCCTAGCAACAGATATAAATAAACTCACCTTGGTCAGAATCCGGTACAGCTGCAATCAAAGGTAGCAATCTCCTCAAGTTGGATAATGTGCTGCTCCTAGGTATTAACCCATTTTGGTCCGAATATAATAGATTCATGAAGATTGGTGGAATCCTTTTACCTTTGCCTAGGATTTTATGATTTAGACTAACCATAGAGAGCAGTATATAAGATGTTCTACCCAGGCTGCCCTGGTCAAGTTTTGGTATTGCCACCAAATTATCCTCTTGTGTAGTCTGCAGGAGCTTACACATAGTTCAGGCTAAATCATAGACTTCTAATAGCCGTGGGGTCCTTCAAATGACATGTACAAATCAGAAAGTAGGCCGCCTGTCCCTCGGGTTTCATTTCTAGCAATTACTTCCAAGGTGTATTTGATCTCTAGTGAGATGAGTGGTATTTCCAGCATTAATCTCTCTTCCACTGACATTATAGAAAGACTCAAATTCTCCAATGGTGGGGCCTATCGAGCGATACATTAGCTCTCAAAAATATCATTGGTATCTGCCTGCAACTAGTTGTATAGATCACCCCCGATAGTAGGGTTATCTGGACAGCAAAGATACTATTCAAGCGGAGTAAGTAATATAGTGATGTACTGCATAGATAACTCTGTATACATTACAGAGGATTGACAACAAGCCAGTACTTGGAGAGTGGTAGGGCTGGCAAGATATTAGCTCCACCTCTTGCTTTAAAGATAACCCTACTATCGGTGGGTGATCTTTAAAGCAAGAGGTGGAGCTTATATCTCCAAGTACTGGCTTGTTGTCAATCCTCTGTAATGTATACAGAGTTATCTATGCAGTACATCACTATATTACTTTCTCCGCTTGAATAGTATCTTTGCTGTCCAGATCATTCACCGCTTTCTTCTCCAGTGCGCTTCTGTTTGATTGAATCGCTTCACTCCTCTAACACTGGGCTGTCACCTGCTTATGTTCTGATATAACCCCCTCCAATCAACATTTTGAATACTTTCCACTATGTTATTGCTTTCCCAGTTGTCACTACTTTCTGTCTAAAATATTCAATAGAAGCCCCTACTGTGTCCTTCTAAAATGAGCATCTCATGCTGTTACCTGAAACCTCAATTTGGGCATCATTCTTCCGGTTCATCTACTGCATTACATTGTAACACCAGGTGGTGTGATGTTAGGACTGTGTCTAATCTTGCATGCAGATTATATATAAGAGAATGATAGAGGTGTTAGGTGGCAGTGGATGTGACCTACCCAGTACATTACCAGCTACATAGTTAGTCTCCCCCACCCCCACCACTATGTTGGTACATTACTACCACACAGCATCCCATCTAAAACACCATTGGGAACAGATTCTGTGAACAGAAACTGAGACATTGCATGGGCTCACCATCTACTGTCAATGTAATTGACATAAATCAATGATCTTCATTTATGTTGACTTTATCTGCTATCAACGATACTCTTTGCCTAACCAAACCAGTACCCCTTTAGCGAATGCAGAGAAGTGGTTCCATATGAGTTTGCTGCAAAAAAGTAAAATGGGCTCCTCTGTGCATAATTAATTGCAATTAACTTGATTAGCCCAGTCGATACTTCTGCCATTATGTTATGTATCACTTTATTAAAAGCAAAAGACACACAATTGATGGACGGAATGCAGATCAAATTAAAACATTCACCCCAGTCAAGAGATCTGGGTTAAAACCATTGTTCTTTTGGTCACCATGCCACCGCCGTTTACACCCAGCCATATGCAAATCAGTCTTGCCCAAGTTCCTCATGGGAAAAGTCAAGCCTGAACTGCCAAGCCAGGCCCTCCCTGGGCTATAAACAAGCATCCTACAACCGGTTTCGGGGTTTAACCCCTTATCATCCCGGCTAGCTTGAATATAGTGGCACAGTGAGTCTGGGACCCACGTCTGGGCATACCCGGCGCACTGTCGAGCAATGTTACACCACATGATGATTTCTAATTGGAATCCAACAATGATGCCTGCATAACAATTAGTTCATGTATTTCAATGATGGAAATACACACTCAGAAGAAATTTTAGAATGAATGCCTTCTGCCTGCTTGTCAATGTGTATCTTGCATTTGCCACATCTCCAAAATGTAACATCCTATTGCAAAGCCACCCATGGCTAATTTGCCAGGTTCGAGGCATGTGGGCTGCTGAATTCATATCTGTGCATAGATCGCCGCCTAGTGTTGGGTCCGGATGTTTGCACGTTGTTGTCCTGGAAGAGTCTTCGAAGTATCCTGAGATAGGTGACTCCTCCCCTGAACTACAGTGCGCATGGGCATCCTCTCCATCCTCAGATTGTTTTTTTCCGCCATTGGGTTCGGATGTGCTTATCTTGACTCAAGTTAGGAAAATCTAGTTTCAGGCCAAAAGGCCTTTAGTTTTCGACGGTACTGTTCCCGATCGGTATCGACAGTTTACAGGCTAGTTTACTAATTTAAACAACTTTCCGGATCCATTAAATCCGACCATCGACCGAACTTCGACAATGGAATCGAGGACCCCATTCAAGCGGTGTCCTGTTTGCCACGCCAAATACCCCCATATCGACGTCCACCCGGTGTGCAACAAATGCCTCTCACCGGATCATGACGAATCAAAATGCATGGCCTGTGCCCGATTCCGATCCAAGAAGACTCTACGGAATCGACGAGCCGCGAGACTTGAAGCGCGGCACCGGCCCCAACCAACATCTTCAGCACCGAAGACGAAGATGTCGAAAGCGTGGAAAATATGCCCTCCAGCCCTACTTCCGAACACGGTTCCCGAGCGGAAGATGTCGATGAAGAGCTTGTTCACAGGGAAGGAGCCGACGATGAGGTAGGAGACTACGATGAGGCCTTGGGGGCCGAAGAAGGTAGCTCCGGCTAGGAGCAAGGCCTACCCGTCCAAATAGAGGATATCCCAGTGAATCCGACAACGGCTCCGGTCGAGGGATCCCGCAGTTCCTCGGCCCCGCCCTCTGGCCCGGCCACGGACATTCAGCGAGAGCCATTGTTACCAACGAAGACCGGTTTCCCTACTACAAAACCGAAACCAATCATCACTCCGGTTCAACAGAAACCAAAAGTGAAACTGACACTGGTCGGCTCGAGGACCTCCGCACCTTCGACGCCAGCCAAACCCGTCGGCTCCGACCGCACCAAAAGGGACTTCGGTGCCGCACTCGCTGCAGCAGATGTCGGCGCCGACCCGAAAAGAAAATCCATCGGTGCCGTCAAAGCGCCAAGGCCCCCGGCACAGAAACAATCGGCACCAGCCATCAAGGTGAAAATGGCCACTGCATCGCTATCCACCTCGAAGACAGCGACTAAGGTACATTCATCGACGCCGTCGACTGCTCCTACCCCTCCTCGGCTCGATGACCCGGTGTCTCCGAAGACGTCCACACCTGCCTCTACGGAACCTCTCGGCGCCAAAGAACCGTCGGCGTTCCAGGTGCAACAGGTGGCAGCATCCTTGCAACAGATCAGGGAAAAGGCAGCCCTCCAGACCTCGTCGGGCTCCGAACCGAAACGGGCACAGAAGGCACCTTCGGCACCGGCCAATATCACCTTTGGTTTGCCGCCGCCCACGGCGCCAAATATGTTCGAAATCAGAACCCGCGTTACCCAGACAAGGTCCCCATGTACTGAACACTCTACTACTGGGACATCACCGTCCCACTTCATCGATGCCGACACCGGCAGGCTTATGCTCCGAAATCGAAAGATCACTTCGGGGCACGCTTTGGACTCTTATAGGATTCCACTAAAACAAAAAATGCCGGCGGAATCGGAACCAGTTCTTTATGAACGCATCCACACTCCTTACACAGATCCATCATTCTCTCCAACGCACTCCGATCCCGATGCGCTGGAGGACTACATGGGTGACAACACCACCTACCACGAAGACATGGACCCTGAGGGCCAGCAAGACCCTGATCAGGTCTGGGATGACCCAGTGGAGCCAGGTGCCGCTCTAGATACACAGGACACACAACTTTATGGCGCAAAAACGTCCCCCACAGAGGACACTGCTGCATTCAATGCCCTCATCGAACGGGCCGCAGCCAATCATGGAGTGCAACTCCACTCGGACACTATCGAGGATGATTTCTTGGTGGACACCTTCGCATCCTCCGAGAGGACTGTAAAAACTCTTCCCATGTTAAAAGGTGTCCTCAAGCCAGCAAAGGACATTTTCAAAGAGACCACGAGGGCACGAGTGATAAACCCCAGGATCGAGAAAAAATACAAACCCGCACCTGGGGACCCCACGTACATTAGGAGCCAATTGCCTCTGGACTCCATTGTGGTTGCCAATGCTCTCAAACGGGCACACTCGCAGTCAACTGGTGATGCTTCTCTCCCGGACAAAGAGTCCAAGGTTCTAGAGACCTCCGGAAAACGAATTGCAGCCCAGGCAGCAAACATATGGCGAATCGCCAATACACCGGCCCTCCTAGCTCGCTACGACCGCTCACACTATGACACGTTAGAGACCCTACTCCAACACCTGCCAGACGAATACAAAGAGGCAGCGGAGCTCCTCATCAGGGAGGGACAACTGCTCACAAACGCATCCATCAAGTGTGCACTAGATGCTGCAGACACTGCTGCTCGGGCACTAAACACCAGCGTCATGCTACGCCGACACGCCTGGTTACGAATCTCCGGATTCAAACCTGAAGTCCAAAATAACCTCCTCAATCAACCGGTCAACCCCGACTACTTATTTGGACCGGAGGTTGACGCCACCTTAGAAAAGATAAAGAAAGACACAGACACTGCGAAGTCAATGGGGGCTCTGCAAACGCAGACATTTCGTAGTGGCTCCTTTCGTCGCCCCGGAAACAGAGGTGCAGGGAGAGGACAGGGGGCACAGCAAACCTACAATAAAGGGGGCACACAGAGTTCCTACGATCAAAACACCCGAGGGGGATATCGTGGTTCCAGCACCAAGGGCAGAGGACGTGGTTACGGCAATACCAGGTCCTCCCCTAAGAACAAACAGTGACGCCCTCTCCCTTCCCCCCGACCACATAACACCTGTCGGGGGGAGACTCCAGCGGTTCCTGTCCACGTGGGATTCCATCACCACAGACAGGTGGGTGAAAGATGTTATCCAACACGGTTACTGTCTCGAGCTAACCTCCACTCCACCCACCATACCGCCAAGACACCGTCCTATGTCCTCAGAGCACTTAGAGTTATTACAGCAGGAAGTGCTAACTATGCTGCAAAAAGGCGCAATAGAGGCCGTGCCCATACACCAGCAGGGGACATGCGTGTACTCTCTGTACTTCTTGATACCAAAAAAGGACGGGTCACTCAGACCTATCCTAGACCTGAGACCCCTCAACCAATACATTCTCTCGGAACATTTTCACATGCTCACCCTGCAGCAGGTTCTCCCGCTCCTCAGACAGGGAGATTTCCTAGCCACGCTAGACCTCAAAGATGCGTATTTCCACATACCCATACATCCATCACACAGAAAATATCTCCGGTTCACCATTCAGGGTCAGCACTATCAATTCAAGGTCCTCCCCTTCGGAGTCACAACAGCACCCAGAGTTTTCACAAAGTGCCTAGCTACCGTGGCTGCACATCTACGGAGGCAACACGTTCACGTCTACCCTTACCTGGACGACTGGCTTGTTCAGGCAAAGTCAGCCCAGCAATGTGCCAGCCACATGTCCCGCACCATTCACCTTCTTCACAGTCTGGGATTCTCACTAAATTACCCAAAATCACATCTCCAGCCCGCACACGTACAACAGTACCTCGGTGCGACCATAGACACTCTGGCAGCCACAGCTCAGCCAAATTTAGTGAGGATCAACAGCATGCAAATGGTAATTTCCAAGTTCAAACCCCAACACTCCCTTCCTGCGAGAGTGTTCATGCAGTTGATAGGCATGATGGCCTCCTGCATTTTCATAGTCCCACACGCGAGACTACATATGCGCCCGCTTCAGGAGTGCTTAGCACGTCAATGGAATCAGGCTCACGGGCAATTAAAAGACCTAGTGTTGGTGAGCGGTCGGGCATACAACTCTCTGCATTGGTGGAATCCACAAAACCTTTGCAAGGGCCGACCGTTCCACGAGCCTGTTCCACAAATAATACTGACAGCTGACGCCTCTTTCCAGGGATGGGGAGCCCATGTACTCCATTACACAGTGCAGGGACTATGGACGACACAACAAAAGAAGATGCACATCAACCTTCTGGAACTGATGGCAATCTTCCTAGCCATGAAGGCATTCAAAGTACACCTGTGCAACAAAGTCGTGTTGATCCGGACGGACAACATGACTGCCATGTACTACATACAAAAGCAGGGAGGAACACACTCTCCACAGTTGTCTCATCTGTCTCAGAGCATGTGGAAGTGGGCCATTCAGAGGAACATATTCCTCATGGCGGAACACCTCCCGGGCAAAGACAACCAGATGGCGGATCTGCTCAGCAGACACAGCCACCAGATGCACGAGTGGGAGTTACACCCATCAGTACTCCAACCATACTTCCAGCAGTGGGGTCATCCAGAGATAGACCTATTCGCGACAAGCGAAAACGCAAAATGCCAAAGCTTTGCCGCCAGGTTCCCACATCCACAGTCGCAGGGCAATGCGATATGGATGAACTGGTCCGGCAGATTTGCGTACGCTTTTCCCCCAGCGCCATTGATACCACTGGTGGCACGCAAACTGCGACAGCACTCAATGACACTCATCCTGGTTGCTCCAACATGGGCACGCCAGCCATGGTACACAACCTTTCTGGAACTCTCCGTGGTGCCGCATCAAAGGCTGCGGATAAAACCCGCGCTTTTGACGCAGAACCATGGAGAAATTCAGGACCCAGATCCGCAATAGCTGAACCTGGCGATCTGGCTCCTGAAGTCCTAGAGTTTGGCTACCTAAACCTGCCACCGGACTGTATGGAGATCATTAAGGAGGCCAGGAGACCCACTACCAGAGCTTGCTATGCAGCTAAATGGAAGAGGTTTGTCGTTTATTGTAATAACAATGACATTAACCCGCTAGACGCATCCATTCAAAATATAATCTGTTACCTCTTACACCTATACCGATGCAATCTGGCATACACCTCAATACGTATCCATTTGACCGCAATAGCAGCCTATCTCCAGAACAGGCAACACCTCTCTTTATTCAGAGTGCCTGCCATCAAAGCTTTCTTGGAGGGACTCAAACGAGTAATCCCCCCAAGACACCCACCAGCACCGGTGTGGAACCTCAACTTGGTCCTCACCCGACTGATGGGTCCACCCTTCGAACCTCTCCACTCATGTGAGATTCAATTCCTCACCTGGAAAGTAGCCTTTCTAGTGGCAATCACTTCGTTAAGAAGAGTTAGTGAACTCCAGGCACTAACCATTCAAGAGCCATTCATACAGGTTCACGCAAACAGGGTCGTACTACGTACCAACCCCAAATTCATGCCTAAAGTAATATCGCAGTTCCACATGAATCAAACAATTGAACTGCCTGTCTTCTTTCAAAACCCACAGAATGTAGCTGAGAGAATGCTCCATACACTAGATGTAAAGAGAGCCCTCATGTACTATATAGACAGAACTAAGGTCTTCAGGAAGACAAAACAACTTTTCGTTGCCTTTTCACCACAACACAAGGGCAACGCCATTTCCAAAGCAGGTATAGCCAGATGGATCGGTAAATGTATTCAAATTTGTTATCAGAAAGCTAAACGCACATTGATTCCCCCACGAGCCCACTCAACACGCAAGTTAGGGGCGTCCATGGCTTTCCTGGGAAACATTCCTTTACAGGAAATATGTAGAGCAGCCACATGGTCCACTATACATACATTTACCAAACACTACTGTGTAGATGTACACTCAAAACAGCAGGCAGCTGTAGGACAGGCTGTTCTCAAAACTCTTTTTCAGACCGCTGCAGCTGGCACTGGTAGCCGCCGCTAATAGGAGGTACTGCTATATATTCTATGCACAGATATGAATTCAGCAGCCCACATGCCTCCTACTGAATATGCTACTTACCAGTATGCATCTGTTCTTGGCATGTAGGGCTGCTGACATTCATATCGCCCACCCTCCTCCCCGGCGCCTGTAGCAGCTGCAGCTCTCAGAATTACTGTATAGCATGGTCATCACTTTCTGTATCTACTCCATCACTGCCACAATGGCGAAAAACAATCTGAGGATGGAGAGGATGCCCATGCGCACTGTAGTCCAGGGGAGGAGTCACCTATCTCAGGATACTTCGAAGACTCTTCCAGGACAACAACGTGCAAACATCCGGAATCAACACTAGGCGGCGATCTATGCACAGATATGAATGTCAGCAGCCCTACATGCCAAGAACAGATGCATACTGGTAAGTAGCATATTCATTATGCGCTACTGGTGAACCGCTTACTAGCTCTAGAATTTCCTCTTACCATCGCAGCATAACACATTTGTCACGTACACTCACCATCTGTTGTGTAGTTCCTAAAAATACATAGGATCTGCGTATTTAGACAACATAAACTAAGGGATTGGTGTCCAGACTGATTCCAGGCACCCCCAAATGATATGTTGGCCTTTAGACCAGCTAGCTCACAGTGTCACTGTAAGCCCCCAACTTACCGAGGAGCGAATAGTTTCAGGCAACTATCGAAAATGACAACCCTTGATCCTTCAGGGATCGTGGAAACAGTGCAGTACTTTTCGCCCAGTCAATCGTGCTCACTTGGTCTCAGAGAGATACACAGAATAAACAATGGGGAAATTTTCAATAAGTGTTTATTGAACCAGCGTCATTCTAGTATAAAGGTAGTACATGCCGTAATAGTAAGAATATTCCCTGCCCTCAGAGTTACAAGTCCTACAACTATCATTTTGTAGCGCTGCACCAAGTTATGGAATGCTTTGAAGCAGTTGTGCACAGTGGATGCAGGAAGTAGGGGATATGACTTGCTAAAGTGGAGTGCAATTAAAGTGACCTCCTTTAAATTGGTGGTTGTGCATTACAGACACATGTGGGGCTAGGTTTTCTATAAAGACTAGCTGATCCACATTCAGAGCTTATATATTATCCAATGCCAAGTCCTTTCCCTCTAATAGTCTACCGACAACTTTACATACCTACTCCATTTCCACCACAACACATAGGGGTCGAGAGGGTGTGCCAGGTCTTATCCATTTTAACACTTCTCATGTGTATGCCGAGTATGTAGTGTAGTGTATTAGGCCCCACCATTTCCTGTGTAGCGTCTTCCCCTCTATTCCTGTGAGATTTGTCTCTTGGATTGTTTATAAGGAGAGTTCAGTCCCTGAACATTCTATGCCAGGATCTTAATCTGGGCCATACATTGTGTAATGCCTCTTTCACTTTAGAACTACACTGTGAATTGAGGGCCCCTCAGTCCATTCAGATCCCCCCCAATCCAGCAACACTCTACCCCAGCATCACAAATATTAAGGCAGTTGACACTCCTAAAACGAGAAACTTTTTCATACTTTCCCAACTGTACCCACCCATGACAAAGTATACTGTCTAAACTTCTAATAACCATGTTTTCTACAATGCACCCATGGATGTGCAAAGGCAGTTCCACTCAGTGATGCAGCAAGGAGAATTACAGTAGTTTAGCCAGAAGAAGCTGAAGGCCACACAACAACCTGTTAAGGAGGGTTGTACGAGGGTACAACGCATGTAAATACATCGTATGCCTTTGCCACACATTTTTTCCCACGCCTGTTTTTACCCTGATTATGCATTTACAACGCATACCAATATCACGCATTGTTTATAGATTTAAAAACAATGTATTTGTGGGGGGAGACCCCCCACCGCCCCCAACTTACCTTAAATGCATGGTATTGGCATGTGTTGTAAATGTATATTCGCGGTAAAAATATGCATGCTAAAAAATGCGTGGTAAAGGCGCAGCAAGGTAAAAACCTCATTGTAAAGGCTGTTTCCCATTAACGAAATGAGGAAAAGAATTTGAAAGAGTCCAGTATTCAGCAACGACCATAATGAAGATATAGCAGCAGGGATAGCCACGTCCTTGTTACTCGGATGATATCCTCTTCAGTATGAGGAGTAATTTTCGGTAGCATGTAGCTAGAGTCAGAGTCCAGTGTGTACTCTGCACTAGACTCAGTCCTCCATCACATCAAAATCTTCTTTCTATGATGGCAACATGGTCCCAAATGCTGCTGTGACTGCTTGCTCTTTCTCCACTGCCACCTGGTGTCTCAAAAGCTGCAAATCTCTTACCCTCTTGGAGCGACGTTTGGGCTGTCCAGATTACCTCAGGAATGAAAGCACACCTCTTGTAAGGGCCCATCCATTTTTGTGCCTCTGTCAGGTCTGGAAATAAATCAGCCTTTCCCTCTTGTCTGTATTGGTAGTGGGGCTAGGAACAGTAATGCATAGATTTGCCCCAGATTGTGCAATTGTTTCTTTACAGCCATAAACTATACATGCTTTCACTGTCCCATGGCAGTAAAGACGGGGTAAATGGAGATTTTTGCATTTTCAATGGTATATGGACCTGCTGCTTGCACTTGTCGTAGGATGTAAGCAAAAAGAATAAATGATGGACGGAATGCAGAACAGTGCAAACATTCACCCCCAGTCCCAAAGATCTGGGTTTAATCCATCCTTCTTTTGCTAACCAAGCCACCCCAGTTTGTTCCCTGCTATATGCAAATCAGTCTTGACACTGTTCCTCATGGGAACAGTCCAGCCCAAACTGCCAAGCCAGGTCCTTCCTGGACCGGAAACCAGCATCCTGGGACCAGTTTCAGGGCATCACCCCTCATCATCGATTTAACCCAGATCTCTTGACTGGGGGTGAATGTTTCATTCATTCAGCATTCTGTCCATAATTTGTAGCCGCAGCACTTTTCGCCCTAAGTGGGATAGGTATGCCCAGACGTGGGTCCGTTGCCTGCTGTGCCACTGCATTCAAGCTAGCCTGGCTGGTGAGGGGTGTTACCCTGTAACCGGTCTCAGGATGCTCGCTTCCGGTACAGGGAGGACCTGGCTTGGCAGTTCGGGCTGGACTGTTGCTATGAGGAAAAGGGTCAAAACTGATTTGCATATGGCTGGTTCCAAACTGGGGTTGCGTAGTGAGCAAAAGAACAGTGGATTTAACCCAGATCTCTTTGCTGAGGGTGAATGTTTGCTTCATTCAGCATTCCATACATCATTTGTCGTTGCAGCACTTTTTGTAGGGTGCAGACATGATATCTGAAAAGAAGCAGTCTCACTACCACTGGCTGCGGTGGTACACCAGGCTTAGGGGTGCACACAGGAAAGTTTAAGTGCCCACTCAAGAGCATAACATTTTGATAGACCCTCCAGGAGCATTCACCTCCTGGATCCAGTCCTCAAAGAAAGATGACATGGAATTATCTTTGACTAGGGCTCTGCCATGCCCTTCAGCACTGCGACATCCTCTTTTTGCTTTGTGTCCTCTCCATAGCAATGTACTCTACTTCGGCACCACCCAGAAACTCCCAAAAAAACTGCAGACCATTCAGAATGCCTTCGCCAGACTCATCCTAAATATCCCATGCCACCACCACATCACTGGCCACCTGAGCGACCTTCACTAGCTACCTGTCAACAAGAGAATCCCCTTTTTGCTTCTCACGCACTCCTACAAAGCTCTCCACCATGCCGGACCTGCATACCTCCTCCACCACCACCTCTCCGTTTACACTCCCACCAGACATCTCTGCTCTGCCCAACTACCCCTGGCCACAGTTGGAGGAAGATCCTTCTCCTGCCTTGCTGTGAAGACCTGGAACTCCCTGCCTCTGCACCTCAGGCAATCACCATCACTGCCGCAATTCAGAAAGGACCTTGAGACCTGACTCTTCGACTAAACCGCAGACCGAGTCCCCCCCCCCCCCACGCCTTTAGACCATCATGGTGAGTAGTTGCAATTTATAAGTCTCTGATAGTGATGCAAGGACAGGGAGGAATTCTTACTGTTAATAATATTTCCAGCTTTCACAGAGAAGTCAGCATATATGGAGCAGTTGCAGGTACCATAGGTGTAAATGCCCAATTATTATCTCCAGTGCCCTCTCTTGTGGCATAGTGTCGTCAGCACAGCCAGATGGGAGGTGGGGGGAATCGGAGTAACCAGTCTACGTTCTTTGGGTCCCTGTACTCTGCCTACAGCAAGTCCATTTGCACAGCAACATGCAGTTGCCCATCGAGAAGTTTAATTTTAAAAGAAAAGTGAGAATGTGGTTTGATATGCATTAGCACAGTCACAAAGAGGCATATCTGGCCCACTACACATCATTGTGATTCAAATCTAAGAGCATATGCAGCTAGTGCACCAGTCCCCCCCAAGCCATCCAGTAGAGCACAGAGCCAGGTCTCTCTATCCCATCTCATTTGGGCTGTATCCAGCCTTGTATCTATGACCGTGTCCTCCGCAACAAGTGAGGTAAGTTTATCAGACTCCTTATGCTCATGGGGAGGGGGTGAGGGAAGTGGGCAAACAGGAGTCCATCTTTCACCCTCGCAGTGCTCCAGAGCTGTGTGCAGCAGGCTGTGAAGTGCGCATGGCTGCTGCCAACTTAAGTGGTGCCGGACACAGTCCAGGCTATTTACATGATGGATTCAGTGCAGCAGCACCCCCATTCTTGCAAACGTGGGTTGCTGGGAGCTGCCATCTTGATTGCCTTGCGGCAGTCACCTTCACCAGCTCAGCAGCCGCTACCACCTTGCCTCTCCTCTTCAACCAAGAAAAAGGAATTCTCTGCCATTGACTGCGCTATGCCATCCATTTTCACTCCTCAAAATTTCACCTGACTGCCTGGCATGGGTATTGATGAACCGAGTGGCCAATGAACCAGGCAAAAGCACTCACTTCTGCATGCCCGTGAGCTTTGCCCCCTTGTTTGAGGCATATTCTTACTTCAGAATGCCTCTTGAGCTAGTATCTGAAGCAACAGTTTTCTAAAGAGTTATGCAGAACATCTTTAAAAGAACACACAAAGTATTGTGTTTCCACAACAAGATGCTTATAAAAGGTAAAACCGAAGAATTTAATATGGTGTTTTAGAGAAGTGGTGGAAGTGGTGGGTGGACTAAAGGGATGAGACTAAAGAGTGAAGTCAAACCCCTTAATAAAACTGCCAGTCCGTCATTTTGTGGCATTTAATCATACTCTTTCTTCAGGAGTTCATTCCAACAAAAAATTTAAACCTGCAGAAAATGAAAACCAATTAAGTTCTTGGGTACCCTTGTCAATCTAGAAACGTTTGAGCAATTCCCCTGCGCCCCAGTAGGTGGTGGTGTTCGGCTCCACTTCGTGTCATCTGCACCAGAACTGACCTGTGCGGTGCCTTCATGGAAGCCACCCCAGCGCACTAACTTCAGCTTCTTTTCTCTATCCTCATTGCAGATCCGGACGAGCTTCCCATAGATATTTTTTGACTGACTTTTTATTGACCATTTGTTGAGTTTGAACGATTGTGACTTTTCGTATACTTGTTAGGTTTCGCATGCACAACGCTTGCAAAATCTGTTATATTAAAAAACATCTCAAAAACCGACTGAGAACCTGGCCTATTTCGTACCTTTACTTACCATTTTTTGGAATCGACGTTGCTGTAATTTCCATGCTTCTAATTGGTCAGCACATTGTCTGCTTTCACTTTGCACATCTTCCTGCTTTGCCTGTCCATGCCTTGGAGCATGGCCCAATTGCAGCTTCCTGTCATTGGCTAGTGGCCAGTGTCCTTTCACTGACTACGCACTTCAGACGGTACTTTTTTAATTTGACCATTCCTTCCTCCTCTCCTGATGGCTTGCCCACCCCCACCCCCTCCTGCTTAAGCTCTCTCCCCACTCATTTCTTCCATCGCTGCTTTTACATATATCCCAGTCAAAATGACTGTGTTGAAAAAGATTTTCACTGGGATTTCTAGATATCGCTCGAAGGGGGGAATGCTTTTCCTTGTGTCTGGCAGCTTTGGTGTTCACCCAGATGAAAATCCTAAAGCAAATCGGTTCACTGCGGAGGATGAAATGCTTCCCCTGTCTGTTCACACAGACTATTAAATCCACCCAGTCCAGCACCAATACAGTCTGATGCCTGCGAATAATTAGAAGGTAAGGAATCTGTGGTTAAATAAAGTCTCCACCAGATAAGGCGTTACCAAAGGTAAGTAACTTTCTTGACGGGTCCCAAGCCATCATACTGGCTCTGGATTGAGCAAAAAGAGTCTGGTATCCTGAAGTCCTGAGCAAGACCATCTGTCCTCTGATCAGGCTGCCCCTTCGGGTGGACCTTCTGTCGCAACAACATGATAGGGTACTGCACCCAAACCTGCATACTCTCTATCTACAGGCGGAAAGATTGAGCGCGACAGTTGAGCATGTTTGACCTCCCTCTTGAAGTTTGTGATGTCATTCTGGCAGCCAGGCATCCCTCAACCAAAACAATTTTTTCATGCTGATTGGAAAAGTTTGTGGTTTGGTGTACCTCTAAATCTTTTTATTGTCTGCACCTTTGGCTGAAGCTCTATTGTTTACCTTATCCCTTGCTCAGCAAGACCTTAATTTGGGTACAGCTAAGGTATGCCATTACTGCTTTCTTGCAGTTGCTGGATCCGCCTTCCCTGTTTAAGTCGGCTATTGTGACTTATTTCTTGAATGGTTTACAACAATAGCTCTGTCCCACACCCTTTATTATGTCCCAGTGGGATCTTGACTTAGTTCTCACCTTTCTCATGTGTTAAACATTTGAGCCTATGCACAGCTACTCTTTGTTACTGCTGACCATCAAAACAATCTTAGTTGTGGCTTCAACAGCTGCCAGGTGGGTTAACTAATTGAAGGCACTTTCGGTTCTCCCCCATGCATAACCTTTTTGCACATAAGCTGTTCCTTCTATGCCTCCTTCTTACTAAAGGTGGTTACACCTGTTCACTTTGGGAAGAACATCACACTGCCTACTTTCTTCACCCCTCCCCATCTTACCAAGGAAGAGGAGAGACTCCAACATCTGGACCCTAAAAGCGCAGTGTCATTTTCCATCGATTGTACCAAAGACTTCGAGTGGACGATCAACTCTTTGTTAGCTTTGCAGATGGGAAGAAAGGCAAGGCAGTTCACAAAGAACCATCTTCTGATGTATTGTTTTCTGTATTAAAATATGCAACTCAATGGCTCTGAAACAACCCCCTGATTGGATTGGGAGCTCGTTTCATCACAGCTAAAGCTGCCCCCGCTGTGCTAGCCAGAGAAGTCCCAGTTCCGGACATCTCTCGGGCAGCAACGTGGGCATTGCTACACATGTTTGCTAAACACTACAGCTTAGACAGTCGGGTGCGACATGATGGTCATTTCGACCGTTCAGGCCTCCAGGACTCCCTAGTGTAACACAGCCCACAGACCCACCTTCTGGAAGAGATTTCTTGGGCATCTGTTCTAAGGTAAGAAATCTGTGGCTAGAAGTCTCCTTCAGATGAACAAGTTACTTAATGTTTGGTAACGGCTTATCTGTTAGAGACTTTATCTAGCTGCATATTCCTTTCCTAGCTCTCCCATCCTCCCTGTTCTATGAACCGTGTATCTCACATTGAAGATCCTTCAGAACCTCACCTTGGCATATTGGTCATTCCTTCTCAATTTGGCTCTGAGCTTCTGTTGTGGAAAAACAGTCAAGAATGGATGTCAAAACACTGGGGTGGTGCCTGTATAGGCACAGAAGATGTCACTTTTGGCACAGACAACGCAACGTGGATCTGAACGACGCCACTTACCGGCACTTAAGGAGATAGCTGAAAGAAATTCCAGATCCAGTCTGGCGCCTGGGGAATATTCTAAAGTAAGGAAACTGCGACTAGAAAGTGTCTCTAACAGATAAGGAGTTACAGAAGGTAAGTGACTTGCTCATTCAGAGCATCCATTTTGTCACTCAAAGCTTTGTATTTCTCAACTATGGCCACCATATGTCACTCTAGGAGTCAAGTGCATGTTGGTGGTTCTGATAGGAATGCTTGTTTCCAACCATTGTTTGTGCGGTGGCTCAACCAACCTAATTTTACCAAAACTCTCAGTGAATGATAGCCGTTTTCAGGGAACATGTAACTTTATGAAGAGTCTCCAATCATCCAGAGCAAAAGATAATGGTAGAAAAGGATCGGGCACTACTACTTGTGTATTTGTTAAGCACATATCACCCTTTGCTGCAACTTGGTGCGGGATAGCAGCTGTTTGTTATCTGACTCAGTGGTACCAATTTTATTGATCTTGAAAGGTTGAAAGGCTGAGGGGACCAACCGGAATTTGAACCTGGGACCATGGGGTCAAACACTGATCCTTGGAGTGGATGCATTGGTCTACTTAGCCACTAGATGCGCCCATTTGTGCTATATTTCTAGGGCAGTATGTGTACAGGGGTGGCACCCCCATATTTCATTTGCAGGCATGCACCACCCTTTGTGCAAGGTTGTCAGAAAGGCCAGGTTTGGGTAAGTGTTGGGGAGCAGTTGTAAAGTTTATTTTTGGGAGGATGTTCACCGGTCATCCGATTGTGTGCGGTAGTCCTTCTTACTCCTGGCACTGCCCTCCAAAGGAGGAGTTACCGTAGAGTTGGCTGCCTCAATGCCATAATGTAGAAAGTGGGTCAAGCTCCTCTCGATCAGTCACCGCAGATAATAGATGTGATTAAACTGAACCGCTTCTCTAAGTGTTAAGAAATCCCTAGGCCACTCGTCACTGGTGTTACTCTACTAGTGGATGACCATCTTATTGCAGCTCCAGCGCTCTCTGATTTGTCAACTGGACCCATGTTCTCTACCCACAATAGGAGTATCTGGGTTGCTGTGTGATCCCAAGAAGAAAGTTGCTCAGAAGCAGAGAGTTGAATTTAACATCTAGTCAATTACTTGTTTAACAACAGTGACACATGAGTAGATGATTAGCATTGATAAAGGCATACCAGATCGCTTCTAGAGGCCTGTTGTGGTCAACCTCTTTAAATCAGTGGATTATGAATCTTGAACCCCTCTTAATCAGCTGTTCCCACCAGAACCAGGCATCTATGCCTCACGCAGCAATGCTGAATCGATAAGCTCCATCTAGGCAGGTGTATGAGAATTGAGGACTAGATGATCAATGCAGACAGTACAAAGCTAATCTTATTGCATACGCTTGTATATGAATATTCCTCCGTCTCATGTTAAAACTTAAATCTAATAAAGGCATGTTCCATTGTCCACATCGTTTATGTAAGTAAAGTAAGTAGAACAAGAAGTAAATATCTTGGCATATACTCCTCCTTCATTGGCTGTCATCAGAACAAATACATAACAGTGCTGCATGATCATTATTCTCATGGCATGCAGTTCTTCCTTTATGGCATTGTCAGTTTTTAGTGGCATTAATCATCTTCATTAGTTCCCATCTAGTTATTTGTAGCCATTGAGCAGTTTCTTTTGCCTGAAAAAATGTTAGAACACTCCAAAGAACAACTGAGCATAATTAAACAACCTAGTTCTTGGGAACATCTTTCCAAGTGGAAGTGCTAGAATATTCTGCAGTTATTCTCCTTCTGGGATTATGTAACAAAGTCGGTGGGTGGCTCATGGGGTGATCATGAAGTCTGGAAATGTTAAGTCCCGGAATGACAGACTGGTGTATGCAAATTAAACAAAGGACATAGGCCATTCCAGTTAGTTGACATCTGGGTATATAGCAGTTTTCCTCACTACCAATAATAGTCCATGAGGCTTGAGGTGCCCCCTTGCATGTCGGCGTTATCTATGGTGGTGTTACAGTTGATATTTTTACCTACATTGACGATGCTGTTTCCTCTGAAACATAAATAACCCGTCATTAGTCTTATCACTGTCCAAGGATTCACTGTACTATCTATCCAAGTGTATCGTGCAATATTATCGTCCCATACATGTGCAAACTTCCCTCTGTATCCTGATTAATATCAGTACCATTCCATATGGATACGGCCCTACAGAAAACTCAATTTCTGAATGCCATTGGTCATGAGCAAAAACAGATCCAGCAATTCTGAATCCTGGCCTACAAGTACAATCGAGAGTAAAGGGTTTTCTAAGTAACTATTACACTCTGTGGGTAGTCGTGTCCTAAACCTAGAACCATTTCTATCTGTTCTGAGGTGTTCGGACTACCTGTTTTCTCCATTTGCGCTATCTCATTGTTAATATCCTGCCTATCTGTAAGGATATATAATACTTCTAAAGAGTTGTATTTTGTGGCATTAACTAAGAAATGTGCTACCTTAACATGCCGGCTGTATTCGGGCCTTAGTAAAATGGGGTTTATCTGAACATCTATTAGGTGGATCCATGGCTTCCTGTCTTCTATTTTGATAGCAGTTGGGGTACTTGTCGTAACGGAAAAAGGGCCATTGAACTTGGAATCTTTCCATTGTTGGACAAAGTTCTGCACAAAAGCCTGGTCTCCAATTCGCGCAGCTGGGACGTCAACCTTGGCGGTGGCGTGCTTCTCCTTTACTCTGGTTACCTGTTTAGAAATTAACTTTGCAGCCTTCTTTATTCAGAAAGCTAGACCTGCATTTCATCATTTAAAAATCTCAGCTGTAGTTTCTCCCTGTACCTTGCATCTCGTGGCAGGTATTTTCTTATTCATGATTCTTTTTTCACTGTCTGATGAAAAAATGATAGATGGTGATCAAAGCTAGGTGTGTTCCTAAGGGAGATTAGTTCTAATGATAAACAGTACAACCATTTTTTAATGCAATGTGACGCATAGTTTGCTTATCTTATTTTTCAGCAAGTCATTAGGGCGCTCAGCTATGCTATTACTTTGGGGTTGGTAAAGAGAAGATCATTTGTTTTATCCCTAACATTGTTGTGAGATGTGTAAAAATAGCATTGACAAAGTGTGCGCCATTACCAGAATTTATCTCTTCTGGAATTCCCCAGCATAGAATCACCTCACAAATCAGAAAATTAGCTGCTGACTTAGCATTACAGTGAACACAAGGTTCTGCTTAAAGCATTCTGGAAAAAGGACAAACCACAACTATGGGGTACTGATGGTAGTTGCATCGATGGATCATCTCGATAAAATCAATGTGAAGAGCCTTAAAACGACCATGCGGTCATGGTATAGAAGAACTTATTACCTTCAATGTGGGGTTTGGAGAGAATTGTTGGCAAATTGTACAATTATGAATGTTCATAGTAAGCATATCATGCCAGTTAGGAATGAACCAATCTTGCTGTATTTGCACAGATGTGAGCTGGTAAATGCAATTGATCAAGAGCGATTGAGTAAAACCTGGAGCATCACTGCTATACCCGTAGTTATTTGTATGTAGATCAAACTGCCCCCTGACTGGGAGCACCCTCTAGCCTTCCATAATTGTTTCTCATGCAATGGAGCAGCTTCATGTAGTTCTTGAAGATTTAAACGTGCTGTCTCAGCATAATGAGGTATAACAGCATTTGTGGTAGTGTTGGACTCTGGCGGCGAGGCAGCCTAAGACCTATCCCTCTAAGACTGGGATATGTTGTGAACCTGATGGTACAGACAGCGGTGTGTGCCAAGCTGCGCCTTTAGCTACCTAATCTGTTAGTGCATTTTCCCGTGGCACAAAATACTGTCCATTTGTATGTGCTGCACACTTCACAGCGGCCACTGCTTGTGGTAAGGTAAGTGCATCTATCAGAGCCTCTTAGATTCTTGTGCATAACAGGACTCCCTTCTGATTTGATGAAGGCTCTTCTGCTCCATCTCATGATGCTTGAATGTACTGTAGTAGTTACGTATGCTGAATCTGAGTAGATAGCGAGATCTTTCCTGTCCCTTGCTTGAGAGCTGCTATCCAGGCTATTAATTATGCTGCTTGCGCAGAATAATGTGCTGGCAGTGTTAACTACTCAACTATATAAAGTGTGTCAGAGGAATCTCTCTGCTTTGCTCTGACCACTACCAGGCTGACTCCTAAGTACTGGTCCATGGAAGAGAAACCGTCAACAAAATATATAATGCTGTTGGGACTAGAATCCTGTATTGCTTGGCTAGATTCATTAGGGATATTTGTTGCACAATCATATGCATCAGCTGCAGAGTCCACTTTAGGATGAGCAAAACAATTTTGCAGTGTTCACCGTATGACACTTTACAACCTTCAAAGATGGGAGTGACCGCATTACCTTGTGTCTTGACACTCTATGTAGTTGAGGTAGTATTAACCTTCTGAATGATAGCAAGCACTGCATGTTCTGCATCTAGTGTCAAAAGTGCTCCCATAACAATAGAGGTGCTTTTCTGTACCGCAAAGGCTGCAGTGGTGAGAACTTGCTCACAGGGGCAATGTCCTTTCATTGCGAAGTCCAACAGCCCACTGAAGTATGCGATGGGTTTATGTCGTAAATTATATTTTTGTGTTAGGAGAGCCGTCATCACTTGACCATTGCAGTGACAAAAGAGGTAAAACTCTTTAGTATAATCAGGAGTCCCTAACACTGGGGCATTTTTTATCACCGTTTTTAACTTTTGGAAGTTTTCCCTCATTTCTGGTGTCCCTATTATCTTTTCGTATCTGTCTTCTGCCTGTCTAATAGAGGTCTGCAAAGGCGCTATTAAAGCGCTGTAATCAAAGTCCCATTGTGTCACATAATTACAGAGGCCAAGAAACTGCAGTCTCTTACCTTCTCTGGCTCAGTCATTTGGCGTATAGATGATGCTGTTTCAGAGGTTATTCACTGGCCAGATGCTGACCGTAATTGCCCTAGATCATGGACTCCTCCTGACAATACTTAACTTTGTCTTTCTCCACTTTATATCCTCTCTGTGCAAGTGTAACCAGAAGAGAGAGAGAATATCTTTCCTACACTGTTGTTCTGTAGGACTGCAGACCTGTATGCCGTAGACATATTGCAACAACGTACAGTTGCACTGAAAGTTTGACAGATCCTTTTTCACCATTCTGTTGAAAATACTATGAAATTCACAATACCCTTGAGGCAAACGAAACTGAGTCCCGCGATAAGAGAATGCTGTCAAGTAATGACTGTCTGGATGAAGAGGGATGCTAAAGAAAGCATTCTTATGATCTGTGTCTGAAAAATATTTAGCATCCTGAGGAATATTTGTTAGAATGGGTCGTGAACGATCAGGAATTCTAGTACCACTACATCGTTCAGTAGGTGCAGGTCTTGAACCATACGCCAAGTATTACCCTTATATTTCTTGACTGGGTAAATCAGGGTGTTTACAAGGAGTCACTCAATAGTAAATAACTCCTTGCTCTAGTAACGCCTGTATGGTGGGGGTGATGCCGTCCTTAAATGTTACTCTGGATGGGGTGGCGGTGCACTTAAGGCCTACATCATGGAATCCTTAGCGTATCCGGTACCTGGGGAAGATCTCCATCCGTAACAGAATCAAATTCTCTAGCTGATGTGGACGTCCTTACTTCCAGTACTGTCCTTAGCGATATGTCATCCTAAAAAACTGACTGTTTTCTTAGGATCATCATCAAACAACTGATCATCCAGTATTTCCCTAACTGTTTTACCTGGCTCAATGAATATTACACATGCCCATAGGACATGGTTCTGATCACAGGCTGAGTGTCATAGGTCGGTGTTATTGTAAGGCCTCTATATGTAATATCAACTCGCTATCGGGTATCCAAGAATCTTGCCCCCGTCGTTGGAAAAGAAACTCTTTGGGTAGCTGGACCTCCCTCCTGAATAGTTCTGGTGTTTCCGCTACTATTATGAATATCTTTGTCTGTGTCAACGGGTCGGGCTCTGATTTGGTCTACAGTAGAAGAATCTACTGTTGCAGCCAAGATCCTGTAAGGAGTGACTGCAGGGGTAGAACAAACCGTAGTACCGTCCGGCTCAAAATGAATTGTCATGTTTAGTTTAGCCATAAGATCTCTCCCTATCTATATCTCCATTTGTTTAGCAAACGGAACCCTCATTACTGCCCCAGAGAATCCTTGTGTGTCCATTGATCTGTTACAAATTGAAAGATCTCCCTCTCTGCTACAAGATCGAATTGATCCTGTATCTATGAGGAATGCATACCTCTGCAGTATTGGTGTCTTTCATAGATTCACATGCTTGAATATTCCCGGTCGTCGAAGTGGGAGTCCCACGGTACATAACATAGCAATGTAGCAATAACACAACCACAGATAGGCAAGAAAAAAACCATAGAGTAGCATTGAATCATAGAGCTTTAGATAGAAAAAAAACTTGTCACTTTTATAACATATTACAGTCATTGTGAATAGTTCAAACTCCAGCCAATCGGGCGTTAGCACCCTCCAGAATGTTCTCCTCAGAGGCTCACGCCCTCAGATTTTCTACCGCACGTCGTGTGAAGGGAGTCTCCCTGAGCTCTGCTCAGTTTTTTTCTTTTTTTTTCTTCTCCTAGAAAAGCTTTTTGTCATGTCTACAACCAAGAATCCCATCTTCAGACCTTGTGGGACATGTGGAAAACAGCAACTTCATTCTGAGGACCCACATCAGAAGTGCATTTATTGCCTCTACCCTGAACACCAGGTAAAGGATTGTAAAATCTGCAGGTCTTTCTCTCAGAAGACCCTTAAGGACAGGGAGGAGCGTCTCCTTATGTGGCTACAGAAGTTGAAGACTATGGACAACCCTTTGTCAGATGTGGAGAGTGTTTCCTCAGTTCGCACTACTTCATCTTTGCAGAGTGCCAGTGAGTCTGAGAAGGTTTCTCCTAAAACTAAGGTGGCGAAGAAACATTATGTTGTCAAGTCCACTGACCGGCCTTTCACTTCAAAAGGGGTATCTCCTGCCCCTCGGAGTCTGTCTACACTCTCTACGCCCCTGAGATCTGACTCTCAGGCGTCCAAGACTCTATCTGAACAGTTTTTGCCTAAAAAACTGGTTCTCTCGTCGACAAGCTCGTCGTTGCTTCCTCCGTTGACGAGGACTGCTGTCGTCACTTCTACGACGACTACTTCGACTTCTTCATCTATGATGCCGGCTATGATCCTGTCGTCGGCGACATCTCCGTCGACGTTGGTGTCAGTGAAGGTGAGGCCTCTGTCGCCTACGGTGCCTTTGACTTCGTTGACGGCGACTCACAAGCAGAAGACTCATTTGTCGACGCACACTTCCTCGTCGATGAAAGTCAGTGTCGTCGACGGTGGCTACGTCGTCGACGGTGGCTCAACCATGACGGCAACTTCTCTTGTTGACGGTGACAGCGTCGACGGCTGCATCCATGGATCTGGTTCCTTTGAAGTCTTCAGGTTCTATGCTTCAACAGCGACGGTCTTCTTTGGATACTTTGACACCAATCCAAACTGCTTCGCATCCTCCAGCAGAAGTGTTCTCTTCTGATGCTGGTGATGATGAATCGGAGTAGGATGAGGCATTTAGGGCTGCTCTAAGTCCCTCTGAGCTTCTGATTAAATGTCAGGATTTTGATGACGACCAGGATTATGAGGACTTTTCAGACCGTGCCGACCAGCCTGCACCGGATCTTCCTATGGCGCAGATGCCTATGCCCCTTATTTCCAACCTTCAATTCATGCTGGATGACTATTACAGACGTTTTCCAAACTCGGTCCAGGCTTCTCCTGCACCACAAGCGCCTCTACCGCTTTCTACAGAACCCTTTTCTACGACTTCTGCTTCGGCGTCCAGGTTGCCACACCAAGACGCTCCTCATGTCATTGCGGAGGATGATGCTGATGTTGATGACAGAGAGGAGGCTGAGCTAGATGATAGATCCCTGTTCACGGAATGGGACAATTATCAGATTCAAACGTCTTCCCCCACTACTCCAGCTCCTCTTGATTCTCCACCTGTGGACATAGGTGGTTTTCATGTCCTCATGGAAAGGGCGGCAAAGAAATTTCACCTCCCGATGGTCACTAGCGAGGAGGATTGTTTCTTGTATGACTTCAAGGATCAGCCACAGAAACAAGTGCGTGCTATCCCCATCATCTATTTTATTTGGCAAGAGGGTCTCAAGCTCATGCAACATCCTAATTCCATTCCTGCTTTCCTTCCACGGCTAGATAAAAAATACAAGGCCCTGGAAAATTCAACTGCTTGTCTTTTTTGCACAGCCGAAACCTGATTCCATTATTACACAGGCAGCACAACATTGTGCCAGGAATCCCTCGTCTCCAGTATCGGCTCCTCCGGATCATGAGGGGAGACGCCTTGACGCCATTGGTTAAAAATTCTCCACTATGGTGGCAACTACGGTCAGAGTGGCCAATTCTCTAGCTATGCTCGGCCGCTATGACCGACAAATGGGGTCAGACATTGCTCCCCTCCTAGATTTACTACCAGAACCTACTAAAGCAGAGGCGCTGAAGATTCTAAAAGAAGGGGAAAGGATTTCCTTGGAGATTATTGATTGTGCTGTTGACGTGTCTGCTACTGGTTTCCGGCAACTGGCGGGTGCTGCTGTTCTCAGGCGGTAGAGCTGGTTGAAAGCCACTTCTTTCCGTCAAGAGGTGCGGATGAAAATATTGGACATGCCCTATGACGGTGAATCGTTGTTTGGCCAACACATCGATGATGCTCCTGCGAAGATCAAAAAGAACACTGACACTGCTCGCGCCCTCGGTTCTCTTAAATGAAAAAAAAAAAGCCCTTTCGGGGTGCGAGGGGTCTTGCCTCCTCCTCCTCCTCCTTCCTTTCGGGGAGGTTCCAATCAACACCGACAATACCATTCTTCTCAAGGCCAACAACGTTACTCTTCCAGAATCAACAGTCGTGCAGATAACCGCCAGCCGCGTCTTACTGACAGCACATACGTAAATCCTCTTGTATAGGAAGGGATTCCTCCAAGAAACAATGACTTTTTCCATCTACCATCCTTGAGGCCTCCCACCCTCGCAAAGGTTGGAGTTCGAATCTCCCGTTTCTACTCCAAATGGTCTCTGATTACTACCGATCAGTGGGTTCTGGATATTGTGCGCATCTTTGGGCCAGGTGTCATCCCAACCTGGATTAGGGTTAAGCTCTAACAGTAAGATTTGTGTTTTATCCGGGTTGCATTGTAGTTGGCTTTCTTTGAGCCATCTTAAGAGACTGCTCTCATACTATTTGAGAAGCTTTCTTTTGGGGTTTCTGAGTTGCCTTCATAGGAAAAGACCAGCTGGGTGCCATTGGCGTAAGAAACTATTGTGATTCTGAATAAGTCAGCTAGGGTGGCCAATGACGACCTGTACATATTAAACAATGTTGGCTCAGCACTGAGCCCTGGGATACTCACATTTTAGAGGTTTGTCCTTGGAGGGATGATTGTTTGTCCAGACTGATTGTTGTCACTCTGAAAAGAACAAGGTCAGAATATGCCCCTCCGACCTCATGATGTCATTCCTTCATTACATCCATCTTAGGCAATGGTGTGAAGATTTTTAGAGATGCACCTTTGCTCTGCCGACAAACCAAATGGCTTGATAGACTCTGTGTTGGGAGGCCTTCCACCTGCAGCAGTGGATTCTGAAAAAGGGTATTTTCCCCCAAGAACCTCACACCAAGATGGTATTTTCAATTTATAGGCAGATGCCTTTAGTTGCCTGTTTCTGGATGTTCACGAGTGGGATCCCCACGTGTGATATGACGCACTTGATCTTTTCTCAGCTGAGGCTTCCTTGCATCAAAATCTTTTCCACAGCTCTAAATAGAAATACCTACTGGTCTGCACCATATTGTTCTCACTTTATTTTCTTGTAAACTCTAATGACTGTGCTGGTCACAAGGCCTGTTTTATGCATTTTCTCCAGGTCTGCAAAATTCAAAGGTTCTGCAGTTAGTGTGACAGGATGGCACACAACTGATTCTCCTAGCCCTGGATCGGGTGAGGAGGTTTTCTGATCTGTTGCAACTTAGTATTCAACTTCTCTTTTGTCCATGAGACGGAATAGATCCACTTTCAAATGGAGATGGTCGGGACCTCCACTTCAGACACTTTGTCTGCACATGAGGAGATTGAGTGTTGTCAGTCTTTCTGGTACAGCCAGAGTTAGTGAATGTCATCTTAACTTCCTGGAAACCCACCCACTAATGTTTTACCTCCCCTCACTCAAAAGGGTTTGGCAGTTAATACACAGACTGGGATACCTGACCGTGCTGTGTTTATTCCTCCCTGATTAACCTTCAATATTCAAGTTATTCCTGATGGCTCGTTTCTTGAAAGGTTTGCTATAGGTTTTCTTCCACATCTCTGGTTATTCTTCAGTCGTACTTAATTTCATTCTGACTGGCCTCGTGCCATTCCACTTTTGAATCGATGTACAGTTGTTTAGTCTCTTGATTCCCCCAAGTCTTTCTTTTTCATGGTGAATACTTGTATGAACTGGTTTGGTTGAAAAGTTGCAGACCCTGTCAGTTCGGTCACCATTAGCTGTTTTCTACTCAGACAAGTTGGTTCCACTTATTTGCTCCTCGGTCTGCTTTCTGCCTGGGCCAGCCTATCACCCTTCCATCTTTCACCCACCCTCCTAGTCTTTCAAAGGAAGAGGAGTGATTGCTCACACTAAACCCTAACTGAATTGTCAATTTCTATGTTCGAATGGGTGGATGACTAACTTTTCATTGGTTTCTCTGGGGCTACCTTAAGCATACTATTTAACATTGGATCACTCTTTACATTAAGATCGGCTATGCCTTTGCCTTCAGTTGGCATTCGTGACCATAATGACTTCTACTTATCTAATCAGTGACTTTCTGGTGGCAAATATTTGTCGGGCAGCTCCTTGGTCTTAACTACATACATTTGCTAATCCTTTTGGCTCAGCTATGCATGCATGTTTATGTTGTTTTTCTGTAGGGCAAACCTAGCCCTAGGCAGCAGAGTGCTACATAGGGTCAAAGACCTCTATTATTTGAACAGTTGCCCCATGGGACTTATTCATAAGCAGAGACCTCGTATATACCTTTAGGTAATCTCAAAACTAATTATAATTCAAATTAATTGTGTATCAAAATCAAGTTGAAAAAAGCACAGGACAAGCTTTTGTTTCTATCAAAAAAGCATTTGACAAATTCACATACAGCAAGTGTGTAATAAATGCTCATAGTGCAGATGACGCAGTGCTGAGATTGTGAACATATTTACAACATTAATAACACAAGGCACTATACAGTTCCCAGTAGTTTTATCCATTATTCTAAACAGATCACATCCAGTGTAGTGTGAAACTATACACAATCCCTTAATATTAAGTATACAAGTCAACCAAAAGGGAGGGTTTATCAACATTTCAACCTAGTCTCATTATAATGGTTACATCAGAACTTCCTTGTGCTCAATCATAGTAGCTCTCTACTAAATACAAATCAATGCATTTACTCATCACCTTAGCTGGGAATGTTAAAGTAATTCAGGAATTCATCACTGCACCTACAAAACATCTCCATTAAATCAAAATAGCCTGTTTTATTATTTTTCTCCAATGGGTGAATACTCCACCATCACCGATCTATAAATTGTGGCCCGAAGAGAGCACACGCCAAGTCAGTTCATCACCAAATACCATTCAAAACTGTGTATACTCAATATGCTATTTGTGATAGGGTAGTTGACTACCACAAACATGCTCCAACATCCTTCTCGATGTGAGCAAAAACCAACTGGTTATAAACCAAATTATGGGTAGTGTTATGTATACAAATATACATTAAATTGGCAGGTAAATTTAAGCAACATGCACCTTGTGTTATTACAACCACTAACTTCACATTGCCTTCTACCATGTGTCTAAACAGCCATAATTCAGCCCTTTTCGTTAGACAGATGTGTAAATATCTTACTTGCTTAATTCATAAGGTATCCCCTCCTATCCAAAACGCACACAGTATTTGTCCTGGAAACGGCAAAAACTCTGGCCAATCTTAGTCACCATCGCATTTTTGTGGTACACAGAAAATGAAATTAATTACATTTCCAAAGTAAACTGACCCGAGTATGTAGGTGAAAGCATCCGCTACTCACCACGCCGACGACGACATGGTTATGGAAGTTGGAGGGAAGATGCGGCAGATGTGGCCCAGTTATCTCCCCTTCTGTCTAGAAAACACTAGACCACTAACACTAGCCAGCCATCCTGGAGGGGGCTAAATACTCAGCGTTACACAGACTGTATTTAATTCTGTCTATTGCCACAAGACTGTTAGCCTGAGTCAGCAATAGATACTTTAGGGCCCAAGATTAAACATCACAGACTGGTTCTAACACTTAACAGCATCCAGGTACTATTGGGTGACCTTGATGGTTAGACAGATGTTTGTGTATTTTGGATAAAGAGTAAATGACTACTGTCCTGAGGTGGGGTTTATATTTTTTGTGAAGAATTGTGTTCTGCTTAGGTACACCACAAATAAAATTGCTTTAACCCCAGTCATTCGATCAACTTGGAGCCTACTCTGGGTTACTACTGCATGTATCGCAATACAACTTAGTTCTATAGCGTGGTGATATCATACGATGGCCAGCAAGTATGGTGTTTAATCTTAGGCTCCTATTTACCTATTGCCGGCCAATGTTAACGGTCTTGTGTTTTCTAGACAGAAGGTGAGATAACTCTCCAGCGTCTCCCACATCTTCCCTCTGACTTCCATAATGATGATAGGGGTGTAGTGTGTACCGGTTGCTTTCACCTACTCTGGGTAAGATTATTTTGGAAATGTAGTTCATTTTGTTTTCATTGTACTATGTAAATGTGATGAGGACTAAGATTACTTATCGAATGTATGCTGTTTCTAGGACAAATAGGGGAGTCATTTTGATATAAAGCCCTAAAGTGCTGCGTGTGTTCTGGAAATGAGGGGCTACCTTTTGAAATGAGCATCACCTGTGTATTGAAACTGTATGAATTATTGATGTTGGGGCACATTGTACACGGCGGTGTGAAGTTAGTGGTTGTAATGACACATGAAGTGCATGCAAAAAAAAAAAAGGGAGAGAAAATGGTATCCGTCTTTCCCCTCCCCTTGCTTTTTCCCCTATTGGGCTAATCAATCTTCGAATGGGGCCCAAATCTTTTTACCCAGGTCGCGTCTCCGTCTGCCCCAACTTACCCACACTGCAGTCTCCACGTTATGCAAGGCCAGCTTCCTTGCTCTCCAATTAAAAAAACGTAGGAACCTCGGGGCTGATCCAGTCTGAAGTTATACATAGACGAATCATAGCCATTGCAATGAACACAAAAGCAGAGGTATAACGAGATCTTTCATGCAACATACTGCTTTTGAGCCCACAGATCACTAATTCAGAGGAAAGAGTAACTGGTATCTGAAGCCTTAAGTTGATAAATTGCTCACCATCACCCAGGAATGGACGTAGTCTTACACATTCGAAAAACATGTGAACATCATTTGCAGCCGGAAGCCCACATCTGGGACAGCCATGCAGACCATTACCCCCCCACTTAGATATCTTGGCCGGGGTATAGTATGAATCAAACATGGCCATATAACACTGACTGTAAACTGCCAGAAATTAAGACACTCCCGGCCAGTTCAAGAGCTGCTGCTAGATCTAACCCTGTTACCCTCAGCTTGGCCTCAAGTTTTATAGTATAAACAGCCATATCATCTGGCAAGCCTGAGAGTAAATGCTGGTAAATTACCCCTATTTTCGAGCGTCTGGAAATCCACTCCATAATGTTATCTTGCCGAACAATGCCTCTGAGTTGAGCTTAGTTCTATCTAAGAAACTCCGGAGCTGTAGGTATTTAAAAAAATCTTGCGTATTAAGCTGATACCTGTCCCTAAGCCATGAGAAAGATGCGAGATGCCCATCATGACCTAAATCCCCCAGTTTTACCAACCCTCGTTCCATCCAATTAAAGGTAATCTGATCCCGGAAGACTGAGGGTAGTGACTAAGCTGAAAACGGCGTATAATAGTTCAGATTGGGAACCGCCCATTTTCGACGAACCTTACGTCATACTGAAAACATGGACCAAGCTACCTTAAACTTGGTTTTCTTGTAATAGCTAGGTTCCAGTACTCGTAATAATAAAATCCCCCTTGCATTTTTACCAAGTCCTACTTCAAAAATTGAGGGCCTGCACGGTAAAGGAGGCCCAGCAGTATCTCCAAACAGTGGTAGTCCAAAATATTGAATTATGAAGGACCAAGAATAAAATAAAAGGTTGGGAACCGCCGAACCACCCCTTTGCCGGGGTAGACACATCCACTTTGCCGCCCTGCGCGGCCAATGGTAACCCCAGAGAAACCTGTTGCATATACTGTCCGCTTTGGCTAGGCTTGATTGGGAGAATTCCAAAGGGATGGTCCGAAACACGTATAGGAATTTAGGAAGAATTAGCATTTTAAGGACGTTACACCTACCATACAGAGACAGATGTAAATTATCCAGTCGTGTTAGTGTTAAATTGACTGAGTTAATTACAGGTAAGATATTCAGATCTGGAATAAGATCTACCTGTGAAGCGATATTAACCCCCAAATACATAGCAGTCTGAACTATCGGGTTGTGTCTGAAGGGGGCATAGTTGCAGATTGGATTACCTGAGTTTTAGATGTATTAAGTTTATAGGCAGAAAGCTGGCCAAATTGATCTGCTAAAATTTTAATTGCAGGAAATGCAGACGCCACCTACGTAGTTAAAACTACAATATCGTCAGCGTAAGCCAACACCTTATAGTCAGTAGAATTGGCCCTAACTGGTAAGATACCCTGGGAGCTCTCTATTGAACTTATAAAAGGTTCAATATACAAGGCAAAAAGCAGGGGGGAGCACAGACAGCCTTGCCGAGTCCCCCTGCTTATACTAAATGGTTTTGAAGACAGCCCAGATACTGAACCTATTGCTTTAGGAGAGATGTATAAAGATTGAACTGCTAATATATAATCCGGGCTAAATCCCTTCCACTTCATTACCGCCCATAGCAAGGCCCATGAGACCCTGTTGAACGCCTTCTCGGCGTCCAGCAGGATCGCCCCGACAGATGACTCAGTGGCCTGAGCCCAGTCCAGTAATGCAACTACACGAGAAATATGATTAGCTGTATCTCTCTCGGGGATAAAGCCATGCTGACGCAGCGATACCAAAGGGGTGATTACAGCTGACAGTCTAGATGCTAGGATCTTTGAAAATATTTTATTATCCGAATTAATAAGTGATATTGGCTGAAAGGAAGACTGGTCCAGCTCCGGTTTGCCCTTTTTCCTAAAGAGAATGATGTTCGTGTAACACCAGGATTCAGGTATTGAACCTTCTTGTGCTGCTCTAAGAACTGGTAGAAAAACCCGACGGATCTCCTGCGAATTTTTTTTATAAAATTCCATCGGAACGGCATCCATGCCGGCTGCTTTACCATTGGCCAGAGATTTAATTGCAAGATCAACCTCTTCCCACTCTATAGGAGCAGCAAGGATTTCATTCTGCTGTTCCGAGAGTTGAGCCGTTGCAATGCCTGACAGGTAAAATGCCGCATGTTGGGGCAAGTCCGGACCCCCTGTACTATCCTTGTTATACAGATTACTATAAAAATGATGAAATACCCCTAGGACTCCTTCAGGTGTTTCCAGAACCTGACCCTGGGCATTGCATATCCTAAGGACACCGTTAACCAGGCTCTTCTGCTGGAGTCGCTTGGCCCGAACCCTGCCCGACTGTTCCCCCAGCTCAAACATCTCAGAACGATATTGCAGAAATTTAGCAGCAAGATCCTGACCAAAAAACTCCAGCAAGGATGACCTGATTTTAGCAATTATTGCCCGACTATAGTTGGTGTCCCGTCCCTCTTTGACCGCATCTATTAATGATATCTCAGCTTTGCTAAATTCAGCCAAGCATTGGATTACTTGCTGATGAGCAGATTTTCGCCGATAGAATTAAAAACTCTTCGTTTCACCTCTCAGAGCATCCTTGAATGTATCCCAAACCAGCAAATCAGAAGCTGACCCAATATTAAAATTAAAGAATTCCTCCATCCCCTTCCTAATATGATCCAAATAGGGTTGTTCTAACAAAAGTTTCCGCTCAAATGTCCATACCCTTATACTCGGAGGTATGTGGGGGATAGAGCATTCAATGATCAGAGGGTTATGGTCAAAGTACTCTAGGGTAGACTAAGACGGAAGATGCTGCTATTAACTGTTCAGATAGAAGAAAATAATTGAGGCGAGCCATTTTGTTATGCGGTGCCGAATAGTACGTGAATCCATCCTGCAAACGATTGTGGTAAAACCAGGAATCAATCAAGAGATGTTCTTGAGCCAGAGCCCGCAACGCCCTGAAAACTCTGGGCTTCTTGCCCACATAAGGTTGATCCGTGGATAAGTCAAAGTTAGCAGCTAGATTAATATTCAAGTCGCCACACAACAATATAGGATGAGAATATAGTGCTAACTCGACATTCAAATGATGCAGTACTTTAGGATCGTCTGAATTTGGGCCATTAACAGTGCAGATTGTGAAAGGCCTATCATTTACAACTACCTCTGAAATAGCCCACCTCCCCACATTGTCCTGACTAGTCTTCCTGCAAGAGCCAACCCCGCGCCGCAAATGAATAGCTACCCCCCTAATCTTGGATGTCTGATGTGAACAACCCACTAAATCAAATCCTGGTATTCGCAAAAAGCCACGGTCATTCCATGCAACATGAGTTTCCTGTAAACAAATCATGTCTATATGCAAAGCCTGAACTATTCTAGAAAATAATGCCCTTTTTTCCCATCATTCAGCCCACAGATATTCCAGGATACTATGTGGACCTTAGTTTGCGCCATCAATTTACTGATATACTCTTAGAATATATCTATATAGTGTAGATTTCTTAAATAGAAAAAAAAACCTGTTGTCTACATTGAGACCAAGGTTAAAAACTAGAGTGCCAATTAAGCACAAGGTTTTTTTTTTTTTTTAACCTTTTGTTCCACCCAACCAAAACCCACCCGGAACCCACCCCTAAAGCACCCCCCACAAAATGCAACATGACCAAAGTCCTTGTGATGGGGGGAGCTGGTTAAGACCCACAAGCTCCCGACCCCGTACCGCTAGCTAAGTTTGGGGCGTCCTCCCGAGGTGTGCAGAGGCGGCAGACTAAAAAGTAGATCATAAGAAAACACAGAAGGAATGCCCTCCTCCCCCCCTCCATAAATGCTGCAACAGTTTGAGATCCCCTTACAACTAAAATAATAATAAGGGGGCAGGTTACTGTGCGCCTATCTATATCATGGTTCTCTCAGAGTGAATTCAGATAGTCCTTAGCTTTAACTTCCGACATGAAAATTTTTACTTGACCCTGATGGATTGTCCTAAGCTTAGAAGGATAGAGCAAGAAAGCCTGGGTCCCCTTCGACTGGAATGGAGCAATTAGTTGGCGGAGATGCCATCTCCGCTCAACAGTGGCTGGGCATAAGTCGGGACGTACAAAAAATTGACATCCCTTTGCAGATCTCTTCCTGTCCGGTCTGGCCAAGTCCTAAATCTTGTCTCTGGCCAAGAAATTATTCAGACAAATAAGAATGGCACGGGGCTTGTCTTCAGTTTGACCGGGCTTCTGCTTGAACGGAAAACGATGCGCACGCTGAACCTCGATCTGCCAGTCCCACTGCTTGACCTCAGGAAATGCTTCAGTGAACCACTCTGAGATGAACAGCCTGGCGTCTGATCCTTCCATTCCTTCTGGAACACCAAGAACTCAAAGATTATTCCGACGCAATCTATTTTCGAGATCTGTAAGCTTCCAGACAATGTCCTCTCTTTGCACCTTAAGACTCTCTGTGATGCCCCTTTGTGCAGCCATATCGTCCTCCAACGTAGAGATTCGCTCCTCTACCACTCCCATTCTAGAAGCAATATCCGAGCAGGTCTTAGCAACCCTCCGTATGGAGTTCTGCACTCGCCGACACACCCCTTGAGTGAGGGCACTTTCCTTCCGAGTCTCTTCGTGGTGGGCCGTAATAGTTTGATAAATCACTGCCAGTGTTATTTCTCCTGAAGGAGGGCCCAACGGTGCAGAGCCATTACCAGATTGATTTACCCCCGGATCAGTAGAAGGGGCTTCAAGAGCTGCCTGCCCAGAAAAAGAATAGTCCCAAGCCAAAGATCCTACATCAGGGTGCACAAAGTCAGGACTTTTTGTAGATTTTCGAACTGTTCCAATACCTGAGGGTAGCATCTCAGTGCTCCCCCACTCCCCGGGCTCGCTATCATCCGACCACTCCTTTCCATCCACAAGATCTTCCTCCGAGGACACTGTGATCTGACAGGGAATAGAATTTATCCCCTCCTTCTGCATCATGCCACAGGCTTTGCGTCATACACTGCAAAGTAGGATTGCTTGCTTCACTTGCGTTCCCGGCATTCCTAATTGTAGATTCTTCATCCGGGACTACCTCTCCCAGAATGCCACTGTGCTGCTGACTAACGTCTGGGTGAGCAGATTTTGCATTAACTTCAGAAACTGCAGTTCTTGCAATAGATTCTGTCAATGAATTAATACCAGGTTTCTTAACTGAATTGGTAATGAGCACCGTTGCAGCAACTGCTTCTGCACGTTCCCTTTTACAGATTGCGGTGAGCCAGCCTTCTCTGGAGGTCTGCGAAACATTGATGGCACAGTTTGAACTGTTTTCCCCTTAATCGGCTGATCCACATCGGCCTGCGGACCGCCTGTTGCAGTTCCCGGAATAACGGTCGGCAAGGTAGAGTCAAGCTCGCTGGCCACCCTGGGAGGCCCTCCGGAACGGGTTGAGCCTCGACCCCGCTGCTCCTCTTGCTACCCGAGCACTCTTCGCCTGTGGCTGACTCTTCGCACTTTTCAGCGGCATTTCAATCGAAAGCGGCTGGAGTCCTGAGTAGAGAAGAAGAGCCCGGCAGACCCAGGAGCTACACACCACACAATCAGGGCAGCAAGACCAGATCCTGCTCACAAGTAGGGATGATTTAACATACGATACACACCACCACAGCATTCCGGAATAGGTATTAAATCCATTTAATATTAGCAGCACATTTTAAACTTCACTAAACGGGATCCGTCAACGCTAGCTATGCAACGAGGTCGGGCGGAGCAGAGCCTCAATCCAGCTCAACCGGCCATAGGACTGGCCGCCATCTTTGCCTCTCATACCACTTCTCCTAATTTGTTTTATAAGCAGTTGGTTTTCGCCTACCTAGGGAAGGATGTTGGAGCATGTTTGTGGTAATCAATTGACTATTCACAGATAGCACATTGAATATACACAGTTTTGCATGTTATTTGGAGATGGATTGACTTGGTGTGTGCTAACTTCAGGAAGCCCATTGAAGATGGAGTATTCACTCCCTAGAGTAAATAATGAAGCGAAACATTATGACTTCCTTATAGATGATTTGAAGGTGCAGTGATGAATTCCTGAATCACTGTAGCATTCCCATCTAAGGTGGTGAATAATGCTAAGGTGGTGAGTAATGCATTGAATAGTATTTAGTAGAGAGCTACTAGGATTGAGAACAACGAATTGGAACTTTTTCTGTTTCCTTTTATGGAAGTGTGGTATAGAGATGACTGCGTGCTAATGAGACTCTATAATCAGACTGGATCACGTTGGCGACACACTCCCTTTTGGTTGACTTGTATACTTAAGATTAAGCGATAGTTGATTGTTTCACTCTACCCTGGATATGAACTATTTGAAATAATGGATACACTACTAGGAATTGTATAGTGTCTTGTGTTACTTCTGTTGTAAATAGTTTCACAGTCTGATCACTGTGTCGTCTGCGATGTGATCACTTATTTCATACTTTGCTTTACATGAATTATTCAAATGCATTTTTGATAGCAACAAAGCTTGTTCTGTGCTTTTTTCAAATTGATTTTGATACCTAATTAATTGGAATTATAATTAGATTAGTATTTTCTCAAAGGTATGTACGAGGTCTCCACTTATGAATGAGTCCCAATGGACAGTTGTTCAAATAATACAAGTTTAGTCTGGTCCATGTTGGCATATAGAGTTGTCCTTGTTATATACACACACAGGCTCGAAGACGAGCATAAAGTCAACAAATGATTGGAGATGTAATTGATTAGTGGACTGTTAAATGCATTGTGATGTAGTGTTCTTTAAAGAGGAAAGTTCTCAAATCTTTTCGAAATTGAATCAGCATTGTGGCAGTCCTAATGGATGTGGGGCCGTTATTCCAGAATCTGGCTGCATAGATGGCAAAGCACTTCTTAGTATGCAGTCTATTGGGGTCCTAGGTACTGGTATACTGAGCACCATTGGAGATGATAAGCTTGTCTAAAAGATTGGTGAGGGTGCTGATTGTGTTGGCTTTGCAAATTATGCAGCGGGTTCGAATATGGCAGGGGCCAATGAGAGGAAGCATCTGGACCATGGTTATGTAATTATATTTCTTTAAGCCTTGGTTGAGGCTTACTGCGGCATGTAGTAAGCCCATAAGGGATGTCATTATGGAATCTGGTAGGCAAGGAAGCAAGTCGTTAACACCATCCACGTGTGAGAGCACGGGGACATGAGCAGTAGTAGTTCTAAAGGCGCTTTCTTGAACAGACTGTTTCATTTTCTTTAGAAAAGAAAACTGGCTCCAGGCAGGTTTTGTGTTTTGTCAGTGTGTTTCTTGAGGGTCAGGTTAGTGTCCAGGGTGAATCCAAGTAACTTTGCATTCATTAAATTTTGGTACTCAAAGCCGTCAAGGTTTATGCCATTGATTCAGGTATGTACTGTTTCTTCTTGGCAAATAACAAGAATTCCGTCTTGGTGGGTAATCTTCAAGTAGGCATTAGACATCTAGTTCTTGATGATGTTCAGACCGTGTTTGAGGCAATGGATGACTGAAACCAAGAAGTCTTTCGAGTATATTTGTGTATCTTCGGCATATTGGTGAATCTTTGATATAAGTGAGTAGAGCACTCCTTCTAAAGCTTGAAGATAGCAGGGTACAGTTTGTAATCCCCAGGGGCTTGGAGTGGGGGGGATCCTACAGTTGATGGGTATCATTTGGAACTTGAAGGTGCCCTTGTAAACCAACTGAGGTTAGTGGAAATGTAGGAGGAGAACCAGTGAGGGGTATTGCTGGTGAATTCCATTTGAAACCTCAGGGTGCATATAAGGGTGAGATTTTCGACTGTGTCCAAGGCAGAGGAGAGGTCCAGCAATATCATGAAGCAGGGGGCATCTTCATCTGTTCTCAGGATGGTTTTGTATTTGATATGAGAAGTGTCTGTCTCCATGCTGCCACGCCATCTGAAGCCAGACTACTAGTTATGCAGGTGATCGCATTAATGTGATCTTGGAGTTTAACATGGACTGTTTTTTCTTTTATCTTGCAGATGAATTGTAGTTGAGTGATAGGCCGGTAGTTGGTGAGACCATCAGTGTCTAGTGTAGGTTTCTTTAACAGTTAGAGGATCTGACCTGTTCTGAGAACTTCTGCTACTTGTATGAGGGATAGTATGAATGAGAGACCGTCTCCAGGAAGAGCTTTGGTGAGGGACAAGGGTAAGACATCATCTTCAGAAGAAGTGTCTTTGAGGAAGTTTACTATTTTGGGAAGATATGCTTGGAAGGATGGCAATTGCAGGATATGGAAGGGAGGAGTGGGAATAAGAGATGAAACAGGCTTGATGTGTCAGTGTGTTGCTGGATCTTCTGTATTGGTAATGCACTTTCTGTGGTGTGAGGAATTGGTGAATCTGAAAAGGGATTGAATCAGTTATTGATTGTCATGAAAAGCATTCTGCTTGTGGTGGTGGCTTCATTTATAGTTTTATATAGAGCAAACTGATGGTGTTTGTATATTATTTTACCTTGGCTGCTGTGACGAGCTAGTCCGCATATTGTGCAGAGGGACTTCAGTATCATGAGGTCATCAGGAGTTATATTTTTGCATAGTGATGGATTCTTAATTAGGGCTTTGCTACTCGATTTCCTTTGTTTAAACTTCACTATTCTGTCTTCCCTCACTGTGCCAGCTGCTTTGAGACTGTTTCAGAAGTTTAGAAACGATTATTCATCAGAAGAAAAAGTTATTAACTTTTTCTGACCCTGGTTCTGGCCAATACTAAATCTCCTTGCAAATTCCTCATCTTCCTTCCTCCCCCTCTTCTGAGATAGTGCTGTAATTACTAAGGTTCTTAGACATTCAGCTCTTATTATGAATGCAGTCATTAAGCTCTCCCACTTCCTCTCTGTACACCTCAGTTGGGTGTGGAAATATGCAAGCAGCTGATGCAGGCATGCCAGTTGGCGCTCGAAATAAGCTTGTATTGTCACTTCCTGGGTGTGGAGAGCTCTGACTGGAGTAGCATGGCAGTGATACAGAGCTATTGTTGGAGGAGGACGTTTTCAAACCCAATTCTGGCCCCCAGAGATATTCCTAAACTAAAGAAGCTCCGAGAAGATTTTCCACCAGGCATAACATTACCTGAGGTAAGTAACCTTTTCTTCTGTGATCTCACACACAAATGGGACATACTCATGTTTATGAATTCTGACAAAATACAGTGATACAGAACTTGCATTATGATAATTTAACTTTTCCTTGGCTTGTCTTGCGACACCTAGCTTGGTCCTACACTGTCTCCACTTTGCGGTATTTTTATGTATCATTCTGTCTCTTCAGATGGTAAATTGAAAAGATTAGCATGAAAGTCTTAAGCAAAAGTATATTGCTGTTGTTTCCTATGCTTTTAGTGTGAGAGCTCTCTGCCAACACAGATTCTCCTTCTCCACTTAGTTTGTGGGTAACAGTTTGACAATAGAAATATAGAGCAGGAAAGTGCCTAGTTGGAACATATGAAGCATCTGGATGACTCATGCAAGGGGACCTAGAGGCCTGGAATTGTTTTAATTGATAACATCATTGAATTGAGCCATTTTCGGCTCTACCCTGAATTTTGATTCTCCATGTTTATATCTGGATAGAGGCTACAATATAGGAAAGACTATTTTTATATTTTCTCATTCTTAAGTTGTTATAAAGTTGCAGGTCTGCTAGCTAATCTTGTTGGT
Organism: Triturus cristatus; assembly: GCF_964204655.1. Taxonomy (NCBI): domain Eukaryota; kingdom Metazoa; phylum Chordata; class Amphibia; order Caudata; family Salamandridae; genus Triturus; species Triturus cristatus. The sequence goes on along the minus strand of NC_140594.1, from coordinate 285,786,960 downwards.
CTTTGAAGGTAACTCTAACTTGGACAAGACGCAGCCTTTCTCACTAGTTTCTAAAACCAACATTGATAGGTGCGGATAACTTTTGACTTCTTGCTGTTATTTGAAGTGTATTAGGGATTACACCTGCTCTCACCGTCATACATTCTTGACTATAAGCTGTACCAGGGGGCTAAGGCAGCAAATCCTTTGACCCAGAAGTTCTTCAGGGAAGCACTTCTACCTTTGAGATAACAATGGCTCCTTTGACTTAATCTCATACTCGCTCGTAATTCCTGGGATAGGGGATCAGCCTCTCTTCATAATCTGATAAGATGGCAACCCCTCTCCCTGTGCGCAAGATCCATTACTGAGTGCCACTTTACTATGCCGTAGGAATAGGTCATGTATGACTTTTTCTAGGCACCAACTGCCTTTATGCTTATGTTGGCTAATGGCCCTCTTAAATCTCTCCTAAATTGAAGCATGAATGAAAGTACTCTCATAACTATTGAGTTATCTTCATCTGCTAAAGCAACTTCTTTCTGTTTAAATAACCCCCAAGCCTTGCATCCGTTATATCGTTATTGCATTATTATTATTTAATGATTCCTTTGAGTTTCTTTGGGTCACGTCGTTTTGTTCAGCATCACAGTTTAGAGCCAGGTGAATAACTCATGGAGGAATTCTCTTAGTAAAATTGTATACACCTTAATTGACCTGATTTACATGACAGTAACATGGAAAACGATGTTGTAGAACCTGTTTACTCGAATACAGAATCAATTTACCATACAGCTCTCTCTGATGTAGCCTTTTGCAGCTTCTTCCTCTAACTAGGATTTCGGCAGAACATCTCGTTTGTCATGATGATGTGGAATCCTGCACAAGCATGTTGTGAATCTTTATTTGACTACATGCAGACAGCTCATTGAATAGTCTTGGGTGTCTGCCTTCTCGCTGTGTTATCGAAGATTAAGGATATGGAGTTAACCTGTAGCATTGATAAGTATTATTACTCTCTCAGAACTTCTGTTTTGCTTCCTCATGCTAGTGTCTGTAACTTGGGTGGAGTGATTGAGCGTCTGTTTGCTGAGAAAGTACCTTCTGCTAGTCCTTTGTCAGACTCTTTTGCAGAGATGTTCATTTGTTTTCTCTCTGCTATTTTGGCACTATTGTCATGTTTCACATTCAAATGCTTAACACCACTCTAAAGTGATGTGTTTCCGGCCTGTCCTTCCTTAGTTTTCTAATTATAGTTGCATTTTAGTTCCCAAAAAAGCTAACCTCAGAAACATACTTTTTTAAATCAATTTGTTTCTCTCCCCAATTAGTTTAGTGCAATAATCAAAATTCATTGCACACATGCTGGCATTTCTTGTTTATTTTTCTTGCTCGGGCTCAATTGTTCACGCTCTTAGCTCTAGTACAGATTTTCCTCCTTTTTCTTGCAGTACTAGATCTTTTTGGCAAGAGAGGAAATGTACCGTAAAGGTCAGAGATGCTGACTTTGGAACAGGCAAAGCAGGTTCGACACCTGGTGCTGGCTTAACATCTGGTGAGTGTGGGCAAGTCTCTAAATCTCCCTCTGCCTAACAAAAGCAGAATCTGAACTTGTTTAATGTAATCTGGTGCTTGTATAAGGCATTCCAATGCACTTGGGCAGAGTTTGCGCTATATAATACTGCAAAAAATAAAATTAAGAGAATTAACAAGGCAGAGATCCGATAAAAGTTTGGCAAATTGCTTTAAAACTATTGTGTACTTGCTTTTCCCCTTCCTTCTCTTTTTAGCAAAGGTATGCAGCTGCGGCTCAGAAAGGGAGTGGAAAGGGCTGGCTTATACAGGTGATTGCTAGATGAATTCTGGACTGGTCTTAAAAGTCCCAGTCTCCCACAGGGTCCAGGCAATCCACTTGAAGCTGCAAGCAGAGCCCTTGAGCTACCAGGTGGCCAGTTTAATAGATCTGTCATTAGAAAACCTACAGGCTAAGGATGTTCTTAGAACTACTGTGCTATTCAGTCAGTAGAACCCGGGCCTGGCATTTGTGAGCCTAGGTTTTGGTGACTTGGAAGTAATTACAGCTGGTTCCACCACCCTCTTAAGAGCTCCAGTGCAACATCCTTTCTTCTTTCAGAATAAACATGAAAATCAGAGCAAAGCTTACCCACTCCATTTTGACAGAAAGCCTGATCAGTACTGTACAGATCATTAATGGACGGGTATGCTCAGACGCGAGTCCCGTGCTCTCCATGCCACTGGAATCAAGCTATCCTACCTGAAGAGGGGTGAAACCCCGAAACCGGTCCTAGGATGCTTGTTTCCAGTCCAGGGAGGACCTGGCATGGCAGTTTGGGCTGGACTGTTCCCATTGGGCACAGGGTCTAGACGTATTTGCATATGGCTGGGTCCAAACTGGAATGGGGTGGTGAGCAAAAAAACGATGGATTTAGGCCCAGATCTCTGTACTTGGCTGAATGTATGACATTGTTTTGCATTCTGTCCATCAATAGTTCTTTTTGCAGATCATTAATGGAGCCATACTGGAGTGTCAGAGGACTCACATTTCTTCTTTCTGTTAGTTGAAAACATGGAAATGTCCAACCTGCATTTACTACTTAACACCGAAAGCTAACTTCTTTCAATGTCCTCCTTATTTTGGCAGGCAGGGTAACTGAGGCACACTCCTTACCCCTAGCAGGTCAGACTGGGAATGCCCCCTTCCCAGAAATTGAATGACACCCCACACTCCCCTTTCCTTCCCGATTTATGACTATAAAGTACTTTTTTTATACTTTTGTATTGAGCCTGCCCTGCACTGGTACTCACGGTACATAGCTGAAGGCATAATAGAAGAGGCATGGGCTCTATGCATTCTTTATGGGTGTCACCTGCCGGCTTTGCTGCAGTCTATGTCCTGTGTTGGCTGTGTTTCAATTTTCCCTACCGTGTTCATACTGATTAACTCTGACTTGCACACTAAGCACAATAGGCCACAGTTTGCAAAGTATATAATTACAAAAACCAAAATATAAACTGAAAAAATATTCAGTTAACGAGTTCTCTCAAAGGTCATATACTAAACTCTGTAGTAGAAGCCTTACAAGGTCTCTAAAACAAATAGAACAGAATTCATAGTTAACTGCAAGCATATTTCTTCATTGCACTGGCCATGTTTTCACATGAAATCGCATACAACAATGTTCAGTGTCCCTTACATCTAGCTGTGCCCTATACCCCGGTATGAGTATGTAGTGCCCACAAGTCTTGATGGAATGGCACACACTGCATGCGTTATGCCATATAAGGAACGTAGATGGTAATTTCTTATCTATTGTAAGTAGTCATTTGAGGTCGTAATCGCTGTGTTGAGATACCTAAAGTAGAGATTTTAAGTGTATACCCTATCTACATGCCATTCGCTGCACAAGTTGCCACTAGACATGGTTGAAGACCATGTTTAGTGAGCCCTGAAAGTAAGAATACTGACTGCAAAGCATTAATTTGGGCCATTATTTAGACCGTGAAAGCTTTGCATGCAGTGCCTTGTTGAAGATTGTAGCTAGCGGATGTTTGGACAGAGGCATTAGGTCAGGGCCTGTCCCAGGCCCCCACTCTCAACCCAGAGTAGTCTTCAGCCAAACCCTGCTTTCAAGATCTTTTCTTTAAAGCGGAGTGAGCAAAGCATTTGACTGTTCCAAATGGATTCCTGTAGAGTTATTTCTTTTTGCTCCCCTTCTGAAGGTGATACTCTGCTCTGTGCTACCTATTGGCACAACTAAAAACGTATGCAGTGTGTTCTGGGCCTTACCTGTATTAAGGCCCTGCACTCAGCATCACAGAAGAATGGTCAAAGCAGATTGCCCGATTTTTTTTCATAAAAAGATCTTTGATCAAACAAGTTTTCTCTCAACTCTCAAGATGAGCTGTCTTTCTATCATAGTGTTAAAAGTAAATTTCATAACTTGGATACTCCATCTTTACAGGCTTTCCAGGAGCTCCAGTTGGAAGAGTCATTGTCCCCCCTTCAAAGCATTAAATCGGGCTCCCCGTCCGACCCCTGCCCAGCAAACATCCTGACGTTATTAGCCCCCATTATTAACCCTACAGGACACCAGCTCTTTAATGCCCCCTTTCCTCGGGCACTATGCCAAAATTATGGAAGCACGCAAAGATTCTTCCATTGATAAAAAAAGGCTAATGCCAACCGGATGGATCCGGCCGATTTCTCTGCTTCCGGCCCTCTCTCAGGTACTAGAGAAGCATGTAAACAAGGCCCTGCAAAAACACATTGAAGATGGGAAGCTTCTCCGTGAATCTCAGTCCGGCTTTAGGGCCAATTTCAGTACAGAGCCCGCTTTGTTGTAAGTGACTGAGTTCATTAGAGGCAGACTGGACCAGGGAGGCAAGTCCGCTCTGATATTGGTCGACCTATCAGATGGCCTTTGATACGGTCCCACACGATAGGCTCCTAAACAGGCTTAAAGACATCGGCCTTTTGAGTAATAGATCTCAGGATATCTGGTTCCCTCCGTTTTCATCTCCGACGCCTGCCTCTGATGTTGGTGTCCCTCAAGGTTCCATTCTCAGCCCTACCCTCTTTAATATCTATCTATCCCCCTTGTATCCATGGTAGAGGAAGAGGGTGCAAAGATAGTTTCCTATGCTGACGACACTCAGCTGATCTTCACCTGTGAGCAAGGCTTAGACTTTGATGGGGCAAGGATCAGGGCCTGTGTCACGAAGGTGTTAAACTGGTTTAAGATTAATCAGTTTAAGTGTAATCCAGACAAAACAGAAGTGGTTTTCTTTGGAAAACCAGAAATGTCTGAATGGAGCTCCTAGTAGCCCAAAGATCTTCCACCTCCACTCGTAGAAAAGGAGAAAGCTAAAAATTTAGGAATTGTGATTGATCAATCACTCTCCATGCACTCTCAGATTCATAATCTCTCTTGCACTTGCCTCGGCATACTCAGTATGCTAAAACAATTCCTGCCACTACTTCCACTTTAGAGCAGAAATATTGTGGTGCAGGCGTTGGTGACCTCAAAGCTTAATTATGTCAACTGCCTTTACATTGGCCTTCCCAAATCTCTGATCCAGCGTTAACAAGTGGTTCGAAACGCGACAGCCAGAGCCATCATTAAACCCAAACCCAGATCTAATATGACTCAGATTCTTGCATCCCTACATTGGCTCCGCATAAAAGAATGGATAGAGTTCAAAGCCCTGACCATCTTTTTCAAAGGGTTTCACAAAGAAGGAGCGCAGGCTACCTAATCAAACGGGTTAATCACTACACTACCTCTAGACCTCTGCGCTCTTCCAATGCCAACCTGGCCAGCATGCCCACGATATGCATGGCACGTACGGGAGGCACATCCTTTGGCTTCCTTGGTGCGAAACTGTGGAATAGCTTTCCGGAGGCCTTGAGGTTAAACACAGACCTACTTTTCTTGAGGAAGAATCTAAAAACTTTGCTTTTTGATCACTAACTGGGTCTTCTGTTCACTCTTTCTCCCCCGCTGTCCAGGCGCCAGGACACTCTAGCTGGAGTAGCTGTGCGCTCAAACGAATAACTTATTTAATTTTATTTCATTTCATTACTCAAGAACCCACTGGGCTCACCTTTAGCCTGGGTCTAGTCAGCCCTTCTCTAGGATTCCCATACCCCATGTTAGCTGCAGGTATGTCATTGCATATGTTGGTAATTAAATATGACTTCAGCAGTGATGTCAGCAGTCTCATTTTTGATGACGTTTGTGACCTCACATGAATGAGATCCTGAGCAATGCAAGGTGGAATGTGTGGCACGCCATAACTGACAAATTGCACTGTTTTTTTGCAGTCTCTCTACATAACTGCTCCAGTTTTCTTCCGGGAGACTGCATTGTAAACTGTACTCCACAGAGCCACTCCTTGTTCAGGATTGAATGACATTTGTGACCTTCTTAGTTGCCTTGCTTCTATTTGTTGTTTTCCTCCTCTTTCTGTATTTGAACCACCCACAGGAGTTTTGTTTTTGATATCTGTAAATTGGTTATTCTTCCTGTTCTGAATGCAGCATTGCAAACAGAGCCACATTTAAACACCAGCTTGCCTGGAATAATCTTCTATCTATTGATGTCCTTCGGGACAGCGGTAAGTTCTGGGCCACAATAAATAACCCATTCTTCTCAGATGTTGAGGGTACCACCCAGGACTGTGTCATCCAGGACGAGCTTTGGTATGACCATTTTAGTAAAATCTATGGGACCTGTGGCGCTAGCGCTAATAGTGGTCTTCTTCCCTCTGTAGCCTGCTCCTTGTCTTCCCTAGTCTTTGAGCAGGGGGATGTGGAAATGGCAATTAAGGAGTCAGCTAGTAATAAGGCACCTGGCCCTGATGGTGTACCAGCCGACCTTTTCGCCTCTTCTCCTAATGTTTGGGCAAGGATCCTAGTTAATGTTTTTAACGCCGTCTCAAGCTATAGGTTTCCAGCCTCATGGGCAACTGCTCTTATTATACCCATTTTTAAAAAGGGCCAACGTGATGACCCCTCGTGCTACAGACCTATTTCCCTGCTAGACTCTGCAGTTAAGATCTTGGGCAGGGTCTTACTTGGTAAACTCAGGGATGCTTTAGATAGCCGAGGTATTTTATCTAATCTGCAATACGGTTTTAGACCAAAAAGGGGGACTTTGGACCAGTGTCTAAATCTTCAGCTTTTAATCAGCAAATATACGGTGGCGAAGGACGGGTCCCTTTTCATGGCTTTCATGAACCTGTCCTCCGCCTTTGATTTGGTCAACCGGTCCAAGCTCTGGCAAATCATGCTGGATCTGGGTATTGACCCGCCCTTAGTAAGTTTTCTTGCAACCTTGCATCAGGATCTATCCGCATCTGTGAGGGTCACACAGGATGGGAAATGCACGAAGCACTTTAGGGCGGAGAGAGGGGTGAGGCAGGGGTGTATCCTTGCCCCACTCCTCTTTACAATTTATATTAACGGCCTGGAAGGGTCTCTGGGGGTCCCGAGAGCTGATGCGCCGCGCGTGGGGGAACTGGTTGTACCGGTTCTTCTATACGCGGATGACGCTGTTTTGTTGGCCCGCACGGCGGTGGGGCTTCAGGGATTGTTGGATGCCTTTGGTACATTCATGGCTGCCCTGGATCTTAGAGTGAATATTAAAAAATCTCACTTTATGGTTGTGGGGAAACAACGTAAAAAGCCAAAGTCTAGATCCCTATTTTGCAACGGGGAAGAGATTTCCAGGGTTAAGGTCTTCTGCTATCTGGGAGTTCTCTTTGATGAGAATGGCTCCTGGGGCCCACAAATTAAACTTAAACGCAACTCTGTAGCCAGGTCCTCCTCAGCTGTGATCAGCTTTGCTAAGAAGCTGGGGGCAAGGCCAATGGAGGCCTTGTTGAAGGTCTATACTGCAAAAAGCCTGGCTATCGCCACTTATGGCGCGGCTCTGTGGGGCTATGTTACACAGGACATGATTCAAGTTGCAGAAAATAGATTCCTGCGTTCTTTGCTATCAGTTCCCCAATCAACACCTGTTTTTTCTATTCATGCGGAGGTTGGTTTGGGTTATGTTTCTGATAAATTGAAGTTGGCTCCATTGTTATTTTGGGTGAAAACCTGGTTAAACCAGGAAATCTCCCTTAATCATCAGATCCTGAGTGATGTTTTAGCCTTAGATCATGCTAATAGAACCCCCTGGCTAGAGTACATTAGAGTGGCGTTCTCTAGCATGGGGCGCCCTGAGCTTTTTTCGTCTCCATCTCTCATAGTTAAAGCAGATATTGCATGGACCAGGCAGTCTTTTTTAGATAGACTTACTATGGACCGCGAGGAGACGGAACTTCGAAAACCAAATGTGAGAGCACATTTTTTGCTTCTCTCGTCTCCTTCGCTGGAACCCTATCTAAGCATTGTTTCAAATCCTTTCCATAGATTTTTATTACTGCGTTTTAGATTCAATCTGATTCACTACTCACTTGGCTCTTATCCTCTGTGGGGCAAGCCCGAATGCAGCATACCATGCCACTGTGATGACTTTTCATGTCAGGATACGTTGCATTTTATTATGTTTTGCGAGTTTTATTCTGCTAGCCGTAAAAAATACTTACTTCCAATTCTAAAGGAAGCTGGCTTCTCACAAGTTAGACCTGCCCTGCTGTTTCTTCAACAGCTGAGTAGTACTCGCATTATCTTTAGTGTGGCAAATTTTTTTCGTGGCTGCTATGCGCTGTAAGGCGAAACAATCTTCTAGCTTGGGCATCATAGGAGTAATTTTCTAATGATTTTTAAATATGTTGCATGTTTTATTATATGGTTTTATTGTAACCATATTTTTTATTGATTATGTCATGGCCTATGCTTTTATGAATTTCTGTACTTTTATGATTTTAACTAATCGAATAAAGTGTTTTTGACTGACTGACTGACTGAAACACCAGCTTGCTGCCAATCACTGTCATCAAGTGGCCATTAGGAAAAAATCAGGAGAAATGTCAAAGCTACTTCGATCTTGATAGACTACTATATATTTTTTCAGTTTTATATAATACGAACTTGGTCCAAGGGCATTAGAATGCTTTACGTGAGCACCATTTTTTAAAGCACTGGTAGAGTAAGCAATAGGCCCAGGATCACAGGATGTTGAACTGATGCCACGACTCAAACCTGGTCCCTCAGTTCCAGAGTCTGCAGCTCTGTCTGTTAAGCCACAACTCCTCCCTATAAACAAGCAATGGCAATGCCACTGTGTCTTACTTGCATGTGAAGGGTAGGTGAGGCCAATTGGCGTTGCTAATACTTGGTTTTGGATATCGCCATAAGATGCCATAAACTGACATTTTCAGAAAAATTCCATACATTTTTAGGTCTCGCCTGGCGAAAGCCGCACATGCGCCGCTCTCGCCATGGAGAGGACCTTTTGGAATCAATTCTGCCGAGGGCTTGCATGCACGCGTTTGCATGGACAAAGATGGCTGCTCTCGCCATTTGTCCAGAGCAAACAGCATGCGCGTGTCCGTGGGACTGTGGACAGTCTGACGCCATTTTGTTGTCTTAGCAACTAAAATGCCGCTTCGCAAATACTCGCCATTGACACAAAGCCATCGCTTTCACTTTCATGACCGCTATTTTGTTTTACAATAGCGATCGCTTTCACTGCCGCTTGTTCTCAGCTTTCACCTCAGCAACAGTTCTGTTCTCACCCCATCAGCTCTACCTCACCACTAACTCTGACCCCACCCCCCCCTCCCCCCCCAAGCAGGTCTGACTCCACTGTAGGATAAGTCCCCAAGTACTCAAAGCGCCTCTCTGGGCAGCTAGTTGGACAGACAGACAGAGCACAAAGCGGGATGTTGAGGGACACATCACCCCATGGGCACTCTGCCATGGTCTCAGATGCTCGTTCAGATGCAGTGGAGCGGCCCCAGGGCCTGCTGCCAGCATTTCACCTGCGTGGCTCCTCCTTTCAACAGGGCGCTCTCGCTTCTCTCCTGTCTCCTTTACGTTCCCTCTCCCTCCATCTCTCCCCCCACACACACTCCTCCATCTCACACAACCACACTCCCCCTCTCACAAACACACACTCTCTCGCCCATAACACTGCTCACTTTCCTGCACGCTAGTATCCCCGTTATATACACCAGTCAGGCATAAATTTCACACGCAAACACCACACGCAAACACCACACGCAAACACCACACGCAAACACCACACGCAAACACCACACGCAAACACTCACTCTTTTTTGTTTTACAATAGCGATCGCTTTCACTGCTGCTTGTTATCAGCTTTCACCTCCGCAACAGTTCTGTTCTCACCCCATCAGCTCTACCTCACCACTAACTCTGACCACCCCCTCCCAAGCAGGTCTGACTCTACCACTATTTCTGACCACCCTCCACCAGGTGTGAGCCTCCTCTCTACAAGTCCAGACTCCACTGTAGGATGAGTCCCCAAGTACTCAAAGCGCAGCGTGTTTTCTGTGGCACCTCAGAGGCTGTCTGGTCCCGGGACCTCATTCCTGCCTTCTGATTACCGAGGGGCGGCATCTGATGTTAATGAGGGTCTGGCAGCAAGAGGGGGTGGGTGGGGCACAGTGCCAGGGGCTTGACAGTGCGCTCTACCCGTGTCTGTCTGTCTGCGCGTCCCCCCTGTCCTGGCTGTCTGCTTCACCCTCCTCCTGCCAGTCTCTCTGGGCAGCTAGTTGGACAGACAGACAGAGCGAGATGTTGAGGGACACTTCACCCCATGGGCACTCTGCCACAGTCTCAGACCCTCGTTCAGATGCAGGGGAGAGCCCCCAGGGCCTGCTGCCAGCATTTCACCTGTGTGGCTCCTCCTTTCAACAGGGCGCTCTCGCTTCTTTCCGATCTCCTTTACGTTCCCTCTCCCACCTTCTCTCCACCCCCCACACACACACTCCTCCATCTCACACAACCACACTCCCCCTCTCACAAACACAAAAACACACTCTCTCCCATAACACTGCTCACTTTCCTGCACGCTAGTATCCCCGTTATATACACCAGTCGGGAATACATTTCACACTCCCTCTCACACACACACACCACAAACGACGCACTCCCTCACACACGAACCCCACAAAGATCACACTCCCTCACACACGAACCCCACAAACATCACACTCCCTCACACACGAACCCCACAAACATCACACTCCCTCACATATGAACCCTACAAACATCACACTCCCTCACACACAAACCCCACAAACATCACACTCCATCACACCCGAACTGCACACTCCACAACCATCACACTCCCTCTCACACGAACCCCACAAACATCGGTCTCTCTCACACTAACCCCATACTCCACAAGCATCACACTCCCTCATACACGAACCCCACAAACATCACAGTCCCTCACACACTAACCCCATACTCCACAAGCATCACACTCCCTCACACACAAACCCCACAAACATCACACTCCCTCACACATGAACCCCACAAACATCACACTCCCTCACACACGAACTGCACACTCCACAAGCATCACAATCCCTCTCACACAAACCCCATACTCCACAAGCATCACACTCCCTCTCACACGAACCCCATACTCCACAAGCATCACACTCCCTCACACACATCACAGATGAACTCCACAATTATCACTCCTTCACACACTAACTCCACAAGCATCTCACACTCACATACAGCTCCACAAACATCACACTCCCTCATATACAAACCCACACTCCTCCACAAATATCAGACTCCCTCTCATGCAACCCCACACACACCACAACCTCAAATACTAACCCCACACTCCACAAACATCACACTCCCTCTAATACAAACCCACACTTCCAAGAACATCACGCTGCCTCACATACAATCACACATACATCACTCCCTCATATACTAACCTCATACTTCAAAAGCATAAGTCCCTCACATGCGAACTCCATATTCCACAAATATCACACTCCCTCACATACAACCTCACACACCTCCACAAACATCACTCCCTCACATACTAACCCTACACTCCCTAAATATCAAACTCCCTCACTCACAAACCCCTTACAAATAACCCCACACTCCACAAACGTCACTCCCTCACATACAAACACACACTCCTCTACAAACATCACGCTTCCTCACACACAAACCCACAATCCTTCACAAACACCATGCTCCCTCCCATACACAAACATCAGTCTATCTCACACTTGTCTTATACACCCCACTCTGTCGCATGTACGCATAATGCGTTCTTGCTGACACATACATGACGCACACCAAACTCTCTCTTGCATACAGCTTCTCACATACACACACCAGAAACAATACACGCACACAACTGTCTATCACTCACACACACACGCACACACCAGTCTTTTGCGTACCCACAACCCAAACTCTCTCGGTGCCATTGCCCTGCAGCAGCCCCATGTCCCAGAGAGGCCGCCATTGGCTGGCACTGTTTACAGGTGCTTCACAGACTGGCCCATAGCAACCCTAAACCGTCTTATAACAAGCATTGAAAATGCAATAGGTCTTGCCTTTGATTATGTTTAAGCCATTTGCTTTGCTAATGGTATTGTATAGCAAAGCAAATGGCTTTAACTCAATAAAAGGCGAGACCTTTTGCATTTTTAATTCTTGTTAATAAATGCTATTTATTTCGGAATAAAATATAACTTTTAATAGGATTTTTTTCTCTGTGAAAATATAATTACACATAGACTTTTGACACATTTGCATTCACTATGTGCATGGTTTATACACACTTTGCACAAATGTGCTTATTATTTTCGTATATATGGCGACATAGCTATGTATAACACTCAAACAATGGCAGCCTGATCAAGATCTCTGCCCAAGGCAAGGATGCCTTTTTGTTATAAATAAACATCAGTTTCCGGTTGTTGGCACAAGTGACTGAGCAAGAGGATTCTAGATCTGTTAGCCCAACTCCTGATGGATCAGGGTTGTCATGAATGTGGCTACCAGACTGTCTTCTCCCTGTCTAGGTTTAGGGAGGCTTATGTTGGCACTTTGAACTAGCTGGTCGATCGGACAACTTATCCTGAGGGGATGCTCGGAATTAGTTGGGCACCATCCCAATTTTTATGTTGTCCACAAATGCACAGTTCCTACTGTATAGTGGAAACTACACGACATGGTGCTGCCAACATTGGTTGGTTTCTTATTTTGTATGGATCACCTGAGCAGTTCGATTGTGCCTTCTCAGAGACCACCACATACCTCCTAACTGGAGACATCTGTGGTGGTAGGAAATATCCTTAACTGACTAGGTATATCCTATGCATTGGCTGTTGGTAGTTCAAGCTTGAAAGGATCTAACTCCCACTGTTTTACCCTCTTTGTAATTAATTTCACAAATATGTCTGGAGGCTAAAATGCTTGGGCATTAAACATTGCTGAGAACTGCAGACATGCGGTTACTCATAAAATGCTACAACATGGTCTCACACTTAGGGGTGGAGACGCCACCTTCGTGGTTGTCGCTTACGTAGCTTATAGGACTGAGGTGTTCAATTCCTGGGTTAAATTCGTGGCTGTAGACCAGGCCACACAACTATTTCATACCTACACTGGTAATGAAATACCAGATAACTATGCTCCATATGAATATATAGAGATACCATTAACTTACCAAGAACACACAAACTGTTTTAAAGGCGGCCTCACACACAACAGGAATCTTAAGACTGTGTACTCTTTCAATAAGGGGTGGAAATTGCCAGTCTTAGCTGGATACACACCGCATCCTAATGTTGACAATTTGTCAGCAGCCCAGATGCAGACATTATACAATTATCTAGTAACAATATACAGATGTCTTACAGTTTGTTATGCGAACATTAACACTTGCACACTTGCACACCTGCGCAAGCTGCTCAAACTGCACCACCACAATTGGCTGCACTGGGCATTAGCCCACAAACACTAAATGCAGTTTTGGGTAAGGTCCCCTCTAAGCGGGAGGAGATTCTGTTTTGGATTGCACAGAAAACAAGTCTGCTTGAATCGGTGTGTCTCTCCCCCCCTCTCCACCCCCCTCAATACTGGCATGTAGGAAAAACATAGAATATTAACAATGTTTGCTGTAGGGAATGTCTCCTCCTATGGAAGACTGCACTACTTGGGGTACAGTCTTTGCTGAAGAATATACCAGAACACATGGTACCCCTTCACTGGCTTTTTTGCCTGAAGTGCGTAAACAGATCCAGAATGAGCAAGTGGCAGCAGCTGCTCTGGACTGGGATGACGCTGATGGCCAGTTTTGCTGCAGTATCTGCCATTCTGTTCAGCAACATAAAAGGGGAAGCAGCCGTGTTAGCTATATGCCAACGCCTAAGGGTCTTGCCACCTGCACAGCAGGAGCGCAAATTATCTAAAAGTATCTAAGAGGCCTGTTCTATGCTGGGTAGTGATACTTTGGGAGCCAGACCTTGTAAAACTAAATTTAAAAAGTAATTCTTGAAAGGATAACCAAGCAAGCACCCTACTCTTCGTCAAAGACGTTGGATAATAAGAAACATAGAGACACAATTAAACCACGGGGTGGGTCTCCTTACCAGGAAGCCATTGAGAAATGTTATAACCTTTGAAACTGTGATAATATTAGACCGCCTGACCGATATCTGGATACTGATGCACGTTCATCTTGATCCTTTCAGGAATCATTTGATAAACGCTCAGAGAGGTGGATGGGCAGAGTGCAGATCGGGGGAGCATGTGAAGCTGAATGAAGAATCACAACGCTCCTCTGACTACTTCATTAAATAAGAAGGCAAACAAAAAAAACACAGAAACCTCAATTCAGAGGGACATTATCCGGACTTAAGGTCAGGCATGCCCTGGATATTGAGGACTCTGCTTCTGAGCGGGGAATGGGCAGTGAGAATGCTGGGCATTGTGGGAGACGTCATGGTAGTTAGCCAGAACCTGATGGATTGTCTGGTGAGAGCAACGCTGAGGGAGTACATCACGGTGGAAACACCGGATACAAGGGTAAGTGTCCCACACCATATCTACAAAAATACAACTCCAACTGGAGGGGTATGTACCCAGATTCATTAATGCCCTCTTTTGGGAGGTCCTGACTCAGTTACGATGTTCTTTTGGCTGAAAAGGATTGACCGCCTGAGTTGGTAATGAATTGCCCAAACGGGGAAACAGCAATTTTACCTGCTTTTTCTGACCTTGTCCTAGAATCAGTTAAACATTAATTCGCCAAGGAGCGGGCACTAGCGCTAGGCCCATTTTTATACCGCAACCATGTGGGGTGGGATGACAATTCCCCTTATCATGACATCCCATTGAGGACTACTGCACAATCTCCGAGACAATACCCAATTAAGCATGAAGCCAAAAAACAAGTTGGGTAAATCACAAAACAACTTGAAAACCAAGGTGTAATAGAAAGTTGCACCTCATTAATGAATAATCACTTATAATGAAACCAGATAATTCATATAGTCTAGTTTTAGATTACAGACACTTAAACACAGCTACACATACATTTGTAGTACAAAACTCACATAGCGCTGCACTAATGAATAACATTGTGTGGAAAAAATACGAAACAACACTTGATATCTCCTAAGTATTTTTCTGCCAAAATATAACGTCTGGAAGCAAATATTTGACCGCATTTAGTGCACTCTGTTCTCAAAAGCAGTTCTGCTGCTTGTCCAAAGGGTATAAGAATAGCCCCGGGCTGATTTTGACCGGAGTCACAGAGCTTCTAGAAAATTTTGATGGCCGGGCATTGTCCTATGTCTTTCACATATATATTTGACAGATGATGACCTTATGGAACACTTGACCACAGTAGACCACATAACACTGGGCTTGCTCTAGGAGCCTAGCGCGCAACCAAGATGGCCGCGTAGGTGCGAGGCTCCCGAGGACCTCCGCGACCTCCTATGACTATCCTGAACATATCCTGTCCCAGATGAGGGGACTGTGTTGGTGAGCCTGAGCTGAGGTGGCACCCGTTTTCCGCTTCCAAATCGGACCTCGGACACCGGCTTTAGCACCGATTGAGGTTTGCGGCCTTCTCCTAGCCGAACCCCGGATTTGCGCTGTGGGGCGATCCAGTGACAAAGTGAACAACAGCGGCGGGCAGGGCTTGGTGGCTCGCGTACCCCGCACTTTCGCTTTCGCGCCCCCCTTGCTGTCTCTGCGAGGTTGGGTCGCGGGACTTTGTGTGTTGGTGTGGCCTCGCCGGGGGACCCTGCCTGCCCGCCGGCTGTGATCCGCCCCGCAGATCTGGGGTGGCACCCCCCCGGAGCCCGTGGACCGGCTTGCCTGCCCTTCACGACGTGGCTGGTGCGACCGGGAGACTGGGACCATGGCCACGAAACAAGATGGTGACCGGGCAAAGATAAAATCGACCCGGCGTGGCGCAGCCCATCAGTCCAACAGCATGGACCGATATACCCTCCAGAAGGGATCTCCCGAGGTGCCACGCAGGTCCCCTGAGGGCCCTACTGATGCCCCCGATCTGCCCACGGATCTGACTCTGCGGGATGTCATGGGCGCCATCGCCGAGATGAAGGCCTCGGTGGGCCAGCGTTTTGATACACTGGCGCAGAAGATCGACTCGGTCCTCGTGGATGTTGGCCTGGTAAGGGCCGATCTCTCCAAGACCAACGACCGAGTCGACTCTTTGGCCCACACCGCATCGGGCCTTACGACAGATGTGGCGGCCCTACAAACGGAGGTGCGCCGGCTTGCTCGGGCGAGTGCGCTGATGGATCGCCGCCTGGAGGACTCCGAGAGTCGGGCCCGGAGGAACAACATCCGTATCATCGGGGTGCCTGAGGGACGTGAGGAGGCGGCGGCGGACCTTTTCGTGGAAGACCTGATTGTTACCCATCTCCAGCCACGGGGGGCTGAGTAAATTCTTTGCTGTGGAGAGGGCCCACAGGGTTCCCGGGGGAAGGCCTAAGGTCGGAGCCACTCAGAGACCTCTCATTGCCCGGATTTTTAATTTTCGGGACAGAGACGCTATCCTGCAATCCTCCAGACTACAGGGACCGATTAGACTGGACAATATGGACATTAATTTCTATCCTGATTTCACCCCAGCGGTCCAGAAGCAGAGACTGAGCTTCCTCGGTGTCAAACGCCGTCTTCGGGACCTAAACCTCAAATACGCCATGCTTTTCCCAGCTAAGCTGCGAGTGGAGGTGGATGGTCGCACGCACTTTTTTGATCGTCCCGAAGCGGCCGGGGACTGGCTGGATACTCTGTCTGGGGATCGGGATCGGGGTGGCGGGGGGGGGAGCGGCGGGGGGAGAGGGCTCGCCGGATCAGGACTGAGGGACTAATATTAGGCCTCGCTCGGGACAAAAATGATGCCACTTTTGACCATACGTCTGTTCGCTTAAGTTCCCCTCCTATGGAGGTTGTGTGGGGTCTCTTGGGGGTTCTCCCTCCTCCTCTGGGGGTCTAGTTAGTTTAACTATCTATGGGGCGACAGGCACACTGCACGTTGGGGGGGGCTGTCTGGGCTCATGCAGGGGTGCAGGGAGGGGGGAGTTCTGTTGGGGTGGGTGGGCAGGGATGGGGTGTTGTTCGTTATTATCACAAGGCAAACCTTTTTTTGTGTTGGTTCTAATGTGCTCTCGGGGGGACGAATGATGGTTTCTGTGTATGATGGGGGGTAGGGAATTAACTTTGTTGTCTTGGAACGTTAATGGACTGGGGGACAGGATCAAACGAGGTGTGGTCCTGCAATTTCTGAAGCGACTCTCGCCCGATGTAGTCTTTCTGCAGGAGACACACCTTATTGGCAATTCCTTCTGTGCCATGAATCGGCGTGGCTACCGCCTCGTGGCCCACTCGGGCTTCACGTCCGGCTCAAGGGGTGTGGGTATCATGGTAAAGAACTCGCTCCCGTTAGAAATTGATGAGGTGCTCCACGATGATAGGGGACGTTACACTGTCTTGGTGGGGAGAATGGAGGGCAAAGTGGTTGTCTTTGTGTCAGTGTACGTCCCACCGGGGTTGCAGTCGACCACCTTTGCAGACCTGGGGCGCCTCCTCCTTGGCCTTCCGGGGGGGCTTCTGGTGGTGGGGGGGGGGATTTCAACGCGGTGGTTTCTGGGACTGTGGATCGTCACCCCCCTAGGGACCTCCCCCGGGCACAGGCGTGGCTATCCGGCCTCTTGGATACACTGGGATTGGTGGACTGCTGGCGCTTAAAACATCCCACGCAGCTGCAGTACACTTTCCACTCGGGGGCCCATGGTAGTCTCTCACGGCTTGATTATGTCCTTGTCCCGGCGGCCTATGTCGGGAGGGTGGGGGAGGTGCGCCATTTGACACGGGGTATCTCGGACCACTCCCCGCTCCTGTTACATTTCGATGTCTTTCCGAGGGGTGAGAGCAGGGTGGTCCCAATCAATTCCTGGTACCTGCGCGACCCCACCATTCGCGCTGACTTGATTAAATCCCTCCAGCGCTATTTTGATGAGAATGTGGGGTCCGTGCCTTCGGCTATCTCCCTGTGGGAGGCCTTCAAAACAGTACTCAGAGGGGAGGCCCTATCCCTTATTTCCCACGCCCGGAGGCGCGAGCGGGAGGAGGTGACCCGGGTGGAGGCTGAAATAGCTGAGTTGGAGGGTAATCTAGAAGATGGGGTGACGGATGCTGCACTACATGTCCTCCAACTCAAACAAGCGGCTTATAGGGCCCTCGTCACGGAGGCGGCCAGGGGCCTTAGTAGAGAGCAACAGGGGCGACTGTATGATGTGGGTGATAAGGCTGGTAAACTGATAGCGTGGTTGGATAAAAAGGAGAGAGCGAATCGTGTGGTCCCGCTGATTGAGAAAACGAATGGTGTGTGTAACTGAGCCAGAAGAAATTGTCTCCTGTTTCGCGGATTATTTCCGCGAGGTGTATTCCCCGGTCTCTTCTTGCTCTGAAGAGGATTCCCGTGCCCTGCTCAGGGATATCGCGCTGCCGTCCCTTTCCGGGGAGGACAGGGTGTCGCTGGACGCCGCTCCCACCTCCGAAATCGCCCTCGCCATACGCTCGGTCGCTTCTGGCAAGGCCATGGGCCCAAATGGTATCCCTATCGAGTTGTATAAGCTGCGACCGGATACATTGGCGCCTTACCTCCGCGCAATGTTCCTGGCGGCCCACTCGCTGGGCTCCCTCCCGCTTGACCAGCGTCTGGCTACAATCGTGGTGATCCACAAGGAAGGGAGACCTCGGGACCGGGTTACTTCTTATCGGCCTATCTCACTACTGAATGCGGAGCCCAAAATTCTCGCCAAGGTACTGGCCAATCGGCTGGTCGGTGTGGTGGGAGATCTGGTTCATCAGGACCAGTCCGGCTTTATTCCCCATCGCAACACAGCCCTTAACCTGCGGCGTTTGCATGGGGTGCTCGCGCGCGTCCCATTTATACGGGAACCGGCCATTTTGGCGTCCTTGGACGCCACCATGGCGTTTGACACGCTTGAGTGGCCATACATCTGGGCGATGCTTGCGAAGTTTGGATTTGGCCCAGGATTCATCAGTTGGGTCAAATTGTTGTATTCGGGCCCATTGGCGCAGGTGGTGGTGAACGGAAGAGTATCGGCCCCGTTTGAGCTGGGCCGGGGCACGCGACAGGGCTGTCCCTTGTCGCCGCTTCTTTTTGCGCTTGCCTTGGAGCCCCTGGCGGAGTGGCTGCGGTGGGAGCCTTCCATCCGTGGTCTCCGTTGGACCCCCGAGTATGAGGACCGCGTATCCCTATACGCTGATGACATCCTTCTGTACCTAGCCTCCCCACGTAAATCACTTATAGTGCTGGTTGATGTTTTACATTCATTTGGTCGTAACTCCGGTCTCGTCATCAACTGGGCTAAATCGTGCGTGTATGTTCTCTCTGGGGAGGCTCCTATTCTCCCGCGGGGCTGTCCGATCCAGATCGCCCCGCAGGGATTTCGGTACCTGGGTGTCTTCATTACTCTGGACCTGGAGGCCCGGTATGAACGGAACCTGCTTCCCCCCCTCCAGCGCCTGCGGGTAGATGTCGCACGCGGGCGGCGCCTGCCGCTTTCGCCGCTCGGCCGGGCGGCATTGTTCAAGATGATGTCAATGCCGCGTTTTCTGTACGCTTTGCAGAACACTATGGACTTAGTCCCGGCGCGCTACTTCCGTGAGGTGGAGAGTCTGCAACGCCGCCTGTTTTGGGACGGGAGGCCGCGTATTGCCCTGGCGAAGCTGACGCTCCCATGGTATGACGGGGGGGATTGCCCTCCCGGATATTAAACGGTACTATTGGGCCTCCCAGCTCGCTGCAATTAACCATGGCCTATACGGGCCCGCCTTAAACCCGGCATTCGAAATGGACAAGATGCTCCTGCCAGGTGGCGACTACAATCGAGCGCTCTATTCTAGCGCGCCCGACGCTCGTCTGACGGGCCCCACGCGTGTCATGGTGCAAGTGTGGCACGCGGCCAATGCAGCTATGGGGTGGAAGGACCGTTTGACCCGGGCGTCACCACTATACGCGTCTGAGCGGTTAGGTTCCCTGTGGACCTCTAAGGGCTTTGAGAAGTGGGACATAATAGGTATCAGTAAAGTGGGGGATCTCTGGACGAGGGGAGGATTTAAAACGTTCGATATGCTGCAGACGGAATTTCAGCTGCAGGGCAGTGAATACTTTCGGTATTTGCAGGTCCGTCATGCGCTGGGCTCCGTCTTCTCGGACGTTGCCTCCATCCCGGAATATTCCCCCCTGGAGGATAGAATGCTGGATGGGCACGTCCCGGACAGCACGATCTCACTGATATACAAAAAACTGATAAACGACTGCTCGGGCCTGTTGACTGCCCTTCGTGCGGCTTGTGTTGCCGACGGGCTGGAGTTGGACGACGAGGACTGGACCTCTGCGGTGGCCTCCCCGAAGGAGGTGGCCATACCGGCTCGCCTTCGCTTCGTCCAGCTCAAGATACTCCACCGGGTCTACATGACGGGGCCAAAGCTTCTGCGAATGGGCTATGCTGGAGATGGGTTGTGTAAGCGTGGGTGTGGTGCTTTGGGGACCTTTCTGCATATTTTGTGGGAGTGCCCGGAGGTGGAAGGGTTCTGGCGTGGTGTACATGAGGTGCTGCGACTGGTTACGCATGTGGCGCTGTTGCCTGAAGCGAGGAGATGCCTGTTGAATGTGTGGGAACCGACTGATTACTCTGCGCCGCAGACGTGGTGGGTGACTCTGGGATGTATGATAGCCAAGCGTGATATTGCTCAACTGTGGGGATCCCAGAGGCCCCCGACGGTCTCGGCCTGGAAAGAACACATGGACTGGTGCATGTTTCGAGAAAAGGTGGTGTATGTGGCGAGGGGTAAGCCTGCGACATGGGTGAAAGTATGGGGCCCCTGGAACGCCTACCGCGGGGGTATCTGTGCACCACCGTTGCTGCCTGATACCTCGCCAGCCCCATCCCCTTAGCCGACTCATTCCCCCGCTGCCGGGCATTGGGTTCCCCCAGTCCTCGCTCTGTTCTCTTCCCCCTCTTTAGACTTCTGTGATAGTTGGGATCCCCCCTCTAGGGGAGCACGTGCTGCTATTTCCGATTGCGGGTTGCCTTGTGGGTGTGTTTTTTTTTTTTTTTTTTTTTTTTTGTTGCTCTTAATTTAAAATGAAACCGTATAATGGGGTCTGGATGAGGTGGCTTTTGACGTTGTTGCCTCCTGAGAAATGCTCCTCCGTAACACCACGTGTTCCATAAATGTATGTCGTATGTTCCTATCATTGCTAGCGGCCGGCCGGAAGGTTGTAGGCCCATACTTGTATACTCTTAAGACTTGTAATAAACGGTTTCAAAAAAAAAAAAAAAAAAAAACACTGGGCTTGCTCATATGGGCTACAAATTTAATTTAAAAAAAAAAAAATCAAAAATTACCCATCACAATGTTCTGTTTCCAGGACATGAGCTGTCAAGTGAAGGCAAAAGCCTAGAAAAATGTGCGTTGCTTCAACCTTTACCAACTTTGAAAAGACTATAATCTATATTGGGATTCTTCAATTTTGCCAGAACATACATTCCAGATTACGCAGAACGGGTTAAACCATTCTACGATTTTATGTCCAGACTTCTCAGGTACACACTGGACACAGGAACATACAAATATCTTGCGTTCTGTACAAGCTGGCATGGTGGCTTCCAAACACCTACATACACGTGTAAACACAACTAACCTGGTGATCCTTGTCATCGTGGGAGCATCAGGATACACTTATGTTGCGTTCAATGAAGGTGACACAGTACCAATTGCATATAAATCGCATTAATACACCAATGCTGAAATGCGTTTTGCACCTTCTGAAAAAATCCTCATAGCAGTTCAGACTGTTAGTGCTGTGGTGAGAGAATGAGCCCTGGCTCTGGGTATATGCATAATTGTAGTGACCCCAGTACCGACTTTAGAGAAGGTCACCAGAGCAAGCGGTCCAAACGCTAAGGCATTACATCCACGATGGATACAATAGGCTAACTCACTCACTGTAACAGATTACAGATTTGATTCTAGACTACAAACACAAGCCTTTCTGCAGTACGAACAAGAATATCCTTTACCTAATGAATGAATGCCTCTAGATCGCTATGTTATCATATACACTGATGGTTCTGCCCAGCCTGCCGTAGGGATAAAACATCAATACTCAGTGGCATGCGCTTTAGTAAAAGGACACACACATTAGGGAGAATTCCATCCTGAGATAACCTACATGCAATCACTTGGTGATTGCACAGCTAGTGGAACTAAAGGCTGTAGTACTGGCACTAGAGAATACAGATCATGGATTTCCCACACTCCTAGTGTGCAATTCGTATTACTGTGTAGTCATGTAATGAGTACCTATACTATTGGAGCCAAAATGGGTTCAGAGACTGCAAGGGTTGCACAATGAAGCACAAGTTGCTTTGGGAGAAAGCCGAAAGATTGCTTGCCACGGACTGCTTTCATTCACACATTGGTTATCAGTGTGCTGGCATTCACTTTGCAGGAACTTTCAGTGACTGATAAAGCTCCAAAGCAACAGTTCACGCTGCTGTAGTAGCTGCCCTTAGTCGTTCTAGCCCAAGGATAGATAGAGACATCATGGTGACTGTCCATATTGCTTCCTATGACACCTACCTGCCAAAAAGCTTTCCACTCAAGTACTCCTGTAAGCTAGATGCCTAGAACATACCATATGCTCAGATTTTAGGAGTGGGTGATAGAGTAATATCAAACAGTGTTCGCCGATTGGGGTTAAATCTAGCTGCACACGAGGGTCTTGCTTCTGCACATGCAGGGTGGCTGCTACAATTTCATTTTTGCAGCAGCACTATTGGTAGCTAGGTCTTTATAAACTGACCAAGGACTTTCTCCTTAGATGCAACTTCAGCCAGCAGAGAAGGGTGCCACCGTAGTGCGTCCACAACAGACCGCTCTACTGATTTCAAACAAGACATTGGCTTGTGTCTATTTGGACCATTACGGCCCTCTGTCATTGGGTGTGGCTTACAAGAACATCTTAGTAGCAGTGGATTCCTGCTCTTGGTTCATGTGGGTATGGCCACAATGGTCATCTGATGCCAGAGTGGTTATAAAGGACCTGCAAGTCATTATTGTAACATACGCAGTTGGCACATTACATTCCGACGGGGGACCAGCATTTAGCTTTAGCGCTTACAAAGAGGCCATGGGAAGTTTGTGACTGTGACTTAATGCAGTCTTTAACAGCAAGGGTCCTAGGCTGAGGTCGCAGTTGGGTCCATCACCTATATGGGGTTCAGAGGGCTATTAACAACATGCCGAAAAAATCCCTTGGTGGTCGTACTCCATATGAAATCCTGTTTGGGGGTAAAGATGTGGATCTCAGACCTCGACAATTGCAGCACAGTGCCAGCAGAAACACCATTTGACATCCATGAACGTTCGGCTGTTTTACAGGAACTGAATGATTTCCGGGACGAACAAAGTAACATCCAAGTAAAATGCACAGCCACTGGAGAAGTGAAGGTAGTTCCGGCAAGGCCTGGCTGGATCCAAAATGTTGGGGTTCTGGTCTGGTAAAAGGTTGTGGAAAAAAAGAATTGGGGCCATCCTACAGATTGCCTGTTCCTGTCCCGCTGTCGAAGGTACCAGAACTGTACTCCTTCCGCCTTTGCCAGTCGCAGAGACAAAATGTTTGTCTCTGATCAAATCACACCAAGTGGCCGATTCTCAACAGTAAACCACATGGGCTCCTGGTCAACTACCTGCCTCCTATCACTACCTATCAAGAAGTTCAGATGATGCTTTAATAACTAATAAAGCATCCTCTCTCCAAAAAGAGACAACAATAAACAACAATGAAGTACGTCTTCTACCTGTTGCTACAACTACAACAACTGTGCTGTCAATGTGTACAGAGACACAAATTTCAATTTGGAAACCTGAAAAGAACATGGTCGATGTAAGTGTATCACGATAGTCTTCATCAAGTTCTGCACAACCTCCTGCTCTTCCAAAGATAGACCGGACTGCCTCTGACTACTTCATCAACTTTGACTTCTCTCCTGACACATCAGAAACACCACCACCGCCTCTTCGTTTCAGGCTGAAGGTGTCTGTTTTCTATCTTTGGCTGAAAAGAACATATTTTGTTTTTCCATGGTTACATATTTGCATTACAATTGCGTTCCTTTTCCTGGTCCTTTGAATTGGTTTTGTGACAGTTTTTTCTACTTCTAAATTGACATTTTATCCCAGAATGCTCTGTAGTACAAATGGTGAACTTGGTTCTTAAGCCACACGCATCATTACACTGTGAACAAACAGACCTTTTCCTGGTAAACATTTCAGCAGTTCCAGTTCCTGATGGGATTGTTTGGGATTAGGTATCAAATGATGCGTATGGTCCAACTGAACGTTTGCAAAATACACATATGTTTAAAATATCATATCATTACCCCTAGTACTGTTTCTGATGATTTGAGATATTGATACAGTGCATGAAATGCTAGAAGATCTAGTGCATTTTACAGTTTTTTCTTCTGATGAGTTATATGATCGGTCCGCTAACTATGATGAAATGTTTTGTTTCCAACATAATGGACATCATTTTCTGCATAAAACTAGCATCTCTTGTGCTGTTTTCTACTACATACTTTGGGAACATTGCCCTGCACCGCCACAGGGTAGTTCAAAAGCATTTATGTAGAAGTTTGCTTATTTTTCTGGGTATGACACATCTGGCCCTTCTATTACTATAGGCTTACACAAACACCTGCAAAGAAAAATATGCTGACACAAGCTGCTTCTTTTCTTTCCCTGCTCTCTGTAAAAGGTTTAGACTTTTGGAGGGACACCATAGATGTTAAAATCTATTTTGGGGATTAAAGATTGGTTGGTTCAGGGACCTAAGGCTTTGTTTAGAGCTTGCCTGATACCACCACAAATGATTTTCCTGAACAAATCTGTTCAGCATACAACTTGTCTTGGACTAGCCAGGATGAACGATTCGACGACACCACGAGTTCCGACACTTGCAAGTTTCGAAAATTGTCAACCATTGACTGCATACAGTGAGGATACGGTAGATACCATGCTGTGTAATCTTACATACAACTCCTCGGACTCCAATTTAAAGGGATGGTTAGTTTGGCCATTAGACACAAACAGATGTCGGGTACGATTCTAAGGTAACACCAACGGATTTACTGCGAACAGACCTGACATTCAGTATGGGCAGGCTGAACATTCAGCGGTGGTGACAACTTAGTGTTGGGAAGTTGTTCCTTGATTAGCTAAAACTCTCAGCATTGTCTCCAGTACAACAGGACTTATCCCTTTCATCTGATGACCTGGAACTATGGGACTTTTTATTAGGCCCTCGAAAACCATGTCAAACGCTGCCATATACAATGAAATATGGAAAGTCTATCTGCTGAAAGATTCTGCAAAATTGATAGGGCTAATTTAGAACAGGCTTTTGCAGTAGTAAACTACGGTATGAACACTTTATCGTCTAGAATCTACTCTTTGGGTAACATAGTATCATCAGCAATAGACTTTGTTCTACAAGACATGTCTGCATTACAACCTGGGCAGTTACAGCGTAGGAATATTCTGCTCTTGAGCTGGACATTAGACATTGCCTTCTGGCCTCGTGCCGTGGCGACACATTAACATCACAAGTCAGTTTTCTCCATATCGCCTTACGGATCAACAGATAATCATAGCATGTAAACATGCAAAATACACTATGCTTCATATAGAGTAGCTGGAGAAATTACTTTTTAACATTGCTGAAATAACGTCCTCAGAATGGGTAATCCATGGGCATATTGCACTGCCAATTTCGACGTTCCACTTTCAGTACTTTCCACAACACAACCAAGTGGGCAGAAAGGAAGTATCAGGTGAAGGGTTTGTACATAAGTATTGGGATCTTCCTTTCAAATTCTGGTGTCGGAATATGGAAACTTAAGTTTTTCTCAGTGGTTCTGATTGTGAGAATACTTTAAGTGGGTCCTAAATTACCCGATGTCTTGGGTCTAGTTTGTGCTATATCAAACAAAAAAAACCACACAAATAACATTTGCAGTGATGTGCCGTTACACAGATCCTATAATGCTTCTGCGGCAAACTTATCTTGCTAATTGAAAGGCTCCCCGGCAGCTGTGTTAAGCCCGGCTTTCAGATTCTTCCCAAATGGGAGCTAACTGATGTTAAACAATCAAGGTTGCTGTGGGATGAAACCCAGGGTGGCCTATCTGGTGACAGTTTATTCCATTGTTAACTGTTTCCACCTGCCTGTACAGTTAAGGTTGATACGCTATGGCCTTCAATTGATCCCACCAATGTGCACTTTGATGCCCTGAGCAAACTCAAAGCCTTACTTTAAAAAATAAAATGTGGCCTTTACTTCTGCTAAAGATGCGTTTGATCTCCAGATGGCAAGGTCCTCTTTAGAGATACAGGTGCTACTCCGCACTAACTTCTCACAACATTTCGGAGAGCTGGTACATCATATTTGCAACATTCTAGTATGACGGGAATATCAAATCTTTTCCAAAAGTGCAGCCACTGGGTGGGTTAGCACATTCCGGACACTATACAGAGTTATTCCAGCATTCATTCACCTTGGGAGCATCTTTGGAGGTCTTCCGTTGGTCCTGTTCCTAATTGGCGGGACAGTGCTTTTGATATTTTTGCTCCACAATAGATTTCCCATTTGGAGATCAAATGGAAGTGGCACTGTCTTATGTCCTGTTTTGCCGTGAGTGCAAGGTGCATTGCTTTGGCACACCCTTGCTTTGAGAACTGGATGAACATTGGTTCTTGTCGTTCAGGCTTTTATGGCTTCTCTGCATGCTGCCCGTGTTCCGCTGTCTACTGTGCATTTGTTAGTGTGCCTTGATTTTGGGCCAGTCTGAAAAGTTTCAGCGCTCCGTCCGTCATCTCCTTGTGTTTGCTTTGTTCGCCCTAAGTTGGCGGGTATGCCCAGACGTGGGTCCCTTGGTCACTATGCCACTGGATTCAAGCTAGCCTGGCTGATATGGGGTGAAACCCTGAAACCGGTCCTAAGAGACCTGTTTCTTGTCGAGGGAAGACCTGGCTTGGCAGTTCGGGCTGGACTGTTCCCATGAAGAACAGGGTCCATACCGATTTGCATATGGCTGGGTCTGAACTGGGGTGGTGAAGTGAGCTAAAGAACGATAGTGGATTAAACCCAGATCTGTGACTGGGGTGAGTGTTTGAAAAGTTCCAGAATTACGTCCATCATCTCCTTGTGTTTGCGATGTGTGCCAGTTAGGCCTGGAAGTAAAACATTGTAGTTTTACATGTACAGGGGACTTTCCTAAAGTTGGCCTCACTTTTACTCATCGACTTTTGACACGCATTTGCATTCCAGACAGTTTGGATATCTCTGAAAGGGGTATCTCCCTTGCGACCGAGATAGGGTCCTTCAGTCTTTCTCATCAGGAAATGGGATTGGATCATCCAGTATGGGGATTCGTGGCAGAACACACACATACACCCTAGATGTTTAGGTTAGAGAACACATCGTAGGAGTATGCCAGATTGTTATATTGTTTTATATTCCTGCATATATACATTTTCTCAGCACGATGATAACATTTTATTCTGTTCAGTGTCCTGATACTTATAATAATTTTCATGTGCTTCTGTCTATTGATCACCACAGCACATATATTTTATACAAGAATCCCGCTGGTTCAATGAACATTGAAAATGTCCCTTTGTGTATTCTTTGTATATTTCTCTGAGAAAAAAGAGCACAAGTGACTGAGCAAAAGGGTTTCTAGATCTGTTGCCACAATTCCCGAGGGTTCAAGGTTGTCCTGTTCAGTGGTTGCCAGAACTGTTGCTCCCTGTTTAGGGGGAGGGGGTTTATGGTGGCACTGTGAGCTTGCTGGTCTATAGGACATTTCCTGAGGGGGTGCTCGAAATCAGTCTGGCTCCATCCCAATGTTTATGCTGTGCACAAACGTGTAGTTTCTACTGTATAGTGGAAACTACACTACACAACACTATCACAGTGGTTCCAAACCTTTTGACTTTTGTGGACCCTTCACTTAATCATTACTAGAACCCAGGGACCCCCACTGAATCATTAATGGATTTTGGGGACCTCCCACTGAATTGTTACTGGGAGCCAGGGACCCTGGCCTAAGCGTTTCCGATGATTTGAATCTCAAAACAGTACAAGAAATTGGAGATTTTTTGAGTTCAGTTGGGGGCACTCAACGTCCATAGTATATTCTATTTGATGCACTTGGATTGCTCTCACAAATCAATCTGAGGATACCCTTCAATTTACATTTCCTCACATTTATAGAACTTTTTTAATACTTTATTTTTCCATTTTTCTGAGCAGGCACGGACCCCCTGAGCAGCTTTGTGGCCCTCGAGGGGTCCCCAGACTACAGGTTAAGAACCACTGATCTATCATACTTAATTGATCCATAGTTCACTTGTGTGCTCTTTTTACCTTTCTTAAATATATAAATGTATATTTTCCGCCCCATGGCAGAACTCTGGAATATTACCTCCATAAAATATTCTATTAGACAACAGATTTATATATGGACCCCCTACTCTCGGTGGGAAAAAAATGATAATTGAATTCTAGAGTTTGAACTAGAGGGCGGAAGTCAAGTCAATATGAACTAAAGTCACCTTGTTCCTACCATTGGAGTAGAAGTTTGTAAAATGTTTTTCACAGACTTGAGGCTGTATATGATGTTCTGTAGCAATGCTGCCATTCCATCTCCCATGTGCAATGATGTGCCAAAAGGCTATGTTATCATTCCGTTTGGCATCTTCAGGATCATCTGCCCAGTTTTCTTTTATCTAATTTCTCATACTGGCATATGAGACACGTCTGTACTTAACTCGTGCTTCACTAATAACAGAAGACTAACATAATTTTACTGCTGAAACAAGCGGTTTTTGCCTTTCTACAATCACTGGTATAATCATGAAGTTAACCTCAATGGTGAGGAAAGCAAAGTACATAATTCTTTCAGAATGCCAAATAGAGACTTATGAATTTTTGTGAATGGCACCAGTGGGAGGATCAATAAAGGGAGTAAACGGATATTGCTTGAGAATTTCGGATTCACTTTTAACTTATTCCACTTTACTGATCTTCTATTGTTTCCAATTAATTGGACTGTAGAGATCTGCCTATTCTTTTATGATTAATCATAGATCACTTCTTGGGTCGAAGTAAGTTGGAGGGCTATGTGTGATTACTATTCCCATTTTTTATGGACCCAAAAAGCGACTATTGCCAAAGCAGGATGTCTAGTATAAAGTAGTCTAATTTACTTCTACAGAAATCCTTAAGTAAATGTATATGACCTCTTCTTTACAGAAAATGAATGGCGGTTGCATGCCCGTAGTCCATATGTAAGACTGAAGGATGAAAGTTGAAAAGGGACAGGTGGAGGGACCTGTAAAGGATTGGCAATAAGCTTACAAATACCCCAAAATTTGTTCTCGGTCTTTAACATTACTCTGACATTGTAGCGGTTCGTAGGTGACATTATGATCCCCAGCAAGAAGAATACAATGACTGCTATTAATGTAAGATAGATGTTGCTCAAAAGCAGATAAAGTTGGAAGCATGTTGCTTCTTGGCACGGAGCGATTGTAAATATTATTTATGTTCATAGCTAGCCCATTGTTGGTATATTTAATGCTAGAATAGCTGGGGTATTGATCTGCACGTTACTAATTACACATTTAGGGAACTTTTCGACCAGATAAACAATCCACCAACCAGATGACCTGATTTGTTGGAATTGCTTCAATATTATAGGCCAAAGCACCCACCCTATGCACTGTATCAAAGGCCCATGTTTATTTAAACAAACAGAAATGATGGTCATCAATGAAGTCGCCAGGCTTCAGGTCGTCCAAGATCTTCTGCATCCTCGCTATATTGCCAAAAAATCATATATAAACCATTATCAAAATTAACTAAAGCAGGTTCACCTTTATCTGGGGTAAAAGTCCTAGTGAAATTTTTTTTTTAAGAAAAGTCTTTCACCAACTTTTATTCTAAAGGTAAATAAAGAAAAGCAGGGCAATACAAGCAAGTAGGCTGAAAAAGACATAGACTGGAAAACCGTAACTGGACCATTAGGGAATCCCAAACCTCTAGTATCCCACCATGCCATGCAGTTTGCAGTTGGGTCTTGTTTTTTAGCTCCTGGAGACAGATCCTGTAGCAATGAACTCTACCTATTTCACATTGGAAACCTTTCCAAACTTTTTTATCCTCTTCTCTTGGCATCTTCTTGCATTTACAGTGCCTTTCCAAAGGTTCCTGACAAGATGTTTTCTTTTTTTTCTTGACAAAATGCAATCTTTATTTGTGTAGTGTCCTGCTTCATGCAAGAAGAATGCTCATACTTAACCTCACGACCTCTGTATTGCATGTTTGCCAGAAGATCATAATCCTAAGGATTTCCGGTACTGGCAAAAAAATTCAAAATGAACACTAAAGGACAGACAGTAGATCAGGTTTCACATCATGCAGGAGCAGCAGAGCAGAAGCTGTGGATCACCGTAAAGATCTGAAGGGCATGGAAGAAGTGCTCCTTTTGCTAGTGCTTTTTCTCCAGTCTCCAAAGACTCAGGTGGCCGGAGATCTAAAGAAACATCACTTAGAGAAAATAGGTTGCTCCCATGTGTCATCGACGCAGGGTACAAGCGTGACCTGCTCACTATTAAGGCTAGGATTGCCATTGACACAACTGGTGTTGAAGCTATGCTGAACATCAAAACACAAACCATGCTTGACATCAGAAAACGTTTCAGAGCTCGTCATCTAAGCATCCGTCACTGTTGACATTGTATGTACCATAGATGTTGAATCACCATTCAGTGTCAAAGCCATCTGCTTTAAGGAAATTGCTGATTTTAGAAGAGTGGGTATAAAAAGATTAAAAGAAGCATACCTGAGGCTTTGTATTCTGAGTACTCCAGGGCTTATTCTTCAACTTGCGAAGTCACTCCTTTTGTATATCTTTCTACAACTGCTTCTTTGAAGACTTAATAATCCCATTATTTTTCTCCTTCCACTCCAGTTACTTGACAAATTACTCTTCCGATTGCCTCTTACAATGGCATCCTATAATGAGGTTTTAATAAGAGAGGCACCTAAATTAAATATTACAAGACCTGCACCACCTACGTCAACATGGTTAATGTTTGAGACTTCGCAGGAAATACAAAGGTTCGCAGACCTCTTCCTTCACTAGTACGTAGTCTGCTTGAACCGGTGATTTAATTGCTTGTAACACCTGCCTGGATCAGCCATTTCTTCCCCTGAAAGACTCCTGGTGAAATAGGAGGCACTAGCTCAAGACCTTCTTTTCCTGCAAACCGATCTTTCTCCTGACTCCAATATTTTGATGGCACCAAGAATGATCATGCCACATAACCATCATCTACTGTGCCACCTGATAAGGAATGTATGCCTCTTGGCTCAGTGGGAGAACAAAATGTGCAGCACTTTGGCAACAGGAATGAAGGCTGTTAGTGCTACTGTATTTTGGGGCTGGTATGACTGAGCACTATGGGGTTCACCCAATGGTTCTCTGAAAAACTGCCTTAGGAAGATGGACTTCCAAAAACTTTCAAATGAAGGTATTACGGGGTCTAATCTTAGCATTAGTACTGCAGCTGACTATTCTGAACTGGCTGCTCATTTCATTTGCCATGGTTTGACTTTTAAGAGAAGTGCTTGACTCCTTTTGACTGTTTTTTAAAGCCTGGAGCAGAAGAGCACTTTTGGAATCATCCAGTCTGTTGTAATTACTGTTTGAATCTCAGGTGGATGCTGAGGTGCACTGCATTAAGTTAAGGATGGTGTGCCGGTGGGGGGGCGTGGCCTAGCAAAATGGCAGAATAGACGCTTCTACTGGTACTCCCTTCGACTTGGATTAAATCTGGCATCATTCTGCAGTACCTGCACAGCGATCCCCCATAGATGGCTTGAGGGGAGGCTGCTATCATCCTAGAACTGGGTGCATACGGCATCCCGACACCTAGAGTGGGCGAGTGGCACTAAGAGGGAGGCGGCCTGTGAACTGCCTGCCGCCATTTTCCCTGACATCGGAATGGGTGGCTGGGTCCAGAGTGGACAGACTGCATGGGAGCCCCAACGAGAAGAATGGCCCGGTACTTGCTATGACCGGACGACCTCCCTGAACTGCCTGCTGATCCCCGGAGAGAGGAGTGCCGGAAGGGAGGCACAGAGGAGACTTGGATGATCTGAGACAAAGGGCCAATGCTGGGATGACACTGAGAGGTCCGACGTCCTCAGGAGACTACACCTGAAACAAGGGGCTAGAGCCCGTGAAATTCTCCGGGAACCAAAAGAGGAAGGTGTCCTGAGCTTTAAGAACAGCGCTGCCTGAAACGCGGGGAATCGAACTAGGCGGTGCCCTGCTCCCCGGAAGCAGATGTACGGTCCAGGGCTCCTGGGCTTCCCAAACACGCGACTCGCTGCAGGTGGCTAACCTGTGCTGTGGTGGCCGGCGGTCCCAGGCTTGGAGGGCTGGTGCCTGTCTCTGGATGATTCCTGCTGCATTGGGAGGCCGAACCCCACACGAAGGAGCTGCTTGTGATGCAACTCAAGTAAGCAGAGGGCCTACATGCATGATCAGAGGTGAGCTGTGAGGCCTAGTGGGAGCTGCCTGATAATTACATTCTGCAGCTAGATAGGGCCTGGAAACTGTTCACAACCTATGCTTGCAGACCCCATAGAAAGTGAAATGCCCTGTCCAGAATCTGCACTGACCCTTGAAATTGGGCAGGGGCTCCATTGACTGTATTATCACGCCTACACTCTGGGCAAAAGAGGGGAGAGGAGGGCTGGTTGCGTTGCCTGCTAAAATCACATCCTAAGAGACTGCGGGAACAGTGTTGGTTCAGAGGAATGGAGGCCCAGGGCTATGTGCTGAATGCTCTAATTCATAGAGAGGAGATCCAGGTGGCTATTCAACACCTCAAATCTGCCAAGTGCCCCAGAAGTGATGGGCTACTGGCAGAGTTTTATCATAAGTTCGCCCCCCCTGCTGGTTGACTGCCTTCTAGAGGTTTATAATGAGACACTTCAGGCTGGCCCTTTACTGACCTCCAATGTGCGAAGCCATGGTGGCCATGATACCAAAACCTTACAGAGACACTTTACTGACCTTCTCCTACAGGCCGTTACGCTCCTAAATCTAGAGTTAAAAATACTTAGTGGGGTTCTGGTGGCACGCTTTCTCCCAAACGTGCTGCACCATACATATACAGACCAGGCGGGGTTTATCCCAACACGTAGTACTAATCATAATCTACGATGTCTGGCACATGTGTGGCATGCTCCAAACCTGTTGGAAGATGATTATGCTTTGGCACTGTTCGACATCGAACAAGCCTTCATTTCGGTAGACTGGTCTTACTTCTGGCAGGTCCTTCAGTGGGTCGAAGTGTGTGGGGGTTTTCTCAAATGCGTCCAACTGCTGTACACTGCCCCTGTAGCCAGAATAAGAGTTGGAAGATTGGTATCTAAATCATTTGCACTTTGCGGGGGCACCTGACGGGGCTGCCCACTATCACCACTCTTGTTTGCGGTGGCTATGGAGCCTGTGGCGACCGCCCTTCGAGAATGGATGGGACCCTGAGGGGGTTAAGTTGGGAGAGACCAATCATGTGGTCTCCTTTTATGCGGATGACACACTAGTATATCTTCGACAGTTGGCATGTTCAGCGCCTCTCCACCTTCCAGAGCTACAAAGGTTTGGAAGTATTTCGGGTCTACATATTAATCCCGGGAAATCCAAACTGATCCCCATTGGCAGACTGGCAGGGAAAACCGATTCCGATTTATCGCAGGTGTGGTATCCATGGGAGACCGATGGAGAGAAATTCCTGGGGATCCGACTGGCGAACACCGCCTCCTCCTACCTAGATCTCAATTTAGGAAGAGATCTAAGGATTGCGTGGCTCCATACGATTTTGGCTAGACCGACCTCTATCTTTTATGGGCCGAATTGCATTTGTGAAAAATATTTATCCTACCCCGATGTTTACACGTATTACAACACTCGCTATACATGATTCCCATTTACTACTTCCAAACACTGGATGGTTTGCTAGTGGACCTCCTGTGGAGCAACAAACACATGAGAGTACGACTTGCAACACTACAGAGAACATTGGGTAAAGGGAGGCTTGAGGTTCCTTCCTTGGAATTTTATTATATGGCATCCCAACTACAACACAAAGTGCACAGGTTGGATAATGATAACTGGGATAGGAGACCCCTGGCAAGCACATGCGCTCGTCGCCCTCTATCAGACCTCCTGGTGCTCGGTACCGGAGCCCCCACAATGATTCCCATACATTCTACGACATGTGGCTATAACATTGGATAACGTGGTGTGACGGGTGGTGCAACAAGCCCCTTATGCCCTAGATATGCCCCTATAGGCCCTCTGTCCTTTTGCGGGCATCGCTGCATTTCATGTCTGTGCAGCGATGGAGGGGGGGTGCCAGCTGTTGTGGAATTTGTATGTAGATGGAAAATGTATCACCCGCGAGGAAGTTACGGTTTACTTTGATCCTGCAGTACGAAAAGATATCCAGGCTAGCCCGAGAGATCTGGCCGTCTTTCCCAGAGGAGCCCCCCTGTACTAATATTCTAAATATTATGCTGTGTATGGCTCAGGGAAGGAGATTGGGGTCCCATCTTTATCAAGCCTTACTCGATGACTTACCATGTGGGGCTCTGCCCGTACAGTGGAAGTGGGATGCGTTAATTGAGGATCCCCTGTCGGGAGGGAGAATGGCTAACGGTTCATGAGGGGTCTAGGGGGTGAGATACAATGCACGTTTTAAGCTCCTTAAGTGCAACTTTGTTCATCAGACATACCTTACCCTACGAACACTACATATAATCTATCTAGCTTGCTCTGATGAATGTCCAAGATGTGGGTTACTGGCAGCAGACTTTTCCCATATAACTTGAGCTTGTCCGACACTACTCTCTTATTGGGAGGAGGTACTTGCACACCTCCGAAGGGCCATGGGATAGGCGATTTCTATGGAGGCTCAACAGGTGTTGCTGGGTTTACTGCCTGCACCAAAACACAAGAAACTAAGTAGAAGAAACTAAGTAGACTATTTGTTGTCCTGGGGCTAGTATTAGCAAAGAGACGCATTGCTCTAGGATGGCTTCGACCTATGGCCCTACGAAAAAAGGATTGGGTAAGAGACGTGTGAATTGGCGGCTGTGGAAACGGTATGGATTGAATTTGTCCAGAAGGATGAAAAGCTTGCAGACTATCTCCAGGCATGGTCCTGTATGTTATCTGAATTCAGAGACCCACAGGCCCGAGAAACTCAGGCGGGGGGGGGGGTGGTATGGACAACTGGTGCTGGAGAATCATGGGGATTGAAAGTTAAGGAGCGGTGGCTGAAATTGCATTGTGACCTAAGACAAACCAGTATACTTTAACACCTAATGGATTTGATGACTTGACCCAGGGGTGGGGGGGGGGAGGGGTGAATTAATATGTTAAAAGTTGGCATGGGTCTTGTAAGCTTTATATATTACCATCGCAAGAAATCATATAGAGTGTTGTTTCTTCCTCTTTTCATACCCTTATTTGAGACATTTCGTGCGTCTGTATATGGGATTGCTGGGTTGATGTCCACCCCTCTCTCCTCCTTCCAGATAACCGGCGACTTATCGAATGTAATTTACTTTCTATTACAGCTGTAGGGGGGAGGGACGAGAGGGACAGCCTGAATTCCCTTCAGTGTATTCCTTTTAACGGTCTGTATGATTCCTAGCTGCCAATAAATTACTTTAAAAAAAAAAAAAAGTTCACAATGGTCTGAAGAAAAAGGTGTACAAAAAAACACAACCATCAATATTCTTCAACAGGCACAATCTTCCATAAAGCGGCCAACCCCTCTGTGGATCTAGCAACATCACCAGATTGAAAGACAGCCTTACCTTTACAGAAAGTATTCCAGAGAAACAGGTTAACTTCAAACATCTGCGGCTGACTTGAAGCCACCAACTAAACATGGACTCCCCTCTCCCTCCTTCTATGTTAGTCGCTCTGGTGAGGGTAAGTGTCATGAACCATCTGCAAGAGTTTTTTTTTTTCTTTTCAGATTTGTAACGCGCGTAGCTGCCCCAGCAATGGGGCGTCCCAGCGCGATCAGAGACACGAGAGAGTGAAGGACAGGAGGCGATTATACAACGGCAGGGAAAAGCCAGGTCTTGATCCCCTTGCGAAAGGTCAAATGAGTCTGGATCTGTCTGATGGAGAGAGGGAGTCGGTTCCAAAGTAACTCTGCAAGACAGCGGAATGAACGCCCCCCGGCTTTTCCTCTCACCGTCCGGGGTACATTAGCCAGCAGCTGATTGGACGATCTAAGGGATCGCTGAGGTGTATATGGTTGAAGTAGCTTCGATAGACCCAATGGAGCCTGTTGAGAGAGAATTCTATGAGCAACACATAAGGTTTTAAATTGAATTATTTTCTCAACCGGCAACCAATGCAGCTTGGGGAGGATGTGGGTAACCGACGCAGATCTCGGGAGTGCCACTAGCATACGTGCTGCGGCATTCTGAGCTCTCTGTAAACGCATGATACAGGATTTGTTAGCCCCGAGATATAATCCATTCCCATAATCCAGTCTAGATAGTATAGTCGCCTGGATGATGGTCTGGCAATCTCTAGGGGGAAAAAAGCCCAGTACTGGCTTCAAACCACGCAATAGGCCAAAACACGACCCAGCCACAGCCTTGGCTTGTGTGTCAAAAGTCAGTCGGCTGTCAATCCAGAAACCCAAGTTTTTAACAGCTTCTTTGGGCACAGGGGCTGGCTTAAGGCTGTCAGGCCAGCAATGATCAGACCATAGGTCCCGATCTTTTCCAAACACTAACACCTTGGATTTACTGGCGTTAAGTTGCAGGTAATTGCTGGCCATCCAGTCTGCCACCTCAACCAGATCTTCCCTGAATCTACTTAGATTGGCGGTGTTCTTTTTAGAGTAAGCAATCACTAATTGGGTGTCATCAGCGTATAACACCATTGACAAACCCCTCTTCCGAGCCACCTGGGCCAAAGGTTGCATATAGACATTAAACAAGAGGGGGCTCAGGATTGACCCTTGGGGCACTCCTCGTTGTAGGGCATACCTCTGGGATTGAAAAGGTGGCATCCAAATCTGAAAAGATCTTCCCGTTAGAAAGGCTCGGCACCAGTCGAGAGCCAGATCCCTCACTCCAATATCAGATAGCCGTTTCAGTAGGATTTCATGGGAGACCGTATCAAAGGCGGCACTTAGATCGAGAAGAACTAAGGCCGCCGAGTCCCCTACATCCAGTATCTCTCAGATTTCCTCCGTCACTGTCAAGAAGGCAGACTCAGTGCCATGTCGGGCTCTAAACCCGTTCTGCGACGGGTCAAGGATAGTGTTCTGTTCGATGAACTCCGTCAGAATAGTCTGAACATATAGTTCTACCATTTTCGCTAGAACAGGAAGTTGCGAAATGGGACGATAGTTACCCGGCTCGGCTGGGTCCAATGATGGTTTTTTCAGCAGAGGGATAACTTTTGCATGTTTCCATGTTGCAGGTACTATAGCTGACTAGAGAGAGATTCATCAATTCCAGATACACTGGTAGAATAGATGGCATGACTTGGGAAAGATGTTTTGGGGCCAATGGATCAATAGGTGAACCAGATTAAATTTTTTTGAACAAGACCTCCAGACTTGCTAAAGATAGCGCTGGAAAAGATAGCAAGCTATTTAGACGTTGGGAGGCCGGGACAGTGGGCAAAATCTTCGTAACGGGAACAGCGACTACCGGTAGATTTTGATATATTTTTTCCACTTTGTTTATAAAGTAGTTTGTCAGCTCATCGCATTGGTTATTGGAGGAAATTGAAGAACCTCTAGCCATATCACCGGTCTTCATAATCTTAAGCAAGGAAAAGATTGTTTTAGATGGCTTAGGGCTTGTTAGGATTGTGTTTCCTATATACTCAGCCCTGGCTCTCCGGATTTGCTTATGATAATGATTAATGGCTGTTCGGTAGTTAGATTTCCCCACTGCATCGTACGAGCGTCTCCATGTACGTTCCAACTGTTTGCAATGCTTTTTTTCCTTAGATAGCGACTCATTGAACCAAGGTTTAGATTGGTCCCGTTTTATCCTCGTCAACTTAGCTGGGATGCAACTGTCCAGACCTGCTGTTACCCAGTCATTGACTAGCATATCCGCTGCCTCCAGATCTTGTGGTAGTTGAGGCCTATGGCTCGACCAATATGCCGACAGCTTACTGCTGTCTAGCTTATGCCACGGTCGTTTAAAGGTGGAGGTCAGGCAATGTTCTCTCAACTGGCCCTGCCATCGTAGTATGAAGGTCACCAAAAAGTGATCTGTCCAACACTGTGGGGCTGGAGGATCCGTCATCAGCCAGGTAAGATTCGAGAATAGAGGATCCAGTAGGTGTCCAGCATCATGAGTGTGCTCTTGTACCCACTGGATCAATTGGAGTGCTTCTAAATCTGCCAAAAAGCTCGAGATTTCGGTCTTTTCAACAACATCACAGTGGAGATTCAAGTCTCCGATAATGCTGAAATTTGCCGCTTGGCTGGCATGCAGCGCGGTCTTATTTACCAGATCTTCCCGAAAGGCCCCCGAATGTCCAGGCGGGCGATAAATAAGAAAACCGGAGATGGTGAGGTTGGGGTTCATTTTAAACAGAGCGCTTTAGCAATTCACCACATTCTCTCTATTGAGAATGCAGGAATAGATATTCTTTATGATGTTTGCAATACCGCCTCCTCGTTTCCCCAGTCTATTTAGGTTCTTCATAACAAAACCTGGAGGGAGAGCCAACCAAGATTCGGTAGTGGAATCTTGGGTAAGCCAGGTTTCGGTTAGGAAGAGGACATCGGGGGATTCATCTTCCAAAAGATCAAAAACTTCAGCATGATGTTTTGATAATGACCTGCAGTTTATATTCATAAACTTAAAATCCGTGTAACCAAGGGGGCCGGGTTCTTGTAACACCTCCGGTAGTTGAAAGGCACATCCTATGCATTTAAAAGGGCCAGCAAGGGGGTTATATGTGAAAGAGGAACATTTAGGCTGTAATCTCATCAGCTCATCGCGTGAGTAGCTACGGGGTACAACAGGGGACAGCACAGGGGGACTGGTATCTGGCGACGGTCCGGCGCGGACGGGCGCAGACGGGCTTGCCTTTGGCGCGCCTTCGGCATGCCGCCGGCGCGCCCTCTGCGCGGACGCGTCAGTGCCCCCTGAAATAGCATTCCCTCCCGAGCCACTAGAGCGTTGACTGCTGTTACCCCCAAGATGGCGGACGCAATTCCACCTCCTAGTTCCTCAGAGCAGCTTCTTCCCTGCCAGCGGAAGCAGCCCCTCTGCCCCTCAGAACGAATCACGGGGAGGTTTCAAGTAAGATAAATGCAATTTTAAAATGCTTTAATTTTTTTTCCTAAAATACAACGCGAGTGAGAATACTTTTAAAGCAGTGATTACGGCGCAATTTAAAAATACAACTCAATACGCAAGTCTGACAGTATTTCACGTACCAGGCAGACACACTACCTGACTCCCGGCTCACACCTCAGGAGTGAAGAAAGACACCAAGAGACAGATGGAAGCAGATTTTGTGCAAAGTAGAGACTCACTGAGGTTCAAGCCTTCTATATGTAGCCCTCTGAGGAGTGTCTCCAAGTAGCATCAGGATCATCTCCGACAAAGTCGACACGCTGCTGGAAAAGTAAACTTTGGAGGAGGTACCTTATGACCAAAATGGACCCAGTCGAGAGGTCAGACACATACTTTATCTCAGAACGATCAACACATGGATAAAGAAAGAGAAATTCAGAATGCTGGGCTCTACATAATTTTTTTCATAGTTACTTTAGGGGACTCAATGTGGCCATAGGCCTACAGGATGCTTATATTCATAGACTGATTGCTACGCAACACTTACATTTCTAAGTAGGCGGCAATCACTTCTTATTCAAAGTACCGCCATTTGACTAAAGTCATCATCATGGCCATTTTCCAAATGTATGTTAGTGGTAGCTGCATATGTCAGGAAACAATATTTTCTTCTACCCCTATCTA
The DNA here is from genome assembly GCF_964204655.1 of Triturus cristatus. Classification (NCBI taxonomy): domain Eukaryota; kingdom Metazoa; phylum Chordata; class Amphibia; order Caudata; family Salamandridae; genus Triturus; species Triturus cristatus. The sequence goes on along the minus strand of NC_140594.1, from coordinate 285,746,773 downwards.
GTCCAATGGCTTATCAAAGATTCAACATTACAGTAAGTTATAAGCCATTTCCAAATGACTATCCGTTCCACCTAGGAAACATATGAGGTACAAGAAGTAGACTGCAGTTACAGTTCACTCAATCCACTACTGTCACACAGTTCTGGACACTCTGGCTGCAAGAGTGTATCTTTCAGAGGAGAGACTTTAACCTATCCGTTGGAAGTGTCACAGTCTGCTACAAAATATATACCAGATATCTTTTACTAGGAGCAATGGTTTCATGCATTTTCTGGCCTATGTAGCAATCCCTAGTGGACAAATTATTTCAACGGACTCAATTTCTTGAAGGATGTTCTTTTCAGCAATAAATCCCAGCAGAGGCAACTGTCAGACACCTTGCCTCCTCCTATGGATTGTTGTGCTCATATGGATCATCTTTAACTTCATGGAACAAGGTCTGGGAAAGAAAATATCTTATAACATCAACTTAATGGAATTGTGAGCAATTCATCTGCCTGTAAAGTATTTTCTTACATTAAGTATCTTTTGTAGACAGACCGCACAACAATGTATTATGTGAATACGCAAAAAGGGACCATTACAGGCTACTCTCTCTGGAAGAGCAAATGATATGGAAGTGCCTCATAGCAAGAGACTTAAAGATCACAGCTATTCAGCTAGCAGGCATATAGAATCCAGAGACACTCACTCAGCAGGTCTTGTTTTTTTTTAAACGTTTTGAGTGGGTCCTGTATAAGAAAGTTGTTCAACCCATCTTTTGTGATTGGTACGTTTCCCAGTTAGATCTGTTTGCATATGCAAGGAACAAAAATGCCCAGACTTTGCTTCCCTGTTCTGTCGACCATGTGCTGAGGGGGGGGGGGGGAGCCTTTTAATAGACTGATAGACTAGTCAGGGATGTTTCTTTACTCCTTTACTTAAAACTTATAAAACTATACTTATCACGAAGTACTGCAAGGTCGGAAGAATCCACATGTCTCCAAAATGGCCACAACATTGGTGGCTGACATACCTTCCAGAGACCTGTTGGAGTGCCCATACATGAGTCTACTGTGCAGGCAGATCTCTTTCACAGGTTAGGAAGTTGTATCTTAATCTTCAATTGCTGAGTTTAGCAGACTAGGTCCTGAACTGATACTATACAGGCATTCATATTTGACACAATACTGTATGGTCATTCTCAAAAAAACTAATAATTCTTCAACCACAACATCATATACTTTCAAATAAAAGATATTTAGCATCTGGTGTATTCAAAACCGCTATGAACCTTCCAGATCAATTCTTCCCAAATATTTTAAAACCACAACCCGGTGTTTAAATAGACAAACGTTTGTGACCCAATTAGCTTTAACTGACATGAGGTGTGGGGGAGGGAGAGTGTTCATTGTAATAGTAGGCCTGCTTTCAAAATGCTATGAAATAACAAAATAACATACACTTTACATTTTTTTTTGCATTCGTCTCGATCAACAATTGTATATAAATGGCATGACCTTAACCACGCCCATAGATACGTCATTCGCAGACTTTGGCCAAGATATTGATCCGTCCATAAAAGTGGCAGATGGCGAACTGGAAAGCGGGGTGCTGGCCTGTGGCATCTGTTCACAAAAATCACAAGGATCCTGAACAATCTTGGTGTTGATACCAGTGATTTTTAGCAAATTATTTGGGGAAAAACCCTCTGCAGGCCTCGTCCATTTTTGTGATAAAATGAGGCCTAGTAGTACTTCTTGGAAAAGAGATGAATAGTTTTATGTAACAAACACTGCCCAAGGGCGTTTGAGCACTTTCCATAAGTCTCAGATTACAATAAATAAAGTCAGATTGATTTTATTTTAAGCACGTGATTTGTCCAGATCAACAACAAGACTTGAACCTAGTTCCCGGATGCAAAGTCGGCAGCTCTGACCATTAGGCCACATCCAAAGTTTTCAGATTGTTTTTTTCATACACCAGCGCGATTATTGTGTATGATCACCAATAGTAAGCACATTCTCTCTTGAAATGTCCTTTTTGCAGTAAAGGAAAACAGCATTAAAAAAATACAGTAAGGTTCACCCAAGGTCTTGCTCAGTTTTAAAGCAAAACTGCAGTTTTAAAAGAAAACTTGTCTTGGGGACATAGTTCACCATCTTCACACGAGTGGTGCTGGAACAATATTCGGAGTGGGGGTGCTGACATTACGTTTGCACCACTGAAGTCATGGGGTTTATGAAGCCTAGCTTTACTCAAAGTGTAGCAAATATATTCTGCAGGAGAGTGGTAAGGGTGTAGTATGTAGCTGGTGGTCTATTTCGGAGTACACTCTCAAATCTATTACTAAAGCATTGTGTTGCCGCACACTTATATAGAGACCGCATATTTTCCATAGGAATTGGCACTAAATTTGTGCAGACCTAATTTTACTGATAAAACTATACAGGACACAAATGATATTTTGTGGAAATTTGGTTTCAGTGAATATTATATGTGCAGCACCAAGTAAAAGTGTCTCTTTTTGGATCTATTAAAATCTTTGTTTCCATCACGTGTCGGAATTATAAAAACTTGCTTAATTTTTGCTTTCCTAATTGTTGGTATATTCTGGAATATGTTTACAGTCCATTTACAGGTATTTAAATTTCGGTGTGTGTTACAAAAACATAAACACCTTTCCTTTCACACTCCCTGTGCCCCAGTGAGATTGTCACATAGTTCTCTTTAAAAGTTCTTCTAACTTTACAGTCAGATAAAGAAAAGTAAACGCCAATCCCCAAGAGTAAACAGCAGTTTGTCAGAAGAAATAGCCTGACATTTGCCCTCTGTCTTTGAAGCACAGCAAATGTGACAAGATAAATGCAAAATGTAAAGGCATCTTTATTTATTGCTCGACCCAACAGAAATTGGCTGGAGACCCACACTTTGGGTAACCCTGTTGTAGATATCATGGGGTTTACTTTCTCTCAATTAAGGTACATTTTGTGGCTCTTACTGCCTATAACAAATCTTCACAATCCCTGTTCTTTAGGATGCTTGTAGTCAAAGATTTATTTTATGTAGTAGTTCCTATCGCATCATCTTCCCCATCTTCGGAGCTTTTAACGTTGTATTCTCCTAGTTGATGGTTTCCGTTTTGAACTGATACATGAAGCTTCATTGCAACATCTGATGTAAAAAGTTGCTTTTCTTGTAGCTATAAATTCAGCTTATAGAGGTAATGTGATTCAGGCTCTTTAAAGTCAGTAACCCTACAACGTGTACCATGAGAACAAGACAGTGATGCGCACTCGCCTGAGTTTCATCTCTATAATAGTCAGATTTTGATGTTAATCACATTAATTTATTGCCATCTTTCTTTAGAATCTATTCTCTCCAGTGGAGAATCCCTAAAAACTTTGGATGCAAAGAGTGCGGCAAATTTTTTTTTTACCAAACTTGTGAATTATGGTCGTTTTAGAGAGAGCAAATCAGTCTAGAGAGCAAATCAGCCCATCTCCGGATGGATATTATCTTGTAATTTACTGTGTTACCAGTAAACAAACAGGACTATCCCTAGCAGGCCTAAAGTTCACTCTATTGGGGGGGAAAGCGACTAGGGTGGTTTTTCTGAGAACTATTCCCGTTTTAGAAACCAGTAAAGCCTCAACTTTGAAGTCTATCTATACATTAACAAGACATTATTGTCTAGCGCTGATGGCAAAGTGTGACATGCTTACTAAAGGAATCTAGTTTGGTATATTGCATGGGTTTATTTATCATTCATCTGCTTTTTTTATGTGGGATGTGCTTGTTATTTCCTTCTGTACTTATGACTATTCATAAGGATTCCTGCAGGAGAAATACTTCATCTGTATTCAGTTTTCCTCTGGCTGATGGTCATTAGAGTACCACAGCCATTAACGAATTAACAGAATTGTTTCAACTTGTCATACCTCAGAGCCTACTATATTCATAAAAATTAACTGTACTAACTTTCACCTACAGAGCATGGTGGGATTCCTTAAAGGCACAATGTTGGGTTACAGATGTTTTGCAGTGTGAATCTGTTCTTGATTCACATACTGTGCACTATTCTGCCATCTAGTGGTTGGGTCCGAAAGGCCTCCAAAAACATTTTTGTGTTCGATGTTGGTGGGCATCGACATACCATTTATTTGGTGCACATAGAGACGTCGTCGTGTTTGCTCCAGAACCTCCCACCTTTGATCTCCATCTTAAGATTTTTTCTCTGCTGGTGGGTCTGGATGTATGCAAGAGAATCTCAAATGTCTGGAATTAAAAGATGACTGAAAATTTGGAGAAAAAGCATGGAAGTCTACACCGGAGACAAGGAGTCATCGAGGGAAGATAAAACTAAGTTCTGGGAGCAGAACAATGTATTTTCACAGACGAACACAGAACATGCTTAAGGTGCGAGTCAAAAACTCCTCCTTGATTAGTTTGAAATAAAGGTATTCAGAGTACTTGGATCAGTGCAAGTTTTTATTTTGCTTATTCAAGAGAGTTCTGTTTTTCTTGTATTTTTTATTTATTTTATTATTTCTTTCTTCACGTTTGCAACAAAGTAAACAGCCTTATTATTTCTTTCTTCATGTTTACAACAAAGTGAACAGCCGACACGTGTTTCACCCAGAGGCTCAAAGTTGGGCCAGGGCTTTTTCAAGGCTTGTTATTCGGACGTTTCTACACAATATTTTGGCTTAACATTGCATTTTTCATATTTGCTTCATAACTAGACAGAGCAGTAATTTGTAGTCTATTCACAAGGGTTGTGGTTCCGGGGTAATCCCAAACACGGTTCTCCCACTAGCATCGAACACAGTAAATGCGCATGCAGGCCCCCTGTACTCAGTGATGTGAAGACACCATTCCAGTTGTGCAAGAACTGTCACCATAAATTTGCAAAAAAGGACCAACACCCATTCTGCAACCTCTGCCTGCCGGTGCACCATCTCTGCGAGAATTGGAACGCCTGTGCAGTATTTTTGCCAAAGACCCTGAGGGTGAGAGAGCGACAGAGAATATTCCACCATGCCATACAGGCCACACACATGACACCATACCTTATGAGATATGGGCCTGTCCAGCGATGATAAAAAGAACATCGCCGAATGTCCAGAACGGAAGGTCGAGTTCCAGATTGTAGACGATGATAAAAGGACAATGTCGAAAACAGAGGTAAGGGAAACCGCATTCCTAAAGCTGGTGGCCGAAACCCGTAAATCGGAGGCTAAGACCTCGAACATCGAAACACTCAGCGACTGAAAGCAAGTCCAAAGAGGGACACCCACAAACCCTTCGGAATGTACACTGCAGTGGTAAAGACCTCTGACAGATTTAAGATACCCAAGGACAATCGAGGACAGGACGCTCCTACGTTGAAACAAGTCAGAATGACTAGGCTCGGCGAGCACGTTGTCGGTTAGGAAGTCGTTGGCAAAATGAACCCACGAACAGCTCAACTTCCAACCCCAAGAGGAGGAGATCGTGAGGAATTAGAGAAGACTCTAGGCCGAAATGGCTAATATCCTTAGATTTCGATGAAAGCCTGAAGTAATATTGTAAACCAAGTAAGTCCTTGATGTCAAAAGAACCGATAGACTAAGACCTCAAGGGACTAGGGCCTCTTCAAACCCCCTGATCCTCAAAAGAAACAAAAGGAGGAAACCTTTGAGGAAGAAGGTGAGGAACAGGCGCAGCAGTACTCTGAGGCTTCACAGTACCAGGATTTTGAATGGCAAGACCTAGAAACAGACTCACCAGAGGAAAGGGTAGACACATACTTTTCAAGACCTTCACCACCAGATGACATTGGCATTTATAACCAAGTCATAAAGAAGGCAACTGATACATATGGAGTGCAACTAGAAGAGGAAAGCCACAATCATGTCTTCTGTTGGAAACTCTTCTACAAACTCAGACAAGGAGTCCTTTCCTACCAATGCTCCCGAGTGTTTTGGACCATGGGAAGGCTGTCTTAGATGAACCAGCCACATGTAAAACTGTGGCACCCAGGGCTGATAAGAAATAAAAGCATTTTTCCAAACACCTTACCTACATAAAGGGATCCATCCTAGCAGACTCAATGATAACTTCTACGGCCAGGAATAGAGCCAACGACCCAAGCACCTCAGGACCTCCTCCTGATGAGGAGAGCAAGAGGATGGACCTCCTGGGTCGGAAAGTGGAAAGGAGTGTGGCAATCCAGTGGCGAATAGCTAACTCCAATGCACTGCTAAATCGCCATGCCTACCAACATTGTGAGGAGATAAGCGAAGTATTGAAACACCTGCTGGAGCTGTATCAAAGGAGGGCATCTCACTTGGGGGAAGCTGGAAAAAACACTGCAAATACCTGCATAAAATCTGTATTTGATGCGGCTGAAACATCAGTAAGACAAATGATGATTGGGATCACAGAGGCGTCACGCCTGGTTAAGAATTTCAGGGTTTATGCCAGAAGTACAAGTCAATATACTGAATGCACCCTTCAATGGAGAACTACTATTTGGGAGTACAGTGGATGACACCCTGAATCAATTGAAGAAAGATGAGACCGCAAAATCAATGGGAGCCCAGCAGTTCAGAGGAAACATGCGAAGAGGATCAGTTCCATCAAGAAAACCAACAGGACAAGGATCCTTCCAGTCAGCAACCGCCCATCAATCATACCAGCAGTCATTTCAGGGAGGTAACCAGTTGGGAAAACAGCAGCAAATCCACTGCTGACATTACCAGCAGGGCAAGCAGCCATTTTGCAGACATTCACATTGAAGGGGACAACCTCAAAGGGAAGAAGGTAGGGCCGTCCAGCTAACAATTGACTTCACACAATTCACGAACAGCGCCTGTAAAAACCCAAGGATGATAACAAGGGTGTAAACAGAAGAACCCCCTACACAACACCAGTGGAAGGCAGATTACAGAAATGTATACAAGAATGGAAGAAAATTACCACAGACAATTGGGTGTTAAAAACTAATTTAATTTGTATATTGCATAGGATTTAATTGAATAAAGGTACCTCCAAGCAAGACCCCAAAGAAAAGAGTACATTCAATACAAGAGACTACCCTCCTACTCAAAGAAGTGGAGGAGTTGAAGACAAAAGGGGCTACAGAGTTAGTGCCGAGACCAAAAAGAAACAAAGGAAACTACTCAACATACTTCTAAATTCCAAAGGTAGATGGATCAGACTAATCCTAAACCTTAGATTTCTTAACAAGTTCATAAGTACTCAAAAGTTCAAAATGACCACACTGCATGAGGTAATGCCACAAATACAAATAGGGAGATTTTATGGCCTTAATAGATCTAAGAGATGCTTATCTACACATACCCATGGATGCAAGCCACAAATGATTCTCAGATTCATCGTGAAGAAAGAACACTACCAGTTCAAAGTTTTGGCCTTATGGGATAAAATCGGATCCAAGTGTATTCACAAAGTGCCTAGCAACTGTAACAGCACTCTTGCGGAGACAGTGAATACATGTCTGTCCAAACCTAGACGACTGGCTGATAAGAGCATATTCATACCAAAATGCAAACGGCATATGCAACAAGTGATATTAACTCTATTCCAACTACGAATTTCCATTCAGATGGAAAAATCTTCCTTAGTGCAAGACTAAATACCATAAATGGGAAAGCCTTCCCAAGCGAGAAGAGTAACCCCGTTTCTGAAGGAGACCCAAGTCTATCAGAAGGGGCAATCTCTGACAGTGAGGACTTGGGAAGTTGATGGAAATTATTGCATCTTGCATCCCATTAATACCGCACACAAGGCTTCACATAAGACCACTTCAGGAATGGTTGCAGAATCAACGGTCACAGTTAAGAGAGAGTTGGGAAGATCTAGTGGTTGTCACTCAGAAAACGGAGAAAGAAATAGCTTGGTGTATCAGAGCACATATACTACGAGGGAGGAAATTTACACAGCCAACTCCTACAGTGACCATAACAACGGATGCCTCGCAGAAGGGATGGGGGGGCGCACATGCGCAACCCCAAGGTCGGGGGTGGGTCTGCAGATCAAGATGCAGTACTACAGATCAACTTCCTAAAACCGTTTTCCTAGCATTAAAAGCCTTCCAGAGAGCTCTGGTGGAAATCTACACTGATCCAAACAGACATCACAGCCACCATGTTTTATATAAACAAACAAGGAGGGACACAGTTGATACCACTGTCAAAACTAGCACAAGAAATATGAATCTGGGCCATCCAAATGAAGATGCACATGGTAGCGATCCACCTGCCGGGGAAAAACAATACAGAAGCAGACAGACTAAGTTGACAAGATTCATCGTCTCACGAGTGGGAACTGAACCAAACCGTACTCTCAAAGAGCTTTCATATATGGGGAACTTCTGAAATAGATCTCTTCGCAACTCCCCAGAATGCAAAATGACAACACTTTGCCAACAACAGTGCCACCAATCACTCGGGAATGCACTGTCTATAAACTGGTCAGGGAAATTTGCATGCACCTTTCCCCCAATACCATTACTCCACAAGGTGAACAGCAAATTCAAGTATAGCAGCATGACACTTATACAGATCACTCCACAGTGGGCATGACAGACTAGTTCTCATAGCTCATAAACCTGGCACAGGGATGGTTTTTACAGACTACTAGTCAGACAACACCTATTGTCAATGCAAGGAAGAAAGGTTTTCCACCCATAACCAGAGTCCTTAAGTCTCATAGCATTATTCCTGAAGCCTTCGACTTTGGAGACTCAAACTGCCTGGAAAAATGATAGGTCTTGAAGGAGGCAAGAAAGCTAACAACTAGGAAATGTTTTTCAGCAAAATGGAAAAGATACTACCTGTGGTGTAGAAAAGAGTGATTCTTCAAAAAAATATATAGGGGGGAAACAGTTTTAAGTTACTTAACACACCTGTTAGAATGTAAGCTAACCTATTTATCACTGAAGGTGCATTTGGCAGCAGTAGTGGCATACACTATACGCCACATGAAAAGATGTTTTTTCACGTCACCAGTACTTAAACTGTTGTTGTAAGGAGCAAAGAGAATTGCACCACCGAAGATTGTACCTGCTCCAGCGCACACTGCAAGAAAGAAGGGATCTACTGTTGCTTTCCTAGCTAATGCTCCGCTGCAAGACATTTGTATGGCAGCGACATGGTCATCAGTGCACACATTCACAATAAACTACTGTGTGGACATTCAGATGAACAAGGAAGCACAAGTAGGAAAAGGCGTCTTGCATCTGTTTGCTAATCAATGCTCATCTTCAGCCTAAAGACCACTGTAGTAATAACTGCTACAACATCAATGCACAGCATGTGAATGCAGAAAAGATTCACGCTGCAAAACGTATGGTTTCTTACCTGTTGGTGTAGTTTTCCAGCTTTTAAGAATTTCTGGATTCACATGTGAACCCACCCTCCTTCACTAAGAACATGAGAGAGAGGGAAAAGGAAAAAAAGAAAATCTGTAGATGGCGACTTCAGTGGGAGCTTCCTGGGGAAGTGCGATGATTTCAAAGGGTGCACCAAATGGAGGTATGTCGATGCTCACCAACAGATAGCACAACAAGCATTGGCATAGCCAATAGGTCTCGCCTTTGGGACCTTATAAGTGGACTACTGTTAACAAGTAGGCAGTAGCGCTTGTGAAAAGCACAGCGCTGTAAATAAAAAAAATAAAAATGTAAACACACATGCAAAAACAGGCGACCCCTTAAGGCACAGGATAACCCGAAGCCCAGACTTCGCTAGAATCTTAGAGCCCCTTGTGACATGCCTCTGGTGAGCCAGGAGTGAGTGACACATGCTACAGACATGGGCTAGGATCGGCTGAAATATGCTGCCAGTGGTGGGTCAGGTACAGGGGAACATTGTTGTCAAAAATGACTAATACAAGTCAAAGTGCACATAAAAAGACATCTGTAGGTTTATTCCCTTTCAACAAAAAATTTTTCAATCCATATATGTTTGCGCAGTGCAGCTCTTATCTGACTGCATACTGAGGACCCCAAGGAGGTTTTTTTAAGCGCAAGAGGCTCGCGATCAATTTATTTAAGAGCCTTGCACTTAAATTCCCTTGTGTAAACGTGCCTTTTGTGCAGCGCCAACATGTACACGCTCTTTTAGTGCAGCGCTTCCTAATCCCATCTAATGAGAACGCCGAGCTCTTTCGTTAATAAAGTGAAAACAGAACGCATTTTCATGAGGGTAATTGACTGCTGTCCTCTAATTGAAAAGGCAGTCTATTTTAATAGTGTGGTTTAAGAGCTTATTACATACTGTAACCAAATACACAGGCACTAATAGCGAGGCGGCCAGGATAGTGTGGGGGACCGGAGTTTAGCTGATGCGCCTGTATTATTGTCAATGTATAGAAAAAGTACATTTCTACAACAGGAACTCCCTGTTCTTGAGATGTGCAAAGCAATCGCTCACCATCAAATACATTATAAGGGAGAGCCGAGCCAAAAATCTGTGTACGAGCCAAGCAGCGAAGACACAAGCCGGACGAAACAATAAACAAGGGCCACACGCCCGCCAAAGTGAAAGCGACTGCGCTAATTGGAACAGATGGCACCCTGCACCCCGCTGCTGCTCGCTCCCGTGAGGCTGTGTTTTCTAAAAGTCTGGAGTGATTCCAAGAGGCCCTCATTTTATTTTGTACCATTTGTGCTTGAAATGCTGATCCGACAGAGAAGGAGCCAATGCATTTGTTCCTTAGGTTAAAAAAAAGTCTGAGCCACGGGAGCAGTGTTTGAGGTACATCCACGCCTTCAAAATTGAGCAAGAGATGTGGTGGTGCATTACTGGTGCTCGGATAAAAGATACCAAGCCACCTACAATCGAAGCTTGAATTCAGTTTAAACAGCAGGTGAAAGCCAAGTTCAACAGCTACAAAATGTGGGATGAAAAAGTACAACTGGAATGTATACTAAATGCACTGTTATGCCGCTCTCTTTTGATGCCCAGTTAATACCAAACAGCTCTCCCAAGGCCTAAAAGTATTCTAGCATTCTTTAAAGGAGAACCCTGAGCAATATTTAACACATCGTCAAAGCAACCGTACAACAAAACCTAGCATTGTTATTTGGTAGTACGGCTCAGTCCAGGCATGCACGAGAGTGGATTCCGAGCCTTCTGTGTGACAGGACAGATGGGAATCCACCTAGGGGACATCTGTGCCCCAGTGGCTAGTTAGCAGATGCCTTTGAAGCACTCGCTGCAATTTGAGCAGAATCACGAGCCAAAACTGCTAGGTCAGTAAAAAAAACTTCAAAACTTTGCTGCATTAGATCTTCGATTTAATCAAAATTTGCTTTCTGATACCAGCTGACATGCCACTTGAATAGCCATTTCTAGTTTTAGCACCTTAAAAGTACATTCAAATAAATCCACATGCTTGACTTGACAGCAATGTTTATGGTAACCATCACTGGTGGCTCTGGGCATACCCGCAGCCAGGGAACCAGCTGAGTGCACACGAAGAAGTGCAATAAAGAACAAGCAGGAGGAAACAATAAAAAAAAAAAAGGGCCACGTGGCCGCGAAAGTGAAAGCGACCGTGCTAATTGGAAGCAGATGGCACCCTGCGCGCCCCCGCCGCTGCTCGCTCTTGCATGCTGGAGGCCGTGTTTTCTAAAAGTCTGGAGTGATTCCAAGAGGCCCTCTCATAGGGTAGCGCATGCGCGCTGCGCTAGGCTCGACCTACAAATAGGACATTAAGGTTTTTGGAGACAATTCCGGACCCAACCACTAGATGCCGCAATAATTCACAGCATGTGAATCTAGATGTTCTTCGAGCTGCTTAACTACACAGACAGGTAAGAAACTATATGTTCCCTTGCATAGTAAATGGGTGTGTGCCTCTGCCCTGTGTGAACCAACTGCATATAAAACTGGTATCCCGACCTTTTGTTGGCCCAGTTGATATGCTAATGTAGCATGCACGCTGAGGCCTAGGCTGGTCCTTAATCCAGAATGTGTTCTGTGACTTGGAGAAGCACACCAAGCATGCCCTCTGAACTCACTTGGGACTGCGATCTGTGTTTACTTGTTGACAGGCAGCTATGGTGGCAGTATACTGGTTTTTGTGGATTAATAACTGATTGCTTTTCCTGGTTCCGTAGGAGTGTGGTGTTTGCTGTCCGTACTCGTGTAAAGTTTTGCCTAGATGTATCAACTAGATGTTGCGCTGACATCTTGTGTGCAGGATGAGTGATGTATGTAAGGTGAGGATGGTAGAAAGACTTAGTGTTGTGGACCGAGTACGATTGCTGGCTCCAGCATGATCCATTTTGGATGGTCCCTGATTTGACATGGCACAAGTTAGAGGATGGAATACTTCTTCCCCTTAAAGTGGAAGTGTTGCCTGCATTCCTGAAACTGACAGACTGATCCTCAGACACTGAAGTGAGGGAGAATGGAAATGGCCACCTTAAAATTCTGTGTAGCAGTTTTTTGTAGGTGATTCCTGGATGTCATTCTTGAACACTGCCATTTGGTTGATGATGGTTTCTATGCCGGGTCTGTTCCTTCGTTTATCCTTGATTGCTACTTCAGGAAGGCTGATGACGGTCAGGTGCAGAGTCCTTGCACTTCATTGAGCCAAAGTTGTGGATACTTAGGCTTGGATCAAGGATCATAACTTACTGCTGAGAGAGCGATCATCTTGCACATAAGCTGTGCCTGTACTGCTGCCAGAGAAAGACAGTGGATCAACAGCCCCTGTCTGGAAAAATCTGTATAAAAGTGGCACCCAAGCCATCCAACTTTGTTCCAAGCCCACATACGTCTTGACCAAGTAGGGGAGTGCTCTACAGAGTACTTGAAGGGCTGCGATTGTACAGGGCTGGTGTTGTAGGACAGCCTGTCTCCCAGATGTGAGGAGACATGACCTGAAGTCTTTGTGGCTTGCAAAAAGAAGCTGTGTGTCTGCCTGGAGCCCCTTAGCTTGCCTGCTCAGAGATGGAAGGAAGAGAGCATGCCCCCGCGACATCCTGGAGGATGCAAAAGCTGAAGACGAGCAACTGCTGCCAAGACCTGTCCTGCTGTTCGTTACCAGCAGCAAGATTCGACAGGCTGTTCCAGTTCTTACAATCCTGCACCCACTAATAAAGATTCTGACACTATATTTACAAAGAGCATGACAAATCTATACGCTAAGCCATATCCCTGCAAGTAGGTAACATGGGGTGTGAACTCAAAGTCTTAGTGACTATCTTGAATTCAAAAAGATAAACCTGCACGTTATGGTAAATAACGATTACATAAGTGCGCATTTTGCTTAAGATCCCAAGAGGCGAACTAACCTCCAATCACGGGGGAGGCGCAGCCTGGAGTGGTAAATGGCGTCAGTCATTTCTCAGCTTGGTGTGGATGGCACTGTGCTAATCCTGTGCTTAAAACTCTGCTAGAAAAACAGACATTTGAGGTGAGCAGACTTAGAGTGTTGCTGGTGTTGTAGGGTACTCCCTATAAAGGAGCTGCTCTGTCTAAACTTGGGAACTACCCAGATTTCATTGCTTTGTGTTTGTAGATAGATAGATAGATCCTAGAGGTGAGCTAGGAAGTAACTTTACTTTCTCTGGTTTTGTAAGTGCCTTTTGCCTAAGCGACTAAATCACCCTTGGGTTCGTCTGCACATTTTTGGAGCGGGTGTGGTGAAGTTAAATGTTTCTTTGAGTGTTCATTGAGCTCTGCGTTCTAAATTTGATTTTGTTGAAACCTTAACAGTAGTATTACGAGATCTCGATGAATTCCATGAATAATAGATCATCACATATAGAAACATGTGCTTCCTTGCCCGTAGCATCTTTGGTTGCAATCAGATAGGCAATTAAGAGGCCACACACTCCACTCTCCATTTGGAAGTGTGAGTATCTCAGTTTACTGATTCACCCTCACCAGGACGCAACGCCCATAGGGATCAAAGGGCATCATCTGTGTCAGCCCGGGCTGACACACAGACAGTTTTTGAGCTGCTGTAGGCTGGCTGGTCCAGCGTCCGTCTTATTGCAGCCGCACCCGAGTACTTCACAGGTCTTTAATCCCTTCGCTGCTAGGCCTTTTCCCCTCCTGTGCTAAGCCTTTCTTGGGCTATTTGGTGTAGTGCGCGCTTAGGCCCCTGTAACTTTTTGACCACAGGAGGTATCCACGCCAAATTTGCGTCCTTTTCTTCCAACATCATAGGGATTCTAAAGGTACCCAGGGTTTGTGGATTCTCCTAGAGGGTTCCCAGAAATTAGTCAAATACAGCAACATTTTGTTTTTTTTGTGAAAAATGGGGAAAAGTGGCTGCAAATAAAAGCGTCTGAGTTTTTCTCTGCAAATGATATCAAAAAAGGGTTTGTGGGGCTGAAATCACCATTTCTCCAGCTTTTAGGGAATGACAGATTTTTGTCAGAAATCCAACATTTTTTACACAGTTTTGACATTTTTCTGGGACTTACCCTATTTTTGCTATTTTTTTTGTGCTTTCAACCTCCTTCCAGATAATGGTAGAAATGGGTAGAAAAGCAATAATGGATCCTGGAAAGCTATACATTTTTGAAAAGTAGACAAAATTCTGAATTCAGCAAGGGGTCATTTGTGTAGATCCATCAAGGTTTCTTTATAGAAACTAACAGTTAAATATAGGAAAAATAAAAAATTTGTTGATAAAAGCAGCCTTTTGAGTCAACGTTTTCACCTGTAACTTCTTCTAATTATGACATCTCTTTGAAAGCAATGTACCGTTACATCCGGTGGACCTTCCTGGTTGTGGGGATATATAGGACTTGTAGGTTCACCAAGAGCCCAACGAACCCAGAGTAAAAAACTGAGCAGCATTTTGTAATGTTTTTTTTTTTGTTCCGGGTATATAGCAATTATTGGGGGAAAATGTATACATGGAAAAATCGGTATGAAAGACACCTATGTATTTCTGAAATGGGAACAAATTACAGAGTTTAGAAACAGTGCATATTTGCACATTTTCGAAATTGGGAATACTCCTACTTGCATGACCATTATTGGTCATTTTTCAAAATGACTTTTTTTTTTACACAATGTCTTTCATTTGGAAGGGAGAAATGCATCAAAAATCAATAGGTAATAACAGTTGCTTTACAAATCTGAACTACCCTAAGTCTCCTGATAAAAATGGTACCTCACTTGTGTGGGTAGGCATAGTGCCCACGACAGGGAGTGGCTCAAAACCTAAGGTGAACACACCACATTTTCACACTGAAAATTGACACTTTTTTTGCGAAGAGTCTAGCTGTAGTTTTTTAACCCTAGCCCTGCCGGCATTTAGGGAAACCTAGCAAACCTATACATTTTTTAAAACTAGACACCCAGGGGAATCCAGGATGGGGTGACTTGACTGCCTCCCACCATGGTCTGTTACCCAGAATCCCTTGCAAACGTAAAAAATTGACTAAACACATTTTCCTCACATTTCTGTGATGGAAAGTTCTGGGATCTGCGTGGATCCACAAATTTTCACCCACCCCGCGTTCCCCAAAGTCCTACGAGAAAAATGGTACCTCACTTGTGCGGGTCGGCCTAGTGCCCGCGACAGGAAACGGCGCAAAACGCAATGTGGTCACACCTCAATTTTGCAGTGAAAAATGACCCTTTTTTGGCAAAGTGACTAGCTGTAGTTTTTGAACCCTAGCTCTGCCGGCACCTAGGGAACCCTACCAAACCCACGCATTTCTGAAAACTAGACACCCGGCGGCTTCCAGGGAGGTATGGCTTGCGTGGATCCCCCAACGTTTCCTTACCCAGAATCCTCTGCAAACCTCAATTTTTGCTGAAAAAAATCTTTTTTTCACACATTTTGGTGTGGGAAAGTTGTGGCATCACCGGGCTCACACAAATTTACCACCACCCAGCGTTCCCCCAGGTCCCCCGGTAAAAATGGTGTCTCACTTGTGTGGGAGGTCCAAGTACCCGCACCCTGTAATCAGAGACATATCCAGTCCTACTGTCACACACATATACAGCTTTATTCCATAGCGTGCCCTCTTACTAGGAATGTATTGCCTAAAAACCAAGCGGCCCTTGAACAACACCAAAGACTCATCCACTGCAATTTGTTTCCCAGGAGCATAAATCTCAGAAAATCGATCTACAAAGTGATCAAGGACAGGCCTAATCTTAAAAAAACGGTCACACTCAGGGTGTTCTCGTGGAAACGCTAAACCATTATCAACAAAATGCATCATCCAAAGCAGAAGCAAATACCTGTCACGACTCATGACTGCCGGAAAAATAGACGTTGCCATCAAGTGACTGCTAGAACAATATGAAGACATTGATGGCTTCCTTAGCAAGCCCATCAACAAAGTTAAACCCAAGAACTTCTTCATCTCTTCAAGATTTGTGGGAGTCCACCGGGTAGCTCTAGAGTGTGGCTTAAGACTGGCACTGTTGTCCCTCAAAAACTGTTCGGCATACAAATTAGTCTGCTCAACAATCTCTGCCAAAAACACATCGTCCATAAACAACTGAAAAAAATTTACCGGCAACAAGTTTTCAGTATTCACTCTAGACCCTGGAACACCAGTAAACTCTGGCAATGCCGGCTGCACCATGCCAGGGGCAACCCAGAGGTCATCACTTTCAAAGGGAAGCCTTGCAGCCCCAGCCTGCAGCCCAGATGCCTCTTGCTGCACTACACCAACGGGAAGCCTTGCACCCGCAGTCTGCAGCCCAGAAGCCTCTTGCCGCACTACACCAACGGGAAGCCTTGCAGCCCCAGGCTGCAGCCCAGATGCCTCTTGCCGCACTATCGGCACATCAGTCTCCTCCTCTAACACAGGCACTTCATCCGCACTAAGAGTATCTTCATCATCCGATGACTCCATACGGAGAGAAGACTTACTGCCAGAATTGTCCTCTGCCTCCTCTCCCTCAGATGCAGAGTCAGTCTCTGAACCATGGTCAGAGGAAGACTCAAACAGCAAACCAACAACCTGCTGAGCAGTAATCCTGCGGCTAGCCATTATACTTACTAAGATAGAAGACTGCACAAACAAGTCAACAACAACCAACAATGTGCAAACCAAGTAAGTAAAGAAATGTGTACCTGTATCACAAAGATCAATGTACTCAAAAACTATACAATTCAATTACAAGAGACAGCTGCACTCACCAGAAACCAACTCTGCAGTGACACAGCAAAAACCAACGATATCCAACTAGAAAGAAGAAAAAAAAACAAATTACTCACAAGACAACAAAATACACATCGAGCACCAATGCAAAAAGTTTTTGACACTCAAAAAACAAACATACTGCTATTATTACACCATTTGCAAAAAAAATTCATGCAGAGAAATCAAACACATTTACATTGTACAAAAAAAAGTCTCTTACCAAACTACACAAACAGAAGAACCACCAGTAACAAAACGGCAAACTGAAAAGAGCAAACGCCTTCACCTAGAACAAAAAAGTAAAAAAAAAACATTACAATTGCAATTCACAAAACATATAACAATAAACATTATAACATGCTATGTCACTACCCAAATGGTCAATCGGGTTGTGTGCCAGGTGGGGCAGAAAACAGCAGGGAAAAAAAAAGGCTACTCTGTCCCGGGGCGGGTGGGCCAAATACATATTATAAAAAATTGCACCCTGGAAGCAAGGGGGTCACTTCTATTTTTATTTACACTAAATCCCTGGTGTCTAGTGGGCTCATCTGCCCCCCCTGGGACCAGAAACTGCTACACAAAAGACCGATCTGCCCCCAGGCGGGGCAGAAAACTCTTGAAAAATATTTGAGCCCCCAGGAAGCGACCCTTGCCCAAGGGGTCGCTTCCTTTACGCAAAAAAATAACATCCCTGGTGTCTAGTGGGCTTTTCTGCCCCCCCTGGGAGCGGAAACTGCAACAAAATTAAACCGATCTGCCCCCATAGGGGGCATAGAAGTCTTCAATAAAAATTGGGGGCCCAGGAAAGGGACCCTTGCCCAAGGGGTCGCTTCCTACAATATCAAACAGATCCCTGGTGTCTAGTGGGCTCTTCTGCCCCCCCTGGGAGCTGAAACGGCAAAAAAATTCAACCGATCTGCCCCCAGAGGGAGCAGAAAAGTCTTGCACACATAATGGGGCCCTAGGAAGCGACCCTTGCCCAAGGGGTCGCTTCCTTTATTACAAAAACGCATCCCTGGTGCCTAGTGGTGGCATTCCCGCAGCACGATCGCGACGCTGTGCGCGATCGTGCTGCAGGAATGCCCTGTATTGAGACATCAGGGGAGAGGAAATACTCTTTCCTCTCCCCCGATGCCTCAATACTTGGAAAATCACCGCCGCGGCCCCTGCGTCCCCACCGGAGAGCTCCACGTACCTATTGCTGCTGCTGGGACGCCTGGAAGCAAATGGCTTCCAGGCGTCCCAGCGCTTCCTGACGACGTCGGCGCGCGCTGACGTCATGGGGAAGCTATGGGGGGCCCGGGGGTGGCAGCGGAAACTCTTCCGCTGCCATCCCCCTCTGTGGGGGCATGATCGATGCCCCAGGGGGGGAGCGCCAGCGCTTCCCCCAGGGGCTGTGCTCATGACGGAGCGGTTCCGTCATAAGCACAGCCCAACCGATGCTCATGACGGAACCGCTCCGTCATGAGCATCGAAGGGGTTAAAAGACCATTTACTTGTTAACAAGGCTTTGTTGTTTTTTCACCCCTTATTAGAGCCCCTGCATCTCCACTCTGCCTATAGCTCGAATAATTAACCCCCCCCCCCCCCCGAAATTTTATTAGCCACTCCCCTAAATTTGGCTCTAGTTGCGCCTCTGACCCCCCCCCCCCCCCCCCCCCCTCCCCCCCCTTAATTTAACAATGGATAAACAGGACAGTTGTTTTGAAAGTAAGCCGTTATGAACATTCGAAAGTTTGGAAAATATGCCCTTTGTGCAGACATTTCTGTGTTGATAAAAAAAATGCATTGTGATTGAATTTGCTTAGGGTTTTGGTAAACATTGATTAGAGTAATCGTAAATGGACAGGATGGGGCAAACGCGTAGATCCATTTGTAATCTTCGAGTATGTTACCTTACTATTATGGTGGATGGCGACTGTAAACTCACACTAACTTTTCAATATGTTCTCTTTGTATGTGAATGCTGAAAATCTTAATTTTCCCTTCTGATCTTTCTGTTATAGATGGAGTTGAACACAACTTTATTTCCCGACATTCTATCGTCGTTGTAACAGGTACTGTTACACGTTTGGGTTTTCTGCTTGCCTACATAAAAAAGATTTTTTTTTTAAAGTGGGAAACTGTGGTTACCTAGAAAGCTTGGACGTTTAATGTAGCAAATTGTAATTCAGTGACTTCTGTCTTGTACTTTACAAAACCAGTCTATTCAGAATGATGTGAATACACTCTAATGCCAATAAAACAAGATTGCCTCAGGAAATCTCACAACTAGAGAATTAGTGATGACATAGGTTTTTGATTCAAATGGTGTCCTCCAGCACTATCTTTGTTAATTCAACATTATATTTAATCGGACAGATCAAACCCTAAATCGAGTGGCACCTAACCCACCAAACCAGTTCCTCCTCCCTGGTCGGATTGGGATTGAAAATCGGCCCACATGTGCATATTGCCTTTCCACAAACCGTTGCTTCTGCGAATTTTTTTTTTTAAAAAGGGTGGGGGTTAAAAAAAAAACCGCAGGGATGAGTTTACACTGGTGAAACACACCTGAAAACTAGTGAGGCCACTTATGCTCAGGCCCCCTGCCCCGCTCATTATGCACACATTAATTGCCGGCCCAGTGAGAGAAAGGGAGTGACACCTCTGCCGTTGATAAATGGGCGGTAATGGACGCACATCTACCTCCAAAAAGGCCGCTCAGGTACCCACTGCCCGCTGGCGGCATCGAACAACGATCCCCCCCTCCTCCCCCTCAGTGCTTAATTTGTAAAATATGAAGTGCAGGTGCTCAAATGTTTGTCGGAGGCCACACCTACTTTTATCTGGCTCCACCCACTTCCTCCACAGGCTCCACCCACTTACTATATTAGCTCCACACACATCTTCAACTGGCACTGCTAAAGTCAGATGTAATATATACCTGATCCGATTTTCAGCAAGGGAGCCTTCCTCATAGTAAGGTTTTGATAGGAGGTTCCCCTGCCCTGTGAACAGTGTAAGGTGTAAGAACACTTTGCATCATTAACACATTGCATAGATACAATCCTATGTGTGTAAATCAGTATATAGGAAATGTTACACCTGGCAGGACTACAAGGTATAGGAGTCACATGTCACCCATGATTGTCATTGTAGGCAATATAGTTTAAGAGTTCGAAGTCTGGAAAAGCGCAAATTCAGAATTTAAAACATAACAGCATTGTTCGGGGTTCTCTTCAATAAGAATTGATTTCTACCCAAATTAACCCTTTTTGCAAGATTGGGATAATGAAAGATTGGGCAAAAAAACACATAGCTCTAATATATAACTTGCCGTTTGCATGCAGCTCTTTGATGACAGACTTGTTAATAGCTTGCTGTTCTATGATAGGATTTTAACTTACAAACTGCAAGTAACAAAAGGATCTCTCTGACAGAAGCAGTAACACACACTGACCTACTTTACATTATATGCAATTTTTGATCTGCATGGTAAACGTTCTTTGCAGCAGGTATATAATCCTTTACTACCTTTCAAGCAGTCACAACTTCCCCTAGACAAAACTCCTGTCTCTCTCCAGGTCCAGGAAGACGAATAATCACCAGAGTTATCTTGACATTATAATTTATGCCTGAATATGCTCAGAACTGGGCCCTGCTGCCAGGTCCTGTCTGCCACTTCAACCCTGAAGGCCTGGACGTGAATGGCCACGATTCCGAATCGGACGGTGGTGGTGGTGAGCCTGAGGCAGTGCGGGTATGCTGGGGTGTGTGTGGCAAAGCACCGAATGTGCGCACAATTGCAATGTGAAAAAAATCTGCGCACGCTGCTTGCCGTGCACAGCCCCAACCCCCGCAGATTTGCCGAACCGAAACTGAATCCATGATCCAGGCAGCCTGGGCCGGCCCGCAACTGTGCAACATGACATCATCAAACTAAGTGCCGCGGACCCGCGGCCACTCATCATCACACACTGCATCAATCAATATAAAAACATATAATCACGGCGCCTCCCAGGCCCTACCCTGCCTCACCTGCGCAGCTTTATTTTAAACTCATGATGATTAGGCCGCCCGCCGCCGCCTGACTACTCCAGGCCATGCCTCACCTGGTGGCGCTTAAGTAACTCTATGTACTGCACAGTCCAGAGCAGTAGTCTACTCCACCGAGTCCACTGACCTCAATGCAGCCAACGTCGTCCAGGTCCCGCTACTTTGAACGGCGGCTGGCTGGCCACAATGACTCGGACGGTGTGGTGGTGAGCCTGAGGCAGTGCGGGTATGCTGGGATGTGGCAAAGCATCTAATGCGCGCGCATTGCAATGTGAAAAAGTATGCGCACACTGCTTGCCGCGCCCAGCCCCCACAGATTTGCTGAGCCTGGCCCTGAACCGAAACTGAATCCATCCCAGTAGTACTGTAGTACTGACCCATCCAGGCAGCACTGCCGGGCCGGCCCGCAACTGCGCAACATCCACTACTGGCAACATCTGATCAAACTAAGGGCCACGGCCACTCATCGTCAGACCAATCAACATAAAAAAAAAACAGTAATCACGGTGCCTGCCAGGCCCTGCCTCGCCTCACCTGCACAGCTTTATTTTTTATATCATTAATCATGATTAGGCCGCCGGCCTACCCCAGGCCATGCCTCGCCCTCACCTGGTCCGCCGGCGCCGTTGGAGTTCAACCACCAGTGTGGATTCTCGGTGGTGCTGGAGATGCGGTGCCGGTCACGGTGGTGAGATGCGGCTGTGCAGGTAAGCTGGGGCGTGCCGTAGCAAAATTAAAGCAGCGAATGCGCGCGCTTTCAATTGCAAAATCTGCGCACGCTTCGCTGCCTCTGCCGCGCACAGCCCCAACCTCCGCAGAAGAAGACCTAGCCCAGGCAAAGCCCTGCCCAACTCAGTGTCCCGCCCACTGGGTCGGCAACACTGATCCGCGGCCGGCGGATTGAGCAGAAGTCTAGTCTTGTGAGTTGTGAAAGAGACGAGTGAGAATGAGAATCGGAGTCACGTCACCATTCAGTTAAGTTCTTCACCATGATCATCAGTCCTGTCATGAACAACACAACCAGTACACGGTAAAGTGACAACAGCACTTGCGGACGTATAGCAGCACATGCTCTCTGTGCCAGTGCCACTAATTGTCAATTACTGACGTGCACTAAATGCGTGACTGTAGACCCGGCCCTGATAATTAAGTGCTGGTGCCAAGCACCGGCCCAAATTAAGCTCTGCTCCCCCTCCAGCAACCCAGAGCAGGAATTCCAATACCGGCCCCTCGGGCATTGCCTGCGTTACCAATCCGACGCTGCCTTACTGCAGGTGTGGATGGAATGCAACTGGCAACTCGAAAGTTGGCTCAGTCCATTGAGACCTGGCACGTCTGCTTTTAACAAGCATCTGTTAATCTCGAAAGTGCTGGTTTCATTTAGAAACATTCTGTTTTTAAAAGTGTCAGTACTGTGCTTATTTGAGAACCCTATGTGTGAAGTTGTTTTTTTAGTTCATATGAACACCTTTTGGACATATCATGTAGGAATGGCAACCACCACAAATGGAGGTGCACTGATTTTAGCATCATTAAGCGCTGTTTTTTTCACCATGAATTTTGAAAGCCTACGCCGGTCTGTCTGAAATTTCCCATGATAATGTCTCTTCATTGCATGCTTATATATGTGGCGGCAGTGATTGATTTAACTAGATAGCAACACATGTTTCAGAGTGATGGAGCCTTCATACTGACCAAAAATTGTGTGAGTGTATCCCATGCTGTTTGAGTTTCCTCTGGAAAGAAGAGAGGAAATTGAGGTGAAGGAGTATGAAGTGTTGGGAAGGGAAACGATCAAGGAAGAATAAAGAGGGAGAGGGAAAGTAAGGGAAGAAGTAATAAACGAACGGTGGGAACGATAAAATGCCATCAAAATGTTTTACAGTAGTGGCTAAATTGGCTACTTGATTTAATCTGGGCTTCAGTTATGACTTAATGACCTGCTAGGTGTCATTTGGCAAATCACGGTAGGACCGGTTCACAACTATTTTTTTTGCAGTTCAATGCATGTGCAGAAATTCATATGTGACGGGAAATTCCACAATGCTGCTGCTGCTTTCCAGAACCGGAAAGAATAGACCTTTATGCTTGCAGATTGTATTAATGGATGCAGACACCATATTTTACAGTTGATTATCCACAACATTAAATGTGTTACAGGGACAAGAAAGTGGGTATTTCAAAGCGGGGGGTGGCAATGCAAAAAATGGTCAACAGTGTGTGTATTAAAAAATGGATTGTAGGTTGCTTGTCATTCTGGAAACCCAGAGTTGCTCCTTTATAAAGCTGGAGCAAGTACCTCTCATAGCGGGAAAGAAAAAGGTTCTGTGCCGTGTTTGTCAGGGTATGGAGGATAGGTGGCCTTTCAAGTGAGAAAATCTTTTTGCTGGAGAGTAAAGAGAAGTAAACAAATTTATTTTTATTTTTCTACTTGCTGTCTTGTTTACTATAGTGGTTGGTCACTTGAAATACAGTGTCACCATGGAGTAAGTCTGAAAATGTACTCTTTGGTTGACGTAATACGTTAATCCTCTTAAATTTTTTTCATCTGCTGCAATGAATACATGTATGCAAATTGTTCTCAAAATCTATGCATTGAAAATTGATGTATTTTTGTAAGTCATACATTGTATTCTGTCAAATTCAGGGGTGTTTAAAAATAGACTTACTGCCAAGGTCAAGCACGGCTTTCAAACTCATTTCCCAAAGAGCCAATCTGTTAAGGAAAAAAGCAAAACTACAAGACACAGAAGGCTGTTTATTCCTATCTAGTAATCCCAGACTGGTTGAAGGCTTTACATATGACACAGCGCAGCTTGTGCTACTGCAGTCGCTTGTCATGATAATTTCTGAAAGGTAAGCAGTCTGTTATGTGTCATTACCATTGGAATGACTGAGGAATAGTACGTCATAAGCCTGGATCACTTGCAGCAGGTCAGTAGGGATGGGCAAGTTGCAGGATTGGTAGATATGGACAAAGTTAGGCTAGGATCACATATGAAAAACTCTCTGAGGTGGGCAGGATTATTCATATTTGACTCTTGCATTTGAAATACCAAAAAGAGTTGCGGCAAAGTCACCTCCATTGTATCCTCATGCATGAGACTACTATTACCCCAGCCTTTCTGCATCTGATGATGGTAAACATAGAAACACTTAAGTTGCTAATTAGTTAGCTTCCGCCAACCATTTATTTCGTAGCATAAAGACATGGGCATGGTAATCACCCATTTTAAACGTTGCCTCGCGTTGGGTAAACTCCATCTCCAGCGTATTCTAGTACTCTTTTTGGAGAGAAGCTAGTTAAAAAAAAATGTAGACCCTGGCCAGAAGAGAATCTTAGGTCTCCTCTGTAGGGCACCATAACAGACAACTTAAAAATGTTGAAAGAGGAGCAGAGCTTACCAGGGCTACTGCAGGAGCTACTCAGCAGTTACATTCTAAACATGTTCTACCTAGACAGCTCAATGAATTTCAAATTATATTTTTATGGGCAGTGCTATAATGTCTTGCTAGATCAGTAAGGAACCACCTAGTTGGTTGGGCCAAGAATTATCAACTTAGCTCTTTCTGTTGGAAATAGTTTTGACATTTTTCATGAAAATCAGTTCAGCAGTTTTGTAGTTATGAGGTTAAAAAACGTAGTGGTATCTCAGGCCACTATACACTGCGGTAATACCGCAGTATAAAGCAGTACTTGCCAATGACAAGCCTTTACAAAAGTGAAAGGCAGCCATCTTGTTTCAACCACATTTTAGTTGTGGTCTGGATAAGGGCCTTAGATATAGGTAAGTAGTAGGTTTCATTGGTTTTCCCCTACCTATTACCACTTTATTAAAGTGGTAATAGATAGAAAAAGTTATTTATAATATTCTATTTATATACTTTTTAAAGTAAATGAGATCTACGGTACTACATAGAAAATACTGCGGTACATAAAAAAGAAAATGTAAAAAAAAAAAATACACTGTAATACACTATATTTTTTAAATATAGTGCAGTATAGTATTTCTAAAACATTAAAAATTTCAATAAAAAAAAAGTTTATGCTCTAATACCTAGAAATTACTGTGCTATTGACACAAATCTCAAAAAAATAAATATGAAAAACCTTATTAAAAAACACTACTACGTTATATTTAAGAGGAAAGGTAATGTAGTACAGAGTTTTTGAAAAGAAAAATGTTACATATAACTTTTTTATTTAATATTGTACTTGGTCTGCGTTCTAGGTTTTAAAGGGAAATATAGCGCAGTACAGTGTACTTTAAAAAAATGTTGTAAACATTTAAAAACAAAAAACAAAAACTATGTTCTGCACTATATTACTCCGTAAAACCCCACAACGCGAACTAAGTATGGGCTTAATTATATTTTGCACTTTCAATTTTGGGAGGGTGAAATATTGTTTATATCACTGTCTGCTTTCTGTTTTTTAAGGGCAAATATAGTCTAGTAAAGTATATATAAAAAATTGTACT
Organism: Triturus cristatus; assembly: GCF_964204655.1. Classification (NCBI taxonomy): domain Eukaryota; kingdom Metazoa; phylum Chordata; class Amphibia; order Caudata; family Salamandridae; genus Triturus; species Triturus cristatus. Next base: position 285,721,126 of record NC_140594.1, on the reverse strand, counting down.
AAGCTATATTTACTGTTAAAACCTCGAACGCACACGAAGTGCGGTCTAAACAGTATGGTAGTACCGTGATACTCCACAATCTATTAAAAAAATACATAAAGTAATAAATCCACTTTTACTTAACGTTGCACACTTATATAAACTGACTCATCCCAACCAAAACACTTATAAAACAGTAGGACACTATATTTACATTTGAAACCCTGAATACGGTCTAAGTGTGGTCTAAACGATCTGACTGCCTTTTTCTTTTGTAAGTGTAGTCATTAATCAATCATATACTGTGATTGGCGTATACCACGAAATTACCACTTTATACCACAGACCAATATATCATACATTTTTCCTGCCTTATGTGCCTGATTCACAATGATAAACTTACACTTTTCTATAAGCTTACCATTGTTTGCTATTAACCAAGGCATTTTAATGGTAGTATCTTTACGACTGTGCAGTCTGCAGACTTAAAAAGATAGGTCTGTCCTATATTTTTATGTATCCAGACTCTTAAAGTCTAAAAGATACTGCTTGTAAAATACTTTTATCATTTGCAAACACTCATAAACTTACTCAAAACTGTAGGTTTGCCTTTGTGAATGATGCCCTATTACTTTAAAACTACACAAATAATGTAGATCTACTACTAAAAAGGACCCTTTACACCACATAATCTATATTAGACACATTTAATCTACATTCGTTCAGCCATTTTAACACTGCATCTCTTGAAAAAATATTCGAACATTTCAATCAGCTCCACTGTACGACATGTCACTCAACTCTACAACACCTTTCTCTTCTGTACGACAGTCCAGTGCACTCTATGCAACTCCACTGTCTGCTACTATGCTCCACTCGACGGCACTCCATTGTACGGCAATCCACTGTACGCCACTCCACTCTACCCTATTACACTCTATGCCACTTCACTCCATTCTACTCCTCTCCACCATACACCACACCACTCCACTGCACGTCACTGAACTGTATACCACTCCACTCTACACCACGCCACTCTACAGTATTCCACTCTATGCAACTACAATCTACAATACTCCATTGTACGCCATTTAACTGCAAGCCACTCTACGTTATTGCACGTTATGCCACTCCACTGTACACAACTCCACGCTCTTCCACTCTATGCCATTATACACCACTCCATTGTACACCACTGAACTGGATACCACTCCATCCTACTCTACAGTATTCCACTCTGCCACTGCACTCTACTTTGCCATATGCAAATATACGCCACTTGACTATGCAACTCCACTCTACACCACTGCACACTACTCTACTCCGGTACGCTACTATTTGACTCTGTGCCACTCCCCTTTGATACTTAATTCTATGCCACTCCACTCCTCTCTATTCATCCTTACGCCACTCTACTCTATGCCACTCCACTCTACACTATTCCTCTTTACCCCAATTCACTCTATGCTATTCCACTCTAGGCCACTCTACTGTACGCCTCTCCACTCTAGGCGATTCCACAGTACGCCGCTTGATTCTATGTCACTCCACTCAACGCAATTCCACTTTAAACCGCTCCATGCTGTTCTTTTCCAGTGTACGCCTCTATGCCACTCCACTGTTATTCCACTCCACTGTTATTCCACTCCACTGTTATTCCACTCCACTCTGGGCCACTCCACTCTGTGCCACTCCTCTCTACAGTATTCCACTCTGCCGCTCCGCTCCACGCCGCTCCACTCCACTCAGTGCAGCTCCACTCAACGCTATTCAAATCTGTGCCACTATACTAGACACCACTCCTCTCTATGCTATTTAACTCTGGCACTCCACTCTAGGACACTGAACTCTGTGGCACTTCACTCTACTCCCCTCTAATATACTGTACACCAGTGTACTCTATGCCACCTTACACCTCTTTTCTCTGCTGTACCCCAGTCTGTTCTGTAACTATTCTCTCCGCCACTCCAAGGCACTCTAATCTATGCTACCCCACTACACTATACTCTAGGCCACTCCATTCTATAGTAATCCACTATATGCCAATATACGCCACTCGACACTACGCCAGTATACGCCAATCCACTCTGCGCCGCCACAATCCACAGTATTCCACTATATGCCGTTCCTCTATGTCCCACTCCGCTCTGTCCCACCACTCCCCGCTGTCCCACCACTCCCCGCTGTCCCACCACTCCCCGCTGTCCCACCACTCCCCGCTGTCCCACCAAGATTTGACTGAAAGACAGAAGACTCGATTGGTCCAAGCGGCAGTATCTACGTTGGTAAGTAACTGTTTTCCTCATTGCCACCAAAGCAGGCGGACAGTTTCAAGAAGCGTCTGTGCTGCACTGCAAACCAGCACCCACTAATTATTAAGTTGTCCACTCTACACCTCACGCCAACCAGTACTATGTTTTTTTACTCCAAACATGGAAACACTGACTTCAACATTAGACAGTAAAAAAAAGGCTGTGTTGGATTGGAATCAGCAGCAGATATCAGTTAAGCAAAAATAAAAAACACACTCAACCCCTGAAGGCCTACTCAGTGCTCCTCTTGCGAGGGATTCTTTTAGTCATCCAGTGCATGCCAGGCTATGAAGATCATCCATTATATCACTAATGGCTGTGTCATTAACTGATTGTGCATTGGTTCCTCAAAAATAAGAAATGAAATATACTCTCGTTATACATTTCAAACTCTGGGTGTTTGTCTGTGTGTGCACAGTTTGAAACCATTTACAGCAGATGGGTACTGTTTAATGTAGCAGGATGGCAGAGTAATCCACACCTATGTAAGATAGGATGTTACACTAAAAACAATGTGAAATTGTGGTTTAAACATTCTGACTAAAGTAATTATAAAGACTCGCTTTAAAATAAATGAGAAAAGAAACATCGCTGCTTACCAAGGAAAAACGTTTGTAGAAATATTCTACTACTGTTACTCTTTAGTACTTGTCATACTAGTTCACATTTTTGTATTTCGCCACTCTACTCTACCCCTCGCCACTCTACTCTACCCCTCGCCACTCTACTCTTCACCTCACCACTCTACTCTACCCCTCGCCACTCTACTCTTCCCCTCGCCACTCTACCCTTCCCCTCGCCACTCTACTCTTCCCCTCGCCACTCTACTCTTCCCCTCGCCACTCTACTCTTCCCCTCGCCACTCTACTCTTCCCCTCGCCACTCTACTCTTCCCCTCGCCACTCTACTCTTCCCCTCGCCACTCTACTCTTCCCCTCGCCACTCTACTCTTCCCCTCGCCACTCTACTCTTCCCCTCGCCACTGTACTCTTCCCCTCGCCACTCTGCTCTTCCCCTCGCCACTCTGCTCTTCCCCTCGCCACTCTGCTCTTCCCCTCGCCACTCTGCTCTTCCCCTCGCCACTCTGCTCTTCCCCTCGCCACTCTGCCCCACCCCCCGCCACTCTGCTCCACCCCCCGCCACTCTGCTCCACCCCCCGCCACTCTGCCCCACCCCCCGCCACTCTGCCCCACCCCCCGCCACTCTGCCCCACCCCCCGCCACTCTGCTCCACCCCCCGCCACTCTGCTCCACCCCCCGCCACTCTGCTCCACCCCCCGCCACTCTGCTCCACCCCCCGCCACTCTGCTCCACCCCCGCCACTCTGCTCCACCCCCCGCCACTCTGCTCCACATCACACAATTCCATTCCATTCTATGCCAGTATACCCTGTGCTACTCTGATTTTTTTCTACACTTTGCCACTCCAATTCACTCTACGCCACTCAGTGTAACACCACTCTGCGCCACTCCACTGTAGTCCACTTCACACCAGTCCTGTCCACACCACTGCACGCTTTGATATTCCACTCTTGGCTGCTCCAACTCGACTCTTGGCCGCTCCGCTCCAACTCGACTCTTGGCCGCTCCGCTCCAACTCGACTCTTGGCCGCTCCGCTCCACCTCGACTCTTGGCCGCTCCGCTCCACCTCGACTCTTGGCCGCTCCGCTCCAACTCGACTCTTGGCCGCTCCGCTCCAACTCGACTCTTGGCCGCTCCGCTCCAACTCGACTCTTGGCCGCTCCGCTCCAACTCGACTCTTGGCCGCTCCGCTCCAACTCGACTCTTGCCCGCTCCGCTCCAACTCGACTCTTGGCCGCTCCGTTGTGTTCCGCCCGTTGTGTTCCGCTCTGCTCCACTCTACCACATCCCGCGCAACCCCACTCTACCCCACGCCACCCTACCCACCCAGCCGTACCCCACGCCACCCAGCCCTACCCCGCGCCACTTCACTCTTCGCCTCGCCATTCGACACCACACCAGTTCACTCTATGCACTCTGTGCCACTCCCTTTAAACTGCTCCATTCTATGCCGCTCTACTCAACTCCGCAGCACTCCACGCTTTTCTGCACCAGACCACTCTACACTATGCCACTCCTTTCCGCCCTGTGCCACTCCTTTCCGCCCTGTGCCACTCCTTTCCGCCCTGTGCCACTCCTTTCCGCCCTGTGCCACTCCTTTCCGCCCTGTGCCACTCCTTTCCGCCCTGTGCCACTCCTTTCCGCCCTGTGCCACTCCTTTCCGGCCCTGTGCCACTCCTTTCCCGCCCTGTGCCACTCCTTTCCGGCCCTGTGCCACTCCTTTCCGGCCCTGTGCCACTCCTTTCCGGCTCTGTGCCACTCCTTTCCGGCTCTGTGCCACTCCTTTCCGGCTCTGTGCCACTCCAATCTGCTGTGCTACTCCACGCCACTCTGCTTTATGCCACTGTACGCCACTCTATTCTGCTCTATGCCACTGTACTATATAGCAGTCCACTCAATACCACTCTGTCCTACAGCACTCTATTCTGCTCTACGACACTCTATTCTGCTCTACGACACTCTATTCTGCTCTACGACACTCTATTCTGCTCTACGGCGCTCTATTCTGCTGTCAATCCTCCTGCATTCGCCGTCTCAAAGTTCTGAATAGGTCCTTTTCAGAGTCCTCTTTTTAACTACTTGCTCCTGATCTCAGTATATGCAAAACTATCTTGGATCCCAACTTTTCTCACAATCTTTACATGGCGCACATTAAGCAAAATCTATAAATGTCAACTCTTGAACAGCTTCTTTTTTGCAACATCGCCATGGTTAAGTAAGGTTCTATGCTTTTAGATATGAAAAGGTTCGCCAACCTGTCTATTAATTCATGCAAAGCTTATTACTATCTTTGTAGGAGCAAAGTAAAGCTGCAGAGGCTATTCTCAAACACTGCTTGGGAAATCAAACATGCAGGAGTAGATGAAATAAGCATCTTCTATATCTAATACAGTCTTTCAACAGTGTGGCCAGTTAAGCTTACTTCTGATGGCATAGGTTAAGTATCAGTTTGTATGTACAGTACTTGATAAACAAGCATTTGCAATGCAATTGGTCTCATTTGTGAAAGTTAGAGCTATTGGTGTTGAGTGTTATTGTATTTTTACTTCTGTTTGCAGTGGATTGGATGTATGTTGTTTTTGGGGAATTGTGTGGCTTGATTTGGATTAGTTAATTGTGGAATTGTGTAGTGTATTTGTAGTTTTGTATTGCGCGGAATGGTGAACAGATAAGGGTGAGTGTTGGTATGTGGCATGTAGTGTAATTATGTGGTGTGGAGTGTAATTTTGTGTTATGGAATTGTATGATGAATTGTGTGGCATGGTATGCAATTGTGTGGAGTGTAAATATGGGGCACGTTGTGGAGTTGAATTTTGTTGAGTGTAATGATGTGTTTTGGAGCCGAGTGGATACATATGGAGTGCAAAATATTGAAGTTTAATTATGTAGGTTGGAGTGGAATTATGTGTAGTGAAATTATTTTGAGTTGAATTGTGTTGCATGGAGTGTTATGGAACCAGTGCTTAATTTGAGCTGGTGGAAGCTACCTACACTTTTCTGGGGGACAGGTCCTTATTTTTCTGCAAAAGTTGGTAACACAAACAAAGCAGAAAGATCGAAGAAAAGGGAGATGGCAAAACTGTCATAAAAGGACAAAGCAGCAGCCTGTTAGAGTGAGACCGAGGGATAGGGAGTGTCTATTTTATTTTAATTGCAATTATATAGCGCTTACTACCCCTGAAGAGGCGGCACAGTGCTTTTTCCGCTAGTAGCATGCTACTCTGGAACTCCTAAAGGATTAGTGGTAAATTAGTATAGTGAAAAATGTAATTAATTTGAGTGGTGAATGTTAGTCAGTTATTTGGATTGAGAAGAATAGTGGAGGGATAGAAGAGGGAAAAAGGTTTAGATTTATATAGCGCTTGCTACCCCTAATGAGGTGTTGAAGCGCTTTTTCGACGAGTAGTACGGTACTCCGGAACCCATAAAGGATTAGTGGTGAATTAGTATAGTGAAAAATGTAATTAATGTGAAGGGTGGACATGTTGGTCGGTTTGGATTGAAAAGGATAGTGGAGGGATGGAAAAGGGAAGGATTTAGAAATCTTTATTTATTTTTTGGAGCTCATAGAATTAGGAGGAGGCTTGGGATGAGTAAAACAGAGGGAGGGAGAAAAGTCAGAGGGAAAGGTTTAAAAAAGGCTTGTTGTGGGAGATTGGAATAGTAAAAGAGGTATGAAATGATGCAAAGAGGTTTAGAGTAGGGATGAGTCTAGCAAGGGTTATTTTGGAGATCATAGTGGTATGGGATGAATAAGCGAGTGGAGGTAGAGGGGTGAGAAATAGGATAGTGCCTTGGAAAGTAGTAGAAAGAGGTTTGAGATGAGTCAGAGTTGAGGTAGAGTATATATCGGGAGCGGTATTGGGTGAGGAATAGGGTAGTGCATTGAATATGGTGAATTAGAAGAAAAGTAATACATATATAGAGCCATAAGTTCATAGAAGGTATATAGAGGTACAAGGAAGGTAGTATATGTAGATTAAAGATGCATTTAATAAACTCTGGCTTTCAAGAGTTGTACTTTAAATTAATTTTAAAAAAGTTTTTGTAATTCGATAGTGACGCAATTGTAGATAGTTATGATAAAAGGTTTACTTATTTATGCAGTCACTTATACTCATGTTAAAAACATTGAATAATGTAACTATCAGTAACTTGTACATTTGTTAAGCAGAACTAATGAATATCTATTTTTTTTAATATAATTATTCTACACGTTTAAACAAAGCAATACACATATATAGGTACATATCTATAGTACAAATAAATGCTTACATACAGTGGGATATGCTGTATATTTCTGTTTGCGTATGGTGGTTATGTGGGGAAGAGCCAATTCTTGAGTACTTTTCTGAAGATAAGGTGGTTATCCGTGGATCTTATGCTGGGGGGAGGGGGGGAGGGGGTTAAGAGTTCCCTAGTTTAACTGCTTGAACAGAGAAGGTTGTGCCACCCATGTTTTTTTTCTTGGACGTTGGGAATTTTTTCATAGTAGTTAAAGGTGATCCGTGGTAGAGGCTATTGACGTAATCAAGTTTGGACAGCACAAGAAAGATTGTTGCCTGGACTGTGTGTGGCAATCCCAAATGCAGCAAGATTAGTTGCAGAATTTTTATTGTAACAAAGCTTGATCTTGCTAGTTTGTCCACTTTGGCATTCATTGATAGCTTGGAGTCCATGGTCATTCCGAGGTTTATTACATCAGGCCACGCGGCGAGCCGGTCAGGTTTCCAATTGCCACACGTGAGTATTTCGGTTTTGGAAGCATCCAATTTGAGATGGCTCCATGTCAACTATTGATCCACGGCTCTGAGATAACTGAAAATTGGCGAGTTTCCAATGTATTTGAGGCATTCCAGTTGAAGGAGTAGTTGCGCGTCATCTGCATAATTGTAGCACGAGGTGAAATTGATATATCAGTGCCGGTAATGCCTTCATGTCGATGTTGAAAAGCATGGGCGAGATGATAGAGCCTTGATTGACCCCTGCTTTTGTGAAGTACAGTTTGGACGAGAAAGGGGGAGGTATGGATGACATTAGTTCTATCGCGAAGGTATGTGTTCCTATCTAAGTCTTTGTATCGGAGTGTCATGGTCAACCGTGTCTCAGGCAGCCGACCGGTCCAAGAGAAGTAGCGCAGCAACCCCCTTGCAGTCAGTTGCGTTCTTCAGGTCATCCCAGATGCCTAGGAGGGCAGATTCAGTGCTGCTTCCCAGATGTGACCCTGGTTGGAAGTCTGAAAGTATGGCAATATCGTCAATGAATTGTGGCGTCTGTGCGAATGCTCCTTTTTCTGAGTTTGCCCAGGAAAGGTCCATTTGTAATCGGTCTGTAGTTGTCATGGTTCAGTGGGTCCAAGTTTGTTTTCTTCTGTAATGGGCGTCGGTATGACTTCGAGTTTTTTTGGAAATATTCAGTATTTAAGGAATTGTTGATGATGATTCTTACTGATGTGGCAGCAGAGGTTGTTAGAAGAATTGTCTGGAAGGTTTGTGGTGGACACTAGTCAGAAGAGCTGCCGGCAGGCCTTCTTGCTTTGATGAGGTCCATAAATTCAATGTGTGAAATGTGTTTGAAGGAACGGATAGGCTGGGTTGGCGTATTCTTGGATTGCTGATTTGGAAAAGGGTCAGTGCTGGTGCTTTGTCTTTGTTTTAAGTACAAGTCTAACATGTCTGCTTTGGCTGTATAGTGATTTGCCTGTTTGTCTGTGAAATCTTTAGTAATGGGATGAGCTCCTTTTGGACCATTTGGTTTAAGAAACTCATTGAGAATTTTCTCATTCTTAATTTGCACATTTAGCATTTTGAATTCTGTCTGAATAGTATCTTTTCTTAGCTATTTTGAAAGCTGACTTGTATAATCTGTTAATTTTCTGTAGGCAAAGTTTGTCTTGATTGGTGTTTGTTTTGAGCCAGGCATGTTGCAGCCTTTTAATTTATTTTATCTTTTATCTCTATTTCTCCGGGGTGCTAGTGTTCTTTTGTTTCTGTTTGATTTTAGTGGTATCTGTATATCAAAAGTTTCCTGTAGCCACTCATATAATATTTGAACTTAATTTGTGTCTAGATCTGTACTGGATGTTAGTTGTGTTTTTAAGTGTTCTGAATTGAGTTTGTTCCACGGTTGATAGGTGTATGCACGTAAGGTGGTGTTTGGTGCATCGCTTATTGAGGGGAGAGGTGTGGAGCAGCAACCTGATCGGCTGACTCTGGAGCATGGGGCTCACGGTTCGATCCCCGGTTCTGGCGGCAGCTCAGCCCAGCACCCTGTTACTCTGGGCAATAGCTCACTTAATCTCCCTGACAGCACCCAGTGCCTTGATACCTTAAGGGGTGATATGTTTGGGCTTTAAAAATATGGAAGTTAGTGTTGTTTTATGTTGGAAAGCGAGCAAATTGTGGTCTGACCATGTGACTGTAGTCATTCTTTGAAAGGTAACTAGTTCTAGATTTGCAAAAATGACATCCAGGATATGTCCAGTGATGTATCTGGGTTTGTGGACAATCTGATGCAGGTTCAGTGTGTCCAGGCCAGAAACGTTTGTTTTCGGATAGGGCATATTAGGTTTGTCAAACCAAATGTTGAGGTCACCCAGAACGCATAGGTTGGAGTGTAGTGTTCAAGACATTTACATTCTGCTTCCGCTCACCAGAGCATACCCCGAAAGCAATGAGCCAGTCCTCTTCAACAATTAGCTGTCTTCACTATGAATGCCAGCATATAGTAATGGTCCGTGGTTCAAACGCTATTCTATTTTTTTTATTGCTTTTTGCGATGGCCGATTTTTATTTTATTTATTTTTGCAACCCTGTACTCTACGTTTATACATTTTTGCATTTTGTTACTAAATGTTTAAACTTCCTGGTGTTTCTCGCGGAGAATGGCTATTCATGAACCTCCTTGACTGGTTGGTATTTCCAGGTCTCTTTCCGTCGACAGTAAGTCAGTGTTCACGTGTTTGTGTCTATTTAGGGAAATGCGATGTATTCACCCATTATATTGTGAAGTTAATGACGTGTTAACGCGTCTTGTACTAGAATAAACATGTCCCCTGAAGTTTTCGTTTTGAGGGATAAACTGCATATTTTGTTGACTTTTCCCGCAGGATCATTCTCGCTCTCCTTCACATAGTAATTATAGTGTGGCTCGGAAAGATGCTGTGTTGGTTGGTAGAAACTTAGTTCTTGGTATTTTGTTAGCTATTGAATCCAGAAACGAACCTTGCATCTTATCTGTTCCTTCCAGCCCTCGTATAATGCTTGTTATTGCCACTGCTTTCCAAAGGATATGAGAGCGCAGCGACCTACGCTACTAGAAAAACGTGAAAAACGAATAGATCTTCCTTTACGTAAGATTGGTTGTTTGTATCTATTTACAAAGAACAGTTTTGTAATTTTTGCACATGTATCAGACGTGGTTAGAAACAGAAGAACTGGAAGTTTGCTAAGACAGCAGGCAAGATCTATCTGGTGTTGTTTTGCTGGCATCAGTGAAGGTTTACCTTTGTGAAATGTACAGGTGCATAGTTGGGAGAAGTAAAGCGCTTCTGCAAAGACGAAGGAACCGCATTAGCAAACAGCATAGTTACCACTATGACAGCATTGTCAACCTATGTCTCTTGCAGTGCAAATGAGGCCCATTCCTGATGGAAGGAGGAAGAATCATTTGAGAAGTTAATCTGCATATTTCCCCAGCAACTTAATGTATCTCCAAAATACCTGGCTCTAGCATAACGTTCGCTGTGGGTTTATAAAGATGAGAGATTATACATGATCTTTATTTTCCTATGGATGAACGATTCTTCCTCTGAAGGCTGCTGATTTTTCGGAAGTCTCGATCATAACCCACAAAAGATCCTTAGTATTCATCAAATGAATCACCAACTTAGTTTCATTCACTTCCTTTTTTGAACCCTATATGACCTTCCTGTGTTGTCGCTCACCTGCACGGTTCTTTAATTTAACATTTGTCAATCTGACAAAATCTTTAGTTTACCCCCTGAGTTTATGTAGTGCAAACAAAATAATTAGGCTGCCTTCCCCTTAAAAACTCACATGGTGTCATTCTTGTTCTAGAATTCGGCGTTGTTCTGTATTGTCTTAAAACATTGAAAGTAACCTCTACACCAGTGGTTTCTTATTATTGATAGCCCACTGAACATACAATGATCCCTTTTAGTAGCGAGGTGTGCGATGATGGCAAATGTGGGTTTGAGACAAACTTTAAATTGTCGTATTTCCTCCTATTATCTAGTCAATACTAAGCATTCCCATAACATGTTACTAGCATTGACAAAGCCAATAGGTCTGGTCTTGTTATTGGCTTTGGCAATGCTGTTAGATGATGCTGCTCAGCATCAGCTAGAAGAAAAAACAAGCATTTGCAATGCAATAGGTCATTTACAAGAGTTTGAGCTATTGGCATTGTAAATGACAATGCCTTTTATTTTTGTGTTATGAAAACCTGACAGCAGTGCATAAACACGCACTTTGTACTTAAAGGTCCTTGCTTAAGTGAAGCAAGGTTGGCAGTAAAAGAGGCACAGTTACTACCAGCCTTACTTCTCGTTAGCAAGGACTAGAAGTACAAAGTTCGTGTTTACACACCGCTTGCAAGTTTTCAAAACACATAAATAAAAGACATTGTCATTTACAATGCCAATAGCTCAAACTCTCACAAATGCGAGACCTATTGCATTGCAAATGCTTGTGTCAATTACAACATTGACAATGTCAGTCCTGGACCAGTTCTATGTTTGAAATATAATTCACTGTTGCGTGCAGTGTTGTATTATATTATATAAAAGCAAATTGATGTGGTCCTAAACACTAGCAGTTTTTGTGCTGTGATATACATCACTGATGGATCTGCACTAATTCACTTCAACACCAGAGCAGGCACATCTCTGGCTTCTCCTGCATGCTGTATGGACGATGAATGGCAAAGGAGCGGTGATATAAAGTCCTTGTGTGATTATACACAACCAGAAATGTGCAACGGCAGTTCAAGAGGGCATTCTTGCCAAACAGTATTGCAATGAATCTAAACTGATTCTTTTCGTTCACTGGCTAGATTCAAAGTTATGCATGGCCTGGATCTTAGCTGCATATCCCTGCTCCAAATGTATCCTGCTGAACTCCCTAGCTAACTTGGACAAATGGTTTTATTCATGGTGAGGTAGGTAAGGGGAATGACCAACGCTGTACAAAGCTTTCATGGTTCTGTTAATAAAGACATTAACATTATTTTATGTACAAACTGCCCCTATCGCTGATGGGAAGAGCCTCCCTATTTAAAATGACTGCAATGCCCAAGTTCTTATACATATTCTAAAATATCCTATATAGAGTCCCAGGTGACTTGCTGGGAAAATAGGATTAACCCATACATGAGAATGGGACAGCAGAACTTCTAGAATAGCATAGATGTATGCAGAGGGGTCTGTTAATGCCAGAATCGCTTTTCTAGATCTACTAAGATACCACTGAGTGGCACAACTGATAGTGATCAATGACTGGACTTTTGGCGCACAGTAGAACCCATTGATAATGGTAGACAGAAGGGCAATGGGGGAAGAGAGGTTACCTTCGAGCTGTATAAGGGTGATGAGCCCGGGCGACATGAGGAAGTCAACGAAACTGTGACCAAAGTATGGAAATTAAGTACATCGACTAATGGGATGGGAAAGCAAACTTACAGTGGAAATCGCCTCGATGGGCCATAGCGGCACTGAAGGCATTGGTGAAGCAGGATTTGACCGGCATCTCAAAACTGCGTGATGTATGGGACTCTTGGGGGGTGAGGGGGTGCAAAAATGTATTTTAAAAACAAATATCAACTAGCAGCATACTCGATACTACTACATACAGATCTCTTCAACTACCCCATGCACAGAGAACACATGCAAGGCTTACAAGGGAGATAGGGGAAGAATCTCACTAGAATACAGGGAGATGTTTGCTCTGCTGCATGAGCAGCCTGTATCTAAGATTTACAAAACATAACATTTATCTGCAAAAAACGCCTGCTGTCTTAAGGCTAGATGGGGAAAAAACACAAGGCCCACTAGAAGATTCTAACTGAGATGAGGCATGCAAATACCTGAGGGAAGTGGTCGCAAGCGAGTTTTAGGCTAGACAAAATTAAAATACTGCTTCATGTCTATTGTAATCCAGTACAATTGGGCAAATTTGATAGTACCCAGGACGACATGTATATCGTGGCAATGTGAGCAAGTGGGTACTTTCAAAAGTACAATATGTATGTGGTACAAACTTTCTGGTGCACAATCAGACATCTAATAGATGGAACTAATGTGGTGGAGTTCAAGATACCAGTAGAAATGGCACTACTTGGAGTATAGAAGGATAGCACTATGCCTAGACATGAACAAAGCGTATGTAGTGTAGCAAGGACAGTGGTCAGAAGGAACACTGTCATGCTGTGGAGTGGAAGATCCGCCCAAAGAAACAAACTTGGCCCCAGAACATAGACTGGAACAGGATGGTATTAAACCTGATAAATTCAGCACAAGATTGCCATAGAAAATGTGTACGGTTTGAGGGTATGGAAGTGAAACCCGGGGCTACTGTAAGAAACTGTTCAGCTACAATAACATCGAAAGGGCTGGTATAGGACTAAATGGCAAAGAAAGATGGGGATTAATAATTTCATTGTAATGCAGATGGAGGGGGGGGAGAACACGCGTGATCAGATGTTGAAGTATTCTACAGTTATGTGTTAGTTGAAACGGGACCAAAGATAAACTTGTCAAAATACTTTCTAGATTATTCATTATAAAACCTGGACAACAAACGTGCACACACTCCAGCTAATAATTACATTGCTATATAGCTTAATACTGAGTGCTTCTACCTTTCATGAGCCCTGAAAACAGGTGATGTTTCCGGATTTAACTGTGTACTCTATTCATATGATGTTGGTAGACAGGCTGTGCCTTGCCAGGATTTGAACTGGTAACCTTCAGGTAAAGTGTGATAAACAGCCAGCTTTAACTCGCCGAGCCACCTTACAAAGAGACGTGTAAAGCGGTCTCCTCCCCATTTTTGAACGTCTCCTGAAACTACTCTACATGTGCAAGCGTTCTCAGATGTAAGCGCCCCACTTGGTTTTCAGCTAAGGAGCACTACCAATCACGACAAAAAGGAAACGCAACCAATGGCGCCTCACTGCTTCGACAAGTCTTGCAGCACTCACAAAACAGCTTCTCAGCTGGCAACAGAGAGAACAAATAGTCTGTCTGCCACAGAATCCCCCGAACTTGTTCTACATCTACCTTTTTATACCTTGTGGTTCAAACATTTGTATTGTACTTGAAAACCAACATAGCATAGGAATTGCAAGATGGCATTAAATGTACTTGCATGTTTTTATAACCATAAGTACAACTATGATCAATAGACATATCAAGACGGCACTTTAAACCATGAGTGTACACATACAAGCGGACTTTTTCAACTCTAGTTCGCTCTCGCTTAAGCCACTTTACCGGGGCACCCATTCATCTGACAATACTTCCTCTCGACACCCCCCTCCAGCCGAAGTCGACCGACCTGCCCCATCTCTCATGTTTTCATACACTCCTAACAAGCTGCTCGGCAGCCACTCACTTCAAGAAAATTCCTCAAAAAGGACATTTATATTCCAGGTTTGCCGCTGGGATTGCAGAATTAATTACATATTTTTCAGAACTAGGGAAGCTAGAGGCTGTCAGAAAAGTATGCTATATATGGATCGTCGCCCGGCTCTTTCATTTTCGAGATCGGGACGCTATCCTGCAAGCATCGAGGGTAACGGGCCCGGTCCCCTTCCAGAACGCGTCGGTGAATTTCTATCCTGATTTCACCCAGCAGGTGCAGAGGCAGAGACAGGGCTTTCTGGGGGTGAAGAGGCGCCTTCGGGAGAGGGATCTGAAGTATGCCATGCTCTTCCCTGCCAGATTACGTGTGGTGTACGAAGACCGGACATTCTTTTTTGAGTCTCCCGCCATGGCCGATGAATGGCTGGACGCTTTGCCCCGACGACGGACGGGAGAGGACACTGCCGCGGATGGGGACAGTGGCCGGGATGGGCAAGGGTGATGTTTTCAGAGCTGGTCTGACTCGATTTGACTTTATCTAATGACTTGAATAGAGTGCAGTAAATGCGGAGGGTTGCGGGAGGACGAGGGGAGCTCTTTCCTCCCTTAGGGTACTTTTTGTAGATTTGGGTTTGGTAGGGCGACAGGCACACTGCAAGTTGGGGGGGCTTTGTAAGCTGGTGCAGGGTGGGGGGGATGGTTGGGATTTTGGGTTTGTTGTTGGGGGGGTTTGTTTCTGCAAGGCGTAATGATCATTCTCGGGATTGTTCCATGGTGGCTCTTCGGGTGGGGGGTGGGCCTCTTTGTGTTTGGGGATGGGGGGGTAGAGGTTTAAGTGTTATTCGCTGGAATGTTAATGGTTTGGGAGATCGCATTAAGCGCGGGATAGTTTTGCAACACTTGAAACGGTCAATGCCAGATGTTGCCCTACTGCAGGGGACACACCTTGTAGGTAATACGTGTTATGCTCTTAATAGGAAGGGTTATAAATTCATAGCTCATTCGGGATTTTCCTCCGGGTCCAGGGGTGTGGGCATCCTAGTCAGGGCCTCGCTACCATTTGAGGTGGACTCCACAATTGTTGACGATAGGGGGAGGTTTGTGGCGGTGGCGGGGAGGTGGGAAGGTAGAACTTTGGTTTTGGTTTCGGTTTATGTCCCTCCAGCCCTGCAGGCCTCCACGTTTACAGATCTGGGTAGGGCCTTGCTGGATCTCCCGGGAGGTATGCTAGTGGTGGGGGGGGGATTTCAATGCTGTCGGCTCTGGGCTGCTGGATAGGTACCCGCCCAGAGACACTGGGGGGGCTCAGAAGTGGCTCCCAGACTTACTAGACACACGCGGCCTGATAGATTGCTGGAGGCTCCGGCACCCCACACAGCGTCAATACACCTTCCACTCCGGGGCGCATGGTAGCCTCTCTAGGATTGACTATCTGCTCACTTTGGCTGCGCACGCCCCACTGGTGTCTGAGGTCAGGCACATGGCGCGTGGCATATCGGACCATTCGCCAGTGTGGGTCAGGCTGGATATAAGCCGTGAGGGAGGGGGAAGGGTGGCTCCTATTAACCCCTGGTACTTTCGAGATTCCAAGATGCGCAGCGCACTGGTGAAGACAGTGGACTAATTTCTTCAAGGACAATCAGGGGTCCGTGGACTCGGCTGTGTCGTTGTGGGAAGCATTTAAGACCGTGCTGCGAGGGGAGGCCCTCTCACTTGTAGTGGCGGCCAAGCGGCGGAGAGATGGCGAGGTTATGCAAGTGGAGGAGGAGATCGGGGCTTTGGAGGGAGCGTTAGAGGAGGAGGTAACAGCGGCCTCACTGCATGAGCTGAGCTTGAAGCAAGCCGAGTATAAGGACCTTGTGACAAATGCCGCTAAGACCCTCAGTAGGGAACAGCAGGGCCGCCTGTATGATGTTGGTGACAAGGCCGGGAAGCTCCTAGCTTGGCTGGATAAAAAAGAAAGGGTTAATAGAGTAGTGCCGGAGTTGACGGGAGAGGGGGGAGAGGTGATTGTGGAACCTGAGGGGATTGTACAGTCGTTCTAGGACTATTTCCGTAAGGTTTATGCCTCAGTGTCGGATAGGCCGCCCGAGGACTCGCGTGACCTCTTGAGGGATATCGCTCTGCCCTGTCTCTCTGATGTAGATAGAGATGATCTTGATGGAGACATAACGGTCGATGAGGTGGCGGGAGCTATTCGCGCGCTGAACCCGGGCAAGGCCTCGGGCCCGAATGGCTTGCCGATTGACCTGTATAAGCTGTTCCCGGATAGGGTAGCCCCTCACCTGCGCGCCATGTTCGTGGAGGCGCGGGGGAGTGGGACCCTCCCGTTGGACCAGAGGCTGGCGACAATTGTTGTGATACACAAAGATGGTAAACCCCGAGATAAGTGTGCCTCATATAGGCCCATCTCACTCCTCAACGCCGAGCCGAAGATTCTGGCTAAAATCCTGGCGGGCCGATTGGTCAGGGTACTTGGAGACTTGATTCACCCGGATAAATCCGGTTTTATTCCGCATCGCAACACCGCGTTAAACCTTCGGCGCCTTCATGGTGTGATCGCCAGGGCTGGCACGCTGCGAGAACCGGCTATTGTGGCGTCTCTTGATGCCACGATGGCCTTTGATACGGTGGAATGGGCGTATTTGTGGGCTGTGCTAGCCAAGTTCGGCTTTGGCCCTGGTTTTGTGAGTTGGATGAGGTTGCTGTATGAGGGACCCCTTGCGAGTGTGGTGGTAAATGGCCGGGCATCGACTCCGTTCCGGCTTGGGAGGGGGACTCGGCAGGGCTGCCCCCTGTCGCCTCTGCTGTTCGCCCTTGCCCTTGAACCGCTGGCGGCGTGGATACGCTGGCACCCGGACATACGTGGCCTACGCTGGTCACCCGAACACGAGGACCGCATTTCGCTATATGCTGACGACATCCTGTTGTATCTTGCCTCGCCCAAGAATTCATTCATAGTGGTTTGTGACGTTCTTACATCTTTCGGTAGGAACTCGGGTCTCGTCATCAACTGGAGTAAATCGTATTTATACGTCCTGAGTGGTGAGGTTCCACCGGTCCCGCGAACTTGTTCGATCCAGATTGCTCAGCAGGGCTTCATGTATCTGGGGATCTTTATCTCCATGGACCCCGCTTTGCGGTATGAGAGAAACCTGCTCCCCCCCCTGGCGCGCCTGCGGCGGGATGTTGAGGGCTGGCGGAGGTTGCCGCTCTCCCTCGTCGGGCGCGCTGCCTTGTTCAAAATGATGTCCCTTCCTCGGTTCCTCTACGCATTGCAGAATACTCTGGATTGGGTGCCGGCCAAGTACTTTCGGGAGGTCGAAAGCCTCCAACGAACGTTGTTGTGGGATGGGCGGCCGCGGATAGCGATTGCTAAATTGACGCTTCCATGGTATGACGGGGGTATCGCTCTTCCAGACATCCGACGCTATTACTGGGCCACCCAGTTGTCCGCGATTAACCATGGTCTTTATGGCCCGGCTCTCAGCCCTGGTTATGCCATGGACAGATGGTTGCTGCGCGGTGGGAACTATCTTAGGGCATTGTATTCGCGGTCCCTCGACTCGTCCCTCACGGGGCCCACTGGGGTGGCGGTGCGTGTATGGAAGATGGCGACTGACTCTCTGGGCTGGAAGGATAGGCTCACCCTAGCTACCCCGTTGTTTGAATCTGAAAGGTTGGGTAGGCTTTGGCATACGAAAGGGTTTGATAAATGGGACTTGATCGGCATCTCCAGGGTTGGAGATGTGCTGATTAAGGGGAGGGTGAAGTCCTTTGAAGAGTTGCAGAAGGAGTATGAGTTGGGGGCATCCGAGTTTTTCCGATATGCTCAGGTGCGTCATGCCCTGCGGTCAGTCCTTGTGGAGGGTGAGAGGGTGCCTGAGTCCTCTCCTCTGGAGGACCGGATCCTTGATGGCCATATGCCAGAGAGCACTATCTCGCTCATCTACAAGAAACTGATAAATGTTCGGGCTGATATGCTTCTGGGGCTGCGGGACCAGTGGACCAGGGACGGACTCGAGTTGGATGATGAGGACTGGCAGTCTGCTGTTTCCTCTCCTAAGGAGGTTGCGATCCCGTCGCGTCTGAGGCTGGTGCAGCTCAAGATATTGCATCGAGTGTATGTGACGGGGCCGCGACTGGTTCATATGGGATTCTCTGAGGAAGGCCTATGCAGGAGGGGATGTGGTATGGTGGGTACTTTCCTCCATATCATTTGGGAATGTGGTGTCATCACGGAATTTTGGAGGCGAGTTCATGCGGTGATGGGGGAGGTGACGGGCATTGCTATGCAGCCGGAAGCGCGGTGTTGTCTCCTGAATGTCTGGGGGCCCACTGATCATGATGAGGCGCAGACCCAGTGGGTGACTCTGGGTAACATGGTTGCTAAGAGGGACATCGCGCGCTTGTGGGGTTCCGCGGGGCCCCCCACGTTAACCGCGTGGAAAGAAAATATGGACTGGAGTATGCTCAGGGAGAAGACAGTCTATTGCGCTAGAGGCCGCCCTCGGAAGTGGCATGCCATCTGGGGGCGGTGGAATCAATACAGGGGGGGAATATGTCTTGCCCCTGATCTGGATCCCCCCGAGGAACAGCTTTCTTCTTGATCTTCGTTCCAGCTTAGTATGCAGATGTGATGGTTAATTGACTTCTTGGGCCTCTGCTTTCCCCCCGTTTTCCTCTTTTCACAGTACTGTAACTGTTAGACGATTGGGGTCCGGCCCCCCCCTGAGGGGCTAACACCGTGGGTATTCAGTGTTGTTGCCTTGCTGGGGTTTGTTGTGTGTTTGTAATTATTTAAAAATGGAACCTTTTCACTGCTCCTTCAATGCACTGTGGAGGCTTCTTTGTCCTCTCCTACCGAAGCTGCCGAACCTCCGGGTTGTCGGCTGAATAGCTGTGTCCAGATTTTTGAAGAAATAAAGGTTTTATAAAAAAAAAAAAAAAAGAAAAGTATGCTATAAGCTGCACTTTAAACCCTATTTATTTATGTGCATAGGCACAAGTACCCCCACCTTGCGACAACTCTGTGAGCAGGCTAATTAATTTGTGCACACATCTGCTATCCACTGCCTACGGCGCATGATGGGGACTTGAAGTTACAGGGGCCAATAAACAACATGCATGTTGGCTATCAGATTATAGCTGTAGTTCTGCATATATTACAGGCCCGAGACATGGGCCGCATTCTAGTAATGCTCTTTATTTGTATTATCCTCTGTGGGTTGTGTATGGAAGGTTGGGGTGGTTGTGGAGTGCTCCGACAGGCGTCTTTACTGAACGACAGGGAAATTGTACCGCTCACGACACATCTTTTCCTGAATCTAAAGTCCAGGCTCAGGCAACCGGGTCGGGATCATTACCCACGAGCATCTGGGTTGAATTACCTTAGCTCACAATGACCTGGCTCAACTATTTCATTATTTAAAGGCTCTGCTAAAGACATTTAACAATTTCTGAGGCGAGAACCCGCGCTGTAATTTTTCTCAGGAGGATTCCTCGCAGGCCGCTTGGAAGGGGCAGCATTTCAAGCTCTGGGTACTGTGCAAAACACTTACGCACAGGGACATCTGTCCGGGAATCTGCTGATATTTCTCCGATGAGGAAGGACTGGGCCGGTAGCCTGCTCCTGAGATCTATGGAGATGTAAATATAGCCGCGCCAGCGGCCTCCTAGCCTCAGTGTCTGAGAGACGGGAAAAAGACAATGTTTGTAAGTGGCCTGGCGGAGTGCCTGGAAGAAGGAGCAGGAACAATACAAACGACCCTGCAGGATGAACAGGCTCAAAACATGATGAAAAATATCTCGAAACCGACACGACCTGTAAGAAGAACCAGTCGGTCTGTATGTGAAGCTCTGTTGTCAGATTGTTGCCTTCAAAGAAGACGACGCTTCAAAGACCTGTGTTCTTTAAGTCAGTCCAGTCTTGTAAGTATTGCAGCTGACGTAAGCGCGCCGCGCCTGCACAGGAGATGTGCACGCATATGGTGCGAGCAGGAGTTGTGATAACGCCGCGAGCCGTACGCGTGCACATGTCCTGTCTCCCTACCGAACAGAAACCGATGACAATAGATCTCGCCAAGGCGAGCAACGCATGTGCTGCATCGCTAGGCGAGATCTAAAAAGAAAATGTATAATGATAGTCGCTATTTTTTTCCTTTGAGTTTTATGTCAGTACACTGGTTATACTGCGATGGAAACTGTACAATCTTCTGACGTATAAAGTTGCACAAATGTTTGCACGGTAATATTGTTTAATCTGGGAAGACATTTCTCAATCTGAATGAGCCCAATAGCACCCAGCTGACTTAACGGAAACATTACATTCAGTGTGTCAAGTTCGGTTTTAGTGTTTTGGTATTGTCTTGGTAAGCTTTCTGTGTGTCTTGTGGTGGGAGTGAACATGTCCTTTTCCATCTTTCAACCTGGCTACAGTTTGAGCCTTAAGATCTTGCATTAGCTATAACTTCCCCCGTGCTAGATCTGCTGGCAACAAAAGGAGAGGGTAATGGCAGTTACTAAAGATGCTCCTATTTCACTCCGACTAAAGGGCTGAAGGCACGCACTCAATATCATTAGCGCTGTTAAGACTAGATTTACTAATGACTAATCATTAAAGCCAGTCTCAAAATGCAGCACAACCTGAGAGTAGTGTGTGGGTCAAAGAGTTTCACCAGACCTCATTATAGTCAGCGGCTTTGTAATTTACCCTCTTCCACAATAAAGATTTTCTAGAGTCATGGTGACAAAATAAGACAGATCAGCAATCTTGTCTGAGGCCAGCCGGGGGGGGGAACAAGGACCAGGCAGCGACTTGAGATTTCCTGTTCAGTTCAGTGATGCCCTTGTTAGTAATATCCTTCAAAAGACGTAATGATGGATTGAGCTTTGCTTTTGATTTTTGTCGTAGTCCCGGCAAACGTGGGTTTTGATAAGTCACGGAGAGAACATCGCTTAAGCACAACACCCATAAAGCCTTTGAGAGTTCCTAAGATGTGTGGCTTATTGCAGCACATGCCTGCCTTTCACTACTATTCAGGACCTATAGTCTGTCAGTTTGCATCCTCTCTTGCCCTTAGAGAGGAGTCTTAGCTTTCAAGGGTCGCCATACCGTGGCCAATAACTGGATAACAGAATGACAGCATCTCTGCACTTTTGACTTGGACGCAACGGCGGGCCAGTCTCCTTTTTAGTATTAAGCAGTCCCTTGACCGTGCATGCACATTTAGTTATTGCAGTGTAACGCAGAACGTTTGAACCCTGGGATAAATGGCTGAATGTTACGGTCCAAGTGTATGACTGACAATCATCTCTACTCTCTCATTTGACTGTACCCACTCTGCCCGCTCGCTTGTCTGGTCTGATCACTATGCGGTTCACTTTGTACTACCACCTGCTTTATACTCTGCCAGGGTCCATGCGGATGAAATTAAATCATCGTATTGTTGGGACAAGCTCAATATAGCCGATTTTAACCTGCGTCTAACTGAGTCTATTCCATCCTCCATCAATACTGACCAGAATCTGAATGTTTCCATCTCTGATTGGCTGACAGATGCAGTATCGACTCTTGTCCCTCAATCCAGGAGCAAACATAGATCCTTGCGCCCCCCAGCACCCTGGTATTCAGAGGAGCTGAAACTCCAACGCTCCAAATGCAAAGCCCTGGAGAGGAAATGGAGGGCATCCTATTCAGCTTCCTCTAAAGTGATCTACAAAGAAGAATTAAAACTCTATCACTCAAACTGCAAACGTGCTAAGGCCTCCTACACTGTTTCCACAATCACTTCAGTGCAAAACTGTCCCCGAACTCTTTTTGCCACAGTTAAAAAACTTACATGAGCTGATACTGTCCCCGCATTGCCAGCTTTAGATGCCACACAATGTAATGCCATTGCAGACTTTTTTGTATCTAAGGTTGAGGGCATCCATCAATCTCTTGCTTCCCTTCCCTCTCCAACTGATTCCTCTCTACACGGTCCGTATTGTAATACCTCCACCTCCCCCACTGAGTTTATTTACAACTGGACACCATTTGACGACTCTTCTTTCCTATCCTGCTTAAAAAGCATCCGGTCTGGATCTCCGCGGGACCCAGTCCCCATGAAGATACTCAAACAACTTGACCTTGAACCACGAAGATTCCTAATGAGGCTATTAAACGTCTCGCTCACCGAATCTCGAGTGGAACTGGACTGGAAACATGCCATGGTCGTTCCCCTGCTTAAAAAATCTGGTGCTGACATCACAAATCTTGCCAACTTCAGGCCTATATCCCTGCTGCCAGCCTGTTCTAAAATCCTAGAACGCCATGTTAACACCCAGCTTAATGAGTTTGTTGAAAACATGGGATATCTCCATCCGTCCCAATCAGGCTTACGCGCTAATTACTCCACCGAATCCGCACTCCTAGGGGTAACCGAGCGACTCCGACACGGTATCGATGGCGGTGAGACCTTTGCGCTGATTCTTCTTGATTTAAGCGCTGCTTTCGATACCGTGTCCCACTCCATCCTATTGGAGTCTCTCGGTTCCCTCGGTGTTGCTGGATCTGCGCTCGCCTGGGTGTCCTCATTTCTTAATGAGCGCACCTTTCAGGTTTTCTCAAACAAAGCTGAATCTGCGATTCATTCCTCTGCCTACGGCGTCCCCCAAGGGTCTATATTGAGCCCTCTGTTGTTCAATATTTACATCAGACCACTTGCTTCCATCGTAGAGGACGCCGGTCTGTCTATATACTCATACGCAGACGACACGCAGATTGTGTTCTCTTTGTCTAGCAGCAGGGCTCAGGACACCTCTGCCCTCAAAATCGGCCTCTCTCGCGTTGCAGCTTGGATGCAAATGCATCTGTTAAAGCTCAACGGAGACAAGACCGAGGTGATCATACTAGGCAAACAAAAAGATCTCTGGGGACCACGACATTGGCCCAGTGACATGGGTCCTCTGCCTACCCCCGCGCCTGTTGCTCGCAACCTCGGTGTCCTAATCGACGACAAACTCTCGATGAGGCAGCAGGCAACTAAGGTCGCTGCGATCTGCTTTAACACCCTTCGCTGGTTGCAAAAGATCATATGGATGCTGCCTGAGTCCACTCGTAGAACTGTCGTACAGGCCCTTGTGATGTCCCATATCGACTATGGCAATGTGCTTTATCTAGGAGCAGATAAAGCTACAATCAATAAACTCCAGGTTGTACAGAACTCAGCCGCCCGCCTGCTGCGTAATGTCCCAAGGAGAATGTCCGCAATGCAGGCTCTACGTGACCTCCATTGGTTAAAAATCTCGGATCGAGTGGCCTTCAAAACTTTGTGCATCCTCTTCAAAATTCGCCAAGGCTCCGCTCCGGCCTACTTGCACAATCTTGCGCAGCCATATCAGCCTGGCCGCCTTTTGAGGTCATCCAACAGTGGCAATCTTGTGATTCCCAGAATCCGACTGGCAAAAATGGGAGGCCGTTCATTCGCATATCTGGGCCCCAAGATGTGGAATGCTCTCCCATTGGCGCTTAAAACAGAAACCAGTCTTCTGACTTTCCGCAAAAAACTGAAGACCCTCCTGTTCTAGTTCCAGATTCCTCCGGTCTAGTGTCTCCCTCCTGCAATTACTTGTTTTCCGATTTCTCCTCCAGTCTATCCCTGGCGCCGGGAAACCCACTGCGGGTAGCTGCGCGCAATATAAGTTCAATAAAATAAAAAAAATAAAAAAATAAAAATAAATAAATAAATAAAAATCGTGAGCAGTAACTTTGTGTGCCGGTAGGTGGTGCTGACCGTCTCTGCATCAGTGTCATCCGCTCCGAATGTGACTTACTTGCTGTCTATATTGGTGCCACCCCAGCATGCTGACAGCAACTTTGACTACTTTTTTAACATTTTAACATTTTTTTTTTTTTTTACTTCGCTCACAGTGTGCTTTAGTGATGTACCCTAAAAACCTGTGGATTTCAAACCTTGCCGTGCTCTTCATAGGCAAATGTCGATGACAGGCTCCCACTTGATTGATTGTTGTGCCTGGAGCCGGACCGCAACTCCAAGGTCTGTTTGGAATGTTGAACATGCACCCGGAGACGATTCTGGAGCGGCCATGAAACTCCTGATCACTCGACATCAAATGACTTTCCACTTCTCCAGTTCCCGGTCGTGTGAAAGGTCGTGAGTACGCTCTTGAAGTCGCTCCCCTCAGTCGTAGTGAAGGTCCCGGACCTCATTGAATAAGGCCCCATGCATTTCAGATGTAGTGAAACTTGCACCGATTATGTTGTGGCACTCGATCTGTAAGAGAGACACTGTCCATGTTACTCAAAATATTAATGACTGCCTGGCCCTCGACAGTGTACATAAGATTGCCAATTACAAAACGTGAAAACAGTGCTGGGGAGCCTAGGTTGGGGGATCTATCTTCTAACCCTCCCAGTTGTAGAACTGTCTACCGAAAGAATCAAACAACTATTTCTGGAGAAGTCGGTAAGCAACAGAGCAGAAGCTAATCTGACTAAAAATTCAGTAAAGTTATACCTCACTTGCTCCCTCCTCACCCAGGTGGATGAGTCCTATTTGATATTCGTGACAAATATAATGTACCCCAAACAGATTTCTTTAAATACTTGCAAATACACAGTTTTTTAAATACAAAAAATTTATTATATACCAATAAAATGAAAAAAAATGATATACTTGAATGCTGCAAGAAACAAAATAGAATTGGTATAATTTATCAGAGCATGTTAACTCGGATGGAAGATAACCTTGAGTCTTTCAATTTAAAATGGCAAAATGACCTGGGTATAGAGTCTGTTAATGTATCTGATGCTTTATCTTTATCTGATATAGTATTAATTAATGGATCTTTAAAAAGTCAATTCTTTGAGTATATTTGATTTATATTATACCCCCGCCAAATTACTGAAATGGAAACCTAATAGAGGTGACAAATGTAGTCGATGCAAACTTCTCGGTGCAAATTCAGCTCACATGTTTTATTTTTGTCCAAGCTTAACTCAATTTATTTTTGAAATTCAAGTATTTTTAAATAATATTATGAATTCATCTGTAACACGTTCTGCTGAACTTGTTATCCTTGGTGTGCAATCCAATCCGGTCAAAATATGGACAATTGCTGAAGAAGGCTTTTTATCTATATCTATTTTCAGATATTGTATTACCTCTCATTGGCTTGACGCTGACCCTCCCTCATTTTTCCAATGGCAATCGAAATTGTTAAACATTTATCAATTAGAGCAATCTGTGTATTGTTTAAAGGGGAGGAAAAAGAAAGCTTTTGGTTTAAATATCTGGGCTCCTATTCGCAATTGGATTCAATCTTAAAAGGCTAATTTGTTCTTTTATTTCAATGCTTTAGAACTGAAGTCCGGTTTGATTTAATCAATTATTTTTGTCAATTCTATGTATGATTCGCAATGCTCGATCAATTATTCTTGTTGCTGCAAAAATTTAATAAAGATATTTAAAAAAAAAAAAAAGATATTCGTGACAAACCCCCAACACAGTATTTATACTAACTAGATTTCGCATGAATTATATCCTGTTAATGATGGGTTATCTCAAAAATAGTTACACAGTAAACAATCTCCCAGGATGTTCCTGCGATAAAAGGTCTGCTGAGTCTGATCTCCACATATTATTCTTTTGTGGGTTTTATATCTCACACAGGAAAAGGTTCATCCTCCCCTTTGTGAAAATTATCTACTCCTTTTTTCTGTTACAGCACGGCATTGTACTTGTGATCCTCATGGTCTAGTAGGAGAGCTTTGATGGAATGGGATAGGGGAGGATAAAAGAGAATTTAACCTTTAAGTCCTAGGGCATATTGCTCTGTATATTTTGTGGTGGTCGCTTTTTACCGTTCATCTTAGCTTTGGTATATAGAATTTCTCCAAAAACACAGAGGGTGAGGGAATATCACTCTTGTTCCCCCAGGGTTAAGTCAGTTAAACAACTAAAGAGTGACAAGGGAAAAAGAAGGAGCAAAAAAACACGGGCAAAAACCAAAAAGAATTGTTAAAAGAACCCTCACTCACCAACCTAGTTGGTGACATGCTTCATCATCGGGTTCCCACCAGAGAGGCCGAGTGCCTCTCGGGTGTGCTACAACGCCTGAGTTACAGCGGAGCTGGTTTCTGAAAGTGGAGGGGAGTGAAATTAAAAGGTAAATGGTTTTAACCGTCAACTAATTTAATGTCGGCAAACCAAAGACCAATAAAAACGTGAATTGGGCAAGTTCTGGTTTGTTAGGTTAACCAGAGCTTAACCAATTAGTGATAAGGTCGACATGACATGTTTCTGCTTAAATGTGCCCAATTGGCTAAGCTTTCATCAGGACCACAAGGGTCTCCACGGCGGTATGCGCACGCTAAGGCGCACCCTAACCTGTGGAGAACGAAATGGCAAAACTCACGGTTTTACCAAGTAGCCATCCTAGTATTTCCGGGGCTATAAATGTCTGAAAAGGAAGAAGACAGACGCAACATATATAAAAACATACCAAGACATAAATTCATCGGTTTACATTTGTTTAAATTTTGCTTGTTTTGGTGAATAAGCAATTTGATAATCCCGTGTTGTGGAGCGGGAGTGGGTGTCTCAATAGCAATTGTAGCTTGAAACGCTCAAAAGCGAGTGATTCCTCGTCACAGAAAAAAAGGGGAGCTCATAGAGGTATTCTCCATAAGACCCTGTGCACTATTTGTGTCTGCATTCGATTACATCTATGTGGTGTCAGGGTTGTTGACAAAGTGCAATCGTAGTGGCTAATATGCCACTGTGTATGCCGTAGGAATAGCGGACTCGTGCAGTGATAGGCATGCTGTAAACAAGCGTCTGTGGTGTTTGCCAGGCGCCGTTTGCTCCAGAGCATGTCTAGCGATTACAAATTAGTTGTGAAAAAACAGCTGCATGGATAAAAGAGGGTGTTAAAATCATCTTACTTAAGTACTCGATGTTACTAACATCATGGGTCCGGGAGGGGGGTAGTGAGCTATAGTTTCTGTCAGATGGAAGACAAAAGTTAGAATGTTGCGTTCTCTACAGAAAATAAGACGACCGCAACTAGTTTCTAGCCAAGGAAAGATTCCCCAACTTACTTCCATGCTCGCACACTCCCGCAGTCAGCCTCGATCTGTCCTCCTCGGCCCGGATATTAGTGAGTGAATGGGGAACGCGGAAGTAAATTTCTAAATTCACATAACAGAGGAGAACTAAATTGAACGCTTTTACGAAGATTTTCAAACATGTAAAGCGTATTCACAATACTTTAACCCCTTCAGCGCGGCGGGAATTCCCCCGCGGTGCTGAAGGGTTCGAGCGCGGGCGGGGCCATGACGGAACGGTTCCGTCATGAGCACAGCGCAACCTATGCTCATGACGGAACCGTTCCGTCATGGGCATGGAAGGGGTTAATGAGTTCCCTTCTATACGGTGTATTCCTCTAGGTATCCCCCCTAATCAACAACATGGTAATTTTCAGCATCTTTCGCATGGCGAACAAAGTACGCCGGTTCATTTTGTCCATTACGTAGGATGAACCAATAGGAGCAGGTCTCCTTACTCTTTAGACACACGGAATGCATCACGCACACCCATACGCCTAAAACGAACCACGTGACTGGAACCACGGAGTATTTACTTCCGCGTTCCCCATTCACTCACTAATATCCGGGCCGAGGAGGACAGATCGAGGCTGACTGCGGGAGTGTGCGAGCATGGAAGTAAGTTGGGGAATCTTTCCTTGGCTAGAAACTAGTTGCGGTCGTCTTATTTTCTGTAGAGAACGCAACATTCTAACTTCTGTCTTCCATCTGACAGAAACTATAGCTCACTACCCCCCTCCCGGACCCATGATGTTAGTAACATCGAGTACTTAAGTAAGATGATTTTAACACCCTCTTTTATCCATGCAGCTGTTTTTTCACAACGAATTTGTAATCGCTAGACATGCTCTGGAGCAAACGGCGCCTGGCAAACACCACAGACGCTTGTTTACAGCATGCCTATCACTGCACGAGTCCGCTATTCCTACGGCATACACAGTGGCATATTAGCCACTACGATTGCACTTTGTCAACAACCCTGACACCACATAGATGTAATCGAATGCAGACACAAATAGTGCACAGGGTCTTATGGAGAATACCTCTATGAGCTCCCCTTTTTTTCTGTGACGAGGAATCACTCGCTTTTGAGCGTTTCAAGCTACAATTGCTATTGAGACACCCACTCCCGCTCCACAACACGGGATTATCAAATTGCTTATTCACCAAAACAAGCAAAATTTAAACAAATGTAAACCGATGAATTTATGTCTTGGTATGTTTTTATATATGTTGCGTCTGTCTTCTTCCTTTTCAGACATTTATAGCCCCGGAAATACTAGGATGGCTACTTGGTAAAACTGTGAGTTTTGCCATTTCGTTCTCCACAGGTTAGGGTGCGCCTTAGCGTGCGCATACCGCCGTGGAGACCCTTGTGGTCCTGATGAAAGCTTAGCCAATTGGGCACATTTAAGCAGAAACATGTCATGTCGACCTTATCACTAATTGGTTAAGCTCTGGTTAACCTAACAAACCAGAACTTGCCCAATTCACGTTTTTATTGGTCTTTGGTTTGCCGACATTAAATTAGTTGACGGTTAAAACCATTTACCTTTTAATTTCACTCCCCTCCACTTTCAGAAACCAGCTCCGCTGTAACTCAGGCGTTGTAGCACACCAGAGAGGCACTCGGCCTCTCTGGTGGGAACCCGATGATGAAGCATATAGAATTTCTCATCATATTTTATGAGGCTGATTACATGATATGTATATCCATTTAGTTTTTATGTCGCCTGACCCAGCACTTGCGCTGGTCTGGCGAGACTTGTAAGTAAGGGCTTCAAAAAATGCTACAGCGTGCATGTGCGCGGGTGCGTGCTTTAGCAGAGGCGCCATATGGCATTCCTCATGCTCATTAAGCGCATCGCTCGCCGTGCGCTTGATCGCTATCGCGATCACTATAACATTAGCGGCCGCACGTGCACGCTGGCAGGAAGCCCTTCTAATTTGTGTATTCAACAAAAATTCTAAACCATGAAAATCTCAACTCCCAAATGATGAGTGATAATCAGTGTTGTTTGAGAGTCCCTCCTCCCCATTCTGAAAACAAGTTCTTTGACCCTTCCATGTCCAGCAACATCGACATTCCACATGAACATAACCTGATTTTATCACTTTGAAAGCGCCTTCAAACTTCAAGAAGAATTTAAGGAAAAATTGCGGTAAAATGCCATCCTACAACTAAGGGGCTGTCCATTATAAAAAATAAAAGTGTGCAAATACTTTGTATATCGGTGTGCCACAGTTGTTGCATTTATCCATCAGCACCGAAAAACATCTGGGACAGTATCTTAAAAGTAAACCATGTTCAGACAGCCATCTGGAAAAAACTGCGGGCAAAAAATAAAGCATAACCATATGGAAAAACAGATTTTTATCTCCCCTTCAGCAGTATAGGATGACAAATGTCATCCCCGGATCTGCCCACGCTTCACTGTGCTGTGCAGCACCACCTGGCTCTCCTTGCACAGCAGCAGATATGGGCAGCGTTGCCACAGCGGACCATGGCGGCAGGGCAAACTCAATAAAGCTTTCCACTGCGTGGGTAAATGACAGTTTCACACGAGTAGCGAGGAGGACCTGTTTGTCTTGTCTGACATGAAAACAACTGAAACACAAAGCAAATGCTAACAGCTCATGTTGTTCTTGAGCCTGGAGGGAACGTACCTTGATAAATGAAATATTTCACACAAAAAAACAATAAAATTACAAGCAAAAGGACAAATAATGATGTCCCCACTAGAAATTAATTGCTGAAAATGTTATAACGAGGGAAACAACCAAAGATGTTTATTTTCCCCAAGTAAGGTCAAGCTTTGCAAATACTTAACGTATTTTTATTAGTTTTGTTGCTTTTAATGCAGTCCTCCTAGCCTCAAAACATACAAATCACTGCTAAGCAGACAACGGCACGTACCGCTACCACTCACGATTCGAAGATTGCTTTGTTCCGTGACAATATTGAAGTAGTGTTGTATGTTGCAAATACACAGCCACATCAAAAAAGCAATTAGCAACACAGTCTGTAAAAGACCAAGGCACACAGTTGGGTCAAGTTTAGGGTGACCAGATTCTCAAAATAACAAGCATTGGCATAGCCAATAGGTCTCGCTTTTGGGACCTTATAAGTGTTCAGTTATCCAGCATAATATCCTTGGTGCAACAACATCAACTGTTGCATGGCTAAATACTTATAAGGTCCCAAAAGCGAGACCTATTGGCTATGCCAATGCTTGTTAATATTTGATTACAAGATAGACTTGACAGATTGGACTAGTGAAGCACACTGGGAATGATCAATATCAAGAGTGAGGATAGATTACACTTTATAATATTCTGATGACTAAAGTCCAAAGGTACAATGCACTGGTGATTGCTTTGCTTTTTATCTTTGGATATTATTAACCATTTTTAGGTCTCGCCTGGCGAGAGTTTTAGTAAGCGGGTTTTGGAAGTGCTAACCTAGTGGCTTTTTTCAGGCCTCCAGCTTGCATTTGCGATGTCGTGCACAGCTGCTATCCTGGTTTCTAGCATTCCTTTCCTTACATGGCCGGCTTTCCTTCCCCTCCCTTACTGCATGTAAGAGTTTCTAGAGATGCTAAAACACTCTCGAATGCACCTCACAATTCTTAAATACGTTTAACATATACGTGTATAAACACTGAATTTTGGCATCAAGAGTGGCGTTTATTCACATTAAATAAGACATACCAGAGCATTAGGATTTAGAAGGCAATCCCGCTTTTTTCCAAAATATTACTGTTCCTTATTTTTTACTGTATTGCTCCAGAAATACCAACCATTAAAGATTAGGCAATATTTATCTGCACCTCTTGGGTGTTTAACCACCGCCCTCAAGTGACTGCGCGTCACTAGTACTCTTTTAATCCACCGTTTTTTTTTGGTTTTTTTTAGCCGACATGATTTTGTGTTCTGGGACTTGTAGTTCTAATATTTACTATTAGATACATGTGCTGAAAACTCACAGCATGAACGTACTTTTGTGTCCTTTGTCAAGTGTCCAGTGCCTGGCAGTTAAAGGTTAAGAAATCTCCGTACAGAACCTTTGCAATTGTTTGAAATGGGGGGGCGGGGGGTGAGGAAATATGAATTTTGTGATCAGTTATGTCCCCTATCGTAGACCCCAACGGCTCCATGTGCATGCTATAAGTACATGTATGTTCCCTCCAGTTCCAGTTTTGAAGACGCAAATATATGTGCGTCCACCGTCAACATGTCCTCTTTCAGATCCGCCATGAATGGGTCAGATATTCCATTCCTAAGTATGAAAGGCCACCGACTTTATGTGGTTCACTTTCCACATTTTACAGATTCAGGCGAGTAGGCCCAGAATTCTGTCATCAAGCCTTTTCCTGCCTTCTGCCTCTGAAAGCTCCAGTCTGAGCCTGCATCTGTATCCATGAACTTTGTCCTACTCCCTGCGCGGCTAACGGTGCCTGATCCAGCCTGTTGCCTGCCAAAAACTGTATTTCACCTTCAAGATTATCTACTCCGCTCCTCATCCGATGCATTCCTGTCTAGTAGTTTAGGTAAACATTCCTCCAGCTACCGTGCAAAGGGCCAGGCCTCGCTGTCCTCATGCAAGTAATTCATAGCTCCCGTTACCATGGAATATTCCTACCCCCTCGCATCTCATGTAGACACTTAGACGCTTGTACACGCACTAACAGTCAGTATAGAATAGATTCTATCCTAGAGACCTTTCCTTTTGGATAACACAGTTCTTTAAACATAGGATATTAGATATGATTTGGGATTAGGTTGACATGACCCCCAGACTTCTGTCTCCACATGTAGAGCTAAATGTCAAGTCCCCTTCACCCTCTAGTTGCACGTCAATCACACGTCATGCGGCTGCGCGCGCATCTCTGCCAAATATTTCTGCTGACATTGCAGGATTCTTTTATGGATCCACCCACTTGTGACATCATGTATGATGACGTTTATTAAATTACGCCCATATATCCGCCTCTATTAGTTACGTATGCACCTTTTTATCTGTACTATCAGCTGTTACGCCTCTTGCATCTGTTTCACTGTAATGCATTTTCTATAAAACTGCTTATCTGTCAATAATGTATGCCCTTCCTTCCTGAACTTTCGTGGTGATGGAATAGAAAGCCTGCAATTCGAATTGTATTCCTTTGTATAGGAATAAAGCCTTTTTAAACCTCTAATACCACGGATTCTGCCTCTTATATTTACTGAGTTATTCTTAATAGACTTTACCGCATAAAAATAGTACCGGTAATGAAATATTTACCACATAAATTGGCGCCCGAACAGGGACACTTTCTCATCTCACGCGCCGGCGGTGCGTTGCAGGCCCGGTCTCCTGCCACAGCTGAACGGACAAAAACGCGTACCTGCAGGATTTCCTGTATCTCCCTCCGGCCAAGCGGGGGCGACTGAGGCTGCGATCAACACCCAGACGAGGCGGTGAGAAGTGCGAAGTATCCCGACCAGAGCCTAGCTGAGAGAGCAAGATCCGAGGTATACAGAGGCCCACCAGGTTCCGAAGTTCCGAGTCCAGTCGAGTCGAGTCCAGTCCGGTCCAGTTTCAGTTCCGTTCCGAGGCTTTCCGTTCCGAGCTACCCGGTGAGTACCATTACCGGGGAGGCATTTAACGTGCACATAGTCTGTGCCGGTCAAGACGGGTTTGGGTACACAAATCCGGTCTGCACTGTTTCAGCAGTGTATCTGTACTGTTTAGCAGTATATATAGTATGTTTTGCATATAAATAAGTATAAATAAGTATTAGCTAGTGTCAGTATTATGTCAGTAACTAGTTTTCTATTAGTTATCATCGTTCGTAAAACTGTTAAGTGTTAAATGTTTTTATACGTTCTATATATTGTGGTGTGAATGACTGTTCATTATTGTGTTTACTGTATAAAGTGTGTTCTAGTAATAAGATCTAAAAATGCCGCTCTTTTCGAAACTAAGACCGATCAAAACCAGAAAAGGTGTACTCGAAGAAGCTGTTCCCATCCCACCTAGGGACACTCCAGGGTACTTTATGTATCATAAGCATGGCCTAGATGCCGTATTATTTCTTGATTTATGGGTGGACTACACCAAAGAGTTACCAGAGAGTCAGAGATGGTCCGCAGCGGGGACCTGGGATGCAGATTGCATCATGAGAGTGGAAGAAGAATTATGGAAAAAGAAATCCAGACAGTCACAGAAAGATGCCATTGAATTATGGCGTAAAGAATCATATAGACGTACAGAAAAAGCGCTCAGACAGGAAGAGAAAGGTAGAGAGAATTCAAATAAAACTCGAGAAAATCTATTACTTGAGGAAGGTACCCGAGTAAAATCAGAGCAAGTAGATAGACAAAGAAACACTCTTATGAATGGTATGTATCCTCTTCTGGCCGAAGGGTTACCTAAGGCTACCCCGGAAATACCAAAAGACTTGACTCCTCCATTGCTCCCGATAAAAGCACATCCCAAAACACATCCCAAAACAGCAAAGGACGTTTTCCTTTCCTCCGATTTAGATGACGTAGCTCCCGAGTATGCTAATACCATACCACACACACCGCTTGCCGATGGTGTTCAACACCAAGAGCATCCGTCTGTATCCCCGCAACTACAAACTCCTACGCAAGTTCCCACAGGCCCGTCCGTTTCTACAGTTTTTCCCGCATCTACAATCTCTATCCTACGCCCAACGAATCCTTTCGTGCCTAGCACCTCAGATGGTGCTACAGGAGGTACGACAGACATGTTTGCCACCCCGCCGCGAAATAAACAGACCCTTAGAGATTTAGCACTCCAACGTACACCCCAATTAGCGACATCCGACATGTTTAAAGAACAGCTTGTGGATTGTAGATACGATCCAGTGCCAGGTAGACAGGACAAATTGCTCATATCATCACTACGTATACGACGAGCTACATTATATTTAATGACGATACCAGGAATGGGTGAACACCTAGACGAAATATATCGCTTTGTCCAAACAGGGCGAGGTCCAGAAAGTATTAACGAAGCTAAGGAATACCAGAAAGTGGATGTCCAAAGACAACTACTACGTTTTTTCATAAATTGCGTAATTAGGAATCAAGACAGGCCCGGGGCAGATCACGATAGCATGCAAAGACTTGCCAAATGGGGTCAGAACATATCAGAAGAGAAACATGATAGACAGGCGTGTATAATCGCCATGTGTCGAAAGATCCGCAAGGAAGTAGAACGAATACATAAAGAAAGACGAGAAACAGACAGAGTAGAATCAGAAGAAGAGGAGGAGCAAGAATCAGAACAATTAGAAACGATAGCTTATGTAGGTAGAGGAAGACCCCATAATAGAGGCTTTAATGATCCGATACGTCCGATACGTCCAGAATGTAATAGACATTTTCAAACCCCTATGTTAAATACAAGATCCCCTGAACATCTATTCCAAGCCGCTGATAAATTACTCCGAGATCGAAGGGGGTACCACATGCTCGATTCCATGGACGAACAAGAATTAGCCAGGTCAGCAGTACAATGGGCTGACAGTCCCAGCGAATACAATGATGATGTACTTGCACACACGTTTCTGAATCTTGATCCATACGAACAGCGTTTAGCTAGTAAATACATGATTCAACACCTCCTTATATTATATAAAAGCCAACACTCCGATCCAGGACCCTTACCTGACATATTGACAGAACTACTCACGAATATATGGAGAGGGTCAGGTACTGATTTGATTAAAGAAATTCTAGAATCCCGAAACCAATATTTAACTTTCGTATGCCCAGAACACGTTCCAGTTCCCATTATGGGAAGAAAAATGTATCACATAGATAGACAGAACCCGTTACGCGAAGTGCACCCAATAAGAGGTGACGGTAATAACTTTACGCGCGTGTTTGTGTACACGCCTATAACTAAACTGGAATTATTAGAAATGAAGAAAGTAGTACCCAGCCATGACAAGGACCCAGCAGGTTTCCACCGTGAGATAAAAGACATGTTACTCATGGGAGAGTATACCTACCCCGACATTATGAAAATATTAAAAGTCCTATTACCCGCCGGTGTTTATGAGAAACTAAAAGAAAAGGAATGGGAGGTGGGAGACCAAAAGATAGATTGGACAGCATTAGAAAACGAAGAGAGGGCCCGAGCTGCAGGAGCAGGGCTTGGGGAAAAGACTACAGCACTAGCAGGGCTACTAGTGCAGGTACTGCCACGATTATTAACTACGAAAAAGGAAGACTGGGGTGCAATCTCAGCCTGTAAACAAAAGCCAGATGAAGATACTAGTGATTTCTATTCCCGATTTGAAAAATGTTTTGGTATAAATAGTGGCATAAAAGCCAGTAGCGAGTCATATCCACATCTGTTTGTGACAAAATTAGTTGAAAATTCTCTGCTGCAAATCAAGAATAGAGTATTGAAATTCGAAAGTACCTGGCAAGGTAATACCCCATCACAGATGTTACAGATGTTACAATATCACCACAATAGAATTAGAGAAGAACAAGAACATGAACAAAGACGTATGAAAGATACAAAAATGAAAATGCTTGTTGCACAGTCAGTTCCAGCCGATGGTCACCAAAAGGGTGATTCCGCAGGTCCAACGAAAGGGACATGCAACCATACTAAACAACAAGGTCATTATATACACGATTGTCCAGTCCTGAAACATAATATTGCCACAGGTAGAACCCAGGAGAGACCACGTCCACCTAGACAGGATCAGAATCAACAACAAATCCCTCAGCATGCACAACTTAGGTTAGCTCCGCAACAGCTAGCTCCGCAACAGCTAGCTCCGCAACAGGCAGCTCCACAACAGACCGTAGCACCACCACAAGCGCAGCCTATTGCTGCAACACAAGCAACAACACAACAGATGTATCAGTATGCACAAGCAGATTATCCCGATTATCAGCGATACACATGAAATAGCCTAGAGAGGGAAGTTGGCTTACCCCTTATTGAGGTTCCTGTAGACCAAGAGGGACCTTATGTACATAGTGAACTATTAGGGGAAGACGGAAAGTTTTTACTTGATACAGGGGCAAGCAGAACAACTATAAGACGCAGTGAAGTTCCAGGGGCACCCCTCTCAGGCTCACAAAATATTTCCCTTGGATTCTCAGGAAAACCTATAATAAATGACGTAACACAACCTCTTCCACTTACGGTCGGTCCATTGACACGTACTACAGATTTATTGCTTACTAAATCATGTCCAGAAAACTTGTTAGGTATAAAAACATTGAAAGCTCTAGGAGCCATAATATGTTGTTCTCCGGAAGGAGTACGACTATTTTTACGTGACTTTAAAGGTCACTACGTGTCCAGAGACATGGATCACCGACTGCAGAATTTACCTACACATTTATGGGCAAAAGGCCCCACTGATGTTGGTTGCATGAACATTACACCATATCGAGTTACACTGAAAACAGGAGTAGTACTACTACGAATGCGACAATACAAGTTACCACCAGATGCTGTTGTGGCTTTACTGCAAATCATTGACGAGCTCATTGCACAAGGAGTGGTTGTCGAAACCGACTCCAATGTATGTAATTCCCCGATAATTCCGATTCTTAAAAGAACGGATCCAAAAGCACCACCAGTATATCGATTAGTTATTGTTCTGCGCGAATTAAATAAATGTATTGTACCACAATACCCTGTGGTCCCAGATATCTCTTCATTACTAACAGCTATTGACTCAGAAGCAACGTTCTTCACTGTCATTGATCTCAAGAATGCTTTCTTTAGCCTCCCAATAGATCCGGAAAGTCAATATCTGTTCGGATTCAGTTTAAATGGGCGAAGTTTTAAATTCACACGCGCACCTCAAGGATTTACAGAAAGCCCCAGCATCTATAGCCAAGCACTGAAACGAGAACTTGACAGTATCCACATGCCAGTTAACACTGCCTTGCTTCAATATGTCGATGATCTGCTGATCACCGCCCGAAGCGAACCTGAATGTGAGACAGCGTCACTGACGGTTTTAAAATTTCTGGCCGACAAAGGGCACAAGGTGTCCCCTTCTAAGCTGCAATTCTGTGTCCAGCGAGTTGTTTACCTTGGGCACTCGCTGTCCAAGGAGGGAAGGCAGCTTACACCTGATCGCATCCAGTTAATTGCTAACATGCCACCACCCAAGACACAAAAGGAGGTGCGGGCTTTTATAGGCCTCACTTCATACTGTAGGCAGTGGATCCCTCAATATGCATTTCTAGCAAAACCACTCATCCAGTTGACAACACAGGAGGCAGCCACATCGACTGTCCTCCCTTGGACTCCAGAACATACACACGCCTTTGAAAGCTTAAAGAAAGCTTTATGCCAAGCACCTGTTTTAGCAACACCAAGTTACAGTAAACAGTTTACACTCTTTGTTACAGAACGCGAAGGTACTGCCTTGTCAGTACTCACTCAGGAACAAGCAGGATCACACAAACAATGTGCTTATTTCTCTAGTACATTAGATCCAGTAGCTCAGGCTCTTCCTGCGTGCCTGAAATCGGTGGCAGCAACAGCTTTAGCAATCAGACAAAGCGATGCCATAGTGTTAGGACATCAATTGACAGTACAAGTACCACACGCAGTAGAGGTTCTTTTGAACCGCACACAAACACAACACTTGACTATAGCGAGACTCACCGGTTACGAACTGACATTGTTTCAGCCACACATAGAAATCAGACGTTGTAATACGTTAAATCCTGCCACACTGTTGCCAGTAAGCGGAACAGATCCATTGGCACATGATTGTGTCGAAGTCATTACTATCACGACGAAACCCAGACAAGACTTGACAGATATTCCTTTGTCAGATCCAGACTTGACATTGTATGTAGATGGGTCATGTATGAGAACAAGTACAGGAGAGTTAGTGGCCGCTTACGCAGTCACAACAGACACTGAAGTCATTGAAACAAATTGTATTAACACGTTGTCAGCTCAAGCAGCAGAGCTCATCGCTCTGACACAAGCCTGTATTCAAGCCAAAAATAAGAAAGTCAACATATACACAGATTCACGTTATGCATTCGGAGTCGTCCATGACTTCGGCGTACTGTGGCGAGAGAGAGGTTATTTAACTTCTCACGGTGCCCACATCCAACACGGACCCCTCATTCAAGCCCTATTAGACGCGATTCATCTACCTACTGCAATATCGATTATGAAATGCAAAGCCCACACAAAAGTTACCGATATCATTTCTCAGGGTAATGACCTAGCTGACAGAACAGCTAAACAGACTGCTCAGAATCAGACTCACACAACTGACATGACAAAGACAATAGTTCCGACACCAACACATTGCATGACAGTTAAGGATCCCGCCCTTGATGTAATTGACATACAGACACATGCTACACCAGAAGAAATAAAGAAATGGACTGAATTAGGAGGGATCCAAACGGATCAAGGATGGATGACGAAGGAAAAATCTATATGGTTTCTTCCCGACTCCATGGTTCAAGTCATCATTAACACAATACATAGTCCAGCGCACCTAGGAGAAAAAGCTATGCTAGACAGCATTCAACACATCTGGTTTAACAAACATTTACGAGCCGCAGCTAAACAAAAAGTTCGTACCTGTATGATATGTTGTCAGTTTAATCCAGGTAAAAGCATCCCCGTAGAGCAGGGTGGATTTCAAACTCCCGATCATGCTTTTGAAGTCCTCCAGATGGATTATATCCAGATGGAACGATGTCGAGGATTCAAATATGTTCTCGTAGTTGTCTGTGCTCTTTCCCGTTGGACAGAAGCCTACCCGGTTTCAGATTACACTGCCCCGACTACTGCCAAACAGTTAGTTCGAGAATTCTTCCCACGGTACGGTTTACCACGTGTTGTCTACTCAGATAACGGCCAGCCGTTCTCATCCGAACTAATGAAACACGTTTCCCTTTTGTTAGGCTACCAATGGAAATTCCACTGTCCGACATCCCGAGGCAGCAGGTCTCGTGGAACGCCATAATCAAACTCTGAAAATTAGATTGTCCAAAATATGTAGAGAAAAAGGTGTCGATTGGATAGTAGCCTTACCAGTTGCGCTCTTTTACATGAGAATGGTAGCACATTCTCGAACAGGGCTATCCCCGTACGAGGTGATCTTCGGTAGACCACCAAATATGTGGGGGACGCCTATACCTCGCAAAATCACTGATGTTGACTGTAATATGCTGACAGATTACCTGGCTTCCTCTATGTCTGCACTACAATCTTGTCGTTCACAGGTAGCCGCAGCTTTTCCCGATAATACTGAGGTGAAGCCCCATGACGTGGTTCCTGGCGACCTGGTTTTGGTCAGGAATTTTGACCGAAAGACCCAACTGGAGCCTAGATGGACATCGCCAAAATTGGTTCTACTAACTACAAGGACAGCCGTGAAGATTGAGGGACGCAAAGGGTGGTTGCACTCGAGTCATATCAAGAAATTTTATGGACTACCATCTAGTGTGAACGCTCAGCCCTGCATTCCCTCACAGACAGACTCAAAGCTCCCCTTGGCTGAATTAACAAACTCTGAACTTTACAAACTAAAATTAAGGTCTAGTAAGTCAGACAATTTGATTGTTTAAGTCCTCTCCAAGGTGAATCGGTTGAATTTGTCTCTGACATGTATCCTCTAGACCGGAATAGAGAAAGAAATCAACAGATGCAGCTTAAGAAGCATGCGTATTGTAAATCACTTCGTAGTCACTGCACAGTAACATTATTAATTTTGTTTTTTCTAAGTCTTCTGATCATCATTGTCAGCATACTATTGCACATGTATTACCCTATTCTTAAGCGTGTTTACAATGTAACTGCAGAACATTCTTTTAGCGAATTACCTCCGCATGAGTTGTCCTATAGATTTGCGCTGCGCAATAACACATTCATTAGTATGTTACATCATTCCCATCAGACCAGCAATGCCACAAATTGTTGGATATGTGGCCGACTCCCTCCCTATCAGAACTATAAGGGAGTTTTGCCCCTCTTTCCCTATCCGTTCACACACAATGGCTCCTGTGGAGCATGGTTTAGTTTGATTAATTCCCTAGATTCAAATTCCGCAGTTTATCAAGACAACTGGGTATGGGGAAACCTGAACCTAGTTTTGCTTAAAGTCTGCTACCCTAACAAGGAGGGACTTCCCAAAAGAACAGGAACTGATCTAGAAAATGAAGTATATGGATTAGGTAATTTTACACTTAACCTCATGATCCTGAACGTTGAATCTGAAGCTACACCAATCTTGCCCGCTATGTTAGTATTCCCAGTAAAAGGGGAATTATGTGTAAGAAAGAATGGTTCCATACACATGGACCATAGTAAATGCACCACTGTAATAAAATTCAGTGATCAAGGCAAGTCTACATTTAGAGCTTCTCGCCATTCCTACTTTATATGTGGCCAGACCGCATATATACGTCTACCCCTAGATTGGGATGGTACCTGTTACATAGCATTCCTTCTACCACCTGTTTTCCTAGCTCCTCCTGATTATCACAGAAATACCCATTTAGTACACAATAGACAGCAGAGAGATCTCCCAATTGTCGATTACACTGAAACAGCATGGGAAAAATACACAGATTTCAATAAAGGTTTCTTTCCCTATATAGGTACAGTCACTAATAGTAAGCTGATACGTAGATTAACCAGAACCCTTGAAGCAGTAGTGAACGAAACTATTTCCGCCTTAGGCAATTTAACAGAAGAGCAGTCTGCTATGCGGATTGTTGTGCTTCAAAATCGTCTTGTCCTTGACGTCATCCTGGCCGATAGGGGCGGAGCTTGTAGGGTCATCGGATCAAGTTGCTGCATTTTCATACCAGAAAATTCGCCGTCAGTATATAAAGCCATAACTCGCCTTCATAAGATTGTGAGCCAGATACACCAGAGTCCAGGCACCTGGACTTGGTCCGGTTGGTTTTGGAGCGTGTTGTCAGCCTGGGGATGGAGAATCCTATCCTTCCTAGGTATTGGCTTTCTCATACTATTCAGTTGCTGCTTGTGTCTACAATGTGGGCCAGCGATTTGTGGTCTGTGTGCCACATCGTGTATCCCACATCCAAGTTTTCGTTCAAGATCCCGGAAGAAGAAAGAAGAACAAATGATGCTATATGAGCAGATCGATGGATTGATGAAGATCGATATCTCCTGAGGGTCCGTAGGGGACAAGGAGGGAATGAGGAAATATGAATTTTGTGATCAGTTATGTCCCCTATCGTAGACCCCAACGGCTCCATTTGCATGCTATAAGTACATGTATGTTCCCTCCAGTTCCAGTTTTGAAGACGCAAATATATGTGCGTCCACCGTCAACATGTCCTCTTTCAGATCCGCCATGAATGGGTCAGATATTCCATTCCTAAGTATGAAAGGCCACCGACTTTATGTGGTTCACTTTCCACATTTTACAGATTCAGGCGAGTAGGCCCAGAATTCTGTCATCAAGCCTTTTCCTGCCTTCTGCCTCTGAAAGCTCCAGTCTGAGCCTGCATCTGTATTCATGAACTTTGTCCTACTCCCTGCGCGGCTAACGGTGCCTGATCCAGCCTGTTGCCTGCCAAAAACTGTATTTCACCTTCAAGATTATCTACTCCGCTCCTCATCCGATGCATTCCTGTCTAGTAGTTTAGGTAAACATTCCTCCAGCTACCGTGCAAAGGGCCAGGCCTCGCTGTCCTCATGCAAGTAATTCATAGCTCCCGTTACCATGGAATATTCCTACCCCCTCGCATCTCATGTAGACACTTAGACGCTTGTACACGCACTAACAGTCAGTATAGAATAGATTCTATCCTAGAGACCTTTCCTTTTGGATAACACAGTTCTTTAAACATAGGATATTAGATATGATTTGGGATTAGGTTGACATGACCCCCAGACTTCTGTCTCCACATGTAGAGCTAAATGTCAAGTCCCCTTCACCCTCTAGTTGCACGTCAATCACACGTCATGCGGCTGCGCGCGCATCTCTGCCAAATATTTCTGCTGACATTGCAGGATTCTTTTATGGATCCACCCACTTGTGACATCATGTATGATGACGTTTATTAAATTACGCCCATATATCCGCCTCTATTAGTTACGTATGCACCTTTTATCTGTACTATCAGCTGTTACGCCTCTTGCATCTGTTTCACTGTAATGCATTTTCTATAAAACTGCTTATCTGTCAATAATGTATGCCCTTCCTTCCTGAACTTTCGTGGTGATGGAATAGAAAGCCTGCAATTCGAATTGTATTCCTTTGTATAGGAATAAAGCCTTTTTAAACCTCTAATACCACGGATTCTGCCTCTTATATTTACTGAGTTATTCTTAATAGACTTTACCGCATAAAAATAGTACCGGTAATGAAATATTTACCACAGGGGGAGGGGGCACTGTCAAAGTCTGAAGCAGCTGCTGCTGCTGCTGGCAGAAACCTAAGCAGCTCTTCCTATTTCCCCAAAAAAATCTGACATTCAGCTGGAAACTGCCACGTTCTGCAAAGTAGGCTGGGAGGGGAGGGCTGGGCCATTTAAACTTTAAAAATCAACATCTCCGCCCATTGCACGCCCCTCCACATGGCTGCAGCTGCACGGTAACGTGGCTCAGCTGCTGCTGGTTTCCCCCTCACACTTCCTGTAGCCCGGGGGTAGCTTGAGTGGCTCATATCCGGTGCACTTAAACCCCTCTGACTCACTGACTGAGCACACAACAAGCCAACCGTCTGAAGGCAGACAGGGAGGGCTCTCGCCCCCTCCCGCCGCTCAAAGAATGTCATGTTTCTCTCGCATACAGACAGCCAGCCCGCCTACAGCGCCGTGCACGACCACATGGCGGGAAGCACACTACAGAAAACCTCACCATTGCCTAAAATAAATCAAAATATCGGAGTAACCATAACACAACCCAAAAGCGCGATGAT
This sequence comes from Triturus cristatus, assembly GCF_964204655.1. Taxonomy (NCBI): domain Eukaryota; kingdom Metazoa; phylum Chordata; class Amphibia; order Caudata; family Salamandridae; genus Triturus; species Triturus cristatus. The sequence continues at coordinate 285,677,606 of NC_140594.1, read as the reverse complement.
ACGAAGTGTAATTTCTGGACGAAGTGGAGCAGGGGACTCTGACGCGTTATAATATGTTGGGTGGGATTTCCACCCACGTCCGACTTTGAAGCTGAGTGAACCGGGTTCGAGTCTGGCGGGAGGTTATGCTTAGGCTGTGATTTTGTGCAAATCATTCCGTGCCTAAAAATGAATGTGTTCATCTGTAACGCAACTGGTGCTTATGTAAAGTGCTCTAATATCTTTGTGTTGAGTTTGCGCTAATTCAAACTGCAAAAAAGCCCACGTAGTATTGCCTATTTTCAAGTTCATAATCGTCAAACGTTTAAAAAAAGTTAATTCAAGAGGGTTTGAGGGGGCTCTAGAAAAAGAACTGACACACAATTATGATTAGAGTATACATCTTCCTTCCAAATATAGCCCAGTTTTACAAACTTGTAGTTTGATGTGTTTTTCTGTTTTCTATTAAATCCCGTCATGTCTCTGTGTGCCCCTCATTCAAACCGCATTTTAAACGCTGGGACTCGCGCGCATCTGTCCCTCGTGTGAATCGCCCTTTACAGAAAATCAGTTGTATTGTCAATGGATGAGTGGCAAAAACCTGAGACTGTTTTCCTCTGCATTTGCATCGTGTCTCAGTGACTCACTTCAGCAGCTTTGTGTGAAGTTTGCTTTGCTCGGCCTGCCCCCAGCAAGGAGGAGGGGGTTGGAGGCTTTTGTTCGTTGTCACGTCGGTCCCCTTTCATGTCGGGCTGTAAAAGCTTTTCGTTGAACTCCATGGCAAAGCATTCCCCCACACAGAGGACAGCAACGCCACTGCCAGGGAGACAAGCACCCAGCTCTCACCGAGGCGCCCTCTTAAAAGTTATACCCTGACATTTAGAGCAAGCGTCTATTTCATTATAACACAGTTGCGGCCAGCATGGCTTTCACACACAAAACCATGAAAACATTCCAACTGCTTGTAGTTTCCTACCTACTAGGGTTTTATAGTTTTTATGATTAAATGTCTAAAATTACTTCCAGGCATTTTTAAGCAAAAAAGTTTTATTTCTAGAAACTCAAGTGAAACACGTCCCCAGGGACCTTTTAAGTATTTAGTTATGCAGCACAATATCCTTGGTGCAATAACATCAACTGTTGCATGGCTAAAAACTTATAAGGTCCCAAAGGCGAGACCTATTGGCTATGCCAATGCTTGTTTAATGTGGCCGCATGTGCCATTTTATTATATATGTATTTTTATATTTGTTATTTATATGCTCTCAAAACATTGCAAAATAAAGACTGACTGATTGAAGTCCCACAAAAAGAAATCCAAGAAGTCAAAACACTTCGACTTTCCTGTGCTAGTCCGAATCATCAAACAAGTTGCAGTAACAATGCCTAAGGTCAAGGCTCTGCTCTGTCGTCTCCCCCTGCGAAGCATGAGTCTGGGTCCACTCCATACCTCCCTGTGTTTCACGGAGTGATCCCAGCCCAACCGAAGGAATTTTATGAGGCTATGTACCTCATCTTTGAGCGGCCGTACCACTGTAGAGCACCTTTATCCCCCACAAGTCTGGGAGGAGTCACAACTTGGTTTCCACTACAGAGTCTGCTTCAGTGCCTGTCAGCCCGTCTGGATCCGTTCCTGTATCTGGAGCAACCCTGGTTGGAAATCTACAAACTTCACCAGGGTTTGGCACTGTCATCAAACCCATCATAATTCCTGACTCCGGCACGGAGCCAAATCGGCGTTGACCTTGGCACCAAGTGGATCCTGATATGTGATTAACTCGGACCCCCTGGATATAAGGATATAAAATTCCTAGGACAGGGCAATATACAATGAAACAGTAACTTCCTAGGCAATTAGTGAGTTGAGAGTAATGATGCTAGAGGAGTGTCAAAATAAGCTAGCCACAACAATTAAAAAAAATATTACAGTAGTGTTTATTATTGATATTACTAGATATCACAAAAATAACAAAACATTTTCAGCAATAAAATGCACATCCACGATGTGCAGTCATTCAGTACAATAGTTCTGTTAAAAAATTCCAACAACAATACATGAATAAGGTCACTTCTGTGGCCAAACAAGTCTTCTACGCGCGTTTCGGCGAAAAGTATGCCTTCGTCAGGAAAAGCCACAATTCTAAAAAATGTTGGATTCACAGACAGACCAACGGTTTGATGATTGGTTGGACGTGTCCAACAGGCCTGAAATTTGATATAGATCCGCTACGAGTTTAATGTCCTCATAGGTAGATTAAGAGTTGAATTGTTTGGGAATAGTTAAAAAGTACCTTTTTTCTGGTATAGATCCACCTGGATATAGTTGGATATTCTATGTCGTCTAAGGGCCACAAGGGTTGGTGTCGTGGAAGCCTTCCCTGCTCACCGTGTAATTCTGATATTTTAACTTATGCGGAAAATATCCACAATTGAATTCGCTATGCAGTGCCGTATGGATGACGAGCATCTGTTGCGTAGGGTAAATTTTATGATATAGATGATCAGATGTATAAAATGTCTCCAAGTCGTCACTAAACAGGCCGGTGGTCGGGAAAGATAAAGACCAAGTGGATCCTGACCTTCCGGATCGGAAACTGTGTCCCCCCTGTTTCTACTCTGGTATGTGAGGCTTATGAATGTAAGGGATCTGAGGAAACCTATGATAATCCTCACCCCCTCGAGGAATCCTTTGCCAAGGAGAACTAGTATGAGGAGCTGGCTGTTGACAGTTGCCTGGACACCTCACCAGGCACCGGTCTCCTCTCCTCCTAGTGTGACTACGGAGGAAGGGGCCTCCTTTGCCATGGTGGTACAGAGGGCAGCTGAGGTCCTTGACCTTACACTTCCCTCGGTGGAAGTCAAGACTAATGTCTTGACAAAGGGGCTTCAGCCCATGGTATCCCCAACAGAATCCCTATAACCTTTTAATCAAGCCCTCAGAGATGTCCTGCTCGAGACCTGGGCCATGTCCTACAAAGGCACTCCTGTGCACACAACCATTGCCTGCCACCACCGACTGGCTCCTGGGGACCCATCTTTCTTCACCCCACCCAGATAGCCTGGCCGTCCAGGCCTCCACGTCCAAGGTTAACCCCGACGTGTTCTCTACCACACCACCTGATAAGGAATTTAAGAGAGTGGACACCTTTGGGGTGAGGATTTTTTTTTCTTCCACCAGCCTTGCACTGTGGTCAATGAACACCACGTCTCTTGGGCCAGTTTTCCTGTTCAGTATGGGACTCTTTTAGGCAAGTGCTGTTAATGGTCTTCGAGGAGGCCCTAGTCATCGCGAACCAATCTATTGCTGATGACAGGGACACAGCAAATTTCACAATCCGACACCCACTTGACATGGCAGACTTGCTAGGCAGAGCCATTGCTTCCTTAGAAGCACTCAGACACTGCATCTGGCTAAGATCCACTGGCTTCTTGGGGGATATACAGGCATTCTTTATGAACATGCTCTTCGATGGCACTCTCCTGTTTGGTCATAAGGCGGGTTCGGCGCATGAACATTTTAAGGACAACAGGGACGCTGCCAGATTGGTGGGACTGTCTGTGGTCCCACAACAGCCGCGCTAGGCATTTAGCTCCTTTTGTGTCTACGGTAGGGGCTACCAACCATGTCATTTTTCCACCCAGCCATCAGAGCCAGCAGACTACCCAGTCCTTTTGTCGCTGCAGACGAAGCACCCACAAATCACGTGGGACTCTAGGCCTGCCCAGTCCCCCACTCTTGGCAGTTGCATCCTCCAAACCCCTTTTATATGGCCTCACACCATCACAAGAAACTGGTTAGCTCCAGTATCCTTCACCACGTGCCCTGCTGGCAAGCCATCGCTACGGAAAAATGGGTGCTCAAAATTGTTAGGCGCGACTACGCCATTCCATTCTTTTGAACTCTGCCGCCTATGCTACCGTCCTCAGGCTGATGAAGCCTGCCTTCATCGCCAGAATATCTATGTTCCCTGAAAAAAACAGAGGTTAAACTGACTTTAGAGTTAAGTGAAAACTTCAGTGACAACGTAATGTTTTAAACAAAAAAAACGACAGAATTTCACCAGTTATAGGCGTCTCTAGTAACTATAACTCGTGCCCTACAGTAACTATAACTAGCGCCATGCACAGTCTTGTTATCAATGATGTTAATTCGAATGTTGCCTAGTTATCAATGATGTTATGGGACATGCCATGATTGATGTAATGTGTGTGGTAATTAGTTGTGCATTGCAAAGGGGCGAGTTATTTTTGCCTTTGGACATGAGTTATAGTTACTAGAGATAACTATAACTGGTGAATTTCAGTGTGTTTTTTTGAGTGACTCAGCAGGCGTTGGCTGCGTCCAACCTCTGTTGTCAGACAATCCGCTGTGTGCAGCGAAAGGATGGCCTCAGGGCTTTTTTTTTTTTAAAGGGGGAGGGGTGCACTGCTCTTCTTTTTGAGATGCCTTGGGGACCCCATACCCCTGGACCTTTGTTTTTTAGGTCTCGCCTGGCGAATAGCAGCGCATGCGCTGCTCTCGTCCGATAGACCTTTTGGAATCGATGCTCCCCAACGCTTGCATGCACGCGCCTGCATGGACAAAGATGGCTGCTCTCGCCATCTGTCCAATGCAGACAGCATGCGCGTGCCCCTACGGACTGTGGACAGTCCGGCACCATCTTGTGCTAAGCTTGCCATTGTCATGGCAACTCTTCGCATATGATGTCCACACGCGCACACATGATGGCTTTCACTCGCACGGAGGGACAAAGATGCCGTCGGGCTGTCCACACTCCTTCAGCGAAGCAGCTTCCTTTCCGGCGGCGCTTTGAGTGCCATCAGGCTGGAATCACAAGTGAAGATTCCTCGGCCGTCCATTTTGTAAAACTGTTAAAATGCTGGGGAGGAATCCCAGAGATGTATGTAGAGTTTACAAATCAGACAAGCTATATACGAACAGGCAGGGAGCCAACATGCACGTAGCCAAGATGGCCAGCCCACTATTACCCCACACACTAAAGTTAGCAGCGCTCTTCCCAGCAGTTACTTAATTCCACACTGAATCACCATGGACTCTTCTCGTTTGGCTTATCAGTGTTTTACTTTTTGAGGCCGTTTCCCTCACTGCGGGTCCATTAAAACCCAGTGTCACCGAAAGGTTTGAGTAAAAAATGATAACATGATTTCAGTATTGTGTTGCATGTTGTTGCTAATACTCTGTGTATTTTAAGGCTGTAGTTTGTTTTATGATTACATAATAAGGAATGTCATGAAAAATGTATACGTGAAGGTTGTTTCATTAAAAAAATTGTTTGAGATCCCCTAGTTTGAATGTGTTTGAAATTCCGTTTGACCAGTTGCCTCGTAGATGGTATATCGAATTTGGTTAGAATTTGTAATTAACCAGTAGAGCAACACCCTTGTTAGTTATATTGCCGCCTTCAAAACCCCTATATTGCAACTGGAATACGATACCTCCAGGGATGCTTGTCTTTCAAATAGAGAATTACAAAAAGAACATCGCCCTTGAATTTCAACCCAGCTCCCCCTTTCATCCAACCGCGTGCCCTTTACCAAGGGGAAGAAAGCAAATTTGCTCTTGGAAAGCCGAGAACAGTAGCCTAGGAAATACAGAACTACTGGATCACCAGGGCAAACAAAATAACAGCCTACTACAGGCATTACAAGTGATCTAATCTTCATGCTATTTCTGAAACATAAGCATGCAGCGTATACATGTCGAACAGTTGCCACTACCCACTGCTAACTTTCCAGAGACACCTAGTAACCAAACTTGCCCAGCCAAATGAGTGTTTGATTGGTTCTGATTTTCCGTCCATCACCACCCCCTTTTGTACCGCTTTGTTCGCCACAAGTTGGCAGGGTATGCTCAGACGTGAGTCCCTTGCTCACTTTGCCACTGGATTGAAGCAAGCCTGGCTGAAGACGGCTGAAATGCCAGAAACCGGTCCTAGGAAGCTTGTTTCCGGTCCAGGGAAGGCATGGCATGGCAGTTCGGGCTGGACTGTTCCCATGAGGCACAGGGTCAGACTGATTTGCATATGGCCATGTCTGAACTGGGGTGGCAGAGTGGGCTAAAGAACGGTGATGGATCAAACCCGGATCTGTTGACTGGGTGTGAGTGTTTGATTGGTTCTGATGCTCCGTCCATCACCACCCCCTTTTGTACCGCTTTGTTCGCCACAAGTTGGCAGGGTATGCTCAGACGTGAGTCCCTTGCTCACTTTGCCACTGGATTGAAGCAAGCCTGGCTGAAGACGGCTGAAATGCCAGAAACCGGTCCTAGGAAGCTTGTTTCCGGTCCAGGGAAGGCATGGCATGGCAGTTCGGGCTGGACTGTTCCCATGAGGCACAGGGTCAGACTGATTTGCATATGGCCATGTCTGAACTGGGGTGGCAGAGTGGGCTAAAGAACGGTGATGGATCAAACCCGGATCTGTTGACTGGGTGTGAGTGTTTGATTGGTTCTGATGCTCCGTCCATCACCACCCCCTTTTGTAAAGCATGCTATAGCAGCATGCCGCACACGTGACCGGAGAATAAATAACACGTGACGTAACGGGAAATGTAAACATTCAACTGTACAGTGGTCTAATGAAGTTCCTGTTGCATGCTCCCACGTCCATGGCAGCCTGGTGTCAATAATCCGATCTCTACTAGACCCCATATCATAATGTTAATCTCATGCTACAATAACAAATCTGCTTTGACTTTGGTCCAACTGCTGCAAATATATACAAAAACGGCAATGGCACATGCCATAACACAACAGCAAACAATAGGTGGGTATGGCATTGCATGCAGATTGTGAACCTGTGTTGGGGCGGGGACTTCTCACTATGTGCAATTCAGAGTGCACTCACATCATTGTTAAATGATTTAGTCAGAAAGTAAAACATCATGCTCCATGGACGTCATTTAGGGATCGCCAGGGCGGCTCATCAATATGGATGTCAGCTGGGGATGCACTCTTTGTATTGTGCCAATTATATAATTATACTAATAGTGGAGTATGTGTGTGTGTGTGTGTGTGTGTGTGTGTATATATATATATTATTTACTGGCGGTCAGATAGTTATAGTTGGGACCGAGTTTCCATAGGAATGAATAACTTTGGCGCCGGTTGACGAATCCTCGCGAAATTTTCAAAACAAATGGGGCGCTCCGTTCAGCTCCTACCCTGAAAGTCTCGGGGTGATTCGTCAAGCGGGGGCCGAGAAAAAAGGGGGGTCCCAAACGCGTTTTCCCCATGCATTTTTCCATAGGACCTTTAGTCGAAGGAAGTGCCTCTTGCAGGTCTCGTGTAAATCTGTTCAGTATTTTCTGAGAAAATAGCATTTAAAAGCATATAAATATATATACGCGCGCACTGTGCGCGCACGGTGCTGTGCGCGAGCGAAATTCTGATTGGTTGTTAGATGTTAGTAAACATTCGAATCGGTCTCGCAGTCTGAGGCAGTGAAAAACAAAGGTGGAGAACGTGAACAGGGGGCAGGGTAGGGAGTTCCTGACCCTCTAGCCTTTGTCAGGGGGTCACAGTAGGACCCCGAACGGCCCAAAAAAGATTTTAATTTTTTTTTTTAAATCGCGGGGTTCGCGCACTGTGCGCGCACGCTGAAAAACCGTAAACAAAAGAGAAAACACATATAAGAACGTCAAGAGGGCAGGATACAGCGTTTCTGACCCCCTAGCCTTTGTCAGGGGGTCCCTAAAGGGCCGCAAAGGGTTAACATTTTTTTTAAATTTTTTGCGACAAAAATCGTGATGTGCACGCACGGTGCGTGCACGGTGCGCGCACGTGGAAAAAAACATTAAAAAAAAAAAATTGGCATTTAAAAAACCTTTGAAATTCACTGAAAAAACCATAGGTTTTACACACGTTATAGTTAGGAATTAGCATTTAAAAAACCTTGCAAATTCACTTAAAAAACCATAGGTTTCACACATGTTATAGTTAGCTGGACATTTCACTCGTAAAAAACCAATGAAATTCCCCCGTTATAGTTAGTGAAGGGAACTAGAACTCACGCGATCGCAATCCAGTGCTGATGACGTCAGATATTACATCACTGATGACATATGTGTCTTTCTGTAAAATAAATATTTGTTATATATGTATAGCTAAAGGTTAAAGGAAGGAAAAATGGGTAAATAAGTGTCTAAATACAGTGATGTAATATCTGACGTCATCAGCACTGGATTGCGGTTGCGTGAGTTATAGTTCCCTTCACTAACTATAACGGGGGTATTTCATTGGTTTTTTACGAGTGAAATGTCCAGCTAACTATAACATGTGTGAAACCTATGGTTTTTTTAAGTGAATTTGCAAGGTTTTTTAATGCTAATTCCTAACTATAACGTGTGTGAAACCTATGGTTTTTTAAGTGAATTTGTAAGGTTTTTTAAATGCCAAGTTATGTATGTATTATTATATTTTTTATATATTTATTTTACAATAAACTACCTATGTATATAGTTATGGATTGACTGTATCCTGTAATATGGAATGGCTCGTTTAAAATGTTTTTTTTTTTTTTTAAGGTTTTTCACCGTGCGCGCGCACCCCGTGAATTTTTGAAAAAAAAATGTTTTTTTTCACCCTTCGGGGTCCTTCAGGGACCCCCTGACAAAGGCCAGGGGGTCAGGAACTCTCTACCCTGCCCCCTTTTCACGTTCTCCACCTTTCTTTTTCACTGTCACACACCAAACACACAAAATGGCGGCCGACACTTCCTGATTTCGACCGATTCGAATGTTTATTTTAAATTCTGTTTATTGAACTTGAAAAAACTGCGGTCAGAGTATACATTTATGCATTACATATTTTCCAGTAGCATCCAGTTTAACACGTATCTGTACATATTGCTAATCTTGGCGGGTGAAGTCATAGTACATGCATTGTGACTTTAGAGCGTACAGTGGTCTTCTGGGGCAGAGACAAGCGGCAGCTCACACAACCCCCCCCCGGTACACATTCCATTTAGACCAAATAGCCAACCATTTTTTGGGACATCCCCGTGCAACATAAACAGTTTTCTCACGAATCATGCACCAGTCCATATCTTCCTGCCATTTTTTAAGCGTAGGCGAAACAGCCTCCCCCCAGAGCTGCGCTATGTTGCGCTTGGCAACCATCTGCCCAAGTGTGACCCATAGCCTCCCTGTCACATTTAAGTCTGTGGGTTCCCAGATGTTCAGAATGACCGATTCGAATGTTGACTGACATGTAACCACCAATCAGAATTGCGCTTGCGCACGTTAGAGTGCGCGCACGGTGCGCGCTTATAGATATTTATGTACTTTTAAATGCAATTTTCTCAGGAACTACTGAACAGATTGACACCATATATGCAAAAGGCAAATGCATGACCTGAGGACTACCTCTTTGCCAAATTTCAAGTAATTCTGTTCAGCCGTTCGGGCTGTACCTTCGACTAAAGGTCCTATGGGAAAATGCATGGGGAAAACGCGTTTTGGGACCCCCTTTTTTCTCAGCCACCGCTTGACGAATCACCCCGAGACTTTCAGGGTAGGAGCTGAGCGGAGCGCCCCATTAGTTTTGAAAATTTTGCCAGGATTCGTCAACCGGCGCCAAAGTTATTCAAAATAGAATTTTCAGATTTCCTATGGAAACACGGTCCTAACTAGAACTATCTACTGGCGACCGCCAGTAGATTATATATATATATATATATATATATATATATATATATATATATATATATATATATATATATATATATATATATATATATATATATATTTTCTCCACTATTAGTGTAATTATATAATTGACAGAATACAAAGAGTGTGTATATGTGAATGTGTGTGTATATATATGTATGTGTGTGTGTATATATATATATATATATATATATACACATACACTCAGTAACTTTTAGAAAACACCCACAATCACTGGATGATGTCATGAGTGATGTCATTTGAGATGTCATCAGTGATGTCACTGACCATGTCATGAGTGATGTAATATGTGAGGTCATAAGCAGTGCATTGCGGTGGCGTGAGCTATAGTTAGCTTAGCCAACTATAACTGCTGAATTTCTCTGGTTTTGTACGAGTTAAATATTTGCCTAACTATAACGTTCCGGTACCCTTTGGTATTTTCACTGAATTAAAAAAAAAAAAAAAAAAAATTCTATTTCCTAACTATAACGCTCCTGTGACCTTTGGTTTTTCAGTGAATACATATAGATATCATATTTTTCACTATTAGTGTTGTAAAAATGGAGTTCAATTAGCTGAAATATGACCTTCTCTGGCAGCTGAGGTATGTAAAAAATGCCTTAAAATATATGTTGTGGGTGTGCTTGCGGGTGATTGTGTTTGTGAGTGTGTGTGAGTGTGAATGTCTGTGTATATGTAAGCATGTGCGTGTGAGTGAAAGTTAAAGGACGTGTGATATTACTTCCGCTACCCCTGGTATTTTGGTGAATTGACCTGCATGTCATGCTCAGGGAGTGCAAATAATAAACTTGGTAAGAACGCAGCAAGTGTTGAAGGATCGGCACTAGCCTGACCTATCAAAACTTGCTTGCCATCCTCAAAACAGAAACTACTGACAAGCCACCCTACCTGGCCAACAAAACCACCAGATACTGGGGTCAAAACAATACAAGAAGACTTGACCTGGTCCGACTAGAAATCACGAGATGCAAAAAAGGAGATAAGACCAGAAAATATTAATTTTCCAGCTATAAAACGATCAGGAAAAACACCCTGTCACTGATCAGATGTCCATTCTCTACTACTCCCTCTCTACTACTCTCTCTACTACTCTCTCTACTACTCTCTCTACCACTCACTCTCTACTACTATGTACTACTCACTCTCTACTACTCCCTACTCATTACTACTCACGCTCTACTACTCACTCTCTACTACTCACGCTCTACTGCTCTCTACTACTCCCTCTCCACTCTCTACTACTCACTCTCTACTACTCTCTACTACTCCCTCTCCACTCTCTACTACTCACTCTCTACTACTCACTCTCTACTACTCACTCTCTACTACTCACTCTCTCTCACTCTCTACTACTCACTCTCTCTCACTCTCTACTATTCACTCTCTCTCACTCTCTACTACTCACTCTCTCTCACTCTCTACTACTCACGCTCTACTACTCTCTACTACTCTCTCTACTACTCTCTCTACTACTCTCTCTACTACTCTCTCTACTACTCTCTACTACTCTCTCTACTACTCTCTCTACTACTCTCTCTACTACTCTCTCTACTACTCTCTCTACTACTCTCTCTACTACTCTCTCTACTACTCTCTCTACTACTCTCTCTACTACTCTCTCTACTACTCTCTCTACTACTCTCTCTACTACTCTCTCTACTACTCTCTCTCAACTACTCTCTCTCAACTACTCTCTCTCAACTACTCAATTTCAACTACTCACTACTACTCACTCTCTACTACTCACTCTACTACGCTCTACTACTCACTCTCTACTCTCTACCTCTCTACTACTCACTGTACTAGTCACTCTACTACCCACTCTACTCTCTACTACTCTCTCTCTCTAATACTCACTCTCTACTCTCTACCTCTGTACCTCTCTCTCTACTACTCTTTACCTCTCTACCCGCACACATATGCCTATATATATATATATATATATATATATATATATATATATATATATATATATATGTATATATTTACATACATAAACATATATATACATCTGCATATCTATATAAATACAAATATAAATGCATGCATACATATACATATATGCATACATATGCATGGTATGTACATGAAAGTTTGAAAAACACTAATTAAAGCAAAGCTAAAAAGCCACCTAATTACAAACCGAATCGCTTTAACTGCTTGTTTATTAAGGGGAGGGGAGCAGATACAATTTCCCCCTTGACCCGTGGAGGAATTTGTCTCAATAAAACAAATTTTAAGTGTCTGTGCTGGTGTAATACTGCTAGACCGGAAATGAATGGACCATTTATGTATTGAATGTATGGTAAGGAATTTTCTTCCATTTATTATGGATGAAATATGGGATTGAGATGTAACGGTAGTTTGTTGCATTGTTAATTATGTGTTACAAAATGAAAAATCTAATAAAAATGATATCTAAAAAAAAAAAAAAAACAGGTGTGCAAAAATGCCTCTGTTTGAGGCTCCTCTTTGTACTTATGCATTCAGACAATTTATATCCGAGTCCTACTCTCGAATTTACCCAAGTTTTGGAATAAAGTCAATGGTTGACTTTAACCAAGGAGAGTGGGCAGTCCATAATATCTGACCTTCAAGTCAGTCAAATCCCAATGAGTAGTCAATGAAGCAAGTGAACAGAGGGCCTCTAAATTTAAAGGGGTATTATATGCCATGTGGGGCATTGAATTCCATCTTCTGGTCTCTGGTGAAGTCCGATCTTCATATCAACCTTCTGGAGCTGAATTCCATCTGCTTGATGTTGAAAGCCTTCCTTTTATCCATCAAGGGGAGCTGGTACAGGTGCTAATGGACAACATGACCACCATTTGGTATTGAAACAAACAGGGTGGGCTGTGGTCAGGGAGTCTCTGCCAGGAGTCCCTGCACCGCTGAAAAATAGCTGGATCCCCAAGGTATTTTCCTGATGGTGAACCACCTGGCAGGATCAATAAATGCCAGGATGGATGAGCCTAGCCCTGGGCACCTAGTGCATTATGAGGGGCAGTTACACCTGAAGGCTCTGCATGGTCTCTTTTGCAGATGGTGAGATCCTTGGCTTGATCTGTTGCCTCCTTCGAGAACGCACAGTGTCAGCACTTCTATGGCGTTTTCAAGGTGTCTGTCTCAGAGACGCAGTACATCTCAGTTGGAACTCTGGACTCTTGTATGTTTTTCTGCAGATACTGCTCCTGCCATTGCTATCAAGAAGATTAGGACCAACCATGCACAGGTCATTCTAGTGGCTTCCGTTTGGGGATGGAGAATATGGTTTTCAGAACTCTTGGGCTTGAGCATCTGTCCTCCGATCAGGCGTCGTCTGCAGGAGGACCTGCTGTCACTGCAACAGGGCAGTGTTCTACACCCTGGACTTTGCAGTCTCCAGCTTCATGCTTGGAGAATAAGCGTTAGCTGAACACCTTCAATCTTCCACTGAAAGTGGTTGATGCCATCATGGCAGCCAGGATTCCTTCGACAAAAACTGTACACATTAGGTGCTTGGACAAATTTGGTTTCTTGGTGTGGTACTCAATAGATCGACTCATTCCAGTCAAGGTTACCTGGCAATTTATTAGTTTTGTCCCTAGCGCATAAGGCTTTGCTGTGGAACCAGTTAAAGGGGACCTTTTGTTCTTTTTTCCGTACGCCAGATCAGTCCTCATCGTTTAGGTTTCCAGTTATTATGTGTTTTTTAAGGGGGTTACAACATTTGCTTCTTCCTTCTCCCTTTGTCATGCCACTGTGGATCCTTAACTTGCTCCTTGTGTTTCTGATGTGCACTCCTCTCAAGTGGCTTCACAGCTGCCCCCAGCGGCTTATCTCCCTCAAGAAAGTTTTCCTCATCCCCATAACAGTGCGGATTCTAATCTCATACACCACCTTTTTTCCAGACAAGCTGATTTTATGTACACGAGCATCCTTCTTTCCTAAAGTTGTTACGGCGTTCCACGTCAGTAAAAACATCACCCGCTGGCGTTTTATATACTCCGCCATACTCCTCCAAGAAGGAGGAGAGACTCTACTGTTTAGACCCCAAAAAGAGCTCTCAGACACCTACTGGCGTGCAGTGGTAATTCTGAAGTTTCCAGATCCAGTCAGACGCCTGAGGAATGTTCAAAAGATGAGTAGTTTGTGGCTAGATAGTCTGCACCAGAAAGAGTATTACAGAAGCAATGTAACTTTTTTGTTAACCGTATAGTTGTTCATTAGAACTCTGTGGTGACACTGCAGTTGATTATTCGGGGGTTATCCCCTTTTGGATGCTAAGGATATGACCAGCACATCCATAGCAATCAAAACCAGGTACTATGGATGTGGAGGTCAAGTTCAAGCACCTGCACTGGAGCAATAGCTGTTGCGAACTGCTCTGGTGCCGCCCCTCCCCCCCCCCCCCCCCCTCCCCCTCTCCCCTGGAGTCAGAGAAGGAGACTCTGTCTTGGGACCCAGGGAAGTGTGATAGTCCTGCAACTGATGTAGTTGCAGGAACAGCACCCATGAAATGGCTTCCTGGTTTCCCTTACCCTGGAAATAACTCTGTTCTCTGTGCTCCCCGGGAATTCTGCAAAAAAGAATAGCAGAAAACTCAGTAGACCAGGGAAAAATCTTAAAAAATAAAACGTGGGACATGCCCCCACCCCAAAAGAAAGCATAGCAGTATTTCTGCTCCCCCCGTTCCCCCTATCATCCCTGCACCACATATTAGGGGATATATCCAATCTGCCCTCTGGTAGTAGAAATCTCGCTAGATGAAAAAATAAATGGGTGGGGTAGCTCACTCTCGTGTAGGTCCATGCACCAACCCCAGGTATCACCCTCTGCCCCAGCTTGTGGACAGGAATCATCATCGGGGGTCCCCTCCTGTTGGGAATCCTCTTGTCCTCCTAGGCTATCCATGCGCCTCTTCAGGAAGGCCTGGCGCAGCCTCTGAAAGGCGTCTGAAGAGGCGGGACCCTGCGAAAACGTAGCCTAGGCTTTGCCCTTACCCTTCCATTTAGGAGGCTCCCTTACATTGGGAGGCAAGGTCCCAGACAAATCGCCTTCCAAGGAGGAGACCACTCCACGCCGAACCATAATCTCAATGATACGGCGGCTTAGGGGTTCAAGGGCCGACGACACTGCCCTTTCCAAGGATTCGTCAATGGCATCCACCAACCCCAAATGAATGGGGAGAAGAGACTGATCGTCCTCTTCAGGCTCGCAGGCATTGAATTCACTCGCCATTGATCAGATGTAGGGCAAAAGTGGCCAATGGAATCGGCAAAATAAAAAATGGCGGAGGGAGTAAAGAGGTATTGATATAGAATCAACCTCCTGTTCAACCTTTTTGCAAACAATAAGATTCTACCCTATAATCAGAGAGATATTTTTCGTTTTGTTAGTGGTTAGAAAAAGGTGTGTTAGTGATCCATAAAATGTCATGAAGAAGCACTAAGTGTTTTTAAAATACCCCTCACATACTAAGAATCCCTTAGTGTCATGCTTCATCATAGGGTTCTTCCCATCCCTCAGCGGGGCGTGCTACAACCTACGAATACGTGGGAGCACTTTTTTGTGACATAGGCTATGTGTAGTGGGGTGAGAGTGGTAGGCTCTGTGAAGAATATGTGATGAGTAATAAAATATTTCCTGGCTAGTGGAAAAAACAAATTTTATTCACTGTCGTTGCTGGAAATATTAAAAAATGGGGATACGTATGTTGTAATGAAATGCCCCATACTGGGTCAACATGTTTCATAAGCCGTCCCCACGGCTTACTCCTCGGGACCTAATATGATCCCTTCTGCACTCAAAATATATCTTACTTTTTTATATATATTGTATGCCTATTTTCAAAAGCTGACATGCAAAATGGCATGTCAGAAAAAGGGGGTTGGTCCCTTGTAGTCTCAAAACCAAATTGGTATCTGTAAGAATAGAAAAACATATAGTAAACACCACAATTGTTTGTTTTGTTAAACACATCACCATGATGTGGAACCACATATTTTGGCAAACTCGCGTGATATATTTTTCTGGTAGTTCAGGTGCACCGCATTTGTGCCTTAAAAACGGGTTTGTGCTACCCGATTAGTGATAACTCCTAGTTATTGGTAAAACACACATAAAAACATAGAATCACTATCGCAAACACATATTAGTTTCTTTTCGTAGGTGGCTCGAGGGGAGAGCAAAATAAGTTCACCTTTGTGAACTTGTGGTATGTCAGAGGAGCTTCTTTCAGGGAAAAGAAAAAGAAAGAAGAAAAAAACACAACCACTCATGCAATCGCGTAACTGAACCATATGTAATTGTCGTTTTTATGAACAGATTGAGCGGCATACTTTATCATACTTGTATAAAGAAATATGGATAAGCGTTTTTTAGGCATGCATAATGTACATATGCCAATAGGAGAGAGAGTGACTCCATGAGCTCGCTTTGGAGGAGAGGTGGCCTCGTAATATACACTGCAGGTAAAGTGAGAGGTCACATACTGTTAGTTTTTCCAATCGTACCGTTTTTGCAAAATGGAGGGGCTCGAAATGTTCAAAAAGCGAGTCTTGTTTAAAGACCTGCTCAAGTCTTACTCACATGATAGTGGCTATGTCTTTGCCTGTAAATACCTCAGTGCAGCTCCGCGGAACGATTTCTAGTACGTTCACACCGTGTTTTTATCTGGTCAATGATTGAAGAAGAACCCGCGAAACAGGTCTGGGAAAACAACTAGAAAGCTAAGAACTTAAAATGGCCGCCTTGTTTTGTGCTAATGGTATAGTAAAGGAAGGATCACTTCCTGTATGGACTCCAGGTTCATAGCTGCAACAGACTAGAGTGTAACTTTCCTCTACAATGGCTTCCTCTTATTGTGCACATCAGGGTTGGTAGAGAATTACTCTGCCTGTTCTCATGCTCGCTCTGTCTTGTTGTCATAGTAACTCATGATAATTTGCTCCTTGCGCGGGTTACAGCGTGTGCATGGAAAAAGGATCTTGTTACTTATGAGCTGTTTTCCTTGTAGTTCGTATACAAATGATTCCTAAAAACCATGTATAGTACGTTCATGTTGTAGCTCCATGCGTGGACTGCAGCATGTGCGTTGCAATGTTACTTGTGGATACTTGCATTCTCATTGACAAGACTGATGTCTTTATTTCGTATTTGGGGTAAAAACAGTTCCAAGAAATCTGAAATACATGTCTAGAATGTGCGCAAGGGATATTCATATACTTGCCAGTGCGGTGTTATTTCTACGTTCTTAAAACTATATACATGTTTGGTAAATTGAGAAACGAGGAACTGTTTCTCATTGAAACATAGGGAGAGTACAAATTGTCAGTGATCCTCGTGATGACTGTTTAAGGGACCGTGAATAGACCCAGTAAGGAGATGGTCACTGTGGTTTCTTTCTTAGCCTTATGATCCTAAGGTGATTCATAATTGGCTTCATGGGATTTCATCATTAAACCCACTAATGTTTGTCTTCAAGCAGAACACCCATCTCTGTTCCTTTTCGAAAAGGTACCTCTCGTGGGGAACTTGTTCGATCACTGTCCAAGAGATGTCTTCAGGTGTGTGTCCTTTTTCCAAGAAGTGAGATGCCATTTTTGTAGTGCTTTTCTTGCACTTGATGTTCCTTTAATGTTCTCCTATCCTGGTTATTACTGGGCGTGTGGTCATTTCCACATTTTCCATTTGGCAAGGACAGGTGATGAGATATACTACGTTGCTACTGTTGCAAATAGTACATTTTCTCTGTTTCCATTTCGTGCCGTTGAGGATAAAGATTTGTTTGCTCTTCTCGTGTGTACAATCATATCACAAATGCTTTGACCATGTCTATGGGAAAATATTGGTTTTGGAAGGTTCATGCCGCCACTGTTTAGGCTCCGCCAGTGTTTATTGACGATCTTGGTCAATACCTGATTAGAGTTGGTATTGTATGTTGTTATGCAGAATGGCTGTCTGTCATCCGGTATTGGTTGGGCAGGTTCCAACAGACTTTCCTTGCAGTTATTTCATGCCCGTTTGTAAGCTTGGTCTATCACTCTTTTCGAGTATTGTCTTATTTCGAGCTTCTTCTTAAGATCCTCTGACTGACTTTTGAAGTAGGTAATTTCTGTACAGTTGCGTCTAAGACGTAAAAATTGCCCATAGGGGAGATTGTCCCGTAGGTGTTTAAGGTGAAAACTTTGTTACAGCAATAGACCATTCTTAGATGTCGTTTTGAAATGTGTCGTGGTCACAAGTCTCCGATCCTTAGGTAATATATTTAGGTCCAGGAAGACCAGCTCTTCATTAGAAATCGTGCTGGTGAAATTCAAGAATTCATTCTGGTAGTTGAGCTAGGTGATGAACCGTTTGGCTGTCACTTCATCCCCATCCCAGATGATAGATCATCAATATACCGTTTCCAGGTGACCTAATCTGGTTTAGCCCAGGCTTGTTGACAAGGTCGCTAGGCTAGATGACTGAGCCAAGGCTTATCAGTTAGAGGCAATCGCTGGAAAGCTCAGCGGAAGAACCGCAATGCTGGAGCACAAAACCGGGATATAAGAAACTGCGGAGGCACGAGGAAACAGTCAGGAAACTGACACACGCACCTGCCGCCGGAGCTGAGGAATTCAAACAATGCAGAGGAGATACCCCTCCGCTCTTGGCTTGCGTGCGCGCGCGTCGCGCCCTCTATCGGGTGAGCCAAGCCAAATAGTGAGGAGCGGGCCTGCGACGCATCGAGGAAGAGACCCCGGGTTGGAAATGCATGTGACTCGCTTCTACGAGCAGGCACGAAGGAGGTAGCAGAAGAATGCGCATCGGAAAGAGACGGGCATAAAATGACCGAAACAGAGACCAGAGGACTCGGAAAACCCCCACAGGCCGTGCTTGAACACTGCAGCTGACAGAGAGGCATCGCAGGCCAAAAGGTTAACACAGCTCATATCAAGGGCACAATAACCAATGAAGCCACGCAATTGTATGAAAAAGAACACCCTCAATACACAGTTCCAAACAGAAACAACAGTATCCAGGAAAAGCACCTATCTGGCTGCTGAGCAGCAAAGAAAGAGGACATGCTGTTGCTTGATGCTGTTTATATTGGACTGTGTCTATGGTCATTTTTGTTGTGAAAAGACTCATGGGATTTGTAGTCTTTGTGTTACTGTTAAGGCTGCTGAGCAATAAAATGGAGAAAGTTAAGCATAATACGAGCCTCCGGTTCTGACATAGAATAAGAGAAAGTATTTACCCACTTATTTTGCTCGTCTCTGCTTGTGCCAAATCCTTGCTCTGGGCCTCCCACTGTGTTAACGTCTCACACAAATTCAAGCTCCGATGCTATGCGCCTAGGAAGGACCTAGAGTGCTGCAGGATCGAAGGTCTCGCTTGACAACATGACATTCAGCAGGTTAGTGAAAAACTTTAAATCACGTCTGTAAAGGTAACACGTGGCACAAATGAGGCTGTATTGTACTCTGATGTAAGTAAACAGTATCAGTCAACCTCCTTCTATCAAATATAAATAAAAGGATACACATGTGCCGCATTGGCCACATTTACATTTGAAGTAAACCACATGGTCTGCGAGGGAACCTAAAGCCAGTGTAATCTCTGTGCCGACCTATGAACCTGTTATTCCAATTATTAACACCTCACTGGGAACTTGCAACTTTGAGGCAGTCCTGCAAAAGGCAGGGCATTGGGCCTCTAAAGGCGGCCTTTGAAAAACAGGCATTGGTAATGCATCGGTTTTGTGTAACAAAAGTAAACAAATAGAAAAAAAAATGGCGGCCTGACTTTTCTTTTCTGTTTATTTTTACTTTTGTTACAATGGCAGCAGCACCCGCGCTTTAGCTTTAAGCATTGTAGGCTAAAGCGTGGGTGCTGCAATTGCTTTAAAAGTAAAGAATTAGAAAACTGTTTTCTATTTCCTTTCCTTTGAAGCAATTGTGGTACCCGCGCTTAATATGTTAAAAGCTAAAGCGCGTGTGCCGCAATTGTAACAAAAGTTAATAAATCTAAAAAAAAAATGCGGCAGCGTTCGGCCGCAAATAACAAAAGAAAGGCATGCCTGGCATTACCTCAGCTGAGTCGTGCTGCGCTGGTTACATAAAAAAGCGCTGTGAGAGAGCGAGAGAGACATTTGACAAAA
Source organism: Triturus cristatus (assembly GCF_964204655.1). Classification (NCBI taxonomy): domain Eukaryota; kingdom Metazoa; phylum Chordata; class Amphibia; order Caudata; family Salamandridae; genus Triturus; species Triturus cristatus. The sequence continues at coordinate 285,657,790 of NC_140594.1, read as the reverse complement.
TAGTGTTGAGAGGATGTAATTAAACCTTACCCAGTAACAACACAATTAACGGGGGTGTCCTTATGGGAGGTTGCAAGAAGAGAAAAGGCGGTACTAAGGAAGGACTACTAACACTATTGATGAAGGAAAAGCCACCATTTACAAAGGACAGTGGCAGGAGCCTATAAAAACAAGCATTGAAAATGCAATATATCTCGCCTTTGATTAAGTTAAAGCCATTTGCTTTGCAAATCGTATTGTATAGCAAAGCAAATGGCTTTAACTTAATGAAAGGCAAGACCTATTGCATTTTTAATACTTGTTTTAGTTTTTATAAAGAGTGACTCGACCCGAAGGTATTGGAGCGCTTTACATGAGCCCCATTTACATTAAATAAGGACACATTCACTTTTTAGAGGCAGGGAGAGATTACTTGATTTGCACAGAATCGCAGGATGTTGATCCATCGCCGGGATTTAAACAGGGTTTCACAGTTCCAAAGTTGGAAGCTCTGCCGTAATGCCACCACTATAGCAGTTTTTGTTGCCAATTTCTTTAAGGTCAGTGCGTAAAAGATGATAATAATATTGACCCCACCCAGGGATCCCAAATTATGGGTCACTGAGAGATGTGTTCCCATCACAAGCAGAGCGTCTCCCTTTGCCTGGGCCCAGCACTGCACTAGAGGCATCACACAGAAGAGAGGCGGAAACACAGAGCCAGTGGTGAGTGATGACTGGCACGGAGGGCTTCCCTTCAGAGGAGGAGGTGGAGAGACGGCAGGTCAGTCCTGCCCCCTCCTGCAGCCGATACTAAGAGACTGTTTCCCTTTCACGGACTTCCCAAAGCTGGAAAAAGTCCCCACTGGCCAAACAACCGGAGAAGGGTGCGGGGGGGGTTAGTAGCTGTCTGCAGTGGAGTCACAGGATGGGTATGAGAGTTTGAATCAATCAGGAAAAAAAAGTGAAATTGAGTGAAGAGTTATTGGCAGGTGCAGCCCTCCGTAGAACCATGTCCGGAAATGGTATCTCGGCCACCTGGTGAGTTTGGGCGAGTATAACACACACACACGCACACTCTCGCACACTCTCGCACACTCATAGGGTTGGGCACGTGCCAATCTGATGGAGATTGTATTAAAGTGTGGGTGAATCGTGTCTCACCATATGTAGCTAGCTGCATTGGTGTATTTATTTCCTAAAAATCTGCAACCTGAAGGTTTTTGAAACACATCCACGTGTGACGTGCCTTGTTTAATAAAATCAGGGCTAACAACAGTGCGGCAAACAAACAAAAGCACCGATGCTGTCAGTAAATGCCGCGCCATAGTGCTTTCTTACTTTATTACTAAGGGGTGGGCATTGGGACTGGAGTCAACAGGAAGGGAAGGCGCGGGGGCACCAAGGATGTAGGGTGTGGGGGAAGAATCACTGAAGCAGCTAGCATACTCTTGTTTATTGCAAGTGAGGAGGTGGGAGACAACAAGGAGTAAGGGGGTGGGGTAAGCAGGAGGGGGCACAGACAAGAGGTAGGTGCTCAGGGTAAGCTGACTACAATGGAGAGAGGGAGGGGCTGGGGCAGGTAGATGGGCAGCAGCTGGTAGGAGCATTGCTTTAAATGTGTATGCATCTATATATGCAAATAAATATACAAAGCCCGATTTAAACATTTGAAGCAACCAAATAGAAATAATGTAAAGTCCATGGCACTGTGTAGCCATCGGAGAAGACATTCCCTTGGCGTGCATCAATCTTATTTGTATTGTAATTGCATTGATCTAGCGCCTACTACCCCGACAAGACTTTGAAAGCACTTGCAAATAGACTGCTAAGGCTGTCCCTGGCCGAGGGGGGCATCTCTCTCTCTCGATGATGCCAAGAAGGTCCTCCAGGCGGTTGTAGTCGTTGGAGGTGCCCCCTCGACCGGTCTGCAGGGGCTGGTAGTGTGTGGGCTACCGCCGGGGCTAGCAGCTGGGCTCCGGTGTTCCCGGCTGCTGGCAGGACTTCCGGGGTGGTACAAACCCTCAGCTCCCTGCCCCCTTCCTTCTGCTGGGCGCGGGGAGGGTCAGAAAATGCATTACACTCGGAAATACCACGCATGTGCATCACACAGGAGAGGCCCCGCCAGGGGACCGACGTCCCCATTGAATGTTAACTAACACTCCAGCAGTGAGACGGTTACGATTAAAATGGAGTGGGATTTGTGTTGTTAATGAAAGCGGCGCAGTTTTGAAAGCTAAAGCGCAGCCCCCGGGGGCAGGACCGGGATGAGAGGCTGCAAGTCGCCGGCGCCAATGGCAAGTTTGTGTTCATTGATTTCGGCAGCTGTGCATTAGAAAAGAAATGCGCGGCTGCCGTTCTCGAACCTGAAGGTGCCTCGCACACCAGAAGTGACAATGAGAAAAGAGCGGACTTTACCCGCAGAGAAATGAAAAGCGCATCAGCCATTCTTGAAGATAAACGTGGTAATACGAAAAACAAGCGCGTCCGATTGTTATTGCAGCACATTACACGAATGGGGAAAAAAGTGCCTAGCAAATAATTAAAGGAGTGTGTGTACTGCCGCCAGTAAAAGATCCAGTCCCGGTGAGCGGGGCCAAAAGTGGACAGGGCGGCAAAAAGGAGGGACTAAAAAGCCTCCTTAACAATAGAATACCAGCGTTTAGCCTAAGCTATGACGCGAGCCAATGGGAAGAGGGGGCGGGGGCTTCCAGTCCCCCTCCTCAACCATATTGATTTCAGAAAGCTCTTGAATGCCGAGAGCAGCGCATGCGCACTGCTATCGCCAGCCGAGACCTAAAAATATGGGTGGGAAGTAGGCGGAGCTTCATGCCCATATCCTCAATACAGCATGTCTCGAAGACCGCGCAAGTGCTGCCTAGGCGAGACCTAAAAATCTGTTGTGACTGCTTTATAGGACATTACTTTTTCAGGATCACCACAGAAGCATAAGCAAAAGGGCAAAGGGAGATTTAGGAAAAAACTGAAAAAGCGTATCTCTTTTTCTACTTTGCAGTACCCGCGATTTCCCTTTAGCTGGCCCTTTGTAAGATGACGTTGATATGTTGACATCTGGAAGTGAGACCAGAGCATGCACTACGGTTTTGAAGAGAAATTTTCAGACTTCTCTCTGAGGAGATTGAATACCTAAAGTCAGTCTGATACTGAAAAAATAAGGACCATCAGAGTTTTGTTGCAGTTGCTGCATGTTTCTGCACAAGTTTCTTAACTTTGTCTCATTTTCTTTTTCTGCTTTGCTATATATTTAATGGTGATTATGATATTGTAGTGGTGTAACTCTTTTACTATCAAATATGTAAAGTGAAAGTAGCACTAGGCACTTTTTTTCTTTTTTTTTTTTTTTACTTTTCAAATTCTTTGTTTTGCAGAGAAAGGAGCTGGAAACATCTGTGAACTTGGAAGTGAATAAAGAATTCTTCCCAACTGGGGTCTGCCATGGTAAGCAGTCCATGGAAAGAAATGTAAATTACAATTTTGCTTTGCTGTATCGCTGAATAAAGGAGGTTAGCTGGTTTTTATTAAGCACTTAAAATTTTTGTAATCTAGCGCCACAGTGATATTGGGTTGAAATGCATCCTTGTTAACCATTTGTTAAATATAAGTGCACTAACATCCATCACACATCAATAAGGATTGCTGTCCTAACTGAACTGTGAGGGGCAAATGTTGATGTAAACAGATCTTTATGTACTGTTTGACATTTAATACCATTACATTTATGTTGTGTTGTGGGATTCTGGTGAAATTGCAGCTCATATCTCCTTAGCTGTTCCTTTTTGTTGTTGCATGGACTGTTGCTGTGTCTGTGTAATGTGCACTTATGCATTTCCTGCACTGCCTCCGGACAACTCCTCATGTGGCCAGAGAACATGGAAATATGATGAGGTGATTTTCCCAAAACTCCTAAATGAGATGAGGTGGATAAATTGGGATAAGAACTGAGGTGTTTCCACCGTCTATTAAATCAATGAAAATCTATATCCTCCAAATGGATGCGTAAAATTAGTAGGATATAAGACGGTGATTTAGCACATTTTGCTTAGGGATATTGTGCAATTTCAGATTGGAGGAGGACGGATTACGAGACGGAAGTAGCAACGATTGTCATAGACGAGAGGCTTTAAAGTATGAGGGAAAATGGCCAGAGTAGTGTTAAAAAGAAGTGGATTGGAGCGGCCCACTTGAGGACCTAATCTTACGGTTTGGAATTATGATTTAAAATGTTATTAGTGTTTGTAGCAGGTTGAGAGTAATGCAAAAACAACAATTGATGAACAGAATTCAGAACAATGTCATACATTCACCCCAGTACAGAGATCTGGGCCTAAATCCATCGTTTTTTTGCTCACCATGCCATTCCAGTTTGAACCCAGCCATATGCAAATCAGTCTTGACCCCGTGCCTCATGGGAACAGTCTAGTCCGAATTGCCAAGCCAGGTCCTCCCTGGACTGGAAACAAGCATCCTAGGACCGGTTTTGGGGTTTCACCCCTCTTCAGCCAGGATAGCTTGATTCCAATGGCATGGAGAGCACGGGACTCACGTCTGAGCATACCCGTCCCACTCTGGGTGACAAATGCAACAAGCATTTACAATGCAATGGTCTCGGCAATATTATAGGTAGAGCTATTGGTATTGCTCATTATTTTTTTAATCATTTTTGTATCCCTAAATAAATGGCATTGTCATTTCTATTGCCATTAACTTTTTTTTTGCATATGTGATACCTATTGCATTAGCAGAGAGAGAGTGAGGTATTGAAATAGAGAGTGAGGTAGTGAGAGAGAGTGAGGTAGATAGAGAGTGAGGTAGATAGAGAGTGAGGTAGATAGAGAGTGAGGTAGTGAGATAGAGAGTGAGGTAGTGAAAGAGTGAGGTAGTGAGGGAGAGGGATGTTGTGAGGTAGTGATATATAAGCATAGAGTGATGTTGTGATGTAGTGAGATAGAGAGAGAGGTAGTGAAAGAGAGAGTGAAAGTGAGTTAGTGAGATAGAAAGAGTGAGGTAGTGAGATAGAGTGATTGAGGTAGTGAGTGAGAGAGAGTGAAGTTGTGATGTTTTGAGAGAGAGAAGTTGTGAGATAGTGAGGTAGTGAGATAGAGTGGAGTAGTGAGGTAGAGAGAGTTATGTAGTGAGAGAGTGAGGTAGTGAAACAGTGATGTAGTGAGGGAGAGGGATGTTGTGAGGTAGTCTCTTGTGCATGTTGTGTTTTAATCCTGGCTTAGTTTGTAGTTGCGAGTGACCTGTAGTTGCAATGTTACAGTATGAATGATATTATAAATGCCTTCCTTCTCACATTGCATCATTCGGACATGTTGGGGCAGTGATGCAGCACCGCTCCACATTTTCTTACAATCCTAATTGCAGGTGTATTCTCCTATGTAAGGCCAGATTAAGTCAAGTATGTGAAACGCACGCAGGAACAACATCGCTGACATGCGTGATCTTAACCGGTTTTACAGCCATTGTTCAGAAACTGATTAGTGTTTTTCCTGTAAAGCTCAGAACGTGAATATAGCGCCTAATCAGGACCTGTTTCAAGGTCGGTTTTAATTACGGAAAAGTCTGAGACCTGGAGGAACCCGGCCTACTTAAAGCCCCGAGGGCAGGTTTTTTAAAAGCAATGGACACGAAACGAGAGACGCAGGTTAAACTGTTGGCGGTCGATGAGAGATGCGAGGGCGGAGCCCAGTTTCTTATCTTGGCGACATCTTGTCATTTAGGACTTTGCTTCACTGTGTCCGCCTCCGTTTCTAACTCGCCAAGAGGGGGGTGTGGGGGGGGGGGGGGGGGTAATAGATACGGAAGGTGACAGTCAACGTTTAATGGACAGAAGCAAGGAGACCTGCCAGGCACTTTTATACAAATATATATACACCTACACTTTAGATTATTGGTTTACGTCTTTTTACAACAACATATGTGTATATTCACTTGTTAGACGCCGATTAAAGGGGACACCCCTCAAATGGATTTAAAGATAATTTACTTTCATTCAGGAACTAGCATTTTATGAAGTGAAATCGGATCGGTACCTACGGAGAATGCGTTATTTATGTTTGATTATTTAGATATGAGCTGTGCAGATAAAGCTGAAAGGAATACACAGATACCAGGGTAGGGTCGCTTTTAATTGTATCACAGTGTAGCCCGGCGCCACTTTCCTGCGCAGTTCTCCAAGCACTCACTGTACACTGGTCGTGGCGCCCCTCTACCGTGAACACCAGTGCGAACCACATCCGTTCTAGAAAAGGAGGGACTGCTTCTGGGAGGAAGGGCGCAGGCTCTCCCTCCCGTTAGAGGAGTAGTGAATAGTCTCTTTATACTCATAAAGAATGTAGTTTTCTTATTCTCCGCCCTCTGTGTTCATAATTTCTAAAATAAGAACAAGAGTTGTAGTTGAAAGCATCAAACAAAGGAAAATAAATTACTTTCAGGGTATCGCCTTTTCCTGCTTCTGTAAGGGGCCCCACCTACAGAGAGAGTCTAACAAGGGGGAAAGGCGTCCAAGGCACGGTGCGGATCCCTGCTCATCGAAGGGCAGCGCCGCCAACTATACTCACAACAGCACGAAGATCCTCACGGCCAGAGGACAGCAAAACAATGGCAGATGGAAGCTCCGAAACTTTTTCGGATTCGGGGGCGTGTTCCTGCTGTTCTAAAAGGGCGTGGCTAAAAAGTGGAAAGAACAGCAAGGAACACGCCCCCGAATCTGAAAAAGACGGAGCCTATTTGGAGGGACGGCTCTCTCCTCTAATGGCGGGCCTCCGTTTAGGAAGCCAGCCAATGGAGGAGAGGCAAAAAGAGAGGCGGGCTAAGGAGCCACTCTAGGAAACATTAAATCTCGACTTCCGGTTCTGCCTTCGGCAGACCGGTAGTCCTCGACCTAAAAACAACAGTTGATGGACAGAATGCAGAACAATGTCATACATTCACCCCAGTACAGAGATCTGGGCCTAAATCCATCGTTTTTTTGCTCACCATGCCATTCCAGTTTGAACCCAGCCATATGCAAATCAGTCTTGACCCTCTGCCTCATGGGAACAGTCCAGCCCGAACTGCCAAGCCTGGTCCTCCCTGGCCTGGAAACAAGCATCCTAGGACCGGTTTCGGGGTTTGACCCCTCTTCAGCCAGGATAGCTTGATTCCAATGGCATGGAGAGCACGGGACTCGCGTCCGAGCATACCCGTCCCACTCGGGGTGACAAATGCAAAAACAACAATTGATGGACAGAATGCAGAACAATGTCATACATTCACCCCAGTACAGAGATCTGGGCCTAAATCCATAGTTTTGTTGCTCACCATGCCGTTCCAGTTTGAACCCAGCCATATGCAAATCAGTCTTGACCCTGTGCCTCATGGGAACAGTCCAGCCCGAACTGCCAAGCCAGGTCCTCCCTGGACTGGAAACAAGCATCCTAGGACCTAGGGTTTCACCCCTCTTCAGCCAGGATAGCTTGATTCCAATGGCATGGAGAGCACGGGACTCACGTCTGAGCATACCCTTCCCACTCGGGGTGACAAATGCCAGAAACCGGTCCTAGGATGCTTGATTCTGGTCCAGGGAAGACATGGCTTGGCAGTTCGGGCTGGACTGTTCCCATGAGGCACAGGGTCAGACTGATTTGCATATGGCCATGTCTGAACTGGGGTGGCAGAGTGGGCTAAAGAACGGTGATGGATTAAACCCAGATCTCTTGACTGGGGGTGAGTGCTTGCAATGTTCAACACTCCGTCCATCATTTCCTTTGGTTTTTGCAGGTTGAGAGTAAGACATTTCATTAGGACTGTGGGTGTGTGAAAGATGTCAGTAATCATTAGAGTTCCTTGAAGCGAGCTCAAAGATGTTAAGTCCCTGGCTGACTCCATGGATGCCCGTGTTCAGTTGGGGAGTTAAGGTTCTTGGCCAGGATTAATGCCTTTGTGTTTTTGTTGTTGGATTTAATTTTGCGTTTATATATTACGTATTGTAGTGTACAATAAACTGGCATGCAAAAAATACGTAAATGGGTTGAAAACACAGGTTAAATGTGTTTAACAGCTATAATGCAAAGAAAAAAAAAATCAAGATTTGAAATTCTCCAATAAAGAATTATTTTATACCGTGGAAACAAATGGTGCTGTCATTCACAGTTGGTGATGTATCTGCTACTCGTTCACTTATCCATTTAGGGAAATTGCTGCAAAGATGTTTTTGCAAGCCCCAGCTTCTATGAATAGATTGGGTTTCTAAATTAAGACCTCCACTTCATTTGTGTGGAACAAGTGAGTTATTTTTATGCCTCAGTTGAAAATTAATTGGTTTAATCCATCATGATCAACAGACTTGCATATAGGTGTCATAAAAAGATTAACCAAAGCTTTGAACACGACTGAAATAGTTTGAACAAACTCTTACATGGATAGGAACATGTGCTGTGGAAATGGGTGGTGACACTACCATTCTATAGTCACAGGTGAATTCCTAACCTGATTTGTAGATCTGATAGACTTCGAGCTGCAGAATCCTTATCTTAGAATTATTTCCAGGTGTAAGACTGGATCTGGAAACTTTTTTGTGACCAAAATCTCCCTGTGCGCCGATATGTAGCGTCATTTGGCTCCGCATGGCGGCGGTCGTGCTTGAAATGATGTGTGCAGTGCCTATATAGATGCCACCCCAGCATGTTGGCATCAGTTCTTTTCTTTCCACGCCAGTCAGCGCAGACCCGGTGAAGAGCAACCACTTAGTCATTTTTTTTACTAAACTTTTTTTTTTTAACTTTGGTCAAATCTTTGAGGTTTTTCCTCCTGGAGTGGCAGGGATGTCATCAAGGAGGTGGGTTTCAAACTCTTCCGTGCCTGTCACTGATCGATTTCAGACCTTGTATGCTTTTGGTGCCTGAAGCAGGACTACGACCCGAAGGCCTGCACCAATGCCACGCCAGGAACCCGGAGGCCTTGAGGGAGCGATCCTGCAACCTCCTGGTGGCTCAACATCTACGCCGTGACTTTTGAGGTCCTGGTCGAGAGGAAGGTCCCTGGCGCAGCCATGGAGTCCGCGATCCTCGTCTCACTTGAAGTTGTCGCGTCACATGGGTAAGTCACACTACCACAAGAAGAAGTCGAAGAGATCTTCGACTTCTCCACATCCATTGGCCGACAAGGGAGCATCCACATTCGAGGCCTGGCTCCGCTTTGGCTTCTCCAAGTTTCTGGGAGCTGCAAGGATCCCTGTCCACCTAAAAAAGTTCTATGTAGCCATGCACCTCATATTTGAGCGGCTCATTTCCTCTGGTGCGCCTTCAGGCCCGAGGATTCAGAATGGGACCCTTCTTGTTCCACACCAGCGGCTCTGGACTGGGTGCAAGTCTGGCTCCTAGGATCCATTCTTGGATCTGGACTGATTGTTGCCGGTTGTGCCAGTTCAACCTTCCCCGGTCCTGATGTCAACACTTCCGGCGCAACCATCACCATTCTAATATTTGACTCCGATGTGGACTCAGAGTGGCGTCGTTCGACTGGAGTCAAGCGTTCAGGCTGGAGTCTGAGCACTATTTTTATTGGTTAGGACTCTGGGAGGAATGGGAGGAGTCACTGGACCCTAAGTAATACCAGCCTTATGACACCTTGGACTGGTGTGAGGATCTGGTTGAAGCCAATGAACTGGACACTTCTCCAGATACTGGCATGCTTTCTCTCCCTACCGTGGCTACGGAGGAGTGAGCGTCCTTCGCAGTGGTGGTGAGGAGGGTGGCCGAGGTCCTGGACCTCAGCTTGCCCTTGGTGCCAGTCAAAACAAATGTCTTGACAGAAGTGCTTCATCCGGGAATGTCCCCATCAGAACAGTGTCTCCCTTTCATTGAGTCACTTACTGATGTTCGACTTGGTCCAAGCCCAGCCCCCCACTAACCCCCACTCTAGGGTACCCAAACTAACTCACACAACACCCCACCCCGAGAGCTTGGTGGTCCAAGCCTCCAACAACCATGTAAATCCTGGCACATACCCAAGTGCAGCACCAGATCGGGATTTCAAGGGACTGGATACCTAAGGGAAGAAGATGTTTTCTTCCACCACTTTGGCACTACAATCCGTGTACACAGTGTTCCTTTTGAGCTGCTATTACCACGCTCTGTGGGATACAGTTGTGCAGGTGCTGCTAACTGTCCCGGAGGAGGCCTGGACCGTATTTTCCCAGGCTGTTGCCGACAGCTAGGTTCACAATAAGACCCAATTCTGCGACAGTCCAACCCACAACAAGTGAGAGACATTAGACCTCATTATAGCAAAAACCAGCATCGTCTCACAAGACTCCATTATCCCCTGTGATTGGTTGACCATTACAGCATTCTCTTCTCAATCATCATGGAGGGGACTCCGATAAGATGCCAACCAACAAAAAAACAAAACCATGGAAAAGGGATATCCAAAATACCAACCGTATCGACCTAGCAAACCAATGCAGCACTGATCTGATCCCCCAGACAGGCATGACAGATGTTCATGACCTCAGTCTTTTACAATTCCATTTTTCTTGATATGCTTGACTCAACTGTCCCTCTCCAACAAAAAAATGTTTCCACCAAAATCTCCAAACCTTGGTTCAAAGAGACTGAACTCTGACCGGCACAATCTAAGATTAGCCGAACAAATTTGGAGATCGAGACCCTCCGTACCTAACCTAAATCACCTTGGAGCACTAAGGAATACATACAACAGGAGAATCCTAAAGGTCAAGGCAGACTTTTTAAGAACCCAGCTGAACCATGCCATCAACCGCCCCAAAAAACTATTTGAAATAGTCAAACAACAATCGCTCAACACACCAAACTCTACGGAACTCAGAGTGTCAGCTACCCCTAGCTGCGAGGAGCTTGCCAATTTTTTCATTGAAAAAACTAAAAGCATTGAATGCGACATACAATCTATGTATGGATGCCCCTTCTGAAACTACCGACCATGAATCTACATTTTACTCGCAGATCAAGTATCAGGTTAGTACACCAACGGGAACCCCAATGAACAATGCCTCTTGACACACCTTCGCGCCCTACTCTGAAAACGACATCTATATCACCCTTCTTGCGATTATCCCCTCCTATTACTTCACTGATCCTCTACCTCCTTCCCTATTCAAAACGATAAAAAATTCACTTCTCGCCTTGTAGACAAATTTTGTAAACGCCTCCCTCAGGCAAGGCACCATACCTGAATGCCTCAAAGTAAGGCAGGTAACACCCATACTAAAGAAAGTCAACTCCCTCTCCTCTGATCTCAACAACTACCGTCCTATATCCAACATCCCCACTCTGGCGAAACTACTAGAAAAATGAGTGCAAACTCAATTATGCAACCACATCGAGAATTTCAATCTCTTGGACCAACACCAATCCGGATTCCGGCAGGGTCACAGCACCAAATCAGCTCTCACCTATATGATGGACGATATACTAAAAATGCTAGACCAGAATGAATCATGCCTCTTTTTACTTCTTGACTTAACCTCCGCCTTCGACACGGTTAAGCATGACAACCTTCTGTCCCTTCTGGAACGAAGGATGGGCCTATCTGGTACCGTGTTACAATGGTTTACCTCCTTCCTTAACAACAGAACCCAACAAATCAAGATGAAGCAATCACTCTCCTAACCTTCCTTGGTCACTCTAGGGGTTCCACAGGGTTCAGCACTTAAACCCATTCTTTTCAATCTACTCATGGAACCGCTAGCAAATGCACTGAACGCTGCAAACATTCTATGTCACCTGTATGCAGACGGCACACAACTCTATATGAAAATCTCTTCCCCCATAAGACGTCATCTTCTTCAACGTATGTAATGTTAAGCATTCTGACAACCTCTAGGGTCATGTTTGCACTATATAAAACATTATTTAAAAAAATGAATAATAATAAGATTTGAACCAGACACAACCGACTCACTAGGTAGAGCTGTTTCATAGACAGTGGCTATATGACACCATGCCTGGTTGAATGAAGACTGTCTTTTTTGGGGATGTCCAAGCATCGCTTATGGTCGTGCCCTTTGATGGCTCCCATCTTTTAGGAGACCGGGCATATTAGGTGCTGGAGCTCTTTAAGGACAGCAAGGCCACGGCCAGGTCCGTGAACCTTTCCTTGGCCCTTCGCCACCCCCAGTCAGCCTTTTGTGGCCACGGAAGGGGTTTCCAGTCTGGTCTACATGCCCCCCCCTGCCATCTCGCACACTTTTTAGCCTCTGCATACCCAAGGATGTGCTACCCACAGACCCTGTGTCGGGCAGCAAGTGGTCGGGTCAGTACGCCCCCTGCCATTTTTCCATCATGGGAACCCAGTAGGCGGCATGATTCACCATCACCTGTCCCACTGGCGGTCCATAACATCGGACAGTTGGGTTTTGCAGATCGTCTGAAGCGGCTACTCCCTCCCCTTTGTTACTACCCCTCCTCATGCCATCAACTTGCGACATGCTCAACGTATCTCTTCTACGCCAGGAAGTGACGACTCTCTTGGCCAAGGGAGCTGTAGAGATGATGCTGATGCCAGAAGTGGATCGTGGTTGTTATTCCCACTAATATTGTGTTATACCCAAATAGGACGGAGGCCATTGTCCTATTGTAGACCTGCGCCCATTCAATTTCTTCCTCAAGATTAAAATGCTTATGCTAGCTCATGTCCTGAGATAATGTTAAAAATTACTTGTAGAGTGCACGTACACCGGGTGGTTTCATGGCGCTGTGAAAGGCTCTGTCCGTTACCTATGGAGATGTCAGTTGTAGGCTTGTGCAAATAGCCATATTTTAAGGGTCCTTCTAAACTTCAGAAGGTCAGTGCAAGATCGGATCTCCAAAGGGAAGGGGTTTCACAGTCTGGGGGCGAGGGTTGCAGATCTGCGGCCTCCCTGACGTTTCCGTTTGAACGCGGGGGTGGAAAGGAGCGAAAGGTGAGCAGAGCGCAGGTTGCGAGAGGGGGTGTGCCTGAGTATCAGGTTGTTTATAAATTTGGGATTTTGACCGTGCAGAGATTTGAAGATCAGGCAGCCTGTTTTGAAAACACAACGTTGAGGGATGTGGAGCCAGTGCAATTTCCTTAGTAGAGGGTTGCTGGTTGCCATCTGGGTTGTCGAAAGATCAGTCTGGCTGCGTGATTCTGGGCCATCTGCAACCGTTTGAGCAGATAGATTGGCATACCCAGGTACACAGAGTTGGCATAGTCCAGGTATGACAGGATGGTAGCTATCACAACCTGGATCAAGGCTTCCTGCGTGAGTAAGCGATGAATCTTCCTGATCTTTCGCAGTTGGAAGAAGCATTTAGAGATGACCGAGCCAACCTGAGTTTTCAGTGAGAGATCACTGTTTAGGGTGACTCCTAGTGTTTTAGCCGAGGGGGAGGGAGTGGGCGGAGATCCTAGTTCTGATGGCCAGTAGTGTGGGCCCCAGAACTTATGACTGTCCCCAGTGAGGACTAGCTCCGTCTTGCCAGGATTTAACTTAAAGTGGTTGTGGTCCATCCAGTGTTGAATGTGCAGCATGGTGGCCTGAAATTCGGTGACTGAGCTGTGCGAGTTGTCAACCGTGAAGATTAATTGCAGGTCATCCCTGTAACTGAAGACAGTCACCTTCCTGTCTTTGAGGGACTGCATCAGGGGGAGAATGTAAAGATTGAAAAGGTGAGGGGAGAGAGCGGAGCCTTGTGGAACACCACACATAGTTTTACTTTGAAGGGCCGTGAAATGGCCTTGGCGGGCGGCCTTGGACCGGTCCTCAAGGAAGGAAGTGAGCCAGCTAGCGGCCGCACCTTGAATGCCAGCGTGCCTGACACGGTCTACCAAAATAGTGTGGTCGACCGTGTCAAGGGCCGCGGAGAGATCCAGTAATACCAGTGCCTGGGGGGAGCTTTTGTCAGCGTTGTCACAGAGTGTATCTAGGACAACAAATATTACAGTTTCAGTGGAGTGAGCCGGCCGAAACCTCGCCTGGTGAGGGTCGAGGTATTTTGATTCTTCCAAGAAGTTGGACAGGCATCTAGCTACAAGGGCCTCTAGTACTTTCGGCAGTAAAGGGAACAGGGAGATGGGACGGTAGTTAGTCAGAAGCGTGGGGTCAGCTCCAGGTTTTTTAGGTGAGGAACCACGATGGCTTGAAAGCCATTGGGACTTGGCCGGAAGAGAGGGACTCGTTCAGGAGGGCGAGGGCTGGGTCTGGAAAAACTGAGAGGCAGTCTTTAAGTATGTGAGGTGGGCCTCAGTCCGAGGGAGCTCCTGATTTGACTTTCGCTAGGAGGTCCTGAAAGCTCTCGGTACTGATGGTTGGGAAGCAGGTGAGCATGCAGTTGTTGCTGTGCATGACGGAAGAAGTCATTTTGGGGGAGTGTTTAGGAATGCTGGCTTTGATGGTGTTGATTTTTTCAATAAAATAGTCATTTAGTGAGTCGCACAGTGCTTGGGAGGGTGTAGCCTTAGGAAGGATTCTGTCTGGGTTGGACAGCTCATTCATAATAGCAAATGTTTCTTTGGAGCTTTTGTTGGAGTTAAGGATACGTGCGGAGAAGTTGGCAGCTTTGATTGAGAGGATGGCCTTCATATATTCTTTCCGCGCTGTGGTATACAGAAGTTTCTTGTCAGGGGAGTACTTCTGTCGCCACTGCTTCTCTAGTTGGCGCAAGGCCAGTTTCTGACATTTAAGCTCGGTAGAGAACCATCTCTGGGCGTCGGCATGGCGGGCCAGATTAACTTTTTTGAGGGGTGTGTGCTTGTTGCTGGCCTCGAGTAGCCAGTCAGAGAGATTTGCTTAAGTTGCGTTGATGTCGAGACCAGGTGGTGGGGCTGTGCTGGCCAGGGTGTCAAGGAAATCTTTTTTATTTATGGCGTTCCATTTCCTAGCAAAGTCGCCTTCGACCGTGCGGGTTTTACCAATGGTGGGGAGTATCAACGTAAATTTTAATAAATGGTGGTCAGACCATATGCAAGGGTCAATTATGGGGGTAGATGTTGTCAGGCCGTTCTTCCAGACCTGTATGCCCTCGACCCGGGAGATTGGATGGTAGCATGAGACTTGCAGGGCACATACTTTTATATCCCCCGTCCTGTCTGCCCATAGTAGTTATCTGCGGTTCACGGTGGGTGACAAGCATTTTCAGTACTCCATTCTTCCCTTCGGTCTCACCAGCGCCTCTCGAGTGTTAACCAAGGTGATGGTGGTGGTTGTAGCTGATCTGTGAGGATCAGGAGTGCCAGTCTTCCCATATCTTGCTGACTGGCTGTTGAACACGGGCTCGCCCTAGTCTGCCCTCTCCCACCTTCAGACTATGGTGGACCTCCTGCACTGGCTGGGGTTCACCAGCAACATGCCAAAGTCTCACCCGACTCCCTCTCAGACGCTCCTTCGGAGCTGTTCTGGACACAGTGCAGTTTCGAGATTATTCTTCCGAATGGCGAGCCCAGGATGTTTAGGCTATGATACCAATGTTAAGCCTATCCTGGATTTCGGTGAGACTGACTCTGAAGCTGCTGGGCCACATGGCCTCCTACATCGTGCTTTTCACACATGCCCGCTAGCATGTGCATGCTGTGCAGTGGGACCTGAAGTTCCAGTGGGCGCAGCATCAGGGGAATCTCTCCAACATGGTCCAGATCTCAGAGGGAACTGCAGAAGACTGCATTGTTGACTTACGAACCGCGATTGGTTCATTTGCCGATCCTCTCCCTTCCCAACCAGATCTGACAGCAGTGACAGATGCGTTACTCCTGGGATTGGGCGGCCATCTGGGAGAGGGGGAGGGCGGTGTGAGGTTGGTGACCCTTTGGTAGGGAACTGTGTCTCTGGACCTGGCTGGAACATAAGGGCATTTCTTTAGTGGTTCAACATCTGGCGGGATCTCTAAATGCCAGTGTGCACAAACTGAGTTGGAGATGCCAAGCGGATCATGGATGGCATCTCCATCTGGAGGTGGTGCAAGGTTTCTTTCAGCAGTGGGGGGATCCTTTGTTAGATGTGTTCACCACCACTGAGAACATGCAATATATGAAAGAGACTATTTGTTATAGATTCCTTACCTTAGAATTACCCCCAGGCCTCCGACAGGATCCGTAAACATTTTTTCGGAGCAGTACCCCTGCGCTTCGTTAGGTGACGCAAGTTGACTTTGCGTTCGTCGTCGGCGTCGTGATTGCTGGGATGAAATCACGGTATCTACTTGGACGCCGCCATCGCGCGCTGTCAGTTCTTTCTTTTTCCGCGCCAGCCAGCGCAGTTCCATAGAGAGCTGTTCCTCTAGTCACTTTTTGACTATTTTTTTACTTTTGTAGACTTCTTTTCGAGTTGTTCGACTCCTGGTGCAGGTAGGGATGTCCCGTCCTCGGAACGGATTCAAGGCTTGTGACTCCTGTGGATAGGATGATTGCCCGACGCCACCGCCCGGCCCCGAGCGACTCCATTTTCCTCTTCCAACACCCTACCCCTGAGAGCTTGGTGGTCCAAGACTCTACTTCTAAGAGCGCTTTCCCTACTGATCCCCCAGATAGGGAATCCAAGAGGCTGGATCATCTTGGGAAGAAGAGGTTTTCTTCCGCCAGCTTGGGACTGTGAACACTGCATGTCTTTTGGGCAGTTATTCCCACTCTGTGTGAGATACAGTGTCCGGAGGAGGCCCGGGCCTTTCTCCCGTGCAGTTGCTGAGGGCAGACATGCAGTGAAGTTCGCCATTAGGTGTGGGCTGGACACTGCCGACTCACTAGGCCGGACGATTTCAACATCCGTAGCCCTGCGACGCCACGCCTGGCTGAGGTCCACTGGCTTTTCGGGCGATGTCTTTTGGACATGCCCTTTTGATGGTCATCGCTTGTTTGGTGACAAAGCAGACAATGCACTCGAGCGCTTTAAGGATTCTAGGGCTACGGCCAGATCCTTTGGCCTCGCTACCACCTCTCATCTCATCCTGTCTACTTTTCGCCCCTTTCTTGGTTACGGAAGGGGTGCCTCGCCATGTTCTGCCCAGAGCTACAGGCCTGCGCACGTCCCACGTCGGGGACGACGTGGAACCTAGCGTCGTGGGTCAGTGGGCCAGCGGGCAGGCAAGTTCACCAGCGCACCCTCTGCAGCAGCCTCCAAACCCTCCTAGTCTGTCCTTTCAGAACCACCAGTTGACAATGGGCGGCAGGATCTGCCATCATCTCCCTCACTGGCAAACCATCACATCGGACAGGTGGGTTTTGCAGATTGTCAGAACGGGCTACTCCCTTCCCTTCAAGACTACCCCCTCCATCCATGCCAACACAATTCCATCGCATGTCGGAGGATCACTTGGCCCTTCTCCATCAGGAAGGTACGGCTCTCTTGGCCAAGGGGGCTATCGAGTGAGTGCCCCAGAAGTAGGTCTTGACTGTTATTCTCACTACTTTCTGGGGCTCAAGAAGGACAAAGGCCTGCGTCCTATCTTGGATCTCAAGAACGTCAGCTGTTTCCTCCAGAAGGAGAAGTTCAAAATGTTGACGTTGGCTCAGGTCCTGTCTGCCCACGACCCAGGAGACTGGATGGTAGCGTTGGACTTGCAGGACGCTTATTTTCACATCCCCGTCCTGCCGGCCCACAGGTGTTACCTACAGTTCATGGTAGGCCACAAGCACTTTCAGTTTACTGTGCCCTCCTTTCGCCTTACCAGTGCCCCTCGGGTGTTCACGAAAGTGATGGCGGTGTTTGCAGCTTAGCTGCGCAGATCAGGGGTTCCAGTCTTCCCCTATCTCGGCGACTGGCTGTTGGAGGCGGGCTCGCCCCAGGTTGTCGTTGCCCACCTCCAGACTATGGGAGACCTCCTGCACTCGCTGGGGTTCACTATCAATGTGCCAAAGTCACACCTGATTCACTCTCAGAAGGTCTTTTTCATAGGAGTGGTTCTAGAGACCACAGTTTCAGCATATCCTCCCGAGTAGCAAGTCCGGGATATTTGGGCTATTATACCGATGTTTCAGCCCCTATCCCGGGTTTCGGTCAGAATGACCCTGAGGCTGCTGGGCCTCATTGCCTCCTGCATCCTGCTGGTGTATCATGCCAGGTGGCATATGCGGGCTCTGCAGTGGGACCTGAAGTTCCAGTGGGCACAGCATCAGTGGAATCTTTCTGATTGCGTCCAGATCTTTGAGGGCACTGCTCACCAACTGCAGTTGTGGCAGACGAACCAGCATTGGTCCAGGGCAGATCCCTCTCCCTTCCCCAGCCAGAGTTCCCAGTGGTGAAAGATGCATCACTTCTAGGGTGGGGCAGCCATATGGGAGAGGCGAATATCAGAGGCCTCTGGTCTCCACTGGAGTCCGGTCTCCACATCAACCTTCTGCAGCTAGGGGCATTTTGTCTTGCATTGAAGGCCTTTCGTCTTGCACCTCTGTCCGGGGAAGAGTAGTGCAAGTGTTCACGGACAACTCCACCGCCATGTGGTACTGCAAGAAACAGGGCGTGGTGGGGTCGTGGACCCTATGTCAAGAGACTCTCCGTCGCTGGACATGGCTGGAATATCAGGGCATAACTCTGGTGGTTCAACAGGTGGCAGGTTCCCTGAACGCCTGGGCGGACGATCTCAGCCGCAGGTGCATGATGGATCACAAATGGCGTCTTCACTCGGAGGTGGTGCAAGGTCTCTTTCAGCAGTGGGGACAGCCTTGGTTAGATCTATATGTCACCGAAGAGAACTCACAATGTCAGCATTTCTGCGCGTTGGAATTTCCAAGGCGGCGCTCGCTCGGCCATGCTTTTTGTCACGAGTCGAGTTGCAGTCTTCTATACGCCTTTCTGCCTATACCACTTTTGCCCAGAGTGCTGAAGAAGATTAAGCACGACCAGGCCCAAGTCATCCTTGTGGCTCCAGATTGGGCACAAAGAGTCTGGTATCCCGAGCTCTTACTTATGGCCATCAATCCTCCGATCACACTGCCTCTTCGGGAGTATCTTCTGCAGCAGCAGGGGACGGTCCTCCACCCGAACCTGTCCAGCCTCCACCTCCGTGCGCGGAGATTGAGCAGCAACAGTTGACCGCTTTCGACTTTCTTCCCAAAGTCTGTAATGTTATCTTGGCATCCAGGCGTCCCTCCACTAAGACTGTATACGCCTGTCGATGGAACAAATTTGTGGCATGGTGCACAGCAAAGGGTGTGGATCCCCTTTCTGCTCCTGTTTGAGTTTCATTTGTTGCTCCTTTCTTTGGCCCAGCAGGGCTCTGCTCTGGGCACCCTTAAGGGCGATCTATCAGCTATTTCAGCCTTTCTTCGGCTTCCTGATCAGCCTTTTCTTTTCAAGTTCCCTATTGAAAATAGATTCCTTAAGGGCATTACTCATCGTTTTCCTCGTATTCCTTTCATAATGCCCCAGTGGGACTTCAATCTGGTTTTAACTTACCTTATGTGTGCTCCATTCGAGCCGCTACATAATTGTCCTCTGACTCTTAACTTTAAAAACTGCTTTTCTGTTTGCCATCACCTCTGCTTGCAGGGTGAGTGAGCTTCAGGCTCTGTCTTCTAAACCTCCTTTCCTTGCCCTTCTTCCGGACAAGGTTGTCCTTTGAACTTGTCCTTCTTTCCTCCCCAAAGTGGTTGCCTCTTTCCACATTGGCCAGACCATCACTTTGCCCACCTTCTTTCTGCCCCTGCTTCCTTCAAAGGAGGAGGAGAGGCTCCACTGTCTGGATCCAAAACGTGCGCTCGCACAAAACAATTCCGGGTGGATGACCAGCTCTTTCTTGGTTATGTCGGCGACAAGAAAGGTAGGGCCGTGCAAAAATGGACCATCCCTCTGTGGGTCATTCTTTGCATCAAAATTTGTTATTCCTTGGCAAAGAAGCAACCTCCAGTAGGAGTGCATGCCCATTCCACCAGGGCGACGGCCGCCAGGACTGCTTTGGGGCGTGGAGTCCCCTTCAGTGACATCTGCCAGGTAGCCTCGTGGGCGAGCATGCACACGTTCGCGAAACACTACTGCCTGGACAGCCAAGTCCGGAGAGAGAGTTTTTTTGGCCGTTCAGTTCTCCAGGACTTTATGGTGTGAACTTAGTTCGCATACCCTCCACCGGGGTTGCTATTGCTGGGGTATCTATTATCTATTCTAAGGTAAGGAATGTATAACTAATAGTCTCTTTCAGATGAACAAGTTACTTACCTTTGGTAACGATATATCTGTAAGAGACATATATTAGTTATAGATTCCTTACCGCCCCACCCATCCTCCCTGTTCTGCAAACTGACTTCTAGAGTTAGGGGCACCCTTTCAGGACCCTAGTTTTGTGCACCAGTGGTCAGTGTCTTGCATGGCTCTTCGCTTCTGGTGTGGAATGTTGTGCAAAGAACTGACGTCAGCGTGCGAGGGTGATGTCCAAGTAGATCACGCGAGGTAATCCCGGCAAATCAGGACGCCGACGACAAACGCGGAGTCGACTGACACCACCTACAGACCCGCAGGGGAACTGCTAGGAAAAAAATTCTCTGGAGCCAGTCTGACGCCTGGGGGTAATTCTAAGGTAAGTAATCTAAAACTAATATGTCTCCTACAGATATATCGGTACCGGAGGTAAGTAACTTTGTTCGTCCAGAGTTCTCTACGCTGGAGTTTCCAAGGCGGCTCTCACTCGAAGAAAATTTTTGTCTCAAGCTCAGGCCTCCTATTCTCCTTTCCGACAATACCTCTCTTCCCAGAGTTCTAAAGAAGGTCAGGAACGACCGGGCCCAAGTCATCTTTGTGGCTCCGGACTGGGCACAGCGAGTTTGGTATTCCTAGCTGTTGAGCATGGCCATCAATCCTCCGATCAGGCTGCCCTTTTGGGAGGATCTTCTGTTGCAGCGGCAGGGGAGGGTCACCCAGTCCAAAGTGTAAACTCTTCGCCTACTTGCGTGGAGACTGAGCAGCGACAGTTGACAGCTTTAGACTTTTCTCCCGAAGTCTGCAGCATTTACTTGGCAGCCAAACAACTTTCCACCAAGATGGTATACACCTACCGTTGGGGAAAATTGTGGTATGGTATTCAAAAAGACAGATCAATTGCCTTTTTGCCCCTCTTTCTCGGGTTCGCCTTTTCATCCTTTCTCTTGCCCAGCAGGGCTCTGGCCTGGGCACTCTAAAGGGCTATCTCTCTGCTATTTCTGCTTTTTTGCTGCGGTTGCCTGACCAGCTATCCCCCTTTCATTATGCCCCAGTGGGACCTCCATTTCGTCCTCACTTTTCTTATGTGTGTTCCTTTTGAGCCTTTGCGCAGTTGTCCACTCGGGCTCCTTACCATCAAAACAGCGTTTCTCATGGCTATAACATCTGCCCAGAGAGTCAGTGAGCTTCAGGCTTTATCATCGAAGCCTCCCTACTTCAACATCTACCAAGGACAAACTGGTGGTTCATACGAGAGCTTCCTTTCTACCAAAAGTGGTCACTCCCTTTCACATAGGCCAACCCATCACTCTGCCTACTTTTACATTTTGCTGCATCCCTCCAAGGAAGAGGAGCGTCCTATCCAGCTGGATCCAAAAAGAGTATTGTCGTTCTACCTTGACCACACATGAGTTCCGGATGGACGACCAACTCTTCATGTGGTATGTCAAAGTGAAGAAAGGGCGTACTGTGGAGAAGCGAACCTACTCCGGATGGATTGTGCTCTTTATCAAGATCTTCTACGGATTTACTTTGAAGCAACCCCCTGAGGGTTTGCGTGCTCTCTCCACCAGAGCGAAAGCTGTGGCCACTGCGTTAGCACACGGATTTCCAGTCCTGGACATCTGTCAAGCAGTGTGGGCCTCCTTGCACACGTTCGCAATGCATTACTGCCTGGACAGTCAGATCTGTTGAGATGGCCATTTTGCTTGTTCGGTCCTGCAGGACTTCCTCGTATGAAATTGGTCCACTGACCCACCTCTGGGGATGCTATTGCTTGGCTATCTATTGGATGGTAAAGAATCTGTGGCCATTAATCTCTCTCAGATGAACAAGTTACTTACCTTTTTATAACTCCTTATCTAGTAGAGACTCTGTCTACCTGCAGATTCGTTACTGATCAACTCATTCTTCCCTCCTCGCTCTGCTACCTGATTTCTAGGAAGAGTGCTGTTGGCCTTTCAGGGCTGTAGTTTTCCACACCAGTGCAGTGTCCTTCGTGGCTCCGCACTCCTGGCGTGAAAAGTTGTTAAAAGAAACCAACGTCTGTGTGCTAGGGTGGCTCCTATTTAGACAATGAGCACATCCCTTCTTGTGGACGACGCCACCTACCGGCGCGAAGGGGTACTGCTAGCAAAAGAATTCCAAATCCAGTGCGACGCCTGCGGATAATTCAATGGTAGGGTATCTGTGAGTAGATCATCTGTACCAGATAAGGCATCATCAAAGATAAGTAACTTGTTCATTTAGCTTCCCTACTTACCTTTGTGCTTATTTTAAACGTAATTTCAAGGTGGAGGCCTGTTGATTTGCCTTAAGTATATGAGCTGCGTGCTTGATCTTATATCAAATATGCCTAAAAGAAGACAAATTAATTAAACCAAAGCATAGGAATGTGTACTGTGCACATTGCACCTCAGTCATGCCCTTTTATATTTGGGGATATCTTTGATGAATTTGGGCAACATTTATGAATATAGGAAAGAACAAGATGATGTACCTCGCTAGTACTGCTATCCATAATTACATTTGTGTTTCTTCAGGATGAAGAGGGCCACCAGAGCCTGGAATGCATTCAAGCCAATCAGATTTTTCCCAGGAAACAACTGATTCGTGATGAGGAGGACCTGCAGGTAAACATAAAAAATGTGTGAGAAGGCAAGCTCCTTTTGGTAGGCCACAGCATTACTTCATGAGTTGTCTTTTATACTCTGGTCTCTTACAGGTTCTTTCTTGTCATTTGTATGTGGAAAAGATACCAATCAGTCAATAATGCATGCATCTCCTGGCACGGTCTTTTTGGGATGAAAGCTGTCTCTAGTGAATGTCAATAATTATCTTCTTTATAATAAAGAGACAATGGATTGTAGACTTTACGTCTTTTAAAAATTTTTTAACAGCAATAAGGAAAACGCTCCTGTGGAAGCAACATTTCAAGAGAAGACGAGAACTGCCAAAAGAACTTTGGTGTAATTCTCCACTTATTTGTTGCAATTTCTGAGTGAATATTTGCACCCAGGTCTAGACTTTCATGTCGCTATCACCTCAAATGAGAAGGCTACTATAGAATTTGAATGTAAGGTTGCTATTTGTAAATATTCTCCTGTTAATGGAGATCTCTGCCACCGTGGTGGAAAGCTACATATGAGGGTATTGAGAAACGAAATTGTTTGTTATTTTTAATTCAGATATATTCTTAATATAATTGTATTTATATAGCGCTTACTGCCCTTCACGATCCTTCAAAGTGCTTTTCGGTGAGTAGCATGCTTCTCTGGATCCCAAAGAGGATTCGTGGAAATAGGAGTTAATTTGAGGGGTGGATATGCAAGTCTGTTAGTTGGATTGAAAAGGATAATGGAGGGATCGAAGCAGGAATGTATTATACAAATGTAAGCTAACTAATATTAACCTGGAATTAAGGAAATAAAATGTTGCAGCACATTAACTCCGCAAATGAAATGTGTATTCAATATTACGTGATGTAAATATATTAATTTAAGGTACAAATAATTGTAAAGCGATAATTCTAAAAGATAATCACTTTTTATTTAATTTGTAGTAAACTTGATTAAAGGTCTATAATTTAAATATTTTAATATTTTTAAAAAGAAGCTAAACATTCAAATCAATTGTTTTTATTAAGTGTATTTTTGTTTTTTAAATAGTCCATATAGAACCAATAAAGATGGTTCAAATAGAATCATTTCCACGGGAGCATTGTTTGTCCAACTTTGTATTGAATTATTTGTATCAAAAACAGATTGTAATCAGCCCATCCAAAGCGTCTCGCTCCTTATGACTTCATCAGGGTTGGATAATTACAAATAATCACATATCACCATGCAGTACAATGTGTTGTCATATGCCTAGTGTCATTGCAGAGTCCAACCATTTTGGGTGGTATAGTACACTCTGTTTCCTCTTCGGTGTTCCTGCCCCTTCTCCATGGGCTGCCAGTCTAATTGTCCAACCCTGATAAAGTCCTAGGGAATGAAACACTTTAGCTAGTCTGATTGCAATCTGTTTTTGATACAAATAATTCAATAAAAAGTTGGACGAAGAAGCCTCCAGTGGAATTGATTCCATATCAACCATCTTTTTGGATATGGACGGACATGGAAACTTATGGAACTTGTCCATAATGCTCAAATTTGAGCAATACTGATGAAATATTTTTTTCCCCATTTCAAATGTTGTGTTTGTGTGTGTGTGTGTGTGTTTGTATGTGTATGTATGTATATGTGTGTGTGTGTGTGTGTGTGTGTGTGTGTGTGTGTATATATATATATATATATATCTATATCCTCCATATTCCTTTCTTTTCCCGGTTCAATCCTCGGAACCAAAAAAGGCACAAACTCCAGTTTATCAGTGCTATTCTTTAGTTTATTTTTGAGTGCATAGCTGCCATGATGCGTTTCAAACCTCCAAGGGTTCTTGATCACATGATATATATATATATATATATATATATATGAGGCGGCCATGTTTAGTGATGACAATGTGCCTGAAAAAGACTTCATTACCCAGGAAACAGCACCACTAGGTAAAAATGCAGGGATAAAAGACAAATGCAAACAATTGGAGAAATTATTAAGAACGGAACAAAAATGATGGTGGGAAGCCAAATCACTTTAACGATACATAGACGTGGGGAGGGTTCCCCGTGGTTTGAGAATTCTTATTGCTCCAAGCTATGAAGCACCAGATCGCGAAATGATGCACGAATGGGCAGAGACAAATTTGGATTCTTCACGAAAAGTTACTGTTTATCCTTGTCAAAAAATGCAGAGAAGGATTGTATTAAACTGACGGAGGACATTGATACATTAACTAAGGAACTTGAAACTATGGAACAGCAGGAAGAAATTGAGAAATTAAAAATTGATATGAAAAAACGTTTAAAAAAAGAGGAGGATGTGATAAGAGAACGCAAAGCATACAAGTTTCACAGAGATCGGTGTGATTAGGAGTATGGAAGAATTTTTACATTTGCCCGAAAATTTGACGCACTTAAAGCTGACAATAACGGAAATAAACAAAGGGCTGATAATGGAAGCCAATACCCAGATTTGACATCAGCTTCTGAGGGAAGTTCAACCGTGGAAAGCGAGCCAGAAATGGAGGCCCGCAACAAAACAAAATCAACAATTCCACGTAGACACTCCTTAACTGAAGAAGTCGATTTTTTTATGCATGGAGCGCCTCCAATCGCTCAGGCCGAGGAAGCAACAGGCCAGCGGAAATCAGGGAGGAGCAAAAAACGGAGAGAGGGAAGAAAAGGCAACCGGCGAAGGAACCAATAAAAAACAACAAAGGAAACAACTGAAGAAATATTGGAAAAAGTAAAATATACCAGTATGAAAGAATGCAGTGAAGCGACTGTGATAAATTTGATGGACATGACTCTCAACACTGCGGAAACACAACTACTGGCTTTAGGACTCTCCTTTTGCCCAGAAAGCTCCATTCACTATTCCAAATCTAGGGTCGACATCTATAAAAGTGTCAGGAAATTGAAACTTAGGAAATTCCATGCGCAGTCCAAAAAAGCATCAAATACAGAAGTATCTTCCATAACGAATATAACATCAATGCAAAAAAAGAGGGAGATGGACTCAAATACAAATCGGGAATCACAGGAACTGGTAAACACTCTCTATCAATTAATGCAAGAGGGCAATCAGGCCAGTGAAACTCTGAGTGAAAATTCGCAAAATATTGTAATCGAGCCATGTAAGACATGTCAAACTCCCTTCAAACCACCGTCCACATTCTACCCTCTACTAATGAAGGACCCAATTGACAGTTTTCAAGATCAGGTTATCTTAGACTTAAAAAACCTCAACAAATCGGCACAAAAAGTGACAACAAAAGCCAGAAAGAACATAAAAAGCTACAATACCATCAATTAATGGCTAAAATCAAGAACACCAAAGAAGTAGTAGTAAGAAACGCCAACAAAGGCGGAAACGTGGTCTGGGGGGGGGGGGGGAGGGGGGGGGGGTACGGGAAGGAAGGGAAAATTATTTGAAGGACGCAATGAACCACTCGGAGGACAAATCTTGCTATGGGAAAAGTAACAAAATGACTTGGAGTACAGTACAATCAGCATTTCGTGTCAAATTGATGGCCTGGCGAGAAATGGGCCTATTAACAACGGATGAGTACAAATATTTGTGGACACAAAATCCATCAATGCCCATATTGTACTTTATACCAAAGGTACATAAGGATAGAACAAACCCACCTGGAAGGCCGATTATATCAGCCAAAAACAGCATATTTGAAAAAACCTCCAAATATGTGGATTTCTTTTTAAAAGAACATGTTCAGAAACTGGCCTCTTATATCAAGGATACAGGGGACTTTCTGACCAAAATAAAAAACTCTCCAATGGCATGATGATTATCTTCTAATTGCCTTAGACGTAACCTCACTTTATACATCCATTAAGCACAATGATGGGCTACGCGCCTTGAAGTACTACTTGGCAAGAAGGGGACCCCCATATGCAGAACACAACAAAATGATAATCAACATGGTTGAACTGTGTTTAACAAACAACATATTTATGTTTAAAGATGTATTGTATCAACAACTGCGTGGGGTGGCGATGGGTGCCAGCTTCTCTCCTAGCTACGCGTGTTTACACATGGGCTGGTGGGAGGAGCTGGTTCTCATGGCTAAATACACGGAAACACTAGAAACATTTTTTAAATGTTGGTGGAGGTTCATTGATGACCTGTTTCTGGTGTGGCGTGGTACGGAAAAGGAAGTAAGGGAGTTCATTGATGCACTCAACAAAAATGATTTGAATCTAAATTTTACTGCCAGTATAAGTAGTACCAATCTAGTATTTTTGGATGTTGAGGTGTATATAGATCAGGGGAATGTGGAGACTAAATTACATAGAAAACCTACGGCAGGTAATGCAATTTTACATGCCAGTAGTGCACATCCCAATCACCTAATACAAAGCATTCCTTACGGTGAGCTACTGCGCATAAAACGAATTTGCAGCAATTGTGAAGCCTTAAAGTCAGCACAGCAGGAATGTATTAGTAGGTTTAAAGAACGAGGTTACAGCAACAAATGTCTAGAAAAAGCTTTAACTAAATGTAATCTGGTTGACAGGGGAATGTTAATAGACAAACCCAAACAAACTGCCCCTGATGAAACTTCAGGTGATTTCATATTTATTCTGGATTATAATCGGCTGGAGGGAGCAGTGAGAAAAATCATTATTGGTATCTCATCAAACAGGACCCCATAATAGGAAAAACAGTCCCCAAACACCCAGCTATAACATACAGGAGAGGTGCATCCATGAAAGATATGTTGGTGGACAACGACCCATGTGGTATGCCAGCCAAGGTATCTTGGTTGGCGCAAAGACATGGATTTTTTAAATGTAAGGTATGTAAAGCCGGTCAATATGGGGTCTCTACTACCAATTACTCTACACCCTTTGGTTGACCAAACAATGAGATTACCAAGGCCTTGAACTGTAAGACAGACCATGTGGTATATGTGTTGGAGTGCCCGTGTAAATTAAGATACATTGGGAGCACCATTTTACCGGGGCATAAACGGGTGCTCCAACACATACGTGCCATTAAAAATCATGACCAGTCATATCCGGTAGCACGCCACTTTCAGGAGAAGCATGAAGGCAACCCTAAAGATCTTAGATATTTCCTCATTGATTCAGTTCCGAAAAACAAAAGAGGAGGTGACAGGGAGAAATCCCTTAGAACATTAGAGATGTATTACATCCTAAACTTAGATAGTAAGCACCCTAATGGACTGAATAGTTCGAAGGAACTACATGCAAGTCTCTAAAAGTTATGGAGTGTGCTATGGTTTGAAGCTGGCCAGCTGTATCTCCCTCTAGTGGCAACCAGACTTACCTGAATAATTCTTTGAAAGCTAAAACATGCTAGATACTAGTCAAAAATATAAACATGATTAAGAACCAAAAGCCGCCTGAAAATATAGAGAACCATATAAAAAAGCACATGTACTGTATATAATAGATTCCCTCTATAGTCTCTCTTTTTTAACTACCAATTTTTTAACTTGGCACAATTTGCACACATTTTTTCGTTCGTTGGTTTTGTGTTTTAGGCTAGGACTTTTTTGCACAAAGACATCCATCAATAGAGAGGTTATCTAATGTTGGTTTAAATTTAATACAAGATAGATACGAAGTTGGTTGGATTAGAGATAAAAGAGCAATTGATATAAATTAATGGTCAATCAATAAATAAGATAAACAGGGGTAATTAAGTAACGCCAGTGGTACAAACAAGAAGATCAAACAGCTGAGAATGAATGGCAAACTGAATAAAAGGGATTCATCCTATAATTCTCAAAAAAAGCGGTGAGGTTTTGTACTCTATGATGTGTTGATGTGTACACATGGATATTTTGAATGCAATTTTGCACAATACAGCACTATATATTTGAATATTTATATATTTATGGAGATTTTATCAATATATTTATATGGGATTCATACTGATGTTTATCTATGTCTGTATTTATATCCATATTTATACTTTTTTTTAGCATATTTATATATTGATTTATATTTTTGTTGTATGTCCACATCGAATATCAATTATGAAGTAATAATTGGATTAAATGCTCCGATACAAAAACAGCATTGCCCTTTCTAGTCTACAACCCAATGTATTCATACAGCGTAATTTGCACTAAGAGTCAGTAAATGTAACGAGTATTCAGTAGCTTTATTTCGATAAACAAATTTCATAAAAGCAGAATTATCATTAAGACGATAAAAGTGGCACAATTATATACAATGGATCCAAAAGAAGTTTAAAAGGATGCAATTGTTTTGTTAGTAAAGTAACAATTTCATACCCAGAAAAACACCATTTATATACTTAACAATTTTTAACAGATTATAATAAATAAATTTGCTTAAAATGAGAATAAAAAAGACGTACTTCATATACAGCTATTAGATGTCATTTAAACGAATAAAAATATGGGAAAAGCCAACATAAGGAGCACAATCACATTTCCAATTTCATTTTACACCTCCCTGCGCAGAAATTTGGATCTGATAAACCAAATACAACCAAGATACTTCGCCACACCACATACAAAGAAAGCTCTAGAGTCTGATTTCAAAATCCGCAGGGCAGAGGTGTGAGCTGTAGTGCCCAGTTGTCTACAAATTGGTTTGAGCCACTTTGATCTAGCTTTTGAATACGCTGGACACACACACAAACATGACGTGAGCCACACTCTCTTTTGGTGCCTCGCAACAAGGGCAGTCCGCAATTGTCTGGCGCGGGGGGTTCCATTTTGCAGTAAGCTCATGTACCAAAAGAGAGCCTACTCTAAACTGTATATAAAGTGCCCTATCTCTTGGGATTTTGATAAAATCGAGGTACGGCTCTAGGGAAATATGTTGTTTGAACTGGTAGAATTCATCTGCCATCCTCCCCAGATTTGGATTGCTAAGTTCCTGCATATCAACCCAAAGCCAGTATGCCTTTTTGAGCTCATCCTTACTAGGCGGGTTCTGGCCTTCCCAACAGCTTCTGAGACCCAGAGTGAACACAAGTTTTTTGACGTCGTTGACCCAGCTGACCCTATGATTACAATCCAGGCCAATTACCTCCTTAAGTGCGGTGGTATAGCAAGCAAGTTCAGGGGTTTGTAACAAACGAGCCCAAAAAAGCAATGGCCTTAATCTAGCAATGTCTTTAAAAGAACGTCTTCCCATATCGTTCATCAAGGGCTTGAGTGGAACATTGCAGGGGAGGGACACAAGCTCTCTCAAGAACTTATGTTCCGAACTGCTGATCTCTTGCATATTGTCAAACCCCCCAAAGTTCCGCACCATACAGGGCGGAACTTACTGCCCTTGCTGCATAGATCGTGAGCGCTGGGGCAACAGGTCTGCTACATGAGCGACGATGTTCCCTACCTATTGCCCCAGTCACACGCCTATGATTCAAAAGCATCTTATTGATGTGGGGTTTCCATTGCATTGTATCGGTGTCAGGAATCCCCTCCCGCACATGGATTCCCTCCCACGATGCCACTTCCGTGAACCTGGTGCGCTTGGAGGAGAGCGGACTACAACTCCCAGAATGCCCTCCGGCAACAATTGCCTTATGCAACTCAAGAGTTCTGGTTACCTACCACCAAGGGTAACGCCTAGTTTTCATGTTATGCAACTCAAGAGTCATGGTTATACAACGCCGAGAGTACTACTTAAGGAGAAGAGCTCCTTTTCTAAGGATTTCAATGTTCTCTGGATATCTCGGAGAACCCCAAAACTCTTAGAAATACAAACCCCCTAATCGTTACTTTAAAGGCTTCCCAGATCACTTCAACACTATCAACTGATCCTTTATTTCTCTGAAAAAAGTCCAGAATTTCCTCACCCAGTTCTTGACGGAAAACAGTATCGAGCAACGCTGCAGGCTGAAGCCTCCAACTGGGCCTAGGTCTGTCATACCCCGGTGGGTGAAGGGCCAAGACCACTGGGCAATGATCTGAAAGTGTTCTAGCAGGGTGAGTAACATTCCGAATGGCCTGCCCCAGGCCCCTCGTAGCCAGAAAGTAGTCTAGTCTAGCCCATGTGATAGCATAAGTTGTGTAATGTGTGCCTGATTTAGTCTGAGGATGAATGTGACGCCACGCGTCAATTAGCCCCCCTTCCATCATTATGCCCTGCATAACCTCCTGCGCATGAGTGTAGTGATGGGGCGCCGTATTGGATCTATCCAATGCTGGATCAAGGGCCACATTAAAATCGCCACCCCAAATAATGTGAGTTGACCCTATATTCACGATCCTGCCCCCGAGGGTCGAAAAGAATTCAGGAGTATCCGTGTTGGGTCCATAACAACTAGCCAGCGTAACCAAGACCGTGCCCAATCGACCCCAAGCAAGCACATATCGCCCCTGAGGGTCTACATCAGAGCCCGCCAGTGTAAAAGAAGTGTGCTTTTTCACTAGTATGGCTGTACCTCGGGCATGTGAGGAGTATGACAAGAAAATCCTATATGCCGCCCATTTACTAGCAAACGTGTTTGAAAATCTAGGATTTACATGGTTTTCTTGAAGCAGCTGTGATGCATCTATCTGCTCACCCATAGTGCCCTATAGTTTTATTCTGCTAATCGCGTACATGCGTACCTTGCTGTAAACCACTATAAAAGGAGTGGCAACTGCTGATGGAAATCTGTGAAGTGCTCATGGCGAATTCAGCTATAAAACTGGACCCTCCCACCCCCACCCACTGAAGCATCCCAAACATGCCAGGTATATTTCCCTCCCCTTCCCCCTCCCAAATACCCACAGAACAAAACTATGTATTCAACTGATTCAGTCTATTGGTAGAAAAAGATAACCAGGGGGTTCTCCCGCCAGGGAAACTCTTTTAAGTGGCATACAGATACCTCTTGCCGAGCAGGGTCAGTCTTGCGGCCCTTTTCCCCCCACTGGGCCCAAGGGTGTCCGGCGCCCTCCAAGTCTTTTTTCCCATCTGATGGCAAAGGGCGCCGATACATACGTATCACCACCGAAGAAAAGAACAGATCGTTGCTGGTGCCAGTTAATTCAGTTCAAAGTGAATGTAGTTGGACCTAATAAACATAATCATAACACAGAGCATCTGTCTGTCATTGGGCGGCGTAGCCGACCGTGGCGAGTCCTCTGATGTGGGTGCCGCATTCTTAGGCAGCTTAAGGCGCTTCAAAAATTCTTCCGCATGCTGAGGCTTCGTGAAGAATGTCTGCTTGCCTTGGTAGGTGACACGAAGCCGTGCGGGGTAGAGGAGAGCGTGCTCTATTTGAGCTTGTCTTAACTTCTGTTTCACCGGTAGGAATTTGCGTCTGTCTTCCTGCACTGTGGGCGTGAAGTCTGGATAGATAGTGAAAGGGACTCCTTCAAAGTACAGCTGTTTCTTCTCTCTTGCGATCCGAAGGGCCGAGTCTCTATCCCTATAATTTAGGAGGCGAGCAATGATGGGTCGGGCGTACTACCAGGTGGGGGTTTCGGGCCGAGCGAGCGATGGGCCCTCTCCACAACAAATTGCGGAGAGAGAAGGCCCACCCCAACCACCTCCAGCAACAAGCGTTCGATGTAGGCCTCCATCTTACCCATATTGGTGCTCTCTGGAATGCCCAAAACTCGAATGTTATTCCTCCGGCTTCTCACTTCCATGTCCTCATTCTTTGCAGCTATAAGTTAGAGCAATTTGTCCATTTGCGATACAGAAGTTTAGGTGCGAGTCGTAGCGTCCTCAACATCTGATATTCGTTGCTCAGTCTCCTTTAGCTGCGCCTCATGGCCATCAATCCTGTGAGCTATGGCATCCATACGTGTAGTTAGCGTGTCTATCTTCCCCGCTAAACAAGCAAACCCCTGTCTGACTTCTTGTAATAGCGCCTTCAGGTTTTCGCCCTGTGCAGGTTGTGCGTCTAGCTGCGACGCATCTGACCCCCCCTCAGCCTCTATATGTTGTCGGGCCCCATTCTTAGCGTCAAAAGTAAGACGTGATTGGCGTGCGTCTGTCTTCCCCATACTGGTCAATGAGGCTCGCGTCAAAGGCAGTAGGAACCCAGAGACTGAGGGGGGAGGGGCAAACCCAAGGGGAGCTCCCACCAAGCCACCAACAATACACCAATGCTATGCAGGCTGTCTAAGCTGATCCCCCGGGCGCCGGTAAAGATCCAGTGTACAGGGGCTAATTGACGCCTCAATGATGGGACATGCCGTACCTGAATACGGCAGAATCCTTCCACAGGCCGCACAGCTGTTATCTCACTCTCGTGGTGTGGACAGTTCCACCGGGTAGGACCACCTGTCGCCTTGTGGCTGCGCGCTAACAAGATTCACTCCCCCTCCAGGCCTGCACTACCAAAGCAGAGAAGATTGAGCACACAGTAGATTCCCAAGGCCAATGAGCCATACATGCAGCATCACCCCAGCCACATCACTGTCTCTGCCGGTTCGTCCGCAGTGCACTAGGAGGGCGCCCCTCACAGCAGGACAGTGTTTGCACAGATCTGGGCTCCGCAGCACAGGTGTAGGGCTGTGACGAGTACTTGGGTGGGGGGGGGGGTCAAAGCGCCAGTTTAAATGCTCCTCAAATGTAATCCCACATGCATGGAGCCAGTCGCCAAGTATCCCCCTCCACGCCACATATGGCCGATCCGCCACCCGTGCGGCCCCCGCAGTCAGCAAAGACTCACCACCTTGGTGCCTGGATTTGGCAATGTAGGGCGATTACACCACCTCCGCCGCTCCACGACACTGTCGTAAGGCAGCAGATGCCAGGAGAACACGCCGTCAGCAATGTACCACAGCAAGCTAGCAGCTCCGCACCTCCGGCCCACACACCACGTGGCCGCCCCGGGACTCGCGTAGGCAGTCGAGCCCCGCAGGAGCTCCAGGCCGTCCAGACCGGGAACACGGTGCTAGAATCAACCACCCGCCAACGCTGCAGGCAGCGGCCGATGTCGGTCCAGGTCGCCGGTAGTCGCTCTACCAGTCAGGCATCCCGATGCGTGATATCTTAGGGCGGTGTACTGCGATGGGACAGGATCAATAAAGGATATGTGCACCGGGCAGCGGGAGCCTCACACAAAGGCGGCCGTTCTGCAAGTGCGCCACCTAGCGCCCTTCCCCCCTGCCCCCCTCCCCCCACTATACCTTACTTTGGTATAGTATACACAGAGCCAGCTTCCTACAGGGGAAAGCCCAGTTTTTAAATTTTGGGTAATAGAACGTAGCCATGATGAGGTGTTCAATGTGTAATGAGGCGGTTTCTTCAAAGGTCGCAAGGTCGTTGTACCATTCTTCTAGTTTGTTTTTAAGTTCGGAATTGATTTCTTTGGTGGGCTTATGTGCAACTTTTAAATAGTAGGTGGTGTCTTCAAATTGTTTTGTTGCTTCTTAGATGTAGTCATCCATGTGTAAAATCGCAACGTCGCCCCCTTCTCCATTTCCTTAATTATGATTGCAGGAGTATACTTGAGATCTTTTTTTTTTTTTGGAGGATAAATCTGTTTTATTGTTTTGCAGACGTCGCGTCTTGTAGACAGGCAACAAACATCAAAGAACAACGACCATACCATAAAGTATTTGGTAATAATGGGCAAGCATGACCGTGGACCAGGACCCCCCCCCCCCCCCCAAACATACAACAGTGTCACTGTTGGCTTAGGGTCCATTTGGATCTTGATACAATAAACGGCTCATGCTTTGGAGCTATAGGTCCGGTGATACGGTGTACAGAGTTCGCGCCGAGTCTTCAGGATACATGCATGTACAGATGTAAGGAAAAAACTTTTAAAAAAAAGAGGGGGTGGGCAAAACTGAAGAGACCCCCAATAACAGCAGCATAGTCCGATATTTGAATGTGTATTCCGCATGGTTTCCCCCACCTCCACCTCGCCCTCCCCCGCCCCCCCCACCCACGACACCCCTTGGGCAGGCACCAATACACAGGGAGCCCGGCACTAGCCATCCTAAGCGTCAGATAGTACACAGGCATCTACGCGGCAGCAGCTGATCCCCGGTGGCCTATTCAGCAATCCCCAGGAAAGCGCCTCCTCCATGTACAGGATGTCCCTCTGCAGTGACCCCGTTCCCCCCCTTCCCCCCCCCCCATCCACGTCGAGGCCTGTAATAGACCCTCCCACTGTGACACAATAGGTGTCTTCCGGAGTACCAATGCTTCCTCCCTCAGGAGAGCTGTTCCCTCCGCTTTGGCCCACGCCTAGAGCGAATACTGCCACGCCTGTGTGTGCGGCGGGTCTGGCGCCTTCCAACGTTTAGTGAGTAGTCGTTTAGCCACCACTAACCCCAAGTCGAGGAAGCGGGAGGTGACTTTCGTAGACTGCGTTCGGCGAAAGAGGTGCAGCAGGTAAACGGGCCATTCAAATGATATGGTACGGCCCGTGCATGTATGCAGCGCCACATGAATTGCCTCCCAGTAGGGTTGCAGCTTGTGGCAGCTCCACAGCATGTGTACTAACCCCGCTCCCGACTCCGCGCAGCGAGGGCATGCAGTGTCTGTGCGGTGGAAGTACCTGTTGATTGTTTCGGGTGTAAGGTACGCCCTGTGAAGTATAAACATCTGTATTTGGCGGAACCACATATTTCTGGGTATGCGCGTTGGACTCTGTAGTAACTTGCCCCATTCCTTGTCTTCTAGTGGCCGCGCTAGGTCCGCTTCCCATTTGCGGCGAAGTGGTTCCAGGCTAATCTCTGCATGTGTGCGTAGGGATACTGCAAACCACCGAATTAAGTACCTACTATGCCCCATAACATGGAGATACTGCATGGTGAGGTGTTGGCTCGGTTCCACCCTCATGTCCCCCCAGCTAGCGGTCAGTGTCGCAATCAGGAAACGGTGTCTGAAGAATTGCCCAGGTGGCAGCCCCGCTTCGTCAACCAGGGTTTCATATGTCATGAGGTTGCCGTCACGATATAGGTCTCCCAGGGTCTGTATGTCCGCTTCGTGCCACTCTGCAAGCTCAGAAGATGTGAGCGCCCCCAGCCCGCTGGGGGAGTCTTCGAGTGTTCTGGCCGGAGTGTAGGGGACCAGAGATCTGGTAAGGTATGAACTGCGGCGGTAGCATTTGTAGGTCACCACACTGAGGAGTGGTGTCGGCGGTGGGGCTTTCGTGGCAGGGTGAAAAAGCTTGGTAATGTCAGTTAGAGAGAGGGGAGGTGTTGTGGTCGCAGTGTCTTCGCGGCCTCTGTTTGCTAGCCAGCGAGCTATCCATTGTAGCTGCGCCGCCAGATAATAATGTTCAAAGCACGGTGCAGCCAGGCCTCCCTGGTCGGTGGGCAAGTACAACTTGGGCAACGCTACCCTGTGACGCGCATTACCCCAAAGGAAATCACGGAGCGACTGAGCGAGTGTAGTAAAAAAGGCCGTCGAGATGTATACTGGTAGGTTGGCAAAATAGTACAGGAGGCGGGGAAGGATCACCATCTTAGATACGGCTACCCTGCCAGTGACTGTTAGTGGGAGTGTTCCAGAATCTTATTTGGGACTTAATTGATGTTACTGCCCTGCCCAGGTTGCCCTCAAGGAGGTCTGCCGGTTGGCGATATATCTGAACTCCTAGATATCTGAAAGTGTCCGCTTTCCACTGTACACGCGTGCCGTCCAGGATATAGCCCGGGTCCTGGATGTCTCCACCGAATGCATAAAGGCAGGACTTGGTGGCATTCACCCTAAGGCCCGAGAGAGCGGCGAAATTGAGTAGGATGCGCTCCAGCTGGGCCGCTATATTACTCACATCTCTCACGAAGACCAAGAGGTCGTCCGCGTACAGTGACACCTGATGTGTCGCGTCCCCTAATGGGATACCGTCTCCAAGTGTCGTGCGCAGTGTTACAGCGAGGGGCTCAATTTCCAGCGCAATCAGGAGGGGCGAGAGCGGGCACCCCTGCAAATTGGCACTGCGTCAGAAATATGGGGCCCAGTTTTCACCCTCACTGTGGGATTCCTGTACAGGAGTGCGACCATCTGGAGGAACCCCATGCCCAGCCCATAGCGTGTCAGCACTGCTGCAAGATAGCCCCATTCCAGACAATCAAAGGCTTTTTTGAGGTCCAGCACAAGACAACCTGCCCTAGGCCACCCCTGCACGCTGTCCGACGCCACCCTGAAGAACCGCTGCAAGTTCAATGAAGTACTGCGCTTAGGTACAAAGCCATTCTGGTCGCTGTACTAACACAGGTACCACAGGCGCCAGGCATTCCGCCAACACCTTGGTGAATATTTTATAATCCGCGTTAATTAGAGCTTGGGGTCGGTATGATCCCAGATTCTGGGGATCCCTGTTTGGTTTGAGCAGGGACACTAGGTAGGCCTCGCGCATTGAAGGGGGCAGGGTGTGCTCCTCGAGAGCTGTAGTGTAAAGGGCGTGCAATTTTGGCACCAGGGACTTCCGGTAGGCCTTATAATATTCAGCGGGGAGGCCATCCGGCTCCGGCGCCTTCCCAGAGGCCCTGGAACCGATCGCCTCCCCGATTTCCTCCAAA
Organism: Triturus cristatus; assembly: GCF_964204655.1. Lineage (NCBI taxonomy): Eukaryota > Metazoa > Chordata > Amphibia > Caudata > Salamandridae > Triturus > Triturus cristatus. Next base: position 285,620,632 of record NC_140594.1, on the reverse strand, counting down.
GTGAGGGGACCGTCAAGCGACTCTTGGTGGTCCTCGGGAACCGTGGGCAGGCGGACAGTCTCAAAGAATCTATCCAGTTTGGGCCCAGAGCAGTGCCCCACAGATCGGTACAGTTGCGCGTAATGATCAGAGATCACCTTGTGTATCTCATGTTGCGTGTATACCATTGACCACTCAGGCGTGCGTAGGGCCCCAATGGGGGCATGTGTGTTCTCCTGCTTGAGCAGCCAAGCCAACAGGCGGCCCGCCCTGTCAGCTTTGACATGAGTGCAGGCCGTGTGGGCTGTATAATTATGACAACGCAGGCACTCCGTGAGGTCCGCGTGTTGCGCCAGATGGACTGAGTGACGACCTCCGCCCTCACCTTCCCGTTCGTATTTGAGTAATTGTGATTCGAGGCGAGTAAGCGACAACGCTAGGTGTTTGCGGATATTCCAAGTTGCACCAAGGCAGTGGCCCCTGATAGTCGTTTTATGGGCATCCCACTCCACAAATGCGCTACTCACCGCCCCATCATTCAGTTCAAAGTATTCCAGGACTGCCGTCCCCAGGGATGCACGGAACTCCGGATCCTCCAGTGCAGCCGGTTGGAGGCGCCAGGTGGGGACAGGGGGGCGACCGGGGTCCCAGTTCAGCCGCAACCTCAGAGAATTGTAGTCGGAATGCGTCCGCCCCAAATATTCAGCGTCCTCAATCAACGGGGTTAGTGTTTGGAAACTCACTATCCTGTCTAAGCGTACATGGAGGTCATGTACTGCGGAGTAATAAGAATAGATACGGTGATCGGGATGTAGGCTACGCCACACATCCCGTAACGCCCAGTGCGATATCCAGTCTGTGAGGGCCTGCGTGTTCGAGTAACGAGTTGAAATCCCTGCCCAACAGCCAGGGGAGCCCAGCATAGGGAGCCAACGAAGTAGACAATTGCGCCAAGTACGAGGGTTGGTCAGTGTTCGGGGAGTAAATGGAGCCCATCAATATTTGTTGACCGTTAATCGTTCTACGAGCCAGAGTGTACCTGCCTGCAGGGTCTATCACCGTGTCAGTACAAATGAATGGGGTACCCGCCCGCACCCAGATTAATATGCCCCGTGCGTGCGCGGAGTATGTGGTGCCATATAGCTGACCTCTCCAACGTTTGCGCAACCTGTTTAACCCCGGCTGCGTCATATGCGCTTCCTGTAGGAGCGCAATAGCAGCAGAGTGTCCTAGAAGAAATGCGAAGATGGCGTAGCGACGCGTGGGTGTGTACATGCCACGTATATTCCAAGTGATTCAGTGCACGCCATCCCGGGTGAGTTAATGCAATGAAGGCGCCGGAGCCAGGGCAGGCCCAAGCGATGTGGGGAACAAGGACAAGCAGTATCATGTCGGTGTGCCGCAACAGAAAACGTAACTGATGAACAAAGAACGGTATAACATCTGGGGCAGACATTGCGCGGTGTCCGTCCAAACCTCTGTAACTATTAAGTAGCGTGAACTAGGTCAGTGGTGTGCCTATAGGGGTGCGCGCGCGCTAGCGGTGTCGTACTGTAGCGATCCCCCTTGCTCCTGCACGTGTTAGGTGTCATCCATGGAAGCACCGGTGACGCCACTTGGGACCAAAAGACTGCGAGTCAGGCCGGCGGACCAGATAATTGTCTCCCCGTGCGGTCACCCCCTCCCCCGTGGGGTGGTGTATGAGGCTTGACCGGTGACTGGTGTGCCACTGCTGTTTCACCGCTGCGTAGACCAGGCAGTGCCGACAGTGCAGTAGACCCATCTCTACACCCCACTATAGCTAAGACACAAAGTGAACAAACAATGATCTACTTGCATGACCTGTCCTTGCTGAGGACTAACACTATAAATTCAGTTCAGATAATATCATTGGCAGTTTGCGAAGTCACCACTGGCAATCCAAGATCTTCTGAAACAGTTGTGGAGGGCGAGGAGGAGCCGCTGGGTACCACAGTGGTGTGCACATGGGAGTCTAGACGTTCCTGGACGTGTGGGGAGCCGAGGGTGGTGACCGCTTCTACGGCTTCCATTCTCTCGCTGCGCATGTTTTCCGGGCTTGGGGCGTTTGTCCCGGGTTGGGCGGTCTTCATAGTCCCACGCCACCAGCGACATCTGGTTCTCCTGCCTGCCGAGGCTTTCCTCTCTGAATTCAGCAGCCTCACGCCTGACCACCGTCCCGACTCTTCGAGCAAGTCCCATGCCTCTTCTGGGGAGTCAAAGAAGTGGGTCCTCTCCTTAGATACAACACGCAAGCGGGCTGGAAACCGCAATGAGTAAGGCAGCTCTAGGGCGCGGAGTTATCGTTTCACCCCTGTGTAGTTGCTCCTACGCTTCTGTACTCGAGCTGTGTAGTCGGGGAATAACATAACTGGGTTGCCGCCCACCTTAAGATCGTCCAACTTGCGTGTTTAACGGAGGACCACATCACGGTCTCTATAGTTGAGCAGCTTGAAGATGAACGGCCTGGTTTCCAGCTGAGGTTTCTGCACCGGGATGCGGTGGGCTCTCTCGACCACAAACTGCTGTGACAGTGTCCCCTGAGGGAGGAGATCGCGCAGCCAACGTTCCGTAAATAGCTCCGGGTGTCTACCTTCTTCGCCCTCCGGCAGGCCCACCACGCGAACGTTAGTGCGGCGGGAGCGTCCCTCCGCATCGCCTGCTCTGTCCTCCAGTTCATGGACACGGTCCATTAGGTCTTGCAGCGCAGCAGCATGGCTTCGCGTGGTAGGCTGGAGCTCCTTAATCGTGTGGCCTTGCGCGGTGACTTTTTCGGCCAGCTTACGATGGTTGGCATGTAGGAGGGTGACATCCGAGGTGACCTTGTCTATCCTGGTTTCCAGGGAGGTTTTAGTGTGCTCCAGCGCGTCACCTATCCTTTCCACTGCTGCAAGGACAGAGTCCATTTTGGCTGCTAGGGCCGTGGACGTGGGTTCCGGGCCCCTCCAGTGCTCAGATTCAGGGGATCCAGAGCGTTCCCGCGCAAGGGCCCCTGCTGCATCTTGGTTCTCATTCGGCCCATCACTAGCTGCTGCGCTGTTGGCATTCGCAGGTGTCCACCAGTCGAGGCAGAATGCCAGCAAGAGGGTTACTGACGGGATAGGCCGCGCCCACTGCACGTGGATATGGTTCGGTGAGGCAAAGCGTATAGGCTGCACCGCGTTATCTAGAACCAGGGCTCGGATGCTGACCCGTAGAGGCCGTGGGTGGACTCCTGCCCAAGTTGGACAGCGATGGAGTGGCACCGGATCCCGTCGGTTGTTGAGCCGGGGTGCGGGGCCGACAGCTATACATCAGGTCAGGTGGTTTGCAGGTCCCCGGGGGTGACTGTTTGTGCAGGTGGTTGCCTCTCTAATGTCAGAGCCTCAGGCGTGCAAACTGTGGGGTTTTGCCTTTGTCTGTATTCATCTAGGACGTCCTCCGTCCACTTTGAGGGGACTTCGCAGAGGGCGCCACTGCGCCAGCAGCAAATGCCCGTCAGCTTCCACCTATGTGTGATGTACTCCCATCGCTTCCGCCCCTGTCCTTCGTCCAGGCACCGATCGGTGCAGGTGCGGCCCCGTGGATGACAGGCGCCAGATCACAGCAGGGTGGCCCCAGTGATGACCCTCCGGGGACGTGGCTCCCCTCTGCACCCACCTAGATATGCCACCGTTGGTGCTACAGTCTGGCGCGGGGTGTCCTACCTCTGCACAGGCCTCACCAGGATCCCTGTTGGTTGCGCCTAACCACCACAGCGTGCCACTTCAGGGCTGTAAGTGCTCCATAGGCGTTTTAGCGCACGAGGTGCTCCTCCGACACCTTCAGGGCTCCGGGAGGCGACTCATGAGCAGTACTTCAGTGCCCTCCAGCACCGGTGCCACGCAGCGAAGTTTGGGCAGGTACAGCCAGAGCAAGCCACCACCACCGCCGGCAGGCCCCTGGCTTCCGGTCCATATCGTCACCGAGGGGGCTGTGTTAGCAGGGCGGGCCCCGTCGGATGCAGCACCTCTACCGCCCAGGTTCACCCGGGGCAGTGCGAGTGTTTCTCCTGCTCCCCCCTGCCGGTGCTGTCCTCATGGGAAACACGCCGCCCCCCAGGCCCGGGACCGAACCACAGGGAGGCGGAGGGGGGGGGGGGGGGGAGTTGTGGGGGGGGGGGTTGCGCGATCCGATGCTCACCGCCGATCTCGCTGCCTCCACCGTACAGCCCACTCGGCTCCGCCTGGGATCAGAGTGCTCTACTGCTGCTGGCTACTGCATACAGGCGCGGGCGGCCATCTTGAGATGTGGGGACGCCGCGTGCGGCCGACAGCAAGCAAGGCCGCGCTGCTGTCACCGGCAGCTCAAAAGGCACGGAACACAGCTCATTGGGTGTGGGAGCGCCTCCGCCACTGGTCGTCGATTATCAGGTGCGTGGGTGGTAGGGATTACAGGAGAAATGACCAGGAGTGGGGGATTAGCGATACGAGCTTCACGGACCTGCGTCCTCCATGTGGGCTGGCTAGCCACCGCCCCCCCTATACTTGAGATCTCTTAATAGTTTGTTGCTCCTTTCTGAAGATGTTCCTAGGTAGAAATATACTTTTTTGGTATATTTGATGTATTCCTTCTCCAGGACCTGTATGGCGACCATATAAAAGATGGTTATGTAGGCAGTTGTGGTGTGAAGGTAGATTTGGTGTGAATGTTGCTGGCTTAAGTGTATCCGTTCCAAGGTCACCTGCCGTTTGATTCAGGGATGGGTCTGGGGTGTCCGTATTGGATAATGTGGAGAGTAAGTAAACGTCTTCTAACTCATGAATAGTCAGAGAACTTGTTGGTATATTACTTGTAGGTCCTGTATTAGATGGTGGTTTGGATAGTACATATATATCCACAACTTCACGGATTAGCATATATGATGCCATGTCATCTTTGACCACGTCAGATTTTGCAGTGCCAACATAATGTTATCACTTGTAGTTATGCCTAATTGACATAATTTGCTCCTAGAATTCATCACCTATGCACCTTGGTTCTCCTAGCTTGAAGGCCTATCACTGTATGCAAACACATTATCAATGGACTATGTATGAACTTAGCAGGATGTCTCCGATCGCCATGATGAGTTTGTTACCCCCTCCAATAATGTTTCTTTATTACATGTGCTTCAACAGTCCACTTTGAATACATCAAAGGTGTATTGTATGTAAATCAATGGGGTTACCAGACAACTGAGGGACTTAATAAATGTTCATTTCATCTCCTGTTCTTAAGAGGCATAGTGTATCATCTGTATATTATTTATCCATGGTGCCGGTTGATATCTCTTACCAATCTTAACTATATTCTTTGGCCGGTATGAGGTGGATGGTGGATTGCTATAGTACTCTGCAGTTAAGTAGAATTTACACCCCAACCATGGCCAGTGTTGTCATTGATGTAATTTGAGATGTTATCGGTGTTGTCATCAATTCTGTGATTGAACATGTGATGAGAGATGCAGTCTTGGGTCATAAGCAGAGCGTTGTTGAGGTTAGGTTTGGAAGGGAGTGGGTGATCTCACCAGCCTCCCTCCCCACCCCCCTCAGAAACAAGAGCTAGGGGGTCAGTGTAGCCCTGCCCTCTTATGTCCTTTTCAAAACCCTTTTCAGGACAGGTGACCAAGTCTGAATCGTGTTATAGCCACCACTACATTTCTTTTCATGTTTGGCCAGGCTGTCAGATCACTCACTCTGAAAAAGCCCCCTCAGAAGAATTAAATGTTTTAATTTCACCTCAATGATCCAGATGTATATAAATTTTAAATCTTAATTTCTCAAAAACTGCAGAACGGATTCACACCCAAGCACATACAGTGAACATTCTTGGCAAATATCTATCCTTCTGACAAATTTGATTTAATTTGGTTCAGCTGTCTAAAATTCTCTTTGGAAATTGTATGGGAAAACTGTGATTTGTCCCTCTTGGGCAATGGGGGAAGCAGTTCAGTTGAAATGGAATTTTCTGCTGCATTATGAGTTTCCCCCAATTCCGTTGATTTCTTACGTCCTAAGGAAGATTCAACAAGACCGGGCCTAAGTCATTCTCATCTCTCCAGATTGCCCAAGGTGTGTGTGGTATGAGGACCTTCAGTATTTCTCCATAGGTCCCCTGCTCAGACTGCCATTCATACTGGATCTTCTCTCCCAATCAGATGGAATTGTTCTGCACCCCAATCTCTGAGGCCTCTACCTACATGCCTAGAGATTGAGTCTGGAAATCTGATCTCCTTTCAGCTGCCACTATAGGTGGCAGACATCCCATTGTCAGCACATGTCCCTCTACTAAATCCGATGTTTTGAAAGGCGGAGTAGATTTGTTACTTGGTGCATGGGTGGGAATGTTGACCTATTATTAACTAAGTTGTCTAGATTTTGCAGTTTGTGCATTTTTTTGACCAGTAAGGGTGCGTGATAGGAATTATCAATGGAAATTTTGCTGTATTGTCGGCGTTCTTCCAGACAACCTACTTTATTCAAGTCCCCAATCCTCATGCGTCTCCTGAAGGGATTAACAAATCTGTATCACTCCAACTCAGTTTGCTGTTCTCCAGTGTTATCTTAAACTTGTTTTAACCTCTCTATTGAACACTTCGTTTGAGCTACTGCATAGTTGTTCTTTAAGAATGTTATCGGTAATGACAGTCTTTTGGTGGCCTTTACTTTGGCTAGGCAAGTAACTGAGCTGCAAGCTCTCATCCATCTTTCACCTCCTTTTAGCTTGACAAATGTATGTTGCGAACCAGGGCTGCTTTCATGCTGAAGGTGCTGACCCTCTTTCATCCAAATCAGTCCATCACCCTCCTGTCCTTCTATCCCCGGCCCACCCCTCGGAGGAGGAGGAGTGATTGCACAGGTTGGATCCTAGGGGGGCAGTCCGCTACTAAGTGGTTTGTACCAAGTAATTACGACTGGGTGACAAGCTTTTCGTAGGCTATTGTTGTGCCAAGAAGTGTAAAAAGGTTCAGAAGCAGACTCTGTCCCGATGGATAATCCTCTGCATTAAGAACTGCTACATTCTGGCCAAGAAAGAACACCTAGAGCCCATTACTCTAGAACTAAATCAACTTCTGCACTTTCCAGGGTAGTACTGATAGAAGAATAATGCATGGCAGCAACATGGGCATTACTGCACACCTTTGCCAAGCATTACTTCTTGGATTCGGAAGTTCGTAGAGATGACCACTTTCACAGATCCGTCCTATAAGATTTCCTAGTCTTATCAATCCGTCAACCCACCTCCAGGGCTGGGAATTGATTTTTTAATCTTTTCTATAAGTAAGATATTTACAGGTAGAAGTAACCATCAGTAGAAAAGTTACTTACCTGCAGTAACCATCTTAGTGTTAGATATTCTACCTGTAGATTCATCACGGACCCACCAGCCTCCCTGTATAGGGGGAGTTAATAAGATTCTGCATTGATATGGTACTACACAACCATCTTGGTGTCTCCCATCCACTCGCTTCGAATGTTGTGTAAAAAATGGATAGAAGCTGTGCTTGGGTGGTCGCTGTATGGCTTTGGTGCCATCTTATGATGCCACTTCTGACATCAATATGAAGCTAGCTCCAACTCCGGAGACATCAGAGTTTTAAGCTTCCGAGTCTAGTCTGGCATCTAGATTTATTCTGCTGGTGTATAGAGTATCCACCAGAAAGTTATTTACCTTTCATCTACCTTATCCTCATTAACTTACTACTGCTCATGTGTCATGTCTGTCTTTCAAAACTTTTATTCCTTTATCGTCCTAAAAAGTGCTTACAGCTCTTGACATATCTCAACCCGCTGGCTTACGGTTGAAAGCTTGAATGGCTGAAGTGAGGCGATTATTACTGAACATCTTTTTTTTTGTTGTTGTTCAGTAACCTCTTGATGTCCAATCTTATCCCTGGCATTTAGAAAATGTGATTATCTCCCCTAAGCTGAAAAAGCCCTATCCTGGCCTTATAATTTTAACTAACTTCAGCCCAAATTCTCTTCTTCATTACTCAGGCACATATCATGGCGATGTAGCTACTCAACTTCAGACTTTTGTAGGAACCAATAAATATTCTTGACCATGCCCAAGAAGGTTTTTTAGCAGAGTTGCTGGACAGAACTTACTGTTCTCTCCACCTTAGAAGATTTTCAGAGAAGTGTTCATGTTGGGTGCGTGGGGAATGCAGTTTGGTTTAATTTATCTATCTGCCTTGAAACCACTACCGGTTAGTTCCTTCTTCTTAATCAAATTTGTTATGGAGATAAAGTTTCTGACTTGTTCCTTTGTGTGCTTTCCAGTAGATCTCAAAGAGTTGGTCTTTCTAATTTTCGTGATCCTTTTATGACTTAAAATGGAGCTTGCCCGAACATGCCATTCTTTCCCGTCTCATTATTACCCATCATTCATTTGAGGCATACGCTTGGTGCCAGATTTTATATACACGCGGAGGTCACTCGACATCTCTTAATTAATTCGACATCGTTCCTCCTTAGTCCAGTTCACCTTTTTCCTTGGTGTGTAAATGGTAAATGTCACCAAGGTTTTAAAGTGAAACCTATCAAAGTTAGAGGTATTGCTATCTGATGCTCTCCAGTGATCGTCATGAGTACTCTGTACAGTTCAGGATTCTGGAGCACTTCTTCCAAAGTATATATGTCTCTGTTGGATCTTTGCCTTACTTTGAAAAAGTCATGAATTTTTATCTGACCCCAAAATTATTTTTTCAGCCTACAATGCAGGCTGTATTGGCCAATTCCATTAGTTTGCTTTAAAATTCCATTTAAAAAGCTGACCTTTTAAAAAATAAAACAGTAGATGAATATGTCAGTGTGGCTAAATAGGCTGCAGTAATGCTAAGCTGGAAAGCATTACTAAGCCTTTAAGAGCTCCAAGTCCTCCAGAATCTCATCATGCCCTGTAGGGGGCAGTGGCCTTGTTTTTTTCCAGCTCCTGATGACCGGATTCTGGATCACTGAGCTCTGCCTTATTATGCTTTTTTTCTCTTGGAAACACTTTCTAACCATATTCTAATTGACTTCACTCAAAGGGTCTAGAGAATTACTGTGTCTTTTTTCGGACAGGAGTTCTTTTTCCTTGTTGAGAAAATGCCATTCTTTTTTCTGAACTGTCCTGCCTGTGGCAGGAATAAGGCTAACATATCTCCATAATTTGACTTCCTGATTCACACATCCCAGACAGATGCAAGCACTGCTAGACCTTGTACAGGCGCCCTTTAAAAGAATTGTGAGAAGATCTGCCTTCGTGTGAAAGAAGAGAGATGAAGACATCTGAGATCCCTTTCTGCCAGCGCTGGAAGTTCTCAGGAGTAATGGGAGTGTATCCCCTCTACCTGTGTTCCTCAGCTAATCTCTGAGGACTCCCACAGACTGAGATCAAAAAGGAGACTTGAGAAGGAAAAGTAGCTCTGTTTCTGAGGGATACTTTTGCCTGTGTATTCCTCACCTTATGAATACCCCCTGCGCCAGCATTCCGCGCAATTTCTTTCCTAGCACTCCCTCGTCGATGATGTCAGAATAGCACGGCTCTGCTCGCGACACCATATGACTTCATCGGAGCCATTAGAGGATCTCGTCGGCATGCTGACGTCAGTTCCCTTTTTTCCGCGCCATCGACGCTTAACGGTTTTTCTAGGGGCTCTCCATTTTCTTCGAAGAAAACTTTGTATCGCCGAGAGTGTGGCGGGCATATGGCAATCACGGACCCGCATGAAGATTGCCTCTGGTGTTTATCTTCGGATCATGACTTTGAGGAATGTCGAAGCTGCAGGAAGATGAATCCCAAGGCTATTCAGGAGCGTGAAGCCAAGTTGTTTATGGCCAAAGCCAAAAAGGCGAAGAGAGGTCGAAAGAGGGTGAAGTCTTCATCTTCCCATACATCGAAGTCGAAGAAACATAAGAAGTCCAAGAGGAGACATGGCTCTCGGCACCGTTCTTCGAAGACCAGGGCCTCGAGGCTGATGTCACCGCGGCCTCGAAGAAAGGACTAAGTTTTTCTATCTCCTCAGGAGACTCCAGATCCGGTATCGCTGGCTTCGAAAGGCTCTTCGCTGCATGAAAACTCACCGGCTCCAGAGATGTCTCCAGAGAGTCGTCTCCAGGCCGGGTGGCTTCACCTGTGTGGGCACCGTCCCCGGCTCCGCAGCCTCCACCTCGACCTCAGGAAGGTACGGATCCATATCCTGCTTTTCCTGCTCCTGGGTCAGATTCTTCGCATTTCCTTAATGCGATGTTTAGCATGTTTGCCAGGGCCTCTGCTCCATCCGGTGCGCCTTCGGGCCCCGTGGGTCTTTTGGCCTTTAACTTCGGTGTTCCTCTATTTTATCCCCAAGCACCCTTTATTCCTTTCTTGCCGTCGACTCCGGCTTGGCATTTCCCGGCACCAAGGTCCTCCACTCCAGCTACACGGACTCTGTCGGCTGTTGACTTGGCGCCGCCTCGAGTTCCATCGACGTCGAGGTTCGAAGCTAAGGCTCCTCCGTCGACGTCGTTGATGCCTTCTCCGGCGTCGCGTGTGGCGCCGCTGACGCAGATTCCTAAGCAGCGCTCTAGGAGAGAGGTGCAGAGGCTCCTTGAAGAGGAGGAATATGCACAGTATCAGTTGGAAGGAGAGATTGTTGATTCTATGGATGAGCTTGAAGGCCTTCGCGATGCTAGTGGCTTGGATACTTCTCCGGAGTATAATCTTCCCTCTGTGAATGCTGGTGTTGTGCAAGACATTGCTCCTTATCATGTGGTCATAAGGAAGGCGGCTGATTTGCTTGGTCTACAGCTTCCCTCAGCTGAGGTGAAATCTAATATTCTTACGGAGGTTCTTAATACTACTACTTCAACTTCTGAACCGTTGCTTCCCTTTACGGATGCTTTGACAGAACCAATAACGGAGGTGTGGCAGAAGCCTTTATATGCTCCTGCGGTTTCCTGTTCTATCTCTAGAAGGTACAGGCCTGCTCCTGGCGATCCGGCTTTTTTATATTCACATCCTACGCCGGAAAGTTTAGTTGTCCCGGCTTCTTGTTCGAAGCAATCTTCTGGTTCTTTCCCTACCATTCTTGGTGATAGGGATTCTAAGAAAATGGAGCAGGCGGCGAAGGTGTCCCCCTCTGCAAGTATGGCTCTTAAATTCACTAATGCAACCTGTCTTCTTGGGAGGTATATCCATGCTTTGATGGACTCAGTCTTGCAGCTAGCTCCAAAGTTGCCTGAGGAGGATCAGGCTATTTTCTTGGAAGTCCTCTCTGATTCACAGGCTGCGGCACGTCAGGTGATTCAATCGGGCCTGGACACTGCTGACTCTGTAGCTCGTGTGATTGGGTCTTCTGTGGCTGCAAGGAGACAGGCTTGGCTTCGATCGTCTGGTTTCTCACCTGATGTTCAAGCGACTTTGCTGGATTTGCCCTTTGATAGGTCAAAACTCTTTGGTTCAAAGGCGGACTCAGCCTTAGAGCGTTTTAAGGACAGCAGGGCTACTGCAGGGTCTCTAGGCCTCCAGGTGCAGGTCAGAGGATACGGCTACAAGCGGTATCGTGGATTTGGGAGATCTGCTTCCTTTCGTGGCCGCCAGCAATCTCAAAGGGTCAGCAACAGCAGAATCCTTTTTACAAGTCATACAGAGGGTAGAATAAAAGAGGCCTCAGGGGAGCAGCTCGGCAACAATCCTCCTCCTCTTCCTCTACTTTCCCTCCCGCCACCGTTGGTACATCAGGAAAGCAGTTCTAGATCCCCCATCTTAGAACATGTTGGTCCGGTTGGAAGTCGGGTGTCCCACTTTCTACAAGAATGGAGACTGATCACGTCAGATCATTGGGTCTTGAATCTTGTAGAGAATGGGTACCCCCGTCCATTTTTGGAGTTTCCTCCTCCTTACCATCCTCGCCAGGGTTGATGCTCTGAGGGCCACTTATTGCTTTTACAGTAGGAGGTTCTTACCTTGCTACAGAAAGATGCGATAGAGGTGGTTCCGGAGCAGGAAAGGGGTCAGGGTTGCTACTCCCGGTATTTCCTGATCCCCAAAAAGGAAGGTCGCTTAAGGCCAATCCTGGACCTCAGGATTTTGAGCCTTAACCTCAGACAGGAGAAGTTCAAAATGTTGACCTTGGCTCAGGTTCTTCTTGCGCTGCAACAGGAAGACTGGATGGTGTCCATCGATCTACAGGATGCGTATTTTCATCTTCCCATCCTGAGATCGCATCGGAAGTATCTCCGGTTCACGGTAGGGTCTCAACATTATCAGTTTGTGGTTCTTCCGTTCGGTCTTACTTCCGCACCTCGAGTCTTTACAAAGGCGATGGCAGTGGTAGCGGCTCATCTCAGAAGGTCGGGGGTTCCTGTTATCCCCTACCTGGACGACTGGCTGTTGAAAGCAGAGTCTCCAGAGTTGGTTTTGCGCCACATGCAGGTAACCGCTCATCTGTTGTTCAAATGGGTTTCTCGATAAATGTAGCCAAATCTCACCTGGTGCCTTCTCAGCGCAGCCTGTTCATAGGGGCGATACTGGACACTTCCGTGTGTCGAGCTTACCCTCCTCCGCAGAGGATTCTCGACATTCAGGAAAGGATTCCTTTATTTCACGATGGAGCAGTTGTTCCAGTCCTGAAGGTTCTTCACCTGCTCGGTCTGTTCGCTTCCTGCATTCTGTTGGTCAACCATGCACGCTGGCACATGAGGGCACTCCAGTGGTGCCTCCGCAGGTAGTGGTATCAGCACAACTGAGATCTCGGGTAGAAGGTCAAGATCTCCAGAGAAGCTGCAGCGGAGCTGATTTGGTGGAGTGTGCAGGGCAACCTGTCTCAAGGAAAGCCCTTTAAGCCTTCTCCACCGGTGGCCATAGTGATCACGGATGCCTCCACTCTAGGGTGGGGTGCTCATCTGGGGGATCTGGAGGTCAAAGGTCTTTGGTCTCCGGAGGAAAGATTGCTTCATCTCAACCTGCTGGAATTGCGGGCGATTCGTTTGGCACTAAATGCCTTCATCCCTTCCCTTCATGGTCAGTCGGTTCAGGTCCTGACGGACAACACTACCGCGATGTGGTATATCAACAAATGGAGAGGTGTAGGGTCGTTTCGTCTCTGTTGAGAGGCTCTGCGGCTCTGGTCCTGGGCTCAGAACCATCGGATTTGTGTGTTTGCAAATCATCTGGTTGGTGTGCTGAATGTTCGTGCGGACAGTCTCAGTCGGCGTTACTTGGCTGATCACGAGTGGCGGCTTTATCCGGAGGTGGTCCATCGCATCTTTCAGATGTGGGGGTCTCCTCGGTTGGACCTGTATGCCACTCACGAGAACGCACACTGCCCGTCGTTGTGTAGTCTTCAGTATCCGATGCGGGGAGCGCGGGAGGACGCGTTTCAGTTGGATTGGAGTGCACCGCTCCTTTACCCATTTCCTCCCATTCCCTTAATTCATCGGGTTCTGAGGAAGATTCGCCAAGACCGGGCCCAAGTCATATTGATCGCCCTGGATTGGGCAAGAAGGGTGTGGTACACAGATCTACTTCACCTCTCATCGCACCCTCCGCTCCGTCTCCCTCTCAGGGCTGACCTCCTCTCGAAGTCGCAGGGGCAGGTTCTACAACCCCACCTCCAGAGCCTGCATCTTCATGCCTGGAGATTGAACGGGGCAACCTGAGTTCCTTCTCTCTCCCGCCGGATATAGTGGATGTTATTTTATCGTCCAGGGGACACTCCACTAAGTCTGTTTACTCTTCCAGATGCCAGAAAAGTGGGTCCCTTGCTCACTTTGCCACTGGATACAAGCTAGCCTGGCTGATGACGGCTGATTAGCCAGAAACTGGTCCCAGGATGCTTGTTTCCGGTCCAGGGAAGACATGGCTTGGCAGTTCGGGCTGAACTGTTCCCATGAGGCACAGGGTCAGACTGATTTGCATATGGCCATGTCTGAACTGGGGTGGTGGAGTGAGCTAAAGAATGATGATGGATTAAAAAACCAGATCCGTGGACTGGGGGTGAGTGCTTGCAATGTTCAACACTCAGTCCCTCTTCCCCTTTGGTTTTGCTTTACTCTTCCAGATTGTCCAGATTTGTTAGGTGGTGCGGCGAGAGACATTGACCCTTTGAAGGCCCGTTTGTCTAATATTCTGGAGTTTTCACTTTCTTTTGCACTGCAAGGTTGTACTGTAGCCACTGTTAAGGGCTATTTGTCGGCCTTGTCGGCTTTTCTATGTTTGCCGGACCAGCCGTCTTTATTTAAGTCCCCTATTGTCATGAGGTTCATTAAGGGCCTTACAAATAAGTTCCCTCCCACACCTTTCAATATGCCTCAGTGGGTTTTGAATCTCGTTATTACCTTTTTAATGGGTTCTCCGTTTGATCCTCTTCATACTTGCCCGTTGAGGCTTCTCTCTTTTAAAATGGTTTTCTTGATTGCCATTAGCTCGGATAGGAGGGTAAGTGAGCTTCAGGCTCTTAGTTCGAAACCGCCTGTCTTGACCATTCATGCAAGTTAGTTTTAAGGACCAGGGCTGCTTTCCTTCCCAAAGTGGTTACCCCTTTTCATTTGGGACAGTCCATTACTTTACCTACCTTCTATCTTCCCCCTCACCCTTCCAAGGAGGAGGAGAGACTGCATCGTTTGGACCGTAAGAGAGCTGTCAGTTTTTACTTGGATCGGACAATAGATCGGAGGCTGGACGATCGGCTCTTTCTGGGCTATGTTGGGAAGATGAAAGGCAAGGCTAGTGCACAAGATGACTCTCTCCAAGTGGATTATCATGTGCATCAAGATTTGCTACACCTTGGCTAAGAAGGACCCTCCTGAAGGTATCAGAGCTCATTCCACCGGAACCAAGTCTACTTCTTCTGCTTTGGCTAGAGGTGTTCCTGTTGTTGACATTTGTAAGGCAGCAACTTGGTCCTCCCTGCACACCTTTGCGAAGCATTGCTGCTTGGACTCTGAGGTTAGGAGGGATGGCCATTTTGCTCGTTCTGTTTTGCAAGATTTTTTGGTCTACTCAGGTGGACACCGTCCTCCAGGAGAGGTACGGCTTTGGGAGTCTATTCATAAGGTGAGGAATCCACAGGCAGAAGTATCCATCAGAAGAACAAGTTACTTACCTTCGGTAACGCTTTTTCTGGTGGATACAGTATCTGCCTGTGGATTCCTCACGTCCCGCCCTCCTCCCCGTTGTCCACCTGTTTCTACCAAAAAATGTTTTATTTTATTATGTCTTAATCATGTTGATATTTTAATAATGAGAAATGCTTATTCAGTTGCTATTTCTCTGTCTTTATTGATTATGCATTTGTGACTTTATAAATGTGTATATATTTGGTATGCTATGTTTACATTTGAAAATGTGTCGGTTCGCCTGTTTGCCTCGGTGGCACGGAAAAAATGTGTGGAACTGACGTCGGCACGCCGACTAGGTCCTCTTCCGGCTCCTATGACATCATACGGTGTCTCAAGCGGAGCCGTGCTATTGTGATGTCCTCGTTGACGTGGAAGAGCTAGGAAAGAATTTCCGCGGAATGCTGGCGCAGGGGGTATTCATAAGGTGAGGAATCCACAGGCAGATACTGTATCCACCAGAAAAAGCGTTACCGAAGGTAAGTAACTTGTTCTTCTGGTCGATGTTGAAGGCCAATAATCATGCGCTGCACCTACATGTTTGCTGCCATGCGCTTGTTTGATGCCGAGAACAGTCTGTTTTGAAGAGGCGACATTCAACTTCAAGGGACACTTCGATGATGAGGCCTCATTCAACAAGAGTTTGTTGCTTGAGGAATGCCTTGCGTGGCTCTCATGCAATGAGATGTCCAGAATGAAATCTGACATGGAAACTTTGCAAGTGGTTGGCCTTGAAAAAACGAAAGGTGAGTAAGAAGCACTCCTATAGATAGTATGATCACTACTACTTCCTGCAGACAGTTCAAGACTCTCAGTGGTTGCAGAGGCACAGCAACACCATAGGCAGGCATACCACCAGCAAAGGTGCAAGTTCAGAGATAAAGGAACACCAGCCACTAAGCCTGCAGCTGGAACCTAACAGTGACTCTATATTTCCCCCTTTTCTGTTAGGTACTCTGGTAGGAGTACGCATCTCAAATTTTCTGGAAATGTGGAAACCCATCACCAATGATGGGTGGGTTTTAAATATTGCTCAAAATGCCTGTTTTCTGGAGTTCAATTACACCGGTAATTTCACCAAAGATATCTTCCCCATTAGATTGGAAACAACTTGAGCAATAAATCACTGTCCTCTTGCACTAAAGAAGCTGTGAAGAGATTCCCTTCTCCCGAAAAAGGATTAGAAAATGATTCCCACTTCTTTCTGGTGAAAAAGAAGAAAAACTAATTTTGACCCACGCTAGACCTGGAGTTGGCAAACAAATGGATATATAAAGAGAAGTAAAGGATTCTCTCCTTAAATCAGGTCTGCCCTTGTCTTCCTCAGGGGAGTAGAACTTCAAGATGTGTATTTTCCGTAGTCCAATAGCTTACATTTTTGGGGAATTTGTTATGGCAAATGAACACCATCAAAAAAAGTCCTTTCCCATCGACCGGATATCAGCACCAAAGACTTACCAAAATATGACAGTCAACACATGGCAGGAAATGGAAGGTTTACGGTGTATCCGTTTCTAGACGACTGGCTGATCAAGGCTTCAACATTTCAGCAAACTCATCAGCCTTCCTGGATTATAGTCTCCACACCAGTACACCTCAATAATAAAAAATCAAACTCTTCCCCGAATGCAGCCTCTGCATTACCTAGAAGCGGTTCTGGACACATCCCAAATAGTGCATCTTTGCCAAAGGACTATCCTTCAGGAAATATTCTAAAATGCTGTTATCTATCCATCTGAAATGTTGCAGTTGATGGAGTGTTACCCATTCAAGATTGAGCCAAATATGATCTGTGCTGGGCTCAATAGCTGCCTGCAACTTCCTTTTTCCAAATAGATGCCTCCAAATAAGGCAACTACAATGATCTCTGGAAGATCAGTGGTGCCAATTCTCTGACCAGTGGGAGGACAAGCTCATCCAGATTCCTCAAGCAATACAGTCCTTTAGTTCTCGCCCAGCGAATTTGCTTTACTTTATCAGTGTCCATCAGAACAGTACAACTCAAATAATAGTGACCGATGCATCCCTCTCCGATTTGACAACACAAATATCATCTAGAAATCCAAGTATCGTGGTCTCTGAGGGAGAAGAATTACCACATCAATTTAGTAGAATTGAGGACATCCACCTTAAAGTCTTCTTTTCATCTCACAGGAAGGACTTTTGCGTGACCAGACTGACAAAACATTGTTGGAAAGTGGCTCTGTATATACTGTTCCCAAATAGGTACAGTGTGCACAGAGTCCACAGTCCCCAGAGGTTTGGCAGAGGCTAAAGTTAGATATAACCTTACTCTCTAAAGTGGTAGCTTGGTCGAGCAGTAAGGCAGTATCAGAGGACAGTGTAAAGCATTTGTTGTACACACTTAGTCAGCAAATGGTGTCACACACTAAAGAACTGAACTCCAGGCCAATGGTTTGTATATAAAAATATATGGTTGTTTTATTTTAGAACTAACAATAGGTATCAAAATATACTTTATCAGAATGAGATGCTTTAGTTAAATACTTAGCAATAGGCAATTGATTTTTTTAATGCAATAGTTACAGTTTGTTGCAATAGGCAACTCAATTTCAAACACAATAATACATTGAGCTCAATGGGAATTTCAAGTTAAATGCAATTGATTACTTTTAGGATTACTTTTCTAACTCCAGGACTGGATCCTAGATTCAATCCTGGGACAGTTCCTCGACACAGGTGAGTAAATACGATTTAGTTACTGTTGTGATTTTTAAGCAATATTTTGGTATTTTAAAATTTGACACTTAGAAACTTTTTCTAATGAAATCACTAATGTTATCCTATAGGAGGAAATTCACTTAGCAGGTAAGTGGGTTTATTGTTACTTTTTCTAGCTCAGTGTTGGATCCTGGATCCAGCACTAGTGCACTGCCTGTAAGCAGTTGAGAGAATGCATTTAGGTTATACAGGCGATTTTTAACGAATATTTGTAAGTTTGCAAAATCGACACTTAGAAACTTTTTCAGCAAAAACCAGGCAATATTATCCTATGGGAAGGAAATTCAAGTTGCAGGTAAAGTATGTTCTCGTTACTTTTGTAATCCAGTGCTGGGCTCCTCGGCTCAGTACTGGGACATCTATCTAAAACAGGTAAGTAATTACGTTTTCACAGTTGGTACGATTTTTAAAGAATATTTGTAGTTTGCAAAAATCGACACTTAGAAGAAATTTCACAGAAAAACAGTCAATGTTTTCATTGGGAGAAAATTGAGTTAGCGCTAAGTATGGTTGTAATTACTTTTCAGTGTCAGTGCTGGGCACCAAGATCCAGCTCTGGTATCTCTCCTAATAGCAGGTGAGTATTCTCGATTTTGTTACTCGGTTGATTTTAGGTGAATATTTTGAAGTTTAGAAACTCCACACTTAAAAGAATTTTCAAGTGAAACCAGCCAATGTTACCCTATGGAAGAAAAGTGAGTTATCGGCTTTTGGGTAAGTACTCGACTGTCAGAGTTAAGGTGCTGGGCATAGACTCCGGGGTCTTCCAGGGTCTGGTAAGTACAGTTGTTACACCCTCAGCGGCACAGGGGCTGCTGGGTGCAGAGTGAGGTAGGCCCAATGTTATCCTATGGGAAGCAGGGGGCCCGTGGTTGGTGGCTGCTGACTAGCAGGCCACGCGGCTGTGGGAGCTGGGCTCCTGGTCACTTGCTCAGGGCAAATGGAGAAGTAGGTTAGAGTAGAAGTTGCACTGCCAGGGCAACTCGGGCGGCTGGGTGCTTTTGAGCCGTCGGGCGCTTAATGGATTGCAATGGAGAAGCTCAAGAAAGAACAAAGGCTGCAAGTTCGGGGACGAAGATTCTTCAGGTGCAACCACCACTTCGAGAGGTAAGTTGGGTAGTTGGAGGATAGGTAGGTACCCAGGAGTTGGGCACAGGGGGCCGCAGGGCGCCTGGTGCAGGGTGCCTTTTGGTGTCGGGAAATCTTACCGTCTGTTGATCGCGGTTGGGGGGGGGGGTCCCTGGTTCTGAGGCTGCAGGCGTCATCAGGAGCGTCGAGGTGGGTCCTTGGTGCCGGATTTTGGGGTCACAGTCGCCGGGGGGGATGTCCTCGTGGTCTTTGTCCACTCCAGCACAGGCCAGGCTTGGCGGGTTCAGAGTGTGCAGGGTTTGCGGTTCCTGGCTGATGCCAGGGGTCAGTTACTTGCTTTGAGCAGTGCCACTGCTCGTGGGAGTCCCAGATGCTCAGTCACAAGGTAGCCAGGTCCTCCGTGGTTTGTGAGGTTGCTGGCCACGGGAGATGCCCAGATTTAGCAGGAGCAGGTTCGAGAGTTGACAGGCCGGTAAGGCTGGGGCCAAAGCAGTTGGTGTCTTCCTCTTGTTAGCATTTGCACGGCAGGTCTTTTTTCTTCTTGATCTTCTTTGCTGTTTCGGAATCTGGATCTAAGGAAGGAAGGTTCAGGGTGCCCCTAAATACTAAATTTAGGGGCGTTACAGGTAGGTAAAGGGCAGGGACCACTGGGTCCCTTCCCTGGGGTGGGTACACCCCTTATCCTGCCACTCATGTGGGAGGGGGGCAGTGGCCTAGTCCTGATTGGGCAGGGCTCCCCATCTTCAAGATGGCGAGAGCCCGGAAATTTGCTTCACCTCGCCTCCCCCACCTAAGGGGTGGGGTTGGCAGAGGCTAGCACACCCCCTGTCCTTCCTTGGGGTTTCCGGCCAGTCTTCCCACCAGAGTGGGGGTTTAGAACCGGTAGGGGCCAGTTGCTGAGTACAGCAAGTGGCCTGGAGAAGCTCACAAAGGCGGCATGCCTTTGAAGCTTCCCCTGCCCATCCTGGGGGAGGAGACCTAGCACCTCGCCCAGGAAGTGCATTGTTGCAGGCCCAGGAGAGCGGAAGGCTCTCTACGCCGGGGTCCAGCAGCATGTCTGCTGTGTGGCAGCCTAGGCAGCCCCGCAGACCAGACGTGGATTGTAGGTTCGGTTCAGGGGGCATCTCTAAGATGCGCTCTGTTGTGCATTGTACATTAAATCCTGCACTGGCATCAGTTTAGTGTGCTGAGAAGTTTGATACCAAACTTCTCAGTCTTCAGTGGAGCCATCATGGTGCTGTGGAGTTCGTGTTGACGATCTCCCAGCACCATATACTCTTAAATGACAGCACTGCACTTACAGTGCCCAGGAATGGACCTGGGTACTGTAGGGGCATAGGGCGCATACTCCTGTACCCACACCACTGGCATAGCGCACCCAGCTTGAGGGGTGGCTGGTGTATGTTGTAGGCATGGTACACAGGGATGTGTGCCATGTGGACTCTGTTTTGTTCTATACCCAGACACTCATCCTGCAAGGGCAGTGTGTTTGTGTCAGGGTACAGGGCCTCTAAGGGTGGCACAATAAGTGCTGCAGCCCTTCGAGGCCTTCCCTGGTCACAAGGCCCTGGGTACCTAGTGTACCATTTACCAGGGGCTGACATGTGGCCAGGGTTTGCCTATTTGGGTTTTAGGTTTCCGCACAGTTTTTAGGGAAGGAGCATTGGCCCCTACGCACCTGATTGGCAGGAGCCTAGGGCACACTCAGTCAAAGTACATTAAGCAATTCATCAAAAAGTGGGGGCATACCATGCAAGAAAGATGGCACTTTCTCACAAACATCTATACACAACTTTACATTATCTGAAGAAGCAATAAGAAACGCAATCCACGCCCTTGTCCTTCGAAGCACAAACCATCTGAAAGTGGTTGAGAGCCAGGAATCTGAAACTAACAGCAGTACACCATTCAGGTGTGCAGAATACTCAACTGCACTCTGAGCATATCCATTCACAAGAACACAAGTGGGTACTAAACAACTTCGTTCTGCACAACATCTTTTGGAACGGAGGTTTCTCTCCATTAGACGTGTTTTACAAATGCAGGCAATAAATAATGCCCACATTTCGCCTCAGGGATTTCGCCCAATCAGGACTGAATAGGAATGCCTAATGGATCAACTGGTCCCGCAAACTTCTCTACGTTTTTGTGTCGATTCTCCTTATCCCAGCAGTTCTCGTCAAGCTGACTCACTCGCTATCAGGAATGATTCTCATTGCTCCAGAGTGGCCCAGGCAGTAATGGTTCACGGACCTCTCCCACCTTTCAGAACAACCACACAGGAAAAACTGTACAGGCCAGGCCTCCTGCACAAGTTGCTGGTCAAATACTGCTTCACAACCAGCCATTGTTGAGTTTGGCAGCCTGGCTCCTGAACTCATGCAATATTGGCATTTGAATCTTCCACACACAGGACTGTATAGACGTTCTTAAGGAAGCTAAATGCCCTTCCACCAGGGCTTCCTACTCTTTTAAATGGAAGATATTTTGCATCTGGTATTCTACCACCTGTCAAGAGAAAACTTTGCCATATTTTATTTCTTTGGCCAAATCAGGTTCACAATTTTCTTCTAGAAAAATTCCACCTGGCAGCCATTACTGCCTCCAGAAAATGCTTTGCAAACATTTTTTTTTAATGATCCCATTGGTTAAGGACTTCCTGGAGGCTGTTAAAGTTTTTCCCCTCATTTTGGAAACCTTGTCCTTAGTAGGAGTCACATATTGTTATTTTAATACTTATGGGGGGGTCGGAGCCTGTCAATAACGCCTCCTTATAACACATTTCCTGAAAGACTGCTTTACTTGTCGCAATAACTTCTGTGCGCATGCTTAGTGAAATAAAGACCCTATGTTTCCGTGAACCTTACAGTTTTCCATAGTAATTGGGTGGTAATGAGGACTCATCCTAAATCCTCCCTAAAGTAGTTTTGGACTTTAACATTAACCAGACCATTACCAAACCAACGTTAATTCAAAACCCATCTTCTCCGGCAGAGAGATTTCTCCATACTCTTCACATGAGTAAAGTCCTGAAGTTTTAGCTAGTCAAAACTAAGGCTTTCAGAAAATCCAAACACTAGTTTGTTAATTATGTTCCTTTATGTTTATTTCCAGCCCCATCTTAGCAATCCCTATCTAGATAATTGTTTCTTGTATTCTGCTGGTTACCAAAAAAACTAATACAACTTTGTGTGATACACCAAATGCCCATCCAACCTACTGCTGCCTTACTGGGAAATAACCACAATTCTAAGGAAAGGATCTGCCTAGCAGACACTTAGGAATCTGTGCCTTTACAAGAAACTATTGTCTTGGTTCAGATTTTTAGAACAGATGCACAAGTAGGGCAGGCCTCCTTAAGAAATCTCTTTGCAAAGACTTTCTTAGTTATATTTGTTTCTTTGTAGTTTGAACGGTTGGACTTGCTATTCTATTCACTGATCACAAGTGGATATCCCCTGAAGTACATGGAACAGTTTCCTACCTGTAATCCTTGTTATCCTTCACATACATTTCCACTGAATTCATTCATTCTCTTTACTTGAGATAGGTTTGTGAAGGAGGTTTTTTTAAAATTCAACCACTGTTCTAGGGACATTTATGTTCTTAAGCAGATTTTTAACGTAAATTAGCGTATTAAGGCAATATAGCATGCATTATAGGCTTTTAAATACATTTTTGGTGTCACATAAAAATTCCTGGCCTTCTCAAAGTAAAACGAAGATGTAACACAGAAATGTGTACTTGGCAAGAAGTGCTCTGCTAACCCACTCGTGGACTGGACAATTCAATGCTTGTGATTTTAATGGAGTTTTCTTGAAAGAGAACTAGTTCACAGCTAAGAACCCTTTCTTTTTTCATCTTACTGGAAAGCTATTTATGCTCCTACCTTTGAACCTCAAAACATGTCCCTTAAAACTTCTGCAATGTATGCATTATTCTGTAGCTGTTTTATTTAAAGGTTGTAGAAGTAAGCAGAGCAACAAGGCACACATCCATTTTACTAAATAGAAAAGTACATACAATTGAGGCCAAGACACTTTAGTATGGTACAATTGCATTGTTGCGCATGAAATTGTTTTGTCAGCAGTGCCCCTATGCTTCGAAAGGTGGTGTCGGTCTGCTCCACGTTAGTTGTTGGCGTCATGGTCGCCGGGATGATGTCACGGTAGGTACTTAGACGCCGCCCTCTCAGGCTGACGTTAGTTCTTTCTTTCTTCCGCGCCAGCCAGTGCAGATCCAGAGAGAGCGGTACCTCCAGTCACTTTTTGATCTGCTTTTTGCGACTTTTATCGACTCCTGGTTCATGCAGGGATGTCCAGTTATCCTCGGCCCGGCTTAAAGGCTTGCGACACCTGTCACAAGCTGATGTCTGTTACAGACCCGAACCGCGTGTGCCTGTGGTGCCTGTAGCGCGACCATGATCCCAAGTCATGCTCAGACTGCCGCACCATGAATCCGAAGTCTTTGCGGGAGCTGTCTCGAAAGCTTCTCGAGGCCAGGCAATTTGCTCCGTGCCGTTCGAGGTCCCAGTCGTGTGGGTGGTCGAGGGACCAGTCGCGGAGTCACCACCACTCATCATAGATGTCTTCGCACTCCTCAGGAAAGTCGAAGCACAAGACTAAGTCGAAGAAGCATCACCGCTCTTCGACTTCTCCCCGTCCATCGGCCGACGCGATGAGGGATGCGGAAGGTGCCCGTCCTGTGGCTCCGCGTGCGAAGCCTGCAGGGTCAACTCTGAGTTTCCCTTATTTTTCGGGAGCCGGGCTGACTCCTGCCCAGCTTCAGAGTTTCTACGAAGCGATGCATGCCATCTTTGGGCAGCCCGACTCCGCTGGCGTGCCTTCGGTCCCGGTGGACTCGGCTGGGGGCCCCTGGGCCTTTGACGCCGGCGGGTCCGGCCCCGACACCACAGGGTCCCCTTGGATCCAGGCCTGGATCCGTATCGGCACCGGTTGACACTGTAACACCTTCCCCAGCACCGATTTCACCAGCACCACGTTTGCACCTGATGCCGGTTGTGGCCCCAGCCACCGCCTAACCCAGCCTCCACCCTGACTTGGACACGGACCAACGTCATCCGACGCCGGATCCGGTGCTGAGCGGTACCTTCATACCTTTGTTCTACCCTGGTGTTCCGAACAGGCCAGATTGGCAACGAGAGGAGGTTGAGGAGGACTTGGAGGTGTCTGTAGACCCTTTAACTGACCAGTTGGATGAACTGGACTGGAGAGAGGAGTTGGGGAAGCCAGTGGTCTGGATTCCTCCCCAGATCTAGGATTGCTGTCTCCTCCTACCGTGGCTACGGAGGAGGGTGCTTCATACGCAGTAGTGTTGCGTAGGGTGGCCGAGGCCCTCACCCTCGAGCTAAGTACGGTGACGATCAGGACAAATCTCCTGACGGAGGTGCTTCAACAGGCAGTGGCCTCTTCGGAGCCCATTCTGCCTTTCAATGAAGCCCTTACTGACATCCTTTTGGGCACCTGGTCCAGGGCCAACACAGGGGCTCCTGTGGATAGGATGATTGCCCGACGCCACCGCCCGGCTCCAGGTGACCCCTCTTTCCTTTCCCAACTCACCACCCCTGAGAGCTTGGTGGTCCAAACCTCTACATCCAAAGGCGCATTCCCTAACGCACCACCTGATGGGGAATCCAAAAAGCTGGACCATCTTGGGAAGAAGAGGTTTTCTTTCTCCAGCTTGGGACTGCGGTCGGTGAACACCGCATGTCCGTGTGGCCGTTACACCCACTCTGTGTGGGATATGGTAGCACAGGTGCTGCCACAGTGCCTGGTGGAGGCCAGGGCTGTGCTCGCCCGTGCAGTTGTCGAGGGGAGAGAGAAAGCCAAGTTTACCATAAGATGTGGACTGTACACCGCCGACTCGCTAGGCAGGATGATTTCAATGTCGGTAGCCCTTCAACGCTACGCCTGGCTGAGATCGACTTTTTTTTCCAGGGATGTCCAGGCTACCTTGCTGTACATGCCTTTTGATGGCTGACACCTGTTCGCCGACAAAGCAGACAACGCGCTAGAGCATTTCAAGGACTCCTGAGCTGCGGCCAAGTCCTTGGGCCTCTCCACCCGCCCTGCGCAGTCTGCTGTTTGCCCCTTTAGAGGCTACGGATGGGGTGCCCCGCCACGTTCTGCCCAGAGCCACAGGCCGGCACAAGCTGTCCAGCCCCTGTGCGGCCAGGGACATGAGACCCACCGTTGTGTGTCTGGGGGCCAGCGAGCGAGCCAGTCCACCAGCGCCCCTTCTGCTGCAGCTTCCAAACCCTCCAAGTCCGACATTTCAGTGCCACCAATCACCAGTGGGCGGCAGGATTTGCCATCACCTCCCCCACTGGCGCACCATCACGTGGTACAGGTGGTTTTTGCAGATAGTCCGAAGAGGCTACTCCCTCCCCTTCGAGACTACCCCTCTATTCATGCTACCTCAGTACCATCACATGTCGGATGATCATTTGGCTCTTTTCCAACAGGAAGTTATGGCTCTCTTGGC
Source organism: Triturus cristatus (assembly GCF_964204655.1). Taxonomy (NCBI): domain Eukaryota; kingdom Metazoa; phylum Chordata; class Amphibia; order Caudata; family Salamandridae; genus Triturus; species Triturus cristatus. The sequence goes on along the minus strand of NC_140594.1, from coordinate 285,595,217 downwards.
CAAGGGAGCTATCTAGTGAGTCCCTGCCCCAGAAGTAGGTCGTGGTTGCTATTCCCACTACTTTCTGGTGCCCAAGAAGGACAAAGGCCTGCACCCTATCTTGGGTCTCAGGAACGCCAACCGCTTCCTCCGGAAGGAGAAGTTCAGAATGTTGATGCTAGCTCAGGTCCTGTGTGCCCTCGACTCTGTAGACTGGATGGTAGCGTTTGACTTGCAGGACTCTTACTTACACATCCCCATCCTGCCGGCCCACCGGCGTTACCTGCGGTTCACGGTCAGCCACGAACACTTTCAGTTTACCGTGCTCCCCTTTGGCCTTATTAGCGCCCCTTGGGTGTTCACAAAAGTGATGGCGGTGGTCGCAGCTCATCTGCGCTGATCAGGGGTTCCATCCTTCCCCTATCTCGACGATTGGCTGTTGACGGCGGGCTCGCCCCAGGCAGTCCTCTCCCACCTCTAGACTACGGCCGACCTCTTGCTTTCGCTGGGGTTCACTATAAACGTGCTGAAGTCACTACCTGATTCCCTGTCAGAATCTCCTTTTCATCGGAGCGGTTCTGGACACAACGCAGTTTTGGGCTTATCCTCCCGAGCTACGAGTCCGGGATATTCGGGCTATGATTCTGATCTTTCAGTCTCTATCCTGGGTTTCGGTCAGAATGACCCTGAGGTTGCTGGGCCTCATGGCCTCCTGCATCCTGCTGGTAGATCATGCAAGGTGGCATATGTGGGCTCTGCTGTGGGACCTGAAGTTCCAATGGGCACAACATAAGAGGAAGTGCAAGTGTTCACGGACAACACCACCACCATGTGGTACTGCAACAAGGAGGATGGGGTGGGGTCGTGGACCCTATGTTAAGAGGCTCACTGTCTCTGGACATGGCTGGAACATCAGGGTCTATCCCTGGTGGTTCGACACCTGGCAGGTTCCCTGAACGCCAGGGCGGACAAACTCAGTCGCAGGTGCATGATGGATCACGAATGACGTCTTCACTCGGAGGTGGTGCAAGGTCTCTTTCGTCAGTAGGGAGAGCCTTGGTTAGATCTATACTCCACCGAAGAGAACACGCAGTGTCAGCAATTCTGCGCGTTGAAAGTTTCTAGGCGGCAATCTCTAGGCGACTCCTTTCGTCGCGAGTGGAGTTGCGGTCTTCTATACGCCTTTCCGCCTATACCACTTCTGCCCTGAATGCTGAAGAAGATCAAGCGTGACTGAGCCCAAGTCATTCTTGTGGCTCCGGATTGGGCACAAAGAGTCTGGTATCCCAAGCTGTTATACATGGCCATCGATGCTCCGATCAGACTTCCTCTTCGGGAGGATCTTCTGTCGCAGCATTAGGGGATGGTCCTCCACCCGAACCTGTCCAGCCTCCACCTCCTTGCGTGGAGATTGAGCGGCGACAGTTAACAGCCTTCGACCTTCCTCCCGAAGTCTGTGATGATCTCTTGGCAGCCAGACAACCCTCCACTAAGACGGTATATGCCTGCAGATGGAACAAAATTGTGGCATGGGGCGCAGCAAAGGCTGTGGATCCCCTTTCTGCCCCTCTTTCCGAGGTTCTCTTGTTCCTCCTTTCTTCGGCCCAGGAGGGGCACTTTTAAGGGCTATCTCTCAGCCATTTCGGCCTTTCTTAGGCTTCCTGATCCGCCTTCTCTTTTCAAGTCCCCTGTTGTAAATCATTTTCTTAAGAGCATTACTCATCTTTTTCCTCCTGTTCCCTTCGTAATGCCTCAGTGGGACTTGAACTTGGTTCTTACTTACCTTATGTGCGCTCCCTTTGAGCCGCTACACAACTGTCCTCTCAGACTTCTCACTTTAAAGACTGCCTTTCTCGTTACCATCACTTCTGCTCTCTGGGTGAGTGAACTCGAGGCTCTTTCTTCAAAACCTCCTTTTCTGGTGGTTCATCCGGACAAGGTTGTCCTTCGAATTCGACCCTCTTTTCTTTCCAAAGTAGTTACTTCTTTCCACATTGGTCAAACCATCACTTTGCCCACCTTCTTTCCGCTTCTTTCTAAAGAGGAAGAGAGACTGCACCGCCTGGATCCAAAACATGCGCTTTCATTGTATTTGGATCGCACCAAGCAAGTGGACAAGTTACTTACCTTCGGTAACAATATATCTGTAAGAGACATAGATTAGTTATAGATTCCTTACCGCCTCACCCATCCTCCCCGTTCTGCGAACTAACTTCTAGGGTCGGGGAATCCCTTTCAGGGCCCTAGTTTTGTGCACCAGTGGTCAGTGTCTTGCATGGCTCTGCGCTTCTGGCGTGGAATGTCGTGTAAAAGAACTGACATCAAGGCGCGAGGTCGACGTCTAAGTAGCTACCACAACGTCATCCCGGAGATTTTGGGAATATACAACAAAAGGATGAATCATGTACAGGATATAGGGGGCCCAACACTTGCAACAATTAGCAGTACTGTAGTCTAATCGACAGTGGTGCAATACAATACAGCGTTTTAGTAAAAAAAAATTGTTGACTGCCTATAATGAACAAAGCAACTGTTAAAGAAGTTAGCAAACTAATTGCTACTCTTGTGGGGGGAAGAAGGGGGGGATGGCAACTCTTTCGTATATCCTATCTAGACTAGTTTCCTGTCTGGCTGCCCAAGCCTGATACCTGTTATCTGTCATGCCTGGTATGAAGTCCAGATTACCTGCTATAGGAGTCCTGGAAAAGGGCTACGTTATTTGTTGTGATTGCAATGCACAAGTCCATTAGAGTTATTTCAGTAGAATTTAGCAATTGTCCGTGTGCTCATTTTGGGAGCGAATGCAAGTATTGAAATGGCACCATACACTGATCTTGTTACCCTATACACAAGGGTTCAGCTTTTTTATTGTGAGACCAGCCCGGGGTCAACTGCGCCTCCATAATGTACCGTTTTACTCCAGGAGGTAAGTCTTCCTCCATATTGGGATTTGAACAAAATGACTTTGGTCACTCAGTTGGTTTTATCATTCCAAATATGATTCCATATTTTCTTTTGGATGGACCTTAGGGCTGCAGTGAGTGGAGGGGGTGTAAGTGTATGGGGGGGGGGGGTCAGTGGTGGTATTTTTGCTAAGTATAACAGTCTTGGCAAAAGAGTAATTTTTAGACTAAATATGCTTTCCAACCAGGATATTTCCGGTCTCTCACACACGGTACAGACCTTTGATGAGTCCATCCAAGAGTGGGATAACATTAAAGGCCTAGACCTGTTGCACATTCAAGCAAAGTTTATTTCTAAATAAAGTTATGCCGGTTGGGCCAGTCAAAGCCACTTACTCTTGTAAAGTTCTTGATCTCTTTCTTCATCTTGTGCACCCCTAAGCCCTTGTACTTGTTTTAGATAACTTTGAAACCTTACTTTATGTGAATGTTTTCATTTATGCATAATCCCAAATGAAAAGCTAACTCATGAGCTTCAGATCACTGCAGTAATTAGCCCCTGTTTCTTTTGTCTAAATGTTATTTGCCTTTCCTGAACCCACAGTTTAATGCCCACTGATCCGATCTACACCTTTTTTTAGCCCAGGTCAGCCTATAGCAACAGTGCTTACTCTGCAGCTTCTGCAAAACCTGTCAATCACTTGCACTTAATTTAAAAAGCAGTCACTAAACTGCTTACAGACTGCAAATAATGGTCAGATGCATCTCTTCCATTACAGTTGTCTACATTGGCTGACAGTCCAGAAGCGTACTCCATTTATTTATTTCTTGATCGTCTACAAAGCATTCAATTCTTTTTACCTCACTTTTTTGGCCTCTATATTCTGTTGATACATCACCTCTCCTTTCTTGTAAAATTTGTGAAGTTTTCCCATCCTGACCTTTCACATTTGATCTGGTGACAGTCTCTTTTGTGGCAGCTGTTACACTTTGTAACTCTCTCCCATTTTACCTCCAGTCTCAATTCTCTCTCCATCTTCAGAAAGCATTTTAAAATCTACCCTTTCAGCCAATAATATAGGTTTTCTTTAGGCTTCTGCTTTTGCGTCAGTGTTCTCTAGAAATGTATATAATACTTCATTTTGTCATTAAGGTCTCTATTTTAGGGGGCACACCCAGTTGCATCTTGTCAGCCTTAAGGGGTAATGCTTGTCACTCTCACTTCGGAGAAAAGAAAGGAGAACCAACAGGTGCCTCTTACTCTACTGTGAATAGTTAGGCATGTACAGATTCAGGCTGTAATGAGAGACAGCTCTTACAGAGTAACTCTTATCTGCAGGGGTCGTACGCAGATGTTGAGATAGTGTTTTTATTAATAAAAATGATTGTGTGTTTAAGTTAGCATAATCGGGCCTCAAGTTGGCAAATCCAGGCTTTAGACTGCTTGTGCAAATATGTAATTTTACAGTTGCAGAAATAAATGCTGTTTTGTTCTCCATGTTTAAATTCTCTGCTGGAAATCTTTTTCTTTTAACATAAAATAGTTTAATTGCGATGTCGTGGTGCAGTTTTTCTTTTTTTACTGTATCTAACTTGTATTTTAAAGAAAGCCATGCTTTAGATATTCTTGTTATGTTTCAATAATTAGGGCTGTTGCTACCTGCAGCTATAACTGTTTGTTTATTTTAAATGCTTTATTGTTCAATAATGCAATGTAATTTCCTTTGTATCGAGGATAAAGAGTATTATTAATTTATACAAATGTGGGTGTTCTCTAGAGAAGTCTTTTTTCTGTGTCCCAATGTCTGTGTTGTTGATTGGTTTATGTATTGTAACTTGATTAGTTCAGCTATATGGTTCCACTAAACACCATGCTGAAAGTGTGGTTTTCTACTCCTCTGAAACTATAAAATGTGCTTTATTTGGAATGTGTCCTAGACCTTTTGTTTTCTTCTTTTCTTATTTGAGATCTGCTTTAAACCTTTTGCCTATTCTCCAGTGGCAGACTTAATATTGAACTTCTTGCTGACTTTGTACTTAGATTTTATTGACCTTTCTTGACTTTTGAACTGAGCAGTCCCTATGTCAGTTTAGTATTTGATTCTGTTCTTAAAATATTTATATTCCAGAGGTTGACTGTATGTTGAATCTCTTGTTTATTATAAATAGCATTGATTCTGATTAAACTATCTTTTTAGGTCTCGCTAGAGCCAGTGCATGCGCTGGTCTGGCGAGACATTTAGTAAGCGGGTTTTTAAAGTGCTGCCAAAGGCAGCCACCAGCTTGCTGTTAGGCGCACAAGCGCGTGCGCCTTGCTCCGCCTCTCCAATGTTCTGTTGCTTGTTTAACTTGCAGCACGAAGCACGCGCGCTTGTCTTTTCTCGTTTTACTTTTGCCGGCGCATGTGCGCACACCACTCGCGTGCTTTTTTTTTTTTCTTTCAGCCCGCTCGCACAACACCCGGGCTTGTTATAATTACTGGGGAGGGGTAATGCCGAAGTCGGGACTGCAATCTACAGTGAAAGTCAAACCAATACTTCTTAAGTGCAGTTTCCGCCTCTTCTGTCCCCAGAGTTCACAGCTGAGAAACAAACGAGGCAAAGATGCATGAAGGGCTCTGCCCAAGATCACAAGCAGCAGCAGACCCACGATTGGACCCCCAGGCACTAATACTTCCAACCTTTAGGGTGCATCCTGCACAAAGGTGTACCCTTGACGTGTGCCCTGCTCAGATTTTCTGTCCCTGGGGAAGACCTGGTGCTCTAAAGTCACAGGACTGTGCTTTTGAGAGCTGCAGACGGAACGTCCAGAGAGGGGAACTGTGATGGAACTGGAGAGTCAAGTTTCAAGGGCCTGTCCATTTGGCTGCAAAGCTTCCTTGAAAGGTGAGACCCCTACATCAGCTCAAGTTCCGAGGTCACAAGGGCAGAGAGAGACAGAGGCAGGTTCCCTCTCCAATGACCTCCATCTACAGCCTACATCTTCCTTGCATGGTAAATAGAGGCTCCCCTTCACTCTGAGCTGAGCCCAGCTTATTTAAAACAAGCATTGGCATAGCCAATAGGTCTAACCTTTGGGGACCTTATAACTATTTAGTTATGCAGCACAATATCCTTGGTGTAACAACATCAACTGTTGCAAGGCTAAACACTTATAAGGTCCCAAAGGCGAGACCTATTGGCTATGCCAATGCTGGTTACTTTCTGTATTCTTTTTTTTTTTTTAATGTTTTTATTAAGATTTTCATTAAAGACCTAAATCGTCACATAGAGATTAGAGTTAGACATACATTGTAGTTTGAAAGAGAAAAATGCTGTAACATATGCAGCAGCACAGTCCGGCATTACATTTCGGTGACTCGTCTTTGTGACATTTCATGTTCCATAGTTTGCGATATGCATAGTTCCCCTCTGTAGGCATTCCAGGCCCCCCACTTTTTGTCCCACTTCTTAGGACATCCCCGAGTTTTATAGACTTCTTTTTCGGCCACCATACATCTATCCATTTCCGCCACCCATCCAATGAGCAACGGCTTGTCTGCAGCTCCCCATTTCAAAGCAATGGCTCTCTTGACCAGGGTGTACCCCAGGGTGGTAAATTGCTGCTCTATTTCTGTGAGATCATTACTTTCTGTATTCTTAAGTTTAAATAAACACTTGTGGGTTTGACTTTCAGAGGTTTTCTTAAATTGAGCTCTCGTCCTTTGGGCCTCACATGGCCCAGATCATGTGTATTTGCCCTTTAAAATTCATTGGCTGGGGGGCGTGGCAGAGATGGCGGAGTGAGACGTGTTTCCCTGTCCCTCCGGTGCCGCCTGACTTTAGCATTGAATATCATCCCCCGTGGTGCCCATCGGAGCCGGACGCTGTGCCCTGATATGCTTGCTGGTCATCCTGGCATCGTCGGTGTGATTTTTCCCATGTGCTCTGAGGCGGTTACTGGTTCTTTGTAGCGGTCCGGCCCCGGCCTTGCTGCGGCCCGGCGGCCTTGGTGAATCTGGACCCCTGCAGAGATCCCCTGCCCTGTGGTGCACCGGCTGATTTTAGGGCGTCCGTCGGCACAGCGGAGGTGGTGCCTCTGCGGGCTCAGCACCAGCAGCCACTATGGACCGGTGGCGGCACGAAATCAGCGGTGGGGCCTGCGGCCGCCATTTGCCTGCACGGAAGGTCCGGCCCTGCGTCACCCAGCCTAGACGTTCCTCGCTGTGGAGCGGCGGTGCTTGATCCCCGGTGAGCGGAGGTGGCATAGCGGCGAGATCGGGGTGAGAGCGGCCCAGAGATCCCGAGGTGAGGAGTGCAGGGGCAGCAGCTGCTGAGTGGCGATTTTCGGTCCGCGAGTCGGTGGACGGTGTGCTGCGCGGTTGGCGGAGGGTGTGCAGGGCCTTACTGAGGGCCTAGAGCTGGATTTGCTGCTTGGGTCGGCCCTTGCCTCTCCCCTGTTTGGATGTGTCAGAGGCGGTTGCGGTTACATTCCCCCCCCCCCCCTCGCACAGTCATTCCATGGGCATGGCGGGGGTCTAGGGCCTGGGAGACCTGCGCTGCTGTCCTTAGAGGACCTACCTTCGGCCCGCGAGCCGGCGGGCTGTGGCTTCCTGCCTTGAATGGTGTCTGGGGGCCTGACGGAGAGGTCTGCTTGAGCCTGCTGCACTGAGTGGAGCTCGTTTTCAATACGTGTGCAGAGAGGAGCAGCAGGTGGTTGTGGAGGGGCATATGCCCCCACAGAGGTGGTGCTCGTGCCGTGTATCGGCGGCCGGTGTTGTGGTGGGTGGCCCGGCAGGCGAGCGGAGGGGGCCCTGCTGAGTGCTGTGGGGTGTTCCCTGGTTGTGGGGTCGCGCTCCCCCTCCCTCCCCCCCTCCTGCTTCGGAGCATCTACTGGACTGGTCGCTCCCTTGGGATTTTCAGCTGGTTGTAGGGTGCCTTGTGCTTTGGGAGCAGTAGGGGCTTTGGGGCCTTGGTGGGGGCCCGCCTTGGCTGTTCCCTGCGCACGTTGCGGGGTTGTGGCTGGGAGAGTGCCGTGAGCGGAGGCAGGCGTGAAGGCCTCTCCCCCTTTCTGGATATATATTCACGCTGCGCATAGGACTTTGACTCACAGACACCCTTATTGTGGATTCCTTTTGCCACGTCTATCAGAGCTTGTATAGCAGAGAGGCGCCAAGGTCGGAAGGGATGGCAGACTACCTCAGGTCCTGCCGCATTACGCTGCTGTTTAAATAGTCGGCCGACGCTTTGGATACCGCTATTTGCATAGAGGAAGTCATATCAGCGATAGCCCGTTTAAAGATTGCCAAATATCTGGGGCCAGATGGCTTCTCAGCTCTGTTTTTTAAAACTTTCTGCGTAGAGCTGGCTCCGCTTTTAACACGTCTTTTCAACTCTTTCCTTGACACTGGAGAAGTAACACCCTCCATGTCAGAGGCAGCGATTACGGTCATCCTTAAACCTGGGAAGGACCCGAGAGAATGTGGCTCGTATCGGCCGATTTCCCTTTTAAACATCGATGCAAAGCTCTTTGCGAGTATCCTAGCGGCACGACTTAGCCCCCCTGATGGACGGTATCATTGATCCGGACCAATCCGGCTTTATCCCAACACGACAGGGCGGTAATAATACCAAACGAATTCTTCAACTTATAGACCTCGTTCACTGATCTCGAGTCCAGGCCTTTCTCCTTTCCATCGATGCAGAGGAGGCCTTTGATCGGGTGGACTGGGACTATCTGTTTACAGTCTTGCGGGCCTTTGGGCTTGGTGAGAATTTTGTTCGATGGGTGCAATGTCTCTATGCGGCCCCTAAGGCGTCGGTGAGAGTGAATGGGTGCAAGTCTCCCCTTTTCCCCATCTCCAGGGGGACGCGGCAGGGTTGCCCTTTATCCCCGCTACTTTTTGCGCTCTATATGGAGCCTTTTGCCCAATGCATACGCTTGAACCCGGATATAGTGGGAATTAAGATTGGCGCTGACACCCACAAAATTAGTCTGTATGCAGACGATGTTATTCTTTCGCGTACCCAACCTCACTCCAAACTGCGGTATTTGGCGACGGAGCTTCTTGAATTTGGTAAGGAGGCAGGGTTTAAAATGAACTTCTCGAAATCACAAATTCTTAATCTTTCTGTCCCTGACGATGAGGTCCAGGACCTGCAACGAGACTTTGACTTTCATTCTGTGCACTCCGACATTACATACCTGGGCTTCTGGCTGACTTCCTCTATCACTAAAACTGTCTCCCTCAATTATAACTTGTTGGTGGATCAAACTTTCAAATCGCTCTCCGACTGGTTTTGCCTCAATCTGGCCTGGTACGGGAGACTAGCGGCAGTAAAAATGACTGTGCTCCCACATATCCTTTATCTGTTTCAGATGCTCCCAGTGCATCCTCCGCCAGGCACCCTTTGGAAATTGCAGGGGCTCCTGAATAAAGTCCTGTGGAACAACAGTAGACCGAGGCTCGCATTATCACTTGTTACTGTGCCGAAAGCCGTGGGGGGCTGGGCTTCCCGCTCTTGGGTGCTTATTATCAAGCATCTTGTCTCCGCTACGTCACGGAGTGGAACAGGCCACTGTCCAGCAAACTCTGGAACTTTATGGACCAGACAGTAGCTGGCTGTAATGTCTGTGAACTTTGGCTTCCACGCAAGCACAGGGCATGGGGTCTCTATTCGTCGCCGGTGACCTCGCCGACTTTCAAAGCGTGGGATCAGTTAGCGGGGCGCAAGGGTTGGATTACGTTTCCCTCCCCTATGACACCTATTGTGGACAACCTCGGCTTCCCGCCGGGGTGCGCGTCCCCAGTCTTTCATCGCTGGCGGGAGGAGGGGTGTAAAAGGGTGGGCTCCCTCTTTGACCTGGATGGCTTGATCCCCTTCTCTCAATTGCGCAAAGACTATTTTAATTTGCCGAAGTCTGACGCTTTCCATCACTCGCAGCTGGCGCACTGGGTGACCCAACCTTCTAACTTTGCTATAATGTCTCGTCCCTTGACCACTTGCGAACGCTGGTTAGTTTGCAAAAAGGATGACCGTAAGCTCATCTGAATTGTATGCACTGATTGTGGCCTGTCCTAAGAACCAGCGGTCGAAGGCGCAGGTTCGCTGGGAGACTGCATTAGGGCACCCTCTGACGCACAAAGAATGGGAGCATATCTTCTACCGCACCCATCACACTACCTCTAACACCGCGGGTGCGGAATTTGCCTATAAAATGGTTGCTTATTGGTACTACACACCGGCGCGTATGAAGTCTTGGGATGGAACTAAGTCAGGCCTCTGCTGGCGGGGGCGTGGCCTTCCTGGCACCCTGATGCACCTGCTGGGGCACTGCCCGAAACTGGTGCGGTATTGGGCAGCAGTTCTTGATGATCTTGACGAGGCGTTTCAGATTACATTCCCCCGTGAACCTGAGCACACGTTGTTGGGCCTTCCTCATCCCAAATCCTTTCCTTTACGCTCGCTGAGGGGCAGACAAATTGCGTTAGCATTGCTTGCAGCGCGGCAGGTTCTCCTGGTGCAATGGGGTTCTTCGGTCGCACCTGACCCGCGGGATTGGATCCAGAGACTCTGGCACCTCTTAGCAATAAAGCCCCTCTTGCTCAGCATTGATGGGAAAGGGTCAGAATACGCAAAGCTCTGGTGTCCATTCCTGCAGCTCCTCTCCAAGTAAATGAGGGAAGTAACGGCCCAAAATACTTACAAATTCTCCAGCTCATTCCTTTGGAACCGGCGGGGGCCACAAATGTAGTCTGAATTATCCTGAGCTGTGACCAATGGCCTCGGGTGACTAGGTTAGGGAGCCAGAGACTGATGCGGAGGGGGTGGGATGTCTTGGTGGGGTGGAGGGATTGGGTGTTTGTCTATTTTCTTGTTCCTTTATTTTTATAAAAGTGGTATCTGAGCAGTTGCCTTGTAGGTATGCTATGAGCTGAAACCTCTCTTCGCAGGGTTGCCCTCCGGGTTGTAGACCTGTACGCTGTGTACTGACCATTCTGTTACGCTCTGCCGGCCGATAGTTGTAGGCAGTTGATCTGTGTAACTTTGATCGTGCACCACGCAATAAAAATGATTGATTCTAAAATTCCTTGGCTGAAAGCGCCGAATATGTGAACCCTCACCAAGGCCCTGAAAATAGTAGGCACAAATTCAGTTGTTGATATCTAACAATACGTAGTTATTTATTATGTGCAGTCAGTATGTGAAACTTATGTATCAGAATAATAGTATTTATTATGGTAATGTCAGCCTTTAAAATGAATAAGATGAACATTAGAAAAAGACAAGCAATTTTGCATAACACAGCCCATTCTATTTGTAATAAAATAATGCAATTCCTACCTGTCAAATATATATACTCTATCACATTGGCCGTCACAGGTAGCATAGGACGAGTGTTGTAATTTTAGGTAAGTAAGTACAGGCAACAATAAGATAAAGCAAGAAGTTCTTTTTATAGGCGTCATCTAAAGCCCACATCTCTTACCTAATAATTCCCCCTACCCCAACTGTCAAAACTTCGAACGTTTGTTGATAACATTCTAAGCTTGCGCCTTCATGCGATTGGGAAGAAAAGGTAAAGGAAAGGGAAGATAAACAAATGTTTCGGGAAGGAAAGAAAAAGGGGAAACCTGTATTATTGCACTACAGTCATCAGTAATATAACACATCTTCCTCCTAACAGAAATAATAAACCACAAAAATAATCTATTCGTCAAACTAAACTTTTGTCAAGCGAATTATTGACCTACGAACACCTACTACTCTGTCCGCCCTAGATTAATTTTCATTACTTTCTTTACAACTTGTGCTCCCCAAACATTTGTCCCTCGTATGCTGCTTGTTCGCATTAGTGTGGGCTTCTGGAATATCATTGATTACTTTTGCAAAATATCACTGAACCCCTCACTGACACCTTCACTTTGTTCCACATTTATGGTGTAACTTACATCACTGTTGCAAGATTGAGTAAATTTGTTCATGCTTCCATCGGTGCATTTAGACATTCTCCTGAAGTTCCAACATTTGCCATCACTGGTTATGGCATTCCCGTCATTCATTTTGACCAGAGGCTTGGAGAACTTGTGTCCACCCTTGCTCTTATGCTTTCCCCACTTTATTCTGACCCAGTCTCCCACAAAGATGGTACATGAAGAAACCTTGTGTGACAGATATTTCCTTTTCAAATTACATTGCTTATTGAGGACCTTCAACCTGATAACATTTAAATCTTGATCAAGCACAACATTGTTACATCAAAATTTGGTCAGAAAGCTGGGTCTGGTGGCTTAGTAATACATCCACTGTAGGGGCCTGTGTTCGACCTCATTGTCACAGGTTCAAATCCTGGCGGGTCCACTCAGCCATTCATCTATCTGTGGTCGATAAAATGAGTACCATTGAGTTGGGTAACAATAAAATCTGTTATTCAGCGTCATGATATCCTTGGGTGAACGTTCGCTTTACAGATACATGTTATGTTATGTCGTGAACCAGCATGAACAAATAAAGAGGTGGTTTGTCGTCTTCTTCAACATGAAGGGTGAAACTCCTGTGACAGAGTGTGGTGTGATTCTGTATGACTATAATCTATCACTAATGGCTAGAACAAAAGGGTTACTTCCAACTATGGGCAGATGAACACTCCAAGTTTGGTTAAAACGCTTCACCAGACCATTACATTAGGGATCATATAGAGCTGTCTTAATATGCTTCATACTGTGCGCACGCAAGATCTGCTTCCTGTCACTTGAAGTGGACTGCGCTCCGTTGTCTGTAGCCAAATGTTCAGGGAACCCTTCCCTGCGGAACACATCCTTGAGAAACTTAACTACCACACAAGTTGTTACATTCTCAACAAACTTTGGTTCCGTCATTTGTAGTGATAATCAGCGAGTACCAAACTGGCAGGTTTTTGAAAAGACCAATTATATCTAGACCCACTTCTTGCCATGGTGTAATATGCCTGGGGGGGGGGGGGGGGGGGGGTGGTAACGGAGTTTTACAATTTTTATCAGTGGACACACACACCTCACACTGTCTGACCATGATGTCTGCCTCAGCATCAATTCCAGGCCACCAGTAATAACTTTGTATTTGATTCTTCAATACAGATGTTCCCGTATGGTTTTTGTGGCACAACTTTAGCAGGTGGTTGTGCAGTCCCACTGGGAGAACACACTTACCATTACGGAAAAAAGACATTTCCATTAGTTGACAATTCGCTTGCCATCTGTGCAAAAGAGTGAAGGGAACCAATAAACCCTCTAGATTTGGGCAATCCATCAACCAAATATTTGTTGACTAGATTCAGTTCCCCATCTTTACCATACTCCTTAAATCTTCGTCATTGACATCTACTATGTCAAATCCTCCTCATTGCATACTGTCCTCTCTTCACGTACAAAGTTCAATCTGGATAAACAATCTGCGGTCTGATTCTTGCGGGCAGGAACAAAACAGATATCAAACTTCTGTTCAAATCTACAAGAATACAATCTTACAATGCATGCTGTGGAGTTTCTTTCCCCCCCACCTGGCGATAAAATGGGTATTAGTGGCTTGTGATCTGTTTGAATAGTAAAACGATTGCCCCACACAAAATGTCTAAAATGGTTTGTAGCCCACACACATGCAAAAAGTTCCCATTCAATTACAGAATATTTTTGCTCAGATTCATTCAATGCTTTTCTTAAGCACATGCCACCGCCCATTCTGAACCACCAGATCTTTGTGATAATACAGTACCCAACCAATATGTACTTGCACCTACTGAAATATTAAATGTTACCCATTGGTAAACGGTTGGAGTGCAGGTGTGTTCACAGTTTGTGATTTTGTCAATTCAAATGAATTTTTTCCCATACATTTTTATTGGCATTTTGGTAACCGCATTACATCTGTATGTGCGAGTGTCATTTGCAAAGCACAAAAGGTGTCCTTTGGTGAAACTTAATAAAGACCTATTTGTCAACACATCACCACTCGCCCCACTGTATCTCATTAACCAAACATCTAACCATAGGGGCTACTGTTCAGACCAACTGTCCCGATGCGTTCGTACAAAAACCTAATAGGCTGTACTTTTAAAAACACAATTTATTATTTTGCAAAGTTAAAAAGTACTTTCACTACAAACAATACAAAAAAAGTTTTCATATGGCTTGCAAGAATTACATACACAATAATAGAATAGCAGCATTAAAAGCACAGACGAGAGTTAGGGTAGACATTAATCCTTGTCATGGAAGACCATATCCGTCTGTACAAGTTGTTGAGTTGAACCCTGGTGCTTTGCAAACCGTCAATACCTAAGGAAACATCAATTTGACGGATTAATGGAGAACAGGCGCCGGCGCGTTTCGATGGTTATGCTGGTTGGACCATCTTTATCAAGACTACAGATTGATAACCTCTTGTTGGAAAAACACATCTACAATATAAATAAATGCATTAAACAAACGAAATATTGCAAACAAATCGTATATACCACTTGTACTTTACTAACAAGCCACAGCCTTATATCTTTTTTTTTTTTTTTTTTTTAAGATAAAAGATTTTTTTTGTGAAACCAACACAACAATCGGCTGGATCCCAACAGTACCCCACATACTATATAGCATAACGTTCGGCAGTATTAGCCAATCACATATCTCCATTCACCCACCAGAACACCAGCATACCTTAGTACAACTTAAAAGTAATAAAAGCTTACTTACTAAAGCCGCTTCCAATGGTAGAAATTCTACAAGAGATTGGTGCGATGATCCAATCCACAATCAATAAGTACCAGACCTATAAGGCACCTAATAGACACCACATATGCAACTGAGTCAGTGGTCCCAGAATTCAAGGATACACCCACATTTACCCCTTGTCATATCTGATCTGAACAACTTTCATACCAGTTCCGTGTTAGTCTAGCTCACCTTTTGTCAACAAGTATTCTAGTTTAGTTTATGGCAGGTTTCTCCTCATCCTTGGGAGTGACGCTAGTATATATAAACATTCTAAATGAATTAAAAAGAGAAAAGGAGAGACATATATAAATCTATTAGAAATCAGGCCTTTCTCAAACCTATTTCCTATCATTACATATAGGATTGATGACTGAATAAATTCGAAAACCTACCTCTTAACCTTGAATTCAATGCCACTATAACCTCATTCATTGGCTCCAATGTAAAAACTTTTTTTGGGGGGTAGATAAAAGACCACCCTTATGGTACCCACAATTCATGCAGGTTACGTGCCTCACAGTCGCTGAAAAAACAGAGAACCCGCATATCAGTGTGTAATCCTACTTAGCTGGGGACACACTAGAAACGCAATCGGCTATTTCTATCATTTTGGCTGTCGTGCATAGCAAGTCCCTAGAGACCAACTTGACCCCTCAAGAACACTCCATTTTTGCTAAACTCCAGTCTGGCCAATTAATTACAAAAACATAAAAATTTAAACCCGGACATATTATGTCTCGATGTACCCGAGGTGACCTACACCCTTGGTTAACTTCCGGACATTTTATTAATGACCCAACCGGAGAAATACACAGTTTCCGTATTCCATAACTATTTAATATACGCTCGGTCAAATAAACAAAATATTATATATACTTAGGCTCCATATGCCAAAAGTACTATCTATTTTGGGGAACTTTACCACTTATAGGCACTCCGTCATCCAACTAGCAACTCTGCATTTGGATATGCCCAATATTAAAGTAAGTGCTACATTTGGAAATACCCAAACGAGAAAATTTAAACCCAGCGGTACTATGTCATCTAACTAGAAATGCTAGAACAAGATATGCCCAATATTAAAATCCGGGAGAATTCGACACAAGTAGTAGACACTCCTGGGGTAAATAATCATGATTCCAGCCTGTCTTTAATCTCATTTCCCTAATCTCGAACCGTAATATATTTGCACTCTTTTAAATTACGGTATTGATGTCTATTACTAATCGACATCCAATCCTCTCTGGAATTAAGACCATTCTGTACCGTCCCTAGTTTACAAATAAACCGTTGTTCCCTGAGTTTCCTCTTTCTCTCGATCACCTCCTCTCCGGTTACCCCTGATTTTCTCCAGTATGAACCACTTAAAATCATTACACTTGTGGTTTATTCTGGAGATGTGTTCTGTAAGTGGAGCATTTTCGTTCATAGTTCTAAGGGCAGACTTATGCTCCAACAACCTAACTCTGAGTTCACGGCTTGTTTCCCCAACATAGCCTAGTCCACATGGGCAAATCAAAAGATACACTAGATTCTTACTACGGCAATAATTGAGACTATCGCACTTGATCTCCAGGCCATTAAAATTCAAACTTTTAGCCACAATGCAGCAATCACAAATTGAAGACGTGCCGCAATTATGGTTGCCAGTGGTTTTATTGCGTAGGATAGTGCTTTGGACTTCTAATTTGGGATCTCTATATGTATTCACTTGGGCGTTTCTAATATTTCGATATTTACTGAATGTGAAAAGTGGCTTTTCTAATTGTATCTCCTGTCCGTCATTTAAAATTTTCCAATTTTTATTAATGATGTTCTTAATCTGGTTACAATTATCTGAAAATTGGCTCCCAAACACTATCCTATCTATCTTGGCGTCCTGGCTCTTGATTCTATTCTGGTCCAACATATACTCGCAGTCCTAGTATTTGGCTGAGTGTCATTTGCAACAATTAACGTTTGCATACAACTTTATTTCCCACATGTTCTAATTCATTATAACATAGCCAACATCTTTCTGAAGTTATCTCTGTCCCCAAACCTCCCCTAGCCTCCCCTTCCCACCCCTAGCCTCCCCTTCCACCATCCTCCCCACGGTCCGTTTCAATTCAAAGTACATGTTCTCATACACATTTCAGCGGTATATCTATGTGTGAAAGCCCACTCATGTCCTAGGCAACCTTCCGCCTTTATTCTCTGTTATATGAGGTCTCCCCCTGCAGGGCCGCCTGAGATACAGGTGTCTGATCTCCCTGTATATCTGCTAGCATAGAGGTCCATGTCATGACGTCCTCCTCAACTTAAGCATCCTTCCGAACTAATTTCATTCTTACTGACTGTCCCCGCCCACTCGCACACATCCCGTATCCAGTCTGTATACTTCAGGGGCTGGGGATGCATCCATGCTATAACCACCCGCGTCCTAGCTAGGACCAGCCCAAGATTGATCAATTCAAATGCATTCCGCAGTTCTGTTTCCCTCTTAAACTCGCACCCTTTACTTAACAATTTTCCTAAAGGTTTCATGGCTGTAGCAAAATCCTTCAAAATGTTCCGTAATATTCACGTAACCCAAGAAATTAGGTTAGTTTCTCTTTGTCATTAGGTGCAGACACTTCCATTATAGTATCCACCAGATTTACTTTGGTTACTGCTCCCTTGGCTGATATTGTGTGTCCCAGGTACTCCACTTGGGACTCAAATAGCTTACACTTCTCAGCACATAATACAAGACCCTTTTTTGAGAGTCTTTTGCCAACCTCCTCAAGCGCTTCATAATGCTCTTCCTTTAACTTGGCTAACACCAGGATATCTTCCTGAAAACACCTCACTTGACTGTCCATGTTCTTGAGCATGTGGAACATTGCTCTTCAAAAAACAGAAGAAGCAGATGCTAGTTCCAACAGCATTGTTTGGAATTGAAAGCCACCACATGATGTGATAAAGGCAGTCAAATGTCTAGATTTTCTTGATAACTATATCTGATTCTAACCACTTCACAGGTCTAGAGTGGAAAAGACAGTGGCTACATTGAAAGAAGATCAATTATCCTTATTAGAGGATGTCTGGCCACCTTTATGTTTTCATTTAGAGCCCTCACATCAATACAGATTATGAGATTACCATTTGTTTTCTTGGCAAGAACTATAGGAGAGATCCATTCAGACATTTCCTCAATGACATCATCCCTCGACATTTGATCCAAAGGTTCCTGTAATTCCTTTCACATACATAATGGTACAACTCTCACTTTCTGTCTGACAAGTTCAGCATGATGCTTAAGTCTCATCTCAAGGCCTTGCAGTTTTCCCAATTTTTGACTGAAAACTTAGGAAAATATGGTAAAAATGTTTCCTTTACATCCATCGCCATTATTATGAACACAGGACCCTCCGCCTTGGGATCTAGTTTGATGTTTAGTTTTCTTTGATCCTTCTAGCCAAAAATATTGACTCTTTCCTTTGCCACATAGATATTTAATGTAGCAGATCCACATTTGAACTGGGCATTGATTACAAAATGACCCACAAAATCAATTTGTCTTTCAAATATAACCGCACAAACATCGGGAGGTAAGTTGTTCATTTCCCAGTTTTGCTTCAAATTAAGATTTAGAAATAATAGTAAGAAGAGAACCTGAATCTGCCATTACGTACAATTCTCTGTCATGCAATTGTAAGTTCCACATTGGGGAATAAACTGGCTCATCCTTTGCCTCATTATCATCCACTCTCACCATTACCACATTGTAATTTCCCATTAGTTTCATCATCAATGCACAATTCATTGTGTATTAAATTGTCTGTGACCTGTGCAATGCAATGCTCAGTTTGTTTCTTAACCTCTTTACAAATCTTGGAAAAATTGCTGTTCTTTTTTACAATTATTGCACTCTCTATGAATTGCAGGACAATTTCTAGAGGATGCAACATGTTTTGGATTTCCACAACTAAAAAAATGACTTTCTTTCCTTGCTTCCACTTTTATGCATCTTATTCCAGACATGCCTTCCACTGATAGAACATATTTTTTCATCCTTTTTGCCTAAATGAGTTTCATTCACTTCTTTAACCCAGTTCCTGGATTGTTCAATGGCTTTAGCAGATGCAACAAACTATTCCATGGTGGGATCTCCCATTATCCACAACCTTTCCTGTATTATTTTATGATTTGTGTTGCCCATAAGCGGATCACGTATTTTTCACTGGTTGCGATGCCTAAAATACATGTATTGGATATAATAAATCTCAAAGCAGCTGGAAACTCATCAAACAATTCGCCATCCTTTTGTTGTCTAGTATAAAAAGGATATCTTTCAAGGGTAGTATTGACAGGGGGTTTGATTCGTGCATCTAGTCTTAACATGGCCTCATCAAACACATCCAAACCACCCTCACCCTCCTCAGCTTCTACTTTGGGTAGGGATCTAAAAATGTCCTGTGTCTCTGTACCCAAAGAATGTAGTAGGATACTTTCTGTTCTTTCTGCTGGAATTCTTTTGCCATACATTGCCATCAAGTATATTTGAAACGCCTCTTTTTACCTCTTCCACGGTATGGGTGGTTCCCCTTTTGTCTGTAAAAATGTCAGTTGAGGATCTAACTGCATTTTTGTTATAAATGATTGTACCACACTGCGAAACCCTTGTATATATATTTAGCAATAATTAGTTCCTTTGAGCCTCTATACACTACAGTCCAAAGGTTGAAGCAACTTTACAGAATGTAACATATGTATGGCATAAACGCCGACACTGCAAGAAACAGAGAGGTAATCTCCTTCAAGAACATTAGTCCCACAAACCCATAAAATGTGTTCTACAAAATGGCCGATAATGTCTTGAAATGCTTAAATATACAGGCAGTCAATTAGAAACCCAAAATTGCTCCTTGCGCTGAAATTAGGCTTAAAACGCCGGGATTACACTTGGCTCTGTGAGAAGATTTAGACTCCCATGGCTCCTCCCAGCAAGACGTTCCCAGACTGATGATGTCCCAACCAGAGGGGTTATTGACCAGAGGCCGCATGGACATAAATGCCCCCACACTAAAAGACTCCCAGCAAGCAGTCGAGTCCGTAGCAGTCGAAAAGCATGTCACTTCACTGTACGCGTACAAGCTGGAATATCCTCAAGGAAATTAGAAGCTGTATCTCTCCACATCCCATAGCTTGTTGCCAAATCGATGTAATTTGAGGTAAGTACAGGCAACAAGAAGATGAAGCAACTAGCTCTTTATTCAGGTGTCGTTTCAAGCCCCCATTTAATAATCCCCCCACCTGTTAACTGTCAAAGCCTCGAATGATTGTTCATAACATTTTATGCTCTTAGTTCTTGCCTTCGTGCAACTGGGAAGAAAAGGTAAAGGAAAGAGAAGAAATACAAAAGGTTGGGGAAGAGAAAGAGAGAAGGAAGGAAAAAGGGGATACATTAATTATTGCACTACAGTCATTAGCAGTATAACAAATAGCTTTTTTGTTTTGCTCATAACAGTGATGCCAATTGATGAATCGCACAAAACTTTCCAAAGGGGCCTCATCCACTTCAGCTCCTTCCTGAAAATTTTTTGAATGCTTCGACAAGGGGTGCTAAGCAGAAAGGGAGGGATTTCAAAACATTGATTTCCCATCTTAATTCCTATAGGAAATTTCTGTTGCAGGTGTACAGAGAAGACCGCTGAATGGAATTACCCCAAATGTGACAAAGTTAAAACTTTAATCAGAAAGCATTCTTTCTGTGATTTGGTGTTAATCCGCTCAGCTGTTTTCTAGAAAGGTGCATTGAAGGGATGTTCGGGGGTGCCATAAAGGGGTTAAAAACATGTATATCTAGACTGTTGTCTGGCTATGCTCTCACTTTAGAGAGGACTAGGCAATCCTGATTGGATTGCCACAACATAAACAATATGTTGGTGTCTTCATTACAGGACTTTAGGACATGGTTTCTGCGCCCTGACAATGACTGAATAGACTGGGCACACCCTGACTGTCCCCCGGGGGCATGTAAAGGGGCTAAAAGGACCTAGCCCCAACTTGGACAGCATGTGGTGCCAGTTATATCATGTATCAGGATCATGGTCCTCCTTGAAATTAATTGTAAATAATGCCCGGTTTTAAGGGTCACAAAAAGAGCACATATGAAGGTTGATAACAGATCTTAGTCACTATATAAATCATTTGTTGGTGGTGTTATACTAATTTTTGGAATTCTGGTGAGTTCACATGTGATTTTACCTGTGAAAAATGGTGAGCACCTGTTGGGACTTGATGAACCATTTTGAGGAAAATGTTTTCTCTTACTTTCTCGAAGAGGTTAGGGAAGGTGCTCCAGAAGCTAAAATGGAAGAACATTTTCTGTAATTTGACATTAATCTTCCTCAGCCATGTGAGAAAAAAGTGTAATATCCTGAGTTAAAACGTATGCCCAACAGCAGCCTATCAGTTGATTCCCTGGTGTTCTGCTTCAGCTTCCCACAGTGTTCTAATAATCAACAACTAGAGCCCTAACCTTCTGTTTTTATGACAAACGTTTGCACCCTGTAACCATCTTGATGTATT
This sequence comes from Triturus cristatus, assembly GCF_964204655.1. Taxonomy (NCBI): domain Eukaryota; kingdom Metazoa; phylum Chordata; class Amphibia; order Caudata; family Salamandridae; genus Triturus; species Triturus cristatus. The sequence goes on along the minus strand of NC_140594.1, from coordinate 285,574,058 downwards.
CAAAGCTGTAAAACCTAAAGCAAATTACTTTAGAAATTAACATGAGTAGAATTTTGTCATCTAAATTATGTTTAGTGCTCTACCTACTTAAGATAAGGACACATTTTCTATGAGTTTTCAAGTATCTCTCTCATTCTTGTTAGTAGAACAAGCACTTCCAACACAAGCCGCAGTCTGTCACTTACCCTAGTTATCTCCTGCAGCTTCACCACAGGGGGTCTAATGAACAACTAGATTGCTAACACTTTTTATTCCAGACAAAAGAGAGTCCCTCTTGAATGCCATTTTGTTGGATAGGAGCTGTTGAATTTTTAGTGTTTTTTGAAGGGCAGTCTGAAGTAAATGGGCATTGAGATGTTAAGGCAGGCATTAAAATCCAAAGATTAAAAATGTGAGAGGAGGTATTGGTTTATGCAATTTTGAGACATAATATATTAATAAAGAGGGTAGAAATAGTTGGAGAGGTATTTGCATATGTACAGCATCTCCTGCCCACTTCTAGTTACACCGCCTACCCATCTTCAGTCGCTTAACACTGCCCTAATATTTAAATGGTAACATTTTGAAAGACAAATATAAATACATATATGCAAACAAGGAAGTAGGTAACTGAACTCTAGGTAGTTCCCTAGCTTTAGGTAGAGAGCACCTCTTTTTATATGGAGCATTACAACACCACCTAAACTCTAAAAATGCTTACATTAAATGTCTGTTTTTCAAGCACACTTTTTTAAGCATAGGATTAGCAAAGTGCCATCCACTCCATGCTGACAAATGACTGAAGTCTTTTACCACAGATCAGACATTAGAAGTAAGCTTTTTTTCATTCATAGTACTCTGTTACACACTTTGTGTAGCAGTTTCAGCTTCAGTCCACCTTTTTCTCTTACACAGAGAATATTCTGTACAAACATCAATAGGGAAGGATTATATGACTAAACTGTACAAAATCCCCACTGAACTGAACAAGTACTGCTACAGTTGCTGCAATGCAGACCTTCCCTGTACATTTACATGTAACATTTACAGCATGGGTGCAAGTATCACAAATTTGCATGTAATCATTCACAAGGTTCCTTTATTGCTTTTGGTTTCACTTATGGAACTTTGCAGTTTGGGTGTCTGCATCTCAGTTTACTAACCTTTTTTGTCCCCCCCCACCCCCCAGGTTCCATTCCTAGAGTTACATGGTGAGAGCACAGAATATGTTGGACGAGCAGAGGATGCCATAATAGCACTGTCCAACTACCGGTTGCACATCAAATTTAAGGAGTCCAGCGTCAATGTAAGTATAACTCAATATTGTGCTTCCCATTTACTTTGCCAGAGTATTTTATAGTGGCTTGGAGGATATTATAATTTGTGATCGTTATCAACTTAAATATAGTGCTTGACCTTTGATCAGGTTGCTTTTAGGACTTTTAGGAAGTCTTTGCTAATTAAAATGCTGGCCCATTTGTTCCTTTGATAAAACATATGTCGTGCTTCTAGTAATTGAGAAATTTGCCTTCGTGCAGTGGGCAATTAAAAAGTTCATGTTTAAAGCTTGACTCTGTATCTGATTAGTAGAGTACTACAGTTTAATATTTCCTTGAGACAACCTGATCTCTGGTTTTGCTTCCAAGTTGATGATCACTCCATACAAAGTGTTCGCACCTTAGCAAAATGTTGGATATTTGCAATTGGAAACAGAGTTGAGAGGATGCCAGGGTAGGAAAAAGCAGATAAGTGAACTTAAGAAACAAGGTGGTGTACCAAACAGGTGCATTGATTGTCTTTGGCCTGTGTGCTAAGCACCTCCATTGCTGTTTAAGAAACGCCTATGTCTTTATTTGTGTTCTATAATCAAATTTGTAGAAAGAGACATTGCTGTTTTATGATTAGTATTTTGTACTTTGGCTGCGTTCATGGTAGCACCAGTGTTGCTCCTTTAGACATTTAAGTTTTTGGAAAGTATATGTTCAAACCATGTGTGGCTAGATACATACTGTGTGCTTACTCCTGCCATCTAGTGTTGGGTTCAGATGTGTGCAAGTTGTTTTTCTTCTAAGAAGTTGTTCGAGTCACAAGGTACTTTGTCGACTCCTCTTGCTGGTAATGTGCATGGTCGTAGACTCTTTTATTAGATTGTTTTCTTTCCGCCGTCTGGTTCAAGCTTGTACTATCCTGCTCCAGTTCTGAACCATCGTGGTGCTTTATTCAGTCGGCATTCGTCTGTATTATCACACGCATTTTCCTTTTTCTCTATGGTCTGTAATCTACGGCTTAAGCTTCTCTGGGTGGCTTTCAGGTTGACTTCTGCCCACATAGGGCTTTGGCCTTTGGGCCCTTCTTTGTCTCATGTCCACGTCTTTTCTCGACTGTGATGGAACGGGTGCCATTTTGTTACTGTCCTCTCTGTCACTCGAAATACCCTCAGACCTCCATTATGTCTGTAATTTGTGTCTGTCTCCTGAACACAATGAGGTTCCCTGTAAGACCTGCTGCCCCTACCGATCCAAGCAGACCCTTCGTCATTGTAAGGCTTGACGGTTCGACACACCGACCTCTTCGGATCAGAGAACCTTGAGGGGGAACATCAACCACAACCTTCGGCAGCATATAAGGAACCTCCTCCCCAGCTGACAGCTCCAGCTCTGATCTGAAGATCAAGAACTTGCCTCCGGCGCAGCCTGTTGTGAGTTCAGACTTCCCTCCCCTTTCACTACCGCTCGCACGCTGAGCAAATCCAACATAAGGATCATCCTGCTGCTCTGGAGCCTCAGACTGGCTGCTGGGCCCCCACTGCCTTCGGGCCATGATCAGCACTGACCACTACCTTCGAACATAACTCCTAACTTTGGCTCAGAGCTGAAGAAACTGTTGATGCCAGCACACTTGATGCCAACCACGTCCACCTCGGCGCTGACCCACTCTTCGGAGCCAACACCCATAGCGTTGAAATTGAAAAAACTCATTCGGAGCTGAAAAGATCGGCACCAACATCAAAGACCAGCCTCAGGTTGGGCACTGTCGAACCAATCCGCCACAAGCTGCAATAGGAGATCGACGTCAGGCAGAGACATATTGGTATCCACCCCTCCCCCCCTCATATGCGTCGGATCTTAGCCTGCCCTGCTGGGTCTGGCGCTCCACCCGCCAAGCATCAGCTATCTTTTGAGGAAGCTTTGGACTTGCCACCTCCTCCCAAGTAGCGCTAGAAGCCGGACAAGGCCACTATCGCCTTGCCCTTTTCTCCTCCTCTATCATACCCTTCATAGCGCTCAACTTCTCCACCCAGCTCTCCAGGTGACCCCCATCCTTACACACTTCAGGTGTCTCCTCACTCAGTCAAAGGGGGTCAGGTGATACGTTTAACACTTTTCTACAGGTTGATTCTGGAAACACCTATGATGCTGACCCACTGGGGGACACAGGCTGCGACCTGTACCCCTGCTCATCCATCCCCTCCTGAAAATTCCACCTTCTACCATGAATTGGTTGGTAGGGCTACCTCCTTCCACAAGATGGATCTCCACATTGAGCTTTTGGAGGAGGACTTTCTTTTTGAGACCCTCTCCTCCACACACCATTCTGCCCAGAACCTCCCCATGCACAAAGGAATGCTGTCACACCACGGACCGTCTTTTGCGACCCCGTCCACGCCAGGGTTATTGCACCCTGGGGGACAAAAAAATACAAGACTTCTCACCTACTGACCCCATGTACTTTCGTGGTCAGCTCCCGCCCAACTCTCTAATGGTCACCACTGCATGCAAGAGGGCTAACTCTCAAGCTGCTGGTAATGTCCCTCCAAGAGAGTTAACGGATAGATGCTGCTGGTAAGAAAGTCATTGTGCAATCTGCCATCCATTGGCGGATTGCAAATTCCATTGAGCTGCTCTCTGGGTATGACGCGCCCATTGGGATGAGATGGAGGAGCATCTCCAGCATCTCTCAGTAGAGCACAGGATAAAGGCCTATGAGATTGTCCCAGAGGGAAAGCAAATCTCCAACACCACGTCTGCTGTGTGCTAGATGCCATGGACCGTGCTGCTCCGCCAGGGTCAACTCCAGTGTCGTCCTGCGCAGACACATGTGGCTCCATATTTCTGGCTTCAAGCACGAAGTCCTGAAAAACTTGCTCAACCCACAGTTTGATGGGCAAATCTGTTCAGACTGCAGGTTGACCAGAAGTTGGAAAAAAGAAAAAAAAAGGTACAGAGATGTTGAACCTCCAAAGGTTCTTTCTCTTTTGACGGAATGCCACGTCCGAACAGTGGGTGTTGGATATTATCCAACTTTGTTATTGTCTGGAGCTCACTTCCAAACCTCCCACCATTACACTTCCCAACACAAACTCTTCCGGGAACATCAAAAGGTACTCAGGGAAGAGGTCCAAGTGCTCCTTCTCAAAGGGGCGATGGAACCCGTCCCCCACTATCAGCAGGACCTGGAAGTATAATCTGTAATTTCTCATTCCAAAAAAAGACCGCATTACCAGTTCAAGGTGCTCCCCATCAGGGTCATCACTGCACCCAGGGTGCTCACCAAGAGCCTTTCAGGAGTGGCTGCTAATCTGCACAGGCAAGGCGTCCATTTCTTCCCCTGTCTGGACGGCTGGCTCATCCATAGTGCCACCCATGAAAACTGCAGCAAACAAAATCCTGCCTCACACCCCTCCAGGTACGGTACAGCCCTATCTGGAGGCAGTCATCAGCTCATAAGTTGGAATGGTTTATCCAAATGTTGCCAGGATACAGTCCTTTCAGGCACTAATCCCTCTCAACCAGGCCTCCAAGGCACAGTCAGGACAGTAATGCGCCTCCTCGGCATTATGACCTCCTGTAGTTCAATAGTGCCCCATCCCAGGTTACACGTGTTGGTTGCTGGAGTGCTTGGTGTTCCAGTGGTCCCAAGCGGGGGGGTCATAGCGACGATGTAGTGTTGATCAGCCGCCGCACTTGTCGCTCTCTGCAGTGGTGGGACTTCAACAACCTGTTGTAGGTGCAGTCTTATCTCAGCCCAGTTATACCGAGGACCATTACATTGGATGTCTCCCTTACGGAATGGGGTGCGCACTTACAGGATCTGACTGTCCAAGGCCAATGGGAACCATCTCTCTATAGAGCACTTCGCTTCACATTCCATCCTCAACAATCTAATGATGGAGTCGATGACCATGCATGTTACCGGCAAGAGGAGGAGCCACAGCACCTCGTGACTTGAAAGATTTCTTTAAGAAAAACAACTTGAACATATCTGGCCCCAACACTAGATGGCAGGAGTATGCATAGCACATGAATCTACAGCATTACATGCCATGAACAGGTGCTCACTAGGTAAGTAACATGTTTCTTACTACCCCGCCCTAAACTTTCGTTCTCATTGCTGTTTTTGTTTTTCTTATAATCTGATAGAATATATTGTCTTCCAACTCTTGTGAGATCTCTGTAAGTAATACACCATCTCTACACATATAGCTCTGCTTGGTATTGAAAACATTTTTTATAGAGTGTTTGTATTCTTACATTGCAGTGATGAGGTTTGCATGAATTTAACCAAACACTATCTAGTATGCTGGGAATTTATTTTGTTCACCCTGAAGAGAAGCACAGATCCATCGTGGTGGAATGTTTTGGCAGTGTAGCATAGAACAGCTCCAATTGGTCATGTTAATGATCTCACTTTGATCTACTACAGTTTTGATATATTGCACACTCTATTAAGAGCATTGTAGATTTGTCGTTCCTACAATTGCCATTCACTAGTAGACCACACGCCCTATAAACTGACAGATATTAGTCTTTGCAGTTGTTCAAACCACTTCTTGTGTATCGATGCATATACGCCTATTTTGTTATATGCACCAATTTGTCTAATTGCGTTTGGGGTAATTGAAGACATGATGTCCGCCCTTTTGAATGTTGTCTGATAGTGCTATATTGCCTAATTTCCATGCTTTGGAATCATCAATATTCTTTGTCGTGTTTCCCCTGGAAGCAGTCAGTCTGAATAGTTTGTTTAAGCTTGTAAAACGCTCATGATGCTGGTCTCTTTTCCTACCAAAAGATAGTTAATTAATTCTGTCCTTTAAATGTTCATGTTTGGTGAATCCCAAATTTTTATGCTTCATTCCTGCTCTTGCTAACTAATTAATAATTTGCCTCCCCTTCCTGTATTTACCTTGTGGGGCTGCTGTGTTACTACTGCCTGCCATTCCTTAACTTGTCACTCAGAATAAAAAAAAAAAAAAAGCATCCAAGTAATTTGTTGTTCCCCAGACATATTGCTCCACCAGTTTCAGAAGAATTAAGACACCCAATAGGTCAGTAACGGTCTCTCTTCTAATTATGGAATCTGTAAAATGCATACACTCTTAACAAAATCTTTTTCGAGTTACCATCATTGTCTGTTTTCACTGAAAGGCACTCAGTGAAGAAAGGGTAATCATCAGAGACTAATTTTAATCGCTATCAAAGCCTAACATCTCAACTCATACATCGGTACCGGAGTCTTTTACTTCAAATCCGAGGTGTTTTCCAAACATAAGAAAGGTGATATGTTCCACTGTCCCTGAGGAGGTCATGCAGCTCTAATGCAGTGGTACCAGTTTGTCGTATGGGCATTTGGTAACTACTTATTGTTTAGTCTCACTCTTCTGTGTTTTGAGTGAAGTACAGAGAAGCTATAAAAGAGTGTTCTTCATTGATGCCAGTAGCATTTATTCTGAATTTCTCATGGCCTTTAGTACGATCAGAATCCGTTTCTTAAATCTCTAGTGAAAGTGACAGGAGATCAGTGGTACCTTTTGTAGGAGAAATTTCAACTTTTTGGGTGGCTGTTTTATCCACTTCAGGCCCAACTGAGGAGAGTCAAAGCATGCGCTTTCTCATCAGGTTACAGGCTTCAACACCCCAAAGAAGCGTCCTTCGAGTATACTTTGGGCACAATTTGATATCCATGTTTAACTTGTTTAAAGGTTGTCCTAACAAGATTCTTAACAGGGTTCCGGTCTACAAACCTAATGTGAAATTGGAAGTCATCAGATTGGGTGTCCCACATCTTATATTTACAATCTAACGAGGCATAACAAGGCCTTAATATTGTGCTGGCCGAGGGCAGCTGGACCCGCATCTAAGCAAGCGTCTCTACCACGTTGCAACTATCAGCAAAGGCTCAATTTTCTTTTTGGTTCGGACTCTGATCCTGTGTCAGAGCAGGCTGCACATCAGGATACTGATGATAATGGTGACTGCGATGGCTTGTTTCCTCCTCATTATACTGATGATGCCTAATAGCTTGATTTACAAAATGCAAGTGGACTTGCTACCTTTCCTGAGACGACCGCTTGACTCGCCACATTGGCATCCAACAGAAGAATGTGTCTCGGTTGCAGTAGTGGTTTAGAGGGCAGCCAAAGTACTAGCATTACAGCTGCTGTTCATTGAGACTAAAACGAATGCTTGACAAAAATTTTGCAGCCTGCACTGACAGCATATGAGCCTTTGCTTTCATTTAATGACACCCTTTTAGATATTTTCTCAGCCGCCTGAAGTGCTGGATGTCACCCTCATTGCCAAACACCCCCTAATGAAATCCATCTGCATTGGGTACTAGGACAAGTTCATAACCTGGTCAGCTGCCTTTGACATTTGCTTCTTACAGGTTACATCCTTTTGTTTATTTTGTCCTTACAACAAAGACTATATACGCCTCGTGTTGGGACAAATTTGTGTTCGGTGCATCTCACACCATGCAAACCCACTTTCTGATCCCTTGTCGAACCTTTTGCTGTACCACATTTTCTTGAGGGCTCTTGACCCTTTGTCAAGCCCCAATAGGACCATAATCTAGTCCTCACTACCCTCATGGGCTCACATTGCGAGCCCCTGCATAGGTATACACACAGATGTCTAACTCAAAAGAATATCGGTTGGGCGATCAGCTCTGCATTGGGTTCACTGGTGTGAAAAAGAGCATCCACTCTACTGCGCTTGAGCTAAAAAGCAGCCCTCTGAGGGCATGCTGGCCCATTCCATTAGGGCAAAGGCTGCTACTACTGTGTAAGCACACAGGGTACCTGTCTTGGACTTTTAACAAGCTACCACGTGGGTGTCCTGCCACATTTTCACAAGGTTCTACTGTTAGGACTGTCACGCCTGTTGGAATAGGTATTTTGCCCTTTGGGTCATCCAGGACTTCCCGCCTTGAGCCACTCAAGCAAACAAAAAATGGAATCTGTGAACATTTCTGATATGACTAATGATAATTCCTAGATCTAGTATTATGTATAATGTTGACACAGATCAGTAATACCGAATAGATCATATGTCTTGACTGTTGTGTTTCTCCCTGTGCTGTTTACCATTTTCTTCTTTTTTTTAATTGAATGTATTAATTTCTTTTTTCGTCGTATTGAAGAAAGAATTGTTTTTAAATATAGGACTTCTCAGAAGCAGGAACTGTTTTTAACCTTGTAAAATGGTATAATCATGGCGTTCATTGATTTAAAGTCAGCATTCGACCTTGTGCCTAGGGATAAGCTCTGGTGGGTGATCAAGGAGATGGGTATGCCCCAGGGAATCCTGGCCCTGTTAATAACATTACACGAAGAGAACGTAGCCGGGGTAAGATGGGGTAACCAGGGTTAAGTTACCGATCCTATTCAAATCCAACGGGGGGTCTGCCAGGGCTGCGTCTTGCCTCCAACTCTATTCTCTCTATAGATAAACCAAGTAGTCAAATTTTTATCTGTCGTCCCAGCGGACGCTTCTTCTTTAACAAATCAGAAAATCGCCACTCTTATTCGCAGATGATACCCTTCTTGTATCCAAAACACCTATGGGCTTGCAGAAACTACTAGATCGATTCAAGTTATTCTGTGATGAGAGGGGCCTCGAAATAAACACCACGAAAACTAAACTGATGTTGCTGAACCCTCATAAATCCTTCAAAGGGAGTTTGTCCCTAGATAATCTCCCTCTAGAGAGAGTAACTTGTTTTGATTACCTGGGAATGAAATTGTCGGAAGGTATGGCCTGGAAACAACACCTCAAGAAGGCCTACCTCAAGTTCTCAAAGCTGTAACTTGGGCCTTAAAGAAGGAACATTGCCTCTCCTATACAAAGCCAATCGCACTAGCCCTGAAGTTATATAATTGCAAGGCTGTGAGCAGTGCCCTATATGGGGCTGAGCTATGGGACATGGTAAAATTAAGCGATCTTCTATTATCTGAGAATAAGTTTGTTAGGAACCTGGTGTCCCTACGGCAAAGCACACTACTCTGCCCACTAAAGCTTGACATGGGCATCAAACCAATCAATGATCTAGCGAAGCTTCGCCCCCTTCTATTTTGGTAGAGACTTGTCACTACCCCAGAACTGACATCTTATGCAGCTGCCTTCAATGAGGTCTGTGCTTTAAATTCCATTAATAAAATAGGCTGGATCATGCACATTAGAAATCCTATATCTAGTATTGGGCTATCAGGGTGCAGCATCAATTACCTACCAACTTGCACCAAAAAACGCATCAAAATATTATGCTGGGAATGGGTTGAGTAGAATGCTTGTAGCAATAGTAAGCAGGGCAGATTAACCAAAGAATGTATAGACTTCAAAGTCAGTCGCTCCTTAGAAAGGTGTGAAGCCTTGACCACTGGTTCAAGGCCAGCACTCTCCCCAGCAGCCTCGCCACATCACCACCAACCTGAGAGACCTGCTCTGGCTCCCGGTCAACAAGAGGATCGCCTTCAAGCTCCTCACCCACGCCCACAAAGCACTCCACTACGCCGGACCAGCATACGTTTAACGAACGACTATCCTTCTACACCCGCCGACCTTGCCACCGTCCCACGCATCCGCCAAACGACCACCACCGGCGGCAAATCATTCTCCCACCTCGCCACCAAGACGTGGAACACCCTCCCCACCCACCCTACGGCAGACACAGGACCTGCTGACCTTCAGGAGACTCCTCAAGACCTGGCTGTTCGGCCAGTAGCTGCTTCCCCTCAGCGCCATGAGACCCTCACTGGTGAGTAGCACGCTATACAAATGTCTTGATTGATTGATCTCGATCTTATTACGGTGCCAGCTGACAGGAAGCTCTACACACAATTTAGGCACAGCCGTCTGCCTGTTAACACATTTACATACTCTTGGCTACGTAATAATGCCCAACCCAAAGGCTGCCCCTGTTGCCCCACCTCAATTGAATCAATAGGCCGTGTTCTTTTCGCTTGCACAGCAGATACAATACCAAGGGGTAAAAGGCTAATCCTCGTTTGTAGACAGCACTCGCGATTTCAGAGTTGCCTCGCACATATTGAAATCTGATACAAGATCTTTGATCGTGTGCTCAATAGCGATGTTCCTGGGCCATTTTGGGGGGATTAAAAGGAAGGTCTTGACATCTTCCCTCTTCCATTCTTGAGATGCCTGGATCAAGCTGGCGAAGCCACTGAATCTGCTGTAATGTTTTTTTTTTACAGTTATTTTAAGGTCTATTGATAACATTTTATGACAAAAACATGCAAATAGCTGCTTTTCACCTTTACATAAAAATTTTATAAGGTTGGTTGTACCCCAACACCAAGAATTATGAATTGGACAGAAGGCAACAATATGCTACTTTTATAAATTGTGATATAGGGTGATAAAGTCTGTGATGATGTACGATTCTGTTTTAATTGCTGAAGATCCATATTTTTACACTTGTATTTAATTTTTTTGCTGTGCAATGTTTATGTATTGTACTTTTATGGTCTCACAACCGAATAAAGTTTTAATAGTAATGATATCATCATTTTTTACTGTGATCTTTATGATGGATATATCATATGAGTTTTGAGTCGGATACATTTTTTAAAAAATGAATAGATTTTGACTCTGCATTTCTTCTGCCTAGTGTCTCTTTATACTGTAGTGGTACTGAAGTCTGGGTAATTATAACATATGGGAGACCAGCTTTTGCCGGTGTAAGATTGAATGTTGTATATTTATGTGGTGTTGTACTTTCCAAGGGGAAATTTTACTTATACCACCTCTCGGGAAGCATTGCTTGGAGCTATTCTAAGATGGGGAATCTGCTGTTAGAAGTCCCTATCAGAAGAAGTTACTTACCTTGGGTGATACTTTTTCTGTTAAAGACTCAATCTCACTGCAAATTCATCACCGACCCTCACATCTTCCCCGTTCTATGAAATAAGCTCTTCGCGCTGACAACTTGTTAGATTCTATACCCTAGTCAAGCCCCCAGTCTAACATGGCTCTGCTTTTTTGGCGTTGGCAGACACAGAGCCAATTGATGCCACCTATTGGTGCATAGAGGGTGCTGCTCAAGATTGACGGATCCACTCTAATGCCTAGGGAGTATTCTAAGGCGAAGAATCTTTGGTTAGAAAGTCTCTACCAGAAAAAGAATTAACTATGGAATTTTATCCTGAAATTCTCCACGGTTGCAGGTGGTAGCTAGCACTCAACTTACCTACATAACTGTTGTCTCTTGATGAGCCAGTGTATTCATCAAATTTTCCTTCTCTAGCCATAGTTTCTACTACTTTACCCTCCACTCTAATGCTTTGTCTCAAAATTGCAAATTTCTTTTAAGATGTCGTCACATCAAGACATTTTGGCTTCTGAATAGGCTTCAAAGCTCCTTTCTCTGTTCCTTGCCCAGGTCAGGGACATTGAGAAACTGATGGAAAGCAGTGATGTGATGTGACACTCAGCATAACTACTTACTAGACTGAATATTAAACATGTGTCTAATCCTGGCACATGGGTAGTAAAAGCCACAATTCACTGGAGCTAAAAAGATTATGAAGAATTAGTCTTTGGGCAATCGCATATGTTCCCACAGCTTTAACACAATGAGAATTTCATCAGTTATGTGGACTTAACACCAGAGGAAGAAACAAATCCGAGGACTACTTACTCACTGCAAGTAATGCGTAATTGATGGGAGCTCCTGGCACATGGAGGTGCCCAAGGGGGTACGTGGGAGGACCAGTGAGGAACTTTGCATGTAAATCGCATTCCAAACTTCAAAGGGTATGTTTGCTGTGTTTTTGACTATTTTGAAATAACTGAAAGGTACAGCAATGGGAGGAGGCAGGAGTCATAGGTATCTGTTGTCAGAAGGGTGTTGTTTCCATTTGGTATGGTAGCCGTTTTTGTGCTACAGCATGATCGAAAGTCAGATGGGTAGTCCTATAGGGTAGGAAATGCTGAACATTGATATGGTCTTGAAGTTGTGCATAGGCTGCTTTTTTCAGGCTTGTTGATGAATGATAGGTAACTGATAGGTTGGTAGTTGGCGTGGTCATCAGAGCCAAAATTGGGATTCTTCAGGATTGGGAGTATTTTGCTTTATCTGGGAAGATTCCTTGAGTGAAGAAGCCATTCATGATGGAAAGTAGGTGTGAGAAAGATTCACCAGTGATAAAGCACAATAGGAGGCTTTAAGAGTTGTGGATTTCTGCTAGGTCTGAAAGAGATGGGCTTAACCCCTCCGGTGCTGGGCCTTCCCCCCCCCCCCCCCTGTCCTTTTCTTCCAACATCATGGGGATTCTAAAGGCATCCAGGGTTTGTGGATTTCCCTGGAGGGGTCCCAGAAATTAGCCAAAATACAGCAAAATGTTTTTTTGGGGAGGGGAGGGGGGGGGGGATGGGAAAAACGGGCTGCAAATGAAAGCGTCTGGGTTTTTCCCTGCAAATGTTATCAAAAAAGGGTTTGTGGGGCGAAATCACAATTTTCCCAGCTTTTAGGGAATGGCAGACTTTTGTCAGAAAGCCAACAGTTTTTACCGATTTGGCATTTTTCTGGGACATAGCCTATTTTTGCTATTTTTGTGTGCTTTCAACCTCCTTCCAGTTAATGGTAGAAATTGGTGTGAAAGTAATAATGGAAGTAGACAACATTCTGAATTCAGCAAGGGGTCATTTGTATAGATCCATCGAGGTTTCTTTATAGAAACTAACAGTTAAATATAGGAAAAATTGAAAATTATTTATAAAAACAGCCTTTTGTGTCAACGTTTTCACCTGTAACTTCTTCTAATTATGATAGCTCTTTGAAAGCAATATACCGTTACATCCGCTGGACCTTCCTGGTTGTGGGGATATATAGGACTTGTAGGTTCACCAAGAACCCGACGAACCCAGTCAAAAACTGAGCAGCAATTTGCAATTGTTTTTTTATTATGTTACGGGTATATAGCAATTATTGTGGGAAAATGTATACATGGAAAAATTGGTATGAAAGACACCTATGTATTTCTGAAATGGGAACAAATTATAGAGTTTAGAAACAGTACATATTTGCACATTTTCGAAATTGGGAATACTCATACAAGCTTGAGAATTATCACTCATTTTTCAAAATGACTTCTTTTTTACACAATGTCTTTCATTTGGGAGGCAGAAATGCATCAAAAATCAATAGGCAATAACAGTTGCTTTACAAATCTGAATTACCCTAAGTCTCCCGATACAAATGGTACTTCACTTGTGTGGGTAGGCATAGTTCCCACAACAGGAAATGGCTCAAAACCCAACGTGAAAACACCACATTTTCACAATGAAATTGTACCCTTTTTTTGCGAAGTGTCTAGCTGTAGTTTTTGAACACTAGCTCTGCTGGCACCTAGGGAAACCTAGCAAACCTATACATTTTTGAAAACTAGACACCCAGGTGAATTCAGGATTGGGTGACTTGACTGCCTCCCACCAGGTTCTCTTACCCAGAATCCCTTGCAAACCTAAACAATTGTCAAAAAACACACATTTTCCCCACATTTCTGTGGTGGAAAGTTCTGGAATCTGCGTGGATCCACAAATTTCCACCCACCCCGCATTCCCCAAAGTCTTATGAGAAAAATGGTACCTCACTTGTGTGGGTCGGCCTGGTGCCCGCGACAGGAAACGGCGCAAAACGCAACGTGGTCAGACCTCAATTTCGCAGTGAAAAATGACCCTTTTTTGGCAAAGTGCCTAGCTGTAGTTTGTGAGCCCTAGCTCTGCCGGCACCTAGGGAAACCTACCAAACCCACACATTTCTGAAAACTAGACACCCGGGGGCTTCCAGGGAGGTATGGCTTGCGTGGATCCCCCAACGTTTTCTTACCCAGAATCCCCTGCAAACCTCAATTTTAGCTGAAAAAAAATCACTTTTTTTCACAAATTTCTGTGTGGGAAAGTGTGGCATCACCGGGCTCACACAAATTTCCTACCACCCAGCGTTCCCCCAGGTCTCCCGATAAAAATGGAGCCTCACTTGTGTGGGAGGCCCAAGTACCTGCGACAGGCAAGGACACAAAACCTTTTGAGGCAACATCAACATTGCCTATCAAAAAATGTTTTTTTTGGTCACATTTTGAGGTTTGCAGGACATTGTGGGTAAGATAACTTGTTGGGAGCCACATGAGAGACCTCACCATGCACTCTCATGGGTGTTTAGTTTACGAGAAAAACTACAGTTGTTTGGTTATTCTTAAATGAAATGTACAGCTTGGCAGAGACAAAACAGACAGATTACTGCACAGCCATCTATTCCTCAAGCACACACACATACTGGTTGGATTTGGAACGAGGGCGAGTGATGGTTCAGTATATAAAATTGTATTAACAAGAGATTTTACAAAAATGAAATGCACTGTCAATAATTGAATGGACTAAAAACTGAACCAGTGACTCGCAGCTCGTGAGCTATAAAGCCACTTCAAGGCACCAACCGCTTTACAGGCCATTCACACACCTTTCATACATGATACACACAAGACCATTTACACCACCAGGCACAAAACCAACACATTACAACATTCACAAAAAAGGACAAGGTACACCCTGCTTGACAAAGACAGAAAAAACACTTTTTTAAGCACAACCACCTTTTCCTCAAGCACACACACATACTTGTTGGATTTGGCACGAGGGCGAGTGATGGTTCAGTATATAAAATTGTATTAACAAGAGATTTCACAAAAATGAAATGCACTGTTGATTGAAAGGACGAGAAACTGAACCATTGACTCACAGCTCGTGAGCTGTAAAGCCACGACAAGGCACCAACCTCTTTACAGGCCATTCATACACCTTTCATACGTGTGACACATACAAAACCATTCACAACGCCAGCCACGGGCCCAGCACATTACAACACTCACACCAGCAGACAGCGCCATTCAAGGGCCCACATTCCTGACACAGCAACCACACCAGCTCACGGATTACGTTGAGTGGCGTTTGGCTAGCAGTGTGTTTAGTGACCAGCAGCTAGTCACTACTCGCACACCGCCAGCCAAGCGCCAGTCCACGCACACCACACCGCCAGCCAAGCGCCAGTCCATGCACACCACACCACCAGCCAAGCGCCAGTCCACGCACACCACAACACCAGCCAAGCGCCAGTCCACTCACACCACACCACCAGCCAAGCGCCAGTCCACACACACCGCCAGCCAAGCGCCAGTCTACGCACACCGCCAGCCAAGCACCAGTACAAACACACCGCCAGCCAAGCGCCAGTACAAACACACCGCCAGCCAAGCGCCAGTTCACGCACACCGCCAGCCAAGCGACAGTCCACACACACTGCCAGCCAAGCGCCAGTCCATGCACACTACCAGCCAAGCGCCAGTCCACGCACACCACACCATCAGCCATGCGCCAGTCCACACACACCTGACCGCCAGCCAAGCCCCAGTCCACGCACACCGGCAGCCAAACCCCAGTACAGACACACCGCCAGCCAAGCGCCAGTACAGACACACCGCCAGCCAAGCACCAGTACAAACACACCGCCAGCCAAGCGCCAATACAAACACACTGCCAGCCAAGCGCCAATCAAAACACACCGCCAGACCACGCACACGGCCAGACCACGCACACCGCCATCACATTTAGGATTTTTTTTTATATAAATAAGAAAACACAAACAAATTGCAAATAGATACAAATCTACAAACACAAAAACTGAAACTAAATACACTACATAAATGCCAACCTTGAAACTGAACAAAAAATATTAAACAATAGAAGCCAGGCAGTTCACTTTACCACTCATGGATGCTCCCAAAAATTATTTTGCGTGTGGTACATTCTAAAGCAAACAGGCACACACAGCTCAGGGTTAGAAGGACACTCGGGGCAGTACATACGAGTCTTCTTCCGCATACCTCTTCGCCAACAGACTCTACATCTCCTACTAAGAAAATCTTTTGAGGGTGTGGGAGGAATGTGATCAGGGAAGTGGCGATCTTTCAATCTACCACTCCAACTCTAGGAGCACTTGCCTGTTCCACTAAAACATGGCTGCCTATTACAGACTCCTGAAACTTGGCAAAAGTAATCTTTGACTCAGGACAAGAATCCTGGAACACAACAAAAGCATTAAAGGTTGCCAAGTGGAAAAGATTGATAGCCAACTTCTTGTAGCAAATGTAAGCCTTACGAAGAGCAGCGTAAGATTCCAACCTCTGATCTACTGTCAACACCACCCATGTTCTTATTATAGTCTAAAATGCACACAGGTTTGCGCGCTTCAGCATCCTGACCCTAAACAGTCACAGGTGCAGTGCTTTCATCATGGATGGTAGTCAGCATGTCGACATCTCTCCTGTCTGAAAACTTCACAGCTAGAAGCTCAACGCAACGCACTGCACTGCACTGTCCCTACACAAGCTTTTGACAAACAAGTTCTTTTGGGAAACCTTTACGGTTAGAGCGGATTTTGCCACAACAACAGTGTCCACTTTGGCCAATTTCCTGAACAACCGCACACCAGTGTAGAAGTTATCTACCTAAAAATGGTGGACTTTGTGAAAAAATCTTCTACCAAGTTCCCACACAATTTTCTCAGTCACTCCAAAAGTGGACGGACAACCAGGAGGGTTAATCCTGGATTTCTTACCGGTGTATACCCTGAAATTAGAGACATATCCAGTCCTACTATCACACAGCATATACAGCTTAATTCCATAGCATGCCCTCTTACTAGGAATGTATTTCCTAAAAACCAAGCGGCCCTTGAACAACACCAAAGACTCATCCACTGCAATTTCTTTCCCTGGAGCATAGATCTCATAAAATCGATCAGCAAAGTGATCAATGACAGGCCGAATCTTAAAAAGATGGTCACAATCAGGGTGATCTTGTGGCAAAGCTAAACCAATGCATCATCCGAAGCAGAAGCAAATACCTATTACGACTCATGACTGCCGGAAATATAGCAGTTACCATCAAGGGACTAGTAGACCAATATGAAGACATTGATGGCTTCCTTAGCAAGCCCATCAAAAAAGTTAAACCCAAGAACTTCTTTATCTCTTCCAGATTTGTGGGAGTCCACCGGGTAGCCCTAGAGTGGGGCTTAAGGCTGGCACTGTTGTCCCTCAAAAACTGTTAGGCATACAAATTAGTCTGCTCAACAATCTCTGCCAAAAACACATCGTCCATAAACAACGAAAAAAATGTATCGGCAAAGAGTTTTCAGTATTCACTCTACACCTGGAACACCAGTAAAGTCTGGCAATGCCGGCTGCACCATGCCTGGGGCAACCCAGAGGTCAGCACTTTCAACAGGAAGCCTTGCAGCCCCAGGCTGCAGCCCAGGTGCCTCTTGCCGCACTATACCAACGGGAAGTCTTGCAGCCCAGATGCCTCTTGCCGCACTATCGGCACATCAATGTCCTCCTCTAACACAGGCACTTCATCCGCACTAAGAGTAGCTTCATCCGCACTGAGAGTAGCTTCATCATCGGATGATGTCATGTGGAGAGAAAACTCACTGCCTGAATCTTCCCCTCCCACCTCTGCCTCAGAATCAGTCAGTTTCTGGACCATGGTCAGAGGAAGAATCAAAAAGCATACAAACAACCTGCTGAGCAGTAATCCTGCGGCTAGCCATTATCCTTACTAAGAAAGGAGACTGCACAAACAAGTCAACAACCAACTCTGTGCAAAATAAGTAAGTAAAAAAAATGTGTGCCTTTATCACAAAGATCTACATACTCAAACTATACGATTCACTTACAAGAGACCGCTACACTCACCAGCACCTACTCTGCAAAGACGCAGCAAAAATTGACGCTATCCCACTGGAAAAAAAAAAACAATTACTTAAAAGACAACTAAATACACATCAAGCACAAATGCAAAATGTTTTAGACACTCAAAAAACAGAAGCCAAACATACTGGTATTATTACACAATTTGCAAAAATCACATTCATGCAGAAAAATGAAACTCATTTACATTGTACAAAAAAAGTCTCTTACCAAACACATGCAACTACACAAACAGCAGAACCACCAGTAACGAAACCGCAACCTGCAACAGTTTAAAGAGCAAAAGCCTTGAACTAGAACAAAAAGGGAGAAATAAAGCATTACAATTTCAATTCACAAGAAATAAAAACAATTCACATTATAACGCGCTATGTCACTACCTAAATAGGGCAGAAATAAATGGGCTGATCTGGGGGGGGGGGGGGCGGCAGAATACACATAAACAAATATATGTCCCCTGGAAGCAACCAATTAATTTATTTAAAAATCCCTGGCTCTAGTGCCCCCCCTTGGGCCAGAAACGCCAAAAAATATAGGTGATCTTCCCCGGGGGGGGGGGGGGGGGGGGGGGTGAAAGCTCTTAAAAATTATTTAGGTCCATAAGGAAGCGACCCAAGGGGTCGCTTCCATTTAAAACTTAAAACACTCCCTGGTGTCTAGTGGGATTTTCTGCTGGGGGCAGAAAGGCCAATTAAACGAACCGAATATACTTTTTTGTAAAAATAGGGCCCCTGGAAGCGACCCTTGCCCAAGGTGTCGCTTCCAATTAAAAAACAAATTCCCTGGCTCTAGTGGGCTTTTCTAAACCTCCCCCCCCCCCCCCCCCCCCCCCCCGTAAAGATAGGGCCCCTGGAAGCGACCCTTGCCCAAGGTGTCGCTTCCAATTAAAAAAAATACTAATAAATTCCCTGGCTCTAGTGGGCTTTTCTAAACCCCCCCTGGTGTCTAGTGGGGCCATGCCTGGTGCATGATCGCGACGCTGTACGCGATCGTGCACCAGGAATGCCCTGCACTGAGACATCAGGGGAGAGGTTTCCTCTTCCCCGATGCCTCAAGGCATCTAGATTTGCCCCACCGGAGAACAAAACCTACCTGCTCCTCCGTGGACGCTCAGGAAACAAATGGTTTCCAGCGCGACCAGCACTTCCTGTTGTTGGCGCGCGCTGTGCACTCTGACGTCATGGGGAAGCATGGGGGGGTCGGGGAAGGCAGCGGAAAATCTTCCGCTGCCATCCCCCTCTGTGGTGCCAACATCGATGCCCCGGGGGGGAGCGCCATCGCTTACCCCAGGGGCTGTGCTCATGACGGAGCGGTTCCGTCATAAGCACAGCCCAACCGATGCTCATGACGGAACCGCTCCGTCATGAGCATCGAAGGGGTTAAAGGATTGCCATTATTGTCAGTGTCACATTGCTCCTAAAATTACTAATGAATTGGGAACCAAATAGCAACTAACCCAACCTCACGAGTAGGAATTATTGACTAGGGAAATATACTGATACAAAATATAAGCCCTTCATAGCAAACAAAATGTATTTTGGACAATAGTGGGTCCAGCATTCCACATGGCTCTGTAGACTCAATATAGTAGTTGGGGTGACAAAAGCTTTGTTAGCTCCCACCTTGTCCCAATATCGTATATATTTTCAAATCACTTCATGTAAGCTCACTGCAGGATGCTCAGATAAGGGATAGAACAGTCATACCCATGCTCTCCAAGATAGGGATTTTAGTACCAAAGCTTATAAGATTTTCCTCGCTATCACACTTAAAGAAACTCCAAATAGTCTTCTTTTGTTTGTTTAGCCTTTGTTTTGAACTCGCTCAGCCAGCACGTGTTTCGTCAAAAGGGCATAACTCTATGAGCTTATTAGGGCCTAAATTTGGTAAATAAACCAAAAGGGTAAATAATGCAGATCCTATTGGTTGATAGCGTTCAAAATGTTAAAGCAGCAATGCGCCATGGAGTATATATTTGTGTTGCGTGTGGTGCCACTGTGTATCTCATACATGTGACATACCCTTAACTTGTGCCTGACTCCCACATATTTCAAGCGTATTACATTTCACAACTTAATGATCCTAATGTTACTTGACAGTCTCCTCTAAAAGCTTTCATAATATGTCCTCTTCAGGACAGTATCCACTCTAGAAATTGGGAATAATTGCCTCTTCTAGATTTTTTTTATCTGAATGGTTTGTTATAATGTACTGGTTTTGTAATTGTTCTAATTTATGCAATTTAAGTAAGGGACTAGTGGCTTTCCTATATAACTGGCCAGTTTTCATTGCAGGGAACAAAATATATTTTTCAGCTAGGAACTCTAAAATTGGTGAAGTAGAAACAAGTTGGATCTAAAGCTATGTTTAACCTTAATGCACAAATTGAAGATGAGCAATTTGGGTGGTTAATTGTCTAGATACTATTGTTGTCCACCATCTGTAGTTTATTTGATCTTGCGATTCAAATCTGAGGATTATATATAATTAAGCTTTCCTCTTATGTTAGTAAACGGACGTAATTTATACTTGCCTTACTAAAAACTCTTCATTTAATCCTCACTTTCAGTCAAAGCCAGGTCTATGCTTCAATTTTAATAGCTTTAGCTGCCTTAAGGAAACTCAGGGTTTGTGGGGTGTCCGAGAATCAATGGCCTAGCCTCAAAATTGACCCTGTTTTTTATTTTTTATTTTGTTTTTTTGTTTCCATTTGTTTATTGCTTTTCACATTTTATATATAGTACACATCCTGTCAGATATTACATAACTGTCCAGGGGTTTTCTGACCCCTCTTCCGGTTGTAATTATGTGCTTTACAGCAATAAATAGTCCGAGCGGTCGTACATAACAATATTTACCATAAAAAGACAAAAATGTGTTTTCTCTTTTCGATAACAGCTTGCAAAAGAACATAACTGCAAACAGGATGTATAACACATTTCTCTCCTCTCATGTGAAGAACTACGCTTTTGTGACTACTTGTTGTTAACCTGCACGTGCAGTGGACATGCTACATGTTGTTGAACCTGGATGTATGTCGATTGCGTCCCACTCTGCCACCATCGGTTGCTTCCTGATGCCCATCGCGTCCTCTCAGCCTGCACCCAACGTATTAGTGATTGGTACCAGGATTTCACTGGGGGAGCCTCTGGGGGTTTCCACCGCCTCGTGAGTAGGCGTTTGGCTACTATAAGGCCAAGATCAATGTGGCGGGATGTCACTTTGTGTTTATTAGACCTCTTGTACAACCCCAGGATACACACCTCCCAGGACAAGTGAAGCATGCGCTCTGTGCACTGCGCCAAATTTCTGGTGACCGCATCCCAATATGACTGTATGGATGTGCAGGACCATAGCACATGGAGTAAGTCCCCCTCTAGCTCTCCACAGCGAGGACAACCAGCATTGGTGCAATTGAAGTATTTATTTTGACTGAGGTCAAGTATGCCCCGTGGACTATATAGTATTGTGTAAGCCGGAATCTGCCATTTTGAGGGATGCGGGAAAGGCTCTAAGAATATCATCCCATTCGTGGTCGGTGCTGGGTCGCTGCAAGTCCGCGTCCCAGTGGGCTTGTAGGGATTCCAGCCGCGGTGCTGTGTGTATTCGTAAGGACTCAGCAAAACATCTAACCAGGTGACGGCCCGCACCCAGCTCATGTAGATATTGGACCATCAGGTGTGTGGCTGGCTACTGAGCAACCTCTCCCCATAGGAGTTGTCCGTCGCTATAGAAGTCCCCCAGGGTTAGAATACCCGCTTCCACCCATTGGGATAGCTCCGCACTGGTAACTGGCCGGTGCCTCCTAGGCGTGCCGAGAATAGGGAGAGACGGCACATACAGGGTCACATGTCGCGTGAGTCGCAGACTGTGACGAAAACAGTAATGGGCCACCTCCACTAAATAGCTGGGCAGGTGGCCTACCTCTTCTGATAGGGTGGAACAACGCTACCACTGTGGGTGAGTGAGCCCTGGTGCGCAGGTTGCTGTGTCCTCCAGATGGCGCGCACCGAGCCATCTCACCACCCACTCGAGCTGTGCTGCAAGATAGTACTGCTCCATGTGGGGTAGCGAGAGGCCTCCGCTAGCCGCCAAAGGGTACATTTTGACTAGTGCCACCCTGCTACGTGACCCACCGCAGATGAATCTGAGGACGGCTAGCTCTGTTTTTAAACAGCATTGGCTTGAGGCAGAGGGGCACATTCACAAAGTGGTATAGTAGCCGCGGGAGTACCACCATTTTTATTTGTGCTATCCTTCCCATGACTCTCAGGGGGAGAGTGCCCCAGATGGTATCTGTGCAAGCACCGCTGTGATTGCTCATACCAAATTGCCTTCATGAAGGTTAGCAGCTTTTCTATAGATAAGTATTCCCAAATATCGGAATGCCGACTCCTGCCAATGGATCAGCTTGTCACTGATGGACAAACGGGGGGTCAGCATGGTCTCCGAGAAGGGATAGAGGCATGACTTGTCCCAGTTCATGCGGAGCCCTGAAACGGTAGCAAATTCCAATAGGATTCGCTCAATCGAGGTACAAGATGATCTGACATCTTTGAGATAAATAAGCAGGTCATCAGCGTACAATGAGACTCCATGCATGCTGTCGCACAAGGGGATCCCCCATTCATCTTGAGCTTTGCGCAGTGACTCAGCCAGCGGCTCGATGGCCAGCACAAATAATAGAGGCGAGAGTGGCAACCCTGCTGCGTACCTCATTCAGTTGGGATCTCTCCTGATATGTGTGGGCCAGTTTTAACTCTAACTACTGGCTGGGTTAAAGGAGCTGTACAAGACTGAGGAACTCTTTCCCAGATCGTACTTGTGGAGTGCGGCAAACAGTTACCCCCATTCCAGGGTGTCAAATGCCTTTTCTAGATCTAACACCAAGCATCCTGACTGATCCCAGTTCACCCTAGCATAGTGAGCCACCCTGAATAACTGGCGGAGGTTCAAGGATGTGCTGCGGGCCGGCACAAACCCATTTTTGTCCGTGTGAACAAATTGAGGAACTAGTGGGGCCAAGTCTACAAGTCAGCAGCTTGGCCAGTATTCTTTAATCAGTATTTGAGTGCAAGCGGGTGGTATGAGTCCAGCAGCTCCGCATTCCTGTTTGGCTTTGACACTGGCACCAGTAGTGACTCTTGCAGCTTATCCGGTAGGGTCCCAGACTCCAGTGCGCTGCAATACATGGAGATAAGCTGCAGTGCCAGTGCTTGCTGGTATGTCTTGTAACACTCAGCTGGGAAGCCGTCAGCCCCCGGAGCCTTACCCGTAGCCAGCAAGCGTATCGCCTCTTGCACCTCCGGCAACGTGATCGGTTCATTCAATTCCCTTCGCTGGTCGGCAGTAATTTGCGGCAAAGAGAGGAAGGAATCCAGCTCCTCAGTAGTCGCGTGGCACACCGATTTGTATACCGTAGAGTAATGAGCTACGAATTCCATGTGTATTTCGTATTGTCTAGTGAGTATTTGACCAGTGGTCCACAGCAAGCGCGTGCTCCTGCCGAATCATGCATGCGAGGTGTAGTTTAGGCACCCCTGTACTTGCCGATCTTTTGTACCCCAGACAGATTTTGTCTCAATGTTGTCTTTCCAAAAGTCAAAACCCTGTCTAGACAGTTGGGCAATAAAGGCTGCAGAATAAATCTGTTTCATATTGGTTAACATATTTTTCGTGTCTGTCTTGTTCACATTTTTAAAGTAAAACGTTTCTGGATTAGACAAATTGAAGCCTGAAAAATATGGAAATTTCATTGCAAAAGTTTTCGAGCTACCTTTTGGAGGTGTAGGACAATGTTCCCATTGGTTATACATAAATACATTTCTAGGTGTTGCAGATTTATGCAAGAAATGATGACCATAGTGGTTATAACGATACATTTGTTCATAGTCTGATGAACCCTCTAAATATTCATGATTTGTGAATACTGCAGGCATCTCTAGATCAGACATCATGTTATTAACTGTCTTGAAGTCCCAATCATCAGAAAAGGTACTAGAGGTAATAAAGTCACTTAATGAAATCTTAAAGAAGTGTAGAATCTTCAAAAGCTCTGACGGGACAAAAATGTCATATTCAGTTTTGTCCCAAATTATACCATCTGGTATAGGAACGGCTGTGATGTGCACTGTTGACAAGTCTCTCGCTTCACGATGGGATGATTTGTGTGCCTGGAGAAGTAAGTTCACTCTTTTACTTGCTGTGTCCATTTGAATATATCTTCCATATATCAGCATACCCAGAGTTATTACCAGAGCTAACCAAAGTAGAAAGAAGAATATTCCCAAAACAATCCATAGTTCAATCCATGGTGATTCCAGATAAGTCTTTTTCAGGAGATGAAAAAAGTCTGTTGCTTGTTCTTTGAAAGTTCTTTGTGTGGGTGTAGTTTCAGGTTCGCTGGGATCCTCAGAAAACGTATCAAAGTTCATGAAATAGCCAGAGGCAGTTCTGTCAATGGTTGGAATTGCATCAGGATTTGTTGAATTCGCTGTAACTAGTTGATCACTTGTTACTTCGTTGTAGACATGTGTATCAGGACAAACTGTTTTTTGTGTCTCAAGAGGGTTTAAGTTCCATAGCTTTGTTTAGTCCTTTATTTCTTACTGCAGAATCTTCAAAGGTGATGAGTCTTTCAGTTTGAACCTCCTTGGATTGTAGCTAGAGGAGTGCGTCTGCTACATTGGCGGAGTCATTTGGCCTACTGCTTAGTATCGGCCACATAGTGTGGTTTGATCAGGTCGATGAACACAAATCATTTCTCCTTTTTACCAGCAAGGGGCGGCAAAAGTACTGTTCTTGATCCGTGGATTGCTAGGAGGAGGTACTGGTTGTCTGTAA
Source organism: Triturus cristatus (assembly GCF_964204655.1). Lineage (NCBI taxonomy): Eukaryota > Metazoa > Chordata > Amphibia > Caudata > Salamandridae > Triturus > Triturus cristatus. The sequence continues at coordinate 285,549,166 of NC_140594.1, read as the reverse complement.
GAAGGCCCAAATTCCTTTTTGTTCGCGATCTTTTCTCTGACTAGATCACCAAGCTTTGGGATCCAGACAGGCCTTGCTGGGACAGCCGGTTTTTCCACAGTGATGGTTGGATTCAGGAGCACGTTGCTTTGTTTCGTTCTTAGTTCATTTAAGTCCTGTAAAACAGCCAAACGATCTTTGATATCAAATGTCTTTTCCATCACTGTGCCTTGCATATCAAGGTCCGGTACCAACATTCTAGTTCCAAATAGAACTTCATATGGAGTGACACCCCCGAGAAAACTTCTTGGCAAGTTAAGTGCGTGCTGGTCCCCATAAAGGTGTTTGACCCACCCATCACCCAAACCTAATACCCTAGCTGTTATAGACTGCTTTAGGTCCCAGTTTTTTCTTTCCACAACAGAATTTCCCTTAGGATGGAATGGAGAAGAATACCGCAATGCTATGCCCAAACTGGCCATGGCGTCTTTGTAAGCTCGAGAGCTAAACACAGGACCCTGGTCAGAATGTAGTGTGCCTATTGCGTATGTGCCCATAAAGACTCACAAATCTTTTATAACAGTTTGGGCATCAGCCGAGCCCTGAGACCACATCCATAGGAACCTAGAACAGGAATCCACTGCAACCATGATATATTTATAGTTCCCATCCCTTTGTAAGGGACCGCAGTGGTCCAGGTAAACACATGCTAATGGTTTATCTGAAATTAACAGGTGCGTCTGTTCAGGAGGTTTCACAGTAGAGACTTTCATCTTCTGGCATATTTCACATTCCAAAACATAATTCCTGGTCTGTTTCCTAATGCCTGGCCACCAGTATCTCTGTTTTAATAACAATACAGTGGCAGACACACATGCATGGGCAGAGGCGATCCCTTCATGTGCTGCTAGGATTAGTCCTAATCTATATTCCATGTTTGGTATCACCCTATCCCCCACTCCAGGGATTCGAGCAAACGGAACATCGTTCGCATCAATTATATATGAGTGGACATTTTTTAGGTAACGCTGCACTGCTGCCTTTGCTTGAAGCATTGACAGCCAGCATTATTTCACTGTCTATTTTCGTTTTTGAATGAGTGATTGCAGCTACGGAAGCCGTTTGCACAGCCCCTTTCGCGGCTTCATTAGCAAATTAATTCCCTTCAACGTGAAAGCCATTGCGTTGATGACTCAGCGTGTGTATCACATGAGTGTTTTGTAGTCCGTTTCGAAACTGAACTACTTGTTCCCAAAGCGTTTTATGCTTGATTGTGCCACCTTTTGCATCTTTGAAACCATTTTGAAGCCAATTCTGTAAATATTCATTGTAAGATTGAACACAGTAAAAAGAATTGCACACTGTGGGGAATTCGCAATGCACGTTTTGAAGTGCCATCTTGAATGCTTGTAGTTCAGCTCGCTGAGCTGTACAATCTCCTAGAGATTGCGTTTTTGTGACCATTGGTCTGAATTTGCCATCGCGCATACGACCTTTAACGATTGCGCATGCTGCACTGTAAGCTTGTTTACTCTCCGTAGCGGGTTGTGCAGATCCGTCAGTATAAATTATAAATTTGTACTGATCAAGAGGGAGAATTTCAGTAGGCAGAGGACATTCCTGTTCGTATTGCAGGAATGCTTGTGTTTTCAAGTAAGGATCAAAAACCTATTCAACATCAGTTGCAGCAAGAGAATTAACCCATTGTATCCATCTTGGATGTAAAGCTTTTGCATTCGGAATACTCGCTTTTGTAACTGCCTCTAAGGCTGGTACAGGGGTGACGACCATAATGCGTTTCCCCTGTGCTAGGGCTCTTTCTTTTGCTACAGCGGTTTGAACTGCTGTCAGATTTTTTCTGTTGATGTAAATTTCATTTCTGCTTGCGTATATAAATGTGATTTGTATGCAATTGGTACTTTCACCTTCGTTAAAAGTTAAGTAGGTGAATCCGCATTGACCTGGAATGATTCGGATCACTAAGTTGTGTACGTTTATGCGTGTTTGCAAGTGTTTTGTTGCTAACATGTCTGTTTGAAGTGAACGCAGAATTTCTGTGTGTTCAGGTTTGATTAATTCGTAGAGCGGTTTAACCCTCTGCGTAGTTTAGAATGTATGTTCTTCCAAAAGTCAGGAAACCTAGAATCGACTAAGTTTTTCAGCGTTTTTGGAGGTTGGAGCAGCGCACATGTTTCCAAAAAGTTGGCTGCCAGGCTTTTTCCTTCACTTGAAAGTTCATATCCAAGGAAAAGGACGTTGAGATGGGCAATTCTGGACTTTTTAAAGTTGAATTTGTAACCCTCAGAGGCGAAGCCCAATATAATGGTGTCAAGTGTCTGTCCAGGTCATCGTCTGTCAGATATAGATCATCATATCCTTCAAGGCCTGGATTCCCAGGTCTGTGAGATGCACAGCCTGTGTCCTGTAAGGCTTCATAAACTCTTCAACATCATGTGTTCTAACCAATAAAATTTGATGAAAGAACATTTCACACAACTAGAGACTTTTCAAAAATTGTTATGTTATTTCTTCAAAACCAAAAACATAATGCATCCTACGGATGCGTATGTGTAACTTTCACAATAGAGTCAATCCGTAGCCAACTTTGTACAATCAAAATACAACGTATAAAGCATAACAGAAAGATTGTAACATTAATTTTGTGTGTGACTTAAAAGATCTAAGTAATGCAACTCCCAATGCATTTCGGGTTCTAAACCCTTCTTCAGGGGAAGTATCCAAATGGGTGTGTTGAGCAAATGGTATTTTTTCCACGTGGTGCTACAACAGAAAATGACAAAAAAATATATGTATCACGCTGATTTTGTCAAAAATACAACAAATGGATCAATGGTAGGATTTGTACGTGTCACTGATTATATAAACGAATTTTGGGGAGGGGAGAAAAAAGAAAGCGAGAAACTGAGGACACCAATGCTGTGGTGCACGACGTGAACAAGCCTCTAAAGAAGCTCACCTATTTTCAGGTCACGGTAATACAAAGTTTCAACCGTGACCTGAAGATAGGTGAACCTCAATTTGCACACTCTGCAGCTTTAATCACCTCAGCACCCACCTGCATTCCCGTCTATCGTTTCTCTCACACTCACCTATCACCGGTTATCAGAGCGTGTATTCAGTGAACTATCGTATGAACCCACCATTCGACGTTTTATATCCGCATGTCTTTACCACGCATGGGTGCACTGTTTTTCAAAGCCGCACTGCTCAGTCTTTATTCTATGGGTTTTCCACCTCTTCTTTGGTGTATAGGTAGAAGAGAACACCGCAGCGCACCTTGACTTAGCCAGAAGTTGCCAGCACGGTCGTGGAGAAGGATCTAGCGTGACCTAACACACCTCGCGCCCATTGCCAGTAGGGTGCCTTGTGAAGTGTCTAACTTGTTCCGGACGGCGGCCGTCCCGACAGCACCCTGTGTGCACATTCCACTGCAAAGTAAGGGGAGAGCAACTCAGCAGGTAGTAAGGATCAACCAGGATTCCACATAAGCAACCACGTCACGGCCTTCCGCACCCTCCGCCAGCCCCACGATACGGACATTGTTGCGGCGGGAGCGGCTCTCCGCATCATTCACTCTGTGTTCCAGTGACCGCAGTTCTGCATATCAACCGTCAGCGCCTTAGTAATCGGGGCGATCGCCGCAGTTTCCGCCGTCGGCTCCCCTACTCTTGCTGCCAGCTTCTTGTGGTCTGCATGCAGGAGGGTAAAGTCCGACGTGACCTTGTGTATACAGCTTTCCAGGTTTGTACTAGGGTCTCACTGATGCTTGCCACCACTTGGAGCACCGACAATATGATTGTTTCTAGTGTGGACTGTCCCGTGTTGGCCGCCATAGCAGGCTGGGCCGCCTGCATGAGGTCTGGGGCTGGCTGAGGGTTTGTGGCTCCAGTGCCCGTCCGGTGTTTACCCATGGCGCGCTTTATGTGGCGAGTGGGCGTTCGGCACAGGTGCTGCTGGCGTCCTCATGTACGTCTGTGTAGGGCCTGTGAGCGAAAGGGGATGAGGGCTTTCCTCGTACCCTACTCACTGCTTAGGTTCTCAGATTCAGGTGGACATGTGTCACGACTATGTATACATCACCCCAATGTCCACAGTTCACTTCAGATGGGCTCAGTTATGCTTATAATTCTGTGAAGCCAGTCACGCGTCGTCTTTCACTTGGGGTCCCGTAAGGGCCAGACTTATCAGCAGGTCTCTTCTGCGAGCCCATTCCGTGTTAGTGGTTCATCCTGGGGGGTGGCACGTGAGGTGGGATGAGCAGTGGTTTTTGCTAGACACGTTATCTGGCTCATGTATGGGAGCCCTCTAGTTACATAGTGGTGTTCACAGTTCACACAGGCACCATCTGGCCACAGTCCTACCTTCTGCAGGATGGTGCCCGCGTGAGCAGGCACAGTCCTCAGCCAGCCGGTATTGGGAACACGTTCTCAATAGGGTGCTCCCCTGTTTGCGCCTGTCGTACCACGTCGTGCCACTTTTGCCATCTAGGACAATGCACCCGGGTTGGCTCACACCCCCACAGGCCGTTGCGCAAGTTTACCTCTCACCTGTGTTGGTGGGTCTGGGTCGTGCGGTACTGGGGCGTGCCGTCAACTCTTAGTAAGGGCCGCAGCCGTTCATCACAGATCTGCCCCCTCCTGAGTGCCAGCATCGTTGTAGGCCTCACTGCAGGCTTGGCAGGCCAGGGCAACCAAGCCCTGGATGGGCTTCTCCTCTCCACAGGCCAGGTTCAGCTTCAAGCTTCAGGAGGGTTTTGTCACTGCTGCGGTCCAGGTACAAGTCGCCGCTCTGCCAGATTACTTCCAAAGTAGGGAGAAAACCGCAAGCAGCAGGCCCGTGCGCACACTCCTTAGCAAGACCCCTCCAGAGGCCAGGCCCGCTCCTGCACATGCCCCCCAGCGCTGCCGCATGCCCCACACTGGTCCGCTCGGCTGGGTCGAGCTCCTCTTAGCGGGGCCCTGCACGAAGGACCCCCCATGGGGGAGAGGGTACCTCTGCCTTGATCTCCTCCTCACCTCTGAAACTTCGGCCTGGTAGGCCGACTTCCCGACAGTGCAGGCACTCCGCTGCTCCGGCCCAGGGTGGAGCGATTCCAGTGGCTGCGGGCGCTCAGCAGGCTCAGGGAGCTTGGAATCTGTATAGCCCCCCCCCACCTGGATAAGCGGGTGGTGCAATGCAAGTCACGGTGCGCTGCCCCGGGCAGGCTCCGTCTCAGCCGCGATTCACGTCGATGCGGCGGGCCCGGCAGCCGCGTGTTGGCAAGTGAGGCGTCCTGCCAAGACTGGCGGCTCTTGCTGGGATCTGCTGGCTGTAGGGACCCTCCAGTGCAACCGGTACGGTACGATGCCCATTACTACTTAATACAACTCAAAACCTGCTCCATCAAACCATTGATTATTTTTTGATGCAAATGTGATTCCAAAGTAATCATCCTCCTTACTTAAGTAAAATGTCTGTATTAATTTTCTTGCTGGCCCCTTCCATAACCAGTGGTTTTATGTTATTAATATGCTGCTTCTTTTGTACACAAAATTCCTGAAATGATAGAAGACTGCCTAAGGCATTTGTGATATTTTTAATGAAGAGTTAGAGGAACTTGTGCAGCTCCCTCAGGCACCCACACCTCTATGTTCGTAGCCCATTTAACTCTGCCATCGCCAAAAGCTAGCTATGCTAAAGTAGAATTAAGGTGAATAATGGGTTATAAAGAAGAAAAGTATATACCGATTTTCCTTTTGTGTATGCAGTCAACTAAAATCATGAGGATGACTGTTAAATAGAAAAAACAAATGTTTAATTCAATTAAATAATGAGAAATAAATGAGTAGCTAAAATTGGATTTGATTTGTGTGTGAAGTAAGTTGTTTAAAGTGTTTGGGGGATGATATGTCTTGGATGATTTCTTTTGATGTCACATACAGTAGGAAAATAGATGAACATTTTGTGTTTTCTAGCGAAGGCTGTCTTGATGGGGTTTGGAAAATACTCTGGTGCATTATGCCCACATTCCTGTATGTATTTAGTGTTCTCCCCTTGATCATACTTAGAAAAGGATATTAATGCAATATATAGAGGTTTTTACAGAATTCTGTGGCTGATAAAAAAAAAATGGTCAGATGTTAAGCTATTATTGAGAGATGCTAAAAACGTGTTTCAGACAGGTGATAATGGGTAACTACTATAAGATTTTTAGGTTTTGCTTGAACAGCGCTTGCTTGTGAAATCTCTTGTATTTAATATATCTCATCAGTTCCCGTACCCGAATTACTGTGTTCATTTGCGTGGTTCTTTTTTTTTTTTTTTTTTTTAAATTAACTTCCCCTGGCTGCACGCAATTACAATACCTCTACTAAAGCTGTTCACACTGTTTTAGCCCCATTCACGGTCAAGGTAAGATCTCTTCCTACAGAAAAGGCAGACCGATTTTAACAGTATGCTGGAATGCTTGCTTTTATTACTTAATTGTGTAAAGCAGATGCTTTAGCCTTAGAACGTTTGTGGCATTTCCTATTCATGCCTCATTACATTTCTTTGCCCTTTGTAGGCATTATCGGATTGATTTTTTTCAACTTAATCTATTTGGACATTATGAATATGAGCTAATTCTAAATGTTATAATAAACATTGCACGTTAAAAATATTGTTAATATTCAAGAGCTATATTTTACTACTAAACAGCCAGCCACAAGTGCATTTACCTTGCAGACAACAGGGCCATGGTTTGAATGGTGCAGTAGGTACAGTAGCACCTGGCCCAAAGTTTGTCAGAACTCCTCTAAACCCATAATATTGCTATATTTTACTACTGTACAAACGGTCACAATTGCAATTAACTTGCAGTTAAAAGGGGCTTGATTTAAATGGTGCAGCAGGTGCAGTGGCACCAGGCCATATGTTGGCATAAAACCACTAGACTCCAAATATTGCTATATTTGACTTCTTAACAGGTTTCACAAGTGCATTTATTTTGGAGGCAACATGATCATTATGTAAATGGTGCAGCAGGTGCAGTGGCACCAGGCCATATGTTGGCAAAAAACCACTAGACTCCAAATATTGCTATATTTTACTCCTTAACAGGTTTCACAAATGCATTTATTTTGGAGGCAACAGGATCATTATGTAAATGGTGCAGCAGGTGCAGTAGCACGGGGCCCAAAAGTTGTCGGACATCCTTTAAACACCGAATATTGCTATATATCGCAGCTAAACAGGTAGTTATCTATCAAGCACTAAGGTCATGATTTCAATAGTGCAGCAGGTGCAGTGGCACCGGGGCCAAAAGCTCCGCACACCCCACTGAACACCTAGTATTGCTATATTTTATTGCTTAACAGGCAACCACAGTGCAGTTACCTTGCAGAGAACAGGGTCATGATTTGAATGGTGCAGCAGGGGCAGTAGCACTGGGCCCATAAATGTCAGAACTTCTCTAAACACATAACTTGCTATATTTGACTCCTAAACTGGCAGTCAACATTTGCAGGTACCTTGCAGTTAAGGGTTTTGATTTGTATGGTGCAGCAGGTGCTGTAGCACTGGGGCCAAAAGCTTTAGGGGTCCCACTAAACCCAGATTATTGAACATTTTTACTAATAAACAAGATAGTCTCAAGTGGATTTATCTAGCAGGCATTCGGGTCATGGTGTGAATGGTGCAGCAGGTCCAGTAGCACCAGGACCAAAAGCTTTAGGCATCCCACTAAACACCTCATATTGCTTTATTTTGCTACAAAGCAGGCAGTCATAAGTGCAGTTACTTGCAGAGAACAGGGTAAATAATGATTTGAATGGTACAAGAAGTGCAGTGGCACCGGGCCCAAAAGTTGTCAGACGCCCTCTAAACGCCTAATATTGCTATATTTTACTACTATACTGGCAGACACAATTGCAATTATTTTGCAATTAAAAGGGACTTGATGTGAATGGTACTAGGGACCCCACTAAATGCAGGATATTGCTAATTTTACTACTAAACAGGCAGTCACAAGTGCAGTTACCTTGCAGACAATAGGGTCATGATTTGAATGGTGCAGGAGGTGCAGTGGTCAGAACTTTTCTAAACACATAATATTGCTATTACATCAATTCTTTTCTTTCCCTCTTTCATTTTTCAAAAATATTGCTATTGCTTACCCGCTCTCTACCACTAGTAACAGCACAATATATTGCCTTTTTGTACATAAACAAGTCATAACACTTTAACAGACTTTAACTTATATTGTACAACTACTCAGCAAGCTACAACTTACGACAAAAAACAGCCTATTATTAATCACATAGGCAAAACCTAATGCATTCACCAATGCTTGTTACATTAGGAGCTACCTTTTTTGGCTTAGAAATGAGTCCGAATCAAACCTAAGGTGCTGTGAAATGGAAATAAAGACAATGGAACCCTTCCAATTGAGTGATTTAATCAATGGAAATTAAGTGGGAATGGACCACATTTTTATTATAAAATTGCACCGGATTTTCCACTCTGCTTATCGAAATAAGAGGTGTGAATTCCACCCTAACTTCTGCAGTCGGCACTTGGCCTTAAATTGGATTTGATGCAGACACATTGGAACACTGTTACTGAATGGAGGGGTGTGTGATTACTACAGACTGCTACATCTCTAAACTGAAAGAAGGGAGTTTAAGCTCACTCAGGACCTTAATTATGCTCATATCAAGCTTAAATATCTAGAAGGATGGGAACATCAAAGTGATATCACTTTTGGGCGTTCTGGAGAAGGCAGAATTGGGGCACTGGGAGCCCTTTATGAAGAAACTGTTTCAGGATCAGCCTTCAGATGCACAGATGTCGGAGACCTTGTTGAATAGTTCCATATAGGATCTGTACATTTAGATAACGTAAACTAAGGGGTTTGGTGTCCAGACTGATTGCAGACACCTCCAAAGGATATGTTAGTCTGTAGACTAGCTAGCTCACAGTGCCACTATGAACCCGTCTTACCAAGGAGCGAATAGTTTCTGGCAACTTTCGAACCTGACAACCCTGATCCCTCGGGGATCATAGATTACGTACAATACATTTTCACTCAGTCACTTGTGCTCTCTGTCTCAGAGAAATACACAGAATAAACGATGGGGACGTTTTCAGTAAGTATTGTACCAGCGTCATTCTGGTATAAAATACGTGGGCTGCAAAAACCATGAGACAAACAGATATACACGTTTATAAGCACCAGCACAGTAAAGAAAAGGTAGAATTTTGCCATAGTGCTAAAACAATTAATATATGCAGGCATATGGATACATGAACGTAATAATGCGTACTCCTACAATGCAAACCCTAAATAGATGTACCTAAGTGTACCTAGCATGTATGTAGGTGTAAAGCCAAGAATCCCCTTAGGATAAAGCCAACCCCATTACATGATGTGGGAGAACGAAGGAACCCATCTTGGTCTCAAGAAGGACACCCCGTGAGGATGTCAGACCACTGCGTGTTGGAGTGTCTGTGTGTAGGATCCTCAGCTTCTCGTGTCAGCATGGAATTCTTTTTCTTCTCTGGTTTGCCTAGCAAAGATATAGTGCTTATGTACCCGAAAGGAACCCTCAGGGATTCTAACTAGAAGTGTACTATGGGCATGTCAGGCAAGGATGACGATGGAGGTGACCTTTATACAAGGTTATATTGCAGAAGATGGTAATCCTACTGTGACACTGAGAATCCTCATGCATAATAAATGAGGCTTGGTTTCGGAGAAAACCACACAACAGTCGTGTATCACCTAATTAGGTAAAAGGTCAGCACCAGACCCATTATTTAGAGCAATGGTAGGACAGATTTAGGTAAAAGGTTGTGTAACTACCTAGGCCTATATTGGGGTACATTGGGCTTCATAACAGCCTTTTTGTTTGATAGTGGCAGTGATCCCTAAGGTTGGAGCTTTACTGTTTGCGGTGGGGAGTGCGGTGCCCTAGTGATAACAGTAGGGGCTCTGATGCAGTGGGGTGTCCCGTCACGCTAATGCCACAGATGAGCCTTCCCTTTCCTGCTTGCCCAAAGGGGTTTCACACCTGCTGGTTGTTTCATTGGGAGAGAGAAGGAGGAACAGTTTGAGCGGGCAAAGTTAATATATTCTGGATGCTCTATAGAGTAAGTAAAATTAGCAGAGTTAAGCGCATAGATTAGAGCGATAAGCAGGCAAATAAGGTTCATCAATAGGATGTGTTCATAAGTATAGGCTTTTAATTATTGATACAGTATTACTGGGATTATTCAACTACGATCATGAAAGATTACGATGCTATTTGCCATTAATTCTTCAGGTAGGCAAGTTACAATTTGTCTACTGGAGAGCCATATATTTGTTTGATTCAGAAGATAGTGGTCCTTTAGAATCCAAAAGTGCCCATGGTTTCCATGTTAGTCTGGGAATGTTTACTTGTAGTTTTCCGGACCACTCGAGTCCCAGAGAGTTTCTTCCATTTTGGATAGATCAAACAAAGACTTTTATAGAGGCCAGACAAGTTCTTCATCGCTACAGCAGTCAAACCTTGCCAGAAAGCTTAAAAGGCCTCCACTGTTTCTTGTGTTTTTAGATTTTTACACACTTATTGATATGTGCTGTTTATTAGTCATTTCTGTTGAGGCTGCTAAGATTTGTTTGCTCATCCTGCTCTTTCCCATCAGGAAGTTGTTCTTTACCATCATTTATGTTTTCTTGCTAGGGTTTCTGATATTACTGCTCTGCTCTCTGTCCTACTCCATTTTGTGCTTGTATCTACCTGTTGCCCCCCGTCCTGTTTCAAGCCCTGCTTCAATCTCTAATTAGATTTTCATGATAAAATACTTAAATCTGACTTAGTGTCTGCTCTTTTTGTACTATTGCCCCGTTTTGGTGAATTAGTCGCACTTTTATAAGTTATTCATTCATTCATTAATCGTCCCTAATATTATTTCTTTTATCTAGCATATCAGGCTGAATCTGTAAATTTGGTTTATATTGTGCAGTCTGCTACTCATCTATGATCTCAGTTGGCTGCAGAACAGGGATGGAGTCAGCATTCCCCCTGCAATGCCAAACTGAGGCAATTGTCTATATTATCATGTCTTCTGTAACGCCCCTCCTATTATTTGTTGCAGTATGAGAGTTCTGTATTCCTTCAAAGCACTGGTCGCTGGTAGCATCTTCCATTCCACTACACTGTAAACCTATAATTAATCTTGACATTTAGCGTCCTTTCGCAATTTTTGCTATTTAGAAACCAAAAATGGGTAAGGCTTGTAGTGTTTTAACTCAAAAACTATACTGTCCTGGAAATTACCTCTAGTACCATGGTCTGACTTGCATTAAACTTCAAAGTTGATAGTTATTGCAATTTAATGCCACCATACTCTGTCCTACAACATGGTGAGGATTTCATTTCTCATTACCTCTAGTGCTATTACCATATCAAAATCTTAATGTCATAGCTCCACAATATTTCTCCAAGGCTTCTGGGTAGGCCAGCTATTCCAGAAAATAAAGTTGTTGTTCTTTTTAACTTTATTTACCATTTTATGGCGATTTTTGTCATTACAGTAGCAGAATTGTAATATCTTAAACATATTATGAAAAGAATATCTGGATACCGAGAGGTGGGAACTGGTGACATGACACTTCATAACTATTTAGGCAACAAACTGTAAGTAAATGTCAGAGAGGTGATCCTGCAATTGACATGGTCCAGTACTAGAATAATTGCGACAGTTTGACAACAATCATTCAATGCTGGCACATCATACGCTCTTTTAATGTTCCAGCTCTCCCTTGCACTTCACTCAGACTAAAACCCACTTGAAGCCGGGGACATCCTGCGAAGTCAGCCTTTACCGTCGGCTGTGCTATCTACTCCGACTTCACCCCCAGCCGCCCTGCGCCCAAAGTATGCCCGGGTATGGCTCCCAAATATCTTGTGGCCTGCAGGTTAATTGTCTTAAAGCATTGTAATTACCGGACTGAGTATTGCAGTACACTAAATCTGTGAACCATTCATCTAATGTTGGCAATGGTCCCTTCATCCAGCCGATAGCTATTCATCGCTTTGCAAGTTATACACCAAGTGCAAAAAATCTGTGAGTTTCCTTGGGAATTTTTTTATCGTAGCCCAACAGTGCAACCAAGGAGGTGATATGTAAGGGTATGGCTAGTATGTCTTTAAGCGCCCCGGCCCCACCGCCTTGAAACCATGAACACCAGGGAAATCCCAGGCTAAATGGATAAATTTGCATCCCCTCGTCCACACCCAACACTGTTATCGTCTTCCCAATTTATGTAATCGCACTGGGGTATAGTAGACTCTATGAAGGTATTTAAAGTGTACCAAACGGTGTCTACCATTTTGTAAAATGGACTTTGTGACTGAGCAGCAATATAGCCAGTGTTCCTCTGTTATGTCGGTGCCTAGCTCCTCCTGCCACTCCAGGCATGCCTTTGTCTGGCTAAGGTTACCTTTGCCCCTGCCAGTGAGGATAAAATCGAGATACCCCTTTGTGTGGTCGGGTCTGCAATAAATAAGTCAGTGATGCAAATTCCTTGGGCTCTAACATATTTTCACCCAGCTTGGTGCGGAGAGCCTGTCTGACACGGTAATCATGAACCTTGTGAATGGCAATGAGACAGAATTCTCTGTCAAGACCTGTTCCCAGGATCGAACAACCCCGTTTAGAAACAAATCTCCCATGTTTTTTATGATTAGTGTATGAAGCGCCTGCTTTATTGCCTCATCCCTCCCCAAAGGGAACCACCCACAGCAGTTCTCAGGGAATTTTTGGGAGAAAGGGAGTATGATATCCTGCCTATCTGCTGTCTTGTGCATTTGAGTCCTAGTAACCCTCCCGGGGTCAAAAACATGTTATCGTCTTCATGGTTTGGTGAGCATATACCGTGGAAGGCTGGATGTGTGGACGTCCACCCCCTCCAGGGAAAGACAAGTCAGGTTAGGTGGGTCATGTATCCAAGCATAAGCGTGAATCTGTTCCGCACTATAATATCTTTCAAAGATAGGAAAAAAATTAAAAACTGCGTTAACACCGTCACCTTCAGAAGTGCGATACGTCCTAGCTATGATAATGGTAATTCAATCCACCTTTCTATGGTTTCTGTGAGGGGCTGTATGGCCCAACTTTAGTTTTCTAGAATTACTATCTCTGGATCAGTGTGCACTTGGATACCCAGATATCTTACAGGTTCAGTGGTCCACTTTAAGGGGAAGTCCATTGGCACCTGGGTGGTGGAGGCGGTCAGAGGAAATAGAGATTTGCTCCAATTAATATGTAATCCTGAATGACTGCCAAATCTCGTCACTTCCTGTAGTATTGGGGTTAGATTACATTCTGAATTTCTTGCGTATAATAAAGTATTGTCTGCATATGCAGATATTGTTACATTATATTGTGGGAAACGTAAACCATGATGCGAATGGTACTCCCTCATCGCGCATGTCAGGGGCTCGGCCACAAGATCATATAATAATGGGGAGAGTGGGCACCCCTGTCTAGTACCCCTAGTAATAGCTATTGGAGCAAAAAGGATACCATTGACTCGCCCTCGTGCTACAAGACTTGTGTATAACACTTCCACCAGCTTTCTAAATACCTCGCCGACTCCCACACGTCTCAACACTGCCATGAGAAAACACCACTCAAACAAATCGAATGACTTTTCCGCTTCCAGGAAAACTGCTACTGCGCGGACATCTGTGTCTATTCTCGCTATTGTACAGAATAAAGTACGTAAATTGCTCATCAGAGAGCGACCCTGGACAAAGCCAGATTGCTCCGGTCCTTTCAATCCTGGAAGCAGGGGCGAGAGCCTATTGGCTAAAATGTTCGCAAAAGTCTTGGTGTCAGTGTTGAGCAGAGACAAAGATCTGTATGAGGAACACTGTGTGGGTGGCTTGCCAGGCTTTAGCAGTGTGATCATAATGGACTTGCGCATAGTAGCGGGCATTATACTATCTCTCGACATTTCTTCAAATAAATTGACCAATTGAAGAGTCAAACAGTCTTGATAGGCCTCTTAGAGGGCCACAGTTAGGCCATTGCAGCACGGTGCTTTATTGTTCTGCATATCTTGCAACGCTGCCGTGATTTTGATGGGGCGGAGAGGTGCCAGCAGCCATTCCCAATGGGAGTCAGCCACTTCATGGCTGTGTGTGCCAGGTATTCTTCTGCCGATTCATCGGTCCAAGGCTCTCAGATGTAAAGCTTGATATAATATGCACAAAAGCGCTCAACTTTTGGGGGGGGCACCCCACACCTGCTCACCATTGTTATCTTGAAGAGACACTTCACTTTCTCCCCTAGCTGGCCGGGATATAGCTGCCAACGTAGCACTGGGTCTCTCCCCTTCGCCATATTCTCTAGCCGTGGCGTATTTCCCCAGATGAACTACTTCTGATTGTGCTAGTTCATTGTATTCATCAATTTTTCCTCTAATTAGTGGCAATCTCGCAGGCATTGACTCTCCTCGCGTATCACGCTCGAGCACATTCAGTTCTTTTTCAAGTTTTAACATTCGGTCCCGTATGGACCGGGGAACCCGGCATGTTTTGACATTGTTACCCCACGGATGTAAGCATATAACGCCTCCCAGATGGTGGCCATTCGTGATACACTACCAATATTTATGCAAAAGTATTAGTCTATTGCTTGTGCCAGTTCTTCACGGAACACTGAATCTAGCAATGAATATTGTGGAAATCGGCAGGGGTCCTAGGTTGCATACCCTCGAGAGCCAGAGTCGGCTTAACAGGGGAATGGTCTGAGAATATGCGTGGCAAGTGTAAGCACTCGTGCATGTATGGGAGTAGGCTCTTTGAGATGAGCCAGATGTCTATATGGGTATGTGTGTCATACACCAAGGAGTAATGAGTGTATTCTCTACCTTGTGGAAATTAATACCACCAGACATAGATTAGCCCGCCAGTTTCCGCGAGCACAGAGATTGCCTTTGCTGCAGCTGAGGGCCATCTGGGGTGTCCCCAGGATCTGTCTAGTTCCAGTGGCAATATACAATTGTAGTCTGCCACCCCCTTCCACAATTGTGGTATATTCACATATGCTGCCAGTTTGTTGCTAAGTGATAGATAAAATTGGGGATTGTCGTAGTTAGGACCATATACCCCTACTAACAATACATCGAGACTATCCCTAGGCAGCGCACCATTGCGCATCTCCCACCCGGGTCGACACAAACCTTTTGGATTTGTATGCCTGCTCCACGCCGAGCCCATATCAGAACCCCTCGTGCATGTGATGTAAATCCAGCCGCAACCACTGAACCTATCCTGCTATGTGTAAGTAACCCCGATTCAGGTGATAGGTGTCTCTCTTGCAATATAGCAACATCAACATTGTCACTGTAAATAAAGAACAATTTTTCAGATTTTACGCTGGTCATTCAACCCTCTGACATTCTATGTCAGAAAAACTGATAGTGCCATTTGGGCTTGAGGAAGCCCTGTGAGCGTGAGTTTTCCCCAGTATGCCTCTCCTGTCTAATAATAGCAAACATAAAACTAGTTTCCAGACTGACCCTCTGCATTCTGCTACTTGAAAAAACATAAGCTGTAACGTGTAGTATTCCCCTCACCCTCCCACGCCATGTCTACCCCCGCATGACACGGCAACTGTGTCCCTCCCTTAGTGCCACCCCCCCCATATAGGCCCACTGTTTGTTGTGTGTAATACACACGGGGGCGGTGAGTGCCCTGGTGCTGCACTCCAGTTATTATAAGGTATCGACCGCTTTTATCAAACATACACATCCAAATGCTAAGCAACAACAAAGCATACTACATTGTAGGTGCTTTCTCAAGTATACATACGGAGCAATAAGTAGATAAGGTTCTAGATATAACGAGTTATATGTTAGACTGTTATAAATGATGCATCATGCACCGTAGGTCCAACTGTTACCGCAATCCCTATCGAGGGTGCATGTGTGAAGTAATGTTCAGAATGTGCGTGGTAGCCTTAGTTCTGGTTGTCCAAATCCCTGCGAGGACCTTCTTCACCTAATTCCGAGCCCTGAGTGGTTTAATTTGTTTTGGCGTTATGGTGCTTTCTGAGTGCCTGCTGTAGACTACTTGAGTCAGTGTAGATCTTGGTTTTGCTGTCCATTGTGACTGTGTCTCGCAGGGTAGAGCATATCATATTCCAAGTTGAGTTCTCTCCGTTTTTTCTTCAGGGGTGCACATTGTTTCTGCACCTACAAAGTGAAATCTGGGTATATGGACAGTTCAGAGCCCTCGTAGCTAAGTGACCGGAGCTCCCTGACTCTCTTCAGTGCCACATCCCTGTAATTTAAGAGCCTGGCAATTATTGGGCGAGGAGGGGCTCCGGGAGGCGTTATTGGGGCCAGTGAATGATGTGTTCTCTCCACCAGAAATACAGGTGAGAATGAATCGCGGCCAAGTAGAGTGATAAGTAACTGTTAGATAAATTGTTCCATATTCCCAGCAGCTGAAGACTCTGGCAGTCCAATTATACGCCAATTATTGTGCCTTGATCGCGCTTCTAAATCTTCGGCCGTGTTTTGAAGTGATTCACCAATGCTGTCATACATTTTTGCGTTTCAGTGGTCGTATTTTGCTGATCTTCAGCATCAGATTCTCTCTTTTTTCCACCACGTCAATTCTTTCTGCCTGCTTGTCCATTCTCTCGGACATACGGTACGTGAGGGAGTCTATTTTGCCATCTATAGTTGTGAGGCTTTGCTGCATGGAGGAAAATAAGGCCTGCAGATCTGCCCCCAGTTCAGCACTTGAGGCCCCCTGCTCTGTGGACTTGGTCTCAGTGTCGTCCTCCCTAGTGGACTTGCGCTGCTCGAATTGCAACTTTGGCTGAAGCTCAACGAGTTTCCCCATGGTTCAATGAATGATATGGACTGTGTGAGGGCCAGGCAGCAGGCGTAGCCTAATGTGGACTAATCAAAGTCAGCTCCTGATCCCGATATTGGTAGCAAATGTTTACTATAGCCAACAATGGACTGCTGCAGCAAGGTGTCTAGAGATGTTTTAGTGGGGTCCCTCTGTGTGTTAGTCTCCCGCAGTCTACAGCTCAGTGGGAGGCCCGTTCTGGCTCGGCCCCCATAGCCATGATCGTCCCCTCCTCCTCTCACCTGGACCTTGACAAAGGGCTAGAATCCGCCCGCGACAGTAAATGGGATTCCCCGCCGGGGCGCCGAATCAGAGGAGGAGGAAGCATAGTTACAGCGTGGGCCGCATAGGCAGGTCCCAGCAGCCCCAGCCCCTCCCTGGCCACAACACAATCAAAGGGACGAGCCCACAGTATACAAGGCTCTCAAACCGTGGCCGCGGCAGCACAACATCTAGAGCACAGGCGGACAGTGAATCAGGGGAGGCTACCCCTCTTGAGGCTCCCCTACCCCCGTGGCCAGGAACAGCAACCCGAACCACTCGGCGAGTCACACACTCAACAGCTACGCACTGTCAGATTTCCAGCATCCGTTGGTTGATTCACTCGTCGGAGAGTTCATTTAGCACCGGTTATTCCCGGCAGTCACACTGTGCCCCAGATGTCTTACAGATCGCCACAGATTTCCTGTGGGTGGCAATCCGTCCGACATCGTAATCGGAGCCCATAGTGTTTTCAGTCACAAAGAAGTGTGAGAAAGAGGTTGAAGAAAAATGTAGAAGAAATTGCCAATGTTGATAAAACGATTTTGTTTTAGATGAGGTAATGAACCATGTAGCCCTTTCTACAAATTGACCAGAAGTGAATGTGAGGTGGTACAAATGTATAAGGGTTGGGCATTTCTCACCTGTGTGTAGGAATGATTTAGATTTTGGTAAAACAGTTTATAAAGTGAATATGCAGTGCGTGAAAAGAGTGACGATGATGAAGAATTGTTTGTTGCGTTTTCACCACTGATTTATCGAATGCTTACCATCGGATATATTTAAGCCCTCAGTCTTGTCTTATCTCGCTTTTTTAGTGAGCAAGTGGGAACTTATTCATTTTAATACTAGCCTAGAGACCGCTCTAGCTGTTTCACCAGCCTTGTGCGATTGAAAAATAAATAGAAAATACATGCATTT